>NC_041007.1:18777500-20027500 GCF_004193775.1 Glycine soja | reverse complement strand
CCGACCAAAAGTAAAGATGATGGTGAATTATCACGGTATTCATAACTTTGCACAGTTGACCAACATATGTAGGATATTTGACAAAGATCAGCGGGAGAAGATTGCATTTTACAGGAATACCAATGCTAGTCATGGGAAAGAGAAGAAGTATGTGACTCACAGTCGTGCTAAGCCATATTCTGCCCCTCCCGGGAAATATGGAAACCATTCTGGAGGACAGAGGACCAGTGGAGGACTTCAACCAGTTGGTGGGAGTCCTCAACCAATTAACAGGGTGTCTCAGCCTGCGGGTAGAGGTAGTGGTGGTAGTGGTGCTCCTGCTATTGTTACTACACCACTCAGGTGTGGGAAATGTGGTCGGCTTGGGCATATTGCTCGTGAGTGCACAGATAGAGAGGTGACTTGCTTTAACTGTCAAGGTAAGGGCCACCTCAGTACCAGTTGCCCATATCCGAGAAGGGAGAAGAAGAGTGGAAGTCTGAATAACCAGAGTGGACAACCAAGGACCACAGGGAGAGTGTTTGCTCTTAGTGGTGTTGATGCCGCACAGTCTGATGAACTCATCCAAGGTATGTGTTTCATAAGTCAAGTTCCCTTGGTTGTATTGTATGATTCAGGTGCGACCCATTCATTTATTTCTCGTGTCTGTGTTGAAAAACTTGCCTTGCCTGTGTCTTCCTTGAAATTTGACTTGATTGTGAATACACCTGCTAGTGGGTCTGTTTTAATTTCTGATGTATGCTTGCAATGTCCTGTCTTAATTTCTGATAGACAGTTTCTGATTGATTTAGTTGTTTTACCTTTGAGTCAGATTGATGTTATTCTTGGTATGGAGTGGTTATCTTCCAATCATGTCTTATTAAATTGTTTTGAGAAATCTGTTGTCTTTCCTAAGTTTGGTGTGAGTGAAGGTGATATGTTTTTGTCTGCTAACCAAGTTAAGGCATCTTTAAGGGAGGATGCACAGGTATACATGATCTTAGCTAGTATGAGTGTTGAGACCAAAACCCCTGTGAGTGATATACCATTGGTGAGAGAGTTTCCAGAGGTGTTTAAGGAGGTGTCAGGATTACCACCTGAGAGAGAGGTCAAGTTCTCTATAGACCTAGTGCCTGGTACTGGACCCATGTCCATAGCACCTTATAGGATGTCCCCTGTAGAATTGAGTGAGCTTAAGAAACAGTTAGAGGAACTCTTAGAGAAATAGTTTGTGAGGCCTAGTGTGTCACCCTGGGGAGCACCGGTGTTGTTAGTTAAGAAGAAGGATGGGACTATGAGGTTATGTGTAGATTATCGTCAGTTGAATAAGGTAACGATTAAGAATAGGTACCCTTTGCCTAGGATAGATGACCTGGTGGATCAATTAGTAGGGGCTTGTGTGTTCAGTAAGATAGATCTTAGGTCAGGTTACCACCAGATTAGAGTGAAGCCTGAAGATGTTCCGAAGACTGCCTTTAGGACCCGTTATGGTCATTATGAGTACTTGGTTATGCCTTTTGGTGTGACCAACGCCCCTGGTGTGTTCATGGATTATATGAATAGGATCTTTCACCCCTACCTAGATAGTTTTGTAGTGGTCTTCATAGATGATATCTTGGTATATTCTAAGACTAGAGAGGAACATGAAGAGCATTAGAGAGTTATGTTGCAAACCCTCAAAGACAATAGACTGTATGCTAAGTTGTCCAAGTGTGATTTTTGGCTAGAGGAGGTGAGCTTCTTAGGGCACATTATATCTAGGGGAGGGATAACAGTAGATCCTTCTAAGGTAGAGGTGGTGATTAATTGGGAGAGTCCTAAGTCAATGTTTGGGATTAGGAGCTTTCTTGGCTTAGCAGGATACTACCATAGATTCATAGAGGGTTTTCCTAAGCTAGCCTTACCTTTGACTAAGCTTACTCGTAAGGGTCAAGTTTTTGTGTGGGATGCCCAGTGTGAGAGTAGTTTTCGTACCCTTAAGGAAAGGTTGACCACTGCACCAGTTTTAGTGTTACCTGACCCGAGTGAACCTTTTGTGGTGTACTATGATGCGTCCAAGATGGGTTTGGATGGAGTGCTTATGCAACGGGGACAGGTAGTGGCCTATGCTTCTCGACAGCTTAAGATACATGAAAGGAATTATCCCACACACGATCTTGAGTTAGCAGCTGTAGTTTTTGCTCTTAAGCTTTGGAGGCATTACCTTTATGGATCTAAATTTGAGGTGTTTAGTGACCATAAGAGCCTTAGATATTTGTTTGATCAAAAAGAGCTTAACATGAGGCAAAGGAGATGGTTAGAGTTCCTTAAGGATTACGATTTTGAACTTAGTTATCACCTAGGTAAAGCCAATGTAGTAGCTGATGCCTTAAGTAGGAAATCCCTTCAAATGTCTGGTTTGATGGTTAGAGAGTTGGACCTCTTAGAGCAGTTTAGAGACATGAGTTTGGCATGTGAGATCACCTCTAGTAGCATTAAGTTGGGTATGTTGAGAGTCACCAGCGAACTCTTGAGCAAGATCCGTGAGGGTCAGAAGTCTGACCCATTCTTGTCAGCCCAATTAGAGTCCATAGTTGCAGGGAGAGAGAGTAGTTTTAGAGTGGGAACTGATGGAGTCTTGAGGTTTCAGGATAGGGTGTGTGTTCCTAGTGTACCCAAGCTTAGGAGAACGATCTTGGAAGAGGGCCATAGAAGTAGTCTAAGTATCCACCCAGGAGCGACTAAGATGTACCAGGATCTTAGGCATATGTTTTGGTGGCCGGGTATGAAAAAAGAAGTTAATGAGTTTGTCCTTGCGTGCCTAGTATGTCAGAAAGCTAAGATAGAACACCAGAAGCCTTCAGGGAAGTTGTAACCTTTAGAGATACATGAGTGGAAGTGGGATAGCATCTCGATGGATTTCGTGGTGGGGTTACCTAGGACCCCCAAAGGTTTAGATTCCATTTGGCTTATTGTAGACAGGTTGACCAAATCTGCTCACTTCATCCCAATTAACATCAGATATTCCTTAGAGAGGTTGACTAGCTTGTATGTCAGTGAGATAGTTAGACTACACGGTGTTCCTTCTAGCATAGTCTCTGATAGAGATCCTAGATTTACCTCTAGATTTTGGGAGAGTCTTCATAAAGCCGTGGGGACCAAGCTTAGGTTGAGTTCTGCTTACCTATACCAAGCTTGTGTATTAGAGTAGAGGGGTAGTTAGGATAGTTTCTTACCCTTGATAGAGTTTACATACAACAATTGTTTTCACTCCAGTATAGGTATGGCGCCTTACGAGGCATTGTATGGTAAAAGATGTAGGACACCTCTATGTTGGGTAGATTCTAGTGAGAGCATTGCCTTAGGACCTAAGGTAGTTCAGCAGACCACTGAAAAGGTCAAGTTGATCCAAGAAAGGATGAGAGCAGCCCAAAGTAGGCAGAAGAGCTACTATGATAAGAGAAGAAAAGATCTTGAATTTGTTGTAGGTGATCATGTATTTCTGAGAGTCACTCTGTGGACTGGGGTTGGCAGGGTGTTGAAGTCTCGTAAGCTCACACCTAGATTCATTGGTCCTTTTGAAATCCTAAAGTGTGTCGGTCCAGTTGCGTATCAGGTGGCTTTGCCACCATCTCTCTCAAATCTTCACAGTGTCTTCCATATCTCTCAGCTCAGAAAATATGTCCATGATCCATCACACGTGATCGAGTTGGACAATGTCCAAGTGAAAGAGAACTTGACATATGAAACACAACCACTGAGGATCGACGATCGTATGGTTAAGCAGCTAAGGGGGAAAGAGATTCCCTTGGTCAAAGTAGTATGGGGAAGTGCTTCGGGCAAGGATGCCACCTGGGAACTAGAGGGTCAGATGCGTGATGCATATCCTACCTTATTCGATACCGGTAAGTTTCGGGGGCGAAACTTTTTTTAAGGGGGGTGGAATTGTAATAGCCATAACTTTTAATAAATAAATAAGAAATTAATTAATTAATTAATAAGTAAAAAAATAATTAGGTCATAAATTCCCACTATATAAGCCAAATGTTAACCTAGAGTAGCTTTTAGAAAACACATTTTGTTCATTTCTTCTTTTCTAACCCACAAGAACCCTAACAGAGTAACCAGATGAGGAGCTCTAGAGAGCACCAGAGACGCCACAATTGCTAACGGAGAACATTTAAGCGACTACATCGAGGTAAGGGATGAGTTACTCACGCTTGGGGGTTAGAATGAACATGTGTAGGGATTCCTAGAGGATCAATTTTTGGGTTATTTTGGGGTGTTTATGAAGTTTAATTATGCTTTCATGTTTAATCGCGGATTGAGTGTGTTTGATGAACCAATTGGTGTTTTGATGCGAATTTGTTGTAGAATTGACGTGTTCCTATGTTAGGTGTGTACCTTAGGAATTAGAATTCTTTATAAATAGCATAAAAATTATATGGTAGTGATTTTGTTTATACCAGATATGTTGGCCTTTTAATCTTGTTTATTTTTATTTTTTTTATTGTTTTTTTTTCACACTGCAGTGTATACACGTATAAATATTGACACTCTTATTTCGGAAACTTCATATTTTATTTTGCCTAGCTGATTTCTCATCATGAAATTCACATGTGTAGCAATTATAGGATAATTAAATTGACTAAAATCATTTGAAGAAATTACCTAAAGTTGTGTTCACATTGTAATTAGGCATTTTCTTGATATTGACGAATTAGTTGAAATATATTTAGAATAAAACAATATATATATATATATATATATATATTGTATTTATTTAATGACATGTTGATATTTTTTTTGTAATATTATATATATATATATTATATAAGTAAGTTTATATTAAGATTTTAATATCTTACGATAACGTATATTACGTTAATTTATATTGAATATAATATATTATTCACATGGTTTAATATAATTATGTTAATATTTTAAATGTTTATGTGAATGTTATATATATATATATATATATATATATATATATATATATATATATATATAGTATTATATATAATTGTGCACTAATATGTTATACAAGTCTTGAAATTAGAAGTGTTGTTATTTTTATTATACATTATTATCTAATTGTTAAGTATATTTTGTAATTAGTTAAATTGTAGACATGAGATATGGTTGTGAATGAGAGTGTGATTGATATTTTTTGTGATATTACTTGTCTTGTGAGTTATGAGTTATACAGTAACCCGACCAGTGTTTATCTCGAGAAAATTTTTATGCACAGTGTTAAAGGAAAATTGTAGGATTCCTAGTTAGAATCTTGAAGGGTTGAACTATAGCGCAACTTGTTAAACATGTTTGAAAATATAAGTGAGGTTGTGGGTATTGTATAATTCATGAACTGCATGCAAAAAAAATTATTTTAGGGGTTGGACTTGAATTAGGAGGGAGAAGCCCTAACGGACTCTTTGGAGTGTAGGCCTTGGGGGTCACCCGGTTTGAGTTCTCCTTTAAGCCTGTGCCATCCCACATGATTGGAGCATTCTTGTAAAACAACATGACTCTGGCTGGTCTCCCTATGATTTTACTTAGTGAGAGTGACATGACATACCTATTGTGTGGTGTGTCTTGTTATGTACTCCTAAGCGTTAGAGTGTGGTTTTTCACTGATATGGTACCATATTGCATATAGGCTTGAGTCTTAGTATAATTGTTGCATAACGCTTGTGTCTGACTTCCATTGAGTTAACAATTTTGGTTTGATATTATTTGCTGGAGTGTGTGAACTTGAATGGATGTGAATAATGTGTGTGATTTTATGAAGTGATGCTATTTATACAAATTCAGTTTTAAGTATTATATGTTTTACATGCTCTAATGTTTTAGTATATATGAATGTGATAACTCATTCCTGGTGTGTGTTTGTGTTTGGACTGATTCACATGATGAGTTCCACGCTAGAGATGGAGAAACTTAGTCTGTGATAGAGACATGCTCTGATAAGTGTGACATTGGGGCATAGGATTTTACTTCGCATGTTATAATTTCCTTAAATGATATAATTGTGTTATGTTTTCTATTTTATTTTTCTTTTTATTTAACATGGATTGCCTTGTTTTGAGTCGGGATAACTTTATTTTTTTATTTGAACAATTTCTATAATGTTTTCATTAAGTGAGTGTGAACTCTTTATCTTTTGAAATTAATTTAAAGTCAATGTGTTTAAAAAAAAATCCGCATGATTTCATTTTCTTTTATTCGTTATTTGTAAGGGTAGAAGGTGTTACACATAGGAGTAAACCAACTAACCATAATCTGCCTGCAGTGACAGGATTTCTGTCTTTGTATGAACATTGCAGAAGGGCTATCTGTGATTTCTAGACAAACCATTTATACCTAAAAGTGAAACATTTATCATTTAAAATAACATATGAGAAACATGACATTCGGGAACTATATTTCCTACACTTCCGATATAGTAAATAAATTCTTACCTGTCTCCTAACTCCTAAGAACTGCATCATCCAATTCTTGTGGCTTATTTGCCAAACCTATATAAAGAAGGAAAATGAAATTTGAGTTTATTAAGACTAATAGATTTATAGACACGTGACCAATGCATTGACTTATTTATATTCAAGCTCACATAATATTGTAAAATAATACATAAAAAAAAAGATAAAGCAAGCAATTCCACGTTCACAATAGCTAAATCCGGTCTTGCATCCATCATATACAGATGCGTCGTTTATAGGAGGACAGATTACAATGCAAGCCAACTAGCAGAGGAATTAATATTGTTCTTAACATACCACAAAATGTGAGATACAACTGAATTTAAAAGGGAAGAGTGAGGAAATTCTATTCTTAATATTCCCTAGAAGTACAAAATGTAGGCATCTTATTTTCTTAATTACCATTGTAGTAGATCTAAAATCTAAATCATGCTCATTTTTTGAAACATAATGATTAAGTATCTCCGATATAATGCTTACCAATTATAATCACAATATCATCAGGATTGGAGGTCACCCTATCGAATTGGATAAGAAATTCAGATTTTAATTGTCTGTTGGCATCATTCGTATTTTACTTTCATTCTGTTATCAATTAAGAAAGGAAATTACTATTGTTTGAGTGGGAGAAAAAATTGAGATGCAAAGAATACAACCTTTTCTTTCTTGCTGAGCAATAAAAACAACATTTTCTTTCTGCTTTACAGATCCACCTATTTAACAAGTATGACTTCAGAAAAGGAAAACGAATAGTTAAACACAACAACATAGCATAACTTTACACAAGCCCTCATGTTGTTTACTTTTCTTGAGCATGTTCATCAAATTCCATCATTAAGTTAATTTACTATCTTTGTATAACAGGCAATTAAGAACAAAAACTCAAATAAAATATCTTCAATAAAGAAGGTAAAGTAGCCCACATGGCTTTCCATTTAAAGCATTTCTTGTATGTATAGAATCCCTAAAACATTTTGCTGGTTTATATAACTCAGTATTTAAAAACCATTTTGTTTACTTTTCCCTCATCAATTCAACATTTCACATAAAGCATGAATGTAAATTAACCAATTAATCAGTGATGAAGTGAATGAACTTTCACAGGTTCTTTTATCTAAGCAATTATTAAGAACATCAAACTCGAATAGTTTTCTTACATGTCATTGTCTAGTTACTTCAAATATAACAATAAAGCAAGACAGGCAAGATAAAAGAGGTACCTTAAACAAAAGATGGGTGGACTTCCAATCATTGCATATATATCTGCTGCACTAAGAGTAGATTCCTGGGTCCATCTCGGACAATTAACCAAGTTTTCCCTTTGAATACCATAAGGAAAAAACATTACTTCTGCAGCTGCTATGCTTGAATTACCCCATTTACGGTTTAGATGCTCTAAAATTGATGATATCTTCTTTCGAGTACTAAGTGTAAGCTCCAGGTGTGGATTATGCTTATCCTAAGATGTAGAATTTCGATTAGTCAAATAATAATTTTTACAGTGGATTTCGATTGTACAAGTATTTTGCATTGCCATCACAAACAAACTAACAACAAAATCATGCTCCTAATATACAAAAACACACATCCAGATCTCAAAAAGACATATAAAATCACTTTTGAAATTTTTTTCCAAATGCACAAATAGTTATAGCTTCCACGACTCAGGCTTGATTTCTTTTTCTCAACGGATTTCCAAACATGCTAGCAATCGGATAGAAACTATAAAAATCCCAATTTAGAGCATGACAAAAAGAATTGTTAATTATTTCTAGGAGCTGAACATACCTGCAATGACTTGACTTGAGAAGAAAGGTTGTACAAAGCCTCATGGTAATCAAGGTTGCTAGAGTCCAAAACCCCAACAGATTTTATGACTTCTTTTATGCCATTCATGAGAGGTAGGTCCCTAGCATGTTCCTCTTTTGCAGCTTTAGCAAGCCCTGCATTTTTATTTTTTTTCTAAAAACAGTTAACATAGTATAATACAAATATTCATTCACAACATTGCTTCAAAGGCAGGTAAAATTCCACATGGCCTGGCCTACTACTAAACCATACCAAAATATGAGACATCAAATTTATCTTACAATAACAAAATTCATATGAAAATAAAAAATTATAAAAATTATATGTTTTTTTGTTTGGAGATTAATTATAAGGTCACTCCCCCCTCTCACTAACTTCATTCCGAAATTCTACCATTGTTAGAGGATGCCAACAAAATTAACCTAAAAATATAAAAAAGGGTAGTGTGATCCACACTGCAATTAGTCTTTTTTTAATATTCACTTGATTCCTTTTTCACTTTCTCAACATGCTTCAAAGCCCAAGAAAAATGTAGTAAACTAGCGTAATGGGAAGAGCAATTAGCATCCCAAATATAACCTTGCTAGAAAATAAACACGATAATTCACTATATGATAATTTCCTATAACCAGTTCCTTTTCTATGATAAAATAGCAAAAACAAATGAGGAATAGAGGAATGCAAACCCAATGCTTATTATGTCAGGATGAACGCTTATTATGTCAGGATGAACGTTGTATTCCCTAGCAAACACAAAAGGGTCAATCCCTGGAGGTAGAACGGCCTAAAAATACATACAAAAAATATACATTAAAAGAACTATCAAGTGATAAAACTAAAAAAAAGAAAGAAATTAGAGTTAAAATTACATAGAAGGAAAAATGTTTCTCTTTCTTCTCCGTGCTAACAGTGGCAAACTCTGCTTCAGACTGTGAGAAGCTTCCTTCATAATCCTCAGTATCTCTGACTTAACTTCTCTCTTCTCTTCACCACTCAATCCTTCCCCAACTTCCACCTGAATCACAAACCGTGAAACGCAACTTAGATAAGTCTATGGAATTACTGGCAAAAAGCCTCCCATAATAGGATCCAGGGGTTGCATTAATAAAGCATGAACCAAACTTGTGTCCCTTATTTTCTACCAATCTTGTATAGAAATCAGGAAGTGACTTGAAGATGGTATTGAAATCGTTTCCAAATAAATCAATGAGATAAAATTGGAATGTGGGTGGTTCACAATTCAAGATGGTGCATGTGGTATCAACAATGTTAGTAATATTTGATATCACAAGAAGTGCATGTGGTCCTACAGAGCAACCTAAATCTGCCACTTTCATGCAGTTTGGAGAAGAATCATGATACAATTTCATTATAGTTTCTTCAAGTATGGGTTTGGCTTTAAGCATTAGTTTTTTTTTTTTTTTTTGCAATGAATTAAAATAAAAGTTGGATCAATGTACAAGAAAAGGAAACAAATTTAGTGATAATAGAGATAGTACTTGCAGTAAGCAGTTGTTTGCATAACTCCTTTCTCCCTTGCCACCATTCATGTGAAGCAACACACACATATATATATTCTTCCACATTTGATTTTGGAAAATAGAAGAGGAAATACTAACAAGAGTTTATTCTAGCGAAAGAGGCTAGTCTCTCGTAATGTAGCGAACCAAGTTTGAATCCCAGTGAAAGATGTACTACATCTTTATCAAACGAATGAATTTCTTTTTACAATCTTTAGATATCTTAAATTCCTAATTTAAAAACTGCAACTTCATATGCATAAATTTGTTAAAGATCAATAGACATATACTTTTCAAGTTTTAATTTTTCCAAACTAAGCAATATCAAGCTTTGCATTTAACTAAATTATATGAACAAAATGCTAATTGTTAACATCTTTTATTTTGCCTCAACCTGAGGACTCAACTCTCAAGTACATATTAAAAAGATAGTACAGCATTATCAAACTAACGACCCTGTTTAGTTTTCCTTTGCAGATTTTTGTGCATCTATAAATATTTTGTTCTTTTTTATGGAGAATTATAAAGGTGGAGAATAAAGTCTTAGTTGAGTGCAAAGGAAAGATTTAATGAAAGAAAATCATCTTACCGCCATATCACCCAATGACTTGTTACAGATTGGACATGTGTAGTGGCTACACGTGTATGCCTAAAATAATATAATAAAATATAAGACTGAATCCACAATCCTTGAGAATAGGTTACCCTCGTTTGGATAGGGAAATGAAACTTAAAACCTAAAACCTAAAATAGGTGTGAAATAGACTTGGAAACAAGCAGAATGCATATAATGGCCACAAGGTAGAGCTCTAACTGTGATGTTGGATCGAGTGGCCTCAGAATAATTAAGAAGGGGGGTTGAATTAATTATTCCTAAACCTTTACTAATTAAAAAATTTACTCTTCTAAGGCTTTTACTAAATTGTTAAGAGAATAGAGAATGAGAAGTAGAAGAGAAACTTAACAGAAAGTAAAAGCGGAAATTAAATGCACAGCGGAAAGTAAAAGAGTAGGGAAGAAGGAAACAAACACACAAGAATTTTTATACTGGTTCGGCAACAACCCGTACCTACATCCAGTCCCCAAGCGACCTGCGGTCCTTGAGATTTCTTTCAACCTTGTAAAAATCCTTTTACAAGCAAAGATCCACAAGGGATGTACCCTCCCTTGTTCTCTTTGAAACCCTAATGGATGTACCCTCCACTAGAACTGATCCACAAGAGATGTACCCTCTCTTGTTCTCAGTCAAACCCAAGTACTACTTGTACCACAAAGGATGTACCCTCCAATGTGTTAAGACAAAGATCTCAGACTGTTAAACCTTTGATACTTTGTGAATGGGGATACAAAAGAATTCTCAGGCGGTTAGTCCTTTGAACACTTTTGTATAAGGGAATGGGAAGAATCAAAAGAATTCTCAGACTGTGTCGTTTTGAATTCTTTGACAAGGGAGAAGGGAGACACAAAAGAATTCAGGCGGTTAGTCCTTCGTTCTTTTGGAAAAGGGAGAAGAGAGACACAAAAAGAATTCAGGCGGTTAGTCCTTGACAAATTCTTTTTGACAAAGGGAGAAGGGAATGAAAAAGATGAATAGCACAAGTTTTTGAACAAAGAACTTTTCTTGGAAGAGAAAGTTTTGAACAAAAACTTTTAGAAAGATGAAGAGAGGATGAAAAAGAACAACTGTTGAAAGAGATGAAAGAAAATATTGAAAGATGATTGAAAGAAATGATTGAGATGAATTGATAGAAAGATTGCTTAGAAAGATTGATTGAAAATACAAAACAAAGTCTTGCTTTTATAGACTCTTCATGTCTGGTCAAGAGAACCATTTTGAAGAGTTATAACTTTTAGAAAAACTTAAAACCAATTTGAAAAAGTCAAAAACCATTTGAAGAGTTACATCTTTTGATTTATTCAGAAACAACCACTGGTAATCGATTACCAAATCAGTGTAATCGATTACACAAAGCTTTTAGTGAAAGGATGTGACTCTTCACATTTGAATTTGAATTTCAACGTTCAAAGGCACTGGTAATCGATTACCAAAACATTGTAATCGATTACAGTTTTTTTGAAATCAATTGGAACGTTGTAAATTCATTTGAAAACTTTTTCAAATCCATTTTGCTACTGGTAATCGATTACAACAATCTGGTAATCGATTACCAGAGAGTAAAAATTCTTTGGTAAACATGTTTTGAGAAAAATCCATGTGCTACTCAGTTTTTGAAAAAACCTTTTCATACTTATCTTGATTAAGTCTTCTCTCGATTCTTGAATCTTGAGTCTTGAATCTTGTTCTTGATTATTCTTGACTCTTGATTCGTGGAAACTTGAAACTACTCTTGAATCTTTCTCTTGATTCTTGAATTCTTTGGCATCATCAAAATAACCTTTGAAGGCATTGCTTCCACAATCTCCCCCTTTTTTATGATGACAACCTTGAAATCAAGAAACACTTACACATTCTTTTTTCTAGTCGATCACTCACTTAATTCTCCATATTCTCCCCCTTTGTTTTTGAATTTATGCTTAATTTTAAGTCTTGAAATATATAACATCTTGATTTCTTAAAATACCCATTTTTCTCTCCCCCTTTGGCAACATCAAAAAGCCAAAGTGCGTAAGTAATATAAAACATACATAAATGACTAATCATACAAGAGAACAGAAAACTATTAAGCAAGATATTTTAACCAGTCATCAAACTTAGAAAGGTAAGAAGTATAAAAACCATACATAAATGACATACACAAGAATAGAAAACAATCAAACAAGATATCTTAACCATTCATCAATCTTAGAAAGATAATACTTCATAGAATGTCATATAATCGAGAAAGTCATTCATAATATTCAAATAAAACATATATGAATAATTAAAAAAAATATAAAACACAATATCAAATGTAAGTACATACCACTAGTCATATATTATTAAAGTAATTAAGTTTAAAACACATAATCATAAACAACCAAGAGCAAGTCAATATAATCATCATGTTCAGTCATACTAAGCAAGTATTAAAAGAAATACTAAGTGTTCAAATGCCATAAAAACATAGTCAAATACAAGGTTTTAAAAAATAATAAATAATTATAATCTAAATCTATTATCAGAAAATCAAAACTTAATTCTAAGTAACAAAAATTAGTTATAAACACATACATGGTAACTCATTACTTATCTCAATTATTTTAGCATATTAATATAATTTTGACAAAAATCTAATCATGTCAAATTATATAAAAATGGATAAACATACAATAAATGTATTCATACAAGAGAGAAAAACTTATAAAAATCAAACAAGATAATAAATCATCCTCATATTATAATAGAAGCATATGTGCATAAATAACAAATAAGTCATAAGTCATCAAAACATAAATCATTTGTCTAAGTCACTTGCATCTAGAAGTCCTAATTCTCTTCTAATGGTGTAGAAAGAGTCTTTGGTTAGTGGTTTTGTAAAGATGTTAGCAAGTTGGTTTTTAGTGTCTATAATTTTTTTTTAAAACACAATCACCTTTTTCCTAAGACTAAGTGCTAATTGACTATCAACACTTACCAAAATGAGTTTTTATTATCATAGAAGGTTTTATCATATCAAAATAATTTTGTTTGAAATACAATATAATAATTTTGAAAAGCATAAAAAATATTTTGAACAATCAATCAAGTAATTCAAACATATCAAACAAGAATTATACAAGGATTGAAGGATATAGATCACAGGCATTATCAAACATTCAGATTTGTTAAAGATAATTTAAAAACTTAGAAAGTTCAAAGAACTCAGTCAATCATGTAATCATTATTTTGTCTGAAACCTACATGCTCAATATCTTTATCATGTTCATGCTTGATAACACATTTTTCAGAATAAAAAAAAAAGATATTTTATATATGAAAATTCTTATAAAAATAAATAAATATAACATAATGGATTTTGAAAAACTTTATGAATGAATCTTAAGCAAGTAATTCTCATGTCATATTAAAAAAAATGCAAGAATCATACAAGAGATATAAAACCATACATAACCATTCATAAATGATTAATCACATATTACATCAAAAATCATGCATAATTATTTTAAAAATATATATTATCAAAATAATCAACATAACTTTTAAATATAAAAAATCATAATAGTTTTCAAGCACAATCAATCATCAATCATTTCAAATTAATTAAATTTAATTAACAATCAACTAACTATGCACAATACTTTCAAAAAAAATTTCAAATTTCAAATTTTTTAAATTTCAATTTTAAATTTCAAATTTCAAATTTCAAATAGTAAATTTTAAATTTCAAATTTTAACTTCCAACTTCCAATAACTTCCACTTCTAATTTTCAACTTCCATTTTCAACTTTCAATTTCTAGTAACTTCCATTTTCAACTTCCAACTTCTATTTTCAACTTCCTACATCCAGTCCCCAAGCGACATGCGGTCCTTGAGATTTCTTTCAACCTTGTAAAAATCCTTTTACAAGCAAAGATCCACAAGGGATGTACCCTCCCTTGTTCTCTTTGAAACCCTAGTGGATGTATCCTCCACTAGAACTGATCCACAAGAGATGTACCCTCTCTTGTTCTCAGTCAAACCCAAGTAGATGTACCCTCTACTTGTACCACAAAGGATGTACCTTCCAATGTGTTAAGACAAAGATCTCAGACTGTTAAACCTTTGATACTTTGTGAATGGGGATACAAAAGAATTCTCAGGCGGTTAGTCCTTTGAACACTTTTGTATAAGGGAATGGGAAGAATCAAAAGAATTCTCAGACTGTGTCGTTTTGAATTCTTTGACAAGGGAGAAGGGAGACACAAAAGAATTCAGGCGGTTAGTCCTTCATTCTTTTGGAAAAGGGAGCAGAGAGACACAAAAAGAATTCAGGCGGTTAGTCCTTGGCAAATTCTTTTTGGCAAAGGGAGAAGGGAATGAAAAAGATGAATAACACAAGTTTTTGAACAAAGAACTTTTCTTGGAAGAGAAAGTTTTGAACAAAAACTTTTAGAAAGATGAAGAGAAGATGAAACAGAGCAATTGTTAAAAGAGATGAAAGAAAATATTGAAAGATGATTGAAAGAAATGATTGAGATGAATTGATAGAAAGATTGCTTAGAAAGATTGATTGAAAATACAAAATAAAGTCTTGCTTTTATAGACTCTTCATGTCTGGTCAAGAGAACCATTTTGAAGAGTTATAAATTTTAGAAAAACTTAAAACCAATTTGAAAAAGTCAAAACCATTTGAAGAGTTACATCTTTAGATTTATTCAGAAACAACCACTGGTAATCGATTACACAAAGCTTTTAGTGAAAGGATGTGACTCTTCACATTTGAATTTGAATTTCAACGTTCAAAGGCACTGGTAATCGATTACCAAAACATTGTAATCGATTACAGCTTTTTTGAAATCAATTGGAACATTGTAAATTCATTTGAAAACTTTTTCAAATCCATTTTGCTACTGGTAATCGATTACAACAATCTGGTAATCGATTACCAGAGAGTAAAAACTCTTTGGTAAACATGTTTTGAGAAAAATCCATGTGCTACTCAGTTTTTGAAAAAACATTTTCATACTTATCATGATTAAGTCTTCTCTTGATTCTTGAATTTTGTTCTTGATTATTCTTGATTCTTGATTCTTGGAAACTTGAAACTACTCTTGAATCTTTCTCTTGATTCTTGAATTCTTTGGCATCATCAAAATAACCTTTGAAGGAATTGCTTCCACATGTGACACTTGAAGTGAACAAATTATGGTTATCAAACTCTCGAGTTAACTAGCTAACTCTTACCAGTTTACGAGTCCACTTATCCTTTATGAGTTGACTCATGTGTAAATTCTCTTTTTAGTTGACTCTGGGTAGATTCTTTAAACTTTAAGTAAATTTGGTAGACTCTCAAGTTTATTACCGAGTCAACAAGGTAAAAAGAATAGACCAAAATGTAAGTCGTTTTGAGTTATTTTTGTCTGTTTAGTAATAACATACATTCATTTAGTGTGTTGTTCCCGAATAAAGAAATTCTCATATTTAATAACATCAAACTCTTGTTTTCTAATAACATCAAACCTTCAATGAGAATGATCTACCACTACTATAACATCCGCAAGTTATTATTTAACAGTGATGCATTGTTAGACTTGGTTATTTTAGCATTGTGAAATTTATGATTTACTATTTTGTTTTATTACATTGTTGAAATATTTAATTGGTATGTTATTTATATATATTTTGTTATTATTTTTATATCAAGTAGACTCTTATATACAAGTCTACGAGTTGAGTTCATGAAACTCTCACAAGTCTTCATAAACTCTCGAGTTGATCACAACAAATTGAGCAGTTCATTTCTAAACCTTTCTCCAGGCACTTAGGATTTGGATGGATGAGAGGGTGCGGGAAAGGTTGCAAAGGATTGGGTCAACAGAGGAGAGAGGTGGCGTGGGCTTTTGCTTTGAGGTTAAGGAGAGTGTCAATGGCGGCACATGAAGCGATTCTAGAGTGGAAGGAAAAGAGGTTGGTGGTGGTGTGAAGATCTTTGGAAGCTTCTTTGTCCTTTCTTTCTTGCTTTCTAGCCAAATCCGCACACACACACTGCATATATGATATATGTTGACGACCAGTCACAACATTGATTTTTAAAAAATCGATGTTAAATGAGTATTCACAACATCAGTTTTTTAAAACTCGATGTTAACATCATCCTGTTAACACCAATTTTTCTAAAACCGATGCTAATGATGACATTTTATTTACAAAAATGTCACCATGCATTTTTGTAACATAGGTTTTGATGAAAATCAATGTTAACAAGGAGACGTTAAAACTTATTTTTGTAGTAGTGATATTTTCTATAGTTGTGGACGATATTTAATGTTGTAAATTCCTTTAACATAATAATTTTGTCCACTTGTCAAAACTCATTAGAATATCAATAATTTATACTTATTGTTATACATCAAAATCTAAGGTGGATGAGATGCATGGTCGTTTAGACCTAACAGTAAGTATGTTTAAGTTTTAATATTTATTCTAAACAAAACAAAATCACAAATTATATAGTCAAAAACTAGATATCACGAGATTATTTTTACAATTTTTCTACAAGACACACTAAGTTCTTTTAAACAAAAAGCATAATTTGTATGATAATACACAAAAAAAAAATTCATGATTTTTCAATAAATTTAAAGAAATAACCATATTCTTTTTTCTCAAGATTATAGTAAAATTTGAAGCAAAATTTTTGTAGACCACAATAAATGACCACATGTAAGTTCAAGTCATATTATATAAGCTTATATATACCAAAATGAAGATATAAAAATCATATAAATAAATTTTTTTATTACAAGTAAACAATTAATTAATAAAAAAAAATTACTAAATCATCCGTTAGAGTTAATATTGTATAAAAAATAAAAACTCAAAGTAAAAAATTAATTATTAACATTTAATTGTTTATAATAATAATAATAATATTAATAAAAAAAACATGAAAGATTAACTTATTTATACTCTTTTAGTAACTAAACAATAATAAATTAAATTTCTCTATACTCTTTTAATAAAATAATTGATAACTAAATAATAAAAATAACTTTAAAGAATATATGATAATATTATAAAAAAGAATATATTAATGTTAAGTAAAAAATAAATAATTTAAATAATGTTATATGTATAATTTTTTTAAAAAAGTTTGTATAAAAAAAATTGGGGGATCATGGCCTCCCCTTGGCTTCAATGAAGCTCTACCCCTAAGAACAAATGATGTACATATTCATGAGATTTTGAATACAATTGTTGAATTTAAACTTTTCAACCATCAATTAAAGCTTAAGAATACAATTAAAATTGTAAAATGATGAAACTAGACTTGTACAGATATATAAGAAGTTTAATTTTTCTCTACCAAAGTCTCTTTGGGAAAAAACATTAAAGAATGCAATTTATCTTTTAGGGTGCCAATTAAAGTAGTCACTAAGAACCCCTATAGGTATGAGCCAGGGAAATCCCAACATTAGGCATTTACACATTTGGGGATGTCCAGTTAAGTTTGAGACGGGAATGCAAGACTACTTGAGGAAATTGAGTTTGGAGGGGAAAGAAACATAAAAAGTGTTATTATTAAAGAATAGCATGTTATTGACAATAGATAAGTCTTTGTACTTACCATCATTCAAGAAACAAAAATCATAATTAAATAATGATATTACTCCTAACATTATTAAAAGACAAGACAACACTAAGATTTCCTCTCAAGCACCACCTAAAGTTCAAACTTAATAGCCTCAAGAAGTGTCATTAAGAAGATCCACTAGAGAAAGGAAAAATGTAATTTGATATGATTATGTCATATTTCTTTAAGAACATGAATATGACATTAGGTTGACTGAGAAGGTCTAATTGACTTTAGTCAAGTTATATTATGCTCTAACTCTCAAGTGGATTGATGTCATAAATGATGTAATAAAACCGATGGTTGAATGTGACATTTGGGATATCGTTAAATTGCTTGAAAGTGTGAAACCCATATGTTATAGATAAATATCTATAGTCGAAATGAATTCAATGGATAATATTGAGATATATAAAGTTTGTCTTGTCGTCAAAAGTTTTACAAGAAGTAATGCATTGATCACAAAGAGACTTTCTCTCTGATTTCTTAGAAAGACTTTCTTGGGACTATAATGACACTATAGATCATTTTGATAATTTTTTTTTGCATAAATGGATGTAAAGATTACGTTTCTAAATGGAAACATTGATGAAACAATTTATACAATGCAACCAAAAAACCTTGTTTAAGATGATCTAAATTCTATGGTATGCAAACTAAAGAAATCTATTTATGATTTTAAACAAGTCTCTCATCTATGATATTACAAAATTTATCAAGATTACATCTTATGGTGTTGAGGTAATTTTGGTTGATGATTGTATATACTAAAAGTTCAGTGGGAGTAAATTTATTATTTTGATATTATATGTTGATGACATCCTACTAGCATTATACGATTTATTGTTGCAAGACAGTTATATTACAATTTGTCATGTATTCTTAAGTTTATTTTTTATTGTCCTAAAATAATTTTTAGTTGGAGTGCTAAGGTGATATATGAGTAATCTTGATATGCAACACTAGAAAGTAGTAAAACACATAATGTGCTAATTGAAGAGAACAAGAAACTACATGCTTTCATATCGAAAGTCTAAAAGTTTAAAGATCATTGGGTATTCTGACTTTGATTTGTACGAAATATCTTAATAGCAATCACTCCACATAAGGATCCTTATTTAACCATATTGGTGGAGTTAATATTTTTTGCTATGAGACACCATACTAGAATTTATGACTCCTAAATTATTGTAACTGGCTTGCCTGTTGTTGCCAACATTAAGTAGTCATCATATGTTTATTGGGACAATATCTTAGCGGTCTTATTGAGGATTCAACCAAGTAAAATTTTTTTGACATAAAGTATTTTATTGTTAAATAAAGAATTCAGAAAATACAGATCTATATAAAACATATAGGGACTCATTCCATACTAGCTTATCCACTTACTAAATGTTTGACACTTAAAGATTTTTCATGAGCACACTGTTCATATGGGTGTAATTCCTGATAGTATCTTAGTTTAGTGGGAGTCTTGCTTATGTTCTATATCTTATGGTTTACAAACATTTTGTTGTTTGGATTTTCTGCAGAAAGAAAGTTGAAGTTTATCATTTTATTATAAGCTTGTTTTGTTTGCAATATTTATGTTTTGTTTGGATTGATCTCTATAAAAAATAAAGTTTGGATCAATTGGAAATAGGTATGACTGAGATTACATTGTATGTAATTTTCATGCTACTTATCCATATTGACCTATGTCATTGAGTGTATTGATGTGGTGGTCATTGGGATCTAGTTACATTTGTTGTGGTGACGAAAGTCGTAGTGATTCCATTATTGATACATGAGGTGGACCAGATTGTTAAGGTGGAAGTCTAAAGGTAAATAGTATACGGATGCACGCTTATGGATTTTGATATAATCGTTATAATATGTAACCCTAGTCGGAAATTGTTGGAATTTTTTATTCCAATAGTTAATGTGGGCTAATATTATAAGACAATTATGTTAACTATTTATCATTAATGGGTTTTATTTTATGTGATCAAATTAAGTGATCCTGTTAGACAACTAAATCAGATGATATGAACTTAATTGAATAGATATCAGTGTTGGCCCATTAGAAGATAATGAGAACCCTATTAGGTTAACACACTATAAGAAGGTTATGGTGCCCAATATATCGAGCCGTTACATATAGTTTCTCTTCTTCCCATTAGAAGAGTTACGAAAGTCCTATTGAGGATTAAAAAGGCTTCGATTGAGGAAGAACCATGAAGCCACCGGTTACGCTATTAGTCGATTATCCGTAATCTCTACAGCATTCCATAACAAATCCTAAAAAGAGTACATAAATCCGAAATCACTTACGGATTCAAATTCTACTGCGTTTGTTTGATCAATCATTATGGATTCAGGTATTTCTAAAACTCTTCCATATAATCTAATGTAACATTTTCCTAGTAGTTATTGATATTTTATAAGGATTCGTATTTTTTTGTTTTTTAAGCAAGGATAAAGATATAGTCTCTTTTTCTATTAAAGGGAACTTCACAAATGAATATGTAATCAAATCAAATACAGTTTTATTTTTTTAAAAAAAGAAGAAAATAGTATATATATTTAACTATTTTCATTTTCCCCTATTTCAACTACTTTCTTGACTAAATCAACTAACCGAGTTTCGGTGCTCAGTCGCCATCCATGTAATTGGGGGTATATTCTAGCTTTGCCTTGTTTAAAGAGGATAAAAATAAATATTACTATTATTGTAGAGTAATTTGACTCACAGTTCAAACTCCTCGTACACGTCATAACCTAGTGTTCATCTTTCTCATACATACACAAACTATAGTGTAGACTGTGTAGTAGCACACATGAAAAAGAAGTGGAAATATTTAGAAATTAATTAAACAAATGCATACTAATTAATGCGGCCTAAGAAATGAAATACAGTGCATATATAGTAATTTGTGACAGAAAAAAAAAGTAATTAAAACCTAATAAGAAAATAAGCTAAATTAAATTAACCTGATATCTAGGCATATAAGCTTCAAATTAATACACATCTATGATTTCCTTGTTCCCACCATATAATTTTTATTCACCTTGACTTTGCTATCGTTCTGATGAACTGCTGCAGGAGCCTTTTCTTTGCTATTGAAAGCCATGATCTCATTTTTCTTTTCCACCTTTTTTTCTGAGCAATAATACTTGTTGTCCTTCTTATTCACTTGCTCCTTTGATTTACTCGGGCCAGAAGATGCATCAGAAGCCATGGAATCGTCACTTTCAACATCACAATGTTGTGCTGCTGCTGCTGCTGATTCATAATCATAATCTTCTTCTAGGAAGCTATGATGATGATGATCATCATCATCACAATGTTGTGCATCCTCGTCTCTGGGGGACCCTATGTACATGGTCCATCCAGATTCATTGCTGTGACATTCCTCTTCACCCCCCAACATAGGTGGCTCCATAGCTAGAAGGAAAAAAGTGTAGGTTAATTAGTTAGTTTTTGAGAAGGGTAAAACACTAAACAAACCAAAGCATGTAGAAACTGTAGAAAAAAATTTAAGTGAACATGAACTATCTATATAATATAATATAAAGCATATTTCTCAAATAGAGGTGAAAAAAGAGCTTTTTCTTGACACCTGAAAAAACTCTTATCCTTTCATCTCTCTGACCCCAAAATCAGATTTTTTTTTTTTTTTTCCATATAGAAAGGATAAAGCCAGATTGCAGCCACAAAAGCCACTTAGCAATATATCGTCTTATTAATGAATGGCATGGCATGGCATGGATGAGACTCACCTCACCACACCACCTGGAAAATCTACATAACTCATTAATTGTTATCTGACTTACCTATTGCGGCAGCAGAAGCAGAGAGAGAGAGAGAAAGAGAGAGAGAGAGAGAAGCTGTCGATGAAAGTGAAACAAAAAGCATAAATATATACTTTTTCTACCACAGTTCCCTTGAATTTGAAAGGACAAGGGGTTGCTGTTGTTGTTCACTTGAGGATTTCAATAATATACTAAGAGAAGAAGATGCGATCATCATCATCATTAATTACTTTTCTCTGCATCGGTCATTAAATATAAAGACATAGCCTTAAATGCAAAATGTGCAGAATTGCTACAGGCTACAAAACTGGAGAGAATATAAGGCCCATTGTTTAAATAGGACCTCTTCATTACCTGATTTAGCTTTTAACATCATTTTAATTTTTTGTCGCTTCATGAGAAACAAACAGGCCCTTTTTTCACCCTTCTTCACTTCTGAAAAAAAAAAACTCGAGTTTTAAGATTTTTCACATTAAGCCCACATGTACTGCTAATTCTTGCTGCAAGATATGTGATCGAGACTTCTCTGGTTCTCTCTGCAGCTCTTATTGCTACCTATGTAGCCTTTCTAGTTTGCTATAGCTTATTGGATAATATATAGTTGGGGAAGAACAAAGTGTCAAAGATATTCTGACCTCAAAACAAAACCTTAATTGCTTTGTTTTTTTCCTAACTAGAAATATAAGCAGATGGTAGTATTATATCATGAGGATTTTATATATTTTCGAATATTAATCATATGATTTTCTATAGATGATAATATATATATCGAGGATATTGTTTTATACGATAAGTTTGATAGATAGAATGTGAATATATCCACTGGGGATTGCATGGTTGAACAAAGTAAATCATATTTCCTATCATGAGAAACCACGTTCCCCACTTTTTTTTTTGTCTTCCACAAATCGTTTATAGGTTAAATTATTCATTTGATCCTTATAATTTCATTTTTTAGTTCATAATAGTTTGAAATTGGTTTTTTTATTTTCTATAATTTATATTTTAATTCTCTTTTAGTTATTGTAGTTTAAAAATATTCTTTTTAATTTCTATAATTTTATGATTATTACTTTTTAATTTAGTCCTTATAATTTTCAAATTATAGGACTAAAAGAGAATTAAAATATAAATTATAGGAATTAAAAAGAATACTTTTAAACTACATGAACTAAAATAGAATTAAAATATAAATGATAGGAACTAAAAAGATAAAAACCATAAAACTATATACAAATCAGTAATTTAACCTTATTTATAAATATCAGGATATAATATATATATATATATATATATATATATATATATTTTCTTTGTGTCATAATAATTATTTTAATTTTTTAATCTAACATTAATTATATTTTTGTATTTATGTTAGTTATAATATTAATCATAACCAATAAAAAATATTTTTTTAATAATTATAAAGTTAATTTTATAAAATTATTATTCTTTTGTCCATATTTTTTTTTTAAATAACGTAGAACCACACTTATAATAAGACAAAAGAAGTATTACAAAAAAATTATATAGTTTAAACATTCCGTATGTAAATAAACGAAGGTATAAAGGTCATTATATATTGCGAATTTAAACATTATATTTAATAAAATACATAATATGTTATCTCCAGACCATTACATATCTTTATTATAAAAAAGAATATACACAAACTATAATAATAAACAGTGATAAAGATGTAATTATAATATTATTTAATTATGTTTCATGCACTATTTAATTACAAATAAAATAGTTTGGAATATATTGTGATAATGATGCAATATTATATATATGATTTTAATTAATTACAAATTGCTCATAAGAAAAAAAATGATTACAAATTTATAGTGAAATAATTAAATGATAAATTTATTTATTCACTCTTTTACTCATTATTATTTTAAAAATATATGAAAGTCATTAAATGCAAATATATATTTTTTTTTCAACAAAAACTCTTATTTATGATTCTTCTTATTCCTTCCACTTACGCTACAAGTTAAATGGTATAGAAAAGGGTAAAATAAAATTTTGGATCCTTATCTACATTTAAAAAAAAAAAAATAATCTCTTAAGTTTAAAAGGTTTTACTTTTGACCCTTAAAAAGTATTTTATTAGACCAAAATGACACTTCAACTAAGAGTGTATTTCACAAAATATTTTTGTTATTTTTTATATTTTTTTACTAATTGAAAAAAAATTTGAAACGTTACTTGAAATAACTTTTTTTAAAATACTAATTTTTAGTTTATATATTTTATATATTTTTTTTCCTTGAATATTTATTAGATTTTCTTTGTAATCTTTTTTATTTAAGGTAAATTTTTATAATTTTTTATTTTTTATGTAATTTTATATTTTTGAGTTATTTCAACAAATAATTTTATTAAATATTTATGATTTAATAAGATGATTTTATAGTTTTTAATTAATTTTCAACTATAAGCTAATTTTTCAACTTTCAATTAATTATTGAGCTAATTTCGTCAATATTCTAAGTTATCACACTAACTTAATGACCTTACTAATAGGTGCCAAACATATTTTGGGGCTAAATTGGGTTTTGCCAAGTCACGAGAGCATAGACAGAGAGGGTAAAAAACCAAAAGAGGACTTGCATAATTCTGCTAGTATAATTGACTACTCTTAAAGGGATGGGACCCTTGTTGATTGATGAAGGGCAGGACGAAGACGAAAAAATAGAGTCTCGAAAAGCCAGAAGGGTTTTGATGAGCATGCCATGCCCCATTATTTTTAAGCAACAATTTGGCAGTTCCCCACTTTAAAATCATCCCCATGACTTATAATGGTGTATTACCGGACAGGGTAAGGCCCATTCATTATTCTTCTTGTTTGTCTTTCCGAGGGCTCCACGTAGGAATTGCCGATATGATTCTACGGCATCAAGACAATGTTTTCAAAGCTGAAGGTATGGTTCTCTTTTATTTACGTACTACAATGTGCATTTGAAAACTAATTTTATATCACCCCGTAATAATTTTTTCAATTAAGTGAAACTAGCTAGCTATTAGTATGCTTACATTTAAATGAAGTTGATCAAGAATTGATTTGTCAATTAACTATCATTGGTCAATTTGTATTTGGGGTAACGATACATATATCGAATTTGTGAGGGTTTAGAGGAAGAAATAATGATTTAAATCAAAATGTAAAACTATTAATATCATTGTTTACCTTTTTTATTTTATTGAAATAATCACTCTGAAAGCTGTAAAAGAAAAACATTTTTATTAGATTCATTCATAATCATAAATTCTTGGTCTATATTAGCATAAACCATAAATTAAGTATGATATACGTATGTTATCTTCAAAAGAGAAAAAAAGTGTAATTATCTAAAATTAAAAAATAATATAATTCAAATATCACTAGTGTAATTTACTCTTTGTTTATTACCTTATGGTGCAGCCGTGCAGGTACGTCACATTTGATTTACTATTGTAGTTGTAGTTGTAGCACATGTTAACGTGAATGCTTTTTGACCTTTATGCTGCTTCTGAGGAATAGGTGGGGTTATAAGCTAGCTGTGGCAGACCAGAATTGAGCTAGCTAGGGATGCTCGAATTGGATGTAACCTTCAAATAAATGCAAATTGTACTTAACACGTAGGCAGTATATGTCTATGTCACTTGACCAACATGATGCAAAACTGCTACTGTATAAACATGAGTGAACAAAAAGAAGCACCTAAGAAACAGCGACGCACAAATTAACCTGACCAAAAGTTGTTTATTCTTGACGAAGCTGACGATGAACGGCTTTTTTACTAAAATGGTGATTTTTTTTTTCTATAAATTACATAAATGGATAGATTTTTTAAAAAATAATCAAATGGTAAATCATTTCTTGAAAGATAATTTCAATATGAAAAAAATCATGCTTTCAAAGATGATTTCATTTTTTCAATTATTTTATAAACAAATTATGACGGTTTAAAACCCCAACACATTGCTTCTAAAAGTATCACGAATTATTTTGTTACATAAAGAAACAAACAAATGTCAATTTTATAATGGCTAAAGAAACAATTATTTTTTATAAAAAAAAACAAAATCTGAAAAAGTGAAATCATTTTTGAAAATACAATTTCTTCATATTGAATTTATCTTTCGAAAGATTGATCTATCTATTTTGGTAATTTATGAAACATATTGCACCATTTTGGTACAAAAGCGGACGATGAACATGGCAAAGTGAAGTGGGGTGATTTTGATTAGAGGTGTTTTTATATGGATTAATTAAAGGTTTAATCCATATTTTTATCCGTTTACTTAAATGGATAGATTCTTAGCCTTTGTTTTTTTTCCCTTAAAAAAGAAACTTTTGTCTGTTGGTTAATTATTCATCCAGGGTCATTAGTTGTTTTTATCGCAAATATTATTTATTGGTTTGTTAGCAGGAAGAATCAAAGATCACAACTTTTCGATTCTTTTATTCTTTTTAACCATCCAATTAATCCTATCTTTCCTCCAATTTCATTAGTTAATTCTAACATGACAATTTTAACTATTAATATAATGTTCTAATATTACTAATATGTACTGTTGTTGAGGTGACAATACACATGATACTAACATTTCATGTTGATAATGTCACTAACATGTTATATGCAATTAGGAATAAAATGTACAAAATTTTCAAAATAAGATGAAAACAAATGTAATTAAACCTTTAAGAAATATTAAAAGTGTAAAATACTAAAATGTGATATTTGAAACTCTTAACTCCTTCCATTTTTATTGTTTAGTTCAAGATAATAAAAGTGTCTCTCAGCAAAATTGTGTCATGATTGATCACTTCCAAAATAAACATTAAGAAAAGATACAAAATGCTAACAAAGAACACAAATATGCAATATTATATATATATATATATATATATATATATATATATAGAATCATATCAAAAGATATATGTGAGTTCATATTTGGGTAGATCTTCCCTTTACAATAATGGAAATCAGGTACTCATGGAGGAGATGTTGGATCGAGCACTTAGCATTGGACCAAAAGTTATTACTGATAGTCAGGACATAACTCTTTCAACTTAAAAGCGTAACAGCCCAAACATCCCGAGTTGAGTGTGACTCTGGCAAATAGAATGTTACAAAAATAAGGAGGTGTTAGATGTAATACCCTATAGGATATTACCTCTTTTTACTTCTTATATTATTAAATTATGAAAACAGCATAGAATAATATCCGAGCTCTCCCAACACACTTTCTAAGTGCTTTATCATTTCCTTGTCTTGTTTGCTTTAGGTCTGCCTCGGTCTTTGGTCTCGTTTTGCTTGTGGTGAAGGTTGTAACACCCTAAAATCTAGTATGAATAATATTGCACTTTTCCTTTATTTAAACTCTGATTAGATAACTGTGTTATTTAATATAGTCAGGAAAGCATTTTACTTTGGGAAAACATGAGTAATTTTTTTTCCTTTTCTTTTTATTTCTTTATTACTTGCAAGTCATGACAAAAGATAAATTTCTTGGTAAAAAAATGCATCTATCAATATACTTTAATGAGTGCTAAAAATCATTTTTGGATATAACCATACACCCTTTTTAGATGAAAGAAAATACAAATGAAATAAACTTTAATTGCTGAAATATATGTAATTAATGCATGAGTAAGCAAAAATGACTGAACATACAAGTAAAAGTCTGATGCTAGGCCTACCAAGAATAAGTACATATAGAAGTAAAGGTCCTAGACTCAAAGCAATCATCTCTAACACCAAACCCAATATGGAAACTACACCCAATAATAATTCAGCAGGTGTTTGCACATAACTGGGATACCTAAGAAAGTGATCCACACCTCTCACGTTGGGTATCCGCCACCTTCAAGTGCACTCATCCTCGAGATGGAGAGTTGTCTCTCTGCCCGTCGTATGATCCTAAAATAAAAACATAAGGGGTGCGTCTTTCCACTTCGTCAACCAAGACACAAAAAACCCTAACATGAGTCAAAACACACATGACTAACAAGCATTGTGTTGTGGTTATCTACCGGATCTCACATGCATATTAAGGCATCACATCTTACTTTCTCAACATATATAACACACTGGTCAGCTGTCATTGGAACTCCCAGAACACAGTGATCTTATAACAATTTAGCTTGGATGATTTTCAAGAGTATGCCCTCACCATGGTATAATGGCAAGCTCTCACAAGCCGCCTATGTCTCGTATTTTTTGGGATTGCCAAGTCAACATTGAGGAAAATATGACCACAAACTCAGCGCCACATCCCCAAGAAATAAGTCAGCGAACATTCCTTAAGTGTCACTCTATAAGGTCATCCCAAACTTTGAGGACTTACTCATCAACACACGCCTCATTAAGTGTTCACTTTATTGTCACTATGGGCCTAGCTGCACAGGAACAAAATGACATCAAAAGGAAAAGCAAGCTCAAGAAGCATCCAGACATAATATCATCACAAAATAGGGATTTCATCCACACCTCATGTTGGAAACCGCCAATCGATCTCCATCTAGCGAGCTCTCACAACATCCAGCATGCCCCCCATTTGACTATCTTGAAGAAAATCTCTATATTCTGCTGTGATTTTAAGTCCACTTGCACATCTCTCAAGTGCATTATTCTCTCAATGAAAACACCTTAGTCACATGGGCACTCATTCTCGAGTTCCTGTGAACTAGCACAAAGCATTGCATGTCGTTCGACACACACAATGTCCACTAGAATGGGGTTATAGTCCAAAATGGGACTTGTGCTTCAATCCCTACATCGATCCCACAAAGGTGCACATCTTTCGAGACACCATGTGCCTACTAGAATGGGGTCCTAGTTGACACTAGGACTTATGCTCGAGTCCCTATATCCATCCACACAGACCTTAACACATAAATCATTATCGTCCACAACACATCACATGCAACAGTTGCTCGGGGTCACACCTTTCGACGTCCAATTAAAAGATCACATTCCAAAGTTATAGTTCCCAAGATTCACACTCTCTGAGTCTTTCAATCATAAACAAACAGATCCTAACTCATGGAAAACATCAAATTCAACACACAAGACTTAGACAAAAATTAACAAGGCAACACATCAACACTTAGTGAAAATTTAACAATTTAATACATCAACATGCATTCAAAAAACTTAGCTTTGAAAAAAGGGCAGATTCAAGCCTCTGTAAAATTTCACAAAAAAGATATCATTGAAAAATTTTCATACAAACTTAAAGGAAATTTTCTTATCTTTCCAACAACGAAAATACTTCATTAGCAAAAATCTACAAAAAAAAGAACTTCACTTTGAACATAGTTCAAAGATTTGCACATTTCTACCTCTTCCCAAATCCATAAGACTTTACATTTTACAGCGTGAAGTTAAAAGAATCATATTTTCATAAAGGTAAAAGTTATACAAAAATTTGTCATATGTTGCTCTCAATAAATTTTTCTATCTAACCCTGTTTCCCAAACATCAAAATTGACTTTCCTACAAAAACCTTGTTTAGCTTGCACCTTTATAAAATGAAGATGAAATCCATATTTTTTTTATAATTTACATTCCTGAATTTCTTCTCTTGTCTTATGAACAATAAAGCTTTTATTCATATGACAACCACATAATCCAAAAGCTACAAAAAAAACCTATCATTGTAAGACACTCATTGCACAACTAGTTAGTCACCTTGCATGACATAGATGGGTCTCATCTCTCAAGGGCTTCAACAAAAAAGTTGTTGAAAATTGAGCCTGGAGTAAACCAAAACAAGTTTCATGAAAATCCAACAACTAGATTTCATTGTTGGCTCAAAACACTGACATTGGCCAAAAGGAAAAAACCTTCCAGCCAACCTTCCCCTTCTTATTGCCCATTTTAAAAAATCCAAACTTGCTTTATAAAATCTAAAAAAAATGGATAGAATCTCCTTTGTACTAGAAGCTCTTCCAAATCATTAAAATGAACAAAAGAAGAAGAGCGAACATGCATGCAAAGAGAAAAATTTCAGCTTTTCAAAATAGTTTCAAAAAACATTAAGAAAAGACATTTTTGATGCGTGCAACACAATGCAAGATCAAATCACCATGGTTTCCTCCTTCGAAAAGTACCCATGGGGGCTAAGTTCACCATAAAGACCCCTTTACCACTGAAATTCAATTCACACAAAAATGATGAGAGGGTAAGGGTGCAAGCTCTAGGCCTTGCAAGCACATTAAAGGCTAGTGTTGAAACTTTTTTGGGTGATTCCTCCTTGGTTCTTGGTGGTTCAAGTAATTGATAGGGGAAGATGAGATGTTTGTGCTTTGGGTTTGGTTCATCTGAAGAAGAGGAGAGAAAATGAGCCCCAAACTTGTGGACAAAGCTAGAATGAAATAAATGAAGTGAGTGGGTGGGTGGAGTATGAGGTGTTTGGATGAATTTTGATTGGTTAGAAGTGTGGGGTGTGAGGGTTGAGTGTTGAAGTGACTAAAAAGGGATAGGGGAAGTCATTTTGATCAGCCCCTTCTCCCATTGTTCAGCTTGTTATGATTGCTAAATAAGGTTTACATTGTGTAATTAATTTACATAGTGTAACCTTACACTGTGAATTTATTTTTCTCGCACAAAAAATAATTTTCTACTAACTTCAATAATTAAATCTAATCAATAAATATTTTTTATAAAACTCAATACTTCAGACATCAAACAAATTCCAACAATCAATTATTTATTCTTGTTCTTAAAATAATTAAGTTACAATAAAATATCCCCCGCAAAAGAATTTGTGGGTAGACACTTATCGACAATTAATCACAAAAAAAATAGTTCTTAAGAAAGCATTCCACTTACAAATAAATAAATTAACACTTTGATGTCTAATCAAATCACAATCCATAATTTATTTTATCATAGTCCATTTTATGCTGAAGAACATATTTATAATCTGTAGATCTCGCTTGGCGAGCTCGTCTGGCTAAGTGGGAATCCACTTTTGGCGCTAAGCGTGACCTTTCGGGCTGAGCGCAATTCCTCTTGGGTTGGAACTGCGCTAAGCGTGCTTCTTGTGCTAAGAGAGATATCCAAAAGTGTTATTGTGCAAATCCCAACGATCAAAATGTGAATATTTTGGTTACGAACCTACAATCCAAATTTGAAGGCAATCCAACGGTTAACGAGTCCAAGATCGCAATTTTACCAGAATTGGTTTAGGTAAAACTTGAAATCTCATCATTTCAACCTAAGTCAATAAAACTCTACATAACTCAACATCCACATCAAGAAAATCACACATGCCTAATTTATGCAATACCTCAACTCATCCAAATAAATCACATAATCAAATAACATGAGAAATACATTAAACATTGATTTATAGTAAGCAAAATTCTAGGGCGTTACAACACCACTACTGCAAAATATGGATTCCACATCGACCATTTAAGATTGATTCTAGGAAAAGTGATGTTAACCAAAAGTATTGCGATGACATTTTTGTAAATAAAGTATTATTGCTAACATCAGTTATTAGAAAATCTATGTTATGTCTGTACCTTGACATTTGTTGCTTTAAAATCGATGTTGTGTGTGTTAAGTTAACATCGTTTTTTTTTTTCAAAAACAATGTTAACTTCACACACACAACATTAATTTTCTTAAAAACTGATGTTAACTTCACACACACAACATCGGTTTTCTTAAAAATCAATGTTGTTGAATACCCAATTTTGCACATAATAGTGTCATTCGTTCCCCCTCACTTTTTCCAATAGTGACCTCTTCTGCTCCATCAACAAAACTACAGAACCATAGCAGAGGCAATTTTTGAATCAAAGATTCTTCGTTGGAGAATTAAAAGCAGAGAATCTAAGCTTTGCTTCTTTCCTTTCAAAATAGAGTTATTCAATCCCTCGTGATCCTCGATGCTCTTGAGAACCAAACTATTAGGGTTTTATTTCATGATAGATTTAACTTATAGGCCAAGTGTAACCCAATCATAATGTAGTAACTGAATTATCATCCAGGTTGTCTCCCAAAGGAACAAAGAAGGAATTTCATGTAATTATTTAACTAAGAACTATATTTTTGTATTTCTATGTTGTGCTTGTCACAAAATAGAAATAACATAAAATAAATTGCAATAAAAATTAAATGACAGTAAAATAATTAAGATAGAAATACTAGACTAGGATGGTGACATCAATCTTGATAAATGAATATCTAGGTTTGGACTTGGAAGTCGCTCGATCCATTGTAACTTCACAATTCACTACTCATCTCTCTTGCTCATTCCCAATTCACTAATGTATTCTACCCCAGCTCCAGCATGGTCGCCGATTCTAAACTACTTGACCGATGCTCAATCCCTTGGATATACCGACACCAACCATCAACATTAATGGTCAAGAATTAGCGAGGCTTAATGAAGATTATTCTATCCCTAAAGATAATCTCAATTAAGTACTTGATTCATGTTTGGGTTTCAACAAGGCTCACCAAAGTACAAGTCAACTCCTAAATTCATCTATAAGATGACCAATCAAATAAAAATATTAAGTAAGAAAACAAATAAAGAACTGAAAATGAAGTATTGAATTGATAGAATTAAAGAGAATATGATTCATCCTTTCCTCTCTTAGGTAGAAGGAATTGTAATTATAAAAATAACACAATGAAACCTAGAGTGTCTAATGGAATAATCGAATAATGAAGGCATCTAGTAGGTGGAAGTCTAAAATATAATTCTAAGAACTACTCAGGACTTCTACTCTGTTACATTGAATGTCTAGCCTCCTATTTATAGAATTGTAGATGGGTTTAATTAAGGAGATAATCACAAGAAATTACAAATAAATAGTATCTCTAATTAATTCAACTAATTATCTTCTTGTTCAACTGATTTATCCTTGAAAAATATTTTGCTCTTGATTTTTCTTACTTTTATCTTCAAGTTTTGCAATTTCTCCTTCTAGAACTTTTTGTTGATTTTGGGCCTCTTGAGCTTTGGCACTTAAGCGAAATTTTTTTACTGAAAAACTATCATAAATTCATTAAAAATAACTAAAACATAAAATTCTACCTAAGACAAAGTAAAAACTGAATTTAAAGCTAATTTGATTCAAAACAAGGCCTAAAGTTAACTAAAATGTCAAATATACATTACAAAATGCATATGAAAATTCGATAAATTTGACGTTTATCACAAACCTAAAACGATAAAGACTCCTTCAAGAAATTCAACTCTAGTTCTCGCGATTACTCTGTCATCGACATTGTCGAGAAAGTGAACAAGTTGATCCATGAAGCCTTCTATTTTGGTGAGGAAGAATTTCTTCTAGTGAGAATATTTTGCTAAGTGGAGCAGTTTCGCGAGCAAAGCGAACCAGAGGGAGTTTGAGTTGGTTTTCAAATCGGTGATGGTTCAGATGACTTGGTCTTATGAAAAGATCGATTTCGGAAGCAGTTTAGTGGAGAGCTAAATCAGAGCAGATCTGGATGAGGCTTTGGAGAGTGCAATTAGGGACAAAGTCTTTGGTTTGGAGGAGTTGCATGGTGGTGAGGCAGGTGTTATTGCCTGCGTCGAGCCAGCGTAGGATGCTGGAGCATAGGTGAATCTAGTGTAGAGGCTGATAGGGGATTTCATGATGTCAAGGAAGATAAGGCACTTGAAGAAGCTGGGAACAGTTATGCATAGATCATCTCTGGCTCTCACCATGGTTGAGTTGAGCTAATGGAAAAGGAGTGATTAAGAAATGAACTAAACAACATAAGGAAGCGGGAGATGGTGCAAACAAGAGAATTGGGTGTTTAGAGATGGAATGGGATAACAAGAGTCAATGGTGGGTGACGTAAGATGTTTGTTCTTTTTCGTATATGAAATAATAATCTTCTTGATTAGTTGAGTTTATTATTCTTTCTGTTCATTTCCTTGTTGTTGTTGTACATATTGTGTCAAGTATAGGATAACTGACTTCTGAAAAATATGTCTTGATAGTATCTTTCTTGATTACAAGTTTTTCTTCCCTTCTTTTTCAAATAAATAACGGGGAGACTAGATGATCATATTGACCTATATAGTTTCCTAACTTGTTGATTATTTATTTGTTTGTCTTTATTCATGCCATGCATGTTTAGTCAAGCATTTAGTTTCTGTGAGAAATTTAAGGAGAAGTTAAGCAATTCTGATGATTACCAAACATTCTTGAAGTGCCTTCATATTTTCAGCAATGGAATCATTAAAAGGAATGATTTTCAAAATTTGGTATGTGATTGTCTCTATGAGTCACATACTTAAAAGTCTTGCAAGAAGACATTTTTCTACTTTTACTCATATACTTCATTTTTGGGTATTCTTGCTGACATTGAATTATTTAAGTTTCATTGCTTGCATTATTTATCTTGTAATTTTATAAAGTTTCATTAATTGAAGTATGAAGATTAGTTGATACTAGTTTTGCTCAAAATTCTAGAAGACAATTTATAATATGATTCTCATGATAGATCATTCAATGCTTTTAGACAATTAATTGTTATTTATTTTTTGACTGATGGTAAAATATCCATTTGACCCAAACTTAACTTTTACTAGACCAGTCTTGTCCATTTTTAGTCCACTTTAATGGCTTTGGTAATCCTGGTTGAGAGTTGATCAAAACCATTTCTACCTTTGGTATGTAAATAGTTGGCTTTCTTCTAGAGCAGTAGTTTGTTATGTGTCCTAGCATGAATCTTGTGTTTAGATGATGTAATAAGAAAGTATTATGCTTGCTCTTGATGTTGTTTTCCTTTATTTAATGATGGTGATGTAAAAGGATTATTATGTTTTGTGTTTATTAATGTGTTGAATGCACTACTACAGAAAGATGATTCTACATCGGTTCTAAGACACTTTTGATGACGGTTTTGAACCGTCTTTGTAACCAACGTTGTAGAAAGTAAAAACTTTCCATGACGCTCTTGAATAACCGTTTTAGAAAATTTATACTTTCTAAGACAATTATTTTTCTTAGAATCATTTTAGAATGTATTTCTTTTTTTAAAAAAAACAAAAAATATTGAGGATTCTAAAACGATTTTATGAGAAAACCATCTTAGAATGTATCAAAAAAATAAAAAAAAATATTAAAAAAAGTGAACTTCCTCCATTGGCCTTCAGGTTTCTAAAAATATTAGCAATATTAATATTAATATTAAAATTTATTTAAAAAATAAATATTGAAATGATAGATTAAATAAAAATAATATGATTAAATTTACGCCTAGCAATATATTGCCTTTTGTACAGAAAACTAAACACAAAAATTTATAATTTTGGATCTTAAGCGCATTTAATAATACCAAACTACAAACATAGAGGCAAGCCATAGGCAACTACATCGTTTGGGGACTAAGAAAGATAAGCTCATTTCACTCTTAGAAAATATGCTTTTTACATCGGTTATTTACGATTTTCTACATTGATTTTTAACCGATGTTGAAAGTATTATTGCTAACATCGGTTTTCAAAAACTGATGTTAACATAAAACTAACAATATCGGTTATCTAAATAACTGATGTTATGTATTAAGACTACACCAAAATAAGTGTATAAATGGTGAACGTTGGCATCGGTTTTATACAAAAACCGATGTTAACCCATACAATAACATCGGTTTTTTAGAAAAACCGATGTTAACTTTTACGTTAACATTGGTTGTATATAAAATCGATGTTAACCTTTTTGTTAACATCGGTTTTTATATAAAATCGATGTTAAGTTAGAAACTTTGACATCGGTTCTGTACAAAAATCGATGTTAATGTGGGAGTTATCATTTACGTTAACATCAGTTTTATATAAAATCGATGTTAAGTTAGAAACTTTAACATCGGTTCTGAGTAAAAACCAATGTTAATGTGTGAGTTAACCTTTACGTTAACATCGGTTTTATATAAAATCGATGTTAAGTTAGAAACTTTAACATCGGTTTTAGGAAGAACTGATGTTAAGATGTACGTTAACATCGATTTTTTCAAAAATCTATGTTGTTTGTGTATATTAATATCTGTTTTTGTAAATAACCGATATTGTTTTTAAGGTTTTTTTTATATACATTTTGTGTTTTTACAAAAAAAAACCCAAAATTTAACCTATAAAAAGCAATTTCATACCACAATTCACAACAAACATCATTTGCATTCTGCTTTCAAGCAGTTTTTAGCATAAATCTACAGTAAACTGTGAATTGATAAATATGAATAAAAGATTTATTAAGAACTATCAATAAATAACATTCAATGTTCAAATGACATAGCAAATTGCAAAAATGTAAACCAAGTAGTGTAAACTAATTAAGTAAGCTAAAATGAATTGCCTAAGATCCTAATTTTCCTAACATCCTAAGTTTGATGTCTAAGTCGGAGATAATGTTGTGTCCACTGAATGCGAAACGCCTTTAATCTCTCAGGCTCCAATGGTCTAGTCTCATTAAAATACTGCATGATCAAATAAAAGATAAATTAATAATGTAATACTAATTATAAGAAAATCAACTTTGTTTGAAATAAACAATTACCGATTCCCAGTTATTCCTGAAACTTCCTAAGATGATGGTGGACATCCAGTGCATGACGTAATAGCCGCACTCAGTGCTTCCTTTTTGTCTATTACACTAAATACATAATGAAATTTGGATATTAATTAAACATTAACTATAATTAGTGTATGCACACATAAGCAGTATATATAAGTAGAAGTTTTATTTAAATCACGTACCTTAACAACAATCCACCTAGCAGCAGCCTTGGATTTAGGCTGTGGAGTGTCATCAAGTCCTTTCAATGTACTGTTGAATACGAGGAACATTTAAAAATTGATGTTGTTCAGTAATGCCAATGCAAATGTATTGAAAACAACATTAACCTGTTAGTTATTCCCTTAAGGTAGTTGTCTGGCCTGTTATGCAAGGAACAAAACCAGACAACAAGGTTTTCCTTGGGGAGAATGACCACCATTTGCCAGTGTCTGCTGCAGTGGAGACAAATATGGGTTATTGTAGTAGTATACATTATTTAAATTCAGTTCTTTTGTTTGACTTACCCATTTAAGTAGGCTCCAAGGTAGACATCGCGTTTTGAACTCTGCATCCAACTCTTGATGTAACTTTCAGTGTCAAACTGTGATTGCCCATATCTCTGAATAGACTGTGGCTTGAGGAATCCATACACATCGAAATTCCTCGCTCGCATACTTGTTTCAGTCAGATGCCTGTTGTTGCTAAGACAAAGTTAATTATGTATGAATTTAAAGCAATAAGTTAGGTAATTAACAATAAGCTAAATTGACTTACAAAATTCATAATTGTAAGACAAATATATTGAGACATTGACCACCGTGTGTGATTTCAGAGAGATCTTTGTGCTTTATGTACAGTGGGAAGTCTAGATTAAATACCTCGAACACAGTAACATCCCAGTTAACCTGGAAAGGTTTCAAGAAAAGATCTGGGATGGTCAATGTCATCAGATATAGCAGATCATCGACCTCAAGATCCGGGCTTTGTGGAGTTTTTGATGGAGAAACAACTGCCTGTTGATCAAACATAGTTAAATAATTATGTTGAATAAATTAATTGAAGAAAGAAGCATATAATCAAAGTAAAATACATGTTCTGATAAAGGCTTCACGAGATGTGTCAGCTAAGCAAGCAAGGTGTTAAGTGCCTGCTCCACTAAGGTAACCTCATCAGTGGGTACAGGAACAGGAGCCTGTGCATCTTTAACCTCCTCAACACCAACCTTCATTTGGCCAGGCAACAAAGAAATGTTGTAAACTATTGATCCCTCATAAACTCTTCCTAGGGCAACCAGGCGAGGATGATTTGCTTCGATGTACAACTCGCACTTGTTTGAGTCACCCATCTCAAGATCGTTCCCTGAGGGATCAACACAACTCTCTTTTGTGATGACATGAGAACCTGAGGGACCAACCATAGGCTCTGGAGGCAGTGCAAGTCCCTGAGATTGCATCTGGGATTGAAACTGGGACTGCATCTGACTGAAAGATGCCATCAGCTGTCGAGTCACTTTTTCTATGATCGACTCCTCTAGCTGGTCCCTGATTTGTTGGGTCAGCTGCTGTAGCTCTTCAAGAGGCAGAGAGGAAGAGTTGCAGGACGTTCATGGAGCCGATCCGAAATATTGCTTGATGGTGACACCAACTCCAGCAGCACGGACACGGGCAGGGTGCTCTACTCGCCCAATGGCGGCAGTCAGGACATCCTGACATCCATGAAGAACAAACGATCCCTGTGACGCCTGCTCCTCCAAAGAATCATGTACAAAACAAAAATATTTGTCTTAGGCATTCACAGAATAAACAAACATAGTTAGAATTCTTAATTGAAAATGACTTACGATCTTCTCAGTGATTTCCTTTGCTGCCTCAGACGTCATCTGCCCAGTTTTCTTGGTGCAGGCCATCTTCCACTTCGTGTGGCATCTGATGGGAGATGGAGGGTTAATGACACCCTCAGTGCTTCTAGACTGGGAAGCTTCCTCCAGTTTCTTTTTGGTCTTCTCAGCCATTAGTTTTTGTTCTAAATATTCATAACCCCCACGAGACAACACGTGGGGGGCAATGTTTTGCTTCTGGATGGCCTGTGCCTTTTTCCACACATCCTGAAAAAATCAAACATTAATGATACAAATTACTACAATGAATTATAACAACTGAATCTTTTGTGGAAAACAACTAAAATGACAAAGTACATATCTCCCACGAAGGGTCTCTGCATGTCTGACGAAACTGATCCAATTTCTCCTTGCTAATGTCGTATTTTTCACAGATAGTGTCGTCCACACCGTCCTGGTCGGCTACAGGGGTCCATTTCCTAGTCAAGTCTAATTTAAACTGCCGCCACCTCTCACCGACAATCTGAAGAATTTTCTTCTTTGTCCTACTGTCAGAAGCTTCAGGGATTTCAAATTCTGCCTGACAAATAAAAAATTAGGTTTTATTGTAAGTCAATTATAAATTTTGGCTAATAAAAAAAATTAGACAAGCAAACTAAAATACCTGAGTATCCTCCCAAATCAAATCCTTCTGGGTAGCAGGGACTTCCTTCCAGGTCTCGTATATGACGTCGACCTTATCACGAGTGACAATTCGCAAATATGTTCTTAATTTCTTCTTGTGGGGACCATCAGCCTTGCCTGTCGTAGGATCAACGTTGACCACTGGTCTCTTTGCCCCAGGTGGTCTAGTGGCCAAGGATTGTAGCCGTGTCGCTTTACATGTCCACTTCTGGGTGGACAGAGACACTGATACTACTGCAAGAGGAGGAGAAGGAGGAGGAGGCGAGGCAGGTGGAGTAGCCTTGGTCCTGTAAAGAGAAAAACTTGATTTAGTTAACATTATCAAAAACCACAGTATGAGTTATTTAAATCAATTTACCGAAATCAAATACATAATTAGAAAATTACATTAGACGATGTTAATTAATTTTCCTTCATCATGATCATTATGATTAGCATGAACATCGTCAGCTTCTTCTTCTCCAACGATGTTAGGAGTGATTTGTATGGACAAAGGACTAACATAAGTGTCCATTTATGAATCATCATCTTCTACATTAATACCAATTGTTTTCTCGTGTAGAACCACGCACCACCTTTCATCACAAGGGTCTTACACATAAAATACTTGTTTAGCTTGTTCTGCCATGATGAAAGGGTTATTGTGGTAACCTAGTTTCTTTAGGTCTACCAACGTAAATCCTACATCATCGGTTCGCACACCGGTGTTACTGTCAACCCATTTACATTTGAAAACACATACAGTAAATTTGACATAGTTAAGCTCCCAAATTTCATCAATGAACCCAAAGTAAGGGATGAAAGCTACACAGGGATTTCCATCAAGCACACTTGCGAAGTGTTGAGATTTAGCCCTTAGGGTGACCCCGCGGTTTTGCATTGTACTTTTGTCGTCTTATGCTTTTGTATAAAAGGAATACTTGTTTATATCGTATCCTTGCCAAGTTATAACATTTCTTTTAGGCCCATCTGCTAGCTTTCTTAATGTTTCTAAAGCATTTTCATCAGCAAAGATTGTATCTTTAAACCAATCAAAGAAAGTCTTGTTATGTTTTTTCAACACCCAGTTCTTTGACATTTTTGGATTATTTTGTTTGACTAAAGCTTCATGCTGAAGTATGTATGGAAAAACTTCATTATTGTTGTTCAACACATACAAGTGAGCTTGTAACAAATCTTCTACACTTGGAGTGATAACATGCAATCCTCTTGAACCCTTATCGCCCACTCTTTCGTCATGTCGAGACTCAGGAAGCCCAATAGATTTAGCCTTTTCAATGTACTCTGAACAAAATTCAATGGCTTCTTCTGTAATGTACCTTTCAATAATAGATGCTTCCGGACGATGTATATTCTTCGTATACCCTTTTAAGATCTTCATGTATCACTCAACTGGGTACATCCATCGCAAATAAATAGGACCACAACATTTGATTTCTCTAAACAGATGAACAATTAAGTGAACCATGATGTCAAAGAAAGCTGGAGGAAAATACATCTCCAACTGGCACAATATAATTGTGGCCTCATTTTCAAGGTCATCAAACTTGACAAGATCAAGGACTTTGCTACATATGGCATTGAAGAAAAAGCACAGGCGAGTTATGGATAACCTAACTTTGTTAGGCAAAATGTCTCGTATGGCCATGGCTAACAATTGTTGCATCAGCACTTGAAAATCATGAGACTTTAACCCCACCAGCTTAAGCTCCTTCAACTGCACAAGACTCTTAATATTTGAAAAGTATCCTTGTGGGACTTTGACCCAGTGCAGACACTGACAAAAACTGATCTTCTCCTTTCTGGACAAAGTATGACAAGCTGGAGGCAAATATATTTTTTTACCATCAGACATTGGATGCAATTGCGATCGTATGGCCATCTCAGCTAGATCTTGACGGGTATTCAAACCATCTTTCATCTTTCGTTGAATGTTAAGGAACGTCCCAATGACTCTGTCACATACATTTTTCTCCACATGCATAACATCAATACAATGTCTAACATCTAGATCAGACCAGTACGGCAGATCAAAGAAAATGGACCTCTTCTTCCATATGCAAGTCTTACTTTTATCCTTCTTTTGGGTCTTTCCAAATACAGTATTCAGGTGTTCAACATGCTGGAAGACCTGCTCACTAGTTAACGGTATCGATGCAGTTTCGTGCTCTTGACTTCCATTAAAAGCTTTTTTCAATCGTCTGTAAGGGTGATGAGGTTTTAGAAAATGGCAATGCCTAGTGTACACTGTTTTTCTACCATGTTTCAGTTATATGTAGCTTGTGTCTTCTTCACAGATGGCGCATGCATGATGACCTTTAACACTGTAACCGCTCAGATTCCCATATGCTGGAAAGTCATTAATGGTACAAAAAAGCATTGCACGCATTTCAAAAGTCTCCTTGCGAAACCCATCAAACACTAAAACCCCCTCATCCCACAACTTTCTCAGGTCTTCAATCAACGGACTTAGATAAACATCAATGTCATTTCCTGGTTGTCTTGGGCCCGATATCATCATAGACAACATCATGTATTTTTGCTTCATGAACAACCAAGGAGGCAAATTGTAAATGACTAGTAGAACTGGCCATGAACTGTGTTGAGTGCTTAAATTGCCATATGGCTTCATTCCATCACTGGCTAGTCCAAGCCTAAGATTTCTTGCCTCTTTGCCGAAATCCGGATACAAACCATCAATATTCTTCCACTGCGAGCAATCAGTCGGATGACAGACCATTCCATCAAAGTTTCTCCCATTTTCATGCCAGGTAAGGTCTTTTGTGTCGTCTCCATTAACAAAAAGATGCTTAAACCTTGGAATGATGGGAAGATACCACAACACCTTCACTGGAGGGCCCTTCTTTGAGTTTTAATCAGAACTACAGTCCTCATCATCCTTCACTTTGTACCGTGATGCCCCACACCTAGGCATTTGGATATTTCTTCGAATTCATGCCTGTACAATATGTAATCATTAGGGCAAGCATGAATCTTCTGATACTCCATACCCATCGGACACAATATCTTCTTGGCCTGATAGCAGCTTTTAGGCAACGTGTTTTCCTCTGGAAGCAGATCGTGCACTACTTCAAGCAGTGAAGTAAAGCTTTTGTCACTCCACCCATATCTGACCTTGACATTAACTAGACTTAACACCGTCGACAACAACATCAAGGAATTCTTGCACCCCGTATACAAAGGCTTCTTTGAGTCACTCTACAATCCTTCATACATAGGGGCATAGGCTTGCTAAAAACACTCTTGTCCAAGGTCACAAATCATATCCTTCAAGCGATCTCTCATTTCTACATCAAACGGTTTGGATTGAGGCCCACTCTGCATGTCTGTCATTTCACCATGCCATATCCACGTCGTATAATTCCTCTTAATTCCATCATACAACAGATGCTCTCATATGTCATCCAGTATTTGTCGTCTTCCATTCAAACAATTGATGCAAGGACAATAATATTTTCCTTCTTCATCCGATTGACCTCTTTCTAAAGCAAATTGCAAGAACTGCTCCACGCCGACCTCATATTTTGGGCTGATGGGACTTTCATTCATCCAACTTTGATCCATCTAAGTAATAACTTTGTGATACTCACAAAGTTATTCGATGCATGGAAATCTCACTTTTTTATTATAGGTGTGGCCTTATCCCATTTAGGAAGACAGTCTTTTATGGTAGTTTCATACGTCAGGGTTAATTCTATTTTGTTAAATTTGACAAAATTTTGGCAGTATTTCGCATTGGTCTCCAAGTACACGACATGAAATCGGTGAAATTAATTTCCCGATTATCAAGTATGCACTTAGAGAACCACTCAAAACGCATTGTACCGAAATTTCATCAAATTAAACATAATAATGTCAACCTTAACGCATGAATCTACCATAAAAATATCAGTCTCCCCAAACTGTTCAAATGGACAATTCAAGATTGAATACAATGATTAATGCAAACTGTCCACAAGAATCATTGCATTCAGTCTCAAACGGGAATCTAAGGTTCACTCATCATGAACACAATTTGTATAGCATATATCAATTGTCATTAATGGCAGTGAACACGTAATAAAAATATTAATTGGTAACAAACATTTGTACCTGTGATTATGAGCAACACGGTCCAAAATGAAAGCAAGAATCAAAGAAATAACTCAATGAACACCTACATCAATCATTATTCCAAAAAGCATATATCAATATGTGGCAATTAGTAGGCTTATTAAAAAGCTAGTTTCCTTCTACAATTAATTATGCATACAATTTTTGGACGATGTAAAACTAAAACAGATTAACTCATTAACAACTTTTGTGAAGTGTGTGTGTGTGTGTGTGTGTGTGTGTGATGAGGGGGTGTGTTTGTGTGTGTGTGTCTCATGAGGGTGTGTGTGTGTGTATATCTGTGATGAGGGTGTGTGTGTGTATGTCTGTGATGAGGGTGTGTGTGTGTTTGTGTGTGTGTCTTTGATGAAGGTGTGTGTGTGTCTCATGAGGGTGTGTGTATGTGTCTCTGATGAGGGTGTGTGTGTGTGTGTCTCTCTCATGAGGGTGTGTGTGTGTGTTAATATGCTAACATCAGATTATGTAGATCTGATTTCATTCTTCTTTATTTTCCTACCTTGGCAGCATAAACTCAAACAACAAAGATGGAAGCAAACATTTGATTCCATCAAGTGGAAGATACATAGCAGATTGCAAGTGGCTAATTGTTATGATTGTTCCTACCTAGGTAGTTCCTATAGTGTGCTACTTGAAACACTGGATGTAAGGAGACTGATATTGGCATGTACTATTTAAGCTACCCTTGAAATAACTAAAATGGTTTACTCCCATATATCAATCCAAAATTTTAAAGTTTTTGGGAGGAGTGAAGAACCAAGCAACTAATCCCAATCTATAGGATTAAGTCTATCAAGTAGGAGAAAAGCAAAAAGGAGGAGTTTTAATGATCTGAAAATTTGAAACCCTGAACTAGAACGTTGTTGAATTTAATGTGGTAGAAAGTGAAGCTAGTTTATCAAGCTATATAGATATAACAATAAGCCTTTTTCCATTTCCCAAATACAGTAAATAATGCAATGAATACAAAAACAGTTAATTTACAAGCATATGGAGCTATGAACAGAATGTAAACTCAGATGTATGTGTTTTGAATGGAGAGATAAATTAGGGGTATTCAAATCCAAACATGAGGAAATATACCATATGAGGATATACGTTGCAGAGGAAGAAGAAAATCAGGAATCAGAATCAAAACAAGTGAATGATGAAAAATGCAGTTATGAAACACATGGAGATGGAGAACAACATCAACATATATCAGATTATGAGAAATGCAGTGTACCTAGAGATCAACAATTGCAGCAACAAACTAGTGTCAAGCTGGGTTGGAGTGAGAGCAACCAACTCACGGGACAAACTTAAACTGCTCCTATCTAGAAAAACACACACACACACACACACACACACACACACACACACACACACACACACACACACACACACATATATATATATAAATTATTAGAGAGCCTTTCATTTAGAGAGGCCAATCATTGATCTCTTTAGGCCACCTTATCAAAGATGGAAATAGCTCATGTCAGTTTTAGAAAACGCATTAATGGACTTACTCACAAGTAAATATTTGATATCATGTTCTAATTATCACTAAAATTTGAGCAGTTATCACCACATTATTTTATAGACTCTATAATTTGGACTGCAACTTGGTTTCCTTATGTATGTTGGAAACCAACATTGATCTTTCCTTTTTTTTATGTATGTTGGAAATTTGGAAAACCATTCAACCAAACTAGCTACTCCTTTCTTTATCACTTGTTTGAACTCTAGCTACCTATCTTTGGCTTCTATGATTCCTCAAGGGCCATTACTCCAACAAAAATAATATTTATTATTATCATTGGCTATATAAAATAACACACCAGCCAATTTATCTAGAAACAAACAAATTCTCTAATCACCCTCATTAAAATTCTGACTTCTCTAATTTTCTTACATTTTCTTTTTTGTTGAAATGTAGGTGGCACGGTTGTAGGCACAGTTGATGCAGGTAAAAGCTCAGCTGACTCAGAACCTAGTGGAGTCGAGGAACATAGAGAATAATCATCGGTGGCAAGGGAATAATAACAATGTTACATGACAACTAATGAATCATCCATTTTGTCCCAGTTACATGAATCCTATATCTCCTCAAAGCTCACTTGATTCAATTGATCACAACATCATGAATGATGGAATGAGCATGCAAGATATACAAAGCAGAGAGGATTTCCAAATCCAAGCTAAAGAAAGACCATACAACAACAATGACTAGGGGGAGCTGCAAGAACTAACACTAAGGATGATGAGGAACTGATTAATTATGATTGGGTTAGCACCAAAGCTAGCCTTTTCATTTTCTAGAAGGGTGTTCCTTAATGTTTAGGGGGAGATGGTCAGTCTTTTGCTAGTGTTGTATATATAATGAAAGTGTTATGAAGAAAAATTGGTCATAACTGATAATAAGCCTAAAGTTTAAACTAAGCATTAGGCTTTTTTCTGTTTGTGGATTCAATCAAAGACAAAATTAATTTTTTGCAGCCTAGCTAGCTGAGTCTGTCTCTCTCTTTCTCTATATATATGCATGCTTAATGTTTTTGCTCAAATTAGCAATGGTTAAATTTGAGTCTAGAAAGTAATGTGGTGATAATTGCACAAGTATATATATAGAGAGAGTCCATTAATGATATCAAATTAGCTAGTTGAGTCTGTCTCTCTCTTTCTTTAGGCCAACAGTTAAAGCACTAAAATTTGATATCATGTGCTAATTGCACAAGTAAATATTACTCACAAGTAGCAAGAGCGACTTTCCAATGCATCAGTACTCGAATTTGAAACTCATTGAAAAGGCCTGGTCTTAGGAACTAAGAATTTGATTATGTTTGTGTGTGTGTGTGTGTGTGTGTCTGTCTGTGATGAGGGTGTGTGTGTGTGTGTCTGTGATGCTGGGCACTATAAGATGGTAAACATTAGGGAGGCATTGAGACTAATGCAGACGGTATTATAGAGAAACCATTTTTGTGGGGTAGGTACGCTTTGGAAATGTCTGTTGTTGTTTACAAGGATTGGGTTTTCACTGATCAAGCATTGTCCAATGATCTTGTCAAGAGGTAAGTAATCTTGTTAAGTTTATTGACAAGTTAGTAATATATGTTGCTTAAAAAATAAAGAATCTAAATCTATTTAAGTCATCAATGGCAAAGGAAACAAAGGCTTCAAGTTTGATATAAGTCTTGTGCTCCATGATCATCATGGCTATGCTGCTTCTCTGCTGAAGAAGAAAAGCAAGCAGGAATTCCAATTGAGTCTCGCATCATTCTTGGTGATAAAGTGAGGAACTTTTAAGTGCACAATCTGGTGAAGTTAGATTGATCAAAAGTTGAAAACTAGAGAAAAATGTAATGGGAGGGGCTTTAATATATGAAAAAAGTGAAAGACTTAAAAGAACTTAGTCACAAGCTCAATGAATGAATGCTAGATGCTGCCAGAGGTGTTAAATGTGAATGGCAGCATTAATTGGATTTAGAGAGAATATTTCCAAACTGGTATATAGACTGGTTGTGACTGAGAGTGAGTGAAGAACAACCCTTTTTATATATTCCGCAGCTCTCTTTCACTTACTTGTCACCTCCTTTATTATTATTATTATTATTATTATTATTATTATTATTATTGTTGTTGTTGTTGTTGTTGTTGTTGTTGTTGTTGTTTATTTATTTTGGTTAATGTTTATCTTTTTGAGATCAAAGTTGAGCCTACGCAAACTTTTTTGAATCCAAAGTTGTTAAAGTTTTACTATATTCAAAAGTGCTTACTTCCAGGCATAGTTAGATGCAGAGGACCCAACTAGTAGTATTTTTTCCTATACTTGTCGCCATTCTTACAGGAACTCCTAAAATAGTATTTAACAAAAGAATAACTGAAGCATATGACTCATTATTCTTGCAAAATAATATGAAACCCATTAATGCTATCAGGTTAGCCTAAAATCCTTCCCAGGTATCTCTCAGATATGATGCCAAAAAAGCTTGTTACGAGGGCAAAGGCCCGCCACACTTTTGTTTCAATTCAAGAATACTAAATATGTATGTATGTTGATGCAGATCTATTCAAGCAAAAACATTCTAAGACATGTAAACAAGCACTGAAAACTAATCATGTTTGATTAAACTGTGGAAGAAAATCACAATTTTATCATTACATAATGCATATTTATTGAAGAGAGAGAGTAAAACAGACAAATCTTAGTGGCAAATAAGTAACAAACTGACACAGTAAGCACAAAACAAATCCCTGAGTCTGAGAGTGGAGCTAGAAAGGCAAATCTTTATGGAAAGGAAGGACTTGTGGGACCGAGTCGGGGAGAATAATGTTCTATGTTCTTATAAGGGAACCTAGAGAATGAACAACTTTTTGATAGAATGAGGACCAAGATGAGAGTGACTTTTTTTGTTACACGAATGTCTGATTTTGTCGTAAAGAATTGTGTAATTTGAGCTGCCAACTTTCCTAGAATAGAAGTATCCATCACTTGTGTAACTGTAATCTTGCTGTGTTTCACCCAATCCCCTAACAACCAAATTCCCTTTGATAACCATAGTACCCTGAGCATCCTGCACATTTTTGAGAGAGCTCTTTGAAAATCCAAAAGCCAAGCTCGTATACTTGTCCACATCAAATCCCAATGTAACATTTGAAACGGATAAATAAGTATCGTCGCCCTGATCCATTTCATCAGTGTCCAAGTATTGGGAAAATTTTCTGTATGTGTCCTAAACAAAGGGAAAATTTTCAGCTATCATTACTCCTATCATTCATCACCTAGTTGTTAGCTTGAATCCCTAGCTAATTAATTTTTGTGTTAGGCATCTGCATTGGCTTTTGTATTGCCTCCAGAATACTGAAAATAAGTGCAAAATAAAAATGAATTAAAACCAACAAGACCCAGGTCTCTAGTGGGGGTGATTATTATTTTCTAACACAAAAGCAACCTAATAAGTCTACCCCTCAAACAAAGCCCACTAGCAATCTACCCCTCCAGAAATCACAATTCTCAATCAGACAAGATAACAAACAAACAAACAAAAAAGTTCTAATCATACTCATACGCATCTAGCAAAATAACAATATTTACATAACCATACTCATAAACCAGATATAACCAAAATTATAAAATAGGCACATTGGGAGCACGAAGCACCTTGCGAACACCAACGGACTGAAATTCACCACCTTGAGCACCTTGTGAGCACGAACCTCCTTGCAGTGACCACCTGGGTAACATGCAGTTACAAAGAAGAAGAAAAGGAGAATAAACAAACAAACAAACAAATAACAACAGGAACAACAACAAGAAGAAAACCCTGCACCGTGAGGTCGCGAAGAACAAAACCCTGTACTGTGAGGCTGTACCTGGGTAATGTGCAGTTACAAAAGCCTGTATTGTGAGGTCGCAAAGAAGAAGAAGAAGAAAAAAAGAGCGCGAGGAAAATAGGGCTCGCGATCTCATATTTTAAATTATAAGTACAACATCGGTTTTCTTCAAAAAATAAATGTTAATCCATAGATGTTAACGTTAACATCGGTTTTCTGCGAAAAACCGATGTTAACATAATTATTTAATATCGATTTTTGAAAAACTGATATTAATGTGTATGCATTAGCATTGGTTTTTTGAAAAACCGATGTTAAGAAGTATACTTTATTTATAAATATGTCACCGCGTTTAAGTTAACATCAATTTTGTCTAAAACTGATGTATATATATAATCATGAATAAATAACTTAAATACATACTTATTCAGATAAAAATTTACATAATGAAAATTTATATCACAAGCAATTAAATAACTTTCTCCATAAAACTTCTTAAACTTAGCTAAAAATTACTTTCTTAAAAACTTAACCAAAAAGTGTGCCTGAAAGCTTATTATATATATGTACGTACCTGAAACATCTATCCATGAGCTTATATAAGATATTAAAATTGTATACGTATCCCCAAATAATTGCCTAATTGTTGTTTACCTTGACGGAAGACAAGTTCAAATAAGATTAAGGAATTTTGTGATAAGTAAGCAATATCCATGAATATTTTACATCTATAACATGTTAAACAAATTAATAGAAATATAATATATTAATTTTAAAAAGAATTTGACAAAAAAATATTATTATTTTCAAAATAACATCTAAAACTCACTCAAATAAACCAGAGAGTAAAAATTTAAGGTATGTTAATTTATTCATTCCAAAAATTTAAGTTATCCGAGCTGCTTCTACTAAAAGCACGTTGTCAATATCTGTTAATTTATTCATTCCAAAAAAGGCTTTTTTAATAAAGAGAAGAGATTTGGTGAGAGAGAGAGAAAAGGGTTAAGGAGACATGTAGATAGAGATTTGATTATTATTTATATAAAAAAAAAATTAATGATAGCAGCTCGTAGTAGTAAGTAGTACTTGGTGTGATGGAATTTAGAGTGTGCACGTGGTTCATGATCTTTTCTGCTGCACTACCACTACTACTGCAAAGGTACACGCACACATAGTCTCACCCACCAAAGCAAAAATAATAAACAGTTATGGCTAAAGAGAAGTAAACATCATTAACAGTTATGGCATTGATGAAATCACAAGAGGGTTGATAGAAATTGCAGTTCCTTCCTTGAGAACGTTACCAAGAAGCAGCTTTGCTAAATAGTAAATAAAAATTGTCACTACATTTTGGTTTTATAAATCAATGAAGTAGCAAATAAAAATAATTATTGATATACTCGGGAGTCATGGGATTCAATTTGTTTATGTAATAATAACAACAAATAAATGCTCATTTGAAATTTTTTTAATAAAACTTATAAAAGAATGCAGGCACAATTCTATCCAAATTTCTTTACGCTTACTAAAGTGTATAGCTTACCAATACCGCCAGCAAGAAACGACTCGTGAAACACAGAAGCATCAACAACAACACCAATACCATCACTGGGAGGCAACATAAAACCTAGAAGCAGAAGCAAAAGACCCAAGGCATAGCCAGCTATTGGTTCAGCAGCTGCAACCAACTGCTATTTTATATTTACTGCTATTTTATTCATTTTGAAACCAACACATAGACAAATGTATACTCAAGACAAGTGGCACTGCAACATTTATCACAACACTACAACATTTTCCCTTGATGCTCCATAAGAAATACAGCCCCGCATAATTTCAAGCAACAATTCAAGCTCATGTTTTAATGAATAAGATTAATTTTAATTTCCTAATTTCATTAAATAACAATCATATTTTAAAAAAAATCGGTGACTTAATGAGAATTCAATCATAAAATAACAATCATAATTTAGTAACTTTAAAGTAACCCAATACTTCACCCTATCTCCAAATTCCTTAAAACAAAGTTCTGACAAACATTTTTGAAAATTAATCATAGATTATGACTAGGGGTGAAAATAAGCCGAGTCAAGCCAACCTTTACTAGACTTGAACTTGACTTAAGTTGAATACCCAAGGCTTGATCTTAACTCATTACCTGCCATAGGCTTTTTTTCAAAGGCTCGGCTTGACTTACATAAAAGTCCGACTTTGTCTTCAAGTCTATTTAAAAGCTTGCTTAAAGATATCTTTGATCAATTAATTATTTTAAAACTTAGTGAAATATTAACTAAAAAAAGAAACTTATAAAATTTCGTATAAGTAATGTACAAATCCAAAAATAATTGATAAATAAAATCATATTGAATTCATGTCGTTAAAACACAAAGCTTAACAAGCTTTTTTTTTTATAGTAATAATAGGTATTTAATAATAATAATAATAATTATTATTATTATTATAATTATTATTATTATTACTTAAACAGACTGACTTGTTAAGCTTAACAAACTTTTTTTATAGTTTGAGTTTGATTTTTTTATCTAATTTTTTTTTAAAAAACTTGAGTTTGACCTTTATAGTAAACAAGTCGAGTCGAACATTAAATAGGCCGAAACAAAGACATTTGACAGCTGGGCTCATTTTCATCCCTAATTATGACATTAATTACATGTTATAAAAGAGTCAAACTTTTTAATTATATTAAATCTAATACGAAAAATAAGGAAAATGAAAAAGAATTATCATTTTTAACACATGTGGTGATTAATTTGTATATACCATTCAAAATTCTTTGTCTAAAATGTTAGCTATAATTCAAATAGAAAATTAAATTTTGTATAACTCACATAATGCGTGGATTTAAGAAGCCACCGTATTCATCTTGCAAAGCTTGGGGAAGATCCCAATAAAAAAGAGTCACAAATAGTTGTAAGCCTGTGATGTTGAACTTAGTCAATTACCATTATTTTCAACTACCCAAAGAAAAGGTTGCATGCAAACTTCAATTAAAAAATATATATATAGTAAAAGAAGTTTGGATTTTGACCGTTAGCTATTAGTTCGTTGATGAGGCTGTTGTAATATTTGACTCCTTCTTGATTTATGCCCCCTTTTAGCTTTCCTTCTGCAAATTTACAAGCAAAATGAAATAATTAATGCCAAACATTCACTTAAAGTAAAATTAAATAAAAGATACAATCCTTTTTTCTTTGAAAGAATAAAAGATTAGATTTCTATGATCTTGAAATTCAACTCACTTGAAAGAATTCTAGACCAAGAGATGGAGAATCTATAAGCATCCAAATTCATATATGTCAAACAATTCATAGGTAAAGTAATGCAATATTTGAATGCTGACTTACTCAAATAGCAAGTAAACATTTTAATACTAATAGAAGGCATGGCATAAAATAACTTGACTAATAGGTTTCATTTGGGCTCACAGTAACCTTCAGGGAAATGCTTTATATATATCTGTTATTGCAATAGAATGAATATATAAGACATATAATTTAACTAATCAAAGACATTCAAAAGTTTTGGAAAGCAACAAGGAACAATAAACAAAAGAATAATAGAGAGAAGACTAAGGCAAGAGACTTACATAATAGAGAATTAATTTGGTCTTAGACTTGTGTGGTTAACCATAAAGCCTATGTATCTAGTTCTAGTGTGGGCGAGCTTTGATGAAACCAGGGGATACAAGGTTTAGAGCAAGAGATCACAAATATGTTCAGAGCGTGTAACTACTTCTCTTTTCTTCAAGTATTGCTATTGTAGACTTACTCAACAAATGTTCAATGTGAGCAAACGAGCTTTAGCTTCTTCCTGTTGTGAGTCTTAAAAATTGATTATGCGTGCGAGCATAATCGTTTTTTTAATTTTAAAAACTGTGTTTTGCTTTTTTCTATAAAAAATTGTAAAATTAGATTACGAAAATAAATTTATGTTTAAGGATAAAATCGTGTTTTTTTTTTACTATAAATGTATAGTAGTAACATAAAACAGTTATTAGCAAGACTGCAAGTCAACTCACTTATTTTAAGCAAGGACAATACGTGATGGATGACCTCATGGGCACATTTAAGTCTTTAACAAATTACTATGTAGTTAGTAAATAGGAAGGGTCCAGAAGAAGATAAATTAATTTATTGACATGCTATCTTAATCTACTCACTTTTAAGGTAAGGATTAGCGTAAAGAAAGAAAGTTGCTATCTTAACCAGGGGAAACTAATAACCTCCCTTGAGGTCATTGACGACATCATAGGGAATAGGGGTAACTGTCTCCAACGTTGCCCCCTCGACCATGAAACCAGGTTTGGGACCCTGAGGCTGTCTCTTGGTGCTGATCTTCTCACCCTTGGTCTTGACCTCAGCCTTGAGCTGATCATTCTTGATTTTCCTAAGGCGGAACTCCTCAGTGCACCTCGATGGCATAACATGCTCCACACGCACGTGAATCCTCTTCCTTATGATCTGTTGCCGACCTGAATGAAACATCAAAAGGTAATTTCAATAAACACCAAATCCCCAAATCAATGAGGCATACACATAAAACCCTAGAAACTAAAATTAACACACGGGCAGAACCCCAATCAAGAAAATGCCTTAAAATATATATGAAGGGTAACAATCATGCGCAGAAAAGATAAATCATTTCCTACAAAACGCACATGAACCTTGAAACCAAAATCAACGGTACAAGCTAATGAACAGCAAAAATCAACAATTAAGATAGAATCGGAATTGGAAGCAATAGTATCACAATAAAAAACACATAACAAAACAGATTGAGAAGCAAAAAAGTAAATAGAGTGTTAGGGTAAGGAAGAGAGTGCGAGACCTGCTTATTGACTTCGACCCCAACAGCATGTTTGGTGACATTCCAAACGCGACCGGTGCAGCCATGGTATAACTTGTGTGCAATTCCCTTGTGGACGACGCCGTTAACCTTGTGGATGTACGTTGACATAATCGTCAACGTGGTAGGTTCTGAGGTATGTGGTGAGGGTGATGGCACCCTTCTTCCTGAAGGGACGAGAGAAGGAATCTCTAGTGCGGGATCTCAAACCGTGACCAGCCGACATTTTTGCTCGACTTTAGTTAGGATAGAAGGATCACACTTCAAAAACGCGATTGAGGAGCGGCGTTACTTAAAAACGTGATTGGAGATTGAGGTTTGCTTTGGGAGCCAAAACGGAAATCATGCCAGTCTTGGTCTAGCTCCGGCAGCCAGATTGGTCGCACTGGCTGCTTGGGAGGCGGCCGAGCAAAGCAAACACCTGGTGGCAGACATCGTGAATGGGGAAGCAGTACCAAGGGGTTTTGCCTTACTAGGGTCGAGCTTCCAACATTGGAGGAGGGCAGAGGGGTGGTGGAGGAAGAGGAGGCAGGCGGCGGTGTTGGCACCGAAGCTGAGGAGGGCGAGGGGGCTGGGGGGAACGATGGGAGGGAACGCTCTAGGGTTTGCGGGGAAGAAAAAGAGTGAGTGATTAGGATTCCAGAAGCCTCTCACTACTACTCACTCTTAAGTCTTAAGTGTGAGCCAGGGATCTTAAGTATTAATGTTGCTTTTCACAAATACATTCTAAGGCGGTTTTATAAATAACCGTCATAGAATAGCTCATTTAAAGACGGGTAAATAAAACCACCTTTGTTTTAAATCTCAATATTTGCAAAAATGCCACCGGTATGCTTTCTAAGACGGGTATATGACAACCATTGTAGATACCGAGTCGTAAAATATAGTTTTTTTAGTAATGATGAATTGTAATAATGTGCCAGATGCAAGGCTTTGAAGGGCTTGTTGGTGTGAATTGCAATCCTTTCATGCTTTTCTTGATGGGTTGTTGTTAGTGTTGATAAGCTTGTTGAGTGCATGAAGGATTTAATTGCTTTGCTTATTTGGATTCTGATAAGTAAAAGGGCTAAGCTACTTACTAAGCCTATATTTTTTTACACCTTCAATTCTTGTTAGTCTTGTTATTATGTATTCATATATGTATGACCGTTTAAACTGTCATTGTAACTGACTTTTTAATAGTTGTTGTAATGATGGTTATTATTTGCTTATTGGCACAACATGTTACTCTAGCTAGCTTAGAAAGGTGAAGGGTTTGGAATTTAGTGTGTGGGTAGGATATATTGATTGTAGTGTGGTCATGTCATTATGTAGTGTTTACAGAGGTTTATTTTTAGTTAAACTTTATAAAGTTAAGGAAACAAGAGTCCAAAGGTTTATTTTTTTTGAACGATGAGCAACTTGATTAACTGGTTTCATATCACATCCTTTGAGTTAGAATGTTGATGGTCTAGTAGTGCGGTTACATTCTCTTACATCATAAAAATTATATATGGTATTACTTTTGGTTTTTTCTTCCTTCCAATAAATTCTTCAATTGTTGTTATAGATATGTAATTACTTTAATGTCCCTGGCCTAAAATAACCTGGATAAACCTGGTTTTAAAAAATGGGTTGGATTTTAATCCAAACCACTTCAAATGGTTTGGTTTGGATACATATTGGATTTGTAAAAATCCTAACCATGTCCACCCTTAGTGCGTGTTTGTTTGTGTTCAAATTGAGAAGAAAAGGGAGGAAATTTTCAAAAATCAATGTGGGTCCCATACCTTTTTCTCTCTACTTTAATTCAAATATTTTTTCACAAGTCTCTTCCATTCTTTTCTCTTTTACACAACCAAACTCACCCTTCTTCCTCATTGATCGTTCACTTTATTGTCACCATGGGGTTCGACTACACAGGTATAAAATGACATTGAAAGGTGAAGAAAGTTCGAGAATCATTCAGACATAACATCATCACAAAGTAGGAATTACATCCACACCTAATGTTGGAAATCGACAATTGATTTCCGTCTAGTGAGCTCTCACAACATCCAGCACAACCCCCCATCTGACTCTCTTGAAGAAAATATTTGCATTGTGCCTTGAGTTTGCTTCCCCTTGCACATCTCTCAAGCACATCATTCTCTCAAAGAAAACACCTTAGTCACATGGACACTCATTCTCAGGTTCCTATGAACTAACACAAAGCATTGCATGTTGTTCGACACACATAATGTCCACTAGAACATGGTTATAGTCAACACTGGGACTCGTGCTTCAATCCCTACATCAATCACACAAAGGCACTCATCTTCTGAGACATCATGTACCCACTAGATTGGGGTCCTAGTCGACACTAAGACTCGTGTTTGAGTCCCTATATCCACCCCCACACAGGCCTTAACACACAAATCATTATCGTTCATAGCACATCACATGCAACAGTTGCCCGAGGTCACACCTTCTGGCCTCTAATCAAAACATCACATTCCACAATTATATTTGCTCGGGATTCACACTCCCCGAGTCTTTCAATCATAAACAAATAGATCCTAACTCATATGGAAAACATCAAATTCAACACACAAGACTTAGACAAAAATTAACAAGGCAACACATCAACACTTAGTGAAAATTTAACAATTCAATACATCAACATGCATTCAAAAAACTTAGCTTTGAAAAAAAGGGCAGATTCAAGCCTCTATAAAATTTCACAAAAAAATTGTCATTGAAAACTTTTCATACAAACAAAGGAAATTTTCTTATCTTTCCAACAACGAAAATACTTCATTAGCAAAAATCTACAAAAAAAAAAAAAAAGAACTTCACTTTGAACATAGTTCAAAGATTTGTGCATTTCTACCTCTTCCCAAATCCAAAAGACTTTACTTATACAATGTGAAGTTAAAAGAATCATATTTTTCGAAAGGTAAAAGATACACAAAAATTTGTTCTATGTTACTCCCAATAAATTTTTCTATTTCCGAGACACCAAAACTGACTTTCCTACAACAACCTTGTTTTGCTTGTGCCTTTATAAAATGAATATGAAATCCATATTTTTTTTATAATTTACATTCTTGAATTTCTTCTCTTGTCTTATGAACAATAAAGCTTTTATTCATATGACAATCACATAATCCAAAAGCTACAAAAAACCTATCATTGTCAGACACTCATTGCACAACTAGTTAGTCATCTTGCATGACATAGATGGGTCTCATATCTCAAGGGCTTCAACACAAAAGTTGTTGAAAATTGTGTCTAGAGTAAACCAAAACAAGTTTCATGAAAATCCAACAACTAGATTTCATTTTTGGCTCAAAAACCCTAACACTGGCCAAAAGGACTAAACCTTCCAGCCAGCCTCTCCCTTCTCATTGCCCATTTTAAAAAATTCAATCTTGCTTTATAAAATCTAAAAAAAATGGATAGAATCTCCTTTGTACTAGAAGCTCTTCCAAATCATGAAAATGAACAAAAAAAAAGAAGAGCGAACATGCATGCAAATTGAAAAATTTAAGCTTTTCAAAACAATTACAAAAAACATTAAAAAAAAAGAGACATTTTTTGGTGCATGCAGTGCAATGCAGGATCAAATCACCATGGTTTCCTCCTACAAAAGGTACCCATGGGGGCTGAGTTCACGATAAATATCCCCGTACTACTATAATTCATTTCACACGAAAAATGATGAGAGGGTGAGGGTGCAAGCTCTAGGCCTTGCAAGCACAAAAAAAGCTTGTGCTGAAACTGTTTTTTTGGGTGATTCCTCCTTGGTGGTTCAAGTAATTGATAGGGGAAGACAAGAGGTTTGTGCTTTGGGCATGGTTCATCTAAAGAAAAGTAGAGAAAATGAAGTGAGTATGTGGGTGGTGTATGAGGGGTTTGCGTAAATTTTGATTGGTTAGGAGTGTGGGATCGATGTGAGGGTTGAGTGTTGAAGTGACTGAAGAGGGTTAGGGAAACTTGTTTTGCTCAGCCCCTTCTCCCATTGTTCAGCTTGTTATGATTGCTAAATGAGGTTTACATTGTGTAATTAATTTACATAGTGTAACCTTACACTTGATCGAATTTACTTTTGTCGCACAAAAAAATACTTTTTTTTTTACTAACTTTAATAATTAAATCTATTCAATAAATATTTTTTTTTATAAAACTCACTTGAGACATCAAACAAATTCCATCGATCAATTATTTATTCTTTTTCTTAAAATAATTAAATTACAATAAAATATCCCCCGCAAAAGAATCTTCGGACAAACACTTATTGACAATTAATCAAAAAAACTTAATTCTTAAGAAAACTTTCCGCTCACAAATAAATAAATTAACACTTTGATGTCTAATCATAGTCCATAACTTATTTTATCATAGTCCATTATATAACTTAACACTGACCATTAATTAAACAACACACAAAAGACAGTTCACTCACAACAATTATTAGGAAACACTAATTTCCTCTATTTTCCTTTATTTCCTTTAGTTACGAAATTACTTAAGACACATATTTTGTTATTATAATTAATTAAATAAATCTTAATTAAATCCTAATTAAATTTCTTACGTAACAATTTACAGGGTTGTAAAGTTCAAGGTGTTAGGAAGGTGACATGGCCCTGAATATTTCTCGTAATTGCGTCCACGAGTCTATTGATCGAGGTGCCAGGGAGTGTAGTTTGTTTAAACGATAGAGGGAAAGCTCTGCAAATCAGCGTGGCAGAGGCTCTACGATACAAAAAGACGACGCTTATTTGATTGTTTGGATCCACCATTGGGAGATGTTGCAGATGTTTAGGGACTGCAACGTTCATGACTCCGAGAAATGCATGGTGAAAGGAATTATCTTGTTTTCTATTACTACAGTAGTGAAGACCCCATCTTCTTTCGTTTTCTTGTTCATCGATTCTGACTTGACTTCTTCGTTCAAGGATCCCGGATCCAAGCCATGATGTGCATTCAGCTGATTATTTCATTAATTGTTGATTCTTCCATTACAACTCGTTGATGATCATCTTTTGTGCTTCCAGAGTGACTCTTTGTTGTTGTATCATTGAAGCTAGGGTTTTGACAGACGGATCCACCTTATTCATCGTTTTCACGACAACGACACTAGATCTGGTCGTCGCCAGAGAATTTCTCCAGTTACATATGCTTGAGTTCCAATGTGGCGGGTGTCGTGCGACTTTGGAAGAGGTAGGAAGTGCTCCTTCTTTTCCTTTTTGCTTCAGGAGTTGTTCGTTAACCGTTGAAGACTTGTGATTGCGTGTTTCCACCAATTTACCGTACAAATTTTCAATTTGACTTGAGTTAGCGAGTCAGCGTTGGAGTGTTTGATGTTTTTGTGTAGTTGCTTCGCACAAACGGCGCCAATGTTCGGTAAGGTTGGTGGAATGGCCTCCGGCATGGCGGAGTAGGCTTTGCTTCAGTCGCGTATGGTGGAGGACCAAGAGAGGGGAAGAGAGGGAGAGAGTAATCTTGAGATCTATTTTTGATTCAGATCTAGTGTAGATCCACAATAAGTTCAAGTTCTCCAAGTCTTTCAGCCCAGGGGCTTCCAGGTGGAAGAATCTGTTGAGGGCATGTTGCCACGTGGGTAGAGCCACTGTGTCGGTATTCCACGACTCTCTTGATATGGAGATGGCATGTCTCAGGTTAGAGCCGTAGATACCCTCGTAACAAATTAGAAAGACGGAACCATAAAAATAGTACACACATTGAAGTTATCATCTATAATAAAAACAAAAACAAAAACAAGGTATTTGTATTTATAGCATAGGAATCCATAAGATCAGACTTATTTGTGTTATATGGAAAATATGCATGTGTAGTGTTAAGAAAATGAGCTATTTATAAAATTTTATAATTTTAAAATTTTAAATTCAATATGCTGAAATTTACCATGATTTATCGTTACATATGCTAAATGTCGATCTTTAATAATTTTAGGTAAAAAAACAAGAAGATAAATTAAAATAAATGAATTCTTTTTAATGGAGTCCAATTGTAAAAGGTAAGTTTTGTATATCTTTTATCCATAATTTATACAATTTTTTCTAAACATGATATTTGTCTAAATCAAATTAAATCACCTTAAATCTACTTTTTTTTTTTATAAAGAATTAATTTTTAGGAAATTATAATAATAGGTTATTAACGAGTGATCTAAAATTAATTGTTAAAAACTAAAACAAGAAAAGATCAACCAAACAACTAAAAAAGGAAAGATATATTTAGATAATAGTTGTTTATAACGTTTATGGTGTTCAAGCCTCGCTACTCTAATATAAATATATTCCAATTATACTCTGAAATCAATTCATTCAAGAGAAGCGCAAAAATAGTGTGCCACAAACAAAAACAAAAACAATATGAAGTTCACTATAATCACAATATTTTTTTCTTTATTTCTAGTCGACTTTGGTTTTGCACAACAAGGGGATCTTGACATATCAAGATTTGGAGGAAAACCGAATTCAGATATAAGCCAGGTATCAACATGTAACAAAGAATTGATTTCACCATTTGATATAAAAAATAGGTGTAGTCTTTAAGGTAAGGTAGGATGTTTTTAATTATTATCACTTCTTTTTTTTAATTGATTTGTGATTTGAACATTGTAAAAAGGCTTTCTTAAGTGCCTGGACTCAAGCATGTGCATCAACAACTGCTGTCAAAATTGTGATTCCAGCTGGCACATATCAAATGGGTGCAGTTGATGTAAAAGGTCCTTGCAAGGCTCCTATTGAGGTTCAAGTTGATGGAACAATTCAAGCACCTACAAACGTAGTTAACCTTAAGGGGGCAGACCAATGGTTAAAGGTTCAACATGTTAACTCTTTCACCCTGTCAGGGAAAGGAGTTTTTGATGGTCAAGGTCCAACTGCTTGGAAACAAAATGATTGTACAACAAACAAGAACTGCAAGATGCTTTGCATGGTAACTAAATATTAATTTTGAAATTAAACAGTATAACATAACTTGTGCCTTTATCCAACACAAATTTAATGCCTTTTATGTTTTATTTTACAAATCTCAACAGAATTTCGGTTTTAATTTCCTCAATAATTCAATTGTCCGTGACCTTACTTCCAAGGATAGCAAAAACTTTCATGTGAATGTTTTGGGGTGCAACAATATGACATTTGATGGGTTTAAAATTAGTGCCCCAGCAGAGAGTCCCAACACCGATGGGATCCACATTGGAAGATCCACAGATGTGAAGGTTCTTAATACAAACATTGCTACTGGAGATGACTGTATCTCATTGGGTGATGGTAACAAAAATATAACTGTCCAAAATGTGAACTGTGGACCTGGTCATGGCATTAGTGTTGGAAGCCTTGGGAGGTACGATAATGAAGAGGCCGTTGAAGGTCTTCTAGTTAAGAATTGCACTTTGAACAATACAGATAACGGTCTGAGGATTAAGACTTGGCCTAGCACGCCATTAACAATTACAGTTACTGATATGCATTTTGAAGATATTACCATGGAAAATGTTTCGAACCCTGTCATCATAGACCAAGAGTATTGTCCATGGAACCAGTGCTCCAAAAAGGTATTTAATTCCTCATCCAGTAATGTATAGGCTGATCATATTATTTTAGTGACTAAATAGTTCATTCACTAAATTGATTTAAAAGACTGATTTTTGTTCCATTTCTTTTTCTTATGATGGCATAGAATCCGTCAAAAATCAAGATAAGCAAGGTTTCCTTCAAAAACATTAAGGGCACTTCAGGAACTAAAGAAGGAGTGATTTTTATTTGTAGTAGTGTTGCACCATGTGAGGGTGTAGAGATGACTGATGTTGATCTCACATTCAATGGAGCTGCAACAACAGCTAAATGTGCTAACGTCAAGCCCGTAATAACAGGAAAAGCTCCTACTTGTGCAGCCTAGAATGAGCAACTACAATAATGCCCATTTTTTTAACAATGTTCTTATGGTTTTTTCCTTTCTTGAGTTAGCAAGCCATCCCCATTAAAAGAGGAGATGTCTAGCTAGTAATTGTATTCCCTTGTAAATAAATACTTCAACGCAACTATTCAATAACAAAGGACGTCTTCTTTATTTATATTATTAAGGAGCTTGTAATATGTCCCAAATATGCATACCCAAGTTTAAATTTTAGAAAGTGTCATGGAATGATATAAGATATAAATGTAAAACTTGAAAACACAATGACTTCATTTTTTTTATTAATGCGTTGCAGTATAGCTATTAATAGTACAAGACTCAATTGACCTTTTCCACCGGTGAATTGATTCAACTAATATATTAAAATGGTTACACAACCAAACTTATTCAGAAAGTTCTTAAATTATATCAAACAAGTGTAAAATATTTTTTTAAAATTTATGAGAGTGTAACCTAGGAGGAGGAGGAGATTACTAATTCTTCCGTGAGGTGAGATTTTTTTTAGTTATCAAAATATTGTTAAATATGATGATATCAGTATGTCAAATTTATAATTTAGAAATTTTACTAAAGACTATCAGATGTAATGTGAAGCTTTAGTTTAGTAGAATTTACTATTTAAGCACATGAAATTTAGGTGAGAAATTTATATTAATATTTTATATGTTCAACTGTGTTTTGTTGATATGGAGATAGAGTAAATTAGATGAATGTTAAAAAATATTATTAGTTAGATGTAACACCCTATTTGATACAACCTCTTTTTACTTCTTATATTACTAAATTATGAAAATTTAGCATAGAATAATAACAGAGGTTATTATGCGGAAACTTAAAGTTAAAGATACATTACATAAATAAATCCAAAACAAAACTCTTGTCACTTATGTGTCATCAAAACATAAGCATAAACTAACTCTCATGCATTGGGAGGTACAAATTATACTAATCTTCCACTAAGCAACAAATTCTGTGCTTAAAGCTTCTACCACAAGGCAATCACCTGTTAACCTATAAAAACATGAAAACTAAAAGGGATGAAACATAATATTTTTGTGAGTGCACTAGGAACTCTAAGTTGACTTCTTTGTAGAAATCCTTGACAAAATTATGAGTCTCTAAGCTGACAAAATCAATCACTAAATCAATAAGAGACTAATTTAGAATCTAATTTTAGGAAGTAGCTAGACCTTGGTAGCTAATGTTAGAGAGTGATTTAAATAATACCGGAGACTAGTTATATAGAAACTGATTCAATGACCGATTATGTAGTAACCAATATAGTGATTGATTATTTAGAAATCGATTCATTGACCCAATTTTTAAGAACCAAAAAACTGGTCGCTAAATCGGTCTATATTTAGTGAATGTCTAGTATGAAAGTATCCTTTATTTCTTTACGTACCTACCAAATTTTTAAATTTAAAAATAATGGTGGATAAAATAAATTAATTGTTATGCTAAAATCAATTAAGAGCATTCTCTTTCTAAATTTTATAATCCTTCATAGTAATATCTCTAGTGCATACACAAGGCATTGTTATGATGGAAACTCACATACCATGATGGGTGAATTGGTTTTTAAAACAAAACAGTCTTTTAAAACCAAAGTTAAAAGAAACTTCTTTTGTGCGGATTGTATCACAAACTTTGTAAACCAATACTTAAGAAATCACCCTTTATACAAAAACATTTGTTAAAGTTCTTTCTTTCAAAAAGATATTTTCTTTAACCTTTAATAAATATATTGATCAAGATCAAAATGAGAAAGAAAGATAAGATCAAGAGAAGAAGTATATCAATTTTTATACTAGTTCACTCTCTATCTCTAGAGAAGTTAATCCAGTTATCTAATCTAAACCCGAATTAGATTTTCACTATGCATATAGAATTAATACAAGCAATCTCAGTTCCTACCCCAGAAAAAAAGACTAAGGTACCCAACCCTAGGGTTCTCTGTGAATAAGAGCCTAAGAGAAACCTACCCTTAGCCCAAACTAGAAAAACCTATTCTACCATGCCTTCAGAAATTGATGCACAAACAAGTAATGTGTAAACACGAAAAAGTAGAGTCAAAGATAGACACAACCTGATCAATCCTTTGCAAGAACCTTACTTGAATGAATAAGTGTCTTCTTGAACTCAAGAGAGAATTACAAATCACTTTTCACAATATAATTTTCATAATCAAAGATTATAAGTTGTGAGTCACATTGTTTCTAAGCACTTTTTCTTTTCTTCTTTTTTTACTAATGTCATCTCATAATTCTAGCTCATTCATAAGTTGTTAAAACTTTTTTTAAAGTGAGAACACAAGGTGGCTATTTATAGAAAAAATAGTTATAATCGCCTGTAATTGATTAAATATATAATGTAATTGATTATTTCGAAGAAGTAATCAATTATATTACTATTTCAATCGATTAAAGTGTTCTTCCGAAAAACTGGAAAACTTTCAAGAACCATGTAATCGATTAGATCCTCAATGTAATTGATTAAAGTGTTCTTGATCGCTTCTGAAACACTTTTTAAGAGAGAAGTAATCTATTATATCACCTGGTAATCAATTAAAGCAAAGACTTCTGAAAAAATCAATCATTGTCTCAAAACAAATTCTGTAATCGATTATTATAAGCATGTAATCGATTAAACCAATATGAGACACTTCTATGCAAGCTTCAAACACTTGCGTAATCGATTAAAACAAAGAGTTCGAACTACTGAATAAATTTTCTAACTTTAGAAACTTTCTTCTTACTCCTACATGATGATGCATGATGCATATGAAATGATAAATACTAAGATGCAACACACAATACAACAATCAATACAAATGTCACTCAAGAGAGTTGGACATGTAAAAGACAAAACTTCTTTAAGCTTCAAGGCTAAGTCTTCATGTTGCTCCCCTTCTCTCAAACAATCTCCCCCTTTTTGGCTTTGATGATGCCAAACTTGAATTTTCCATTTAATGCATTTGGAGAGTCTTGAGAGTAAAGACTTTTCTTTTCTTAGTCAACCTAAAAGTTTCTTAACACTAAGGGAAGTATCAATTCCATATCATCATCATTATTAGGTAGAGTTATATATGTATATAAAAATGTATGATGTGATGCTAATGCAGTATATTCCCCCCTTTTGTTCAATGCTAATGCTATGCTAATACATCTTCGCCCCCTTTTGGCATTAACAAGGCCAAAAAGTTATAGCTATACAAAGAATCAAAACAAACAAAAAATTGAAGGGAAAGAGCCATAGCATTTCATTCATATGAAACTTTTACAAATTAATTATCAAACTACTAAACGATATCGTAACTTTTTAATCAAACAAAGACAAATAGAAACAAATAGAACATAACCAAAATAGACCAGCAAACAATAGAAACAAGCACTTAAACAAGACTAAGCTTCATCATCATCGGGGTTAAGGAGGTTGTTAAGGGTCAACCTAGTTTCTATGTTTTCTAGCCAAGTAGTGATGTTCTTCAGTGAACTGTGAACTTTAGCTGAGTGCTCTTCATCCAGGTGAAACATAGCGCCCCTTTTCTGAATCATAAGAGACTTAAACGGACTCCATTGATGGGCAGGCTCTTGTGGAGCTTCAGCTTCAACTTCTTCATCCATCTATTCCATGTTTCCTGCTACTGGTGGCTTTCCAGCTATAATCCACCCATGGTCAACAAACCTCATTCCAAGCTTCTTGAGATGCCTTTTGGTAATCTCACTAGATGCTTTGGTAAAATGCACTATCTCAATAGATACATTGACATTGAAGTAGTCAATCAATCTTGAGGCTAGCACGACATAAGGAAATTCATTGTCCATTAACCATGACTCTTCAACATAATGTCTTCAATCAAAAGTTCCCTAGATAGCATATTTCATACCATATACAGTCTAGAGATCATCATTAGTTACCTGAGCATGATTACTTGACCTCAGACTAAGAATGTAGGTAATGAGGTACACAAGCATTTTTTCCTCTGTTGACATACCACCTACTCCTAGGTGATTCCTCAAATTCCTTGTTGGGTCAAGAAGCATTCCCCCATAGGTCTGCATCTTGTTGTACCCATTAGTTGTTTCTTCAAATTCGCAGACTCCACCCATGTCCAGTCCGGCTACTTCCTTCCATACTTCAGTGTCAATAACCATTTCTACTCCATTGACAGTAGAAAAGAGATTACCTTCTAGGTCAGCGTGTGCGCAAGTGTAAAAGACTTTCACTAGTTTCAGATAAAATATTCCTTTCATCTGCACTAGTTTGGACAAACCTTGAGCTTCCAACAGATTAGAGAAGTTGAAACCTTGTTGAGAGAACCATTCCAAGTCCAGATACTTGGATATTCTCACATTCTTCATAGCATAAATCATCTTATAGTCATTCTTCTTGCTTTCATCGGTGAACCATGTATCCAACCTGTTGAGAGCATCTTGAGACCATTCACCTTGCTTCCTCTTGGAAGTCTTGGCTTTCTTCTGAGCTCTAGAGGGGTTGCTCACCATTTTCAAAAAGAAGACATAGGGTTTTGAAGTAGAAGAGGTTGGGTTCAGAGAGGGGTGTTTAGAGAAGGTGTTGGTGTGATTTGTGGATGGGTTAGGGTTGCCTTTTATAGAAAGGTCCGATTGTTCTGGTTGGCTGAGGTTGGTGGAGGAAGTAAATGAATAAATAATGGCGGTTGATAAGGTGAAGATGAAGCGATGTAACGGATTACACACAATAGACACGCAAGTAACCGATTAAAATAACACAGTAATCGATTAAATTGGCCCTCATTTTCACTCAAAACCAAAAGTTGTTATACTTAATCGATTAAAATGCAAGCGTAATCAATTAAATATGCCAGAAAAACTCCCCATGAGGTCATGGTAATTGATTAAAATAGAACTAAATCCAAATAAAACTTTTACTCTCGAGCATGTAATCAATTAATCAGACAGGTAATCAATTAAAACATACAGTTTTGAGCCAAAACACCACAAACACTAAAAATGGTAATCAATTAAAACAGACAATTTTCAAAACTGATAACACATAACAAACAATGTTAATCGATTAAATCAAGGGATAATCGATTCAAACAAAAAGTTTTGAAAACTGATAATACCTATAAACACGTAGCAATCAATTAATACGAATGCATAATAGGTTAAAATAGAGAAAAAAAAACAAAAGAATCAAGGTAAGCATGTGGTTTTCAGAAAATAAATGACTAAACAAACACATATCAACAAACTAAGACATTTCAAGAGAAATCAAGAGATATAGATTGCAATTTAGAGCAGATTACATACACTAAACACAACATCATCCAATGCTAGATCCATCTAAGATGCCTAGTTCATTTCTAATAAAGAAGAACCTATCTCTAGCAAGTGGTTTAGTGAATATGTTTGCTACTGATGCTCACTATCAATGAACTCAATGCAGAAATCACCTTTTGAAAAATGATCTCTAAGAAAATGATGTCTTATCTCTATATCAGTTCTAGAATGCATGACAAGATTTATAGTTAGATTGATCGCACTTGCGTTGTCACATTTTAAAGGAATGTGATCAAGGATTACTCAAAGTCTTCAAGTTGTTGTTTTATCTAGAGACTTTGAGCACAACAACTTCCAACTGCAATATACTCAGCTTTTGCAGTGGATAGTGCTACACAAGCCTATTTCTTGCAATTCCAAGATACAAAAGAGCTTCCTAATAGATGACATGCCCCACTTGTGCTTTTCCTATCTAGTTTGCACCCTGCAAAATCAAAATTTGAAAAGCTGGTTAGATTTAAAGAGGTACCTTTGGGATACCACATGCCAACATTGGTTGTGCCCTTAAGGTACTTAATGATCCTTTTAATAGTTGTCAAGTGAGATTCCTTACAATTAGCCTGATACCTTGCATGCAAGAAAACACTAAGCATAATATCCGGTCTACTTGTAGTTAAGTAAAGAAGTGAACCATTATGCCTCTATATCTTGGCTCACCAACTGATTTACCTTTCTCATTTAATTCAAGATAGGTTGAAGTTGCCATTGGAGTTTATGCTTCTTTGCATTCTCCATGCCGAATTTCTTAATTAGCTATGTACTGTATTTGGTTTGACATAGGAAGGTTCCATGTTTCATCTGCTTGATTAGGAGTCCAAGGAAGAAGTTCAACTCTCCCATCATAGACATCTCAAATTAAATACAACTAGAAAATTCCTTACACAAAATTTCATTAGTAGCACCAAAGATTATACCATCAACATATATTTGTACAATTAACAACTCACTTTTTACTTTCTTGATAAACAATGTTTTGTCAACTTGGCCTCTTATAAAAGATTGCTCAATTAGAAAACTGCTCAATCTCTCATATCTTGGTGATTGTTTCAAACCATACAAAGCCTTTTTCAGCTTATAAACATGATTAGGATGTTTGTAGTCCACAAAACCCGGGGGTTGGTCTACATATACCTCTTCTTCAATGTGACCATTGAGAAAGCACTCTTCACTTCCATTTGGAATAATCTAAAATCCATGATACACACAAAAGCAAGCTGTAGCCTAATGGCTTCTAACCTTACAACTGGTGCATAGGTTTCATCATAGTCGATTCATTCTTCTTGGTTGTACCCTTTTGCAACCAATCTAGCTTTGTTTCTTACTATGATGCCTGATTTGTCAAGCTTATTTTGAAACACTCACTTGGTTCCAATTGACTTGTGAGAGGCTGGTTTAGGAATTAAGTCTCACACTTCATTTCTCTTAAAATGATTCAGCTCTTCATGCATGACCATCAACTAGTGTTCATCACACAAGGCTTCATCTATGTTTTTTGGTTCAACCTGAGAAACAAAAGCCATGTTGTTACATAAAATTCTGAGTCTAGAACAAGTAGAGACTCCCTTTGATATTTGTCCAATTATGTTATCTAAGGAGAGGTCTTTTTGAGTTCTTTGTTCTTTAGAGAGGTCCTTCGGAGTTGTGGTTGAGATTTCTTTGCTTTGTTCAAGTTCCTCAACTTTGGTTTCATCTTCAAGAGCATAATCTTTATCCTGAAAACCTACATCTTCATCTTCCAAAGAATTATCTTGAACAGTAGAGTTAGTTTCATCACACACTACATGAACAGATTCTTCTACACTTAAATTTTTCCTATTGAACACTCTATATGCTTTACTTTGCAATGAGTAACCAAGAAAAATAGCCTCATCGACGTTTGCATCAAATTTTCCAAGAGAATCTTTACCATTGTTTAAAACAAAACATTTGAAACCAAAAACCCTCAGGTGAGACATATTTGGTTTTCTTCCTTTATAAAGTTCATGAGGAGTTTTCTTTAGAATAGGTCTAATAAGCACTCAATTCAAAGTGTAGCAAATAGTATGTACAACATCAGCCCAAAAGTACTTAGGTAACTTTGTTTCATTTAGAAGAGTTCTAACTCCTTCTTCAAGGGATCTATTTTTCCTCTCCACAACATCATTCTGTTGAGGTGTTCTTGGGGCAGAAAAATTATGGAAAATTTCATTTTCTTTACAAAACTTTTCAAAACACTCATTTTGAAATTCACCTTCACGATCACTTCTAAGAGAAACAATGTTGAGACCTTTTTCATTTTGAATAACCTTGGCAAGTTTGTGAAAAGCATCAAAAGCTTCATTTTTTATTTTCAAAATCAAAGTCCATATGAACCTTGAGTAATCATCTACTATAACTAAGACATAGTAATTACCACCCAAACTCATAGTTCTATAGGGACCAATTAAGTCTATGTGAAGTAGTTCAAGGGGTCTTGAAGTAGAAACAATGTTTTTACTTGTAAAAGAGTTTTTAACTTGCTTCCCTTTTTTGACAAGCTTCACACAATCTATTTTTCTCTAACTTGAGGTTTGGAAGACCAATTACTAAGTATTTTCTAGCTAGATTGTTGAGATGATGCATGTTTATGTGTGCAGTCCTACAATTCCATAACCACAAATCATCAATCTCACTTACCAAACAACTAAGCTCATGAAATGATGCATGTTCAATGTTTAACATATAGATATTTCCTATCCTTTTTCCAATATGGACAATCTCACCGGACATAGCTTCACTAATAAGACAATAATTCTTGTTGAATTCAATTTTGAAGCCCTTGTCACATAGTTGACTAATGCTCAAGAGGTTGTGCTTTAGTCCATCAATATATACAACATTCTTTATTTTTGTCTTGTACTGATTTCAAATGTTTCATTCTCCCATAAATTTTCCCTTATTGTTCTCTCCAAAGTGACATATCCTCCTTCTTTTGACACAAAGTCAGTAAGTTTGGACTTGTCACCCGTCATGTGCCTAGAGCAGCCACTATCCAAGTACCATAGTGAGTCCTTTGCTTTTAGACCAACTACAAGACAAAATCAATTAGAGAGAGGTGGTACCTAACTTGGGTCCAATGGGGTTAATTTTCACAAATAAATCTTTAGGAATCCAGACACATTTGCCTCTAATAATGTCAAATCTCCCAACATAGCATTTATAAGAAGTATGTCCTCTTTTCATGCAATAATGACATGTCTTTACATTTGTCTTAGAATGCACTATGTTATTCTTTATGGAGACCTTGTTTGGGTTCACCCTTTTAGGGGATACAAACTTAGTTTTCTTAGAAAAGGTAGTTTGCTTGTTATACCCCAAACTAGTCTTATGGGTAGTATGCTTTTGCACACTGAGCAAGTGACTAAGATCACTCTTTCCTTTGTTCAATTTTCTAAAAATATCTTTAATATAGGAAAGCTCAGTTTGCAACTTGATACGTTCAACATAGTGATCCTTTTTGAAATTTTCAAACTCAATTTGCAAAGACTTCTAATCATCCATGTTGAGAGAAGTAGAGGTGCAAACACAACTCGTGGATTTATAGCTTGAAACAAGTTTTTCATTTCTTACCTCAATTTATCCAGTTCACTTTGTGGTGAAGCCAATTTAGTGATATGCAATTTTAGATCACTTTTCATCCTTTTGTTTAAAACAAAAGCCTTTGAGCTTCTTTATGCATTTCATTAAATGCTTCTAAAACTTCTTCAAATTCATAAGTTACCTAAGTTTCTTTTATGGTTGATGAGTCATCCATTGAATCTGCCATCAAGCATACATATGCAGCTTCTTCATCACTAGAAGAGTCAGAGGATGTGGATGGATTGTCTTCCCAAGCTATGTAGGCCTTTTCTATTTTTTGCCCTTCTTCCCTTTTCTTTTCAGTGATTTGTTTTCTAAGGTAGATAGGACATTCAAATTTGTTTCTTGTGAAGGTGTTGTTGTTGCTTTCTATCTTTTTTGAAGGTTTAGAGAATTTTCTGTCTTTGGACTTTTTGAGAAATTTTCTAAACTTCTTTACCATTAAGCTGAAACTCTTTGCATTTTCATCATCATTGGAACTTTCTTTGTAATCTTCCTCTGAAGAGCTAACTTTGAGTGCAATTCCTTTTCTTTTCTTTTCTATTTCTTCTTCATGAGATTGTTGAATCAACTCATGTTCATATGCAACCAATTTTCCCAAGAGAGCTTCCGGCGACATTGATGCCAAGTCCTTGGATTCCTTGATTGTTGTGATCTTTGGTTCCCAAGTTCTTGTAGGACAATTGAGGATTTTGATGTTTAGCTCATCATCTTTAAACATTTTTCCATGACCAATAAGGTGATTCACAATATGGGTGAATCTTGTTTGAAGATCTAAAATGGTTTCTCTATTCTTTATTCGGAAAGATTCATATTAAGATACAAGAGTGCACTTTCTTGTTCTTCTTACATCTGTTCTTCTGTCATGAGTGACTTCATTCATTTTCCATATTTCCTTTGCACGTTTGCACCTTGTAGTGTGAAAGAATTCATCAGAAGATAAACTAGAAGGTAAAATGTTTTTAGCTTTTTGGTCATCTTGCACTTTTCTTTTCTCATCATCTTTCATCTTATCCCATTCTTTAGGTACCAATTCACCATTTACTTCTTTGGTTGGTAAAAGAAAAGACCTCTAACAATAAAATTCCATGCACCAAGATCAATTGACTGAATAAAGATTTCCATTCTCTTTTGCCAAAAAGAAAAATGTTCTCCCTTAAACAAAGGAGATCGATTTAAAGATGCACCTTCTTTGAAAAGTGATTTGTTTTTAGCCCATTTTTAGAAAAAAAATTGTGATCTTGAGTAACTTACAAGATGTAGCTCTAATACCAATTGAAAAAGATGATGGAACTCGCAAACCCAGAGGGGGGGTGAATTGGTTTATAAACAAAATAGTATTTTAACACTAGAGTTAAAAGAAACTTCGTTTGCACGGATTGTATCACAAACTTTTGGTAAACCAATACTTAATCAATCACCCTTTACACAAAAACCTTTGTTAAAGTTCTTTCTTCCAAAAGGCTATTTTCTTTAACCTTCAATAAATTGATCAAGACCAAAATAAGAAAGAAAGATAAGATCAAGAGAAGCAATACACCAATATTTATATTGGTTCAATCTCTATCTCTAGAGAAGCTAATCCAGTTATCTAATCCAAACCCGAATTAGATTTTCACTATGCATATAGAATTCTTACAAGAAATCACAAGCAATCTCAGTTCCTACCCCCCAAAAAAAGAGACTAAGGTACCCAACCCTAGGGTCATCTGCGAATAAGAGCCTAAGAGAAACCTGCCCTTAGCTCAAACTAGAAAAACCTATTCTAGCATGCCTTCAAAAGTTCATGCACAAACAAGTAATATGTAAAACACACAAAAAAGTAGAGTCAAAGATAGACACAACTTAATTAATCCTTTGCAAGAACCTTGCTTGAATGAACGAGTGTCTTCTTGAACTAAAGAGAGAATCACAACTCACTTTTCACAATATAATCTTCATAATCAAAGATTACAAGTTGTGAGTCACACTGTTTCTAAACACATTTTCTTCTCTTCTTTGTTTTACTAATGTCAGCTCGTAATTCTAGCTCATTTAGAAGTTGTTGAAACTTTTTTTGAAGTGAGAACACAAGGTGGCCATTTATAGAGAAAACAATTATAACCGCTTGTAATCGACTAAATATACTATGTAATATATTATTTCAAGAGAAGTAATTGACTATATCACCTGGTAATCAATTAAAGCAAAGACTTCTGAAAAAAATAATCATTATCTCAAAATGAACTATGTAATCAATTACTATGAGCATGTAATCGATTAAACCAATATGGGACACTTCAATGCAAGCTTCAAACACTTGTGTAATTGATTATGACCATCATGTAATCGATTAAAATAAAGAGTTTGAACTACTGAAGAAATTTTATAACTTTAAAAACTTTCTTCTTACTCCTACATGATGATGCTTGATGCACATATGAAATGATAGATACTAAGATGCGACACACAATACAATAATCAATACAAATGCCACTCAAGAGAGTTGGGCATGTAAAAGACAAAACTTCTTCAAGCTTCAAGGCTAAGTCTTCATGTTGCTCCCCCTTGTTGGATCGAGTGACCTTAGAATAATTAAGAAGGGGGGGTTGAATTAATTATTCCTAAACCTTTACTAATTAAAAATTTATTCTTCTAAGGCTTTTACTAAATTGTTAAGAGAATGAGGAGTAGAAGAGAAACTTAATAGAAAGTAAAAGCAGAAATTAAATGCACAGCGGAAAGTAAAAGAGTAGGGAAGAAGGAGACAAACACACAAAAGTTTTTATACTGGTTCGGCAACAACCCATGCCTACATCCAGTCCCCAAGTGACCTGCGGTCCTTGAGATTTCTTTCAACCTTGTAAAAATCCTTTTACAAGCAAAGATCCACAAGGGATGTACCCTCCCTTGTTCTCTTTGAACCTAGAGGATGTACCCTCCACTAGAACTGATCCACAAGAGATGTACCCTCTCTTGTTCTCAGTCAACAACCCAAGTAGATGTACCCTATACTTGTACCACAAAGGATGTACCCTCCAATGTGTTAAGACAAAGATCTCAGGCGATTAAACCTTTGATACTTTGTGAATGGGGATACAAAAGAATTCTCAAGCGGTTAGTCCTTTGAAAACTTTTGTATAAGGGAAAGGGAAGAATCAAAAGAATTCTCAGAATGTGTCGTTTTGAATTCTGTGACAAGGGAGAAGGGAGACACAAAAGAATTCAGGCGGTTAGTCCTTTGTTCTTTTGGAAAAGGGAGAAGAGAGACACAAAAAGAATTTAGGCGGTTAGTCCTTGGCGAATTCTTTTTGGCAGAGGGAGAAGAGAATGAAAAGATGAATAGGACAAGTTTTCAAGGTTTAGAAAACCAGAAAACTTTAGAAATCTTTTGGTACAAAGAAGAAGAAGAAGTTCAAAGAGATTCAAGGCTTGTAAAGGATTGTAAGAGATTGATTGGAAAAGTATTCAAGATCATTTAAATGCAAAACAATGCCTTGCTTTTATAGACTCTTCATGTCTGGTCAAGACAACCATTAGAAGAGTTATGACTTTTAGAAAAACTTAAAAACCAATTTGAAAAAGTCAAAAACTATTTGAAGAGTTACATCTTTTGATTTTATTCAAAAACAATCACTGGTACTCGATTACCAAATCAGTGTAATCGATTACACAAAGCTTTTATGTGAAAAGATGTGACTCTTCACTTTTGAATTTGAATTTCAACGTTCAAAGGCACTGGTAATTGATTACCAAAACATTGTAATTGATTACAACTTTTTGAAATTAATTGGAAAGGGAAGAATCATAAGAATTCTCAGATTGTGTCTTTTTGAATTCTTTGAAAAGGGAGAAGGGAGACACAAAAGAATTTAGGCGGTTAGTCATTTGTTCTTTCGGAAAATGGAGAAGAGAGACACAAAGAATTCAGGTGATTAGTCCTTGTTGAATTCTTTTTGGCAAAGGGAGAAGAGAATAAAAAGATATAGCACACTTTTGTTTTCTGTGAAAGAATAAGGTTTGGAAACCAGAAAACTCAGAAAGCTTTTGGCAAAGGAAGAAGAAGAAAAAGAAGTTCAAAAAGATGTTCAAAGAGATTCAAAGGTTGTAAAAGAATATGTAAAAAAGTTATTAAAATGCAAGTCAAGGTCTTGCTTTATAGACTCTTCATGTCTGGTCAAGAAAATCATTGGAAGAGTTATAACCTTGAGAAAAAATTGAAAACCATTGGAAGAGTTACATCTCTTGACTTTTTATTCAAAACTTGTCACTGGTAATCGATTACCAAAACTATGTAATCGATTACACAAAGCATTTTATGAAAAGATATGACTCTTCACAATTTAATTTGAATTTCAACGTTCAAATACACTGGTAATCGATTACCAATATATTGTAATCGATTACACCATTTAAAAATCAATTGGAATGTTGCAAATTCATTTAAAAGCTTTTGAAATCAAACTTTGCCACTGGTAATCGATTACAGTAAATTGGTAATCGATTACCAGAGAGTAAAAACTCTGGTAACTTAGAAAATTTTGAGAAAAAATCTTTTGAAAAACAAAATTGTGCTATGTTTGTTTTTTGAAAATTCTTTTTCAATACTTCCCTTGTGAAGTCTTGTTGATTTCTTCTCTTGAATCTTGGATTCATCTTCTCTTGAATCTTGAAATCAAACTTCTCTTGAATCTTGAATCTTCTTGATTTCTTCTCATGAAACTTGAAATTAATCTTGATCTTGAACTTGTTGACTCAATCTTGAAATCATTCTTTTGGGCTTTTTGTCATCATCAAAACTACTTGATTCATACTTGAATCATCATCATGAAGCTTGCTTCTACAATTTGATAGTTACATCATAACCCCTAGACTAGGAGAGACTAGTCGCTCATGGTCAAAGAAAAACTAGAAAGCCTAAAAGAAATTAGCTTTGACATACCAATAGGGAAGGAACGATGGTCACGATCTGTCCTCGCGATATTGTCCACGTAAAATTGGACGATAGTCCCTGTAAAATTGCTTTGTTTAACAAATCACTTCCATTACAAAAAGTCTTTCAAAAGTTTATCTAACACACTTATTCAACTCCCCCTTTTAGTGTGATTTATTGTATTTCACAAACACTATGCACATGTAATTCCCTAGATTCTACTATTCTTTTGAACCCTACGAGAGAAAGAATAGGAATTGAAACACTATTAACCCCCAAAATTCTTGGTAACCCTAACCAAGATCAGAAACAGGAAATAAATTTATAATTCATTCACACTAAACATGGATATAAGAAAACTTAAACTATATCAAACATCATGTCTAGACTAAAACATCCAATATAAATGCCACATCTATGAAACTTGTTTGGCACTGTAAAACCATCAAACCAAAACTAAAACCTATACACAAATCTTCAAGGCTCCAAGCTTTGATCCAACATTAATGATCAAATATATTTTTTCTCATAAAAAGAATTAAATCAACAACATAATTTTGCAAGCAAACAATTGCAGACAATTAATTACAAAGAAATAAATTGACACTGCGATTTTTTAATTAAATCATGGTCCATAATCAATTCAATCACATGCAATTACTAAGAAAAGAATAAACATACATACTTACTTATTTGTAATTTTCAGGGTGTTAAACCTCTCTCACATTTTTGTTGGACCTTGTGGCCTCAATAATCTTAAGAGGGATAGGCTTAGAATGCAGAAGAAGCAACAATAATCAATTTAACAATGTTCTTTAAACAAGCAAGACACAATTGATTGCAACAAAAATAAATAAGATAAGGGAAGAGAGAATGCAAACACAATTTTATACTGATTCGACCACTTCCCATGCCTACGTCCAGTACTCAAGCAACCCACTTGAGATTTCCACTATCTTTGTAAAATCCTTTACAAAGTCTGAACCACACAGGGAAAACCCATCCCTTGTGTTCAAATGCTTTACAACAAGAGACTCACAGTCTCTTAGCCAATCTCATTGAATAAGAAGAATGGAAGAAGAATTCTCTCTTCAAGAGAAGAATGTTACAATGAAGATCCATTGATGAACTCTTAATGGATTTGGAAGTGTTTGCCCAAGAGTTCTTGAGAGAGTATTTGGCAATGAAGTTCTCTTGGAATCTCTCTCATTTTCTTTTGAGAGGATAAGACATTTTTGACCAGCAAAACTCTCTTAATCTTTTAAGAGCATAAAACATTTTTGCCAAGAAAAACTCTCTGCCAATTTCGTCCCAAGTCACACATATATATAGGCCTTTGATGGCCATTCACAAATCCAATGAAAAGATGTGATTGTTGGCAGATTTTCTGAAAATTCTCCACTGGTAATCGATTACAATATTTGTGTAATCGATTACATAGTTATAATTTGAAGGGTCATGACTTTTGAATTTGAATTTCAGGAGTTTCGTTGCTGGTAATCGATTACAGACATATGGTAATCGATTACATGTTGAAAATTCAAATTCAAAACCTTTTTTAACAGTTATTTCTCAACCCTTTCTTTTGGTAATCGATTACACTTCCTGGTAATCGATTATCAGAGCCTTGCATGTCTTGAAAGCACTTTGTTTTAAGGCAAGGCTTGGTCTTTAGTGAATCTTAAAACAAGGCTTTGTTTGTTGAAGCAATCTTGAATTATTCTTGAAGCAAATGCTTATCCTTTGAAACAGCCTTGTTAGATTCTTCTTTGACATCATCAAAATCATGTATATATACATTCACAATTTTTAGAAATTTTGTGCCCAAAGTTAACTAACCTTGGAACACATGCAGATATAATTCCATCATCTTGTCCTCTAGTTCCCATGTTGCATCACCTTCATCAATATTGCTCCACAAAATCTTCACTAAGTTGATGGGGTTACTCCATGCAACTTAACATCCTTTCTGCTATATAGGTTAGCGAGTTTTTCTCTAAATTATACTATAGGGTTTACTTCCTAACCACACAATTCTTTCTTCCATACAAAATAATTCCACACTCTTAATAACTCGTAACTCTTAGCCCAAGGAAGGCTAACTAGTACCTTGACTTGGACACTCCAAGGGAGAAAATTCTAAGAGGAATTTTCATCACGACTAAGTCTAGGGTGTGCGCATCTCATAACTCTATCATGACTCATTTTTTCTTTCCTAATAACATAGGTTTTCCCTAAAGTGATACGCTAGGCCTTACAAATTGTTTCTCTGTAAGATCTTCCACTTGAATTTTTATCTCAACTAACTCTACAAGTGACCTCCTAAAGGGTGTCATTGAAATAGGACTAGACACAGGATTCTCATGAATATTCTTCGAAATATTTAATATTTATAAGTTTTATGAGAGTCGACACAATGGCAAAGTCACCGGGGTTGGGTTTGTGGCGAGAAGAATGTAGAGTGCACTCAAGAACATATTTTGATTCTTGTTGATTTTGGGCCTAATTTTTCTTTTCGATTCTTGTTTGAGATCTCTTGATTTTTAGTATTGATTTCTTATTAGATTTTTGGTTTCCCTTATTGATCTTCATTTCTTGTTTGATATTGTGTATTAATTTGGTTTTTTTATCTTTTATTTCCTTGTTTTTATTCTTGTTTTAGATATTTTAATTTTTTAGTATAGATTTCTATTGTTAATTTTTGGATTCATGCAAATTCATAAAAAATATTCAACTTTCTTTCTGTTCTGAAAAATTTATAAATGTTGATTTATGAGGTTCATTTTGAATTTTGCAATAGTTTTCCAAATAAAAATTGAAATTAAAAATTCAAAACTAAAATTAAATTAAATTTTTAAATGTTTTAAAACAAAATAAAAAATCACTTGGAATAGAAGCTTAATTATTTATCACATTAAATTAATTAAATTTTCCGCTCCCATCATAGTAAAAATTAAAAAAAAAATATCATCTATCATTATACAAACAAGGCCCTGGATGGCCTACATGTCAACCTGTGGTTCATTGCATTTCCCGCCTAAAAATGTCAATTCATGCTACAATGATGTATTATACGGTGCATTTTCAACAAATAGCGTTTCCCTAAACAAAACGATGTGTTTCCAATAAACCTTTCGTATACTACTGCGTTTCCATTACCCATGCTTCTCGAATACCGACAACAATTATGACCAGTTGACAAGACGTTTGCTTTTGCAGATGAATGAAGGGTTTTGGTTATACACTCCGTTTCTTTTGTTTTCTTTTCCTCTTGGGTTTTGGTTATACGCTTGGTTTCCTTTGTTTTCGTTTCCTTGCATTTGGCTCTTACTGCATTTCATTTGAAGAAGAAAGGTGCATTTTTTAAAAAACAAAAGAAGAAAGGTGTGTTTTTGAAAAAAATCACTCCATTTGAAGAAGAAAGGTTGGTTTTTTTTCCTACTTTACACAGGTGCATTTGAAGAAGAAAGGTTCATTTGAACAAGAAAGTTGTGTTTTTTAAAAGCAAAAGAAGAAAGGTGTGTTTTTGAAAAAAAATCACTCCATTTGAACAAGAAAGGTGCGTTTTTTTCTACTTTCCATGTGTTAGATTAACACATATTCGCTTTCTTTTTTTTTCTTTTGCTTCTACTTTACCTGTGAAAAAAAGATTTTGTTGGTGCATGTGTATGATTCTGTGTTTTGTTTTTGCTTCTTCTTGGTTCTTTGGTTTTTTTTCCTACTTTACACAGGTGCATTTGAAGAAAAAAGGTTCATTTGAAGAAGAAAGGTGCGTTTTTTTCTACTTTCCATGTGTTAGATTAACACGTATTCGTTTTCTTTTGTTTTCTTTTTCTTCTACTTTACCTGAGAAAAAAATATTTTGTTGGTTCATGTGTACGATTCCATGTTTTGTTTTTGCTTCTTCTTGGTTCTTTTGTTATCTTTTTTTGAAGGTGCATGTGTTAGGTTATTTCGTCTTTTGGTTTTGGTTGTTTTGGTTCTTCGTTTTCTTTTGTTTTCTTCATTACCTATCTATCATTTTCATCGTGTGCTTATTTAATCACTTTGATGATGGATCTGTCTTTCTCCTCCTCCCCGTGTTTAATTTATGCTTTTATGCATGTCTATACTTTACCTGTGAAACATTTAGTTTATGCATGTCTATGTTTCGATGTTTTGTTTTTGGTTTTTCCTTATAAGTGTAAATCATTCGTTTTTTGATTGAATCATTTGGTTTTTCTTATTTGTGTGTGTATTCTTTTTTGCTTCCGTGAGTTTATTGGTCTCTTTTATACTATTTTTTAAAAAACTTTAATGCTCTGTTTGATACCTTGTTCATGCTATGTCTTTGTGACATTGTAGCGATGTCTCGAAAAGAAAATTTTATATCTGAATTGCATCCGAGGAAAGAGACATGGAAGATAGCTGTGCATATAACCGATATGTGGGATGTTAAGAAGCACAATGAGAGACAAGCGATTGACATGGTCTTAATAGACCAAATGGTAATTGTTATGTTATTTGCTTTCATTCTACTATGTAGTTAGTGAAGAGGGTATTTGTAGTTATGGATTGTTTATAACTTTCAGCTGCAACTGTTTCAGGGTGTAAAGATTGGGGCAACGCTATGGCAAGAGTTGTTCCCTGAATTTCAACCGAAGTTAGCTTTAGGTTGTTCCTATTTGATCCAAAACATCAAAGTTGTGGAGAATCAATTTGAATACAAAGTAAGTCCAATTCCATATTTGCTTTACTTTGTGAAAACAACTTCTGTGAAGGAGGTTGCAAGACCTGAAATTCCTGCTAATGTACACATGATAACTGAAATTGTTGATATTATTTCTGGCATTGCACTGCGGCATACTTTAGTTGGTAAGTATATTATAATGTTTTCCATTACATATTAGTTTATATATTCAACCTATGTTCAACACAAGTTAATTTTATTCATTTATGTTGGTTTGAAAATAGATGTTGTGGGTGTTGTTGTTGAAGTTATTGAACGAAAAACAGTGAATCCTGCATACAGGGTTACGGTGAAGTTGAGAGATAATACGTTATTCTTATTATATTTTTAAATATTTTAAAAAAACATAATAAAATATGTTAAATCACAAATTAGTATGTATGTTAGATCCTCATGACACTGTGGGAGGATTATGCTCTTCAGCTAGATGATGCTATTGAAAAAAACCATTTTGTTAGGGAGCCGTTGGTGCTTATGTTAACATTGGCTAAGATCAAAGATGCCAAAGGTGAATATAATGTATTTTTTTTATTACTTCTTACGTTTGTGAATCAATCTTATGTGTCACTGCATATTATTACATGTACCTATAATGTTTTTTTGCAGACAAGTATCCCCTGAGTGTCCAAAATATAAAAATGGTTCCAAGTTGTATGTGAACTCCGATGATATTGCCAAGATAAGGAAATTCTGTGATAGGTATGATAACTGCAAACAAATTAAGTTATATATTTTGTTTATAATAATACTCTAAACTTATATTTTGTTTATAATAACACTCTAATGTTATGACATTCCTCCTTGCAGTTTATGTGTTCCATTTTATGTTGGTGGACTAACAGAAGAAGGGAGTGGTTCGCAATCCCAGTATACCATTAATTCACAAAGAAGCGATTGGGATAAGTTTTTGCATAATGCTCAGATGGTGAGCTTAGGTGACATAAGCAGACTGCGAGAGGTAAGAACAACAAATTTTAAATGAAACACCATTTGGATTGGATATGGTGTGGTTCCCGAATTGGATTTGGTGTGGTTGTCGACCATTTATGGTGAAAGTATTGTTGTTGTTGTTGTGTGTATGATTTTTTTTGCTACCTTAACTTTGTATCATTATGTTTTTTGCCTATTTCTACCTTATGTGTGTATGAGGCCTTTTAAATTTGTGTTGTTGTTTTGTTGCAATTTTTCCGTTATTTCTCACTTATTTGATGTTATATATGCATGGTTGGGCAATTTTTTGATTGAATCTACAATTTTTTATTGCATGTAATATTTAATATATATTTCTTTGTGCTTCTGTTAACATTTGTCATCTAATTTTTTTCACTTATTTTGTATATTGTGTATGATTATGTATTTTTTTTATTTCTTCCTTATCTGTGTATGAGTCCTTTTAAATTCGTGTTGTTGTCGTTTTACAATTTTTGCCGTTAATTATCACTTATTGGATGTTATATACACATGGTTGACCTGATTGATAAAATGTAACCCGTTTAATTTTTTTTGTTTTTATCTGTCCACTTTCATTTGTTATATATTTTAATTCAATTGGGACAGTTTCTGTTTGACCGTTGCTACGGTGGATGAAGTCCTGATTGATACACCATGGAGTTATGATAGTTGTCAAAATTTTACTACAACGTTTGATCCATTAAAAATAGTGGATGCCTGCCATTCGTGCCAGAACCAAGTTAGTCATACGGTTCCCAGGTAAAATGTATTTATTCCCAAATGAGTTATAATGTACTTAACATTCGAGTCTTTACTCACATGGATATTGTTGTGTTGGGTATAAATTAGTTATGAAAATGGAACACAATGGGGAGAAAGCTAACTTTCATTTTTGGGATGCAACGTGTATCAAAATGTTCGGTAAGACAGCCGAGGAATGTAGACAGGAATTGATTGCGGTATGTATTGTAACATACCCTCATGGATGAAATCACAATTCAATATGAATTTACTATATTGCAATTAAATTTATTTGTTTAAATTTATTCATAATTGTTAGGGTGGTGATGAGATCAAAGTGTTCTCTGAGTGTGTGGATGATTTGGTTGGTAAGACATTGGCGCTCAGGTTCAAGTACCGTGTAAACATGCGCCAGTCATCTGTGATGGATGTTAGCCAAGAGGAACATCATATCCACACACTGACTTTGAAAATTGGTTTACAGGTAATAATTAACTTATCGTAAGGGTGTATGCAGAAATTTAAAAATATTTGATGTTGTCTCTAAATGTGGTATATGCAAGATGAACGAATTATAGGGAAGTCACCCGCATCGTGTGCTGAGACTTCATCTGGGGATTACCATCTGATGGTACGTAAATTTATTACACCTTTCATTAAGTAATTAAGCACAAATTTGGACTAAATACGTTATTGGGGCGTGCTAATAATACTTTATATTTGTTTTGAAGCCTTCATTGTCCCAGTCAACTGACTATGACCCTAGGAACACTGCCTTCATCACCCCTGCCAAAAGATTGAGTGGTCAACAAGCCACAAATGAATTTGATTCTGAGGATACTACTGCGTATGAGCTATCCACAAATAAACATATTAAAGCTGAGTAATCAGTTGACATTTTAATTATATATTGTATGCTTAAATTTGATATATGTTTGTTGGGTTATTTTGGTTTACGTTTGTTGGGCTATTTTTTGGTGATGTTGTACCCACTTAATTAGTCATGTATGGACAATGAATTCTATCGACATTATTTCGTATGGTTAAATTTGATATCAGTAATCATTGTCTATTTAAGATCGTGATGAGAACTATATTGTTAATGATTAAAACGGTGTCTTTGAATTGAAATCCAGACAAATAACATACGACTAAATTTTGTCACCAACGGACAAATATTTATGTCTTTGAATTTGAAATTATCAATTGAAAGAAAACAAAGTTTTTATCAATTCTTTAAACCATATTATGCATGTTTACATAAGGTACATTGTAATTGTTGTTCTGTACACGTGCCTAATTAGTGGGGTTAATTTGCTAAATTCAAATAATGTCATTTGTATTTGTGAAAAAGTAAAAGAGTTGTATTTTGTAATTAATGATAACATTTAGTACGATTTCCTGCAGGTTGACAAGCCAGGATCAACTTCTGGACTTACGACGGCTTTATTACGGTACATTGTAATTATCATTTGAATTTGTTATTACATCTTTGAATTTGTAATTATCAATTGAAAGAAAACAAAGGTTTTATGAATTCTTTAAATCATTTTATGCATGTTTCCATAACATACATTGTAATTATTGTTTTATACACGTGCTAAATTAGTGGGGTTAATTTGCTTAATGCATTTAATTTCTTTTGTATTCGTAAAAAAGTAGAAGAGTTGTATTTTGTAATATAATGATAACATTTTATGATTTTGTTGCTGGTTGACAAGCCACTATAAGCTTCTGGACTTATGATGCCCTTATTACGACAACGTATACACTTATACAAAATCACCGCCATATAAATTGTTGGAATTTGTGCCAAAGCAGGTACTATTTAACCTAATAATTTATAGTTTATTATTTGCCATATTAGTGTTAGGTTATACTGTGGAGTACCTTTCACATATAATAGAAGTACATATTAAGTATTAGACGTGACCTGACTTGCATATTCCCAATACCCAATACATGGGAAAAAGTTAATGCCTCTGTGCCAATTACTTAAATTATTTAGTGTTAGGTTATAATGTAAAGTACGTTTTGCATACAATAGCAGGACATATTAGGTATTAGGTTATAATGTAAAGTACGTTCCCAATACCCAGTACATCGAAAAAATTAATATGTGATTGAAAGGAGGAAAGTAATGTATGATTAAATTCTATTACAAGTGAAGGATTTCACCAAAATGTTAATATATGAATAATTAATAATTAATGCATTTAATTATGGGTTACAGGAAGAGTAAAAGGGTGTCCATTAATATACAATATTTTTAGTAATTAACAAATACATATATGGGAATGGGGAAAGAATAGCAATTATTATATGTTATATACTTAATGGAATTGTCATTTGCATGGAGACTTTGCCGAAAATATTATTTTTGGGGTAATTGATAATTAATGCAATTAATAAAGGGTTATGGGAATATTAAAAGGGTGTTAATTAATATACAACATTATTAGTAATTAATAAACACATGTAGATGTGATATGGGAAGGAGAAAGGATTCAATTATTAACACGGGAACTTAGAAACTTTAATGAATGTTAATTACAATTTCAAAAAATTATATTTGTTGCCACACTTTGCAATCAATGGTTACACAATATTCGAGTATATGTTACGTGCGGTTTCCAATACCAAGTAACTGCTAATATACAATTTGTATGTGGTAATTACAAAATCTTCATTTGTCTCTCCTTCTCTTTCTCCTCTCAACATGCTAATATTCGAGTATATGTTACTTTCGCTTTTTTCTTCTTTTGCTTTTTATATGTGAATGTTGAATGTAGTTTGATCATTCATGTTGGTGATTGTCATGCTCTCGGGTATGATGTTGATGCTACATTTGTAATATTTCCAACATGTCATAATGTTATACTTTTCCAAAGTTTACACTATTGGGAACTTGCAATGTATATGTTTGGAATGCTTTCAACATTGAACTTCATATTTGTCATGACAATCTGGGACGACATTTTTGTGTTTATGTCTTTATCTCATTTTTGTGTTGTAAGTTTGTCTACTTTCGCTTTCTTCTTCTTTTGTTTTTTATATGTTAATGTTGAATGTAGTTTGATCATTCATCTTGGTGATTGTCATGCTCTTGGGTATCATATTGATGCTACTTTCATAATATTTGCAACATGTAATAATGTTATACTTTTCCAAAGTTTACACTATTGGGAACTTGCAATCTATATGTTTGGAATACTTTCAACATTGAACTTCATATTTGGAAATTGTATCTACGATGACATTTTTGTGTTTTTGTCTTTATCTCATTTTTGTATTGTAAGTCTGTCTACTTTCGTTTTGTTATTCTTTTATTTTTTATATGTTAATGTTGAATGTAGTTTGATCATTCATCTTGGTGATTGTCATGCTCTTGGGTATGATATTGATCGTACTTTCATCATTTTTCCAACATCCAAGTCTGTTATACTTTTCCAAAGTTTACACTATTAGGAACTTGCAAATGTAATGTTTGGAATACTTTCGACATTTTTGTGTTTTTTCCTTTATCTCATTAATAATTCTATGAAAAGGGTATAATTTATAATATTTATTTGGGGAAATTTTGTCATTCAGGCCCCACCTAAATTCTTGGGATGCACAGTCATATATCAATTTCAGGCTGCATTCCATGTTGATAGAGTAAGTGTTTCCCCACGTAATTATTTTATCATTCCTGTAATTTATATTGCTATTGTGATATTCTTGAATCTTTAATTGCAGAACTACATTGAGGTACCCTCAAAATATCATCAGCAATGGGCTCCTGATTACCCACCTAATGTGCTCTTTGATTACAACAGAGACAAGCACATTATAAAGATTAGAAAAGATAATAACAAATACTATTTTGCTTATGGGCTTAAACAATTTAGAAGAAGAAAGTTGGATATATATGAAGGTGTCATGGTTCACTTTATGGCACCCAACAATAATACAACTTTTCATCTCCATTTCACTCCACCACTGGAAAGAGAGACATGTGGAAGGCCTCGCAGATCCACCAGAAATTATGTGTTCACCATAGACATTACCCAACCTATGATCTCACATGCTACCCCATTGGTACGACTTTATTGATATGATAAATGTTTGTTTTGTTTATTAATATCATAAATCATAAATGTTTGTTTTGTGTATTAATTAATAATGACCTTACAATCATTAGTGACTGCTTCGCTTTAAATGTAGTTGCTGCCCCCTGAGGCTCTCAATTTGGTTAGGCCATCATCACTATATATGACTATTCAGCATAGTAGTGGGCGTCGTTTAATATGGACGATGTCTATGCATAATGGCATTCGATGTCTGGCTAGACCTTGGTATCGGTTCTTAATGGACAATAACCTAATGGCTGGAGATGAGGTCGCCTTCTATTTCCGGCCCAACCAACATGTATGAGAACTTATCTTGAGGAAGCAACTCATATGGGATGATGAAGGCCAGTCCGATTGAAGAATCTAGTCCACAGCCCAATATAATTTATCTGCCCTTTTTTGTTAAACTTATTTTATTTTGTAAGTTTTGATGAACTCGAATGGTGTAACTTAATCACCATGGGTGATTAAACAATACTTAATTACCTTCGGGTATTAGACAATATATAATTTGGGAGTGTTTTATTTTCATCCATGTTACTATAGTATATCTTTTCTTTTCTTGATATTATTAGTCAAGTTATTACATGGTTTTTTTAAAAATAATATTATATATATATATATATATATATATATATATATATAAATGCCCGAATTTTTATATAGTTTTAAAGTATTAACTGCTCAACATTTAGAACCACAATGGAGCATATGACTTTACATGTTCGTAGAATCTTTAAAATTACTTTGAAACTTACTTAAATGTAAAACAAAACATAAAATGATCAAATGCCAAGGGTGTTAACCAAAATTTGGATTTTTACACAACTCATTTTCTAAATTCACTACTCTAAAATATATTGGTGTACACAATTCAATAAAAGTGAAGCGTAACTATTTAGAATACCAAAATTCTAAATCATTTTCCACCTAATTAATAGCAACAGAAATACAATAAATATATATATAATCAATAGTTTAAACATTTTGGCTTTTGTGAATGTAACTTCAGAAATATGGAGCTTACTCTTTCAAAGACCACACGGGGTTATAAAAAGCTGCCAACGCATTTAATGAACACAATTAATAATGTATACTTGCAAGTACTGTAGCCAAAAGTGAAGCAATGGAAAGTGCCACCCAGTGTCCAATCAACAACTTGGGCCGAAAGAAAATACAAGCCAATGCACGAGAAGGGCTTCTTCTTCACTTTTATTAGGTTCTCTTAATGGAAATCAATTTGATAATGTTGTTTTTCTATCATCATCCCCATTGAATCAAATTCAACAGCAAATAACACGCATATCAACTTAAACGTTGAACCAAAACGCAAGCTGGGAAGCTAGATTGAGACAACAAGACAACATTGGCAAGAGACAACTAACCCTCAAGTAAAGTTTCTTTGATTATTTTTTTGTTGGTGAAAAATAAGTTTTAACTCATTGTACAATACTACATGCAGTATCAATTTTACATGTTGCAATTTTGATATGTTTATCTTAAATTGTTATTTGCAAAGACTTACACAATAATGTAGACTTTATTCACAAGTGGAGTTTGAAATGGAAAATTCTGCCGAACGGAGGAAACATAGAAAAAACATATTGCGAGAGACAAGACAAAGTGATGACAGTCAAAATAATTATGTACCTAACGGTAAAAATGTATATCAAAGCACATTTCATTTATGCTTATGTTTTATAAATGCTAACACAAATATAACGACTGTTATTGCAAAAAAGCGTAAACGTACGTCACCATGTGAAACATAATTTAAAGGGCATAGTCCCATGGTACATACGTAGTGTACACCATTATCAAACATCATGTTGTCTACAAATCAATGTGAGTGTAATCATACAAGTGAATCTGCTATTCGGCCGAGGCATTCATTCAACCAGTGTACCATAGATGCTTCAACTATCAAAACGAATCTAATGTCAAAGTTTGGGAAAGAAAATTTAACTCCATCGATGTTGAATCATCATGCAAATTGTTCAATACATACAATCTCAGATGTTGATCCCATTCACTCTCCCTCAACAACTCAGCATATACATTCAGGAAGATATACAATACACAAATCCAGACTAATAGAGCACATCTCAGATGACAATGATGAAGAAATCAACAAAACAGAGGGGGGCATTGATACAAGTCAAATGTTGTTGTTATGTTTAATCAAAGAAACTTTACTTGAGGGTTGTTGTTGTGTTTAAATTATGTCAACTTCCCAATCGTTATATTTAACTTACAACGTATTTGACTTACTTTTTTAGGCAGACACAATTTATTTTAGATTAAATAAACAATTTTGGTGTCATATAGATTACTCATTTGACGACCCACCAACTGAGGATGATGCAGAAACTGATCAAAATGGGAATGTGGACACACCATATGAAAATCAAAATACAGGTTTAGGCATTCAACTTTCCACTTTGATGGTGTTTTCTTTAATTCCTTTTGATTGATGGTTGAATGTAAACTTACACATTAATGTACACATATAGGTTACAAATATGTTGGAGATCCAGTTTGGCAATGCAGACACTGTAAAGCTATGATGTGGTATGATGAGAGGATTAACAAAGACAAACAAACCAAAAACCCAAAGTTTGCATTATGTTGTGGTGATGGAAAAATACAACTGCTTGTGTTACAAGATGCTCCACAACCGTTGAGGCAACTACTCTTTGATACTAACGACTCTCAAGCTAAGAACTTTCAGTAAAATATTCGATCATATAATGTAATGTTTGCATTCACATCACCCAGTCTCCAACTTGACACAAGGTATAATATAGGAAGAGGACCTCCTACATTCTGCGTACATGGTCAAGGTCATCATCTTATTGGAAGCCTCCTACCTTTGGCAAATAAGTCACCAAAGTTTGCACAACTATATATTTATGATACAGACAATGAAGTTAACAACAGGCTTTCACAAAACCCATAAGTGTTACAATCCAACCAATAAATGTTACATTACATATTTTTAAATTATCTTTTAACAATGTATACCATCACCACTTGCTTTTGCTCCTTCATCAATGTACAACAACAAACATGTTCTTGATGAAGACATTATCATTGCCATCAAGAATATGCTAGATAACAACAACCATTATGCGCAGAAGTTTAGAATGGCAAGGGATAAACTACAATCTTCAATAGTCTCTGACCTAAAGCTTAAACTCATTTATGATAGGCAGTCAGATGGAAGATTATACAATTTTCCAAATACTACTGAAGTTGCTGCTTTGATTGTTGGTGACGAGCACACGGGTAACCACATGGATATCATAATAGAAAAGCAAACAGGATTGTTGAAAAGAATCAATGAACTTCATCCTGCATATTTGCCTTTGCAATATCCCCTGTTGTACTCTAGAGGGGAAGATGGCTATAGGCCAGATATTCCTCATAAGGATCATCCAAATATCCATGCAGCAAAGAGAAAAAAGGGTACCATGCGTGAATATTTTTGTTACAGGCTGCAATCAAGGAATAATGAAGCTCAAACAATACTGCAAGCAAGGAGATTGTTTTAGCAATGGATTGTTGATGGTTACTGTATGATTGAGTCGGAAAAACTAAATTATGTTAGGCAACATCAACAGTAACTCGGAGTTGACAAATACATAAATTTGAATGTCTGTAACAATGCCCCTGAAACACTTGGCAATGGAAAAGGTAAGAGAGTTATACTACCCAGCTCCTTTGTTGGTAGTCAGAGGTATATGGAACAATTGTATTTTGATGGCATGGCAATTTGTGACCATATCGGATTTCCAGACCTATTTTTGACATTAACGTGTAATCCAGCATGGCCTGAAATACAAAGAAAGGTTTGGAAATCCAATCTCACACCTCATTACTGCCCTGATGTTGTCTCACGGATATTTAAAATGAAGTTAAATCAATTGATGAATGATCTCAAACGTGGACATCTCTTTGGTCCCATTCTGGGATGTAAGTAATTACCATTTCAATCAATGTGTTCTTACAATTGCAATGTTAAACTATAATTACAATTATTCATTATTAATGTGGCTACTAATATTTTATGTTCACTGTAGTTATTTACACTGTTGAGTGGCAAAAAAGAGGATTGTCTCATGCTCATATTTTAATATTTTTGCAACCTGCAAACAAGTATCCAAATCCAGAAGACATTGATAAAATAATTTCTGCAGAGATACCAAATAAGTACATAGATCCATAATTGTATGAAATTGTCTCCAAACATATGATTCATGATCCATGTGGACTCCTAAATAGAAGTGCACCATGTATGGTCGATGGGAAGTGTATTAGATTTTTCCCTAAGAAATTCAACGAAGCCACAATTGTAGACCAAGATGGATTTCCAGTATACAGGAGAACAAATGACAGGCGTACAGTTCAAAAGCATGGTATTGAACTTGATAATCGCTTTGTTGTACTATATAGTCCATAATTGCTACTCAACTACAGGACACACCTGAATGTCAAATGGTGCAATCAGAGCACATCCATCAAATACCTATTTAAGTACATCAACAAAGGTTCTGATCGAATTACAACATCTATTGTTAATGTGCAGAACCAAAACGGCAGACAATATCAGGTTGACGATGAAATTAAACAGTATCTTGATTGCTGGTATGTGTCAAACATGTCTTCCTTAAATGCATAACATTCATCTACACACAACACACCCTTCGTTTATGCTTTTCATTGTCTGGATAGTCTTCTTTTGCTTTTTATATGTTCAACTTCCCCATTTTTGTCTTTATCTTTCAACTTCAACATTACTCGGTATAAATTATAATATCAACCATATGTTCATTAAATGCATAACATTCACCTATACACAACACACCCCTCATTATTACATTAATTGACCTACTTTTTATGTGTTTATGTTTTACTAATCATCCCCAAGGAATGTCTCGCCCCCTGAAGCATGTTGGAAGATTTTTGCATTCCCTATGCATGGACGTGCACCAGCAGTTGAGTGTCTTTATTTCCACCTTGAAAATCAATAGCCAGTTTACTGAACTGACAACCAACAAATTAGGACAATACTATCTAAGAGTACCATCAAAGAATCAATGTTTACAGCTTGGATGCATTCAAATAAAATATACCATGATGGAAGGGATCTTACTTATGTTGAATATGTGTCCAAATTCGTTTATGTTGCACACAAGAGATATTGGCAGCCATGAAAACAAGGAAATACAATAGGGAGGCTGATATGGGTACCCCCTTCAACTGGAGAGTTGTTTTACATGAGGATGATGTTTTCCTCCGCTAAAGGCTCGCAATCTTACAAAGATATCAGAACAATAGACAATGTCGTCTACCATACTTTTAGAGAAGCATGCTTTGCAAAAGGTTTCCTAGGAAGTGATCAAGAATTTGTTGGTGTTTTACGAGAGGCTAACACTTGGGGAACTCCACACTTCCTTCGAAAGTTATTTGTCAACCTGCTATTTATGAATACAATGGAGAGACCAGAATATGTGTGGGAACAAACTTGGCGGTGGATGGCAGATGATATTGTATTTAATCATAGAAGTCAAGGTAATTTCATAAATCCTAAATAACTATATACCATTCATAGGAAACAATGTACTTGCTAACAATGTCATTATTTGACTATTCATAGGCATTCAACTCACTGACAAAGAAACAATGCATCTTTGTTTGACTCAAATTGAAAACATGCTACAAGCCAATAGGAAAAGTCTACGAGATTTTCCTTCAATGCCATACCCAATAGGCTATGCTGCCAACCCACACCAAAATAAGCTCATCTACAATGAAATGGCTTATAACAAGGAAGTTTTGGCTGCCGAATTTAACAGATGCTATCACTCAATGACAGGTACGTACACCCTATTTGAGTTTTAACTTACAAAATATTCATTCCCAGCAATCCTTACTATTAATTATGATTTATACATTACTAATTTCATATGAGCAGACTTCTATTTTTGATAATATTATGAGTGTTGTTGCAAGTCAATTAGGGAGAGTTTATTTTCTCTATGGATATGGTGGGACCGGCAAGACATTTATGTGGAAAAATTTATCATCTGTTGTGTGGTCCAATGGAGGCATTGTTTTAACTGTTGCTTCCAGTGGGATTGCTTCATTATTATTGCCCGAAGGTAGAACAACACATTCTAAGTTTGTCATACATGTGCCTACAACACAAAATTCAACATGCAATATTCATCAGGGGAGTGACTTTGCTGAATTGTTGCAGAGGACAAAATTAATAATTTGGGACGAAGCTCCAATGTGTCACAAATTTAGTTTTGAGGCACTTGACAAAAGCTTAAAAGATATCATGCACAACAACAAACTTTTTGGGGGAAAGGTTATTGTTTTTTGTGGTGATTTTCGAAAAATACTACTTGTTGTTCCAAGAGGTAATCGCTCTGATATTGTCCATGCATCTCTAAATGCATCATACATTTGGGATCATTGTCAAATTCTAAAATTGACAAAAAATATGCGCTTGCAATCCAATCCTTCTAACCATAGCAGCACTGATGAACTCAAACAATTTTTCTGATTGGTTACTAGACATAGGTGATGGCAAACTTGGGCAACCTAACGATGGACATTGCGAAATCACCATCCCAGGTGAGTTTCTTATAATGGATTTTGAGGATCCTATCCAAGCAATTGTTGATGCAACATATCCAGATTTATTACAAAACTACAACAACGCAAATTTCTTGCAAAAGAGAGCTATCCTAGCCTCTACAAAAGATGTTGTTGACAAAATAAATGACTATGTCCTGTCTTTGATTCCCGGTGACGAGAAAAGTATAGTAGTGCTGATAGTATTGACAAATCTGATGAACTACTCAATCCTGCTTTTGGAGTACTAACACCTGAGTTTCTTAACACCTTGAAAACATCAGGGATACCTAATCACAAGCTAAGAATCAAGATTGGTATTCCCATCATACTACTCCGAAATTTGGACCAAGCAAGTGGTTTATGCAATGGAACTCGGCTAATTGTCACCTAACTTGGAACCAATGTAGTTGAAGCAGAGGTAATAACTGGACCCAATGTAGGTCATAGGACACACATACCAAGAATGAATATGTCTCCTTCCGATTCTCCATGGCCATTCAAATTAATCAAAAGACAGTTTCCATTCATCGTTTCATTTGCAATAACTATAAACAAGTCTCAAGGACAGTCCTTGGCACATGTTGGATTGTATTTGCCAAACCCAGTATTTTGTCATGGCAACTATATGTTGCATTTTCATGAGTGCAAAGTAAAAAAGGACTACGTATTCTTATTCATGATAACAAGGCATTGCAAAAAATACTACCATTAATGTGGTATACAAAGAAGTATTTGCAAACTTATAAACAGGTATGCTTACCAAATTGTTATACTTATAAGTCCTACATTCTCAACCTAATACATTTTCCTTAGATATCATTTCCAACAAGTCAATATTTAATTTACAAAATTTCAATATATATTACATTTATTTCTTTATGTTGCATTGCAGCATCAGATGACCAAGGCAACTATTGAATGTTTCTTATTATATCACCTCCACTAAAGTAAATTGATTTTAAATGTCTACTTATCAGGTGAATATTGTTGGATATAGTATTATCGTCATACTTCTGATTATTAAATGATCAATAATTATATCCAAAAATCTAATCAACTCATTTATCTTTCTTTATTGTGCAGCCTCTCTTTCATTGCTACAACAACATCATCCAACAATGTATGATAACATTAGATTTGTTTGTATTCTTACTTTTTGTTGTTTTTTTCTAAACATAGGTCAACATTATTATCATACAAATAAACATCGTTATTGAACACATGTGTTGGTAATATTGAAATAGGAGTATGAGTCCGGGCGTCGACACGACAAAAAAATAGTATTTAACTAAAAATTTGTTCCCTAACAAACGCCACTTAAAGCATCCCGGTTCCGGATGAGCTAGATGATATAACAAGTGAAATGGCAGGCTGACAGTAAATGACGACGTGGAGGAAGGTGGACTTCGTCGTGTCATCAGCTTCCTTCACTTCCTAATTCCCGTTCCATCCCTTTCCTTCCACACTCATTCATCCTCACTGAGAAAATGTCGAAGCTGTTGTTTCTACCCTCACCCCCTCCTCCATTCACCCCTCCAACACTTCATCTTCCGCTTCTGCCCTTCAATTCCAATGCCGATTCTCCCTTCTCTCTCGTCCCCGCCGCCACTCTCCCACTTTCACTCCCTTCCACAGTAGAAGAGACCTTTCCCTTCTCGCTTTCGGTTCCGATTCTCCCTCCGACGCCAAAACCGAAGAACAAGTAAAGGAAAATGAAGACGGCGTTGATGATCCGAGTGGTAGTGTGATCGAGGATGAGGATTATCCGAGCGGTGAATTCGACTTCGAACCAATTACCGGATGGAGAAGCTTCCTCGTCAAGCTCAAGATGCTCATCGCGTTCCCTTGGGAGCGTGTTCGCAAGGGCAGTGTCCTCACTATGAAGCTTCGTGGCCAAGTTACCTTCTCTCTTCTTTGTTCTTTCTCACCCTCCTTTTTCATCCCACGGGAAGAAAATAACTTCGGATTTTGCTTCTTCTTCTTCTTTTTTTTTTTTTTGAGTAAACCATCAATTTAGTCTTTTAAGTATATAAGTTCTCTCTTAAATAGCCCTTAAACTAATGAACTTATATAAGTGGTTCCTTAAGTATTGCATATCTATCAATTTAGTTCCTGGTCGATCTATTTTACTAACATTGAGGACTAATATAAGGAATTTTTCAATACATAAAAGACTATGCCGCATGATTTCTAATACTTTGGGGAACTAATATATAATTTCATTAGTTTAAAGACTATTTAGGAAAGAGGTGATACTTCAAGGACCAAATGGTGGTTTATTTGATTTTTTATATATACATAATTTTTTAGGGGGATTGTGCCTTTGTACAAGGCAAGAAAAATCTCTGAGCTCAATGAGAGGAGTGAGGATTTGAACATGCGACCTATCTGATACTAGACCCTATCTTAGAATTTTTAATTTTATTTAAGCAGATAATTATAGAAGAGAATATTAATAACACACTTTTATGACGAATTTTTCTAATTTATTTATTTTTATATTTAGAACTAAATTATATTGAGACACACAAAGTTAGGAATAAGATTCATTGAAATTATAGAGTCGTAGACTAGTAGTAAACTTTAGGGAATAACAGAGACAAATGCCAGCAAAATATTATGCAACGCACTCTCTAGAACACACTCTTTATTGGTTGAAATTTATTAGAGATCACAAAATTTGGTGGGCTGCCTTTCTTATTTAATGAGCTTCATTAATGATATTATAATTATAATTTATAATAAACTTTAATCAATAGATAGTGTGTTAGAAAATGTGTTAGCACATATCTAACAAAGAATGTGTTAGTATTTTGAGTTAGTGTTATAAAAACACTATTTTTCATTTGATTGCATAAATATTTGTACAAGAATGGATGAGAATAATAATTTGTAGTGTACTAGTGTTATTATTTCTTTCATTATTTTTATAAATAAAAGTAAGGTAATAGTTTTTAATTAGTTATGCAAAAAACTAAATTAGTTCTAACCATAGCAAATATATGCACACATTTTCTAAAAAGCACATATATGTTTGACATATTTGAATTCAAATGTTGTGTTGTTTCACATGTTCAGGTATCTGATCAAGTGAAGAGTAGGTTCTCTCCAGGACTTTCTCTGCCTCAAATTTGTGAGAATTTTTTGAAAGCAGCATATGATCCTCGTATTTCTGGGATCTATCTTCATATTGATAGTTTAAATTGCGGGTGGGGTAAAGTAGAAGAAATTCGAAGGCATATACTGGATTTCAAAAAATCAGGTAATGCTCTGGACTTGTCTTGCAACTTTTGTATGGAATAAAGAGGAATCGGGATTTTGAGCATCCGTGGTGGTGTTTAGTTTTTGCTTCTGTTTTCCTTTTCTTTCACATTTATAAGAAAAAGAGGAATCAGGATTCAGGATTCAGGAATGTGGAAACATGCAATATACAAACATTTTTTCATACTGAATGCTGTTTATAGAAACTTATATCAAGTTGAATGAACTGGTGAAGAATTTACCAAGAAATTCAGTTACCTACATAGCCAAGTGACATGTGAATGTAATTACTGATGGCTTTTATTGCCACACACACCCCTTTAAAAAGCCAAGTCACTGTCAGTGCACATACCATGAAGTTTTAGTGCTTTTCAAATTAGTTCTCTTAAACCCTGTAGAGAATATTCAACAGAGATATTAATTTAGATTTCTATCTTTGTTGCAATGGCCTTAAGTAGAAGGCTTCTATAGCAGAATTCAATGTATCTTCTTTTCTTGTACAAGCCATGAAGTATGTCAATTTTCTAAGGTTATGATTTAACTGAGGCTTATATTTTAAAGCAATATGGTGATTAATGAATAATGATATATTAATGTACCTCTTCTTCTCCATTGACATTTTGGCCCATATTAATGTTTTTTCCTGCTTATGAATGACATTCTTTGATAGTTTATTATGCTTGTAGGAAAATTTGTTTTGGCTTATGTCCCTTTATGTCAAGAAAAAGAGTATTACCTTGCATCTGCATGTGAAGAGATATACGCCCCACCCAGTGCCTACTTTTCTTTATTTGGATTGACTGTTCAAGCCTCATTCCTCAGAGGTATAGATTATTCTAATTTTCTTTTCCTTGCATTTTTACAAATTTGACTTATAGTGATTGTCCTTGATTTTTTTTTGTTTCCTTACAGCATGTCCTACATGTCTATAACTGCACAAAACTCCAATTTTGTCCTTCAAAGATCATGAAACGTAATACTGGTGCTGCATTTATTAGTGACATCATATTGGTTCTTCAATCCTGATTAATGTCACTAATTTCTTCCTTTTGTAATATCTTTGCCATCAAATTGGTCATTTCAGTGGCATCTAATTGATCCTTTAAAGGAAAATTTTGATGCTATTTAATGTGTGCCTGATAAAAGGAGATCAATTTGGATATATCTTTGGAGGGCCAATTGGATATTTACTTTTTGGGCAAGTGAGAGATGGGCATAGTAGGAGGTGGGGGAGATTCAGACCTCCTAAAAGGTCTCAAATTAGCAGTTCCCTTAGAAAACCATTTTTGTATGTATTATGCGCCTAGATCCTAGAAAGGGACTTACTAGGTATATTTCCTTTTCTATGAAGTTTGTACAGAATTTGGTACAATATGTCTATGATGTAACCTGAATTAAAGTATGGTACAGTGGTACTGATATGCCTTTCTAAGTTTCTATTACATTTATAGAAGTATGAAAATCATGCTATGTTAATTTCCCACGTACTATTATAATGCTCAATGTCTCTAAACTTTTTTTGGTTCTGGAACATGCTGCAGTTTAAATATTTAAATTCTATGATGGCTATAAATAAGCCTAAAAATTTTTGTGTTTGACATCATTTTATTAATTGTTTTCAGGTATTTTAGAAAACATAGGAATTGAACCACAAGTGGAAAGGATTGGAAAATACAAAAGTGCAGGAGATCAGCTAGCTCGAAGAACCATGTCTGAAGAAAATTGTGAGATGCTGACCACATTACTTGATAATATCTATACAAATTGGTTGGATAAAGTCTCTTCTGCCAAAGGTACATTGGCATTTGGTATTTTAATTGAATCTTGAACCATTATATTAACTTCTGAGCTTCTGCATGTTTAATACAGGAAAAACAAGAGAAGATATTGAGAACTTCATAAATGAAGGTGTTTATCAAGTAGACAAGCTGAAAGAAGAGGGACTCATATCAAATATAAACTATGATGATGAGGTACATAGTTATTCCCTAGTGCTGTTATATGAACAACCAATTTGATCTTTGATTGCTACACTCATAGGCATAGGTGTGAGTCTAACCCTATGCTACGGGTGGTGTTTAATTAAAACCACCCTCGTAGTGGCAGACTTATGGATACGAACTTGTAATTTAACGTTATGGTAAAGTTCACCTAGGATTACAATCTATTTCAACTGGACCAACTATCAGGTTATATGAAAGACCATTTGTTCATGTAATTTGTCATCTTTATAATTATCAATAGAATAGTTTTTAGATGGAATCTCATCTAATGATTAGTGGTGTATATTTTTTAGTGGAAAAAAATCCTGAATATAGAGTTTTTGCTCTTTTCTCTAAAACTTGGTTTTATTGCTTCTTCATTTAAGAATTGTGGATTATACTGTATTCGCAGTTGGTCGTATTCATATATATTGATAATTAACACTGGTCAATAAATGTTTTGAAGGATGTGAATACATCTCAAGCAAAGACAGTTAAAAGGATAAGAAACATTAAATGTTTTGCAGATTACTGCCATGTTGAAGGAGAGACTTGGAGTGAAATCAGATAAAGATCTGCCTATGGTGGATTACAGGTAGCAATTTCTATATGCTTTTGAGAATCTTCCATGGTTTATGCTATTTATTTGAACTGGCTAGATGTTAGCTTCAAAATTATCATACTACGGAATTTCGTATTCCATTCCATGGTTTAATTTCGTATTCCATTCCATGGTTTCATAAAGAATTCCTTCTGCCTCTTACAAGTTTCATTCCCAATCATCACTTTGCTTTCAACATTAGGAATTTAGACTATTCAAGGGCTGTAATATTTTCTATGATCAAATAAGTTCAAATCAAATTTCCCATTAAAAGAATCGTTCATATCAATGGCTATTTCTTTCTTTTTTCACCCTGATTTGAGGATTATTCTAGAATCCTAGGTTTCCCTGCGCGTCATTGCTTCAAAGGGAATGTTGCTAGACGTTAAGTTACTAATTGATGATAAATTGGTGTCTATGTATTTGACTTTCTTGGTTCAGTAAATATATTTTTGGCATGGTGCCAATGGTATTCATTATACCATTTTTCAAATTATGTTGTTCAAACTGTATGGTGTTCTAATATGTAATATAACATTGATGCTTAGTTCACTGGCTACTTCTATTTTGGATTTTTCATGCAAGATTTTATTCTATAATGTACTATGTCAAATGTAACAATTTTCTTGTTGTTTACTAGCACATCCAATACACGTGTATAGTTTTTGTTGAGAATTGGTAGGATTATTCTCTAATAAATGTGGATTATAGACACATAATATCTAATTAATAGGAAACCAAATATCCTACATTTATTGGTAATTATTGCAATAAGCTTATATAATCTCTCATCCATGTTGTATTCAGACATACGATTTACAGTCACAATATGTTTCGTCCTTTCATTTCAATATGGTATCTAGAGCCTAATAGACCCACTGCCCCGGTGATAAAAAAAAAAATTTTGCGAACCATGTAGTCTTTAGTTCACCTTTTTTCTCACTGATCTTAGTCAAACGACCTTTTGATGAAAGCTTGTTTGAGAAACTTCTATGGAGGCTGGATCTTTCAGCTTCAATGAGGTCTTTCAATGGTGATTTTCCACCATGGAGATGCAGTGGAAGATAAAGGAGAAGAGGTGAGAGGAGGCGTCATCCACTAGGGAATAAGTCATGGAAAAAGAAGTTTCACTACCAAGAGAGTGCCTTGGATAAGAAGCTTAGAGAGAAAGCTTCAATGGAGGAAAAGAAAGAGAGAGAGGGGGAGCACGAAATTGAAGGAGGAAAAGAGGGAGAGAAGTTGAACTTTGAAGTGTGTCTCACAAGACTCTTATTCATCAAAGTTACAACAAGTGTTACACATGATTCTATTTATAGCCTAGGTAGTTTCCTTGGGAACCTTCCTTGAGAAACTTCCTTGAGAAGCTTATTTGAGAAGCTTCCTTGAGAAGCTAGAGCTTAGTTACACACACCCCTCTAATAACTAAGCTCACTTCCTTGAGAAGCTTCCTTGAGAAACTTTCTTGAGAAGCTAGAGCTTAGCTACACATACCCCTCTAATAGCTAAGCTTATCTCCTTAAGATGAGAAGCTAGATCTTAGCCACACACCCCCCTATAATAGCTAAGCTCACCCCATGTTAAATTACATGAAAATACAAAAAAGTCCTTACTACAAAAACTACTCAAAATGCCCTGAAATACAATGCTAAAACCCTATACTACTAGAATGGACAAAATATAAGGCCCAAAGAAAAGTGAACCCAACCTTGACCCATGGGCTCAAAAATCTACCCTGAGGTTCATGAGAACCCTAGGGCCTTCTTTAGCAGCTCTAGCTCAATTCTCTTTGAGTCTTCTATCCAATACCCTTAGGGGATAGGATTGCATCACCTTTTTCCCTTCTACATTGTCGCCGTCCTTTTGATTGGAGATTACACCATTGTGCTTGCCGTCTGCTAATCTATTCAACGGTGGTCACAACATTGCCACATGTGCATCCATGCACTCGCACACTCCCTTCTTCTCAACGCCAAACTGTTTTTTGTGTGTCCTTCTACTAGCACGTGATGGGATGTGACCAACCCATTGCGATGCTTCCGGTGCTGAGGTCGCCCCTCCATTGTGCCCTTATCCTATAATGCCTTCATTATAACCTTGTTTTTTGTTCCAGCCATTGTTTTTTTCCTTTGTTTTATAGGTTTTTTTGTTGCTTTGCACTCTCTATTGAGAAGTTAGATGGTTCAAACTACTCCACTTGGGCCTTTGGCATCATGTTGTGGATTAGTGGACTTGACCACAAATCCCATCGCATGACTTCTGCTGATTTTGTACTTGAGGCTAATGTAAAGAATGGGTAAAGATCAATTGCCAATTATACAATGTTATCGAGTACACCCTTCACCCCTCCCTCAAACCAATTTTCAGACCCCATAACTCTTGTCAATTAGTTTGGAGAATGATGCTCAACAGTTATACAGTGTGTGTAGAGACCTATCCTCCAACAACCCCTACACTGCCATTTCTGACTTTTGACGATCCTATCTAGCCCTTGTTCACACCTGTTTGGCTCAATTTGACAACAAACACCCCTCTCAACACCCTCGTTTGATTTTTTTCACTGTGTTTCATGGCCTCTACCTACTCTCCTTCAAAATCCACTTTCCGCTATGATGTTCACCAATGTCCCCCACAAAGACATGTCTATGCGCAACTTTCTTTGCGGGTGAACTGTACCCATGCCCACTGTTGGGCTTGTTTGGCAGCCAGTGCGTCACCCTCTTATCGGTCTGCATCAACAACCTTTCAAGAACGTCACGCCATCCACGTGCATAGCCAACTCAACACACCGCCGCAACGACCCCTCGCAGTGCCCTTTTTCTGTAAGAGAAGTTCACGTAGACAACGCGTGATGCATCTCCGATAAGCGTGACATTGGAATTGCATCCTTCTGTCTCAAGGTGTGCTTTATTCATGGGTGAACACCTGTCGCAACTACAGGCCTTCGTTGGCTGCAGCCGAGGTTCTTCAACGCAACCACACGACTAGAACTGTCTTTTTTTCATTTTTGTTGGGTTTACCTCATTTGTGACAAGCTTGGTTCATATGACATATATATGCTTCAGTTTAAGGGGGAGTGTGAAATATATGATTTGATATGTTTTAATTACAGCATTTTAGTATGGATTATTTCCCTTATTACTCATTATTTAGTTTCCTTATTTTGTAAACCTCCTTCATTATAAATAAGAGTATTTCATGTGGTCTCACACACAATATTACACAATAAAACATTGTTATACAGTCCACTGAGCAGTCTTGTGCTACTCTGGCCACCTACTAGGATTTTCTCCAGTGGTTTGAGAGCCACCAAAGTTCTGGTGCTATTGCTTTAGTCGCACACACCGGTAAATTTGTTGCTTGCATCTCTCCTTCATCTTACTTGGGTCCTTGGGTGCTTGACTATGTGCATCTGACCACAGATCTGGTAATCGTTCTCTTTTCTCTTCCATTTCCACATCCACTTATTTACTTTCCATTACCTCTACCAATGGCACTCAAGCGCAATCCAAAGGCATTGGCACCACACATCCCCTTCCATCTCTTATCGTTGAGTGTGTTTTATATGTTCCTAATTTTCCTTTTAATCTGTTGTATGTGTACCATCTCACTCAATCTCATGACCTTGTGATTACCTTTACTAAAACTTATGTTACCCTACGGGACCGAACATCGGGATGGATGATTGGTGTCAAATGTGATTCGCATGGCCTATACCATCTCTCTCCATCGTTGTAAGTGTGCTCCACCTCTGTCTCTCCATTGGTGATTCATGCTCAGTTGGGACATCCTGGATTACCAAAGCTTCATAAGTTGGTGCCAAGTCTTTCAAAATTGTCTAGTTTGCATTGTGAGTCATGTCAGTTTGGGAAACACACTCGTAATTCATTTCCTAATCGAGTCAATAAACGGTCCACGTCCACTTTTGCCCTTGTTCATTCAGATATTTGGGGTCCATCACATGTTGTTACCCGTTCTAGTTTTAAATATTTTGTTACTTTTATTGATGATTACTCACGTTGCACGTCGGTATGTTTATTGAAAAACAGGTTTGGGTTATTTTCTATCTTTTAAACACAATTTGGTATCCTTATCCGATCTCTTCACAATGATAATGCTCGCGAATATTTATCTCATCAACTTCAGAAATTGATGACTTCAAAAGGGATTCTCCATTAGACATCTTGTGCCCGTACTCGGATACTCAACAAAATGGGGTGGCTGTCCTCACAGCTTGCTACCTCTTTAACCGCATGTTGTCTTCCATTCTAAATGATCAGATACCTAATACGGTCCTCTTTCCCCATTCATTTCTCCATACTATTCCTCCAAGGATCTTTGGCTTCCACCTTCTTTGTTCACAACCTGACTCCAGGACTTGACAAACTATCTGCAAGGTCCTTTAAGTGTGTTTTCATAGGGTATCTTTTGTATTGATGAAATCGTGTATTCTGTTATAGTGGAATTATGCATTATGTTATAGTGGAATTAGCTAGTCGTCCAGGTGTCCAATAGTGAGTGGTGCTGTTAGAGCACTATGTCATTTGCGTCTAATGTTGTAATGCCTATATATACACGAATGAGTATGGAATAAAGGACACGAAATTACCAGTTCAGAAATTTTGTTCCTTCCTTTTATTCTGGAGGCACTCTTCCTGGCCTCAGTTGCAGGAAGTTTTCGTCTTTTATCAAATAGTCATTTAATTATTTATAGTTTCTTTAGAGAGCTTATAAAAGCAAAAAAAATAAGTTATTATTTTCCCAGAATTAATCTTTCCCAAACATGCATGTATTTAAAGTCCAGTTTTCATGTGACATAGTGTTGCTTCCTTTTTCTAACCTACTTTTGTTGCTAGCGGATGCTCCTTTTGATAAATAAAATATACCAAATAAAATATTTTCTTGCATCAATTAAATACAGGAAATGCTCTAGAGTTAGGAAATGGACTGTTGGAATACCAGGTGGTAAAGAACTTATAGCCATTATCCGAGCATCAGGGAGTATTAGTCGTGTAGAGAGTCAATTATCTGTCTCTAGCTCAGGGATCATTGCATAGAAGTTCATTGAGAAGATTCACACTGTCAGAGGTAAACTCGACCTTACAAGTTACAAGTTTAATGTAGGAGGCTGATTAAAATTGACACTTATTTAATAGAATATTATCAAGCTATAAATATTGATTATGGAAGCTGTTGTTAATACTTCATACATAACTTAGTTTTAGTTGAGTAAATATTATTCACTGATGTCCCCTATAATCAATAGGAAGGAAGCCTAGAGATTACACTTCTTTTGAAACTTTCACTTCAAAAGATGGTTTTAGAAGTTTGGTTTTCTTCCCAATACTACAGTAGAAGTTGACAAACGTAAGAACTAAGAACAAATGGAATATAGAAACTAAGTTGCAAGAACTCGAATATCTGACAGAGGAAAAAGAGAGTTCCTTCAGCTAGAGGAAATAAGTAAACATATGACTTGTTGAACCCTTTGTTCATGTATTCCAGGATGTAGAGGGGTTAGTTCTTGTAGGTTTTCTGGAGGAAATTATAAAAAACAGAGGAGAGAAGAGAGACCATACGTATGCGGAGGAAATAGAATTATTCTATTCTAATTCAAATTGTTTTCGACAGCGACACAATAAATAGCAAAAGATAAACTAATTAGATAACAAGATATTAGTAAAACAAAATATTAAAACTAACTTGCTCTTTAAAGATAAGAACCACTTATTGACTAGGCTAATTCATTAAAACTGTCTTACTCCTAAAATATAGGAAATCAACTTATTTACTAAATCCTATTTTAAAAACTGAAAAATAAAATATTATGCAGTTACAAAAGTATATCTTCAACACTCCTCCTTGCTTTTGGAACTGCAAACTCCAATTCTTTGAGTTCAAGTTTGTTGATAGGTAGTGACTTTGTAAACATGTCAGCCAGTTGATCTTTAGACTTGCAGTAAATTAAGTTCACTTCTCCACTTTGTTGCATCTTTATCAAATAATAAACCTTGATGTTGAAATGTTTAGTCTTCCCATGACACACGGGATTGTTTGCAACAACAATGGCTACTTGATTGTCAACAAAAATTCCAATTTTGTTCTTTTGAGAAAATAGAATGTTTGGCCTTGTTGTAGTAAGATACATTAGACATCCAATCAAGCTCCCATAACATCCTTCATCAATGTTATCAACACCTTCTTCCTTGCTGAACTTCTCCTTTTGATTCATTGGTGTGCTAACAGATTTGCATTCCTCCATTCGAAACTTCTTCAAATTTTCTTTTGCATATTTCCTTTTTTTCATGTTTAGCATTCTTTCAAGATGACAATGACCAAGTCTCTTGTGCTTGAATTCCGTGGGTGTGACTTGAGTGAAATAGGTTGTATGCTCCTCCTTTGCTGGATCAAATGAGAAGCTTTTACCTTTCATTTTAACCCTTAGAACTTCCCGGCCAAAATTGTCATAAATAAAGCAATGTTGATGTTCAAAGGACACTTTAAATCCCTTTTTAATCAACTGACCTACGCTTAGCAAGTTTTGGTCAATGTTAGGTACATAAAGAACATCTGATATTAATTTGATACCTGAACACGTTGAAATTGCAACAGTTCCTTTTCCTTTTACAGGAATATAGCCATCATTCCCAATTCTGACCTTTGAGACATTAGTTGGCTTCAAATCCTTGAATAAAGTCTTATCATATGTCATGTGGTTCGTACAATCACTATCAATCAACCAACTTTCACTTGATTCACTACTCAAGAAGCATGTGGCCACAACCAGTTGGTCCTCCTCCTCTTGATTAGCAATCTGAGCTCCCTCATCATGGTGATTTTTTTTGGCGCAGATCACCGCTTCATGCCCTATCTGGTTGCACTTGTTACATTTTGCATCTGGTCTCCTCCAACATTTGAAAGGTGCATGACCTTTTTTGCCACAATGCTGACAAGGTGGATAATTTTTCTTTTTATCCTTACCTTGGTTGTTTGCACTGTTTTCGCTGCTTGCTGGTTGATTCTTCTTGAAAAAATCTTTTTTGCTTTCATCAACTTCATGATGTTTGGCGGGCAAAGCACCTTCGACAACACGATCTTGCCTCATCAACCTTCGCTGTTCTTGAGCTTGTAGGGCATGTAGCACTTCTGCCAATGTGATTTTCGAAAGATCCTTTGTGTTCTCCAATGAAGCTATAGATGCTTCATACCTCTCCGGCACCGTTACCAAAATTTTCTCTACAATTCTCGAATCAGCAAAATCACTTCCCAACAACTTTATCTTGTTGGCAATGCCCAACAATTTGTTTGAGTATTCTTTGATTGTCTCTGACTCTTCCATCCTTTGAAGCTCAAATTCTCTCCTTAAATTCAGCACTTGCATGCTTCGTATTCTATCATCTCCACTGTATTCCTCTTTCAGATAATCCCAAATTGCTTTGGGTGATTTAAGAGTCATGATTCTGATGAATATCATTTGTGAAACACCAGTGAACAAACATGACCTCGCCTTTGCCTTCTTCATCTTTCTTTCCTTGTGATTTTTAATTTGGGCCATGGTGGGATTTTCAGGCAACGGATATATTTCAGAATCCTCTTCCACAGTATCCCACAAATCCAAAGACTCCATGTAGGATTGCATTTTCACTTCCCAAAGATCATAATTCTCTCCATCAAAGATTGGAAGAGTTATGTGGGAAAAACTTGCTTCACCTTCCATGGTACAAGTCCCGTAAGAATAAGGCTCTGATACCAATTGTAGGTTTTCTGGAGGAAATTATAAAAAACAGAGGAGAGAAGAGAGACAATACGTATGCGGAGGAAATAGAATTATTCTATTCTAATTCAAATTGTTTTCGGCAGCGATACAATAAATAGCAAAAGATAAACTAATTAGATAACAAGATATTAGTAAAACAAAATATTAAAACTAACTTGCTCTTTAAAGATAAGAACCACTTATTGACTAGGCTAATTCATTAAAACTGTCTTACTCCTAAAATATAGGAAATCAACTTATTTACTAAATCCTATTTTAAAAACTGAAAAATAAAATATTATGCAGTTACAAAAGTATATCTTCAACAGTTATGTTCAGTTTAGTAACTTGCATATGCAACAGCAACACAACTTATCTATTCACTTTTAGGAGCATAAACATAAGCATAATCATGATTTTTAGTGCCTATCAATGATGTTGTTTGCCTAAATCGCAACCTTTGACAGTGTCATTATTCATTATTTTAATTCACTCACGACTCACAAGTGTTCTTTCCCCTCAGAGTCAAAAGAATTTAAGGCTGTTATCATCAGAATTGGCAGTCCTGGAGGTGATGCTCTTGCTTCTGATTTGTAAGTTCTAGTAAAATTTCCCCTGTTAATTTTATGTTCAAAACTTCTATTTATTTATTTAACTAGAAATTGTTGATTTTCTTTGCGTTGGTTTGAAATTATTGATTGTATTGATCTAGATCTGATTTGTACCATGGCATGTATTGAATGAGTGGATGCCAAATAAAATACTCCATCCGAACTGAAATATAAGTAAAAAAAATGATTCACGGTAATTAAGAAAATAAGTTAACATCGTTTAATTTTGATAGTCTAAATAAAAATAATAATTAATTTTCTAAAGTCTCCTTTACATTTAATTGCATAGGACAAAAAAAGAAAAAAGTTGTTGGGAATAAAATTTTGATTAAATGAAGAGTATTTTGGAGATGGTATCATTAAATAGGGAGAAGTTGGTTAAAATTTGTTTATATTTTAGTTCGGAGGGAGTAATAGAATAGTCAAATAGGATAACCTCAAAAGTGCTCATTAATCCCGTTTCATTTAACCATTTAAAATTTTAAGCATATATGACTTTTCAATTTATTTCATGAGAATTGGTGAAGGAAAAGAAAAAGGAAAACATAAATTGTTGAATCGTGTGATTCATATCAACAATACGAAATTGCGCAAATTCATTCATGTATCATAAGATACAAAGTCATTTGAGATTCATTTGATGATATGAATCGATGGGTGACTGAATCGTATTGAATTGTAGGAATTGAACCGTAAATCGTAAGATTCTAGTAACTATACAAGTTTGCTGATAATAAAAAAAATAACTGTAAGCAAAATATAACAATATAATGATATTAAAAATGCTAAACTTAAGACTACGAATGCCTGGCAGTGGCAACCTTTTTAATGCCAAGGAAAAAGCTAACAGCAGCAATTTCTTGAGTCCTGCATTTATCTCCATAAATATAGGCAGTGCAAGGATCTCAAGCAATGTTACAATAGTAAATATGTGAAGATATTGGTTTTCAAAAACACTATGCAGCACTTTCTCTTCCATGCAGTCCAATTTCAGCTATTGTATGTGAAGATATTTAAAAGCTTGATTAAATAATTTTTTATCCAACAACATTAATTTTAGATTTGTTAGGAGTTAATCATATCCTTTATGTAATGGTCTACTTCAATTTCAAATACATCTACAATTGTTGTCATGATGACAGTTTTGCTAAGTATTTTGTTGATGATGCCAAGAATCTTGATCATTATCTGGTGCATGATCTGCAGGATGTGGAGAGAAATCCGGCTTTTGGCTGCTTCAAAACCGGTCATTGCTTCAATGTCTGATGTGGCAGCAAGTGGAGGGTACTACATGGCAATGGGAGCTGATGTTATTGTTGCAGAAAGTCTTACATTAACTTGTTCAATTGGAGTGGTCACAGGTGAAAATCTCTGTTCAGTGCTTTTGTAACATAACTTATATAAGATGAAATTTTCCTTTAAACACACTAGAATGTTAACATCCAACATATGTTGTAAATCTCTATATGCACAAAATTGACCTGTCACATTATAAGCAAGATTAAGTACATTTATTTCACTTATTATTCATATGGAAATATAGCATTTTGAACATGTTCAATGAAGAAAAATACAACAGCTTGTGCTATTATTTGAATGATAATTACATTCAACCAATGGAAATTGTAGCTGAAAGCAAATTATTCATTTTAGCTCTGAAATAATGAGATAAGATATAAATTGTAATATCATGAACAGCCTGTGCTCTATATATTCTTCAATTTTGTAATCTGTTAATCGATTATATTATTTACATAACATTGGTTATTGTAGGAAAATTTAACCTGGGGAAACTGTATGAGAAGATTGGCTTTAACAAAGAAATTTTATCAAGGGGAAAATATGCTGAGCTCCTTGCTGCTGAACAACGTCCTTTCAGGTAATATTATTTCTTCATTTCCTTGTGTAGAGATTCTAGTAGATAAGGAGAGAATATTAGGCCGTGTAAACTGTAATGTGCCATTTGATATCTCACCAGTTAGGCACTCAATCTTTAAGAAGCGAAGATGTTACATATACTTTCTTAGTAGTTTCCATCTTAAATTATTTAAAGAAAAAAATTACAAGTTATCTTAAAAAGTTAACATCTTGAAATTAGTCTGTACACAGTTATACTGATGGACTGGGGCTGCATAGTTGTCCTATTGTTCTTAGTTGCTATAGTGTTTTGCTATTTGCTTTTATACATTACCTTTATTTTTGGTGAATTAAAAAATGATAATAAGGATAGGTTACTTCAATTCTACCAACTAGTGCACCAGTCACATACCTGGGACCCCAAAAGGCATTTTCACTCAGGAATTTTCTGCATGGAAGCTTACTTAAATGGTCTCTAGGTATTAGGGATCTCCCTTTGGGAGTGATGATCACCGAGCAAGATTACTAACGAAGGGATAATTCAAACCTTACACTTGGGGAGTGGGACAATCCCATACATATATGTACTAATAATAAAAGGAAAAAAATTATAATTAATTAAAAGTTCTTAAAACATATTTAAATAAACACTACTAAAAAAAGTTCTTTTTACGACAGCAGTTTTACGACGGTCGTTTATAACCGATTTAGAAAGTGGTCCTGTGGTATTTTTGTAATTATTATGATTAAAAATATATTTTACGACGTACATTCTAAGACGGTTATTGAAAACCGCCTTAGAATGTTGTACGAATTAAATTTTACACCGGTTTATTGAACAACCGTCGTAATTTGAATATAAAAAAATAAAAAATTATATAAAGATTAGGAGAAATCTAAAGAGACTAATTATGTTTTTGTTTTGGAAAAGATAAAAAGGAGAAATCTGAAGAGACTCTTTCTCTCTCCACTCTCCATCATCTCTGCAATCTCTCGCCGCTTCCTACCCTCACAAACCCTACCCGCCACCATGGACAGTAACAACCTCTTCTCCGATTACTTTTCCGACGACCTCGATTCCTCCCCTACCGTCCCCACCGTCGTGACCACGACCACGACCACCACTGCGACCTGGTGGCTCGAAGAAGCTGATCATCGAGGAGAGGCCGTGCTTTATACGGTGTCGTGCAATTCCGATTTTGAAGCCGAGATTTTGCTTCATCTGAGGAAGGAAGAGAACCCACACAACAACAATATTGAGGTTTCTATGCGTCAGTATGCCTTTTTCCTCACTTCAATGTTGGCACCGCAGAGGTTTCTCTACACTCTCACACACGTTCTCCCCCTCTATTCCTCTCCACCTTCAAATCTAGAACCTTCATTTTCCTTCCCTTAGTCCACTCTTACCACACCCTAACACCCTCGGTCTTGCTCTCGCCAATGCCTCACTGGTTTTTATCCAATTGATTAGTCCCGATGCATATTCCACTGCTACTCTTTCTTGTATTCTCGGAGTTGTGTTTAACAACTACTGCATTACGATTCAAAATTCTTGTTAACCACTTTAGCTAGTGTAGTACCTCAGGCTGAAAGTCTAAAACAATTTATATTCTATGATTCTGTGCTTCTGCTGATTTTTTTTTTGTTCAAATGTTATCACTTAATTTACTGTGCCTAGAAAATTATTTTAATCCCCGTTTTAGATTTTGAGCTTGATTGTCTAATAGTTTTGGATTTTGGATAGGCTCGTTCATGCAGCAGCAGCAGGATACCTGCCAGTGCCAAATTTGCAAGTTCCGTTGCCACACAACAATCCTCTTCTGGTTTGGGTGGTTTATTTGGATGGCTCACTGGAGACCGATCCAGTTCTTTACCATCTCTGGATTTCCCGCTTCTTGGCGTTATACTTCCCCCTTCATTGCCTAATTTTGTTGTGCCCGGAAAAACTATTATTACTACACTCCCAAATGGACTCAAAGTGGCCTCTGAAACATCACCAGTATGAATGAATTGTTGCTTATGTTTGCAAAAAGTTTAAAATTTAAATATTATTATAATGACCACATTTTTTGATTGTGTCAGGAACCCTGTTTTCCTTGATTGAGAGGTTAACGAGCAGCTTCTGAAAGTGAAGGCTGAGATTGGTGAAGCTTCCAAAAATCCCCAAGACTTGCTTTTGGAAGCAATTCATTCTGCTGGTTTTTCTGGTGCCTTGGCAAATCCTCTTTTAGCTTCAGAATCAACTCTAAATAGACTAAATGGTACAATTCTGGAGGAGTTTGTTACTGTAAGTCTTCAAAATTAATCTTTATATATTACTTAATTACTTAATACGTGTTCATTTGTCTCTCAAAATTTGAAGATTTTTTATAAGATGTTCTTTACCTTTCTTATAAGACTTGAACTTTTATGAAACATCAGGAGAACTATACAGCACCTCGGATAGTACTTGTAGCATCTGGTGTTGAACATGAGGAATTGTTATTTGTTGCAGAACCTCTCTTGTCTGATCTACCCAGTGTTCCACGTCTAGAGGAGCCAAAATCAGTGTATACTGGTGGTGATTATAGATGTCAAAGTGAATCAGAGGTATGCAATAGAAAAATATAGCTTCTGTTCACACATCAGGTTTTTACTTTTTGGGATGAAATTTGTCAAGTCTAACATTCCTTGAATGACCAGAGGACCATTTTGCTCTAGCAGTTGAACTTCCTGGTGGCTGGCATAAGTTGAAGGATGCTATGGTTTTGACTATTCTTCAGGTTTCGATAATGTCTTACATTTTCTTGCTTTTCTGCACTTGAAATCACCTTTCCTTTTGATACTAATTTACATACAAGACTGCACTACATGACAACTATTATTTGTGATGGTCAATATTTGATGTATAATTGTTGTGCTTAATTTTCTCTATTGCATAATCTTTATTTTATGTGCTCCTTCCCCCCCCCCCCCCAAACTGTATTCAATTGATTGTTCCTAAATTGTATCACCTTAACATTCTTGGTTTTATCACATGATGTTCTGAATGAATAGTTCTTACTATTTCAGGTAAGAGTCATATGCTTATCTTTATTGTAACATTATAGGCAGGGTTTATATGCTTACACGATTGACATGCATTTAACTATTATGCAGTGTGAATCAATTTGACCGAATGAAGCCGATGAGCTTTCTATTTGAATGAATGCAGGAAAGAGCATTGCTCTGTGTATGCCTTTCACTCTTTTTAGTTTTATAATTTTATTTACTGGATAATATTATTCATTCTTAAGGAAAAAGAAATCCACTATTTATTAATACCCTTTTTTGTATTTTATCTTTTTGTATCAACATAAACTTTTGCGCTTTGCTTTTTAGGTAGGTAGGGTAAACTTTTGTGCCTCTAGGTAATTATGTTTCACATGAATCTCATTACCATAATATGAATTCTAGGTAATTATCTTTCACATGGAAATCAATGATAACTTGTTCTAAAGTGGACATATATATATATATATATATATATATATATATATATAAAATATTTTATCTACTTTAATTACTTAAGCTAGGGAGTAGACACTAGTTAGTTTAGACTAAATTATAATTTTGATTTTTTTATAATATGTGAGCTTGATTATTTTATTTTTATAATTTTGATTTTCTTATTTTAAAAATTTATTATTTTGGTTTGATTTTTAATTTTTCATACATTTATTTATTTATTTTATTAAATTATTTTCTTATGATATTTTGGTCAAATTTCAGCATTTGGTGAGTTCAAGAACCATTACAATTTTGACTTTCATTTTTTTTATTTGCAAATATGGACAATAGTGTGAGTTATGATGCCTACTTCTCACACAACTCTTTTATTCTTTAGGTTACAAAGAAGCAAAGAGTGCCCAATCTGTTGGCAATCACTTGCTTTGAAAGATCCTGCTAGGTATATGTTCACTTGCAACACCTTTTCTCACTCCCTTTCAAATACTTGTTACAAGCTAGCCATTTATGGGTATCATTAGAAATTTTCAATTTTCATCAATTGCTTATTCTTTTGTAGCCAAGAGCTTCTAGCTGCAGTGGAAGATGAGAAATGCATGAGATCAAGAAACATTGCTAATTCTCGTGCCCCCCTTGGAATTATTCTTTTGTAGCCAAGAGCTTGTAGCTGCAATGAAAGCCACGTAATATTATTTAAGGGGAATTATCATAGTTTCATTCAATGATCAGAGGCAAATTATTTGCAGGATGATTCTTTCTCAGATGACTCTGCCAGGTATAAAAAGAATCATAGTTCTCATTCAAAGATTAATAAATTTATCATACATTAAAATTTATAATTAAATGATATTATAAAATTATTTTATTAATAACTTGTATTATAATTACTTTAAAAATACATTTAATATGATTTATAAATAGTTTATAATATAAATTATTTTACATTATGTTCTTAAATGATTAGTACATATTTATAAATAGATTAGTACATTATGTTCTTAAATTAGTTTATAGTATAAATTATTTTACGTTATCACCAATGTATTCCAATTCCAAATGTATTGAACAAATTAAATTCGAGGATATTAATATTCTAAATACATATTTAGGCATATATGACATGTACGTATCAGTTTGAGGCAAGCATGTGGTATTATATTTTAAACTAATATCTCGTTTTTTAAAATTTAGAATTAAATATAATTTTGGTTTTCTATTTTTTAAAATTTATAATTTTAGTCATCTTATTTTATAATAAAAATATTTAATATTCATATTTTTAGTCGTCTTATTAAATTTGAGGATATTAATATTCATATTTTTCCTAAAAGATTTTTGATTATAGTTTGCTTGCAGATACAATCAGAACAATTGAGGGTTACTCTGATATAATTGTGATGCGGCAACATCCAACTCAGGTATGTCTAAAATAGCCATCAATGCAGGGTTACTCTCATGAGAGAGTTTTATCAACAAAATAGTTATTTTTAGAGAGAATATCTAATTTTCTTTTCAGTTTTTCTTTATATTTTGAGTCATTCAATTTTGTTTTAGTCAACTAGAGGTAAACCATTATTATTTTAATTGCTCCATGAAATTAGTTCAAGGAAATATAATTAGTACTATAGGAGTATACTTACTCGGTTTACTTGATCTTTTATTTTTTTTAGCTTAACTACTGTTGTAGTTAGTTAGTTTAAAGGTCAAAATAGATCTAAGCTGGCCAGTACATATTTTTAGAACAAACCTATAATACTAGAATTAGTTTGTAAAAGTGACTCAAACGGATCAATCAACCATGTAAAGTTAGTAGGATGCAAATAACTAGTTACAAAAATATGAAGGACAAATTAAGTATTATTATTAATTTTTAATTATTTTGCAGTTGGGTAACCCTGAAACATCTAATGCTGAGGGCTGGATGGGTCTGGTTGATTATGCTTGGAGTCATGCTGTGATATCTGATGAACACTTGAACACTTTAAGGTGACCTTCTAAATTGATATATTAGGTGTTGATTGGTATTCTCTCTAGTCTCTACAAAAAATTATGATATATAAAAAATCCATAAATAAAGTTATAAAATTCTTATTTTTATCCCATTCTTTCCATTCTAATAAGTTATAAATATTAGCATTAATCATAGATTAAAATTCTGATTTTTATTGTACATGTTGATGTGTTGTATAGTGTTTCAACCATTACTTATTATATACATGCCATGAACCTTAGAAATTGTACAATGGTCCTATGAGTATTATGTAATTAAATGATTTTATAATTGTTAAAATTGTGTGTTGTAATTAAAACAAGAGCTTTTAAAGCATAAAAGAACACATTGTAGAAAGCCAAACTCAAAATAGTCATTCCAAGACGATTATTGGAATATCTTAATTTCTTAAACTTACTACGACGGTTCATATTTAACCGATTTAGAATGTTACACTTTCTAAGACGGTTATTGAATAGTCGTCTTACATTTTGCATGTTGCGAATGACATTTTAAGACGGTTGTTGACATAACCGTCGTAAAAACTAATACTTACTAAGACGGGTGTCCTACAAAAACCGCCTTTAAAAAGAGAACATTCTACGACGGTTATTTAATAACCATCTTAGAAAATACAATTATCTACGACGGTTCGACAACCGTCTTTATAAGCGTAGTACCATATTACGACACTGCGTTCTAAGACGGTTCAAAACCGTCTTAAAATGTTGTCTAGAATCGACTTAAAAAAGACCATTTGTAGTAGTGAAAATTATTTCAAAAGGATAAAAGGTTCACATTCACTTTTTTCGCATCATAATAAAATTTGTCCAAATAAATAATAAAATCATCTCGGCTCAAACAAAACCGACCAAGACTTCATGCAATTAATATAGAAACTTATATTTCAATATCACATCCTATTTGAGCATTGTGTTCCCGCGTCTTCTAGCATGAGGTTATTCATAACCATTCACCTAATCATCTGCTCCCACGAACACAAAGTTCAAGATAATCACAAGATCCAAACAAAAATAACACACGGGGAGTGAGTTATCACATTCCTAACTAATAGAGAGAAACGAGACAACTAGATATACATATCATGTAAATGAGATACAACTTACCTAAACATAGCTCACTTAATTCTACCACTTTGTCATGTAACATCATAACACAACACGTCTCATTCATTTTCATATCATTCACGTACTCAAAGATCAAAATATAATATCACTAAATCAATCAATATCAATAAATACATAAGCATTATGCAATAGATACACTAAGACTCAAGCCTATATGCAATGTGGTACCATGTCAATGAAAAATCACTCTGGGGCGCTTAGGAGTACATAACAAGTCACACTACACAATGGGTATGTCAGATCACTCTCACTAAGTAAAATCATAAAGTGACCAGTCAGGATCAATCCGTTTTGTGAGAATGCTCCAACCATATGGGATTAACATAGGCTTAAAGGAGCACTCAAATCGAGTGTCTTTACCCCCAAGGCCTAAACTCCGAAGAATCTGTTAGGGTCTCACCTTCCTGATTCAGGTCCAACCCCTAAAATAATTCTTTTTACACACGAACACTGCTCATGAATTATACAATACTCATGACCTTACACTCGTGTTTCAACACGTTTAACACATTGCGCTACAATTTAACATTGGTTCCTAACAAGGAAACCTATATTTTTCCTTTAACATTGTGCATAAATAATTTTCTCAAGGTAAACACTGGTTAGGTTATTGTATAATTCACAACTCACAACATAGGTATTGTCACATCAAGTGTTAAACACACTTATTTACAACCAAATCTCATGTTCAGAATTTCACATCTCATAATGTCACAATCCACCATTACATGTTTACGTGCATCTCGCAAATTAACACATGTTCAACTTCGTACTTCTACTCAATCTCCATAACAATATTATAATTTCAAAGCAATATGTTATCTCACAATTCATCACATTTAATTTATCACTTATACACAATTTCAATCATAACTTCATGATCCCAATATAACTATTTATTACGTTAATCCTATTGAAAACACAAACAAATTATACAAAAATGTTTCTCAATCCACGGGGAGTAAAACCCCTCAAACAATTTCACAGAAGAATTTTAATACAATAAACATTTTAAAATAAACCTCAATTTAATCCTCTAAGAATCCCTACACATGATTATTCTAACCCCTAATTGTGATAAACTCATCCCTTACTTCTAAGTGGGCTCATGTGTGTTTCGCTAGCGATAGCGGCATCTCTAACGGTTCTCTAACATTCCTCAAGCTTTTCCTCTGGTTGTTCTGATAAAGTTTTCAAACGTTAAAGAGAAGAGAAAAGATTGAAGTTTTTATTCCACTATTTGCGTGCAATGAGTATTTCTCCCTCCCCAGACATTATTTTGCAAATCCCAATGGTGAAGATATGAGGAAATGAATTGCGAACCTGATGTCCAAATTTCACAACAATCCAACAGTTAACAAGTTCGGGATTGTAGTTTTACTGGGACAGAATTTGGGTCTCTGTGGAAAAAGAGAAAGCTACAATACAGAGGGAGTTTCTCTCAGCTCTGACATTGTTTTGCAAATTCCAATGGTGAGAATGTTTGCAAATGAGTTCCAAACCTGGTGCTCAAATTTCACAATGATCCAACGGTTAACAAGTTCGAGATCATCATTTTACTGATATAGGTTTGAGTGTGTGCGGAAAAAAGATAGGATTTTGGGAGGAGAAAGGAAAACGAAACTGAGAGGAAGAGAAACCACAAAGACTACCGTCAGTCTGAAAAATGACCTAACATATCTCTATCTTTTTTTTTTACTTTCCTTCAAACCATTATTTTAATAAATTTATTTCTCCTTATTTATTTAATTACAAAAATCTCATCATTTTTTCTAAAATTCTATTTATTTTAAATGAAAAACCTTTTTAATTTAATTTACGAAAAATAGGATGTTACATGGAGTGCAAAATCTCATCTATAAACTTTGAGCTAGTTCAGCCAGCCTCACTTGGCTTTTTTGCATTCACCAAAAAAATCCCCCTTTTTTTGGGGAGAGGGTCCTATCATGAGAAGCATTAGTTGGACCCCATTTTGGTTTGAATTTATAATTCTTCACTCCAATTATTAGGAATGTTTACTCTGCCAAGAAGTTGGCTGTGATAGACTTTAGATAATATCTGGCATGGGTTGCCAAGTAATGTATGTAGTTGACACTTGACAGTAGCAACAATTGTAAGGTTCCCTTTCTATGATCTCTGAAAAGAAGGATCAAAGCATCCCTGAAAGTTCCATCATATTTGAGACCAATTATTGCAAGGAAAGTCCACACTGAACAATGAACAATCTCACTATCTTTCACCATCCAAGCACTACAAGATATAACCTAAGGAGGCAGCATTTCTGCCTCCATTTATGATTTAAATTTTTGCTTTCCATTAAATCTTTTATTGATGGCCTTTACATGGTTGTTATTTTTCTATTGTATCAGAAGAGAAAAGACGGACAAATATAACCTTTTTCGATTTTCTTGTTTTGGTACAGACCAGATGAAGCAGAGCTATTTGCCAAATCTACTCAGCATGCTTATAAACAATTTCGAGACAAGGCAGCTTCATCCAGATCAATGACTGTATGTTTTAAATTTAACAAACTAATCCCATGCTTTTTGTTCATCTTTCATCCTTCTTGTACATCTTTGTCACAGGCTCACAACTAGTATACTGTCACTAGGTAGAAAAGATGGAGGAGTTTGCCCAGGGAAGGGTTTGGACTGGTAATGATGCAGCTTCACGTGGTTTAGTTGATGCTATTGGTGGTCTTTCTCGAGCTATTGCCATAGCAAAAATGAAGGCCGATATACCTCAAGACAGACAGGTTGGTTTGAAACCTTTATTTTTGCTATATGAATGTCGTACTCCAAAAGTATAGATACAAAACATGGTGATTTTATGCTTGAGCTTTGCCAGGTTACACTTGTGGAGATCTCTAGAGCCAACCCTTCTCTACCCGAGATTTTGTTAGGCGTAGGGTGTTCCCTTGTTGTAGCAGACAGAACGGTGAAGGAACTGCTACAGGGCTTGACATTTTCTGATGGAGTTCAAGCCCGGATGGATGGAATCTTGTTTCAGACATTGGAAGAATATCCTTTTGGCAACCCTATTTTGTCAATAATAAAAGATATCATCAGTTCCCTGTAGTTGCCCATAGTTCATTTAAATCATCGTCTCATTATATTTATATAGTTTTCCCTATATTGTTCTGTGAAGGGGCAATAGAATGAGAAAGGTCTACTTTGTATCTTGTCTTACTTGACCTTATTTCTTCAATGTCTCCCTCACAACCCTTGTAAATGCATGATGTAAAAATGGGAAGTTTAAAGCATAGTTTTACGCATCAACTCGGACGGAATTTCGCGTCCACGGCGTGTTTGTCTTCATTTTTTCCTATAATGCTCATACTACCCTATCCCAGTAATATTTAAAAGTTTCTCTTCTTTTTACTGTGCATCTAGGCAAACGTTAAAAGCTCATCTTGGTTGTTTGTTTTAGCCTAAACTAGTGGAGTGCCCGTGCGATGCACGGGTCGGTATTTTACTGTAAGCGAAATAAATACTATTTGTCAAGGTGTTGTTTGTATCATTAGACTGTAAGTGAAAAATAATATTTGTCAGGGTACTGTTTGTATATTTTTACTGTAAGTAACATAAATATTATCTGTCAGCATGCTGTTTGTATATAACATAAAGATAATTTGCATGAAGACTTGATTATGTTGAAAATATTTTAAAGTTGATTTAAATTATATAAAAGAAACATGGGAAATAAATTAAAAATATTTTGTTTTTCTGGAAAGAAATTATTTTAGATGTATTTAATTGTGAAGAGGGACTAAATTTTAAAAATAATTTTGTAAAAATGTTTAGTGGGCATATGAAAATAATATTTTGACTATAAAAGATAATTTAGACTCATAAAAAAACTATGTTTTAGTCTTTGTTTTAAAAAATGTTTCAGTCTATACAAATAATTTGTTGTGATGTTAAATAATTTTGTTATCTCTATAAATAATAGTATTTAATTCTGATCCTAAATAAATTTTAATTTAATTCAGCAAAAAAAATCAAATTTTTAGTTATATGTTACAGGTGGTGGCAGTATTGAGCTATCTGGTTTTTCGTATAAAGCCGAAAACGGACTACACACAGATGTGGGTAAAAAAAAACATAATAGAAATAGCAGTGTGTATAAAAACGAAATTAGACAAAGCTGACACATGTTTTTAGTGTTTCAGTGCAAAGGAAACCGAAAAAGGTAAAGACACAACGAATGGCAGCAGCATACAAATAGAAGGTTTAATCCTGCGGCTACACTTTTTATCAAAACAGTTTTACTAATTGCAACCATTTATTTGAAACAGAAATTCAAACCATTATATTATTATGGAATAATATAATCTAAACTTAAATGTTCATTTTATTTCATCATTTAATCTAATTTAGAAGCCAATATTGACCTATCTCTTTTTTTGTATAAATACCAACAATATTGACCTATCGCTTCAACGTAGTTCGCAAAATCAATATAAACATCAAACGACAAACAAAGCGCTGAGAAAAATTAACGGAACGTAAATATTTGTAATATTGAGATAGGAATCGTGCAGTTATAGTGAGGAAATTGTCTGGTGGTAGTAGCAGGAAACAAAAACCATAAAATATTAAACTTTAAAAAAAAAGATGAATATAAAAGAACTTATTCATCAAAGTCAAGGTCGGTGTTGCTGTTGTTCCATTCGATGGCTTTCCTTATGAGCAGCTCCCATGCATAGTCATGAAAACGGTAGTAAAAGACTACCTCATCTCCGGGTCTTAAATTTTTTTCATGAATCAGGTTGAACCATGGTTGTGTAATGGCTGGGATGTCATGCTGGATGGTGAGTGGCCATTTGGTGGATTTTGAAAGTCTGTGGTGGATGGTAATACTTTTTTTGGAGTCATACACAAATTTGGAAGCCGCTGCAGGAAGTGTCTGTATCATCAAAACAAAGGATGGTTAAACAAATTGATGAGGAAACCACAAAGTATGATAGACTGAAAAAAGTGTAGTATAACGTACCAAAGGCAGGTTCTGTTGTAGCATATCATCTGTGATATCAATTTTGAAGATGTATCTCCTTCTATAAATGATGGGCTTTAGGCTAGAGTGGTGGTGTGCAGGTCCGTCAATATGAACGGCGACCAAACGTAGAATCACGCTTTCGTTGAGGTTGTGTGCCCTTCTAAAATCATTCAAGCCATCAGCAAAAAAGCATTTAGTACCGAGTGTTCTTACCCTAATGAAATGTATCTCGCCATCATAGTGGAATAAAACATATTTGGGGTAGTTGCGCAGCCATTGCCTGTGATAGGAGAAAGGAACTTGGAGAAGATTCTGCAGGCAAAGAAAGTAAGGCGAGGCAGTTGAAAAAAAATGGAAATGCAGTTAAGTAGAAAACGTTTTTTTATGTGAAATGTTACCTTCTGAACTCTGAAAGGTGCGGTGAATCTTATGTTGTCCATTGGATCGCGTGGGAACTATACGAATAATGTGAAAATATTAAGTAACCAAAGGAATAGAGGAAACAGATATAAGAAAGATGAAAATGAGAAGAAGAAGAAATAAATTACAATAGTGGAGCGTGATGCGGAAGTGGCCATAAGAATGAAAAGAAGATGAATATGGAGTCTAGTTTGGTTTGGCAGGATGCAAAGAAGATGAATAGGAAGTGCAGTATAGGTATATATATGTGTGTGTGTGTGTGTGTGTATGTGTGTGTGTGTGTGTGTGTGTATAGAAGTGTTGTAAGTGGCAGTGGTGTTATATCGTTATAATGACTGATTTAATTAACAAATTAAATGGTGACTCTTGGATGCAAAGAAGATGAATAGGGAGTTTAGTTTGGTTTGGCAGAATGCGAAGAAGATGAATAGGAAGTGTAGTATAGGTAGATATATGTGTATAGTAGTGTTGTAAGTGGCGGTGGTGTTATATCGATATAATGATTGATTTAATTAAGAAATTAAATGGTGACTCTTTGTTGTTGAACGATGCAAAAAAGAGTTGTGAAGAGTCACAACCCTATACAGCGCTAACGTTTCTCGATAATGATTACATTTGATGTAGTATAGGGAGATACAACTACAGTAATTGTCTTAGTGCATTTATTACGATAGTGCCTTAGTGGTGTAAGTTTTATGTGGGATGGGAAAGCGGTTTTTTTTTGTAAACAAAGTGGAAGTTTAGAAGGCAATCTGATAGCAGAGTAAGCGGGGATATGAAGCGTGTAGGAAGTGTGTACGTATCGGGAAAAGTAAGGGTTGAGCAACAGTTGTGCAGTGTATTTATTAGGAATACGGATTCGTTGGTGTAATTTTAATTTGGCAGTGAATATAAGTTGAATTTATTTGTAGAGTAAGTGGAAGTTCAAAAGGTTATGGTATAGGACTGAAAGCACGAATACAAACTGTGGATGGTTGGTCCAGCACCCCAGGGACTTCGAAAACATTTTCATTAAATTAAATCATATGATATCATTCATATTCATATTAAATATTAAAGGATTGAAGTTGGATTTATTTGTAGACTAAGTGGAAGTGTAAAAACCAATCGTATAGGAGTGTAAGCACAAATACAAAATGTGCAGGGGTGGTCCAGGTAGTTGGAAAACATTTTCGTTAAATCACATTAAATAAAAAAGGATTTCGATTTAATTAACCATAATATGGATTTGTACGTGTATTTCATAAATTATTGTATGATTTGTAGTTATATAAATAAATTACCATGAAAAAAACAATTTGATATTGACCATGTAATATAAATTTTCAGATAACATTTGCAGCATTAAATAAATTTGTTGAAGTTGGATTGAATTCCCCGAAGTCAGTATAGGAATTTTGGAATGCAACAGCATACATGGTATATGTGTTATATGTCAAACTGAACAAAAGGAGTAAAAGCGAATATGATGTAGAATTAAATAAATTAGTTGAAGTTGCATTGAATTCCCTGAAGTGAGTATAACAATTTTTGGAATGCAACAACATACATAGTGCATGTGTTATATGTCAGACTGAATAAAAAAAACAAAAAGAAAGGTTTAATTAATGCGACAGCATAATTGTATTGTATGATGGAAGGATACCTATTTATAAATTGGCAAAGACTTCGTTGTAAACAACATTAGTGGTAATATTTTTTGGATTACCATCATTGTCATGTATGAGAATATGAAGTTCATCTTTGCTTTTGACCCTTGAGAGTGCAACATATAGTTGGCCATGACTAAAAACTGGGTGTGGCAAATACAGTCCTATGTGGTGTAATGATTGTCCCTAAGATTTGTTTATAGTCATAGCATAAGAAACTATGAATGGAAACTGCCTCCTTATAAGTTTGAATGGCCATGGAGATTCAGAAGGAGACATATTTATTCTGGGTATGTATGTCCTATTTCCTGAATTAGCCCCAGTAATTACTTCAGCCTCAATCACATTAGATCCGAGTTTAGTGATAATGAGCCTAGTTCCATTGCACAGGCCATCAGTCTGGCCGAGATTTCGTAAAAGCATGATTGGAGTTCCAACCTTAAGTTTTAATTTATGATTAGGTATACCTGATGTTTGCAATGAATATAGGAATTCAGGTGGCAATAATGCAAAAGCAGGATTTAGCAATTCATCTGATTTATCAATACTATCTGCGCTGCAATACTCTTTTTCGTGATTGGGTATAAGTGATAGGACATAATCATTTATTTTGTCAACAATTTCTTTTTAAGAGGCAAGAACAACTCTTTTTTGCAAGTAATCTGTGTCACTGTAGTTATCTATCAAGCTGGGATAGGTGGCTTCAACAATAGCATGGATAGGATCATCATAATTTTTTATAAGAAACTCATCTGGAATAGTGATTTCTGAAAATCCGTCATTATATTGTCCAATTTTTCCATCTCCTATGTCAAGTAGCCAATGTGAAAATTGTTTGAGTTCTTCATTGTTGGGGAGCATTTGATAGCAATCTCATGTTTTTTGTAAGTTTAAGAATTTGGCAATGGTCCCAAATGTATGATGCATTTATAGTTGCATGGACGATGTCTGAGCGATTACCTTTTGGAACAATTGGCAAGATCTGTGGAAAATCTCCACCAAAAACCATAATTTTCCCTCCAAAAGGCAGATTGTTTTGCATGATGTCTTTAAGACTTTTATCTAGTGCCTCAAATGCAAATTTGTGACACATTGGAGCTTCATCCCAGACTATTAGTTTTGTAACCTTTAATAATTCAGCTAACTCACTGCCTTGATGAATATTCCATGTTGAATTTTCTGTTGCAGGGACTGGTATAGCAAATTTGGAATGTGCGGTCCGACCACTAGGCAATAGTAATGAAGCAACTCCACTTGAAGCAACTGTACAAACAATTCCACCATTGGAGCGTATACCAGATGATAAGGTTGTCCAAACAAATGTTTTGCCAGTTCCACCATATCCATAGAGAAAGTAAACTGCAGCTGATTGAGTGTTAACCACAGACATAATGGTATCGACAATAATTTTTTGCTCATCTATAATTATATATTCATATATTAACAAATAGTAATATATACTATTGTGATTAAGGAGTTGTTATATCAAATGTGTCATAATTTGTGAGTACCTATGAGCAATTGGTATGTCGTGTTGTATTGTTCTGCTAACATTTCTTTGTCATATGTCATTTCATTATGGATCAGATTATTATGATGTTGGTTTCGTGCATATCCTATTGGGTATGGCATGGATGGAAAATATCGCAAGCTCCTTCTGTTCGCTTGTAGCATATTCTCAATCTCAGTTAAGCATAAATGAATTGTTTCCTTTTCAGTAAGGCGAATACCTGTGATTAGCAAAATAATAAACATAATGATTATGAGCAAACAATATTTATTTAGAATATATAAAATCACCTTCTTTTCTATGATTGAATATGATATCATCTGCCATCCATTGCCATGTCTGTTGCCAAACATATTCTGGTCTGTCCATGGTCTTCATAAATAAAAGCTTGACAAATAATTTTCTTAGGTAGTGTGCAGTACCCCAATTATTAGCTTCCTGTAAAGCACTAATAAATTCTTGATCACTACCTAGAAAGCCTTTTGCAAAACATGCTTCCCTAAATGTAGGATATACCAGACCGTTGACTATTCTAATGTCACTGTAAGGTTGTGCACCTTTGGCAGTGGATAGCATCATTCTAAGGTAAAACAGTTCACCAGCTAAAGGTGGGACCCATATGAGTCTGCCTATTGTATTCCCTTGTTTTCTTGGTTGCCAGCATCTTTTGCGGGCGACATAAACAAATCTTGAGATATATTGATGATATGTAAGATCCCATCCATAAGAATATATTTTGTTAGAATGCATCCAAGCTGTGAACATGGATTCTTTGATTGTGTTTTTTGATAGGACTTCACCTATTTGTTGATCATCTGTCCAGTAAACATGTTGTTGATTTTCAAGGTGGAAATATAGCCGCTCCACTGCCGGGGAACGCGCATGCATTGGGAATGCAAAAATTTTCCAACATGCTTATTGGGGAGATACATATCTATAGATTCAAGCAGCACACATATATTGTTGAAGATAGAATCAGATGTTGGTAAGTTTGAGTTAAACATATAACATCAAATAAATTAATTTATGTTAAATGATTTCGTTAATCAAATCAGGTGAGAATAGAAGGATACCTGCAATCAAGATATTGCTTAATTTCATCTTGATTTCCAAGGGAAGCTATGATACGATCAGAACCTTTGTTGATGTATTTGAACAGATATTTAATGGATGTACTTTGATTACACCATTCCACGTTTAAGTGTGTTTTATACTTTAATAAGAGTTGTGGATTGTATGGTACAACAAATCTGTTATTTAGTTCAATTCCATTTTTCATCACTGTACGACCATCATTTCTTCTCCTATAAACTGGGAATCCATCCTGGTCAACAATTGTTGCTCCATGGAATTTTTTTGGAAAACATCTAATGCACTTTCCATTGGCCATACATGATGATTTTTTATTTGCAAACTCACATGGTCCATGCATCATATGGTTGGACACAATTTCAAATAATTGTGCCTGGCTCTATTTGTCAGGTATTTCTGTTGAAATCATTTGATCAATATCGTGTGGGTTTGGTAACTTGTTTGAAGGGTGCAGAAAAATTAAAATGTGGGCATGTGGCAATCCTCTTTTTTGCCACTCAATTGTATAAATATCTGTAATAAACTTGCATCAGTGATATTATAAACATTAACTTAGAAAGTAGGGAAAAAGCCATAGAATTTTTTATTACTTACATCCAATAATGTTGCCAAAGATATTGTCATGTTTTAAGTCATTCATTAATTGATTGAGTTTTATTTTGAAAACTCGTGTGATAATATCAGGGCAATTATTGGGGGTCAGATTGGATTGTGTGACCTTGCGTTGTATTTCTAGCCATGTTGGATTGCATGTCATTGTTAAGAATAAGTCTGGAAATCCAAGATGTCCACAAATTGCCATACCATCAAAATACAGTTGCTCCATATATCTTTGACCACCAACAAAACTACTTGGCAGTATGATTCTTTTTCCTCTGTCCCTACCAAGTGTTTCAGGATGATCGTTAGAGCCAGTTAAATTGATGTATTTGTCAACCCTGAGTTGTTGTTGATGTTGTCTGACATAGTTTAGTTTTTGAGACTTAATCATACAATATCCATCAACAATCCATTGCTGAAATAATCTTCAGGAATGAAGTATAGTCTGTGCTTCATCAGTTCTTGACTGTAGGTGGTAAGAAAAATATTCGCGCAATGTGACTTGTTTCCTCTTTGTAGCATGTATATTGGCATGATCTTTGTGAGGTATATTTAGTCTGTAACCATCTTCTCCTTTTGGGTATAAAAGTGGATATTGCAAAGGCAAATATGCAGGATGAAGTTCATGTATTCTCTTCAGAAGTCCGGATTGTTTTTCTATTATAATATCTCTTTCATCAGCTGAGTGTTCATCACCAACAATCAAGGCAGCAACTTCAGTGGTAGTTGGTAAGTTATACAACCTTCCGTATGTTTGTCTTTGACTAATGAGTTTCATCTTCAGGTCTGGAACTACAGCAGAATGCAATTTGTCCCTTGCCATTCGAAACCTTTGAGCATAGTGATTGTGATGATCAAGCATGTCTTTGATTGCAATGATAATCTGTTCATCAAACATATCATGCATCCTGTAAATAAAAAATTAGCCAGAACAGCATACACAGCTATTTGAATATGTAATTTTTTACATGTGTGACATAAGTATGAATACTAACGGGTTTTGTGAAAGTCTGTTGATGATCTCATTGTTTGTATCATAAATATATAATTGTGCAAACTTAGGTAGGTTATTAGGCATAGGGAGGAGGCTTCCAATAAGATGATGTGTTTGTCCATGTATACGGAAAGTTGGAGGTCCTTTTCCAGTGTTATAGGATTTGTCAAATTTGATACCGGGAGATGTAAAGTTAAACATTAGATTATATATTCATATGTACTGCTGGAAATTCTTAGCTTTAGGATCCTGGTTATTGAAAAGTAAGTGATTTAATGGATGGGGTGGTTCATGCAACAGATGTAATTGTATTTTTCCATCAGAACAACATAATGAAAACCTTGGTTTGTTTGTTTGTTTGTCTTTATTTATCCTCTCATCATACCACATCATAGCCTTACAATGTGGGCATTCCCATACAGGATCTCCTATATCAATGTAAGTACCACCTATAAATAAGGTATGAATAATAATTAAATATATCAAACACATTTGAATAAATTTTATAGTTGGAAGATCAAACCTGTATTTTGGTATGCAGATGAGGTAGATAGAAAGGTCTGTTCATCAAGATCATCTATTGTTGGGTCATTTAATGAGTATTCTATGCATATTGATATGGTATAACACACATCAGCCGAAAATATTTGATTTATTTATTTGATCATCAAAGAAACAGAATATAAATAAATATAAATGATGGATAAATACCTATATCAATGTTTTCCTGTGTCATATTTACATCATCATCACTAGAATCTGAGCTGTCATAGCCGACAAATTGATCATGCTGTGTAGTGTCAGTTGGTGTCTGATGTTCATCTGGATAATAAACAGCCAATTTGGCATTCTATATATAAGTTGACTGTAGAACAAAATCTGAAAAGAATGTAATAATAAATAAAATGTGTGCATGTAGATATTTGATAATAGCTTAAGAATAAAAATTACCTCTGTGAATGTCTAACTGTGTCATATTGGAATAAGCATTACTGGCTTGGTGTGTGGATGTAGAAGTAGTTGTTATATTTTTTTATTGTCATAAGATGACATCAAATTTCTCTGGATGGAAGAAACATTGACTGCATGTCTTTTTGAGCATCGTTCAGAATCATCTATAGATAAAGTCCCGTGCGATGGTGGTGTAGATTGGAAGCTTGTAGCAGGGTTATTATTATGGTTAATGGTTAGACTACATTGTGAGATACACTGCAAGTTGTCTATAACAATAGTTTTTGTAAGTATAATATAATATTAATGTGATGATATGAAGAATAATAATAATCTATAAATGAATTGCAAATTACAAATTACAAATCTGTATTAAGTATCATCATTAGTAGCTGAGCGTTGTCTTTTTCGTTCTTGCAAAATAGTTTTCCTACGCTTCCTTCGTTCAGCATATATGTCCATGAGTAGTTGATTTCTGCAACAACTGCCTTATAATTGCCAAACAACAGGAAAATCAAATGTTGAAACTGAGTTAAATAAGTTGTTGTAGTAGGTTGACTTTAAAATGATACCAACATTATAGTTATTTGCATTTGCTTCACCAAGTAAAGGGATATGTATTTGCAATAGAAAAAGCAGAATAGAATAAAACAATAGAAAAATTTGTATTCAAACGCATTAAATTTCATACTCAATGGTTTAGTGCAGCACAAATGATTTGTTGCTCTAAAATGTTAGGTTTGCAAATTCTCTGTCATGTGAATATTTATGATCATAGTTTTTCTTATTGAAGTTGTAAACATGTAATTTTTTATGAGGGAGGAAACAAAATGTTGGAAAATAAATGGGGCATTGCCAAATGAATCGGAAGTAAGAAAAGTTTTTTAACAATTGTTTGCATAGCATTAATATTGATATTGATATTGATATTGATATTGATTGACATCAATGGGGAATTGACAAAGGCCGTCGAATGAGGGAAATAAGTTGGTGGAGTTGGTGAATCCAGCTAACCTATGAAGCTTAGTCAGTGTTGCCGGTAAACGTGTATCTATATGTGTTCTATTAAATGCATCGAGTGTGGCATTCCAAAAAATAGTAGCCTATAAAACATAGAACAATGATACCATATATTTTCATAGCTGCACACATTAAATGCATTTGCAGATATTGAGGTCAGTAACAAAATAATAATAATTGTAAAGTATTCAAAAAATCAGTGCATTGAATATTGTATATATGAATTGTATATATGAATAATAGTATACAAATAATAATAAATTATGGAAGTCTGGGATACGCTAAGCATGGGTTAAATTTTTTAAAAATTATTATTATCATTATCATTATTATTATTATTATTATTATTATTATTATTATTATTATTATATAATTAGTATAATTTATTATTTATTATAATTATTAAAATAGTAATAATAATATTATTATTAATAGTAATACTAATACTAATTGAATTAAAATTTAAAACCATATATAAATATATAATAATCCTGATTCTAGTGTAATATGCCAACATATTTGAAAGCAAAAAACAAACCCTGCCATATACTTGAAAAAGGAACGAAACACTGTTATAAGTGTTATCCCTTGCCTGTTATATATAATTTTATATAAAAACATAAATAAATATGAATATAAGAATAAATAAATTAAACCATTAAATGACATAAGTTAAATTTTTTTGTTTCATGTTTAAAATCTTAAAATTAATTGATTGATTGTAAGAATTTAAAGTTGATTGCTCCTCATAGATGTTTAAAAGCTAATTGATAAAATACAACAACAGTTTATTGCATGAAACCAAGTATTTTGTTCGTCATACAATCAAACTTGACTTAGTAATATGCAAATAAAGCAAACCCAATCGATTTATATGCTATGGTATCGCAATTTGAATAGTTAATTGATATAGTTGTATGTTATTCATTTAATTAATAATTGTGAAATTGTCATGGTATTCACGATGGTAAAGAGTATAATACGGATGAATACCAATGAAAAGTTAAATTTTAATAAAAAAAGTATCATATATCATATATATTTGATATTTGATTGTTTATACATCATTTGCTATAAAATGATGGTGGACGGCACAAAATATATTGTCATATCTACTCAGTGAGCAGATTTAATATGATCAAATTGATGTTAAACATAACATAGAAGCTGAAGCCACTGGATTGTGAAAGTCCCAATTACTCAGCCTTGATATGTTTGTTAGTTGATAACTGATATTGTGCATGCTCATCAAAATCAAAATCGGAACTGGTTTGCTGACAACTAATCCTTTTGGTTGGAGTTAAACAAGTAGAGTTTCCAGGATCGTAATCAGAAGACTGTGACAATGATGGCTGGAAACACATTTACCAATATATATATTAAGAACAATATCATAAGTAAATATTTGACATGATGCAATATTGAAACAAAAGACCCACCATGGGAACAAAAATTGGTGGTGAACTTTCTGGCTCAACAGCTATTCCTTTTCCCTTACTTGATTGTTCCTGCATGAAAAATATTAGCACAGGAGAAACACCATTTATTGTTGTTGACCTTATACTATGATAAACTTATTTAGTTATTACCTTCAACCCAAGGGTGGTTATCAATGATTGAATATGATGGAGTTCTTCACTCACATCCAACACAGATGATTGGCGTAATTGTGAACGGAACTTAAATCCAACAGCCCAAGTTTTCAACAGGATTTCATCAACACACGTTGGAAATACCTTAATATCATCCCCAGCCTAGACAGGTGAAATAAATGGTATCAATGACAAATCACAGAATCATTATTTAATCTATGGTTCAATTGTGTAGAACATACCGCTATCAACTCATCTCGACATTCTCTAGCAGTTTTACCAAACAGCTTGATACATGTTGCATCCTAGAGAAGGAAGTTTCCTTTGTCCCCATTATGCTTCATCCTAACATTTAATTTATACCTTGACATCCATAGAAATTTTAGGGAAATTTGCTAAAACAGCAAAGCGTGTAAATAAATAATCAGTACAAAAAATGATCATGGCTAACCGTGGTACTGTATCGACCACACTGGTATGGCAAGAACGACAAGCGGAGCCACCTTTTGATGGATCAAATGTCGTTGTACAATTAGGACAACTGTTATAACTCCATGGAGCATCAATAATGATTTCGTCAACTGTTCCAACAGTTAAGCAGTAACAATCCTGTAACACGGTGAATAATAGATGAGGAAACAAACATGTGGTAGAGGCCATATTAACAAAAGCATTGTTCAACTATTAACCTGTCTAAGATTGTTGATTTCACCTATACTGACCACTTGAGCATTCTGCAGAAATTTTTCCACCACATTACTCTGGCTAGATTGGGACTGAGAATCATCTTTATCATTGATCATCCCACCAGAATAAAATGGCACAGGCAAACTGAATGGACAACAATATAAAAAATTAAAGTTCAACCATTAAAGCGTATAAAAAATGCAAAGGAACTAAAAAACATAAACGCTGCAGTATACCAATACTGTTAAAATGCAAATTTAATGACAAACCTTTGACGAAATTCGTGTATCTCTGTAATATCAGCATTGACATACAATTTAGATCCAAATTTGATATTCTACACGCTTAGGGGATACTAGTCTGGAATCATATCCATCAATATCATCAACAACATACATATTTATTATCCAGAGTAAATCAATCTATATAATAAAGACTAACCAACACCAGACACACCTGTAGCATCCTTGATTTTACCTAAGGTCAACATAACAACCAATGGTTCCTGAAGCAGAAGGTTTTTGTCAATAGCATCATGTAGCTGAATAGCATAGTCCTCCCAAACAGTTATTAGAATGTCGCAATTACTATGATCAAACAATCACAATCAGTATGTTAGTTGTTGCTAACCCATTCATCATATCATATATCATCATATAAAATAATAAGGACAAACTGCAATCGTCTGATTTGTTTAGTGTCTGAACATATATATATATATATATATATATATATATATATATATATATATATATATATATATATATATATATATATATGTATGTATGTATGTATGTAAAATTAGCAGATTAGAATACTTGTTATCCCTGAGCCTGACTGTCATCCTGTGAGGGGGATTAAATGTCTTAACATCGATCAGATCAGCAATGACACCAACAATATCTTGTCAAACATGGTCAGGCAAGACAAATGTTAGTCTGACACAAAGATGCATATAAAATTGTTGGTTAAACAAAAAACTAAACAAACAGACCCACTAAAGTATGGCGTGGTGCGAGGCCAGAGATTATATCAGTAAAAGGAGTTATGAGATAAACATTAGAAGGAATTTCTGGACGGTGAATTTCCTTGATAGATGTAGTTTTTAGGAAATAAACCAAATATGGAGCTGGGCTGACTCTGTATTCAGATTGGTTGTCAACAATCCTCAGGTTCTGAATCAAATACGAAGAACCACAATGTAACTTGTCCCGCAATTCAGTGAAGAGTTCTTGCCAGAGGGTAGCTCCAATTTTTGAACCCTGAAACACTTAAATCATAAAATGAAGTGACATGACATACAATACAAATTAGTAATAGCAAAAATCAGAAAGAACAAAACAATAACCGTTTGGTCCATCAACACCATCTCAATTGTTTGTTTACTATTTTGCTTTCGAGCTTGCCAAAGATCAGTGATACACACAGCTATTTTCCATGTTCCTTTTCTGGTGTGTAACTCAGATATCAGATTTTCTTTGCGAGACATCACTACAACACAGATAATAAAGACCATTGTGAATCACAAAAAGAGAGACTAATACAAAGAAAATAGGAATCACATTCAACAGGAACAAATAGTTGGGACAATACCAACATTAAAAACCTTTTTGTCATTGCAAAAAACCCCGCCAAACATAAATGCATAACTCAAAACGTGGTAAGAACAAAACAACAGCAGATATTAGCAAACCTTTTTGGTTTTGCAAGCAGTGGCAAACAGGAGCAATCCGACAAAAAAAGTTGGACGAAAATAGAAACCTGCATATAACAGAAGAAAATAGCAACACACGTCAATAAAACCCAACAAAAAGGTAAAGGGTAACAGGGAAAAAAATGGACAAAAACAGAGGAAATAAAAAAAAACAAATACAAAAGTAATAAAAGATTTTAACACAACAATGAAAACGGACAGAAACACAATAACAATACACAAACCTGGAAAAAGAAGAATCAAATGACAGCTTCACGACTGGATATAGAAGAAGCCAAACAGTACTGATCAAAATGAGAATGACAATGAGACAAAGGTTACATTTATTTTTAGTCCAAAGCAAAAATCAAAATGAGACAACATTTGTTTTCAGTCCAAAACAATATACAACCAAATACAACGAAACTAAATGACAATAAAAATGAGACAAAGGTCAAGTATATATTTTTTTTTCAGTACAAAGCAAATATACACAAAAAAACCCAACTACAAAGGCAAACCTTTAAACATGAAGGAAAATGAAGAGTCCAAAACAATACACATAAAAAACAAACACAAAGGTAAATGTTTTTGAACACATGCATGCAAACGAACATAAAGGCCAAAATGAACACATGCATGCAAACCTGTTTAAAAAAAACAAAATAGAAACAGTTGTAGGCATCAAAACGAACAGAAAGGCATAAACAATAGCAATGTAAATCAGAATCAGGCAAAGCTCACGCATGTTCTCAGCACTTTAGTCCAAAGGAAACTAAAAAAGCTAAACTGACAATGAACACATAACCGGAAAAAAAAGCAAATGCAACACAAACCAAAAGTTCAAAAAGCAAGCGCAAAGGAGAGAAATAGTGAACGGAGTGAGCACAGAAAATGCGAAAAGAAGAAACGGGAAAAAAATGGAAAGCAGAAAAGGGAAGAAGCAAAAATGGACAGGACGGACGAACATAAACAAAGAGGACGAACATAAACAAAGAGACAACACACGTGCACTAAAGTGACCAATCAACAGGACAGGTGGCAACACACGGGAATGAGGAAAGAAGAAGCATTAAACATGGCAATGAGCAAAAGAAGGCCTACAACTGGATAGGTGTCAACAGGACAGAGAATGGACAGTGGACAGGTGTCAACAGGACAGAGAAAAAGTACTCAGGGCCTTGTTTGTATAATTATATAGATTACTGCTTTGATGCTCTAATTTATTTCTGAAATTCAATTTCGTCCTCTAATTTTTAAATAATTTAATTTGATCTTTTAATTTTTAAAATTGATTGGCTTAATTACTGTTTTACTCCCTTAATTTAGGGGATATTTTTTTAGTCCCTAAAATTTAAAAATATTTTTTTCGTCCTTCAATTTTGACATTGTTTTAATCTCTGACATAATAAATTGATATTTTATGTCAATTTCTTAACACTTTATGACGGATATTTTTAGCATTTTGTGACTGTTTTAACATGAAAATTCGAAATGAACAAATATTATGATTTAATTTGGGGTATTAATCCATTTTCTTGTCAAATTAGTTTCAACAACTTTTAAAATAAGTATAAAAATTGGTCTTTGATATCAAAATTAGTTTTGAACAAAATTTAATTATTGTTTTAGTCTTTGAATTTAGGATGTATGTGTCTTTTTCAATTCATAAAATTTAATATTATTTTTTTTCAAAATTTTGACTAATTGTTCTTTTTAGAATATGACATAAGAAATTAATATTTTGTGATTATTTTTAATTGTCATAAATTAATTTTTATTTTCAGTTGTTTGAAGTTGCATTTTAAAATTGTCGCAAAGTGCTAAAAATGTCATCAAGTATCAATTTATTATTTCAAGCACTAAAAAAATAATTTGTCATAATTTAGAGACTAAAAAGAATATTTTTAAATTTCAGGAATAATAAAACACATTCCCCAAATTTATAGACTAAAACAGTAATTTAGCAAAATTGATTCAATCAACTCCTATCTAAATTGAAGCTAGTGTTAACATAATAAGACATGTGTCACTTTTATATTTACATGTGCTTTTTATCCCCCAATAAGTGTTTTTTTATAGAAGAGCAATAGATTAGGCGACCAAAGTAATAATTTAGCCTTTAAAGAGAAAGAGAGGACATAACCTATGACAACAAACATCTTAAGTAAGAATACAAATGATTAATTTTGACCGTTAAATTAAAATAAAAGATCAAGATTAAAATATTTTAAATTCAAATTAAGGGTTTGTTTGATTTGTTAAAAATAGGTACTACACCAGACAAAAAAAACAACAACATAGAACAAATATACAAGTTACATGCTAATTTTTTATCTTTTATATTGTTTGACGAATAATGGACAACACAAGTAAAATAATATAAAATTAAATAATTAATTATCTTAATACAATTTATGTCAAATTTAATATGTTTACCGAAATAAAAAGAGAGAAGGATTAGAATAAAAAAATGATCTTTCTTTTTTAAAATGATTAAGTTGATTAGTTTTTTTTTTTTGTTATTAAAGAGATAGAAATTGGATATATATGTATTTTTTTGCTGAATTATATGTGTCATTTTAATATTTTATACATGGGACAAAAAGTTATTTGATGATTTTTTTTTAGTAACAAAAATTAGAGATTTTGTCATATTCTTTTTTGCTTGATTTGTGTTGTTTCCTTTTTTTTCAAATTAGACGTGAAACAAAAATATTTATGTTATCCTATACCATAATTTCTTGTGAACCAAATGGTTCCTAAATTCTCTAACAAGCTCAACTCAATTTAATCATAAAATCTCTAACAGATTTATTAATGTTAATTTTTTTACAGAAAAAAGCTCAACTCACATCAAATGCATATGTAAATACAATAGGGATCTATCCAAAAACTTTTAGGCTCGTGTAACCTGTTGCCGCCCTTGTAAGGGAGTGAGCAACAAACATTTGTTTGCCTCTTCACAAACTTAACAGTGTAGTGAGTATTTACACTTTCTAAGATCAGACACATCCTGGCTCAGCTCAAGTAGAATCCTCATGCACAAACGAAAATAGAGGAGTTTTTAACACAGCTTCAGAATCATATTCACATAGTAAGAGGCTAACAATGTTTGCATCCCATGCCTTGTTATCCACCTACAAAAGATCACTAATAGTGAGTAGTTCACTATCAACTAAAGGGTCAGACAGATAACAAGCACCTGAACTCGAGCGAACCCAAGGCTCATGCCAAACTTTAATAAAAGCTCCACTTCCATTCGTAAAGTTGATTCTGCTAGCTTAATGTATTTCTACTTTTGACTATAAAAAGGGGACAATAAGTCTATGGCCACGATTTTTGGTGCCTGCAAACGATTCTTTTTTACGGTAGAAAAACAAGATTTTTGGCGTTGCTAGGTGCACCCAGCATTATTGCTAGTGCACCCAACATTTTAAGTGAATGGGCGAAAATTCCCTTCACTTAAAATTTAAAAGTCGCGCACCAGCTTATTTTCATACGCTTCCTTCTTCCTTCCGCAGCGCCTTCGACCTCCTTCTTCTTCTCCTCTCGTCGCCGATCGAGCTTATTCTTCCTTCGTCCGTGTCACATAGGGTGATTCACCATAGGCATTGAGGACGTGTAGCTGTGCTTTGGTCTTCCACCGTCGAGGTAAGCTTCACGTCTCCGTTAATGGCGTTTGCGCATTTCCAATTTTGCATTCGTACTGGTGAAGTTCATCCGTAAGTGTAACTTCCTCTATATGAACGTTTTTAATTTTTTTTTTGCAAAATTTGTTATTTATGTTTTAAAAAATGTTTTTAAATAGGATTTGTATTTGTTTGTTTTGTATTAAAAATAAGTATTTTTTTGTATTTATAAAAATAATATGTATGATTGCATGGTGGTATGAAATAGTTTTAAATTTTAATAGTAAATAAATGAATTTTGTAGTTTCTTATGTTTAATTTATTTGAATGAAAATAGTCATATGTTATTTAATTATGTATTTTGTGTTTTAATTATTTAGTCATATATGGTTATATGTTATTGGTAGTTTTACATTTTGTAGATGTTTAGGGTTTAGGGTTTAGGGTTTAGGGGTAGTGGTGAAGGTTTAAGGCTTAGAACTTAGGGTTTAGGGTTATGTAGTCATATGGTTATTTGAATAGTAAATATTGAATTTGACAAAAAAAAAAATACATGTGCGTCATGATTTGCAGATCATGGTTAGAACTAGAAGGTTAGGTCGTGCCCTAGGTAGGGTTATAAGCAGAGCCCTGGGGAGAGAGGATTATCATGATTCAGATGATGTTCCCCAGCGACGAAGGCCTACAGCCTCCGCACGCAAGCAACGAGAAGTTGCCCCTGTTGTTGAGGATGCTCTTGATATGACTGAAGACGTACATGCACATACTGCATAAATTGTTCATGATGCTGAGGGATTTCCAGGTGGGCAGCGTGACCCATAAGTGTTGATTGACTATGGTGATCATGTTGCAGTCATCGTATGGAATGGAGAGGTATTTAAAATTTTTAAGTAAAGTGATTTGTTAAGTATTTCTTATTATTTAAATTTGTCATAATTTAAATTATTATGTTTATAAATTATTGAATCATTTATACTTCATTTCAGGAACGTCCTGAATTGAAGTTATCCTCCCATGGAAGGAAGGTTCATAAATTTGGGAGGCTTGCTCTATAAATTAAAGGGTTAGTCACTGCCACAGAATTAAGTCCTTTGATCGCATGTATAGTAGACACTGGCGATTGGGGAGTTATATCCGCTTTTGTGGAGAGGTGGCACAAGGAAACTAGCAGTTTCCATCTTCCTGTTGGAGAGTTGACCATCACGCTGGATGATGAGGCGTCTCTGCTTCATCTTCCAATCATAGGCGCCTTCCATAACTTTGAGCCTTTGCATGTCGACGAAGTCGTGTTGATGTTGGTGGAGTTACTTGAAGTCTCTGGAGAGGAAGCTAGAGCTGAGACAACACAATGTCATGAGGCATACGTACACATATCGTGGCTACGAGATATTTATCAAAGCAGATGTGAGGCTGGCCATTGAACTATTGCAGCTCGTGCCTATCTGCTGCACTTGTTAGGTTGCACTCTTTTTGCAAACAAGAGCGTAACATATGTTCATATTGTTTTTTAGACACTTTCCGAGACTTGAGTCAGAGTGGAAGCTATGCATGGGGAGCTGTCGCCCTAGTGCATATGTATGATCATTTGAATGATGCTTGTAAGAGCGGCGGCCAACAACTTGATGGTTACATCACTCTATTACAGATAATATTTATGTTTTTCATATGTTAAATTGGACTATGTTTTAAATATGTTTTTAATATGTTAATTTGACATTTGTTTTATTTTTATCTAATCTTTGTAGTGTTGAATATATGAGCATTTTCCCTCTATTGCTGAGTGCGTCACTGATCCAGACTATGATGAGATCTCACCACGTGCCTGCCGGTGGCATACTACTAGACATGGCAAGAAAACTGTACCCGTGGGTACCCGTTCAAATCCATCCTGACTTTCACGGGTAATACCCGAGTTGACCGGGTATGGATTCGGGTTCAAGTTTTCTCCGATAACCAAAAGTTAGGTAAAGGTATGGGTATGGGATTACTATATTTGTCCCGACCCCGAACCCAGACCCGTCCCGCCACTTAAAATTTTTAGAATTTTTGCATAATTTAATCAAAAGGCCTAGAATTTTTATTACTAGTTAATTTTATTTTAGAATTTTTACATAATTTAATATTCTTTTCTTAACAATTTTTGTAGACACATGCACTATAATAAATTTATTGATATATAAGTAGTTAAAAATAAATGTTTAACAATCAATTTATTTTTTCAAAAATCAAATTTTTAATATTTTCTTTACAAAAAAAATATTTTTTCTAATTTGAATCGGGTACGGGATGGGGTCGGGGATACCCAATACCCAACAGGTATGGGGATAGGATAATAAATTTTAACCCGTCGGGTATCGGATACGGGTATGGGGATATGTTGGGGAGTCGGGGTCGGAAATTAGTGAGACAATACCCGTCCCTGCCCTACCCAATTGTCATGTCTACTTACTACAAAGGCTTATTCAAAGGCATTACCAGCATCGATATACCGGAAACATATAGATGGACTCATGATTCCTGATGTTTGTTGGATGCCATATGGTGAGCACCGAGGAGTTCGGGAGTTTGATTTGATTTCATGTTTTTCCAGTCAGCTTCGATGGGGTCCCGTTGTGGTCACACACCGACCAAAGAGGGTGGTGCGACAATTTGGATACGTTCAGACCATTCCTCCACAGACTACAGGTTCCAGGTTGTCATTTGAAGATATTGAGGACAGGTGGATGCATTACTCTGACTATCTTGCAGCAGCGGGGCAGATTTGTCTTGTGCCTGGACAGTGTGCATCCAATTACATGGACTGATTCTTCATGATTTCTCATCCGTTCATGACACCCGCACAGGCTGTTGATCTGCCCAGACAACCACCTGTGACACAGCATGACACATATGTGGAGCCAGATATCCCTAAGGTCTCAGTGGCACCAGAAGCAGCACCTTTTGATGTGGAGCAGCCTAGACATGTAGTGGTAAGATGAGTTGATTTAATGTTTTATTAAATGTCATTTATTTCAGTTACTGTAATTGTATATGGGTTATTTTCAATGTGATAGGATGCTTTCCAAGCGATCGCAAAAAGGTTGGAGTGTCTGCTCAACCTAAGGATAGTCACTGCAGGCACAAAAATACATGAGGTCATGGAAGACTGCATAAAGATCGCTAGGGGTGTCACAATAGATGGCAATGTTTATGTCAGCTCACGACGAAGAGGGCGCATGGATCAGCCATAGATGTCATCCTTTTTAAATAGTCATATTTGGATGATGCTTATAACAAACTTGTATTTGACAACATTGTGGTTTCCCAAACATTTTGTAAATGTTAACTTATTTTGGTTTATAATTTTTATGCTATATTTATTCGTCTAAATATTAGGGTTAACGTTCACAAATTATTTTTTTACATTAGAAGTTGTTTGATAATATAGAAGAAAAACATAGAAATAAAAAGAGAAATTATTATATACCTATTGAATTAATGATTATTCACAATTATGTAATTTAATAATTACATAAAAAATCCAAACAAAAGGAACATTATGGTAAAGCTATGAACTATGAAATGTTCAACTTGTAAAACATGATTAGATTAACTCACATTTTACATGTACCATTTTTTTCTAATAAAAGACAAGATGCTCTTGACTTTATATTTGGGCCCATTTGCCTTGAAATATAGCATATAAGACTGTGACAAAAACTTTTTCTCAAAGACTTAGATCCATGATTCGGAAACTCATTAATGTGTGTCAACATATCTTTATCATAAGCAAGTAAAAGTTGGATGACTTCATTATCTCTCAAGAGGTTTTTCATTCCAGGAGGAAGGAAAAGGAAAGACTGGATGGATACCTTAGAAGACATAGGTATGGCCCAAAAGTACACAGCTCTAATTTTGAAAGTGCTCTAAACTAGAGAGGCATTACAAGAATTTTATAAATCTAGAGGTATCCATAAGATAAATCATCTCTTTTCCTACTCTTTTGTTCTTTGCATTGAGATACTCTTCAGTTGATACATATTATTGATTGACACTTTTTAATTCATACATGAAAGTTAGGTTTTTCATTTTTTTATCCTTGGTAAACACAGGAGGTGACGAGAGAACCCCAAAACCAAAGCCAAGATGGAACCCAAAATCGGAGCAAATCCACATCCTGGAAGCCATCTTCAACTCAGGAATGGCTATCCCCCATAATAGTACTTTTATCCATTTTTTAACTAATATGCAATGCAAGGCAAACTTAAAATTGCTTATACAATAAAGCAGAAGAAAGAGAATATAAATCTATAACATGAAATTCACCAAAATCTGTCTTCTAATTTTTTAATAATATTTAAGTTTATAAAGTGGGAAAATATCATTGCACACAATTCATGTATGACATTACAAAGGCCATTGCTGCATGTTCAGTCTTCAATTATGTCAACATAGTCTCTTTTCAACATCATGAAGCTCCTGTACTGCTGCATTCTACTAATATATGGAATTGGCCACTGCTTTGCCTAAGGATGACAATCCCCAAACCATAACAATGCTAGAGGCGGTAAAGGACAACAATCTTTTAAATAAACCTATTGTACATGCACAAACAATATTAAGTCAAATGAACACAAATGATTGCATAAATTTAAAAATAAGACTATCTATCTTCAATGTACCTGAACAAAATGATTGTCATAGACGTAACTAATACATATTATGCGATGCACAGAAGAATCTGTTGGTGGTTGACTTCTAAGAGGACAGAATGTCATACTTTGTTGTCGGGATAATGATACAAGGATTACATTATACCTTGATGCAATGACATATCCCATCTCGGTTATATTCATCCACTTATCCACAGTAACCTGAATCAAACAAATATACACATCAAAGTTATTTAAAGTTAATTCTTAAAAAGCAAAACATAAAATACATACCATGGATAACCCATCAACAAGTAGGGACCTCTTTAATTCCTCGAATCTGTCCGTTTTCATGAGCAACTGATCGAGCCCATTGCAAATCATCATCTCGGGTACCAAACACCTACAACGCAACCCAGACAATTTTAGTCTTCTAAGGGACATTCATTTTATGAAATCACTCACAATAATGAACATTATTACCTGAGAAGTATTGAAAGCATCCGAACAATCAACATGTTGTTCATTCACACCACATTCTTGTTCATTTTTATCATCCATATCAACTTCTTCAAACATTATACGGTCATACATCCATTGATCTTCATCCATCTTAACAACAAATAAAAAATTTCCACATCATAAAAAACTCTACATAATCTTTTAGTGCACACCATTTTATACAAACTACAATTCATATTCATATATATGAACAAACAAAAACCCTATACCAGTCTACATACGAATTATTTCAAATACACATACAAACAAATAATTTTATAAAAAAAATACATACAAACATATTAATAATTAAAAGGTTAAATTACTCATTTGATCTCTATAGTTTCATGATTCTTACCTTTTTAGTCCCTATAGTTTGAAAGCGATTCTTTTAGTCCCTATAACATACGTTTTAATTCTCTTTTAGTCCATGTAGTTTAAAAGTGTTCTTTTTAGTCCTTACAGTTTGTATTTTAATTCTCTTTTAGTCCCTATAGTTTGAAAGTGATATTTTTAGTCCCTATAATTTATATTTTAATTACCTTTTAGTCCTTACTACAAAACAAAATATAAAAATAATTACCTACAAATTAGTTATAAATTATCAATTATTTTTTTATTACAAATTATCTTATGATAAATTAGTTACGAATTACTTGCTAATATTACTCATATTTTGACGGTAAGGACTAAAATGGAATTAAAATATAAAGTATAGGGACTAAAAATTATTTTCAAACTATAGGGACTAAAAAGGAATTAAAATACAAATATAAGGACTAAAAAAAACTACTTTCAAAACTATGGGGACTAAAAGAGAATTAAAATGTAAACTATAAGGACTAAAAAAATCAATTTCAAACTATAGGGACCAAAAAGGTAAGAATCGTAAAACTATAAGGACCAAATGAGTAATTTTTTAAAAAATAAAACTTTAAGGAATTTAAAAAAAACAAAATTGGTAACCAATACGGATGAAGTTGATCCGTATGGTTTATACGGATGAACTTCATCCGTTAGTTTAATATCAACTTACGGATCAACTTGATCCGTATGTTCAAATCTACTTACGGATCACCACTCAGCCAGCAAAAGCGTACCTGGTGTACCTTCAACGACGACAAACCAAGAACCACAACAATCACCGACCCGTAACACTTTCACCTCCACCGAAGTGCCACCTCTCTCAACAATGAAAAACCAACACGAAAGGGAGAAAGGGAAGCAAAAAATCATAAACGCATAAAAAAAAACAAACAAAGTAACTTAAAAAGGAAGAAGAAAATAGGGGCATTTTGGACATTAAAAAAAATTTCTGGGTACACAAACAATAAGACTGGTGCACCTAGCATGTCCCAGGATTTTTTTATGTTGCAATTGGAACTTTTCATATTCTTTAGTCTAATATATCAAGTATGGCAACAAGAGACACTTTTTTTTATCGGCAAAGATGAATTTGTTAGTTTTTGTTAATATAATAAATTGAACTCGTAATTTTTTTTAATCACTCAATCAAACACTTTTGTTTAAGTTTCTTTTAAGCTTCTTGAAGTTGCAATGGTCTAATTTTTTAAAAAGAAAAACAAGTATTGACATTCTTTTGATACTATTTACTAATACAGGATAGTTTTGACATTTTTTATAAATATGATTGATGAATAATCTTGAATGTTAATTATGTAATGGGCATGAAAAATAATATGATAAGAGAGGTCATTCTTGTTATTTTTTTTAACAACAAGGAAATGACGTAGAGATTCCAATTTTGTTTTTGTTTTTTTTTTTTAACAAACACGATGTGATATAGATAATTTTTTTTCTTAAACATTTAGTCATTGTTAACCGTGTGTTGGATAAAATATTTTATAAATAAAACTTAATATCTCAAATATTAGTTATCCGTGAAGGGATACTTGTTAAAAAGAAAAAAGAAAAAGAGATTCCAATTTTTCGTTAATGAGAGACTTAGCCGTGGTTTATCTTATCACGGGTCTGGCTAACGAATTCCTAACTAGCATTGAAATTCTAGTGCAGTGAAAGTCAAGTCCGGCAATGGCTTCTGTGGCGGCACCACCTGTCTCATGCCAGCACTATCACAAACTCACCTTTCATAACAGAAACACTTGGACACGTAACCACAACAACAGCAACAACCTTTTTCCTCCATTTACGGTTCCAAAATCTTCCCTAACTTCTCACACAAAAACACACTCACCCATTCTCCAACGCCTTCACAATCTCTGCGACTCCGGAAACCTCAACGATGCCCTCAACTTGCTCCACTCACACGCCCAAAACGGCACCGTTTCCTCTTCCGACATTTCAAAAGAAGCTATTGGCATCTTACTAAGAGCATGCGGACACCACAAAAACATCCATGTTGGGCGAAAAGTGCACGCTCTTGTCTCCGCGTCGCATAAACTCCGCAACGACGTCGTTCTCAGCACCCGCATTATCGCCATGTACTCCGCGTGTGGGTCCCCTTCGGACTCTCGCGGCGTCTTCGACGCCGCGAAGGAAAAGGACCTGTTCCTCTACAACGCGCTCCTCAGCGGCTACTCCCGCAACGCGCTTTTCCGCGACGCGATTTCACTGTTCCTCGAGCTGCTCTCGGCGACGGACCTCGCGCCGGACAACTTCACGCTCCCCTGCGTGGCGAAGGCCTGCGCGGGTGTCGCGGACGTGGAGCTCGGGGAGGCGGTCCACGCGCTCGCGTTGAAGGCTGGTGGTTTCTCCGACGCGTTTGTGGGGAACGCGCTGATCGCCATGTATGGGAAATGTGGGTTCGTGGAAAGTGCCGTCAAGGTGTTTGAAACAATGCGGAATAGAAACTTGGTTTCGTGGAACTCGGTGATGTATGCGTGTTCGGAGAATGGGGGTTTTGGAGAGTGTTGTGGTGTTTTTAAGAGACTGTTGATCAGTGAGGAAGAAGGTTTGGTGCCTGATGTTGCGACGATGGTGACGGTGATTCCTGCGTGTGCTGCAGTTGGGGAAGTGAGAATGGGAATGGTTGTTCATGGTTTGGCTTTTAAATTGGGGATTACTGAGGAAGTGACGGTGAATAATTCGCTCGTGGACATGTATTCGAAATGCGGTTACTTGGGGGAGGCACGAGCTTTGTTTGATATGAATGGTGGGAAGAATGTTGTTTCTTGGAATACTATAATTTGGGGATACTCGAAGGAAGGAGATTTTCGTGTAGTGTTTGAGTTGCTGCAAGAGATGCAGAGGGAAGAGAAGGTGAGAGTGAATGAGGTGACGGTGTTGAACGTTCTGCCAGCTTGTTCAGGAGAGCATCAGCTGCTGAGTTTGAAGGAAATTCATGGTTATGCTTTTAGGCATGGATTTCTGAAGGATGAATTGGTGGCCAATGCTTTTGTTGCTGCCTACGCAAAATGCAGTTCCCTGGATTGCGCTGAGCGTGTCTTCTGTGGTATGGAAGGAAAAACAGTGAGCTCTTGGAATGCACTGATCGGCGCCCATGCACAAAATGGTTTTCCTGGGAAGTCTTTGGATCTGTTCCTTGTGATGATGGATTCTGGGATGGATCCTGATCGGTTTACTATTGGTAGCCTTCTTTTAGCTTGTGCGCGTTTGAAATTCCTACGTTGTGGCAAAGAGATTCATGGTTTTATGTTGCGTAATGGTTTAGAATTGGATGAATTTATTGGGATATCATTGATGTCACTTTATATTCAGTGCGGCAGTATGTTACTAGGGAAGTTAATTTTTGATAAGATGGAAAACAAAAGTTTAGTATGCTGGAATGTGATGATTACTGGCTTTTCACAGAATGAACTTCCTTGTGAGGCCCTTGATACATTTCGTCAAATGCTATCGGGTGGAATTAAGCCTCAAGAGATTGCTGTAACAGGTGTTCTGGGGGCTTGTTCGCAGGTGTCGGCATTGCGGCTGGGGAAAGAAGTTCACTCCTTTGCACTTAAAGCTCATCTCTCTGAGGATGCCTTTGTTACTTGTGCATTAATAGACATGTATGCTAAATGTGGATGCATGGAACAATCTCAGAACATTTTTGACAGGGTAAACGAGAAGGATGAAGCAGTATGGAATGTTATAATTGCAGGATATGGGATTCATGGGCATGGGCTGAAGGCTATTGAGCTGTTTGAATTGATGCAAAATAAAGGCGGCAGACCAGATTCTTTTACATTTCTGGGAGTGCTAATTGCCTGTAACCATGCTGGCTTAGTAACGGAAGGATTAAAATATCTTGGTCAGATGCAGAATTTGTATGGCGTAAAGCCAAAGTTAGAGCATTATGCATGTGTGGTGGATATGCTTGGCCGAGCAGGGCAACTGACTGAAGCTTTAAAGCTTGTAAATGAGATGCCAGACGAACCAGATTCAGGGATATGGAGTTCATTGCTCAGTTCTTGTAGGAATTATGGGGATTTGGAAATTGGAGAGGAAGTTTCCAAAAAGTTATTAGAGTTGGAACCAAATAAAGCAGAGAATTATGTATTGCTGTCAAACTTGTATGCTGGATTAGGAAAATGGGATGAGGTGAGAAAGGTACGGCAGAGAATGAAGGAGAATGGCCTTCATAAAGATGCAGGCTGCAGTTGGATTGAAATAGGAGGAATGGTTTATAGATTTCTTGTTAGTGATGGATCACTTTCAGAATCAAAAAAGATTCAGCAGACCTGGATTAAATTGGAGAAAAAAATAAGCAAAATTGGATATAAACCTGACACAAGTTGTGTGCTTCATGAACTGGAAGAAGAGGGAAAGATTAAGATACTTAAGAGCCACAGCGAGAAGCTTGCAATTTCTTTTGGTCTGTTAAATACGGCTAAAGGTACAACGTTGAGGGTTTGCAAAAATCTACGCATATGTGTAGACTGTCACAATGCAATTAAATTAGTCTCAAAGGTTGTTAAAAGGGATATTATTGTAAGGGACAACAAGCGCTTTCATCATTTCAAAAACGGATTGTGTACCTGTGGAGATTTCTGGTAGTTGGGGGACTATGCTAGTTTTTAATGATTATTTTCAATGAGTGAAGAACTCCATTAAAAATCAATGTAGCTGTGGAGAAATGCTTCTGCTTATCCTCCACGTATATAGTATATATGTGCAATCCAATTCTTTCCGAATTATACTTTGCATTGTTACTGACAAGAAAGACGAGCTATGCAGAATTTATCCCTAGTCTCTGGCTTGTAAATAACTACCCTCAGTGTGAACTTGGGTAAATATTTTTCATTTTCACTGTAAATGACAAGCGATTGCATAGCATCATACTGTGTAAATATAATGTGATATATATGTTGAAGAGGATTAACATGGAAGAAAAAAGAACAATTCAAGAATTTCAAATGCAGATGCATAGCTCATTGCTGTCAGAATAGGAGTACATTTTGAATTTATACTGAGAAAATGAAAATTTCTGAGGAAGGAGGTGAAGTTCTAATATTTTCTTTCAGAGGCTACTACAAGTTTTAGATATTGCTGTAAAGAGATTTTAATGAAATTAATCATACTTCAACAGAATTCATCCTTACAGGTATTTATTGAAGAATTCTGATATGGTTCTCAGCTGAACGGTCCAGGGTATAAAAAGTAGTGTAACAAAAGCAAGTGAAAAAAACAATAATAATTATAGTGTATATCCCATACTTGAAGTTCAATATATTTCTCACAGCTATGATTTCTTGGATTGCATGATCAGAGAGTGTATCACTGAAAATATACATATGTAAAGCTCCCAAGTAAACATTAGAAAAATGCCGGGAAAAATGAATGAAGCAAATTATCATCTTTTAAAACTGAATGAATGAAGCAAATTCAAAGATTTTTTTAATGGAAATTATAGAAGTCTGTCGGGAAAAATGCCGGAACTTAAACCTAAAATATTCTGGAAATGGATTATCTCCGTTTTTTATCTTCCATTTCATAAGCTTTTAGAAAAATAAATAAAATGGAAATGCATACTCTATGAAAAGTAACATTTATTTTGTCAAAAGCTTAATAATGAAAAGAATAAAGGTCATGACAAATTATTGAATTTTGTTTTAAATTTCTAATAAAAAATTGTTATTGTGACTCTTTTGATATTAACATTTCTATTTTAAACCTTTATCATTAATTAAGTAATGATATAACACTATTATAATCGTTAATAGTATTTAAAAGATTAATTTATAAAATAACACATCATTACTTAATTGATAATAGAAACTCAACAAAAAGATTCAAAATAACAAAAAATTGTTAAAAATTCGATAAAATTTGATCATCAAGAGCATTAAACATATTTAAACCAAAAAATTGAAAGGATCCGAACCCAAAAATTCCAAAGAGGCCCTGACCCAAACCCACCCATGAATAAGGGAGAAAAAGGGCACTTCGGTGAGAGCATGCATGCCAATTGAATTCAAAAACTAGTTACAATAAGATTTTTTTTTAAGTGAATTACGACAAGATTTTATGCTAATTTACAAAGGGTTTTCCATTTTCTCTAGGCTCTTTTTTCTTTATAAATTGATCATTATAAATTAGAAGCAAGCCTGTTTTCAGTAAAACACCCTATTTCGATAATTGATTTTAACTAAACTACCCGAAACCTCCATCGTGTTTTCCACATCATTAGAGTAGACGAATTTCTTCACTTGATAATAGCCTTCAAAAATGGATTGGACGGACGATTTGATTGTTCCAAACTAGTTTCTGACTTCAAAAATGGATTGGAAGGACGATTTGATTGTCCCAAACTAGTCTCTGACTTGTTAAGTCCATTCTTATTTGAGGACTTCGTAGAGGGATCATACGGATGAGAAGTTTGTTGCACAACCTTCCCCACCTTGTCACTTGTTTCCTCCCCTGTCTGCTTTACCTTCAAATTTTCATTTACCATTGCAGTTTTGCTTGTGCCAGCTTTAGCTCTCTCTTGTGTTTTGTCTTTCCTTAGGAATGACGGAACAGATAATTTTGGAGATGATGACATGGTAACTGCATTTAATGCTTCAGTGTGAGTTGGGGCCTTGCTTCTGTTAGGAAGAGCATCAGCTGTAACAGGTGCAACACTATTTTCTTTGATGTTGGTTTCCATAGCTTTTTTGGCTTCTTCAAGTAGCCTTTCCTGTTTTAGACATGCAGGAATAATTACAAGGTAAAGATGGCAATGAATTGATATCCTTTGTTTACACTGAACTTTTGTTAGGATGTAAGAGACTTACCTCTAATATGCTGCTGAACCTTTCGGCCAAGTTTGGAAGCTTCATAGCAGTAACAAGTTTTACTGCACCTCTCATTGATTTTTCCAGAGTCAAAAGCTTCACAAGTTCAGTAGCTCGCACAAGCTTATCACCTGAAACATCCACAAGGGTGAGGCATGACTACTTTTCACTTTCACTATTGAGACTATACAAAGTGGAAAGAAAAAGAGACGCATATGAACTCACTGTTGCAGCATGCTGCTATGAGCCTCAGTATGCATTTATCTTGTGCTGCTTCGAAATTGAAAGCATCATCATCAAGTGAAGTAGTATCCAGACCAACAGAAGCCATTTCGTCCATTGTTCTCTGAATCTGCATGTACCATGATTACAAATTCAGGTATTGGACAACAGAGTTAAAAACAACTCAAACTCAAAGGTACAAGTGCCTACGATGAATTGGGTAAGATGTGAATCAAGACTTATGGCAGGCTCGCTACAAGAGAATAATGATCATTAAATTTGAAAAGGGTATAAGAAAAACAAACCTCATAGAGACGCAAGTTGTTCATCATAAACTCCTTTTCATGGGCTTCAGATCCCCCCAAGTCAGAGGAAGCAAGAGGAAACGAAAGATTCAACGGGGTGAGAACTGGCTTAGGCATCACCTGGTAAGCAAGTGAATACAAATGATGATTAGTTGCAAGAAAAATGAGAAAACCAGAATGCATCAAACTGCCTTACAGTCTTATACCTGAGGGAAGTCTTCGGGCTTTTTGCATACCACGCAAAATACCTTGCTTGCATTCAACCCAGTCACCCAATAGTTTTCATCTGACTTCTCTTTAGTAGCACTGCATTGAAAGTTAAATAACAAAAATCACTAAATCTCAGGCATGGAAATAATAGGCATATCAAACCAGTGCACATGGTTAAACGATTATTGAACCTGAAGAGTGGAATCCATCTGCCCCCAAATTTGCTTGTATATGATCTTAGCACACCCTATATGTTATAATAACCAAATCAGCTAGTATGACAAGATGCATTCATAAGCAGAGGGAAATAAATACCAAATATCAACAGTAACTGCAAACACAATTAATACCTTCGAATCGTATGAACACAATTGGCCTTCTTCACTAAACCCAAACCAACTTAGGGATGAACCAGGGGATAGTGGCAAGCGACCTTGAAGAAGTAGGGTCCCACGAGGAATATTAAATACCATAAACTCTAGCTTCTGCGTATTAAAAATAAATATATCATTTTAGTCGTAAAGATATAGCATCATATTTCATTAAGCTGTAATGTTATAACCAAGATGGTTGTGCTCTATAAATAAGATAGCCTTTTCAAAAAGGTCAAAAACTAAATACTAATAAAACCACAATATCAAACCAACCTGATCATTTGAGAGAAGGCCATCAGTAGCATGAGTGACAACTGCAAGCTTATCCTTGAAACCGGATGCTGTCACCACTGGCCCATCTAGTGAAAACACGTCTCTCTGCAATGAGAAAGATTCAGAGATGTGTAAATGCTTCGGAACAAATATCGCCAACTACATTGTTACATGAGTTAAGATAAAAAAATAGATAAAATTAAACAGGTATATACTTATTTACCCTTTAAACCCATGGATCTTTTACATTTGAAAAGTATCTTCCCTCCAGTATTCAGTTATTGAAAATGAAAAAAACATACAAGATAGGAATGTGCAACAAACCTGCAAACCACCTTCAGAAAAGATGCGAAGATAGTTAAAACTAGTTACCGCTGCAACCCAAGCAGAACCAAGTGCAACAACCTTCACTTCTTCTCCTTCAAAGCGCATAGACCACTGCCAAAATTTTAAACAGTGAGAATATGGTAAGATTTCACATCATGCAGAGTGCTGTAACTCATAAGAACTGAAATGCTGTATGTCTTAATATTAATAACCATACAAAACTAAAATTAGTGTAATTACATATCTTCTTTCATATATATTTTCTTCTATAAAAAATCAATGAATTTTTCAACTAGGTTAAACACATAATCTAACCTCGCTATTATTTGCCCAGCTACTAAATGGACGATACATAAGGGTGCTCATATTATTCTCCCCCTTACAAGGATTTGCAAATATGCTCCCACTCTCATTCAATGCTGCCATTGTAAATCCAAAATGATCAGTCATTGAAGGAACTCGTGGAGTGCTTCCAGTATCATGAAAATCAATCTGTAACAAAGACACACGTCAACTCATTAATTTATGCTAGCAGTGATGATTGAACTAAAATTCACATGGAGATGATGGTATCTCCAAATGAAAGCTAAGCTTAAACTATCAGCACTTCATATGCATTACATTACCTCAATATGGGAGTATCCATCATGCTCAATAGAGGTTATACATCCAAGCATATTGTAGCATAAGAAACGCCTTTTCCCAGGCTGCACAGGAGTAGATCCTGGTTGAAATGGCTCCTGCATCTTTGCCTTGGATGTTACCATGGTGCCTCTAAATCCCATATTCACACTATCCAAATTTTCCTTGCTTGGTCGATTTCGTTTCTTGTTAGTATCAACCTTTGGATATGATACAATTTCCTCACCTCCATCCTCACCAGAATTTTCCTCACTCAGAGACTGTTTACGGGATCTTTTCCTGCTTGGTGGCTCAGACTCCTGGTTACTATTTCCACCCACATCACTCGAGTTTTCACTTGCACTATTTTCAGGATCCTCCTCATCAAAATAAACAACCCCATTGCTTTTACTCTTCACAGGTATATCCTCGGTTGGGGACTTCATAGACGAAGGAATAACATTGTCCCAAATACCATACTTCCCCATAATATCAATAACAGCCAATGCATTCCCAGTCGGCTTCCACGCCATGCAACACACTCTCTCATCAAACTTCTGTCTATCAATATCCTGCTTCCTATCAACATCCCAAATCAGAACCTGCCTATCTAAACCAGAGGAAGCAATGTACTTTCCATTGGGTGACCAACACAAGAAACATATTGGCTGTATGTGATCACCTCTCAAAGATAACACCTTCTCGGCAGTGTCCCTATCATACATTACTACATCATTTTTCAACCCAGGAACAGCTAAGGTCTCACCATCAGGACTCCAGCAAAGAACATTCATAGTTGAAACATCCAGCCCAGTGTCAGGAGCTATGCCTTTGAGGTTATGAATGATTTTCCCAGACTGAAGCTCCCACAAAATAACAGTTCCAGTTGAATCCAGGGACGCTAAGTATTCGCCATTAGGGTCAAAAGCCAAGCCAGTGATAGACCCTTTATGTCCTTTGAGAACCCTCGCAATGGTACCATCAAATGTGTTTATAAGCTTGATACCCTCATCATCACCAGCCGCTGCCAGCATGCTTCCAGATTTGTTAAATGCCAGGGAACGTATTGGAAGTGTAAACCTTGTAATATTTCTCTCGAATTCTCCACCTGCCAAGCATCAATCCTAAAATCCTTAAAAATTGAAACATTGAAACAAAATCTAAAAATTTAAAAAAAAAATGAAAAAAAGAACATTTACTCGAGTTAGGTGCATTGGGAAGACCTTATGAAAATAAACCATATTTATAAGGAGCTATTTTGTACTTTTTCAATAAACTCTCTAAAGTAGTATATGAACTTCCTATTTGATTATATAAACATCTTGTGCATAAATACTCACATGATAATCACTCATTCGATAAATACTTCATTAATTTGTTTAGCCAAATATATGCCATAGTACCAGTCAAAAATGAAATTGGTCAAATTTTCAGTCAAATCCAATTGGTTCAGTTTATATTCACAGGTAACATAAAAACACCTTGTGAGAACTTAAAAAATTAACTCATGACATTGTTTATTTTTATATACCGAGAGACATTCTTAACATATTAACATAGTATTAGTCCAAAATGTAATTAGTCAAATATTATGCAAGTAAATGGTCAATTTAGGCCCTAAAACTGCTTTTGCGGTCGTATTAGTCTTAAAATTGAAAAAAAAAACTCAAATTGTATTTGATCCCTGAACATACATTATTATGACTTAAGCACCTAGACTAAGGACCAAAAATTAAACTGGTTAATTTAGGATGAATGTGACAATGAGATACAATTTCAAGGTCATTTTTTTTGTCTTAACCCTCCAATTCATCGGGGAAAAAAGACTCTGCCTAATCTAGAGTTCGATCAGGAATTAAGTAAAGTCTGACCAAAAATTAATTCCGTCAAAGATCGAATTCAGATACTACTCGAATGTACTCAATCACTTGGTTAATTTCAAGGTCATATAATCAATCTTTTGTCAAATCCAATTTGTTCAGTTCCCAAATAAGAAAAAAAAAGAGTAGAATACCGGGATACTTGTAGAGCTTGACGGAGTGGTCGACGGATCCGGAGGCGAGGCAAGTAGAATTAGGGCTGAGGGCCAGGGCGGTGACGCCATCGCGGTGGTGGCGGAGGGTTTTCGGAGCGAGGGAGGGGAAAAGGGAGTCGTGGATGCAGATGGCGACGTCGGAGGAGGACGCAGTGATCAGGTGCTTCGCTTTCTGGTCCCACAGGACGGAGCAGAAGGCCGCGCCGCCGCTCTTGGCGGTGTGGGCCTCCTTCAGCTTCATCGACCGGACCTTCATGGCGCCGTCGTTAACGGATTAGGAGAAAAGGGTGAGGAAGCAGTGAGGTTTGGTTTTGAGGGGAAAGAGAGTGAGAGAAGGTAAATAGATCTAAAGCTGAAGGTGAATTGTTTTTGGCGCCAAATGGGGTTTGTGTTTTCGAGACTTGGCGGGAGGGGTGGAGAGGGAATTTCATATGTTTGGTTTTGAGTTTTGACCAGCGTAAACAGTGGAACTTGTCAACTTCCATTACATTCTGAAAAACTTATTCTATAATATAAATTTGTATTCTAAAATATAATGAAAAATGTTTGATGTAATAGGGGAAATGTAAGAAATAAATACCTTGTAGTAACTATTGATTCGGACTGGTTCCTTTATTTTAAGATAAATGGGGCAATTGCTTCCGACACCTCCATAATTGTTTCCTGCACCTTTTTAATCTTCCAAAAAGTCTAATCTATGATGTAATTTTACATTTTACGTTAGTCTTTTCATAATGTAATCAAGATGCAAATTTTTACATTCCAAAATGACTAGTATTTCGGAATGTAAATTACATTTTCAAAATGAGATGCAGGAAGCAAAGGCTCAAAATGGACTCTCATTCCCATTCTGGGTTTTGCTCCTCCCACTCCTTACCAGTTTTTTAAATTCTTTTACGAAAAATATCATTCTTGGAAACTAGTTTCTAACACGTATTTTTTAAAATTATGACCTAGTGTTATTACATACATTACAAAAAAGTAATGGGAAAATTTGCATAATAAAAATATTTTATGTCATTGAAACTAATTTCTGAAATTAAAATTTACATCACAAAAACTAGTTTTTGTAAAATATGTCAAAAATTGAAAAAGAAAAAAAATAAAGATAGTTTGAGAGAAAGAAAGGAGAGGGTGAAGTTTTTTTTTCTTTCTATAAGTGTGTGTTAAAAGAGAGGGTGTAGATGATGAGAAAGAGGAGGGAGGGTGAAAGTGATATAAAGAAAGGAAAAAGATGGAAGGAGTAATATTTTTTGCACCTAAATTTTCAAATTTTGGGTTTTTTTTTAGTTTACAACAGTGACACTGTGATTTCCTATAAAAATAGTGACACTCAGATTAGAAATATGATTCCATGCATACTACTACTCAACCATGTTTCACGTAACTATAAAAAAAATAGATGATTTACTAGTATTTTATTATTGTAATTTTTATCATCATGTAACTATTAAAAATAAGATTCATGTACTTAGAGTATGATTAGTGACTTTAATTAGATGATCCTTATCAGAACTAACAACAGAATAAACCAACCACGAAAACCTAATGTTGTTGGATTCCTCAGTGACACGATGGTGAAACAATGTGTGCTTGGGCTCTGATGCTGCGTTTTGTGCCTCTTGATCTACGCCACGGTTCACAGCGCCAGATCCGACAAGGAAACACGTGAGGTTCTACAAGAACATGCCCAATGAGTTTTCACCGGAATCCAACAACACCTTGGCCAAGAAAACCGAATTGGTCTTCTACTCTTCGGATCTCTCATCTCCGACAACGAAACAGACCAATCTTGGACGCGTTCTGCTCTTCTTTCAAAGGGGAAGACAACCCCTCAATCAATTTCACGAATCTAGTTTGCAAACTTGGAGAAAAAAAATCATAGAACAGAATCGTGCAACGCAAACACGTCTATAATCACCTTTTTTAAATTCTCTCATGTTTTAGAACGAAGTCCAAATTCTTTTCATGGTTTTGATTGAAATTCCTTACTCTACAAAATCCCTTAACCAATTTTACAAAACCTTTTTTATTTTTTGGGATCTTTGAGACTGATAGAGAAGAGATTGAAAAAAAGGTGGAAGAAGTAGAGTGGGCGAGTGGCAATGAAAAAGACAAGGGCAATTTTATCTGAGTCTTTCATTAAAGAAACATGTGCACGACATGTGATGATTTTGGTTTAATAGAAACAACTATGTTACTATAGGGGGTGTATCTGTAATGAATGAGGATATGTGTGTAATAAGTCCAAAACATCGGAGAAACAACCATAATTTGCTCTAAAATAACTTTAACGTTACTAAGTCAAATGCTAAGCTGGAAATAAAACAAAAATTAATAAATATCAAGATCATAAACTTTTTGTACTCACTATTGCTCCATTCGGTCGTTAAGGAAAGACAGAAATGTGTAAAAAATTTCAAAATTTTGATATATGTTTGATTCTTTCATACACTGCTTAAATTTAAATATTTTTTTCAATTTCACTCTTTTGGACCGTACTTATGAGATTAAATAACTTTATAGAAATAATCACCATGTTCACAAGATGCTATGTAAATTTTTACATGAGATTCTTATTGTTCATGCGCGTGTTGTCACTGTGTGAATTACTATCATGGACTCATGGATAAAGAAAATGCTTAATTATAGCATTGGTCCACTACTAGAAAAACCAAATTTAACATTGGCAAATTAACATTGGTTTTGTCAAAAACCGATGTTAACATAAATACGGTGGCATAATTGTAAATAATGTGTATCCGTTAACATCAATTTTCTTCAAAATCGATGTTAACGAAGTGACGTTAACATTGGTTCTTGTAAAACCAATGTTAACATTAATCTGTTAAAATCGGTTATGGAAGAACCGATGTTAACGTCATTTCGTTAACATCGGTTTTGAAGAAAACCGATGTTAACTTCACTTCGTTAACATTGATTTTCAGAAAACCGATGTTAACGTATGATTAGTTAACATCGGTTTGTTGAATAAAATCGTGTTAACATTAACATCAATTTGTTAACATCGATTTTTTATTGAATAAAATCGATGTTAACATTAACATCTATTTTGCTCACGCTCTTTTCTTCTTTGTGTACCCTCTCGCGCTCTCTTCTTCTCTGTTAACATCTAAGGATGTTGTTCTCCATTGCGCTGAAGACTGTGACAGCTCGCTTATAAGGTACGTTTCGTGTACCTGTGTTGTTTTATTGAATACCTAGGTCTGTTTCGGGAACTTGTGGTTAACCCAAGGACCTTTTTTGGTTTTTGCTACAAGGATTGGGGAACTCGTGGTGACCTGAGGTATGTTTCACTGCCAGTCTTGCTGCCATTGTCGGTGTTGGGTTCGAGGTAAGCTTCATGTCTTCATTGTAACTTTGTGCTTCCGCGTACGTGCTCTTTGTGCTCACTTCTCTCTGAAGCATGTTTATGTTCCCATTGTAATTTGTTCTTATGAAAGCTAGTCAAGGGCTTTTCATTTGTATTGCATTACCCTAACCCTCTTAATTGTTTGAAAAATATTACACTAATTGATGAAAAATGTTTAAAAAAGAAACAATTTGTATAATTTCACAAAACCTCTTAGCTTATTAGTGTCATTTACCCAAGATTGTTCGTGACTAGTCCATTCAAGTGGTGTTTGAGCCTTCCCTTGGTTGTTCATTTATTTCTTAGAAGAAGAATGGTTACTCAGATTTACTTTTCAACAAATAAAGCCAACTAAACCAATGTAACAATGAGAAAAAAAATCAAAACATGTTTCATTTATAATGGGTATATTGCACATCTTGGATACAAGTTTCATAGTATCACCACTAGGGTGACCTAATTTGGAATGCCAAGTGGCAAAAGAAAGATCACTATTGGAAATAGTATTGACATGAGACACACTAGGATTGATTCTATTTACACTAGTTGAAACAAAATCTAGAAAAGAAGCAGAGGTCTGAGACTGATTCTGATTTGGATACTGGCTAGTATAATCCATAGGCTGAGTAAGAACTAGGAACATAGCCATCATTGTGCCTATGATGACAATAAGAAGCCTCATGAACTATAGCAGTACAACTAACTCTGTCAATTGAGTCTAGTCAGTTAACTATAATAGTACAATTAACTGTAGTTAATCTTATACATAGAAGCTAAGAAAGGAAAAAAATCTACCAAATAAATATACTCTTATAAAGTAAAATATAAGGCAGTAGAGGTTTACCTCTCCATGATCAGAATCAGGAGGCCTTTCCTGAAATTGGACACTAGGAGCATGCTGCAGCTTGGAAAGATTTTCAAGTAGTTTAGATCTAATTTCTTCAAGTAAATGACAGGAATTCTTGTTTTCCATGTTACTTGGGGCAACATGAAGGGTATAATCTAGACCAAAATATTCATAATACTTGTGATGTGGCATTTTTTCATCAACTTCTATTCCAAGAGCAACTCCTGTCTGCCTTAACATATAAGTTATAACATGTATAATTTTCTATATTTGGATTAAATTCTTTACAAAACAATTACTCTAGTAATACATAACTAAACATGAAAGCTGAGAAGTGAGAAACAACGGCTACATGGTAAGCCCCATTGAATACTAAGAAGCTTTAGGATATGTAATTTATATTTTATAGTTCAAGACAAGCAAAATGAAACAATAACTCAACTACTTTGACCACTCCAACATAACTACTGCCACTGAACAAGTTACTTCATGTTTAGAATTCTGCATTTTATATAATCAACATATGAAAGATGGAGAAAATATTGTAATTTCATGACATTAACCCCACTTGTGGTGATTGATGTAGGTGGTGATTGAGTTATTTATTGGATTCTTGCTTTTATTTTGGACCGTGCTGCTCATCATCACAGGTACAAATGTTTGTTACCAATTAATGTTTTTATTACTTGTTCAGTGCCATTAAAGACAATTGATATTTGATATACAAATTGTGTTCATGATGAAAGAACCTTAGATTCCCGTTTGAGACTGAATGCGATGATTCTTGTGGAAAGTTTGCATTAATCATTGTATTCAATCTTGAATTGTCCGTTTGGACAGTTTGGGGAAACTGATATTTTTATGGTAGATTCATGTGTTAAGGTTAACATTATTTTGTTTAATTTGATGAAATTTCAGTATAATGCATTTCTAGTTGTTCTCTAAGTGCATACTTGATTATTGGGAAATTAATTTCACCGATTTCATCTCGTGTACTTGGAGACCAATGCAAAATGTTGCCAAAACTTTGTCAAATTAAACAAAATAGAATTAACACTGACGTATGAAGCTACCATAAAAGACGATCTTCCTAAATGGGATAGGGCCACACCTATAATAAAAAAGTGAAATTTTCATGCATCGAATAACTTTGTGAGTATACGGGGTGCAAGAATTCCTTGACGCTGTTGTCGGTGGTGTTAAGTCTGGTTAATATCAAGGCCAGATATGGGTGGAGTGACAAAAGCTTTAGTTCACTGCTTCAAGTAATGCGCAATCTGCTTTCAGAGGAAAACACGTTGCCTAAAAGTTACTATCAAGCCAAGAAGATACTGTGCCCGATGGGTATGGAGTATCAGAAGATTCATGCTTGCCCCAATGATTGCATACTATACAGGCATGAATTCGAAGAAATGTCCAAATGCCCTAGGTGTGGGGCATCACGATACAAAGTGAAGGATGATGAGGACTGCAGTTCTGATGAAAACTCAAAGAAGGGTCCTCCAGTGAAGGTGTTGTGGTATCTTTCAATCATTCCAAGGTTTAAGCATCTTTTTGCTAATGCAGACGATGCAAAAAACCTTACCTGGCATGAAAATGGGAGAAACTCTGATGGATGGTCTGTCATCCGGTTGACTGCTCCCAATGGAAGAAGATTGATCGTTTGTATCTAGATTTCGGCAAAGAGACAAGAAATCTTAGGCTTGGACTAGCCAGTGATGGAATGAATCCATATGTCAATTTAAGCACTCAACACAGTTCATGACCAATTCTACTAGTAATTTACAATTTGCCTCCTTGGTAGTACATGAAGCGAAAATACATGATGTTGTCTATGATGATATCGAGCCCAAGACAGCCAAGAAATGACATTGATGTTTATCTAAGTCAATTGATTGAAGACCTGACAAAGTTATGGGATGATGGGGTTTTAGTGTTTGATGTGTTTTGCAAGGAGACTTTTCAAATGCGTGCAATGCTTTTTTGTACCATTAATGACTTTCCAGCATATGGGAATCTGAGTGGTTACAGTGTTAAGGGTCACCATGTATGCCCCATCTGTCAAGAAGACACAAGCTACATATAACTGAAACATGGTAGGAAAATAGTGTGCACAAGGCATCACCGTTTTCTAAAACTTCATCACCCTTACAGGCGATTGAAAAAAGCATTTAATGGAAGTTAAGAGCACGAAATTGTGTCGATACCATTGACTGGTGAGTAGGTCTTATAGCGGGTTCAACACCTAAATATTGTATTTGGAAAGACCCAAAAGAAGGATAAAAGTAAGACTTGCATATGGAAGAAGAGGCCCATTTTGTTTGATCTTCCGTACTGGTCTGATCTAGATATTAGACATTGTATTGATGTTATGCATGTGGAGAAAAATGTATGTGATAGTGTCATTGGGACGCTCCTTAACATTCAAGGCAAGACGAAATATGGTCTGGATACCCGTCAAGATCTAGCTGACATGGGTATACAATCGCAATTGCATCCAAGGTCTGATGGTAAAAAAATATACTTGTCTCCAGCTTGTCATACTTTGTCCAGAAAGGAGAAGATCAATTTTTGTCAGTGTCTGTGCCAAGTCAAAGTCCCACAAGGATACTCTTCAAATATTAAAAGCCTTGTGTAGTTGAAGGAGCTTAAGCTGGTAGGGTTAAAGTCTCACGATTGTCACGTGTTGATGCAACAATTGTTAGCCATGGCCATATGAGACATTTTGCCTAACAAATTTAGGTTAGCCATAACTCGCATGTGTTTATTCTTCAATGTCATATGTAGCAAAGTCGTTGATCCTGTTAAGTTTGATGACCTGGAAAATGAGGCCGCAATTATATTGTGCCAGTTGGAGATATATTGTCCTTCTGCTTTCTTTGACATCATGATTCACTTAATTGTTCATCTTGTCAGAGAAATCAAATGTTGTGGTCCTATTTATTTGCGGTGGATGTACCCGATTGAGCGATACATGAAGATCTTAAAAGGGTATACCAAGAATCTACATCGTCCGGAAGCATCTATTGTTGAAAGGTACATTGCAGAAGAAACTATTGAATTTTGTTCAGAGTATATTGAAAAGGTTAAACCTATTGGCCTTCCTGAGTCTCGCCATGACGGCAGAGTAGGCGGTAAAGGTTCAAGAGGACTGCATGTTATCACTCCAAGTGTAGAAGATTTATTACAAGCTCACTTGTATGTGTTGAATAACAGTAATGAAGTTTTTCCATACATACTTCAACATGAAGCTTTAGTCAAACAAAGTAATCCAAAAATGTCAAAGAACTGACTCTTGAAAAAGCATAACAAGACTTTCTTTGATTGGTTTAAAGATACAATCTTTGCTAATGGAAATGTTTCTGAAACATTAAGAAAGCTAGCATATGGGCCTAAAAGAAATGTTATAACTTGGCAAGGATACAACATAAACAAGTATTCCTTTTACACAAAAGCACAAGACAACAAAAGTATAATGAAAAACAGTGGGGTCACCCTAAGGGCTGAATCATAATAATCACCCTTGTGATGAAAGGTGGTATGTGGTTCTACACGGGAAAATAATTGGTGTTAATGTAGAAGACGATGATTCATACATGGAAACTTATGTTAGTCCTTTGTCCACACAAATGACTCCTAACATCGTCGGAGAAGAAGAAGCTAATGACGTTCATGCTAATCATAATGATCATGATGAAGGAGAATTAATTAACATCGTCTAATGTAATTTTCTAATTATGTATTTGATTTCGGTAAATTGATTTACATAACTGATTCAATTTTTTGATAATGTTAACTAACTCAAGTTTTTCTCTTTACAGAACCATGGCTACTCCATCTGCCTCGCCTCCTCCTCCTCCTGCAGTAGCATTAGCGTCTCCGTGTACCTTGAAATGGACACGCAAAGCCACATGGCTACGATCCTTGGCCACTAGACCACCTGGGGCAGAGAGACCAGTGGTCCACGTCGATCTTGTGACCGACAAGGCCGACGGTCCCCACAAGAAGAAATTAGGAACATATTTAGGGATTGTCGCTCGTGATAAGGTCGACGTGACATACAAGACCAGGAAGGAAGTCCCTGCTGCTTAGAAGGATTTGATATGGAAGGATATTCAGGTAATTTTGTTTTCATCTTTGATTTTCTTTATTAGCCGAAATTTATAATTTACTAACAATAAAACCTAATTTATTTTTTGTCAGGTGGAATTTGATATCCCTGAAGCTTCTGATTGTAGGACAAAGAAGAAGGTACTTCAGACTGTCGGCAAGCAGTGGAGACAGTTTAAATCTAATTTGACCAGGAAATGAGCACTTGCAACCAACAAGGACGGTGTGGACGACACTATTTGTGAAAAATACGGCATTAGCAAGGAGAAATGGACCCAGTTTTGTCAGACCCACAGAGACCCCCTGTAGGAGGTATGTACTTTGTAATGTTAATTTTTTCCACTAAAAATTCAGTTCTTATAATAGATTGTAGTAATCGTTTTCATACCTCATTCGATTTTTCCAGGATGTGTGGAAAAAGGCACATGCCATCCAGAACCAAAACACCGTCCCCCACGTGTTGTCTCGTGGGGGTTATGAATATTTAGAACAAAATCTGATGGTTGAGAAGACAAAGAAAAAACTGGAGGAAGCTGCTCAGTCCGAAAGCACTGAGGGCGTCATTGACCCTTCATCTCCCATCAAACGACACGTGAAGTGGAAGATGGCCTGCACCAAGAAAACTGGTCAAATGTGTTGGATCGAGTGGCCTCAGAATAATTAAGAAGGGGGGAGTTGAATTAATTATTCCTAAAACTTTACCAATTAAAAATTACTCTTTTAAGGCTTTTACTTTTGTTGTTAAGAGAATATGGAGTAGAAGAGAAACTTAACATAAAGTAAAAGCGAAAATTAAATGCACAACGGAAAGTAAAAGAGTAGGGAAGAAGGAAACAAACACACAAGAGTTTTTATACTGGTTCGGCAACAACCCGTGCCTACCTCCAGTCCCCAAGCGACCTGCGGTCCTTGAGATTTCTTTCAACCTTGTAAAAATCCTTTTACAAGCAAAGATCCACAAGGGATGTACCCTCCCTTGTTCTCTTTGAAACCCTAGTGGATGTACCCCCCACTAGAGCTGATCCACAAGAAATGTACCCTCTCTTGTTCTCAGTCAAACCCAAGTAGATGTACCCTCTACTTGTACCACAAAGGATGTACCCTCCAATGTGTTAAGACAAAGATCTCAGGTTGTTACACCTTTGATACTTTGTGAATGGGGATATAAAAGAATTCTCAAGCGGTTAAACCTTTGAACGCTTTTGTATTAGGGAATGGGAAAAATCAAAAGAATTCTCAGACTGTGTCATTTTAAATTCTTTGACAAGGGAGAAGGGAGACACAAAAGAATTCAGGCGGTTAGTCCTTTGTTCTTTTGGAAAAGGGAGAAGAGAGACACAAAAAGAATTCAGGCGGTTAGTCCTTGGCGAATTCTTTTTGGTAAAGGGAGAAGAGAATGAAAAGGATGAATAGCACAAGTTTTCAAGGTTTAGAAAACCAGAAAACTTCAGAAAGCTTTTGGTACAAAGAAGAAGAAGAAGTTCAAAGAGATTCAAGGCTTGTAAAGGATTGTAATGAAATGATTGGAAAAGTATTCAAGATTGTTGTTAGAAAGATTGATTGAAAATGCAAAACAAAGTCTTGCTTTTATAGACTCTTCATGTCTGGTCAAGAAGGCCATTCAGAAGAGTTATAACTTTTAGAAAAACTTAAAACCCATTTGAAAAAGTCAAAACCTTTTTGAAAAGTTACATCTTTAGATTTTTCAGAAACAAACACTGGTAATCGATTACCAAATAAGTGTAAATGATTACACAAAGCTTTTTGAGTGAAACAATGTGACTCTTCATTTTTAAATTTGAATTTCAACGTTCAAGGACACTGGTAATCGATTACCAAAACATTGTAATCGATTATAGACTTTTGAAAATATTTGGAACGTTGTAAATTCAGTTTGAAAATTTTTCAAACTCATTTTGCTACTAGTAATCGATTACAACAATATGGTAATCGATTACCAGAGAGTAAAAACTCTTTGGTAAAGGTTTTGTCAAAAACTCATGTGCTATTCAAAGTTTTGAAAAAACATTTTAATACTTATCTTGATTGAGTCTTTTCTTCATTCTTGAATCTTGAGTCTTGAATCTTGATCTTGATTCTTGAGATCTTGAGTCTTGATTCTTGATTCTAGGCTTTCTTCTTGAGTCTTGAATTCTCCTTGATTCTTGAACTCTTGACTTGTTCTTGATTTACTTGAGATGTTATTTGATTCACTTGAGTTGTTCTTTGATCTTTTGAGCTTTTTGTTCATCACCTTTGTCATCATCTTTTGTTGTCATCATTGTTATCATCAAAACACCTTTGAATCATTGTTGATTCATCATGAAGCTTTGCTTCCACAAAATGACATCTGAGGCAGCAAAGGAAATCGTTGAGAAGATTGTGAGTCATTTTCAATTAAGAATTGTAATTATTTTTGTTTATTCTGTGAATTCCTTGGACAAATATATGTGTTATGTACAAGATTCTTTGTAGGAGCAAGCGTCACAGGGTTCGTTTGTCCCCCATGGACGTCAGGATCTCCTGACTGCTGCCATTGGACGACCAGAACACCCTAGCCATGTGCGTGTTGCTGAAGTCGGTGTCACCATCAAGCAATACTTTGGACCAGCTGAACGGACCTCCCGCACTTCTTCCTCCATCGCTCCAGAAGAACTAGAGCAGCTGACTCAACAAATTAGGGACCAGCTGGAGGAGTCGATCACAGAAAAAGTGACTCGACAGCTGATGTTATCCATCAGCCAGATGCAGTCCCAGTTGCAATCACATATCCAATCACAGGGACTTGCACTACCTCTGGAGCCTGAGGTTGGTCCCTCAGCTGCTCATGTTAGCACAAAGGGGAGTTGTGTTGATCCCTCAACGATCAATCCAAACACTGGTGACTTAGACAAATGTCGGTTGTACATCGAATAAAATCCTCCCTGCCTGGTTGCCCTAGGAAGAGTTTATGAGGGATCCACAACCGTTCATAACATCCTTTTGTTGCATGATCAAGTGAAGGTTGGTGTTGAGCAGGTTAAAGATGCAGATGCTCCGGTTCCTGTACCCACTGACGAGGTTATTTTAGTGGGGCAAACACTTAACACCTTCCTTGCTTGGCCGACACATCTCGTAAAACGTTTATCAGAACATGTATTTTACTCTCATTACATGCTTCTTTTTTCAATTGAATTGTTCACTGTAATTAAATTATGTTAATTAACTATGTTGGATAAACAGGAAGTTGTGTCTCTAGCAAAACCTGCAGATAGGCCGAATTCTGAGGTCGATGGTCCCCTATATCTGATGACATTGACCATCCCATAACTTTTTTTGAAGCCGTTGTAGGTTATGTGGGATGCTTCCCTGTTCGGGTTGTTTAATTCAAACTTCCCTTTGTACATAAAGCATGAAGATTTGTCTAAAATAGCCCACGGTGGTCAATGTCTCAGCATCTCTGTTATACAATTGTGGATTTTGTAAGTCAATTTAGATTATTGTTAATTACCTAAGTTATTGTTTTAAATCCATACATAATTTACTTTGTGTTAACAATAATAGGCATATGACTGAGACAAGTATGCGATTGGGGAATTCTGATGTCTATGAATTCCTCGAGCCACAGTCCATCCAAAGATCTGGGCAATCGCAGTTTGAATCAGAAAGTTACATGAAGAACTGAATGCAAAGTTCAAAACGGGATGTCTACCTAGGAGCCTACTTGAATGGGTAAGTAAAACTGAATAAATGAATTTAAATAATATATAATACTTCAATAACCTATATTGGTCTCTACTGCAATGCACAATGGCAAATGGTCGTCATTTTGCCTAAGGAAAATCTTGTTGTCTGGTTTTGTTCCTTGCATCATAGGCCAGACAACTATCTGAAAGGAATAATTAACATGTCAGTGTTCTTTTTCAATACATTTGCATTACCATTAGTCAGCAACATCAATATTTTAATGTGTCTTGTATTCAACAGTGCTTTGAAAGAAGTTGACGCTACTCCACAACCTAAATCCAAGGTTGTTGTAGGTGCTAGGTGGATTGTTGTTAAAGTAAGTAATTTAAATAATGCTTTTACTTATATATATTTTATGTCTGTGTACACTAATATGTAGTTAACGTTGAATATCTAAATTTCATTATGTATTTAGTATAATAAACAAAAAGGAAGCACTGAGTGTGGCTATTACGTGATGCACTGGCTGTCAACTATAATCTTATGAAATTTCAGGAATAATTGGGAAATGGTAATTGTTTATTTCAAACAAATTTGATTTTTCTTATCATTGGTATTATATTATTAACTTATGTTTTATTTTATCATGTAATATTTTAATGATGTTAGACCATTGGAATCAGACACATTGAAGGCACTTCGCATCCAGTGGGCAAACTATTATCTCAAAGTTAGAAATGAAACTTAGTTTACACTAGCTTGTAATTTTAGTTAGGATGTTAGGCAACTTAGGATGTTAGGCAACTTTGTAATTTTAGTTTAATTCATTAGTTTACTACCTTGCTTTACCTTTTTTACAATTGATGTAATCTTTTAACATTAATTGAATATTCTTTATTGATATATAGTTATCAATTGATTTTTTATAATTGATAGTTTACTAGCTAGTTTTCTGATAGCTAGCTTTCTGCTAAAAACTGTTTCAAAACAGAATGCAAATGATATATGCTGTGCGGTGTGGTCTTATTTTAAATTTGCAGGTTAATTTTTGGATTTATTGAAAAAAATAGACAGTGTATTGAAAAAAAATTCCTAATAACAACATCGATTTTTCAAATAAACCGATGTTATCCAACGTAAACAACATCAATTTTTACAAAAATCGATGTTAACGAACAAAGTTAACATCGGTTTTCAACAAAAACCGATGCTAACTATTAACGTTAACATCAGTTGTCTATAAAAACCAATGTTAATGTATTAGTTAACATCGGTTTTCTACAAAAACCGATGTCAACCTCCAACGTTGCGATAAACATTGATTCCTTTTTTTTGTCTAATTCTTATTATATAACATTGATTATTTAAATAATCGATGTTATCATTTTCGAAAACCGATGTTAACGTTAATACTTTCAATATCAACACTTTCAACATCGGTTAATAACCGGTGTTGAAAGTCCTAAATAATCGATGTAAAAAACATATTTTCTAGTAGTGTTCACTTAATTATAATTTAATATTTAATTTGATCTCTTAATTATTAAAATATTCAATTTGTTCCCGTAAGTGTTTAAAATGAAATAATTATATCCTATTTATCATATCTGTTAGTTAATTATTTAACGAAAAATAATATTTTTTGCATGTCTTTATTATTATGTTGACTCTCTTATTCTTCTTGATATAATATAAGTCTTTATTATTAAAAAAAAAAGTTACAATATTTCAATTTAGATTAAGATTTACTTAGCAATTATGGTAATTAACACAAACATATAAATAACTCTCAACTGATAACCTTATTAAAAAGCCTTCTTGGTGGTATTACACTTTTTTTTTTTTGAAAAAAGAAAATCTTTGAATGCATGTGGATGTGATCTCTATCATAAAAAAAAAATTAATTTAGAATACTATTGATGAAATAATATAAAGTTTGTGTTGATACAACTATATTTATTATAGATTTCTATAAAAAAAAATTAACATTAATATTTAAATATTTTTCAACAAAATTTATGTCTGTTAAGTTATTAAACATATATAGTGTCAAAATATTATTTTATAATAAATATATTAATTAATTAAATTTTAATTAATTTTAGCATAAAAATTTTGAACACCAATATTATTTAACAAAATATTCATTTATTAAAGTATAGAAAATTAATTTATACAATTTCTCGCTAAATGATTTTATTGCATCTAAAACTAAAAATAAATATAACAATGGGGTTAGATTTAGGGGAATAGACTAGTCTCCCACAAGGTGATGAACCAAGGTTCCAATTTCGATTAAGAGAGATATTCATGTTTAATGTCTTATCATGTCTCAAACCGCCCTAATGGAGGAGATCCCTATGGAAGAAAAATAATTTGTTTTCTTATGTATGATAGTAACAATTAAAAATCCAAGATACAAAACTTAAGAGAAAAAGACACTTACCTTTTCTTTTGATTAGGAATTTTAAAATTTTAAAAAATTTAAAATGTTTGAAATTTGAATTAATTTGATTTTAATCTCTTTCATTTTTTAAATGTTTTTTAGATAAAGTAATTTAAATGCTTTGGATTTCAATTTTTTTTTAGATAGAGTAATTTAATTTTCATTTAAAATATTTAAGAACTTAAAAATTTTAATATTAAATTTTCCAAAAATAAACATTCATTACTAAAAAATAAAAGACTTTTTAAATCACAATTAAAAAAGACAGTTATAACCTGAATTGTGACATTAATCGATGTAAAAAGTGATTTTTCTCAAAGGAATATATTATATTTTTTATCACAAATTATAATATATATATATATATATATATATATATATATATATATATATATATATAATTACATAATGACACCAACCAACGCCACAAAATATACAATATTTGGAACACAATAAATATGGTCGGTTACATAATTCAAAGAATTATAAAATGAAAATCTTGATACAAAGAAACAAATTGAAAATGACAACATATTAAATACATATTGGAGAATCAGTACGCATCGAAAAGCATGATTTTCTTTAATTACATACAGCGCTGTCATTAATCTACTTCCAAATTTTCTGCTGCTAAGAGTAGTAGATCGTAGAGCTATTAATCCACAAAGACAAATTCTAGATTCATGTTCGGGAAAGTGTTAGATCACAACTGATGACTGATACCATCTTCAAGGATATCGTAATAGAAAACTCCAAATTAAATTAAGTACGTGCTAAATATGTTGAATAGTAATAAATTAAAATACATTGAAGTTTCATATACCTCAAACTTTGAAGATGATAACAGTTCGTAAAGTCTTTGAAGATGAAATACTCATTTGCATCAAGGAATTAATATAAGTTTTTTGGCCATGTGTATAGTAAATAGAAAATCTGAATTGAAGAATAGTGAACATGATAGGAACTATATCATCTTACATAACTATAAAATACATGAGCTAACAAGATAAGAATTGCAAACTGGAAGCATGCATAAGACCATATGAAACTCCTGCTCACTGCCACCACTACAACATCACTCATGTTAATAAAAAATTGATAACCCAGTATCATGTAGCCTACAGCATAGGATTAAAGCAACTGCCCAGCCAGATATGCACACAAGTTGCAGAGCAGCAAACAACATGGACAGTAGTAACTCAACAACCAAAAGGGATTTCAATTTTAAATAAAGACTGCATATTCTGAGCAAAATAATAAGCTAAGCATTTGATCCAATGGCATAAGCAAGGCAACTGTAAAATTGTAAAACGTTGGATTTTTTAAATCGGTTTCTTTAAAACTGATGTAAAAGGGTGAAGTTCAACGATGTTGTTTACATCGGTTTCCAGCTAACCGATTTTAAACAATTAAGAAACAAAGTTAAATCTTTTAATAATTAAAGAATCAAATTAAATATTAAAATATAATTAAAGGAACCATGGTATAATGCAATTAAGCCTAAAAAAAATCTGATAACTAAGCAGTCTAATTTCAACAATAAACTGAATGAGTGACCTCTTTTAACTTGCATTTATTTCAAGGAATTAAAACAGAATAATTATATATTACGAATGTATTTTTATTTCTTAATTCAAACAAATATTAAATAATATGAACAATGTTGTGATAATAAAAAAAAAATATACGTTAATGAATTATTGTCTTGAAAAAGAAAAACTCATATTCTGATATTCTCGCATAATATATTTAAATTTCTTTTTTCCTTACAAAATGAAAAGGCGTCAAACGCCCTTACACAGAAACACAAACTTTGACGTTCATCTACTGTAACGGAAAACGTAGCCGTTCCATCAAACACCGCAAATCCCTGTCGGAGCTTCCACCCTCTCTGACGGCGTCAAGCGCGGCCGTCTTCAGTTGCAACGCCCGCCTCACTTCCGCGCCGTTTCCACTCACCGACTCAGCCAGAACTCGACTCAACACGTCCGAGTCAGGAACGGTGTTCTCCCCCTCGCACACCTTCTTTGCCACCTTCAGTTCATCCACGAGCAACGTGGCGTCCGTGTATTGGTCCGCTGTCATAGGCCACGCAAGCATCGGCACCCCCGCCACCACCGATTCCATCACCGAGTTCCACCCGCAGTGAGTCAAGAACGCGCCCACCGCACGGTGCCGAAGAATCACCACCTGCGGGGCCCACCCCCTAATCACAAGCCCTCTCTCGTTTCGATCAGTCTCTTGGTTCCCGTTGACCGCTTCTTTGGTTGACCATATAAAGTGGACCCCACTCTTGGCCAACGCTGTTTGAATCGCCTCCGTTTGATCCTTGGACAGAATAGCCATGCTCCCGAAACAAACATACACCACTTTTAAATCTTCCTTTTCATCCAACCAAGAAACGACGTCGTTCACGGACACCGAACTCGACCCTCCTCGCTCCTCATTCGCGTCCTCAGGGAGCAACGGTCCAACCGCCCACACACGATCGTGCCCCAATTCCTTTCTCAGAAACTCAAAATAAGGCTTCTCCAACTCCGCGAATGAATTCAGAACAAGTCCCCAGCTAGCAATGTTTCCGAGAAACCAATCCCTCAACTTCTCCGAATCCAAATCTCCCTCCAGGTAGCTGCGGAACAACGGAGACACTTGCCACCAGGGGTATTCCGGGGAATCAGGAAGCCTGTGAAACGAAACGACCTCGTTTTGGTCTTGTTCGTTTTCGCGTTTTGGAGTTTCCTTCCAGAGAAAGCACATGGTGGAGTACGCAAAGGCGCCGGAGGGGGAGAAGACGAGTCTTTGAATTCCGAGCTCGGAAGCGAGGGGTTGGGTCCATCCGCAGAACATGTCGGAGATGATGAAGCGTGGAGGGGAAGGGTGGGAGCGGAACCAGTTCGTGAGAGGTTGGTGGAGGTTGGAGAGAGAGAGCATGATGGGGCGAATGGAGAGGGGCATGTCTTTGGCGTTTTCGATGCCGGGAGGGAGAGAAGGGTGAGAGGGGAAGGGGAGGATTAGGGTTTGAATCGAAGGGTGGGAGGAGAGGAGAGTGGAAACGAGGGGTTTGTTTTTTGGGGTGGTGAGGATAGTAATGGTGAGGGTGGGGTTGGAAGTTATGAGGTTGTGGGTTAGGTCGAGGAGGGGGATCATGTGGCCCTGCGCTGGGAATGGAATCACCAGCACGTGTGGCCGCGCGGCGTCGTTGCAGCATAGAACCGTCGTCATGTGCGGCGTGGTAAGATAGGAAGAGGAATTCAAGGAAAAACAGGAGTTGGCGACTCGGTCGTGTTGGGTACAGTGTTTATTGTGACCCACTGACCCCACACACACATGTCATATATTATACACATATATTAATTCTCATTAGCTTATGTTTTGGAAATTGGAACGACGTTAACATGTGATACCCGCTAGGCCCACTAATGTCTCTATAAGACCATGTTAGCACGTGATATTTCTAAAAAAAATTAAGATATGTAAAATAAATGTTATTTATCTCTTTTTAAAATGAATGCCGAAGATAAAAAAAAATAATAGAGATTTCAAATTTTGGAAAGATGAATGTTAAAAGAAAAATATTTTATAGACAAAACAAAAATTTGCCCATTTCACGAGGATCAAAACATGTGATTTCAAATTTTAAAGGAATACAAATATATTGAAGTTTAAACTATAGATTGTGATTCTATTAATCATGAAAATTACAAATAGTTTTAAAAATAAATTATGCTCTAGGATAAATATCAACTTTATTATACACAAACGCATGACACACAACTTAAACATAGGATGACTGCCTTAAAGATTATAAGTCGGCTACAAAGTTCAAACAACTACTTCAAGTAAAATAAAATTACCAATGCAAATACTTGTAATAAGTCATGTGTTTGATAAGGCCACGAGATTAAATACTACAAATAGGCATTTTGTAATCACATAGCACGGTGATACAACAAAACTTAATAACATTAGACTTCAAAGATTTCTTTTTAATTCTCTCTAATTCTTTCATTCTACTCCACGCTAGATGACACAAATCATGTTTCGTGTCTTACACCATAACAATGGTGTCGTCTGTGGGAATCATTGATTCTCTAGGATGAAAGGATATTTAGTTCATGGATCTTTGTTATGGTGAGCACACAAAGAAGTAAAGCTTCAGCAATAGCAACCCATTCTTTGCCTATGGTGAAAGCCATGGCCTCTCCAAGGATGGAGGAAAATGTAGCGTTCTTGAGTAAGCAACTAACTGAGCTTGTAGAGATGCTTAAACAACAGAAACCAATGCTTGAAGAACATCAAAAATTGATTACAGATCTGGGAACAAAAACGGATGATGCACAAGACGAACATTTGAAAACAGTGGAAGGCAAGGCGGACTCACTGGCAAAGAAAAAGTGCACAGAAAACAAATTTAACAAATTCAATTCCCATTTTCCATTGAAGTCCAGAATGAGAGAATCTCCGACCACTATCATCACGAGTAACTTGTGTTTACGAAAGTTTTTTAAAAATATGTTTTTACGAGGACTTTGTCATGTTATTAATAAAGAATTTGGGGTAAAGGGTGTCATAGAATGGGTCCAATGATGGACTTTTCTCCAGTGATCAAAATAGTCCCACAATCCAAGTCTTGATCTACACATCAAAGGTTTTAATCTTGTTTACCTAAAACCAAATCCTTGCACAATCTTATTTCAAATCTATGATTTGAATTTGTTTCCATACAATCAAAATTCCCCCAAGCTAGGATCACATTAACTATGAAAATTGATCAGAAAGTAGAGGATTACATACGTGAATTCTACTTCAATCACTCAACAATTGTGAATTTTAACTCATATGGATAATGAAGGATCCAAATAGAACCTCAAGAGAAAGTAACAATGGGATAAGAGAAAGAGAGAGAGAGAGAGAGAGAGAGAGAAAAGAGAGATTCTATTTTTGAAATTCACAAATGAACCAAAAGTTTGTACAAAGGATGTTACAAGCTCTTATAGAGTTGAGATTACATTATTTTTTTTATGCCTTGGAGGATTTTTATTGTAGAAAAACATAATTCGCTATAGTGTAACTATAGTTATACACTAAGGACTTATGCACTTGATCTTCATGCTTCTGAACCTTGTTTGTTAGGGCAAAATGTTGACTCACTCTGGCGAGTTTCTGTTAACTCCAAGGTCTTCAACTTTACAAATTCATAATGGTGAGGTGTAGCTTGGCTGTGGAAAATCATAGGGTGACAAAACGGGTCAACCCGCCTCACCTTGTCGTTGACCCGCCAAAATTGAGTTGGTCAACCTTGCCCCGCATAAGAAAAATGGGTTGGAAATTCAAGTCTACCCCATATATGCTCGAGTTGGTAGGTTAACTCGTTAGCCTGCCAAAGACAAAAAATTAAGAGAGAAATAAAATAATAAATACATTTTAATTAATTTTATCTTTTATAAATATTAAATAATAAATACTTACTAAAAATTCAATGTATTACATTAGATTTTGAATAAAAAATTATTTAGACAAAAAATAAATTAAATAAAAAATAATAATATATGTATAAAGTATCAAAATAAATGTTAAATTTATTTCCCTCAACCCGTTTTTTGGTAGATCAAAATAGGACGGGTTAAAGTGTGTTGACAGGTTGGAAACATCAACTTGGTCCACTAAAAAATAAGTGGGTTGACCTATTGGGTTAGACCCGTTTGTCACCCCTAAAATATTTACCTTTTTTGATTGATCAAGAGTTTTGTTTTGCAGTGATAAATGTAATTCTTAAGGGTTTCTTAGATTAACAATTATAGAAAATCAACAGGATCTTGAAATCTATGATTTTTGCGAATAATAGATAAACAATGCGTACCTTTTTTCATAGTGAGACTTCTCTCCAGTGCGCTTAATTCCTTGGAAGAGGAGAGACAAGATTTCCCTCCCTTGATTATTCTTTTTGTCTCTCTATGTTTGTGATGATTAGAGATTAGAGAGAACACTTTTCTGTCAGGAAGGGGACCTTGTTTCACATTAGTAGGTATTAACCCCTTTTATAACCACCACACCCATCAAATAACAGTTATCTCTAGAAATTTCTCCTACTTAACCCAATTACAATTTAGTCATTGATTATTAATTATTTATTTATTAGTCCCTACATAAGTCACATGCCTCTCATATGAGACATTAATTATAACATTCTCCCACTTGACTTATGTGACATTACTAAACATTATAGACTAAATAAATAAATAGATTAAACTAACATAATATGCATTAAAATAACTAAATCATTCTATACATTGGGTACATCATAATTTCATGATTAAAAATAGGAACCAATTCCAGTCGTAGCGATTCCACATCACTTAATCGACATAGTCCCTTCCATGTACTTCAAATTAGTGTTCTCCTTAATATGACCATTAGTTAGGAGTATATAATTGTTCCAACTTAATGTCTTCATTCAAGACAAAACCTGTTAACATTACTCTAATACAAATATGCATGCAAACACAGAGAACAGGTAATTAGAAACATATCATAAATGAGCTCAGAGTGTCACTAAAATACATAAAGTAAATTACACTTAATGATCATCAATAACAATAATGTTCATACTTTCAACATGTTCTATAAATGTCTTGAGTGATAATCCCTTTGTCAAAGGGCCAACTATCATAAGGTATATGTTAATATGTTCTATTGACACTCTTTGTTTCTAAACTTCTTCCTTCACGACAAAGTACTTAAATTCCTTATGCTTAGCACCCTTAAAGTACTTGTCATTCTTAGAAAGATATTGCTGCCAAGTTATCACGATACATTTTCAACAGCCTAGCCATACTGTCGAAAATTCCAAGTCCTGAAATAAAGTTATGCAGCCAATTAGCCTGAATTATAGCCTAAAAACATGCTACAAATTAAGTTTCCATGGTAAATGCAACAACAACTGATGCATGCGGAATTGCTTCCATTTGTTTTCATTCCAGATCATTTTCAAGACATTGTTCGAGACTAAATTTGTCTACTTTCTGAATTGGAACAAGTGATGCTGAGCAATTTTCCATTATGAATTTCTCTAGTACATTATTGATATATGCTTTATTAGACAAGCCTAACAATCCTTGTGATCTATTTCGGAATATTTCTATCCCTATCACATAGCTTGCCCCACCCATATCTTTCATTTCAAAGTTGCTAGAGAGAAACTTCTTAGTTTCATGAAGAAGACCAATATCATTAATTGCAAGCAAGATATCAACAACCTACAAAATTATAAAAATAACCTTACTCTCACTAATCTTCAGATATATACACTGATTAACTCTATTTTCCTTAAATACAAAGGAAACAATGGTATCATTAAACTTCAAATATCATTGGCGGGAAGCTTGCTTAAGATCGTATATTGATTTCTTTAATTTGTACACCATGTGTTCCTTTCCTACTGAGAACCCCATTGGTTAGTCCATATAAACATTCTCCTCTAAATTTCCATAAAGAAAGACAGTTTTTACATCCATCTGATGTAGCTCTAAATCATAATGGGCTACTGATGCCATGATAATCTTGAAAGAATCCTTTCATGAGATCGGTGAAAACGTCTCTTTATAATCAATGTCATCTTTCTGAGTAAATCCCTTAGCAACAAGTCTAGTCTCATAACGTTCAAGGTTGTCATGAAAGTCACGTTTAGTCTTGAAGACCCACTTACAACCCTTTGGCAATTCTACAAGGTCCCAAACATAATTATATTTCATGGAATTTATCTCTTCTTTCATGGCATTTAACAACTTCTCAAAATTATCACAACTTACAGCTTGTGAAAATGAAACTGGATCATTATCATTAATGCTTAAGCCTGTTTCTGTTTCACATTAAGTATATCACATAGTCATTTGAAATAGTTGGTCTCCTTTCTCTTTGAAACCTCCTTAATGCTACCTCTTGTGATTCTTCCACAATAGGTTCATTATGTATCGTGGACTCATTATTGTGTTGCTCTTCTTCATTATTGTTTTGAACAACAACTAAAGGAGCAATCACCCTATTGCTAGAGGCACAAGGTAAAGGGATTTGCACTCTAACTTCTTTAATTTTCACATCTCATGGAACTGTACTCCCATTGATTTCACCATTTTCAACGAATCATACATTTCCAGTTTCGACAATTCTCATACTATGATTAGGACAATAAAACATATACCATTTTGACTTTTTTGGATAACCAATGAAATATCTACTAATTGTTCTTGCATACAATTTTCTTTCTTGTGGATTATAAATCCTTATTTCTGCCTAGCAATCCCAAACATGCAGGTGCCTTATATTAGGTGTCCTATTCGTCCACAGTTCAAAATGTGTCTTTGGAACTGCCTTACTAGGAACCCTATTCAACAAATACATGGCAGTTTTCAAGGAATACATCCACAAAGATACGGGTAAAGTTGAATTGTTTAGCATACTCCTAACCATATCCATTAAAGTTCTATTACGTCTTTCTGATACATCATTTTGTTGTGGTGTACCAGGCATTGTGTATTGCACACAAATGCCACGTTTATGAAGGAATTTAGCAAATGGACCAGGACGTTGCCCAATTTCATCATATCTTCTGTTATACTCACTACCTCTATCAAACCTAACAAATTTTACCTTTTTGTCTAATTGTCTTTCTACTTCATTCAAGTAAATTTCTAAGACATCCACTGCTTGAGATTTCTCATGCAATAAGTAAACATAACCTAACATGAATAGTCATCAATAAAGGTGATAATATATCTTTCCTTTCCGAAAGAATTAATATCAAAAGGTCCACAAATATTAGTATGCACAATTTCAAAAAGGTGAGTGCTTCTTGTAGCTCTTTTCTTTGTATGTTTTGTTTGTTTTTCCTTAATACAATCTACACAAATATTTAGATCCATAAAATCTAGATCAGGAAGAATTTCATTCTTTATTAATCTTTCCATCATTTCTCTAGAAATGAGACCTAAACTTTTATGCTACAAGAAAACAGATCGTTCATTCACTAAACTATGTTTAATGACAACATTATGATGTAGAGTTAAAACAGTTTTAGCATACAAACCATCTAATTTCAATTTATATAAACCATCACAAAGAACACCAGTACAAATGAGATGATTATGCTTAAATAAACTAAAATATCCATTACCAAAATTAAAAGAGTATCAAGTAACATCAAGTTTAGATAATGAAACTAAATTCCTAGATAAACTAGGTACATAAAAAGTTTCCAACAAATCTGAATAATGTCTATGTCAAGTTTTAAACGATAAGTCCTGACTACTTCCACTCGAGCTTTCACTCTATCCCCCATGAAGGCGAGTTTCTCATTTTGGCTTATGGTTTGGATGGTAAGAAATCCATGCGTAGTATTTGTCAGACCCTAATTTTGTCCGGGTTCAAAAGAAAAAAAAGCATTAAGAAAAAAAAGGAAAAAAGAAAACATAAATAATAATAATAATAATAATAATAATAATAATAATAATAATAAAGAGAAGAAAAGAAAAAATTAATGAGCAAAAAAGAAAACAAAGAAAAAGAACGTGAAAAGAAAAGAAAAAGAAAAAAGAAAAAAAAAAGAAAAGAAAAAAGATCGTGAAAAAAAGAAGAAATGAAAAGGAAAAAAGAAACATATAAAATATTAAAAAAAACAAAATAATAATAATAATAATAAAAGAAAAAAATACATTTTTGTGGCCTATTGGGCTCCCAAAGAGTCCATTAGGTCAAGAAAATCACAACATAAAAGCCAAAAAAGGAAGGTTTCAGAAAGGGAATGCACAAAGGAGGCATGAATCCTAAGAAGAGAAAATGGACCAACCCGACGGTGCCATTTGGCATTTCGGTCAGAAAAGGGAAAATGGTCCAAAGGTAACCCCTCATTCCTTCTTTTTCTCACGGTTCTCTCTTCTCCTTTCCTCTCCCCTTTCTCTCTTCTTTTATTCTTTCTTCCTTATTTCTTTTTTTTTCTCTTTCGTGATGTTGCTTTGTTCCATGCTATCTCGCCGGTGGGCATGGCTGCCGACGAGTTTCTTGTAGATTGAATTGCGTTTTGGTTTAGTTTCTGTTTGCATGTTTCGCAGTCATCTATGATTCTCCTTTCTTCTTATTTTGGTTGTGCCACCAAGCCTTCGACAGTGCCTTTGCCGCCGTCGTGTTGCCACCACCCCTATGACGGTCTCGCATCGCCGACTAGTGGCATTGAAGGAAGGCGTACCACCCTCTGTGGTGGTTCCCCAAGTCTGGTGCCATTTTGGGATTTAGGTCATCTAGGGTTGTTTCAACCCTGATACCTAAATGCAGGTTGGGTCGGGTCGCCTTGACTCAATTCCAACCCAACCCTAAAAAAAACAAAACAAAAACACAAAAAAAAAAAACAACCATTGTTGTCTACACCACCTTTTTGATACATGCACTTTTTTTCATTTTGGGCCTAGCTCATTTTTTCAAAGTCTATAATATGACAGAAAGGCTATTCACACCATGTTTTTCATACATACACTTTTTTCTTTTAGGCCTAGCCCATGTTTGTAAAGTCTGAAATAAAATAAACTTTACTATTCACACCCTTTTTTCTTTTACATGCACCCTTTTTTCATTTTGGGCCTAGCCTGTTTTTTGTTTGTCTGAAACAAAATAAAACTGATAGTTGCACCCCCTTCTTTATATGTGCATCCCTACCACTTAGGATAGTGATTAGGCCTGTCATGTCAACGCTGTTAGTGTTGACTAAGTCTAAGTCAACCCTTTGATTTTGAAATAAAAAAATAAAAAAGAAGCAAACAAATAATAATTATACATATTGGTAAATAACTTTTTATTTTATTGTATTTCTTTATTGTCTCTATCGTTTATTCTTCAATGTGATTTTATTTATATCATTATCTTGTTAGTTAGTTTAATTAATATACTGTAAACATCTCGATATTGATCTTATTTTTCCCACGTTTCAATCTTGCATCCTTAGTTATTAAGTGTACTCCTCATTTTTATTCTATCACTTTCCATTTCCATTCGATTTATCTGATTTTGTAGCACTATGTCAAATATTTATTTATTTTTTGCAAATCCGCATTAACATTATTTAGTACTCATTTACGTTCTGTGCACTCCATGATGGGTCTCCAACTTGCTTGGTGGTGTTTCAATAACGTGTGAGTAAATTTTGTGAATGACATGCTGGGTCTCCAACTTGCTTGAGTTCACAAATTTTACCACAACTAAAATCTTTTAAAAAATGGTAACATTCTCAAATAAATAATCCCTTAATGTTACATGCACTTCATGTTGGGTCTCCAACTTGCTTGGTAACATTTCAATAGAGTGTGAGTAAATTTTGTGAATGTCATGTTGGGTTTTCGACTTGCTTGACTTCACAAACTTTACCACAAAACCAAAAAATTTTCAAAAAAAAATAAAATAATAACAATAAAATAAAATCAACCCAACCCCCAAACTCTTTTTCTACAAAGAACTACGTGAGTCTGATTTCCTCATTGCACATGAGGATACGTAGCAACGAGGACAAATCCTTTGTTGACCCAAAAAAAATCTAAAAAAAAATAAAATCTCTTTTGTTTCTAAAAATAAAAATTTGATTTCCCTTTCTAAATAAAAAAATATTATAACAAAATATAATTCATGTTTTCAAGGGAAGATAAATAATTAAAAGTCGTTTTATTTTTTAACACACTTGATTAAAGGTTGTCGTTTTCATAACGAGCGTGTGAAGTGCTAACACCTTCCCCGCACGTAAACGACTTCCAAATCCTTTTTCTCAAACCGTAGACCATTCCTTATTTTTTTTTCCGTCATTTTTCTTAAATAAATGTTGGTGGAGACTCCCCAAATTTTTTCATTTTTTTGGAAAACAATTAATTTATTTAGATAATCTAAATATTTTATTTTCGTCATCCCGTCGTGGCCCACATTGCAACAATATTAGAAACATGAGTCGTACATCCAAAATCAACCCACCATGTATTATGGAGAACTTCATTAAGTTTGATTCAAAACATACAAAAGCATTAAACTTACCTTTCTTTTTGAACCAAGACTTACACTTTAGACAATCCTTCTGAAAGTCTCCAGATTTCTCACATAATTGGCAATTATTGCCCTTTGATACCTTCTTCTACATTTGCAAAGAGTCATCATTGATCTTTGTTAGACAAGTGGCCTCAGATATCTTAAGAAGGAGGGGGGAGGGTTGAATTAAGATATCACAAACTTTTTCCTAATTAAAAAGTTCTATTTTGATTATAGCCCAAATCCCAAGATTCCTTTCAAAATGAATTCCTAAATAATTTTGCAAATTAAACTTACTGAATAGAAGCAATAAGCAATAATAAATAAAAGAGTTTAAGGGAAGAGAAAAATGCAAACTCAAATTTATACTGGTTCGGCCACACCCTTGTGCCTACGTCCAGTACCTAAGCAATCCGCTTGAGAGTTCCACTATCTTGCAAAAGCCCTTTACAAGTTCTGAACCACACAAGGACAACCCTTCCTTTGTGTTTAGAGTGTTGTACAGCAAGAGACCCTCAGTCTCTTAATCCCTTTTCAGAAATAAAATGAAGAGAAGAAGAAATCTCTCTTGAAAGAGATAGATTGAACAATGAAGCACTCAAAATAATTCCTTATTGAATTGCAACTGTATTGGCCAAGGAATTTTTAAGAGGATAAGATAGTTTTTCTTTTGAGAGGATAAGACTTTTTTGTTCTGAAAAACTCTAAGCAAATTCGTGTTCCAAGTCACATATAAATAGACCTTTGATGGCCATTAAAAAATCATTTGAACAGATGTGACTCTTGGAAATTAATTTCTGAAATTCTCCTCTGGTAATCGATTACAAGATTTCTGTAATCGATTACAAGCTTTAAAATTTGAATCAAAACGTTCAATAACTGCTGGTAATCGATTACCATCCATCTGTAATCGATTACACATTATAAGATTTGAATTCAAATTTCTTATGACTGTTGTAAATATTTTCAGCTGTTGGTAATCGATTACAATCCTCATGTAATCGATTACATGCCTTCAAAAATTATTCAAAATTATTTTAAAAACGTTTCAGGAAGTGTTTTGGCCACTGGTAATCGATTACATCCTCTGGTAATCGATTACCAAAGAGTAAATCTCTTGTAAAAACATTTTAGCTTAAATTCATTGGTCAAACCTCTTGCCGTTTCAACTTGGAATTCCCTTCCTAAATCACTAGAGATTTTCTTGATGATGTATCTTGAATTTCTTGGATTTTTGTCTTGAATTAAACTTGAGAAGTGCATGATCACATGACATCATCAAAACATCAAAGTCAAAGTCTTTGCTTCTACAATCTCCCCCTTTTTGATGATGACAATTTAATTCCTGAAATCAAGATACACGATAGAATATACGCAAGATATAACGTTCACTCATTCCATACTCCCCCTATGTTTTGGAATTAATGATCTCTTGATTTCTAAGCTTCTAAACCCCGTTTCTCTCCCCCTTTGACAACAACAAAAAGCCAAAGTATGTGGCAAGCAACACAATGCGAAAGAATAATAATCAAATATAACTAAAGTTCACATAATCATTCATAAGTCAAAACCAAATAGAATCCAGTAATAGAATACTAAGTGCCAAATACCGAAATATAACTAAAGTTCAGAGAATGATAACTTAAAAGCATAGCCAAATACGCGGCTTTAAAATAAAAGATAATAATAATCTAAAACTAGGAAGGTGGTGGAAGGTCGAAACAACGACGAAGATAACTCACATCCTCTTCAAGCTGAGTGATGCGGGTATCAGCGAGCATTAATGGCATCTATGCGACCATCCAAGGAATCAAATCGTTCACCAACATAGGTTCGAAGGCCTCGTAATTCCGATAGAACTTCATTCATGAGGGCTGAGGAATCATCTCGTTGAGGCGAAGGAGAGGGAGTACGCTCGTCTTGTGGAGGTTGTGCATCCTTCTGCAGCCACTGCCCATCTACGTCCTTACGGTAGCCAAAGGAGGTTACCGCACCAACACCAATAACAAAGGAACGTTTGACTAGCACAAAAGGCTCATAATCCAAAGGAATTTCAAAATGTCGAAGAAATAAAGTCACAAGCTGAGGGTAAGGGAGAGGTGCACCAGACCACAATGCCTTATGCACGCAGTAACGAACCAAATGGGCCCATTTGATTGGACGACCGGTCAAGAAAGCCCACATTAGAATCAAGTCCTCCTCATAAGCTTGAGAAGGATTAGAAGAACGAGGCATCAAAATTCTAACAATGATATAATGCATGATGCGACAATCAAATGTCAATGACCCGACAAGCAGTCTACCGGTCATATCCGCCTGGTCAATGCAAACCATGCGGCGGGCATCATGACTAGAGTAATCAAACTTCCAGTCATCAACAAGGGTACCCTCAAAAGGTGCACCTTGACTGTGTAATTGTGTCAAAGAAAAGAAAAGAGACTCATCAATAATCATGGGTATATGATGCACCCCAAAAATTAAAGTTCCATCCTGAATTTTCAAATTTGAGTAAAAGACTCGTACTAACTCAGGATAATATGGTAATTTTAATGACAAAAAAGGAATCAGACCAGTCTTTTGAAACACTTGATAGCAATCAAATGTTTTCCCATCAAAAAATTCAAGGTCAAGATATTTGGGATCAAGAATTTGACGAGATTGAAAGAGAGAGGAATACCGGATATGTTGTTCATCTGATGAAAACAGTGTATAAGATGATAAGGATGGTGGATATGGTGCCGGGGATGCTCCGGTGGCTCCGGACCATGATGTTCGATGTGCCGCAGTGGATGAGGATGAACCCTTGCACTTCTTGGATGATTCTATCATTTGGTGAAGTTACTAAAGATTTTGATCGGTTAGAATGAAAGAGAATCGAAAATGATGAAGAATGGGCTTTGTGGGAGGTGATTTGGTTGAGAAACGAGTGAGATATGAGGATTTGAAGTTTTGGGAGAAAGAGGTACGTCGAGGGGAGGTGTGGCTGCGTAGCGTTGTTGCTTTACGTTAGCTTTTATAGAGAGAACCATTGGTAATCGATTACAGGATACTGTAATTGATTACAAGGCTAATGTTCTACTGTAATCGATTACACATAGTGGTAATCAATTACCATGCCATTTGTTCATGTGTAATCAATTACACAGATTGGTAATCGATTACCAGAACACTATAGGAGCCTTTTCTCTTAAAAAAATTCCTAAGTCCAAGTCTAAAATCATCATCAAACTTTATCAATCAATCATACTAACAAGAATTTCTAGTAGTCAAGCAAAATCAAGCACAATAACATACTTAATCAACCAACATAATCAATCAATCATTAAGCATAAATGTTTCAATCAATCAATCAATCCTTATTTATCCAAATCACTAACATCTAAGAGGCCTATTTCTCTTCTAATGGCAAAGAATGTTTCTTTGGGGAGAGGTTTTGTAAAGATATCAGCAAGCTGATTCTTTGTATCAACAAATTCTAGCACACAATCTCCCTTTAGAACATGATCTCTTAGAAAATGGTGCCTAATTTCTATATGCTTGGTTCTAGAATGTCGAACTGGATTTTTGGAAAGATTGATTGCACTTGTATTATCACACCTAATAGGTATATGGTCAAGAAAGATTCCATAATCAGAGAGTTGTTGCTTCATCCATAAAATCTGTGCACAACAACTGTCGAGAAAAATATATTCCGCTTCTGCAGTGGATAAAACAACATTGTTTTGTTTCTTACTATGCCAAGAGACTAGAGCAGATCCAATGAATTTACAAGTTCCACTTGTGCTTTTTCTATCTATTTTAGAACCGGAAAAGTCTGAATCAGAGTATCCTATTAAGGTGCATATGGAATTCCTAGGATACCATAAACCTATATTCATAGTGCCTAACAAATATCTTATGATTCTTTTAACGACACTAAGATGTGATTGTTTGGGTAGTTTTCAGGTTTCTCAACTAACTCCCAAACATTATTCCTTTCAAATTGGTTTAGTTCTTCCTGTATAGCTATTATCCAATTTTCATCTATTATGGCTTCATTTAAATTTTTAGGTTCAATCATAGATACAAAAGCCATGTTATAACATAAATCTTTGAGAGAATGTCTAGTTGTTACCCATTTTTGAGATATCACCAATAATGTTGTAAAGGGGATGATCTCTTGAAGTTTTCCACTCTCTTGGAAGATCATTATTTGCTTTGACTTCTACTGGAGGATCTTCATTGCTTCGTTCTCCTTTTCCTTTAGAATCTTTTCCATGAATATGCATTTGTTCTAAAGATTCTGCAATATCATCTAAAATATCCTTTCTCGGAGAAATAACATTAGACTCATCAAAGGAAACATGAATTGATTCTTCAATTGTCATTGTTCTCTTATTATATATTCTATAGGCTTTACTATGCAAAGAATATCCAAGGAAAATTCCTTCATCTGACTTAGCATCAAACTTTCCTAAGTTTTCTTTTTCATTGTTTAATACAAAACATTTACAACAAAAAACATGAAGATGTGAGATGTTTGGTTTTCTACCATTAAACAGTTCATATGGGTTTTCTTTAAAATGAGTCTTATTAAAGCCCTATTCATGATACAACATGCAGTATTAACGGCTTCAGTCCAAAAATATTTTGGAAGAAGAGTATCATTTAATAAGGTTCTAGCAATTTCTTCCAAAGACCTATTTTTCCTTTCAATAACTCCATTTTGTTGAGGAGTTCTAGGTGCAGAAAAGTTATGTTCAATGTCATGCTTTTCACAAAATAAATCAAATTCTTTATTTTCAAACTCACCCCCATGATCACTCCTAATAGATATCATTTTGAGATTTTTCTTATTTTGAATAACTTTTGCAAGTTTCTTAAATGCTTGAAATGCATCATTCTTATGAGTGATAAATAGTGTCCAAGTATATCTAGAATAATCATCAACAATCACAAGTGCATAATAGCTTCCACCAAAACTCATAATTCTAGAAGGACCAAACAAATCCATATGTAACAATTGTAATGGTTAAGTAGTTGAAACAATGTTTTTGGATTTGAATGAAACTCTAGTTTGTTTTCCTTTTTGACATGCATCACACAGTCTATCTTTTTCAAATTTCAATTTAGGCAAACCAACAACTAAATCTTTTGAAATTAATTTATTTAAGTGTTCCGTGTTTATGTGAGCAATATGTTTATGCCATAGCCATGGATCATCATCTTTGCTAAGAAAACATTTATTATTATCTAGTTTTTGGCTTAAGTCTATCATATAAACATTGTTGACTCTATACCCTATATGCTTTATATTAGTATCATGTTTATGTTCAATGAGACTTTTTGAGAATCAAATGATACTAGATAACCTTTATCACATAATTGACTAACACTAAGCAAGTTGTGCTTAAGGCCTTCAACAAGTAGAACATTTTCAATGGAGTTTGAAGAATTCGTACCTATTTTTCCGACTCCAAGAATTCTACCTTTGTTGTTGTCACCATAAGTTACATGCTCGCTTTTCTTGGGAGAGATATGTGTGAACTTTGATGAATCTCCCGTCATATGTTTTGAACAACCGCTATCTATGTATCATTTCTTCTTCAAAGATACCTACATGATCAAGTTTGTGACTTAGGTACCCAAACTTTATTAGGTCCTTGTGTGTTAGTGTTAACTAAAGATCCTTTTGGGACCCATATCATTTTGATATTGTTGCAATTTTTCTTAAAATAACATGTAGATGTGCCATGCCCTTTTCTTCCACAATAAAAACAAGTGATGAAAGGAGAATTATATTTTTGTGTGGAGGCAAAGCAATTTTTGTAAAATTTTTGTTGTTTTTTAGGTTTATATCCTATTCCTACCTTATCAAAGACACATCTTTGATTTCCTAATATGACATCTAGGTTATTTTTACCAATAGAAAATTTAGCAAGTGAGTTTTTCAAATCTTTAATTTCTTTTTCATACTTACTACAACATTTACATGAATCAGATATTACTTTTTCATCAGGAATAGTAGAGACATCAACTTTATCATTTGATTTAGAAATTGAAATTTCAGTTTTAAGATGATCTAATTCTTTATTTAATTTTAAAATTTTATTTTCTAAATCTGAAATTGTTTTCTTAGAAGATGAAACTAACTTTGCAAGTTTAATTGATTCTCTATGCAAATCAGCAAATGCATCTTGTAATTCATCAAAAGAAATGGATAGGTTGTTATTTGAAGATGTTACCTCTTCATCGCTTTCATAAGCCATTAGACATAGGTTTATCTCTTCATTTTCTGAATCCTCAGATGATTCCATATCATTGTCATCCCATGTGATGTAGGCCTTCTTCATCTTCTTTTCACTAAAATTTTTCTTTTCAGATTTCTCCATTCTTTTCTTGAAGATTGGGCAATCAACCCTCAGATGTCCAGGTTGGTTGCATTCAAAGCATTATGGAGTAGAGGATGAATCTTCTGTCCTTCTTTTAGATTTAAAATTTGGTCTCCTTTGATTTCCTCTGATTTTCAGGAACTTGTTGAACCTTTTTACAAAAAGGCTAAGATCATCATCTTTATTCAAATAAATTAAGTCTTCTTTATCACTTTCTTCTTGGATTGAAGATGAAGCTTTAAGAGTAATTCCCTTCTTTTTCTTATCATTTTCTTCGTGTTGATTTAGTCTCAATAGTTCCATTTCGTGTTCTTGTAAATTTCCAAATAGTGTAGCAAGAGACATGTTAGATAAATCTCGTGATTTTGTAATGGTTGTTACCTTAGGTTGCCATTCTCTGCTTAAACATCTCAATACTTTATTCATGAGATCTTCATTTTGAAAATTTTTCCCTAAAGATGCAAGATGATTTACTATGTGTGTGAACCTCTTTTGCATGTCTTGTATACTTTCATTTGCATTCATCCTAAATAGTTCATATTCATGAGTTAATGTGTTTATCCTAGATCTTTTAACATATGTTGTGCCTTCATGTGTTACTTGTAGGGTATCCCACATATCTTTTGCACTTTTACAGTTTGATACCCTAAAGTATTCATCCATTCCTAGGGCAGATGTAATTATGTTTTTGGCTTTTAAGTTATATTGTACTAGTCTTCTTTGTTCCTCACTCCAATCTTCCCTAGGCTTTTCTATTGTTGTATTTCCAGCAACCATGGTGGGAATATAAGGCCCTACTTCTATTGCATCCCAGACATTTAAATTTGTTGCCTCTATAAAAATTTGCATACAGGTTTTTCAGTAATGATAACCCACTCCATTAAAAATAGGAGGCCTATTTATTGAATTCCCTTCAGCAAATAAATAGTTTGATGAGGCCATTATTCTTGAAGCTTTTAAACTTTATACAAGAATGAAGCTCTGATACCACTTGTTAGACAAGTGGCCTCAGATGTCTTAAGAAGGGGGGGGGGGGTTGAATTAAGATATCACAAACTTTTTCCTAATTAAAAAGTTCTATTTTGATTTTAGTCCAAATCCCAAGATTCCTTTCAAAATGAATTCCTAAATAATTTTGCAAATTAAACTTACTGAATAGAAGCAATAAGCAATAATAAATAAAAGAGTTTAAGGGAAGAGAAAAATGAAAACTCAAATTTATACTGGTTCGGCCACACCCTTGTGCCTACGTCCAGCAACCCGCTTGAGAGTTCTACTATCTTGCAAAAGCCCTTTACAAGTTCTGAACCACACAAGGATAACCCTTCCTTTGTGTTTAGAGTGTTGTACAGCAAGAGACCCTCGGTCTCTTAATCCCTTTTCAGAAATAAGATGAAGAGAAGAAGAAATCTCTCTTGAAAGAGATAGATTGAACAATGAAGCACTCAAAATAATTCCTTATTAAATTGCAACTGTATTGGCCAAGGAATTTTTAAGAGGATAAGATAATTTTTCTTTTGAGAGGATAAGATTTTTTTTTTTTTCTGAAAAACTCTAAGCAAATTTGTGTTCCAAGTCACATATAAATAGACCTTTGATGACCATTAAAAAATCATTTGAACAGATGTGACTCTTGGAAATTATTTTATGAAATTTTCCTCTGGTAATCGATTACAAGATTTGTGTAATCGATTATAGGCTTTAAAATTTGAATCAAAATGTTCAATAACTGCTGGTAATCGATTACCATCCATGTGTAATCGATTACACATTATAAGATTTGAATTCAAATTTCTAATGACTGTTGTAAATATTTTCAGCTGCTAGTAATCGATTACAATCCTCATGTAATCGATTACATGCCTTCAAAAATTATTCAAAATTATTTTAAAAATGTTTCAGGAAGTGTTTTGGTCACTGGTAATCGATTACCAGAGAGTAAATCTCTTGTAAAAACATTTTAGCTTAAATTCATTGGTCAAACCTCTTGTTGTTTCAACTTGGAATTCCCTTCCTAAATCACTAGAGATTTTTTTGATGATGTATCTTGAATTTCTTGGATTTTTGTCTTGAATTAAACTTTAGAAGTGCATGATCACATGGCATCATCAAAACATCAAAGTAAAACTCTTTGCTTCTACAATCTTTAGTGGCCCTTTGCCTTTATCATGCTTTCTAAAAAAAAAAAATTCCAGCTCCTTGATTCCCTTTGTGACTTACATAATGGACTAAGTGACTTCCTTGATTCTTAAGCCTCGTTTCTTCCTGAACTAACATACTATGCAATTCATTCATATTCCATTTATCTTTCATGATATTATAGCTCATCTGGAACAAACCATACTCAGATGGTAACGAGTTTAGAGTAAATTGAACAAGGAAGTTCTCATTCACAGTCATTCTCAAGGTCTTCTTAAGTCTTGCGGCAATGTTTGTCATCTCAATGACATATTCATACATAGTACGTGAACAATCAAACTTCATGGTGGTCAGTATACTCATTAATGTCCCAATAAGAGACTTACCAGTTGTTTAAGAGAGCTTTCTCACTAACCCCATAAACTCTTTAGTACTTTCGGTCTTAGGGAGAGTTGTCTTAATACTATTTGTAACAGTCGATCTCATGAACATTAGGCCAATTCTGTTAGATCTTTCCCAAGCTTTATAATGAGCTTTCTCTTCATTTCTACTAACATCAATGATAGTAGCAGACTTCTCTTCCAATATAGCAAGATCAAGATCCAAAACACCAAGATGAAATTGGACTTGCTTATACCAATTAGAGAAGTTAATCCCATTAAAAATTGACACAAATGATACATGAGAATTAAGTGAATTGGGAACAAGTATCGCATAATAAAATTCACATAACAACCAATGTATATTGATATTCTCCTTTGGGTGATACACCAACACACAACATACAAACATGATGATGCTGATAAAATTTTTAACATTATTTGACAATTAAATATATACCAATTAGTAGTACCTATTACCTTTGGCCTTTAGGTATATAAATAAAACTAATGATATACACGAATCACCTACAATTATATTCATTAACTATAAGAACAACTAGTCAACCTTTGGGCGATCCATAAATGTCATATAACAATAAATTTCATCGATAATCATATAATTTAGCATCCACTATTCTATGAGTAATAGAAATAATCATTAATTTGAAAATAAATAACTTTATAGATTTTACCACTTTGGTGACTAACAAATCCATCACACACTTAATTCCAACTAAATATACAACTTGCACATACTTATTGTTATTAACAATTCATAGCCATTTTATTAATTTCATTCCAGGCCAAATAAATATCATACATTCACATTATAATCAATAAATTAATAAAAATCCAATCACATTCAAGCAAATATATAACATATACATATTTACAGACAATTTTAAAGTATTAATGTTAATTTAATTGTAGGGCTTAAACTTTTAATTCTTTAATCAAGTTTAATAATAATTATAAAAAAAGAACACGTGGGATTTAGAATAGCAAATTTGGGTTGAGAATAGCAATTCCAAGAATTCCATTCAATTTCAATCAGAGAATGAACGTACATGCCGATTTTCGCTTTCTTTCTCCACATTCAAAATAATATAACAAAAGACACTGGAAACATGAATTCACGTACTGGACATTTATTCAATTCAATTTCGGTTTAGTGAAGAAAGGAGCCAATAAATTGAATCTAATAGTTTATGATATTGAGTTACATAATTTTGATAGATAAAAGCAATATATGCAGGGGAATAAAAATTTCTAAATTTCATAATTGGAAGAAAATAAATCATTTTTGGAGAATAATAAATTTCATAACAGATGCTTTGATATTACATCTAAATTTTAAAGGTTTCCTAGATTAATAATTATAGGAAACCAATACTGATGTAAGCTCCATTGGAGCTTGTAGGCCTAGGATCTTCTTCATCAATGGATTCCTTTTCTTCTTGGAAGATGAATGACAACGGAATGAAGAAGGAAGAGAGAAAGGAGATGCTACTTCAAGGAGAAGACGAGTTTAGAAGAAGTTCACCACCATAGGAGGCCATGGATAAGAGCTTGGAGGAAGAAGGAGATGAATGAAGGGAGAGGAAGAGAAGAGCACGAAATTTTGTGCTCTAAAAGAGCTCTGAAATCTGAAATTTAATTTTCAAATGATCAAAGTTGGAAAAATACACACACATAGTCTCTATTTATAGCCTAAGTGTCACACAAAATTGGAGGGAAATTTGAATTTCTATTCAAATTTCACTTGAATTTGAAATTGAATTTGTGGAGCCAAATTTTGGAGCCAAAATTTCACTAATTATGATTAGTGAATTTCAGATATGGTTCTGCCCACTAATCCAAGATCAAGTCCAAGATTCTCCACTAAGTGTGCTTAGGTGTCATGAGGCATGTAAAGCATGAAGGACATGCACAAAGTGTGACTATATGATGTGGCAATTGGGTGTAGCAAGCAAATGCTCACCTCCCCCTCTAAATTTTAATTGGATTGGACTTCTCCCAATTCAATTAAATTTATTTAACACAAACATCAAATATTCACTTAATGCATGCGAAATTACAAAACTACCCCTAAAACAAAAACTAGTCTAAGTGCCCTAAAATACAAAGGCTGGAAAATCCTACATTTTTAGGGTACCCTACCTACATTATGGAGCCCTAAATACAAGGCCCAAAATTAATGAAACCTTAATCTAATATGTACAAAGATAAGTGGGCTCATACTTAGCCCATGGGTCTGAAATCTACCTTAAGGCTCATGAGAACCCTAGGGCCTTCTCTTGCATCTTTGGCTCAATCTTCTTGGAGTCTTCTATCCAATGCCCTTGGGGGGTAGAATTGCATTATTCCGTCCCCCTTGAAAAGGATTTGACCTCAAATCCAGAGGTTCTTGAAGCTCATATGTATTAGTGATGTTGGGTATGTTAGAGTACGATAAGGACTGAAAACCCCTTTCCTAGCCATCTTCCCATGAGAGAATATAGTTTCTCACCAACACAATGAGTGGTGCTACAAGTATAGAAAAATATGGGACAAACCTTTTGTAAAAGTTTGTTAAGATATTGAAGCCCCAAATTTCCCTTATACTTGGTGGAGTAGGTGATGTTTCATCATTTTCTCCTATTTCTTAACCCTTTTTGTCACCATTTTAATTACCGATTAGCCTTAATTATCAAATTAATTATGCAGTTTTATCATTTGGGCCTATTGGACTAATTTTGTGTTTTTAATTTAATTTCAGGAGAATTATAAGCAATTGGGCTTGAATTCAGAATTGGGCTTGGACTTGAAGAGAGCAGACAATTTTATCAAATCTTATCTTATCTAAATTTTATCTAATCTATATATTATTTCATCTAGATCTTATCTTATCTTATCTTATTTAGATTTTATTTCATCTAGATTTTATTTTATCAAATCTTATCTTATCTTGTCTAAATTTTATTTTATTTATGGGCTTGGACTTAAAACATATTTGTAAGCTTTGAGGCTGAAAATATATAACAGCACCAAGGCTCTAGTTTGAGGACCCTCCCTCTCCTTTTTCGTTTTTAGTTTTAGGCTTCTCTTCTTCTTTTAGACACTTTTTCGTTTTGGAAGAATAATTTTAGTTTTCTTCGTTTTCTACTGATTAATGGAAGACTAAGTCTCCAGCGTTATTTTCTCTTGAGGATCAAGCACAACTCTCTTTGAGGTTCTATTATCACTATTAAATTCTGATCAGTTTTTCCTCTTCACCAATTACTCTGTATTTGTTGCTATTAATCCATGCATGCTTAGTGCTTGCTTAATTGTCTCTGCGCTTAATTTACATTCATGCTTAATGATCGTTCATGATTAATTGATGTATGTGTTGCTTAATCACATAATGAATGCCTTATGTTAAATTTCGCTTAGTAATTTAATTTAGGGTTGGATTAAGTGGTTGAACTGATAAAGGATAAATTCTCGTAACCTAGGATAAGAGACTTGCTTGTGAATCAAGGGGAAGCAATGTGTTTTAATTCTGATATTTTCTAATTCAAATTTACTTGCTGTTTAATTTACAAAAACAAACAACCCCCAAATTCGTTACTGTTTTATTACTATTTGTTATGAACGTTTGGTTGATCATTGCTCGTTGGGAGACGACCTAGGATCACTTCCTAGATACTGCATTTTTAATGTTTATTTGATTCGGGTACGACCTCGATCAGTAGGCCACTCAGGAATGACCTTTATTCTCTTAGGATCCATGGGAAGCCCTTGATCACTATTTAAAAAGTTAAGGAAAGTAATGGAATAAAACATACCTTTTTCTTTATTTTCATGTTGATTATTCCTACAAAAAATTACGACAAACCTAAGGTGTCCCACATGAGCATCTAGGTTTGCATTGAAACAAAAAATAAGAACAAACCTACCTAATGAGTCCCTATGTACACAAATCATGAAGATGTTGGGTGCATGAGTGATTTTACAAAAGAGTGTTGCACCACTCAACACATTCATCATACCACCTATCATAGGGATTTGGTGCCTAATAATACCTATTTTGGGCACCAACAAAGCACAAGGATTTAAGCTCTTGCGAACCAAACCTTCATCCAAAAACTCCTTTACTTGAGGAATAAACTCAAGCCCAAGAGGTGTGGCAATGCTAACAAGTATCTTTTTACAAAGGAGAAAATGTGGAGGTTGTCTAAGAGGGAAAATTTCTTTAATATTTGTCTTTATTTCAAAATGTCTTTCCTTCTTAGATAACCTCTTGGAGGAGACATTTACCTCCTTACACTCCTCCTTAACCAATAAAGGTTGTCCTTCTTCTTGGGGGTAGATTTCTTCACTAGATTCTTCCCCTTTTGCTTCTTCACTTTCACTAGAGCAAGGTGAAGTAGTAGCCTCATCTTGGCTACTGTAAATGTCTTGGATCCTCATAATCATGGTTTTCTTGGTGGGGCATTGAGAAGTAATGTGTCCTCTTCCAAGACATTTAAAGCACTTTATAGAGCTAGTCTTTTCTTGCCTACTAGCCTTAGGAGATTTCTTTTCTATTGTCTTCCCCTTATCATTTTTGGGCTTAGAAGGTGTTGCCCCTAAGATGCCTAGACCTTGGTCTTTATTTGGATAAGAATGAGAGCCATAAGATTTTAAAGTAGACTTTCTTTTAAGTTTTTGCTCTACCCTTATTTCCCAATCTAAGTAAGCCTCTACATTGTCCTTCCCATGGAAGTATGAGAGGTTAATGTTAGCCTCTTGAGGCTTTCTTTCATTTTCTCTCCTATGGGAGTGAGGTCTAAGATGTGACCTATGTCTTCCTTCATAATAGTCACGAAGTTCTTCACTTAGGCTCTTGCAAGAGTTATGACTACTATAGGAGACATGCTTTTCTCTTTTCATTTCTTTCATTATTTTTCTTCTTTCTTCCTCTCTTATTTTCTTTCTTTCATCTTGACTTATTTCTTCCACTCGCTTTTTACCTTTTTCTTTTCTCTCTTGTTTTTCTTACAACTTAAGGGATCTCAACTCATCTAATATCTTATACAAGGGGTCCTTAGGAGTAGAACCCTCACCATTAACACTAGATGAAGAATGAAGACTCATGTTGGTTCCTAAGTTATGGTTCTTTCTTGTTGGGGGTTTGAAAACAAAAGGTAAAAGAAACTATGGTTGAAACTAGCCAAAATAAACGCTAAAAGAGGTGTGAAAGATAAGGTAAAAACTAATTGGTAAAAAGCAAGCTCTCTAGATGGTTTGATAATGGAAGGTAAAGGAAATAAGATATGAAAGTAAGCAAGAAATGTAAACTAGGCGAATTCTAAGAGTGTTTGGATGACCACATTTAAGGTTCCCAACAAAACACTCACAATTCTAAGGAAAATTTGCCTAAAATTATTACACACAAATGGAAGTAGGGTGACCTATTGGAGGCTCTCAACTTACTTCCAATGAAAGGCCTTTTTGTTACGAAATTTGAAAGCAATGAAAGTAAGTAAATTGTCAATTACAAAATTACAACAAGGTCCTCAATTTTGGTGGTTGTTCTCTCTTTGGTGATTCATTCAATTTGGAGTGCTTCTTAGTCCAATAGCTCTTAAGGTGGTTTTCCCCTTGCTTCTTGACTCAAATTCTTCAAGGGATGACACCAATCCTCCTTTCCAATTCCCTATATGGCAACTCACAAGCAAGGAAATAAAGAGACAAGCAATAACCAAAGACCCAAAAAATTAAATGAAATCTAAACCAATAGAGTTTTAACAAGGCAAATTTTCAGGGATTTTTCAACAATTAAAGCAATGAAAAGTACATAAAAGCAAGCTAGGACTCAAACAGAAACTTAGAATTGCTCTAGAGTAAAGTAAAAAAAGTATAAAAAAAAAGGACTCAAGAAATCTCTAGTTTTGGCACTTGTTTTCATAATAATTTTCAATTGAAATTTCAGAACTAGGATTGGTATAAAATAGGCACCAATTATAGAACAAATTTTGAGCCAAAACAACAAGCACACTTCCCTTTCACTTTTTTTTTCTTGAACACTAATTTTTCTGTCAACTTGTGTGATTTTTCTTATTTTTTCATTTAATCCAAATCACTTGGTTCTTTTTTCATAATTTTGTTCCAGATGTCTAGAAAAGTCAGTAAAAATTTCAACTCAAAACACGTAGTGACCAATTCCTAGTAATTTATACAAGTTCGTATGTTCAAGCTACCAGCACCAGCGATTTCAACTTAGAAATCAAGAGTAGTATTTATGTTGCTTAAGGCTTGGATAGTTACAATTTGTGTTTTCTTATGCTCAATTATCTTGAATAAAACAATTCAAGAGAGCTTAAGACTTATTTTGATTCACAAATCCAGCCACAACTCAGCACCACAACTCAACTTCATCATAGGCATCGTGTAGGAAACTTAGAAAACAAAAAAAAAAAGTTCAACAACAAGACTACTTCTAGGAATTGATTTAGAACATGTTATGAACTAAATAACATGCATTAATTAAACTCAAAATTCAAAAGATAGGCTAAGAATGACAAGAATACATGAACAAATGTATATAGAATTCAATCAACAAAATAAAAATTCAACACAAACTTAGAACATAATGTGACAATTACTATGACTAAACATGACTCTAAGACAACATGGATTAAGTGATTTACACTTAGATTTTTGTGTTTTTTTTTCTAATCAATATTTTGGAAGAAAATTTAGATCTAAGGTTCAGCACAAGAATATTATGAATGAAAAATGATAGAACCTAAAATCAACACAAAAACATGATTCAAGAGTAGATCTACAAAATTTGAACCATAGAAATGCAAGAACAAGTGTGGGTCTAAGATTTAATCGGTTTTTTTTTTTTTGAATCTACTCTAAACAACACCAAAACACAAGACAATGGAGGATATACATGGAGAATAAGATGAAGAACAAGGAATTAAAGAGAATTCACCAAACAAAAAGATAGAGGAAGCAAAAGAACATCACCTAGATGAAGATGCTCTGATACCACATGATGTAAGCCTTTGCTTCTTGGAAGATGAATGATAGCATAATTGAGAAGGAAGAGAGAGAGGAGATGCCACTTCAAGGAGAAGATGAGTCTAGAAGAAGCTTACCACCATAGGAGGCCATGAATAAGAGCTAGGAGGAAGAAGGAGATGAATGAAGGGAGAGGAAGAGAAGAGCACGAAATTTTGTGCTCTAAAAGAGCTCTGAAATATGAAGTTTAATTTTCAAATGATCAAAGTTAAAAAAATGCACACACATAGCCTCTATTTATAGCCTAAGTGTCACAAAAAATTGGAGGGAAATTTGAATTTCTATTCAAATTTTACTTGAATTTGAAATTGAATTTGTGGAGTCAAATTTTGGAGCCAAAATTTCACTAATTATGATTAGTGAATTTCAGATATGGTTTAACCCACTAATCCAACATCAAGTCCAAGATTGTCCACTAAGTGTACTTAGGTGTCATGAGGCATGTAAAGCATGAAGGACATGCACAAAATATGACTATATGATGTGGCAATGGGGTGTAGCAAGCAAATGCTCACCTCCCCCTCTTAAATTTAATTAGATTGGGCTTCTCCCAATTCAATTAAATTTATTTAACACACAAATCAAATATTCACTTAATGCATGTGAAATTACAAAACTAGCCTTAAAACAAAAACTAGTCTAGATGCCCTAAAATACAAGGGCTGGAAAATTCTACATTTCTAGGGTACCCTACCTACATTATAGAGCCCTAAATATACGGCCCAAAATTAATGAAACTTTAATCTAATATGTACAAAGATAAATGGGCTCATACTTAGTCCATGGGCCCGAAATCTACCCTAAAGCTCATGAGAACCTTAGGGTCTTCTCTTGCATCTTTGGCCCAATCTTCTTGGAGTCTTCTATCCAGTGCCCTTGGGGGGTAGGATTGCATCAAGTACGATTTTAAAACCTATGATTCTCACGAATAATAAATAAATAATGTGTACATTTTTTCATAGTGAGACTTCTCTCCGATGCGCTTTAATTCCTTGGGAGAGGAGAGAAACAAGATTTCACTCCCTTATTATGATTATTCTTTATGTCTCTCTACATTTGTGATGACTAGATATTAGAGAGAACACTTTTATGTTAGAAATGGGGTCTTATTTCACATTAATGAGTGTTAACCATTGCACCCATCTAGTTACATCTAAAAACTTCTCCTATTTAACCCAATTACAATTTAGTTATTAATTACTAATTATCTATTTATTAGTCGTCGCATAAGTCACATACCTATCACATGAGACATTAATTCTAATAGTAAAAACATATTTGCTATGGCAAGATGATGTTTGCTGTTCCTCATTGTTTTATGATCAAAATATGTTCTTGTAACATCCAAGTTTACATAAAAATTAACTTTTTTTTTTAATTTTTAAAACCAATTTATATAATTTATGAACACAAATTCTAAAGAAAAATTAAAATAATTACCCACAACATAAAGTGTGAAAAATAGTTAGCATTCTTGTTATCATATTTTCGAGAGAAATTCAGATGGTGCGTGATAATAAGGGAGAAATTATGTGGAATCATGTTTGGAGGGAAGCGAACCAGACTACGGATGCCTCGGCAAAGCATGATTTGAAATCCCAAACTCCATATTAGGTGTTTGAATTTACTCCGTTGTATTTTAAATGCTCTTTTAGCTGATGTAGTGCAAGTTTCTTTTCCTAGAGGCTTTTTTAAGCCTTGTTCTCTATGTAATTCACCAAAAAAATGTAGAACGTTTGCTATTGATTAGAAAATAAAAATAAAGCTGTTGAAACGATTAATTTATTAGTTAATTAAAAGCACACACAAATAAAAATGAACCTAATCACATTGACAAAGCGGCTGCAGTTGTCGATAGTCCAAATCCCAGAGTTAAAATGTCAAAGTCATCACTAAAAGCTAAAGAACTTTATAAGTTTCTAGCGAAGGACATGGCACTAATTAGAGGCCTCGTTGGTAACAAAGACTGTGATTTCACTCACTTGCCTGGCACATTAGGACGAGTTCTAAGCAAGAATCAATGCCTTTAAGCTAAAGTTTTTGACACAACACGTGATAGCAATTCAGTATAGGTTAATTAATCAACTACATAATGGCACTTGTCAAGCGTAGCTAATTAAGAGGAACACTGTTGCCGATCCTTATTTCGTGCAAAAGAAATTAATTGTCCCAATGTTACTACTACCAGCATAAGTAACCAATGACAAGTCAAATAACAACAATGTTCAAGATACTACTGGCCCCTTTTTCCTAAGTGGGTTCTTGGATCGTTCAAACTATTATTTAAATAAAATAAGTGGAAAAATTCATGAGGATTCTCTTGGGATCTCCTTCATATTATACTCTCAATTACCAATGATCTTCTAGATTCCTACAGCGTAAGGGAATAAATTATGTGTAGGGATTGGCTTATTTCTTTGGATTGTGTTGGAGGCTAGTTGCCTTCTGTCTCCAAACTTAGCTTGATTGGACGATAACAATCCTTCAACTACTCAAAGAAGATAAAATTACAAAAGATGATAATTAAAGATTTGACCCACTTTATTTAGTATTTACCCTCGTGGTAGATAAAATTATTAAAGATGGTAATTTTTTTTCTTACTGGATGGTTTTAACACGGTTATATTCCTAGGATTTTATGACCTAGATCGAGACAAGTGAAATAACATAACGTATGATATAGTACTACTATACAATTTTACCTCTTACTACTTAATCTACTTATTCGGTGGTCGTAAATGTTGGTTTCATATTGTCTTGTCTGCCACTTTGGCATTTGACAAATTTGGTATTGAAATTCTAGGAGATTCCTTGATGTTGTGGTCCACTATTAATACTATTACTGCAAAAGATGAAGCATACAACTCACCAATTTAGTGCACTTTGCACAATGTCCACATCTTCACACAATGAGAAAATGGTTCTAATCAGAGTTCCATTGTTATGTTGAAAAGAAAAAGTGACAAAGTATTTGTAAAAATGGGTGTGTTCTAGCATTAACCGTTGCTCACATAAATAAGAGTTGCTATTTATATAGCATATGGTTTTTAAACAACTCGTTTTCTGTTTTGCACGCCTGTTTTGTTTTATTTGTACATTAATAAACTTTTCAGCCAAAAAAAATTCTACCCCACATATAAAAGCATTTCCTATTCTAAACAAATGTGTCCACATCTCACTCTCTTTCGGAATTACTTTTCTCTTCCCTATTCTGAAGGTAAAGCGTCTTTTCAACGCAGATATAATTTCTATGATAAGTTTATTGCTGTAAATTAACAACCATAATTCACTATTTCCATTCTAATTTGTGGCCATGTCCGTATTTGCTTGGTTTCAAGCCTAAAAAATGTCCATAATTTTTTCTAGAGATTACAGCAAGTCAGTGTATATTCAAATGGAATAATCATAAAAAATATTCTATTATTTTAAACATTTTATTAATATCTTTTTCTTTCTATTACATCATAATTTATATTATACTTATATATTTTTTTTCTTTTTCTTTCATCTCCTTAGGTGTTTATAGAGGTGTTTATAACACAATAGATGTTTATTAAACATTTTCCACTCAAATCAATGAAACCCATAATCCCTGAGTACATTTTCGTCAGTTATGCAGTAGTGGTCGAAAAATATAGCTAGTATTTTGTAAACAATGCAAAGAATAAATCTTATTGTTCATTCTGTCAACAAAAAAAAAATCTTATTGTTCATCATTACGCTCCCTTAATAAAACTAACCAACAAACTGCTGTCAAATATCTACATACAAGATTTATGGGGCCCTCAGTCTGTCAATATCAATAAAAGGGGGAAAGGATTGGTATTTTGATACTAGTTTTAAAATAAATATTTAAAAAATAATTATGAATCTTGTAATAATATGTTTTTTTTGTAAAACTTCGTTAAAATAATTTTATCCTAATATGCATATTGATCATTATTATAAGACTCACAATTCTTAACAATTACCAGGTTTTTCTTGTGAGAAACTAAAATAAACCTATTAATATATAACATTATAAATACTAATATCTAGGAGGGAAAAGTTGAGGCACATCAAAAGCATTTTGTTTATGTTTAACAAAATTAATTGAAAAATTAATTAAAAATTAAAAAGTTAACAAGAAATTGAAAAGTTAACTTGCAGTTCAAAGTAAAAAAAAAAATTAGTTTATTAAATTAGAAGTGTTTGATAAAATTAGTTGTTGAAATATTTAAAAAATATAAAATGATAAAAAAATATGATTTATTTAAAAAAGGTAACAAAGAAAATATATTGAGGATAAAAGTGAAAGAAAATATAACATTTAAAAAAAACACTAAAAGCTATTAAAAAAAACTTGCTTAGTGAATAATCAAATGAGTTTTTCAACTACCAAAAAAAGTTAAAAATTAACTGAAATATCTTCTTCAATAAAACCTTTAATTTTAAAGTTTATCTTATAAGTTAATTTAACATTTGTAAAGTTTTTCAAGTTTTTTCAGGTGAATTAATTGTCATTTACAACAAAAATGAGTTTTAAAAGTAAGGTAATATGAATTTTTTTCTATTTTAAAAAAATAAACTTGGAACAACAAATCACGTGTGATATTAATATTTCAACGGGTAATTAGTATTGCTTCATAATATTGTAAAGCTCTAAACAGAACCTAAATAAAAGTGAGTTTGTTTAGTTGCGTAAGATCTCACTACATTTATATACTAGGGAAACTAATCTATTTAGTAGTATAATGTATTTAATTTTTCTTATGTACAAAATTCTTTTGATCAACAGTGGTTGCACACGTATTGTGACCAAAACTAATATCTAATTCAACGATTTTGGGACACTCGGGCTCTCTAAAAAAAATTAAAATAAAGACGTTTTAGCCACTCTTAATTTAGTAGTCAGTTACCCACTAATGATTTACAACAATTAAGAGTTTTAAAAGTAGGTTGGTACAGACATTTTTTTATTAATGTCAACTTAATAAAATCAGATTACTTTTATTATTATATCATAAAGTTGATATTCAAACCCTGTAAATCCGTCAAAAGATTGGATAATTTGGTTCACCTCCTAATTTGAAAATATCACTTTGGTCTTCGAAAAATATTTTCTTTTAACTGTCATTAACTGTAAATTACATTAGAATATCAATTAATGTGATTTTACATAATTTTCACATAATTTTTTGTTTTACACAGTGAAATTGATGCTGATTTGCAGCAGTTTTAGATAACCTTTATATTGAAAAAAAAATTATACTGAATTTTATTAATAACTTGCTTTTATAATAAAAAAAAATATTCAAACAAATCACTCAAAATCAATTTTAACAATATTCATCCAAACAAGTCACATCTGAGGTGAATTTCCACGTCTCAGCAGATGCCATTAATTTTAATTTCTGCATCATGTTAATAACTTATTTCTACACACGCACTTAATCACAAGACAAACAAGTGTGTGACACTTGAGGATGCAGTATATATGCCGCATATAGAATATAAAACCGAAACCCGGAATCTCACAATTTATATTAAAACCAATCATCAACTTGACTTCTGCTATACTTTGAAAGGTATTAACGATGGATATTCTTTCCGTCAACGACCATAGGAACTCAAATCACACATCATTTCATTTTCCAACGTATTAATGGAATAATAAGCCTAAGAACAAAGTGGACCACTTTTGACTGGTTCTGATTGTTGTGTTTGTCACCTGTCTTACTCAGGAACAAAGACTTGATTTATAAAATCCAATTTGCCTAATTGTAAGATAAGCAGTTAAGCACCCACCAATAAAACAAGTCAAGTTCCATCCAAAACCATTTGTTAGAAAGAGGATCTTACAGGAGGACAAGTCACTGTTCAAATGGGTTTATTGGTTCAGCACTTTTTGGTGGTTGATGATAAGATGACATTGTTTAAGCAATTAAGTTGATGTAATATCATCATATTATTGTATCATGAATTATAGTTACGAATTATGGGCCATATAATGGTCGATGGATAAGATAACACTCTGTCAAGTATAAATGAATATAAATTAGAGAAAACACAAAGGAAAGAAAAGTCCAACCTACCATTACCCTTAATAATAATGACCAAAAGCTAATAAGAAATTTGGGGAGGCAATAATCATGAACAAACAGATTTTACAGTGAAAGTAATCCTCAAAATCACAATGGTCGTGTTAAATAAAAAGGTGTGGTAAAGGGTGGGTAAAAAAAAAAACAATTTATAATATATATTTTATATTTAGAAGAGAAGGAAAAAATGAGAGGTACCAAGGAACAAAGCTTCCAGAATTCCAAATTTGTATATGAATCCCTCCGTGTACAATGCAGTTTGATCTGCTCTGACCCTGTAATGGCAGGGTGTGGCTTCTATACATGAATGTGGTGATGGATTATTTGCGTATTATATATATAAAGTATCCCTCGGCTACCTTGCTTGACCTTCTCGAGCTTTCATGAAAAATCCTATTCCCCCCTCCCCATTCTAACAGTCACTATATGACTGCCTCTGTGATACAAATAGCTGTCATCCTCTTCGCTAAACTGCGTAGAGACCCATCTTAAACATCTGTGGTAGAAAACCAAGTACTTGCACTAGGAGAGGGCACAAGTAAATTCTCTTATTTCCAAACGTGTCACTCACGTACTCCTCAACATATCATCTGATAGTTCTAAACATTCCTCTGGATTGGCATAGAAATAATCCTCTTCTTTGGGCCTGTCAGGCATCACCAATCTCTTAGTTGCACCACCCATGCGATCAGCATGAACTTCCTTCACAGCTGAAGAGAATTCGTTCCAGTTCAATATTCCATCATGGTATTGATCTATCAAATCAACTAGGAGCTTTCTGTTCAATAAAATCGTCTTCTTGAACCCAAGATATCTGTAGCAGAATTGGAGGACACATGTCAACTCACTAGGCGCTTAAGTACTTAAAATTCATAACAATATGGAGGGAAAAAAATCAGAGTAAAGTAGAATTGTGCTTAAATCAAACTATGGTAGAAACTGCAATTTCTATGTTGGCACCTCATCTCTTATCAAAAGCAGCCGGATCATCCATCAAAAGTGGATAAAAATTTGTTTAATTAGGAAAATGTTCTAGATTTGTTGTGCATAAAAAATCTTCTATAGAAGAAATATACTAAAACAAGTTTACTGGTAGAAACAAATTAATATTCAAAGAATTTGTTAATCAGAGTGTAGGAGGGAGCAGGGAGAGTAAATCACAAATAACATTTCTATTAGCCAAAAACAACGTTACCTGCGATGACCCTCAACTACTTTGGCCATATTTCCATCATATGTAGGAACAAAGATATCACTCTCTAATGAGACAAGGTAATCCAACGCTGCCATCTGAGAGGAATGATTTTGGAAGAACTGAAGGTCAGATGGTTCCAACAGTGTTTCCTTTCTGACCTATTTCAACAAAGCATGAAGGCAAACAGTAAGAGGAAATTAAACATCACAATTTGCAGGTTTTCTTAAGGATAAAGTTAGTTACCAATTTTGGATAGTTCTTCGCAAGACTTGCCATTCTCCTATCCCCACCGTAGATTTCCCCAGCTGCAATGTAGATTTGAATGTTTTGATCAATGTCAAGGGCCCTAAGTGTGAGGGCAGTCTCCTCCGGTGTTAAAGGACACAAACCATCTTTTCTTTTCAAATCTGAATTAATTATTTTTTCTTTCCACCAAGGATAAGCATATCTGCCAAAGCACAGGAAATTGAAATTTAAAAAAGATTCATATCAAAACTCCTTTCAAACACCACGATCATTGAAAAAATTGAAAACGAAGAAACGAGTGAAGTAGGCAGGCAGAACACTCACCTCATCCTTGTCAATTCTTCCACTTCATCATTGTTGCAACCTTGTGTACAGCCAGAAAATGCCAGCATGTCCATCTCATACCTCAGATGAAGTACCAAAAATGGGCCATTTTGCCTCAGAAGCTTGATCACCCTTTTGCCTAACTCCTCAATCTGAGAAGTAAATCTAAGAGCACTAAAATTGACTCTGCAACGCAGCCGCTGAATCTCCAAAGGTTGGTCATTATTGGCCAGCCGGGCATCTGTTCGATTTAAATGAACAACTTTGTACTTTTGTATCAAAGGTAGAATCTGAAACAATAACCATGCCATATACTTTTTAATCAGCAAACGAGAAACCAGAAACAGCATAGTCAACATGCGTACAATTACGAAATTTAGATACGATAAAGCATGTTCAAACTTTTCAACCTGTAACCCCAAGAATTATAAAAACTGACCTGGTTCTTATAGTATGATATGTCAGACCAACTAATCGGTGGCATGCTGTAAAGGAAACCATTTTCCACTCTCGTCTTGAGTCTAGGAGGCAACTCTTTCAATATCCGCACCTCATCCCTCAAGGATGTAATAAAATGGTCCACATCAAAGATATCTTGGAACTCACTGATACACAAGTAATAAAATTCATTGAAGAGTTACTTAAAAAATAAACATGGGTAGATATAAACTGGTGGATGATGGAACAAGGTACAAAGCAGAGTGTGGAATTGAAAAGATGAGAAAACATCCCCCAAACTGTTTTTTTAATTTTTGGTTTCTAAAGCACTTGTTTTGGAAACAACTTTCAGAATATTTCGAATGAGAAATTGTTCAAGAAAACAGACTTTAAAACCAAAAAGTGACAAGAGAAAACAAACACAAACACACCTTAAACCTATTACACTACACCTCCCACAACATTTTGCTATAACAACATACACCAAAACGGAATTAGAAACTAACCTGGGGTCAGCCCAAAAGGACGCTTTATCCAATTCCGGCACTATAAGCGTCACGTTTAAATACCTTGCAATCGCCACCATGTCACATATCTGTAAAAAAAAAAAAAACCAAATGAGCAAAAATTCAAATTAAAAAAAAAACGGCAAACGCATGTACTAACCAACAACTACCACTCACCGCAGCCCTCATTTGGTTGAGTCCTCCATTGCACGACACCATCAAGTAACCGTTATTCTTATAAACCCCTGCCAAATACAACCATAAAAAAAATACGTAAACAAATCGATCAAAACGCGCGAACAAAGGGATCAAAACGACGAACGAATATCAATTATCATTTATCACTGACTCTTGGGTGGGAGCACTCTAGGCGTGGTGGCAGACGGCAACTCAATGAGCACGGCGGATTCGCCGTGCGTGAAACACGACGGCCACCCTTTGAGGACACGCGGGCCCCACATATCCCCCAACGCCGTTAACTGAACGACGCAGGTCCACAGTAACACCGATGTGGTGGCGCGTATCATCCACAGTTTCATCCTCGAAGACCTCGCCGAAGAAACTACAACCGAATTCTTTAACTTACTGTTGTTATTATTATTACTTTGTCCCTTCAACCCCATCATCATCAACCCTTCCCAAACCACCCTCCCTCCTCCTCTTTTCCTCTCGCTCTTCTTATCTCCTAACAACACCGCTTCCTTCATAAATGCAACCCCCCTCACCCGCGCCCCAAACCCTAACGGTTCAATTGGATTCAATTCCCCCTCCCCCAATTCCAGATCCAAACCCGCCGCGAGGCTCCCGATTCCAGAATTTCGAGGCGCATTACCCGAAACGGCGAGATCCTCGCGTTTTGAATGCAACTGAATGCGCCGGAGAGCGAGTGGATTGGACAGCGTCGGCGATTGATCTGAAACGATCGCCGGCGAGTAAGAGAGCGCGAGTGGAGAAATGTATTATAAGAGAGAATCAAACGCGTCGCAAAAGCGAAAGTAGGAGAGAGAATGCTAATGTGAGAGAGAGAAACAATGAAGGTTTTCTGTGTTGTTTTCACGGTTGTTTTGTTTTGTTGTTGTTCGGCTCGGGTCGAGGGAGAAAGAGCACGAGCCGTACGACGTCGTTACAGGACCGTAGTTAAGATTAAGAAGAGGGTTATGAGGAGGGCGTCCGTGAGAGGGTTTATTTTTTAATTTTTAATTTTTAATTTAATTTATTTCTTGGGTGCGTCTCACTAAAACGAACCAATAAATGCCGAGGCAGTGCGTGGGGCCCACAGGCCAGATGTTCGGCTGGGATACGTGGTGACCCTTCATTGAGGGCTTTCCCAGAAGAGGGTGAGTGATTTCGTTTGGCACCCTCGTCTCGTCTCGCCCACGCCGACATTATATCGCGAGATCTGCACCCAACCCAATCAATACTATTACTGCTATTGCTTTTTGATTTTTGGCATTAATGAATGTTATTATTGTTGCAATTCCGGAAAAGCAAACAAATCATTTTCAATGAAACTTTTTTTTTTTCCTTTGAGAGAGGGATTTGACTTGTTTTACTAACAAATGAACATAATTGATATGGGTGAGAACGTGAGTTTTCCGGTCTAATTGATCTCCATAAATATAAAAGCAAACACATGCACAAGAAGCATCAAATAAGGAAAAAAACATACAAAAATTTATAATTGCCCCCACATTTTCTCCTCAAGCCTCAATGGACTTTTCCGGTCTAAACCTTTACAAGTTCACCTAAGTATTTTTTTTCAAATATCTTTTTTAAGTTTTAATTAAGTATTCTTTTGAAAAATCTCATCTTTTTTAAGTTTTAATTAAGTATTCTTTTGAAAAATCTCTTTGAACTTCATCCTAGTATTCTTTAAGTCTTTGTATGCTCCTCCTCAATTTTCTTTAAGTTTTTATAGATGTTATCCAAGTTTTTTTTTCTAAAACTCTTTTCAAGCTTCAACCCTAAATTAGCAAATGTTACTTGACTCACAACACTTGTTGTATTTTCTCAACCTTCAAAAACAACAATCCCCTTAATTATTCTTCTAAGGTTTTCCTACCGTAAAAAATTTTGTTTAAGGACATGTTCCTAAGACACCTTTAAGAAGCTTTCATTAGTAATACTTCTCTAAAGTAGGTATTTACAAACACTCTATGGCTGAATAGATTTTGACTTTAAGTCTTAGAGTGTTTAGTCTAAAGAAGACCATCATCAGAAGCTAAAGATATGTCTATACAACTCAACTTCTTGATCTTATCTTCTCTATTTAGCTATGTCTATACAACTCAACTTCTTGATCTTATCTTCTCTATTTCATTTTCCTTCCTAGCAATGAGCTTAAGCAATTGTTGTTCCTTATATATATAAAGCTTGTAGATGATCATTGTTGATTTCTTAAAAGGCTTGAAGGCCAAGGAGATTCATTGTGTGTTGTCTTTGTCAAACAATTGACGCATCCTTCTTCCTTAGGTTGATGATAACTTGCACCATTTAAAAATTGAATTTGTAGCCTGTTGGTTCCTCTTATGTTAGTGGCTCTCATGACTTCTTCTTTCTTCAGCTTAGTCATGAGTTTGCTACTCCAAAGAAGCGAGTCTTTTGTGTATTGCAAATCGTATCCTTTCTTCAAATAACTGGCCTTTCTTAGGAACACTTCTCATGTCTTCTAAATATCTTGCTTTGACTAGGACTTGTAGATGATGACAAACTTTATTCTCTAACATCATTCATGTCTTGTGGAGAGCTTGTTACCTTAAATGTAATTCCTCACTACACTACTACATGGTATAGTCCTTTATGATCTCTAGTGTGTGCTTCTAAACAATGTAGACTCCTTTATCTTTGGTCTTTTGTTCTGCATTGCTTCTTCTAATGATCCCTTAGTCATATGTGGCTTCTGATATCTACTCGTTGACTAAAGCTACCTCTAGAATCATGTTTCTAGTCATATATAACTTTTTATATCTACATTTTGACATAGAGAACATGATTGCTCTTTTATAGGAGATATAAGGTGGGTTGAGTGGTTAAAAAAGAAGGGAAGAAGGGAAAGATCACAAGTTCAATCTCATCTACTAACAAAAAATAACATTATAACAAACTAACATTTGGCTACAAAAAAATATTATTGCTCTTTTGCTTCTAGTATACTATTTTTTTGAATTTGGATAGGTCCCAAGCTTAGAAAACCTTCACTGTAGGCCATTGCTTCACATCTTTTTCATGTTTCTGAAATAATTCCTATCTAAACTCGAGCATTCAAGGCAAACCACTAGTAACACAAGTCTAAAGGACTTCAAATTTGTTTCTTAAAAGTTTGTTGTCATTAAAATATCTTGGTTCAAAAAGGATTATGCTTGAACATTCTCTCCCTTTTTTATGATGATAAACTTTTAAAGAAAAAATTAAGTTTGCAAACTCTTAGGATCATAAAGATATAACAATAATTAATACCCCCCGTTAACAGATGCTCTTTAAATTTGTTAATGGAATACTCCCATTCGATGTATACCTATTGTTATGTTCATGATAAATCAATATCAAGCATGTGTAAGACTTCATAACACTGAGATAAGAGAAACTGGAAAAAAAATATTCATTGATAATTTTAAAATTCAAAACATGATAAGAATAATACAATAGGGTTATGCTCATAAAATTCCTAAGATTCCTTAACTTTCCCACTCCTACTCCTACTCCTACATTATTCTCCCTTTTGTGTCATCAATCAAAAAGGGATCTTAACAAAAGGTGCTTCTAGATTGGTGAGCATACAAAGAAATTTTTGTGGGGTGGTGAGGAGGGAGTGAGAAAAATTCCTTGGGTCAGCTAGGAAAATTGTGTAGGCCAAAGTCTCATGGTGGGTTAGCAGTTAAAAATATTGAGATTTTTAATGAGTCACTCCTTGCTAAGTAGAAGTGGAATCTCTTTCACCAAAGTGATTCCTTGTGGGGTATGGTCCTTACATCTAAATATGGGGGTTGGTCAAATCTTGATGAGGAAAGAGTTAGTTCCCATCAATCTATTTGGTGGAGGGATTTGAAAGGGGTGTGTGGGAGTGGGAATCAAACCAATTGGTTTGAGAGTTTGTGTGAGTGGAAGGTTGGTAATGGGTCTCAAACTAGGTTTTGGCTAGATATGTGGTTTGGGTTGAGAGCTTGGTGGTGAATTATCCAAGGTTGTTCCTAATTATGGCTCAACAATCTACCTATATTCATCAAGTTGGCGACATGGTGGATAATAAATGGTGTTGGAATTTGGAGTGGCATAGACAATGTTTTTAATAGGAAAAGGTACAACTACAACAATTAATGGGTGAAGTCAATGCATAATATATCAAAGGTGTTGGGACTGATGAGTGAGTGAGGCTGGCAAATAGTAGTGAGAAATATATTGCTAAGTCCACCTATGGTGCAATGTTTAGCTCAAGGAGTGTATCTCAGCCAACAAACATATTTTCAGTAGTGTGGAATCTCAAAGTACCAAAGAAAGTTCAATATTTCGTATGGAGACTTGTGATGGATAGGTTGCCTACTAAATTAAATCTAAGAAGGAGAAATATACAACTTCATGAGATGCAATATCAATGTCCATGGTGCAACGATGAAGAAGAATCCTCCTCCATGTGTTCATTACATCTAGGGCAACAACTACCATTTGGAATACAATTTATAGTTGGATTGATATCTCAACTACTATACCTCAATCTGTGATTGCACACTTTTTGCAACATCAAACAAGGATTTTGGAGAAATCAAAGAGGGATTGGTTGTATGTGATATGGTGTGCAACTATGTGGAGTATATCGAAGGGATGTGATGCAACAATTTTAGGGATTGCTAATTTTGATATGGATATGATACTACAAGTTCTTTTCCTATCATCGCTTTGGATTAAAAAGAATGATGATACTTCATTTTTTTTCATATAATCAATTTAGTGTAAACATATGAGCTTGCCTTGTAATCCAATGATTATTACACTAAATCATTGATTTGTTTGTGGGGGTTGGGTTTGATGTATTGATGATGTATTTGCGTATCTATATAATAATAGGTATAACCATAATAGGTTGTCTATGTTTTCTTTCGGGTTGGTCTTTCATGTAATATCTATATAAGTATATCTTATACATATACTTTTTTGATATATATATATATATATATATATATATATATATGTATATATAATTCTATTTTTTTTCAAAAAAAAGAAGAACTTCTAGATGACCCGGTAAAGTGTAGTGGTGGAAAGTTGGATTCTAGAAATGGCTTAGCATCAAGAGTAATCACAAGCAGAATAGTAGTATTAAACTATTAAAAGAATTCATTCTCTCTACTTAGTAAGTTCTCTATTATTTTCTTACAAAATTTTCCCTTCTTATTTAGTTTATCTTGATCTTTAGTAATTTTTTAATTTGCCATACCAACGTTTTCTCGCAAGATTATTCTTCTACCCCCTTGTTGTTTTTGGTTCTGCTTTAACTAAAGGATTAGGATATACTTCTAGTTGTTCTTCAGAAGTAGGTTTTTTGTTCTTCCTCGGGGATGTTGGACTATTTTAGGCAAGCATACCTAATCGTTCAAGTAGACAATGCAAATAAAGTATCACTCCTTCGAGGACTTTGACTCAATGCCTAGCAATTTCACCTTTCCTACTATATTACTCAGACTCGACAAGCCTTCATACTCAGTGCCCAACTGAGTAGATCTCTTATTATACTCCAATAGTCTTGATTGATAATAAGGAAAGATGGAAAATCTATCTTTTTTGATTATCAAGAGAAAGATTAAGGTAAGATCCGACATGGAATTATCACATAAGATAAGATTCAATATTATCTTACTTAAAATATCTAATTAGGGGAATTAAGCCTATGGAGCTAAGATATAATCTTATCTCACTTATAATATCTAATTCGGGAAATTAAGCCTTTGAACTTAATTTCACCACTATAAAAGGGGTCACAAGGTTCCAGGTAACCGACTTTACTCTAATTAACTATTAATACCTACTCATACCTCTGCATCACTAACTTTAGCATTGGTGTAATGCTTATGATTGGCGATGTCTCGATGGCTCACACTCTACGATACTTCACACAGTAACACTTCACTCAACTTCCTTGTTGGTCAGAATCCTCCATAGGTATCCTTTTTTGAGACCTTAACAATCTATTTCAACTACTTTCAGGATCAATGATTGTCCCTACAAACCAACACAAGACTTTTTAGCGCATTTTATCTTCACTCACATGCTTTTCGGGAAACTTTCCAAAAGGTCACTCTTCCCATAACTACTCCAAGCCAAACACACTTAATTGTGGAGTTCTTAACTGATGGGCTACCGAAAAGTAAATGCATATTATTGGTATAGATCATGCCAATTGATTCTTTTAAGTCATCCTTAATTGTACAGTCTCATACCTACACAACCTTTGGATCCCTCTTATTCCGATGTGATTTGTTTAGGGTGCTACATGCCCACCAACTTTTGCCTAGGTCATCCTTGAACCACATCATATTAGGAGAGAGGTTTACTTTAGTACCATTTGTAAAGTCCCTAATTGATGACGTCTTAACGACTGACACTCTACACCACTTCATTGGTAATACTCACCCAACTTCCTTGTTGGTCAGAACCATCCACCACTCAAAACCCTCCATAGGTAGCCTTTTTCGAGATCTCGACAATCTATATCGACTGCTTTCAGGATCAATGATTATTTCTACAAACTAACATGAAACTTTTCATCGTGTTTTGTCCTCACTCACACGCTTCCCAAAAAACTTCCCAGAAGGTCACTTATCTCATAACTACTCCAAGCCAAGCATGCTTAACTATAAAAATTTTAAGTGATGGATTACTGATAAGTATATGCATCTTTTTGGTATAGGCAATACCAATTAATTCTTGTATGTCATGCCTACACAACCTTTAGATCCTTCTCATTCTGATGTGATTCATCCAGGGTGTTACATGGTATGAGATTATAGAATTAAGGATGACTTAAATGGATTAATTGGTACTAAATAAACCAACAAGATGCATATACTTTTTGGTAGCTCATCACTTAAGAATTCCATAACTAAGCGTGTTTGGTTTGGAGTAGTTATGAGATGAGTGATCTTTTAGGAAGTTTCTAGAAAATTTTGTGAGGGAGGACAAAACACATTGAAAAGTCTTGTGTTGATTTGTGAGGGGAGTCATTGATCCTAAAAACAATCGAAATAGACTATCGAGGTCTTGGTAAGGGCTACCTATAGAGGATTCTGACCAACAAGGAAGTTGAATAAAGTGTCACTGTATGAAGTATCGTAGGTTGTGAGTTGTCAATATGTCACCAATCAAGGTTGTTATAGTTGGAGTGTCTTCATAGGTACATCCCACCACCATTCGTGGAGGAGCTCACGGAGGAACAACCCATGAGGAGGTTCTACCAAATTTGGTGGGGACATTTTGCGCCCACAGTAGGACCCAATAAAACTTTACCCGACCAAACCAATCTAATTTCCAAACAATACAAGAAAAACTCAATTCAAGGAGTTTGTGGAGATTTAATCAACACTTTCGTAGTTGTTAATTAATCCAAAATCATCATCAGTGTAAAGCACGATCTGGATATGTTTTTGTGAAATATTATGATGATGCATTAAAATAGGAATGCACAAAGCAACAAGCCTAGATCTTGTTCACTCTTGGAGAAACCAACCGACAATGGTATTAGGCACCACTACTTTCCAAACAATTTGTTTTACATATAGGGTATGAAAGAGGTAATGCTCTTGCAACAATTCACACCATAAATTTAATTTTTGTTCCATCTCTGGACACATCACGAGGCCATCATAAGGTATTATAGCATACTAAAACTTACAAATACTACGGTTTAAAGGTATTGCACCTTTTCTTTTTGTAGCAACCTTTAGATCATCCATGCTAAAGTGTTCACACTAAAGATGCCATGTTATTCCTCTTTGTGCCATGGCACAATATTTTATCTAATCTTTTATTTGAACTTAATTGCCTCCTAAGTATTACCATATACTGCCTCCGGTCTTGAACATAAGCAACAAAAGTTTCTCATTTTTTGGTCTCAAATATAAGCAAATCTCAAGTACTTTTTGTTTACAACAAATCTCAATTACCTATGCCTTGTTTAAATGACTCTATCTTCAAAATACCCTTCACTTAATAAGGCCAAAGATTTTTTTTATGATTGATATTAAGTTCGAATGAAGGATAATTTAGAGAAAATATTTATTTTTAATTGGAAATAATACAATTTAATAAAGTTAACTATTTTTTTTAATAAGTGTGAAGTAATTGTTTTTTTTTGCTTATAATCGAAACCGGAGGGAGTATGTGCTAAAATGAAAATTAGAATTGACTTGGAAAAAGTTAACGTGTGCATGACATAAGGACACATGAAGCTTAACGTGTGCATGCTATATTGCTAAAAGCATAAATCCTAGAGTAAATAAATACCTTCATACAAAAGGCACAACCCTTAACAGTTTTTTACAAGAGTGTGCATGAGTTTTAAATGTCATCTTGAGCATGAATAGATATTATATCATGTCATATTATATCACCATGTTACCACATCATTTTATGCCATTATATATAAATGTTTGGAGGTAAGGCAGTTTACCTGGCACACCTATATTTGGAACTGATTTTGCCATGTGAACATGCCATGAGCAACATTACAACTTGTATGGGGCATAGTTAACTTGTCATTTAAACACTCACATGTTGAGGATTTGGCTTGTCATATATAAGAAAAAAATTATTACTATTATATATAATTCAATTTGATGAGCATGTTATATGTACCATTGATGCCATCCCGCATATATTGAGAACATGCCGTTGATTTTCCTTTGATATAAGAGACACCCATGTCAAGCTTTTCATTTTGATATGCATTATTGTAGGGCATGTTAAGAATTACATGCCTAATGTCATTAGCTTTTGCCTTCAATGGCTCGTGAGTATTACTAAGTAATATGTCTACACTCACCAATTAACTTAGACTATTTTGATGACTTTATATTGGTGTTATATGAAGAACGACATACCAATTTCTGGTATTTGGACAACCTTTTATATGATAACAGGTGTTTAAAGCACACATGTATTGAAACGCCAAAATAGTTTCCATAGTTGCGAAGCCGTAACAGAGCAAAGGCTGTTGATGTATGTTGTAATTCAGTTAGTTAGTTAGGAGTTAGGAGTTAGTTAATTTGACAGCTATGAAGGTAGTTATAACTACATGTGCAGTGTGTATAAAATAGTAGTAATCATGAATGAGAAATATGAGAGTGCAAAAGTTTTATTAAGAATTCTAAGTTCCCTCTATTTTCTCAATCAATTCATTCATCTTCTCTTATTCTCTAACATAAAGTGAGTGAGTGCATAGTGTGAGTGTGTGTGAAGAGCTTCTTTGTTCCAACAACTGGTATTCAGAGCAGAGGTTCAAGATCCTTGGATACTGAAATTGAGATGGCTTCCTCGAATGGAAATTTTTCAGCATCCATGCCTGTTCTCAAAGGCAAGAACTATGATGATTGGTGTGCTCAGATGAACGTAATCTTTCGATTTCAAGATGTGACAGAAGTGGTGCAAGAAGGGGTTCAAGAACTTGACAGGAACCCAACTGATGCACAGAAGGTGACTCACCGTGATTTGATGAAAAAAGATGCAAAGGCGTTGTTCATTATTCATCAGTGTGTAGATGCAGATAATTTTCAAAAAATTAGATCTGCTGATACTGCAAAGAAGGCATGGGATACTCTAGAGAAATCCTATGCAGGGGATAGCAAACTCAAGAAGGTGAAGTTGCAGACCTTGAGAAGGCAGTATGAACTTCTACAGATGAGTGATCAAGAAAGCATTGGTGAGTTCTTTTCTCGAATCTTGGCAATTACAAATCAAATTAATGCTTATGGTGACAAGCAATCAGACTTGGGGATCATTAACAAGGTATTAAGAACCTTGACACTAAGATTTGATCATATAGTGGTGGCAATTGAGCAAGGCCAGAATCTTGAAGAGATGAAGATTGAAGAACTGCAAGGAATTCTTGAAGCTCAAGAGATGAGGCTCAATGAAAGAAATTCACAAAGATCAGTTGAGCAAGCTATGCAAGCCCAAACAACCAAAGGGAACAACTATGATGGTGGCAAGAATAAGAAGGGAAAGGGAAAGTGGAAGAACAATAAGTGGAAGGGGTCAAGTGAGGGCTCCAGCAGTTCTGAAAATCATAACCAGAATGAAGAAACAGACAAGAAAGGTGGAGGGAATCACAAAGTGGGTAAGAAGAAATTCAACAAGAAAGGGATTCAGTGTTATAGCTATAAAAAAATGGGGACATTTTGCAGATGAATGCAGAAATAAAAGGGTTCCAAGAAATGCAGATGAGGCTCAATTGACACAAGATGAGGATTTTGACTCTGATAAAGTGTTACTAATGGCAACAACAAACTCAGAAGAAGACAATGTTAATTTGTGGTATCTTGACACAGGCTGTTCCAATCACATGACTGGACATAGAGAGTGGTTTGTAAACATTGATGATAAGGTGAAGAGCAAGATCAAGTTTGCAGATAACAGCTCTGTAACTACAGAAGGCATTGGAAAGGTGATGATTCAGAGGAAGGATGGACAACACTCATTTATCAATGATGTGCTATATGTTCCCAATATGAAGAATAATTTGCTGAGTTTGGGACAGTTGCTAGAAAAGGGCTACTAAATGCAAATGGAGGACAATCAAATGAAGATATTTGATAGCAAGAGGAGGCTGATCCTAAAGGCTTCTTTGTCAAGAAACAGAACATTCAAGATTGGAATTCAGATTGCAGAATTTCAATGCTTGGCTGCTTCTATAAGTGATGAAAGCTGGATGTGGCATCATAGGTTTGGTCATCTAAATTTCAGGAGTTTAAGTGAATTGAAAAGTAAGAAAATGGTTCATGGTCTTTCCCAAATTGAGATACCAAAACAATTATGTGTTGAGTGTTGTGTGTCAAAGCAACCAAGGAATTCTTTCAAGTCAGAAATTCCAATCAAATCCAAAAGAAAGCTTGAAGTGATCTATTCTGATGTGTGTGGTCCTCTTGAAGTAAAATCCCTAGGAGGTAACAATTACTTTGTGTCATTCATTGATGAATTTACTAGAAAAATGTGGATCTATTTCATTAAGCAGAAAAGTGAAGTGTTTAACATTTTTAAGAAGTTTAAGTTGTTGAGTGAAAAGCAAAGTGATAAGGTAATCAAAGTGTTTAGAACAGATGGAGGTGGTGAGTATAACTCACATGAATTTCAAGTATTTTGTGATGAAGAGGGGATAATTCATGAAGTGACATCTCCCTATACACCTCAACATAATGGTGTTGTTGAGAGAAGAAACAAAACCATTTTGAACATGGCTAGGAGCATGATGAAAGGAAAGGGAATGCCTCATTATTTATGGGGAAAGACAACTTTTACTGCTGTGTATATTCTGAACAGGTGTTTCACTAAGAGATTGCAGGGATACACACCTGAAGAAGCATGGTCAGAAAAGAAGCCTAGTATGAGTCATTTCAGAATATTTGGTTCACTGTGTTTTAGGCATGTGCCTGAGCAGAACAGAAAGAAACTTGATGACAAGGCTGAACCAATGATACTCATTGGATATCATCCAACTGGTGCCTACAAGCTGTATGATCCTAGAATGAGGAAGGTTGTGATTAGTAGAGATGTCTTGATAGATGAAACAAAGGGTTGGAATTGGGAAATAAATGTTGTTGACAATGGTGAAAGAAAGGTGATTGTGAACCTTGTAGACAAACAAAGTGAAGAGGATGTACCATCATGTCGAGAGCAACTCAGAAGGTCACAAAGAGAGAGACAAGTACCACAAACACTTAGAGATTATGAATTGTATCCTGATACAACAATCATTGTAGAAGGGGATTTTGTGCACTTTGCTCTACTTGTTGAATCAGAACCAATGAGTCATGATGAAGCCTCACAAAGTTCACATTGGAGAGCAGCTATGGAAGAAGAATTGAGATCAATTGAGAAGAATCAGACCTAAGATTTAGTCCATTTGCCTCAAGGAAAAAGACCAATTGATGTGAAGTGGGTCTATAAGACTAAAGTAAAGCCTAATGGAGATGTGTCCAAGTATAAGGCAAGATTAGTAGCAAGGGGATTTCTGCAAAAACATGGCTTGGATTACAATGAGGTTTTTGCTCCAGTTGCAAGACTTGAAACTGTTAGGCTCATTGTGGCAGCTGCTTGCAATAGAAACTGGTCTCTATATCAACTGGATATGAAGTCAGCATTTTTGAATGGGCCACTAGAAGAAGAAGTCTACATAACTCAACCACCTGGTTATGTAGTTGCAGGACAAGAAGATAAAGTCTACAAGTTGAATAAGGCATTATATGGCCTTAAGCAGGCTCCTAGAGCCTGGAATATGAAAATTGATAGCTTCCTAGTCCAGCAGAATTTCACCAAGTGCACTACTGAGCATGAAGTTTATGTTAGAAACACAAATTCTGGTGAGTTTTTGATAATATGTCTCTATGTAGATGATTTGCTAGTGACTGGCAGTAGTAAAGAAGATATAAGAGTGTTCAAAGGAAGAATAATGGAAGAATTTGAGATGTCTGATCTTGGTGAACTATCATACTTCCTGGGTATTGAATTTGTTTCTACCAGTAAAGGGATTTTCATGCATCAAAAGAAGTATGCAGAAGACATCTTAAAGAGGTTCAATATGATGGATTGCAATTCTGTTATCACACCAACTGAAACTGGAATTAAGTTGCAAATAGATGGGGATGAGAAAGAAGTTGATCCTACCTTGTACAAGCAAATTGTAGGCTCATTGAGGTACCTATGTAACACCAGACCTGATATTGCCTATTGTGTTGGGTTGATAAGTAGGTTTATGGAGAAACCAAAGACACCTCACTTCTTGGCAGCAAAGAGGATTCTGAGGTATGTGAAAGGAACATTGGATCTTGACATTTTATATCCTTACAGTCAGAAGAATATAGAAGGAGAAGTGTTTGGTTATAGTGATTCAGATTGGTGTGGTGATAAGGATGATAGGAAAAGCACTACTGGTTATGTTTTCAAATTTGGAACATCACCAATCTCTTGGTGCTCAAAGAAGCAAAGTGTAGTTGCTTTGTCAATATGTGAAGCAGAATATATTGCTGCTGCTATGGCAGCCTGTCAAGCTCTATGGTTGGAAGCTTTAATGGAAGAACTAAACTTGAGAAATTGCAGTCATATGAGATTGTTGATGGATAACAAATCAGCAATTGATTTAGCTAAGCATCCTGTGGCACATGGCAGGAGTAAACATATTGAAACCAAGTTTCATTTCCTACGTGATCAAGTGAGTAAGGAGAAGCTTGAATTGGAGTTTTGTAGGTCTGAAGATCAAGTTGCAGACATACTAACTAAGCCATTGAAATCTATCAAGTTCAAGGAATTGAGAGACAAGTTAGGAGTGACATCCTTGACAAATCTGAATTAAGGATGGATGTTGATGTATGTTGTAATTCAGTTAGTTAGTTAAGAGTTAGGAGTTAGTTAATTTGACAACTATGAAGGTAGTTATAACTACATGTGCAGTGTGTATAAAATAGTAGTAATCATGAATGAGAAATATGAGAGTGCAGAAGTTTTATTCAGAATTCTAAGTTCCCTCTATTTTCTCAATCAATTCTTTTATCTTCTCTTATTCTCTAACATAGAGTGAGTGAGTGCATAGTGTGAGTGTGTGTGAAGAGTTTCTTTGTTCCAACAAAGGCATCTAGCCCACTAGCATTAGTGAAATACGAAGAAGATATGGACTCATTGGAGCATTGTCAAAGTCATCATAACAGCCAAAGGTTCATACATCTCCAACACTAAGCCAAGGTACCACCTAGATTCTAAAAACCAAAAGACGCATAAATAGATATTATCTTACAATTACATCATGGTCTATGCAATTGTTATGGCATGAATACATGCTCTTCCCTTTGGAAAATGTGCATCTGCATGAGTCTTCAATGACACAAGATGGACACAAGTCGAATGGGACAGGGGTGAGACTAGCAAAAGATAAAGCAATTTGTATAGCTCGATCTAACTCCATTACTATGATATTATCACATTATACTATCCTCCCATACTATAATGGATAGTCTATATTTCTCTATATAAATGGTTCTTTCTTTTACAGGATACTTTAACTCTCCGACTAGATCAAGAGTGACTAGCCAAAAATATTAGATATACGTAGAACAATAGGCTTCTAGGACTAAATAAACTGATTAGATCGAGATTGACCAGTCGAGAATATTAGATTCAAGTAGAGCAATAAGCTTCTTGGATTAAATAAACTTTGACTAGATCAAGACCGACTAGCTGAGACTAATAAATTCAAGTAAACCAACAAGCCTATGCAGAAACTAGTATCAGTCTCAATGAAAAATTTTCCAGCTTCGTCTAGTATCTCCAAGGTTTTTCCTCAGAAAAACTCTCACACAGAGGTAGTCATACATGACATGGGACCAATAGGGAAGACTACACATGGTATGGTACATGTCCAAGGGAATCAATATAGCCTTATTTAGTGTAGTTATCAAAATTTGGAGCAAACTAAAGTCAGGGTTAGCTGTAGTTAAGTTGGGCTCCATGATCTCCTAGGTCGAATTTGCATGTATCCTCCACCCGAGGAACGAGAAAGGAATACTTGCAAAAGGAACTCTAACGCTCAAGTAAGTATGTGAGTGAGTTGAGAATGAAATGAAAAGTGAAGGTAAAACTTGATATTTATAACATTGGATGGGGGTCATGAGTCCTTGATTGTTGGGATTGTTACAGTAGCGTAACAGTCCTATAATTACTAGATAAACTAAGTACCTGTAATTTGAAAAAATGGATAATTATCATTAAAGTTCAAATATATCAACAACTTATCGGCCTAACAATCTGGCTACTATGCGAGTAGTGTTTGTGTTCTTGTATTAGAACTGACAAGAAAGACTTACGTGTATATTGTAATGCCAAGTCACTTGCCACGTTAGTTTGTGGACCACAGACAGTCCATCTAGGATGATATTGAAGTCATAAAGGACATGGAAGTTTTGGGTAATAATGAACCTCATCAAGGAACAATGCCCACAAAGGAGGATAACACTTCAGGCAATGATGGGAATACCTCCTGCTAAGAGATCACTGTGATGGATTAATTAGGGTCCTTGGACCCTTTACTCTTAAACACTTGTTCTTTTATGATAGTGTTTACATTTTGGCATGAAATATCCGTGGAGCGATTAACGCTAAAGGTAGACATAGAGCTAAGGAATAGGCTTGTCTCTGTAGTCCTGGTATTTTCATTTTAGTGGAAAACTCATTGTCCTTTTCATGTAACTGAGCCCTTTTGGACTTCTTTGGGCTATGAAGCTGGCGAAATTATTGAAGCTCAAGGCCATGCAAGAGGCATTTGGGTTTTGGTTGAGAAGAGTAAATTGTTTCAAGTTGAAGTATTGGATACTTTTCCTCAGGCAGTTACGTTGAAAATTTTGAAGGGAACTTCTTGTTGGGTTTGTACTGCCATTTACGCCAATCCTCATCTAACTCATCATGATGATCTTTGGCCTTATTTGATAGCTCTTCGTCGATGTATTTTGCAACCATGGTTGCTATTGGGCGATTTCAATGAGATTGTATCGCCATTAGAGGTGAAGGGTGGGAATTTTTCATTATGGGAGGGTTGGAAAATTCCTCCAAATGATTGATGACTGTTCTCTAATTGATTTAGGTGCTACTAGTTATAAATATACCTGGTATAGGCGACAAGCTAATGGTCGTGTGGCCAAGTGACTTCATAAGGCTTTGGGAGATCAACCATGGTATTTGGCTTTATGTTTCCAGGTAGTCTGGGCCACTCATAAATATTTTGAACAAGTAGTGAGCCAGGCATGGAGTAGAGGGTCCCCAAGAATTTTGTGAAGAAGTTTAATAAGTTGGTTTTTGGTATACTACTAGAGTTGGATCTTTACTACTCTCAATTGCCTCGGGTAGTTACAGAACATTGGAGCTTTCCCAATCATCCTTTCATGATGCTCAATGTGGATGGTTCTTGGTTGGCCGATGATGTTATGGGAGGTAGGAGAGGATCATTTGTGGTTCACAAGGTGAATGGCTGTGTGGGTTCTCTAGTTTCTATGGCCTTGGAGATTCTTTACAGGCTGGACTTTTGGCTTTGAGAGATGCTATTCAACATGCTTGGATGCTGGGTTATAAGCAAGTTTAGTGTGATATGGACTGCCTTGATGCTGTAGATATCAAGAACAACTTACACCACCATCCTAATCACAAAGATGTTATTTATGACATCAAGGATTTACTACAACACTCTTGGGAGGTCATTTCCGACATACTCATCGTATATAGTGCTAATGAAGTTGCAGATATAGTTTAGCTCGACATGGTGCCCATGTGCAAAGCTTACATGAGGAGTTTGTTATTCCTCCACCCTTTGCTTTTAATGCTTTCTTATCTGATCTAGCAGTCTGGCCCATATACGGTAATCATGTTCTTTATTTTTTTCTGATTGTACAAAAAAAAAAACACATGTAATATTATTTTGAAAATTTTATCTAAAATATATTATCATTATACTAACCATAAAAGTTAATGATTTGATTCAGAAAATAAAGACTATGCATAATGTAAATATTTTTTAATAGATGCATAGTGTAAATTACTATCATCCAATTACAAATTTACATATTATCAAATATCATAAAATTATTATCTTTTACTAAACTTATATTTATGATAATTTTCTAATTAATTGATAATACAAGAATTTTTAGGCTGATATTATACAAAAATTAAACCCATAAAAATATTTTACTTTCAACAAATTTTTTCCGTTCATGAGTTTTTTTTTAAGAGATGCCATTCATAAGTTACTCTTTGGTCTAATCCTATTTCTCCCATGTCCTTAATACTTAATTACTTCATCAAAGTGTCGGTTTCGTTGTTGTGAAGAACCGTCCAATTATATGATTCATCAGCCCTGAAATTTTTTTTTTCTTTTTTAATCATAATATTAGCATGAAATTATTTTAATAAAAAATTATGACAAATCATTATTGGGAATCCTAAATATATAGAAATTGAAATTTTTTTTCTAATATAAAATCATGGATGATAGTTTTAGGCTACGTTTCAGATTCTTAAGCCCTAAGGACCCACGTCTCTTTCTGCCCCATCAACGGTCACGACGCGCGGCTCTTAATCCTAAACGGCAATTGTGGCATGACGTTCGTACGAACTCGGATCCCACGCGGTGCCCCAAAAGACCTTCACGCTTTCTTCCCGTTGTTCCAGCTATGCTAAAATCTATGCTTTAATGCCTTCTTTAGATAATGAGTGGAATAAAAAAATAGAAGAAAAAAATAGGAAAGGAAAAACAGAAAGGATGGATATATTAAAGAAACCAAAAAACTAAAAATAATGTTCAGATGGAAAAAAATAGGAAAAATAAATAGATTTTTATTTATTTATTTGGATGAGCAGAGGATAAAGAGAAAAGAATTAAATAAGTAATATGAAAATATTTTTATACTAGCTAAAAATGGTAATTTTTTACTAATATTTTTCTTAACATATTTTTTAGTTATTTATATTAATAAATAATTAAAATTTAAAACAAAATAAAATAGAGATATTATTCTCTCCCATTTCAGCCTAATTTTTTTTGGAGAAAATGTTTTAAATTAGTCATAAAAAAACAACTTCTCTTCGTTTTATGGTTTTTCTATCAAGCAAATGATAAAAAAATATTGATATTCTCTTCGTCTTTTTTTCTTCTTATTTCTGACCACTAAATTTCCATCCAAACGGGTAAAGAAACATGTGAAAGTTTATAGAGGATAAAATCAATAGAAAAAGTGATAAGTTAATTGATTAAACAAGAAGTGATTCATAAAACTAGTTGATATATTCGAGAAAAAAACTACTTAATAAATACAAAATGGCATAAAAAATACTAGTTGTGAATTTTATATAACTTTTTATTTTATAAACAAAAAATACTCTAAAACATGTGGTTTTATTTTATATGATTATAAAGTGTTTAAGGAGTTTAAGTCTCAGTTGCTAAGATTTTGCGCTAATCATGATTTAAATTTATGATCAAGTGTTTAAGGAGTTTAAGTCTCAACTACTTGAATTAACCATTAGTATAGTGAAATTAAATATGATGCATATTACCATTTTTAATTGAAATTGAATAAATTACAACAAAAGTTATCATTTATAATAAAATTGAATGACAAAATTACTCACGTGTCCCAGCTTATTTATTAAAGTTGTAAAATAGTTTCTTAGGTTGCTTGTGACTCGCGAGACGTACTTTTCGTGAAATTTTACCTTATTTATATCAGGGTTTGGTTCAAAAGTTTTCATAGCTTTTATAAAGACGAATATAATTAAATAAATTTTATATCTTGAATCAATTAACATATAAAGTTCAAAATGATAAATATTACTTAAAGCATCTTCAAGGAGTGTAATTTGAATAACTCATTTTGAGTTATTTATCTTATGTTAAATAATCTTTATAATATCACATCATAATTAAATAATTTATATATATTCTATTTCAATGATATAATTTTAAGTAACTTTCGAATTATCTCTTTAAATGAAAATATTTTTTTTTAATCATAAGCAACCAAACTTAACTTTAAGCAGTCAAATAAAACACGTATATCACTTTCAATGGTAAAAAAAATAATTAAGAAATGGTGTCTAAAGATAAGCAACCAGCATTAAAGATGCTCCTAAGAGATATTTTATAACTTTTAATAAATAAAGGATAAATTTTAACAAAAAAGTTTTTTTTTAGACCACATGTACCTTGATAGAAGATAAACCTATTCGAACGGGATAGAACAAAAAACTCTTTTTCAAAATATTTAATATAACTACATACTCAATACTCAAACTTGAAATATATAATTAATCTGGAACAATGTCACACCAATTAATGTACTTAAAATAAAGTTAAGAAAATATATGAGTAATTTATCATAATCAAATTAATTATTATAAAAATTACCTTTATTATATACAATCAAATCAATTATGATATAAGTTTCAATTATATTTCATTTGATTAATACTGAAAGAATAACTTGTGTTGTCACTAATTTGATTTTAAGTTTAAAAAGCTCTATCATAATTAATTTAATTACTCATCGTTAGTTCAATTTTAATTAATTTCAATTAAAATAATTAATTACAACTAATTAGATCATAATTAATTCAATTAATTGAAATAATTCAATTAAATCAATTATAATTTTAATTAATTTCATGTAATTTGAAATTTAATTAATTAAAATCATAATTCTAATATGAATTTCTCTTTTTAATTGAAATTGAATTAATTGTTTAAAGACAAAAAAAAAACAAATTTATTTCCTCTCAAACAGCAATAACACAAGATGTATTAAAAGCTGGGAAATGGGAATAAATAGACATGACAAATAATTTCACGCTCGTGAATACTGCTCTGATTTTGGTGAAAAATATTCGCTTTCATCAGGTATCAATATGTCTATGAGTACGAGTATGGGTATTACTTGAACTTTTTAAGCAAGGATGGAGGGGTGGATGTGCATCAAATTGTACCTGTACTCATCATTATTATATTTTTCTTATAACTTTTGTTACCACACACATATATATGTTAAATAACTAAAATTGTTACAACAATTTTTTATTGTTATAACTTTTGAAAATAGAAATCAATTAACTTAATAGTTAATATGCATTTAACTAAAAGTATAATTGAATTTTTAATTTTTTATCTTTATTTTCTTTGTTATTTATTATATTTATATATTGTTTGAATTAAAATATAATTTAAAAAAATATTAATTTATTTAAAAATTTATAAGTAAATCAAAATTATAAAAAAAAGAATGTAGTGGATTACCTATAAATATATCCGAATCTGATAAAATCTGATAGACATGAGAATGAATATTAAAATTTTAAATTCCCCTCTTTTATGCACGTACTATACCCACATTGCCTTTTATGGGATGGGATTGGGGAGAGTCAAACCTTAGGTTCCCTTAAAATTGAGGTTAGTGTTCCATAATCTTTTAAGTTTTATCTCTATACTCACATGCTATAATTTGTATTTATGCCCTTGATTTTATAATTTTACATCAAAGTTAGTCTAGGTTGAAGCCTACACTGCATTGTTCTTAGAAAAAAAATGTCATATTGCTATGATAGAAAAATATTGGCTAAGTTGCAAATTTAATATCCATAAAACTAATCCAAAACTTTGTTTACAATATAATTCAAGTAAAATGATTTTACTTTTACAACTGAAAGTTGTGGTATGAAAGTGGAAGAGGAGTAAAAAAAGATGAAAAATGAGAGTTGTTTTTGTTTAAGATAAAAAAGGGTGAAAAGTTGTAAAAAAAAATTGGTGAGATCCACCTTGTAACTTTCATCTCTCATACATAAAGAAAGAGATGGAAGTACACATTTCACGATAGATACATTATCTCGCTCCTCTTGAGACAACATCGAGACAAATTTCACATGACATAACTAATTGAAAGGTCAAAATGGATCAGTTGAACCCAATAGGTTTAAAGTTAACAGGTTGAGCCAGTTTGACTCACCTTTAAGCAAGTCATAAAAATATCAACCTGGTTTGTCCCACCATGGGTTGGTGGGTTACATAAGTTGGATCACAAATTTTTTTAAAATAAAAATATTAAAAATAAAGAAAAAAAGTTTTTCTATGTTTCTTTTGAAAGGAGACACTTTTTCAACAAAGACATTTATTAATTCAAATTATTCAAATACAAATAATAGACAAATGACTCAAATAACCATTCAAACATCTAATATTATCATTCAACTAACCATTCAAATGTATGGTTCATATACATAAATATCACTCAAAAGTCTTTAAACACTAAAGTCTTAAAATAAATAAAAAATATTAAAAAAAAAAGGCAAAACAAACAACCAAAAGGCACTAACCCTAAGTCCTTGACATCAACGACAAGTGGCTTCGCGAATAGTGGAGACCTTAACAATGAGATCACGACGAAGAAGAGAGAACAATTGACAAAAACCATGACTGGCAAGTGATGGCAGACGGAGGAGACCTTAACGGTGGTTGGCTGAAGGTGCTTAACTACAGGCAACGGCACAACCTCAATTGACAAAATCACACTTGAGAGAATGACTGAGAAGAGAGGAAGACTTAGGATGGAGGATGATACTTGACAGGGGATGATGATAAAGAAATCAATGAGCTTAACACAAGTAATGAGCGACGCGGCACGATGCCGAGTGGACAAGTGGTTAGGGACTTAGGGATCAAGATGGCAACATGAAAGAGAGAAAAAATGAGAGGCAGGGGGCAATGAGGCATTCATGCTTTTTTTAGGTCATGAGGCTACTAACATAATAATTAATAAAATAATGCAATTATACAAGTGTTTTTTTTTTCAGTTATATACTCAAACTGGTTTAGCTAGCTAGTTAAGTGAGTTATATTTGTTTTTTGTCAGCATTGTGAATTTTTTTTAGCTCAGCTATACCCATTCCGAACCCATGATGAGTCGGGTTGACCCAACGGGTTCAGACTCACTTTGACACCTCTAATAACCGAGATTATGCCCCCCTCTGCCTTTTTTTCTATTTTATTTGGAGCCCTCCCCTTAATTATTTTATAATAATAATAATAATAATAATAATAATAATAATAATAATAATAATAATAATAATAATAATAAAAACAAATAATAAAAGTAAAAATAATACAAAAAATTAATAAAAAAATAGTATTGAAAATAAATAATAATAATAATAATATATTTTAACTCAATATTTTTTTACTTATCTAATTACTTTAATTCAAATATTTTATCTTTTTTCATTCATGTTTATCAAACTCATCCTTAATAATTTGTATGGTGAAGAAAAAAAAAAAAGAAACATGGATTAAAGTCCTATTTTTACTATTTTTACAATATTTAATAAATAAATTGTCCCACATTCATCAACATCAATCACATCAACATAAATCACATCTTCATCAATTGATGGTCCACTAATGATCAATGAATGTGGAATTTAAAATATGTAATACTAAAAATTGCAAACCAAAATTATGAATTTAAAAATAATGAAACTAAAATTACAATTTTTTTTATTAAGAGGGAGTTATTTATAAGAATAACCACAAATTGCCACAGCGTGCAGCAACAGAAAAGAAGAAACCGTAAAAAATCTTCAACATGTGTTTAAGCTTCCAACGGAAAGAGAAAGAAAAAACTTTGTTAAATAGCCTTCATAATACATAAGAATAAGAAGATTAGAAAAGAAAATGGCAGTTTTTCTTTTATCTTTTAGAAAACTAATTCTGAAAAAGGAAAATATTTTTACTTTAAATCTGAAATTATGATAAAAATATTTACCAACAATTCCTCACTAATTTAAAATTTAAAGTAATGAAATAGCATAATATTATAATTGTGTAGTATTAGTAAAAAAATTTATAATTATATAAAAAACTGAAAAAATAATTTTAATGCTGTATAAGGCATTGTATTTCTTAGTACAATGATACTTTTGGGTTAAAACCTTATGCTTAGTGCACTTTAATTTCCACCCGAAAAATATAAAGACTTAATTGTCGTAGGTGACATCTCTTAATCGGACTTTATAATATAATATAAGTATTTATTTGAATTCTAATCAGTGAATATGCCTTACGAATTTATATATTAACCTGTCAGACAGACTAATCGTGTGCAGTAAATAATTCCTGAAGCAAAGAATACCGATATTTGTAAAATATTTCTACATAGTAGTAGAATTTATGTATGAGAGATAGGCAAAACGATGCACATTTTAGTGTACTTATGTCTCTTTTCTTTATAAAAAGAGGGAGCTATTTATTTATATGAAGAATAGCCACAAATGTGCAGTCCCAAATTACCACAACGTGTCTATATTTTGCTTGTGCTTCAATCCTTGGAATTGCTCAAAGTGTCTTTACACTATGCCTCTTTTAAAACATAAATAATTGGTTAACAAATGGGCCCAATACCATTACCAAAAAAGAGGACCTAAACCCAAGAAAACAATGATAACAAGGAAATTAATCCGGGAATAGGAACTCCCAAAACATCAGAAAACAATAACTGATTCAACTGAACAGTAGGTAACTTTAAATGTAAATTACTTGTTTTTTTAGAAAAAAATAATCTAGGAGGTGCATTTAGAAAAAAGATAAGCCAATAACAATGGCCTTTCACCATTTACATCCAAACTGGCCCGATGCGCTGTGTACTCTTCTAGGGAGCCTATTTAAGGCAATGGACATGTCTACGGTTTTTCTTTGGGATATGCTAGGTGCACCCAGCAATATTGCTGGTGCACCCAGCAATTTATTGAAACTACCATTTTACCCTTCACTAAAAAAGTTTAAAATATTTAAATAGTTTTCTTCTCCTCTCCCGGAATCACTCAGCCACTTCTTCTTGCTTCTGCTTTTCTTCCTTTGCTTACCTCTTCCGCGAGCCTTCTCCTTCACCGCGAGCCCAGGTGCTGCTTCTTTCGGTTGGACGCCATTTCCGTTCGAGGTAGGTGTCCCTAATCTTCCCTTTGCTTTTATTATGCACTGTAGTTGTAGCATTTAGGGTAGGTTAGAAGAACCTTAGGTTAGCGGAACCGTAGGGCAGAAGACGAGAGCAGGAGACGCCGGAAAAAATGGGGAAATGGCTGACGACGGAGTCTTCCGGAAGACCCGTTAGGGGTTCTTCCGGAAGTTCCGGAAGAACCTTTTCCGGAAAGTTTCCGGAAGAAGTGTTCTTCCGGAAGTAACCAAACGTCTTCCGGAAGAACACTTCTTCCAGAAGACTCCCGGAAAACCTCTTCCGGGAACTTTCCGGAAGAAGTGGTTCATCCGGAAGAATTCCGGAAGACGCGTACTTCCGGAAGAAGTTTCAAATTTCTGGAAGACCTTTCCGGAAGAACCTCTTCTTCCGGAATGTTTCCGGAAGAACCACTTCTTCCGGAAGTGGTTTTTTTGTTTTTTTTTTTTGTGTTTTTTTTAAAAAAAATTTAAACAGAAATTGTTTTATTTTTTTTAAATGAATTATTTTATTTATTTTGATTATTTTGTTTTTTAGATTTTATGAAAAATGAAGTTTGGGTTTTTGATGTCATATTTTTTTTATAATTTAAATTGTATATTTTTACTAAATATTAATTTGTAAATTAATTTTTTTTATAAAAGTAGTTGTGTTTGTTTTTGTTTATTGTTTATTTTTTTAAATTAGTGTTTTTTCTTTAAAAATGAAGTTGTCTATTTTTATAATTAAAGTTGTGTGTTTTGGAAGTTTTATAAAAATACTAATTTTTTATAATTAATTAGTTTATTTTATTATAAACGAAGTATTTTATTTACTAAAAAAATTGTGGATGTTTACTAAATAATTTTTTTTACATTAGTTGTTTAATTTTTTTTTAAAATTAAGTTGTGGATGTTTAGTAATGAATTATTTTTATATTAGTTGTGTTTTGTTTTTATAAATGAAGTTGTTTATTTTTTTTTTAAAAAAATTAACTTGTGGATGTTTACTAAGTAATTTAGTTGTGTTTTTTTTAGAAATGAAGTTTCTTATTTTTTTTTTAAATTAAGAGTTGGATGTTTACTAATTAATTTTTTTTACATTAGTTGTGTTTTTTTTTATAAATGAAGTTGTTTAATTTTTTTTTAAAATTAAGTTGTGGATGTTTAGTAATGAATTATTTTTATATTAGTTGTGTTTTTTTTTATAAATGAAATTGTTTAATTTTTTTTTAAAAAAATTAAGTTGTGCATGTTTATTAATAATTTTTTTTTACATTAATTGTTTTTTTTTATATAAATGAAGTTGTTTAATTTTTTTTTAAAATTAGGTCGTGTATGTGTGAAAATAATTTGATTTAAGTTAGTCTTATTTGTTTATAAATAAAGTTGATTTTTTATAAAGAAAATTGTGTATATTTTGACCGAAAAAAATACGTGTTCGACATGATTTACAGATCATGGCCAAAACACGAGGTTTAGGTCGTGCCATAGGTAGAGTTGTAGGCAGAGATAGAGCTGCTGACGAGGATGCTGGCGATGTTCCCGAGAGGCGTAGGCCTACTGCCTCAGCCCGTAGGCTACGCGTTCATCAGATGACTACGGAGGGACGTGATATGGCTGAGGACGTCGCTGAAATGACTGATGATGTCCCTGAGCAGCCTACGGAGGCACCTGAGATGCGTGCGGACGCACAGGGTGCTGATAGTGGTGAGGGGTCAGATGGTGATGATGCTGCAGAGGGATTCCCTGGTGGTCCACGTGACCCGTCAGTGCTCACATCATTTGCCGAGCATGTTGCACATGCCGTGTGGAGTGGACAGGTATTTTAATTTGTTAATTATTTGTCATTGTTTATTTATTTGTTTATGATTAATTTTTTTTAATAATTGTATAATTTGTACTTCAAATCAGGAACGTCCTGATTTGAAGTTAGTGTCACATGGGAGGAAGGTGACACTGATTGGGAGGCCAGTGCCTGAGATTGAAGGCCTGGTGGCTGCCACAGGATTAAGTTCATTGATAGATTGTTCAGTTATTACTGGCGATCCTGGACTTATATCCGCATTTGTGGAGAGGTGGCACAGTGAGACTAGCACCTTCCACCTTCCTGTAGGAGAGCTGACAATAACATTGGATGATGTGTCGTCCATTCTACATTTGCCCATCACTGGCGCCTTGCACAGTTTCCACGCTCTTTCTACGGAGGAGGCCAGATTCTTGCTCACGGAGTTGCTGGAAGTGTCTGCGGAGGAGGCCAGAGCCGAGACAGCACTCACACGTGGAGCATATGTACGATTAGGATGGGTTCGTGACATTAATGAGACCAGATGTCAGGCCCGGCGGTGGATTGTCGCAGCTTGCGCTTTTCTGCTGCACCTTGTCGGTTGCACTCTTTTTGCTAATAAGAGTGCAACATACGTGCATGTGGTCCACCTTGACGCTTTCCGGGACCTCGCTCATAGTGTTGGTTACGCTTGGGGGGTTGCCGCGCTGGTTCATATGTATGACCAGTTAGATGAGGCTTGTAGGACCACCACCCGACAGCTTGCGGGGTACTTGACGCTACTTCAGGTAAATTTTGTGTTTATTAATATGTTAGGTTCGATTATGATTTAAACATGTTTTTATGTTATGTTAACCTCAATTATTGTGTAGTGCTGGATCTATGAGCATTTCCCTAGTGTGCATCAGTGCGTGACTGACGATACATACCAGGAGACGTCCCCACGTGCTTCCCGGTGGTTGACGTCGAAGGCGCACATGAAGGGCATCACAGGAGCACCCTACAGGGCACGTTGTGATTGTTTGACCGTCACAGATGTGTCCTGGTTGCCATACACGGAGCATCGGGGTGTTAGGGCGTTTCAGGAGATTTCATCGTTCCAGGGTCAGCTCAGATGGGGTCCTATGATCGTCACAGTTCGACCGGAGAGGGTGGTGCGCCAGTTCGGTTACATCCAGAGCATCCCTCCGCCGCCTGTTAGTGCACGATTGTCACACGATCAGATAGATGACAGGTGGATGGAGTTTGCGGATCACTTACTACCTGCGGGTCAACCTTGTCTAGTGCCTGGGCAGGTATCTGCGGATTACATTGAGTGGTTTTTCCGCATATCTCACCCTTTCATGACACCGACCTAGGCAGCTGACCAGCAGAGGGATGCACCAGCTGCAGACCCTGAGGACTACATACAGCCGCCCAGCCCCCAGGTTCCAGTGGCATTTGACCCCCCTCCATATGTGGTAAGATTATTTGCGCGTTTAATGTTTTATGAGTTGTTGTTTATTTTGAATTTCATAACAAATGTTTTTACTGACTTTGACAGGATGATTACGAGGGATATGAGGCGATTGCACAGAGGTTGGAGCGTGTGCTCAACCTTAGGATAGTCACTGTAGGCACAGAGTTATATGACATTATGCAGGACTGCCTGACGATCGCGAGAGGGGGACCCAGTGCTGATGGGACGGTCAGGGCTCGTCAGAGACGCCGCACGGACCATTGATCATTGTATTTATTTTGTTGTGTTGTAGTTGACATGAATATTTGTAATTATTACAGTTTTTGTTTAATATAGTTGACGTGTTTTGCACAGTTTATTATTTTATAATATAGTTTGTTATTCCGATTGTTTGTGGTCCTTAAGCGAAGTTTATGGTTGTTTTAAATTTATTTTTAAAAAAAGGGAACCTAGAATCATGAGTTTTGTTTGTAAGAATTACATAAAAAATAAAAGTTTTTAAAATGATTAATAATTCATAAGTGAACCCTTTTTCCATGTTCAAGTACCCATGTTTGTAAGAATTACATAAATGAACCCTTTTTCCATGTTTGTAAGAATTACATAAAAAACATAAGTTTTTAGAATCATGAGTTTTGTTTGTAAGAATTACATAAATGAACCCTTTTTCCATGTTCAAGTACCCATGTTTGGGATTTTTTTGCGTGGGTGTGCCAGTGCCCTGAGACAATGGATGGCGGCCATTTCTCATGTTTGGACGTCAAAGAACCCAAAACAAATAGTCCCGTTCCCCGGTTCCGTCAACTAACACGTCAAAACAAAGCCTCAAAATCCAAAAAAATACGAAATGAACCCTTTTTCCATGTTCAAGTACCCATGTTTGGGATTTTTTTGCGTGGGTGTGCCAGTGCCCTGAGACAATAGATGGCGGCCATTTCTCATGTTTGGACGTCAAAGAACCCAAAAAAAATAGTCCCGTTCCCCGGTTCCGTCAACTAACACGTCAAAACAAAGCCTCAAAATCCAAAAAAATACGAAATGAACCATTTTTCCATGTTCAAGTACCCATGTTTGGGATTTTTTTGCGTGGGTGTGCCAGTGCCCTGAGACAATGGAGGGTGGTCATTTCTCATGTTTGGACGTCAAAGAATCCAAAAACAATAGTCCCGTTCCCCGGTTCCGTCAACTAACACGTCAAAACAAAGCCTCAAAATCCAAAAAAATACTAAATGAACCCTTTTTCCATGTTCAAGTACCCATGTTTGGGATTTTTTTGCGTGGGTGTGCCAGTGCCCTGAGACAATGGAGGGTGGTCATTTCTCATGTTTGGACGTCAAAGAATCTAAAAAAATAGTCCCTTTCCCCGGTTCCGTAAACTAACACGTCAAAACAAAGCCTCAAAATCCAAAAAAATACGAAATGAACCCTTTTAACAATTAATTTTTTGGACCACTGAAACAACGCATTCAACTTTATTATGGGAATTAAACACGCCGTAAACATATAAAGGTTACATCAATGAAAAAACAAAAAATTAAACATCACATTCAGTTGTTTAGCGACGTCCCACTGACCTCGTCTTCAACATATTTAGTAAAGACAGCTAAAATTTCTATTGGTCCATATTTTTTCCAGTAGTTAGATTGTACTAACACCTTCAGCAGTTCTTCGTTGGTGATCAGATCATTTGTTTCATATTTTATAACCGTATCTGAATACTCAAACCGAGCTGGTTGGCGGAAAAACAATCGTCTTACCGTTTGTGATTCGTGAATTCCAAGAGGGGGAATCCCTTTAGGTGCAACTTGCTTGATTAAATTCTTCAGTTCATCGATGGTACATGTTGAAGGAATTTGAAATTTCTTAGGATTTTTTCCTGTGAACGCGCATCCAACAAATTTGTTCTGCGGTGGCATGTTCCATTTGCCGTTGTAATACAGGATCGCGTCATGAATACGAGGCATAGTGCGTTCAAGTAAGTTTATTATTCCATCTGGTGTTCTTCCAACGGTGCATAATAACTCAATCGGACCAACACAAGAAAATTGATCATTACACATTAACATTGTGTTGACATCGTCATCATTTATCAATTTGATACACTCAAAGTGAATTTGGTTACCTGTATCGATGAATGGCTTCCGGTAGTGAATTTCATCCAAAAATTGTTTGTCGGATAGCTGAAGGGTATTGTGTATTCTGGTTTTTAGGCTTGCAAAATCACACCTATTTGGTACTCGAATGGGCACCGGAGTTGAAGTTTGGAAGTAAACCCCAGTATCATTGTGAATAATCGATCCATTTGGATAAATGAAAGCCAACCTTGAGTTGACAATCGTCTGACTGCTAGTTTCTCCTAGAAATGCCATAGTTTGTGTATCAGTTGGGAGATTATTTGAAAGCAAGATAATGTGTGATTTAGTAGCCTAGTCTGCCATATATATAGATGGTTGTGACCGAGCCTTTGTTTAACTTTGTTTACAAAAAAATAGACACGCGTAAATGTGTAGTCAAGTCAGCCAATGTGTTGTCGCTAATGTGTAGTCAAGTCAACCAATGTGTTGTCGAGCGACTGCTAGTTTCAAAATGTGTACTAAAGTCAGCCAATGTGTTGTCACGCTCAAACTGTAATACGCATGCATGTCATTATGTGTTGTCAATTATGGCAATGATGTATGTTGCACGCGTAAATGATTTTTGTTGGACCAACAATTTCCTTGCTTAACCAAACGAGTAGTTGATAATATTAATTGGTTAGTAACGGGTTACAAAAAATTATATCGCATAATGAATACAATTAAATAAACAATGCATGTTTAGTCTTCATTTAGGTCTACATAGTGTGTTTTGAATGACATCAAGCTTGTGTATTGCTGCATTCTACTAATATATGGAATTGCCCATTGCTTTGCCTGAGAATAACAATTGGTTGACCACAACAGCGCTGGAGGCGGCAACGGACAATGGTCTTTCAAATAAATCTGTTGTACATGAACAAACATTATATCATGCGCTGACCGTGCCAAATGAACCAGCGAAGTCATTGCATAATTGTTACACTAACTATATTCAATGTACCTGAACAAAATGATTTCCAAACACGTGACCGACACATATGATGCGGTGACCAGAAGAGTCAGGTGGTGGTTGACTTCTAAGAGGGAAAAATGTCATGCTTTGTTGTTGGGACAACGATACAAGGATTACGTTATACCGTGAAGCAATCACATATCCCATGTCTGTTATATCCATCCACTTGTCCACACTAACCTGAATGAACCAAACATACACATGTAAGTAATTTAAACATTGTTATTAAAAAAAATTAACCTAAAAACATACCTTTGAAAAGCCATCAACAAGTAGGGACAACTTTAATTGTTCAAATCTCTCTGTGCCACCGAAGAGGTTCATGTACTCATGCGACCACCTGCCAAGTTCTTTAAGCAATTCATTACGCACTAACGGCCACGAATCTTCCCCCATACCTAATAAAGCGCCAATGGACCGATATCCACAGTTACCGTCCGCTTTCACATCCACAACGTCACGAATGAAACCTTGAAAGAATGACGCAAATTGATCCAACATTGGGATGATCCTTTTTGGCTGACGCGGTTGAGAACATGATGCACTTCGTTTCACTGGAGAGTTGCTGCTTTGAACAGAATGAAAAGCATCAACATACTCCTAGTAAGACGGATCACGCTTTGTGGATGTTTGACTTCTTTTCATCGGTTTCTTCGGTGCACCTTTAGTGTTCACCTTTGACGGAGGATGGCACATAGAGTTATGATCAGGGTATGCGATTTCTCAAAGTTTACTCTTCAGATTTACTTTGCCAGCCACATCAAGTTCATCAAACCTTTTAGATATGACCTCTATTTCTTCCTTGATGGTGACTTCCGTCTCACATAACCCTTGGTCTGAAAAGCAAAGTCTCCTCCAAAAAAGATGGACTGACTCCAATGGGATGCTGCTAGCAGTATACCTAGAAAGCTCACATGCACAAGGAAGCCCGTGCGTGCTTCTCATCACACAACCACAAGAAGAGAGATTGTTCCCGAGATAACGTAGACGGTCAATCTCAGAAGCAATCTGATTTAAAGCATCCCTCGAAACCATCCCAAGAAGCCTCTTGTATAAGGATTTTTTATATACATGGCCAACCACATGCGTACTGGTTTCAAAGGATGCTTTAATTTCGACGTGTTGTAGCGTGATCATGTTGTTCATGGCATCCCAAACACTACATAGGTCTCCAACGCTATTTTGTAGTACTCTTTTGAGAGCCCAATGAGCTGATTCAACCCTACATTTAAAATACACAACAAACATGAAAATATACAACAATTAAATACCATTTAATATTAATCGTTACTAACAAATAAAATCAGTTGTTAATACCTGTTTGTTGTTGTGTTGCCTAGGTGCATGACCTTATTCGTCCATGCTATAATAAATTTTTCCTTGTAGGGGATAATCCATGTGTCGTTAACATAGTCAACGAACATCGGCCAAGGCTGTGACACCCTCTACCCCTCACATATATATTAATAAAGGAATAAAAATTCAAATATTAATTAAAAGTATTTTTAAAACATTTTTAAATACAAGCTTTTCAAATGGATAAAAGGCTCACATTCACTTTCTTCTACATCCTATTCAAACTTGTCCAAATAAATAATAAAGTCATCTCGACTCAAAGAAAATCATATAAGTCTCATACAATTAATATAGAACCTATATCCTAATGTCACATCCTATCAGAGCGTGGTGTTCCCGTGTCCTCTAGCATGAGATTCTTCATAGTCATCCACCTATTCATCTGCTCCCCCGAACACAAGTTCAAGATCATCACAGGATCAAAACACAACAACACACAGGGAGTGAGTTATCACATTCCTAGCTAATAGAGAAACAAGACAATTAAATATACATATTATATAAATGAGATACCACTTGCTTAAACATAGCTCACGTAACTTCACCACTTCATCATTCAAAATTCACTTTTCAATTATCAATCACATTACACAAGAATCCCACACTTCGATCAAGATATAATAACACATCAATTAGCAAGCATATGCAATAGTTATGCTAAGACTCAATCCTATATGCAATGTGGTACCATGTCAGTGAAAAACCACCCTGGGGCGCTTAGGAGTACATAACAAGACACACCACACAATGGGTTTGTCAGGTCACTCTCACTAAGTAAGATCATAGGGAGACCAGTCAGGGTCACGATGTTTTGCGAGAATGCTCCAACCATATGAGATCAGCATAGGCTTAAAGGAGCACTCAAACCCGGTGACCCCCAAGGCCTACACTCCGAAGAGTCCGTCAGGGCCTCTCCCTCCTGATTCAGGTCCAACCCCTAAAATAATTTTTGCATGCAGACACTGCTCATGAATTATACAATACCCACGACCTTACACTCGTGTTTTAAACACGTTCAACACAATCGCACTATGATTTAACACTGGCTCCTAAATAGGAAACCTACATTTTCTCTTTAACACTGCGCATCAACGCTTTTCTCAAGATAACACTGGTCGGGTTATTGTACAATTCATAGCTTACAACACAAGTAATTTCACATCAAGTGTTAACTACACACTTATCCACAACTAGAACTCATTCACAATTTCACTTCTCATAGTGTGATAATCCACCATCACATGTTTACACGTATCTCACAAATTAACACATGTTCAACTTTACACTTATACTCAATCTCAATAACAATATTATAATCTCAAAGCAACATATTCTTCTACAATTCATCACATACTCACAATTTGAATCATCATTTCATATCCTCAATATAACAATTTATATAAAACACTATCACAACATTAGGACTAAAACCCCTTAACTAATATTACACAATTATATCAAAATCATAGGTCGAAATATACAAATATCAAGAGCACAATTTATCAAGAAATTTTCATTAGGACATCAATATTTTATTTATAATCATAAAGGAAAAATTGCAATTTAATAAACATCTCAAAATAAAACCCCAATTTAATCCTCTAAGGATCCCTACACATGTTCTCACTAATCCCCAACTGTGAATAACTCATCCCTTACCTCTGAGCGGACTCACGTGTCTTCAGCCAGGGATAGCAACATCTCTAGCGGTTCCCTGAAATTCTTTCAGTTATTCCTCCGACTGCTCCGATAGAATTCCCAAACGTTAGAGAGACGGAGAAGAGATTGAAACCTCCACTTATACTGTCTTCATGCGATTCCTTTTTCTCCCTCCACGAATATTATCTCGCAAATCCCAACGGTGAAAGTGTGCGGAATTGAATTTCGAACAACATATCCAAATTTCACAATAATCCAACGGTTAACGAAACCGGGATCGTAGTTTTACCAAGACAGCTCTGGGTTTCTGTGGGAAAGAAAAAAGCTACAATGCGAAGGGTGTTTCTCTCAGTTCAGACATGATATCGAAATTCCCAACGGTGAGAATGCTCGGAATTGTGTTGCGAACATGATACTCAAATTTCACGACGATCCAACGGTGAACGGGTTCGAGATCGTCGTTTTTCTGAGACTGGTTTGGTGGGCTGCGGGAAAAAGAAAGGATTTTGAGAGGAGAAGGGGAAAAACGAAAATGAGGCTAAAAGGAGGCAGCTGACTTAACATAACTATTTATACCTAGGGTACTCAGCCTATTATTTGCTTTATATTTATTTATTTATTTTACTAAAAAGCTTTTTAAATTTATTTACGAAAAATTGGGATGTTACAAAGGCGAACAAGCAACTTGAAACTTCTGATGTGACTCATGGAACTCGTATTCGGACGGACAATCAACCAAAGTACCCCAACTATCCATTACATAGTCCCACGCATTTTTTTCCCCGATTAAAGATTTGCACTTCGCCTTCACATTCTTATCGATATGAAACCTGCACAACAAATTAGTAGACTCGGGAAACACAGTTTTCACTGCATTCATCAGTGCTAGGTCTCTGTCAGTGACAATAACAAGAGGGAGGCGATCGTGTCTTAAAAATAGGTCTCGAAATCGTTCCAAAGCCCATACAATATTATTAACACGCTCAACCTCCAGATATGCAAACCCAGCAGAGAATGTCATCGCCGTTGGTGTCACTCCAACAAAGTCAAGTAGTGGGAGTCTGTACCTGTTTGTTTTGTAGGTACTGTCTATAAAAAACACCAGATGACATGCATTGCATAACTTTACTGCATCTGGGTGACACCAAAACAGATCACGCACCACAACTTTATTCTTCAATCTATGTCAATGAATGTATTGATCACGTTCGAGAAGCTTCATCAGATGCTGCATTTCGGTATCAGCTCCTCTTATTGAAGAACGATATGCACTTCTTGCATTGTAAATTTGCTTTATCGTGGTGTAACTGTCGGCATTGTGTTCCTTCAACGTTAGCAAGATGTTTTTCGGTTTCACCATTGACTTTGTCATATCAACAATAATTTTCTTTTCTTCCTTAGTCAATCGCCCGATGTATGGATGTCCAACTAAGGACTTCGCCAATTCATGATTATGAATCCCACAGATCAACTTCACCATCCAACCTTCCCCTCCACGCACTGGTTTCCCACGAAGCCTGAAGGGACAACCACATTTCCTACTCCCGGTGTTTTTTCTAACGAATTCTTTATTTCTACACTTGTACGTACCACTCCTTTCACACCCAATTAACACAAATGAACTTCTTCCTCTGCTACCGGTCTCTGTGTCAGATCTCATAATCACTGCAACAAATCCATTTTCATGGGCAACTGTTCGAGCCCATTGCAAAACATCATCTCGAGTAGCGAATACCTACAACGCAACCCTAACATTAATTTTCATACAAACCATCAATTCAACCAATGACTCAAATTATCTATGATTACCTGAGATGTATTAAAAGCATTTGAACAATCGACATGTGGTTCATTCACTCCACATTCTTCTTGATTATCATAATCATAATCCATATGAACTTCTTGTGACATCGCAAAGTCATACCTCCATTGATCTTCGTCCATCTTAAGGACATATGCATCATACACAAGTACATTCAAATTATCATATAACCACATCCAAAAATTTACTACACCTTAAATAACAAACATATTAATAGGACATATGCATCATACACGACTATATTAAAATTATCATGTAACCACATCGATAAATTGACTACTTATTAACTAACAACTAATACAAATATATTCTAAATTTATAACTACATTATTTACTTAAACTAAACTTATCACTATAATAAACAACTAATAAAACATTTTTGTACCATTATACATTTAAGTTACCTAAATCATTTAATATTATACCATTATACCTAATTAAATCAATAATCCACAACATATATAAAACAGAAATAAAAAAAAATTATAAAACAGAAATATATATATATATATACCATTATAAAACAAAAAAATTATTAAATGAATTTTATTGTTATAAATTTTAATGTCCACAATATATACCATTATACCTAATTAAACAAATAAATCCATTAATCCATTATTAACTAACAGAAATATATATATATATATATATATATATATATATATATATATATATATATATATATTATAAAACAGAAATAAAAAAAATGCTAATAATTTAACATTCCGGAAGACCTTCTTCCGGAAGTTACTGAGGCCTATTTCGGAAGAAGTGCTTCCGGAAAACACATCCGGAAGCACTTCTTCCGGAATGGGCCTCAGTAGCTTCCGGAAGAAGGTCTTCCGGAAGTTACTGAGGCCTACTCCGGAAGAAGTGTTTCCGGAAAACACTTCCAGAAGCACTTCTTCCGGAATGGGCCTCAGTAACTTCCAGAAGAAGGTCTTCCGGAAGTTACTGAGGCCTATTCCGGAAGAAGTGTTTCCGGAAAACACTTCCGGAAGCACTTCTTCCGGAATAGGCCTCAGTAACTTCCGGAAGAAGGTCTTCCGGAAGTTACCCCTTCCGGAAGAAGTTCTTCCGGAAGTGTTTTCCGGAAACACTTCTTCCGGAAAAGACCTCAGTGCCTAAAATTTCTTCCGGATACACATTTTTTTATTGCTTTTCTTCTCTAAAAACTAGCCGGAAAAGAAAAAAAATACCCATAAAAGCGTACCTCCGACAAAATAGGAAGAACAGCCACTAACAAAACTTCAAATACGGAACACGGGACCACCGAATCTCTAAATACTTCACGGGGCCATCAATGGAAACTGCAAAAGGGACCACCGAAAGAACACCAAGCAACCGGAAGAAACAAAGCAGAAGAAAGCGAAAGGCAGTAAAAAGAAGCGAAGAAAGCGAAAGCGCAGTAGAAAGAAGTGTGTACACGTTAATTTAAAGAAAATTACACAAGGGCAAAATCGTCATTACATACGCATTAAATATTATTTTATTTTTACTTATTATTATAAAATGAAAATTATTATTTCGTTACATACGTTCACTAATTATTTAATTATTTATGTATAATAATATTAATTATTTTATAATTTAGTTTATCCATTAAAAGTAAATTATATTATCAAATAATTTTTTTTTAAAAAAAGTTAACTTCCGGAAGAAGTTTCTTCCGGAAACTTCCGGAAGAAGGTTCTTCCGGAAACTTCCGGATGACGTTCTTCCGGAAGTAGTTTGTGGGTACTTCCGGAATTCACAAATTCTTCTTCCGGAAGAAGTATTTCCGGAAACTTTCCGGAAAAGCTTTTTCCGAAAAGTTTCCGGAAATACTTCTTCCGGAAGAAGAATTATTGAAGGGCAATTTTGCCACTTCACTGTTTGCTGGGTGCCCCAGCAATAATGCTGGGTGCACGTAGCAACTCCCTTTTTCTTTTTTTCTTAGAAAAAACTCAAGTGACGGTAAAATATCAGGGAAATTATTAAAAAGGCGCCCAGGTGTTTAATAGTGCATACTCAATATTCAATAAGCATTCGAGAACATGAGAGGAGTTACGCTAATTATATTGTTTTTTTTTTGTTAATGTATGCTAACATAGCTTAGTTACTCTCTAAATATAATAATCTTTTAATTAATTTATACTGTTTTAGAAAGTTGGTTAATATAGTTAGTCTTGTTAATTTTTTTTTTTGGAATAAATATCAATTTTATGCATTATAAACACATCACAAAAAACATAGACATATGGAAACTGACTTAAAGATTATGAGCCATATATAAAATCAAGAAGTCAACTTTAGACACATTTAATGTAACCTTTAGACTAAAATATTTAATGCAAATACTTGTTGTAACCCATGTGACTAATAATGTCACATGAGCAAACAATATAAATAAACAACCTGTAATCACCAAAGACACAACCCAACTCAATACTACGAGTATTCATAAAAGTCTTTCTCTTTGATTTTTCTCTCTCATTCTCTCTCTTCTAAGCTATCTAATGTTGCACGAGCCAAATCATTTTTCGTGTCCTACACCATAACAACAACACTATATATGGGAAATGTTGATTCTCTAGGATAAAAGAGTTAATAGTTCATGGATCTTTGTTAAAGTGAGTATGCGAAACAAAAAAGCTTCAACAACAACAACACATTTTTCACCTATAACCAAGGCCACAACTTCTCCAATGATGGAAGAGAACGCAGAGTTCACAAGCACGCAATTGGTTGAACTTGTAGAGATGCTTAAATAGCAAAAAGTGGTACTTGAAGAACAACAAAAACTCATGGATTTGTGAATAGAAAAGGAGGATACACAAGTCGAGCATTCAAAAGCAATATAAGATGAAGCATATTCACTGGCAAAGAAAAAACGTGGCAAAAATAAGGTGAACAAATTGAAATCGCAAATTCTACCAAAATCCAGAAAAAAATAGTCTATGATCACTATCGTCACAGGGATGGAGGAAGAAATGGATTCTGACAAGGCCATTTCTTTCAACAGGTCGTTTCCAAAGGGCTTAGTGGAGCTCCAAGTTTCGAAGCAGTTGAGACAACTTTCAGCAATGGAATTGTATGACAAATCATTCGATCCAAACGATCATTTTTTGAAATTTGAATCGACATTGTACTACAAGGGAGCTTTAGCCTCGATAATGTGTCGCATGTTTCCATTGTCATTAAAGTCCACCGTGTTGAAGTGGTTTCAATTAAAGCCATTGAGGTCCATTGACTTGTGGCTTGATTTAAAATAGAAATTTAGATTCATTTTTGCAACCAGCAAAGAAAGGCCAAAAATGAAGGTTGACTTAAGATTAATTTGACTAGGAGCTGGGGAACTATTGAGAGAATACATTTCACGATTCAACAGCGAGGCAACAGTCGCGAGAAGCCTACAATCTGGAGTTGTGCTGATGTTGGCAAAGGACGGTGTGAGAGAAGGATCTCCTTTCTTTATATCCATATCAGAAACTCCAGTAGATAATTTGGAGGAATTTTTGAAAAAGGAGAAAAAATAAATCAATTATGAAAATGTCTTGGAAGCCAAAAAACTAAAATCAACCAAAAATCAAAATGCACAAAAGACAAAAACACAGGGAAAAAAGAACAAACTACCAAAGTTGGATGAGAGAACGACTTACAAAGTCAGATAAAAAATTAACAAATATTACACACCCTTAAACGCTTCATGGGGAAGAATATTGAATGAGATTACAAATGTGGAGCTAAAAGATAATGACCTTGATGTGCTTAAGCCATTAAGAACCAGGAATGACATAAGAGACCAATCGAAATATTGTCTCTATCATCGTCTAATATGACACAACACTGACAATTGCTTCCAATTGAAAAATGTCATTGAAATCCTTATATGTCGGGGTAAACTAGACAGATACGTGCGAGACCAAGGAGGTAATTACAAGCCTCAAGTCTCGATATGATTGGTCAAATCATGGAAAGCAAAGAGAAAGGTCTAGAAGTCCTGACAAACATCAAAGAAAAGGATGTTCTAGGGAACACTGTCTGAGATACATACATAGGACTTTAGAGAGGGAGATAAAAAACTATGTGTAGACAATACACTGGGATAGCTTTGAATTGAAGCATAAGACAAAATCTCTTGAAAAAAGGCCTAAATCCCCTCAGTATAAACATGAGGTGATATATGTCATAGCAGGGGGATTTACTAGTGGAGGATCATCAAACAATGCTCAGAAAAGATATGCGAGAAAACTTTTGACTATTGATCATGGTGGAAGAAATTAAAAATTGGTTAAAAGACAACCTCCACCCTTGATTTTTGATGACAAAGGCATTGATATGTCAATTGTTCCAAACCATGATGATCCCCTTCTGGTAAGGGCCTTCATTAATAATAAGAAGGTACATCGGTTATTGGTAGGTATAGGTAGCTCTACGGATTTAATGTTTTATGATTTCTTTAGGAATCTTAAAATCCCACAGTTGGAGTTACTTCCCTACAATGATGACCTCATAGGTTTCTCTAATCATCACATAACTCCAATAAGATATGTGAAACTGCACGTAACCTTTGGAAATGTGCCAATAACCAGAACGATTATCATCAGGTTCATTGTGGTAAAACTACAATTATCCTACAATGCCATATTGGGCATAACAACTTTTAACACACTAAGAGCATTGATTTCAACGATCCATTTGGACATGAAATTCCTCAGTGATGACATGTCGATCATAACACTGAAGGGAGATAAGAAAAAAGCCTATAAGTGTTACAAGGAATCCTTGAAGTGAAAGAAATTGGACAAGTTGGAGGAAATGGATTATGAACCTAGGGCCAAAACACAATCTGAGGTGATCCTCACGAAGATGGATTGCCGAGATGATATAAAAAGGGAGCATGGGCACCTAGACTAGAGCCCAGAGGGAGCTACTAGAACCTCCAAACCAGGAAAACGAAAAAGCAAATAATATCCATTGGAGCGGACCTATTAATGTTCAAGACACAACTCTAGTAATTGTAAACAATGTTCAAACTATTATTGATGACATTGTTCCAGAATAAGACAATAATGAGGTTCTCCTTCAAATACCTATAGAGCAATCTTAAAAACCTCAAGAAGTGTCATTAAGGAGATCTACTATAGAGAGGAGAAGTGAAATCCCAAATGATTATATTATCTTTCTCCAAGAACATAAGGATGATGTTGGTTTAACTGAGGAAGATCCAATCAACTTCTATCAAGCTATGCGTAGTTCTAATTCTAAAAAATGGATTGATGCCATGAAGGATGGATAAAGTCTATGGAAGACAATGTCGTTTGAGATCTTGTCGAATTGCCTGAAGGTGTGAAACATATTGGTTGTAAATAGATATTTAAAACCAAGAAGGATTCAAAGGGTAATATCAAGATATATAAAGGCTTTATTTAGAAGGAAATCATTGACTATAAAGAAACATTTTCTTCAATGTCTTCAAAGGATTTGTTTAGAACTATTATGGAATTGGTAGCTCATTTTGACCTAGAGCTACATAAGATGGATGTCAAGATTGTGTTTCTAAATGGTGACATTGAAGAAACTATTTATATGGTGCAACCAAAAAACTATCAGGTGACCCAAAGTCTATGGTCTCAAAAAGGCTTCACTTCAATGATATTACAAGTTCCATTATGTCATTATCGTTTAATGCAGATAAACCTAAAACAAATAAAGAAGATTTTGATACAAACTTTATACGACAATGAGAAAAAAATTCTTAGTAAAACAAAACAAGATATAAGATCTAAAAACAAATTCAAACCCTTTGTCAGGTAAAGCAATAAAGGGAAGTACACAAAAAATTATACTGGTCCCTCTCAAACTCGAGACTACGTCCAGTTCTTGGCAACCTACACCAAGTTTCCACTAACTTATTAAAGTTACAAGTATTTTTTAGTGCCACTTTTGGCCCTACCCCAAGCTTGACTTTAACTCAATATTCTTTGTCATACCAAGTCACTATTGGCTCTAAACAAATCAACAAGATTTGTTGGAAGTTTGCAAACTAACTAAGTTGTGATCATCTTACAGACGGATAAATCACAAAGCACTTTTAGTCTTTTCTCTTAAGGTATACAAAGTGTTCTGAGAGCATAGTATCTATACAAAGATTTATAGAAATTTTTACAAGAAATAATGAAAGAATATGTTCGAATAAATGATTCATGTCTTGTTTCTTCAAAGCTTCTTTTATTTATAGTCTTCATCTTTAAGTATCAATTCTCTCACAACAGTAGGATTCTTCACTTTGTTTTTCGTCTGAAGACTTGATCCCGTTGGAGCATTAAATGCATGTCCTTTCTTCATGCAAAGTCTATGCTGACAGGCTAGTGTATTTTGTACTTCATCAGGAAAGTCACTTCTTTCATCATAGCAGGCTGCAACAACATAATGCTTCTTTTGATGAGGTTCAACGTCTTCTAGATTGTGAACTCCATTTTTTCTGCATATGACTTTGATAGATCCTAGGAAAATGTTTTTTAGCATGAAAGAATCTCAGACACAGAGTATTAATTGAAGGTCTTAAATGCACTACTTAAATGTTTTGCCAGATCGTCTTATGGATGTATCGTCTAAAAATACAAACATAGGGATACAAATCATGATATGATAGCACATCAGACACAACTCTTATCATTTGTATTTATTTGTATCTAATCAAAATAATTAAGAGTCCTGATTCATTTTTAAGACGTAAATGTCTTTTGACTTAACAGTTATCACAAGAAAGCTATATCGATATGGTCCTAGATAGATTCGACAGAAAAGGTAGTAAACCAAGGAATATCCTAACAACTAAAGGAGACAAATTAAGTCTCAAACAATGCCCTAATAATGACCTTGAAAGAACTGAGATACAAAAGATTCCCTATTTGTCAGCAATAGGAAGTCTAATGTATGCTTAAGTTTGTACTTGTCCCAACATGACATTTGTTGTAGGAGTTTTGGGCAAATACTTGAGTGATCTTAGAAGGCAGAAAAACGTGTGATGGGTTACATGAAGAGAACAAAATGGTACATGCTCACTTATCATAAATATGATAATTTAGGGTTCATTTATATATGTTGGTTGGAGGATCTATCTCTTGGAAGTCTACAAATAAACTCTCATAGCTTCTTCGACCATGGTTGTAGAGTTCACTGCTTGTTTTGAGGCATCCAACCACGATATATGGGTGCAGAACTTTGTCACTAGTTTACATGTGGCCAATGACATTGAAAGACCATTGAAGATTTATTGTGATAATAACTCAACAATTCTTTACTCTAACAACAATAGGAGTACAACCAAGTCAAAATTCATCGACATCAAGTTTCTGGTTGTTATGGAAAGAGTTCAAAATAGACAGATTTTTGTAGAGCATATAAGGACCGATTCCATGCTAGCTGACCCACTTACTAAAGGTTTGGTACTTGCAATTTTTCATGAACACACTACTCATATGAGTGTGATTCCTTATAGTACTTTAGTTTAGTGGGAGTCCCATTTATGTTCTATATCTTATGTTTTTCATATATTTGTATTGTTTGGATTTTCTGTAGAAATAAAGTTGATGTTTATCAATCTATTCTGAGCTTATTTTGTGGGCAATATTTATGTTGCATTTGGATTGATCTCTGTAAAGAATAAGGTTCAGACTAGTTGGAAATAAACATGATTAAGATCACATTGCATGTAATTTTCATGCCGCTTATCCATATTTGATATATGTCATCAAGTATGAGTGCAATGATGATCATTGTGGCTTAGTCATGTTAGGTTGTGATGAAAATCGCAATGGTTTATTGTTGTCATATGAGATAGACCAAATTGTTTAAAGGGGAGTCTATAAGTAAATAACATATGATTGTGCACCTAAAGAATTTTGTGGTATAAATATCTAATGCTAATATGAAGCCCAAGTGAGAAATTATCAGGAATTTTATAATTCCTAATTAATTAATATGAGCTACATATTCTATTATCATTTATATTAGTTATTTGCATTTAGTTGGACTTAATATAAGCGATCAAATTTAGTGAGCTCATTAGATTGTCAACAGAAAATTAATATGAGCTTAATGAGCAAAAATCAGTTTGGCTCAATTAAGGATAATAAAAATCATAATAGGTTAAAACCCAAAGTACGATTACTTTCTCTAATATATCAAATCAATAAACAATTTTTTCTCTCTCCATCTGAAGAGAAAACAATGATCTTGCAAGAAATAAAGTGATTTGGTTGAGAAATATTATAAAACTAATTATTCGTGATATTTTGCTGCATTTGTTTGATCAAATACTATGGATCCAAATATTCTTTAAACTTTTCTCTTAATAATGTGACGTAACATATATTTTAATGTTCATTTGATATTTTATATGATTTGTTAAAATTAACAAACTCGTAAAATTAAACAGACACCCTTGCTTCAAAACCTGAAGCAAAACTGAAACCGATAACAAAAAAAGTCCAAAAAATAAGTGAGATAACACAAGTAACCCAGGGGGGTTGTGGGGGTGTTCTTAGCTATGATAAGGCCCTTTTCTTTTTCGCTTGATATGTCAGATAAGAAAAGGAGCACCAATGCCAAATGACTCGAAAAAAATATTAGGCTGATCAAAATTTGGAACGTTACTCTATTCAATGCCAAATGAATAAAATAAAAAGGAGCACCAATCATAAAAGGCGCATCTTCCACTAGATGTATGTAAAATATGAGAGTGATTATTCAAATTTTAAGGTCGAACTGCACATACTAAAAATGATAAATTAAAAACACCAAATATCCAATCATAAGCTTGTAGGCTTGTTAATAGATGAAACTTGCGAGAAAAGTATATCAACCACAGATTCAAAACATAAGGGCACTTATTTAAAATTAAAAGCTTTAAATATATTTTAAATATTCAATAAATTATTAATTTTTGTTTTGAATTCTTAATAAATTTTTTTGTTGTATTGGATTTCTTATATATTAAATTTGTTTTTGAGTTTTTATTGTATAACGTGTTACATCTCAATGGTAGATATATAGTAGGAATTGACTGTTGAGATGATATCATATTATCACTCAATTACTCAAAATAAAAGTTTTGACATATTAGAGATATAGTATTATAAAAAAATTATTTGAGACCCAAGTAAAAATTGATCATTTATTTATTAGGATATCAAAGATATTTAAACATTTTTTTTGCCATTTCAGAGTGAATTGAGATGTAAAGAAAGAGGGATATTTGTGATTTGCTAGAATCATCCAGCTATTAATTTGTGATAGTTACAACATAGTACTATATTTGTGTAGGCATTTGAGCATGGATCCAGCTTTTCATGTCATGAATAAAGAATGGAATTTATTTGCATGATGGCCCCATTGGTGATATGAAGGCTTTTGCTATTACACTCCCAAATTTACTAAATACATTTTTTCTTTTTTACATAAATTATTCAAATACCCTCTCTCTCTCTCTCTCTCTCTCTCTCTCTCTCTCTCTATATATATATATATATATATATATATATATATATATATATATATATATATATATATATATATATATATATATATATATATCTTGCATGATGGCCCCCCATTAGTGATATTCAAGGCTTTTGCTATTAAACTCGCACATTTACTAAATGCACTCTTTTTTTTTTTACATTAAATTATTCAAATAACCTTATTTCTCTCTCTCTCTCTCTCCACACTCCCCTTATATTCAGGGGGTTGATTTAATCTCATGGTGACATTGGGAATGCTATGGTGGTGGGGTTTGAGTGGCACCTGTTCATCGGTTATGCTAACAACACAATGAAGATATAGTGGAGGAGGCACATGCTAAAAGGGGTTTTGTTGGACCAAGATAGTGCGTTAGCAACATTAGCGGTGAATCGGGGTTTTTTTCAATTCACGTTTGGCCTTTGCTGTTGTAGATCTAAGGTTGGTAAAACTTGATTTTGTGTCTAATTGCTTCTATAGAGATCTGTCATGGAATTTTCATTAACATGAAATTTTGAAAGCTAATTTGGATGATGAAGGATGAGCATGAGGGAGTGTGTTTTTGGAAGAGGGTTTTTCTTAAGAGAGAAAAATATGAGGGGAGTGCATTAGTTGGGGTAGTTTGGGGGAAAATTCAAAATGGGAGTGTATTAGAAAATATGGGAGTGTCGATAGCAACTACCTCAAATGGCTAATAATTTTTGGCCCATTATAACTCTCTTTTATTTCTTTCTACTCCACATTTTTTTAAAGTTTTTAAAAGACCAAAAAATCTCCACCTTTCCCCTTCCCTTCCTATTAAATTTTTCCACTCATACCTCCTCAGTTAACTTGTTTTCCGTCAGACCTCCTACTCCTCTCTTTCCTTTTCTTCCTTTTCTTTTATTTTCATCTCCACACCTCCAGTGTAGGTTCCAACTCTAAGTTCAGGAATTTCATTTTCTTTATTGTACTCTATAATGCAACAAAAACTTGTTTCTATCGTGTGAGTTTCATACACAATAAAAATAAGTTTCCATACTGTACTGGTTTCTCACACACACATATATATACAAGTTTCCAGTAGGTAGAGTACATAATGAAAACTTATTTGTCAAGGATAATTTTGTCAATAAAAAAGGGAGTGAGAAGACAAAACAAGGGGCTGAGAATATTAGTACTCATTTTCTTTTGATGGAACATGGGCTTTATTCCTACACGTAAACATTCTGACCTATTTTATTGTCTTCTATATTTTGGGGTTGTTCTATTTTGTTAATTTTGGGGTGTATTACGTTCATGATTATCTTCTTGTATGGCTCTTACTATTGCCAACTTTTGGCATATATATTTTGTGCAAAGTTTGGTTGTAAGTACAAATTTTTAATAATTTTTTTTTGCTTATAAAAAAAGGAGATGAAAAAAAAAAGAATTGTGCAATGTTTGGTTATAAGTGCAACTTTTTAATATAACTATTTTGCTTATAAAAAAAGAGATGAAGAAAAAAAGAAAAGAAATGCAGAGTTAAAATGATATATGAGAATCTAATGTTTTGAGAAATAGGAAGAAAATAGGATAAAAATGAGATGAAAGAGAAATAGGTATACAACTCAATAAAAAATGAAATAAGCATGGATTTATCTATACTTATGTTTAGAATTTGGGAGTAATGATTAAAAAGAGAGAAACATTAATTAGCTTAGTTGCATTTTTAGTCTTTCTAAGTATTGCAACTTTGCAATTTTGATCTCCATATTCCAATTAGGTCTAGTTAAGTTTTCTCCTATTCACAATGAGGTTCTTCTATCTTGATTTCAACCATTGACAAATTGGTTGGATGTCATTGGCAATAAATAAATACAATGTACCAACTAAAAAACATAGAATATTCAAAAGGTTTTCTAGTGTAATATTGATTTAGGGTTTGTTTGGGGGTAGTTGTGAGTTTTTTATTTTTGATTTTTAAATGCAGTTTTTGAAACAACATGTTTGACAAAAATGGAACTAAAATGAGTTTTGACTCAATTTTAAAACACTTTTACAATCATTTTCAAAATCAAGAAAAAATATTTGTGAATTTATTTTCATTTTTTATATAAAAAACACTCTTCTTACATTTAACAATGACCTTTCCACTACCACATTTATCATTACCATAACTACCGTTGTCATCGACATTGACACCACAATTGACGTTACTGTTACTATTGTCATTACCATTATGCATGACCATTGACACCACCGTCACTAGCACTACTAATGTGTTGCTAACATTATCACTATTACAATCATAATTATTATCACCACCACCAACATTAATCTCACTGTCACACCTAGCATTGTCACCACTACCAGCACTACTACTATTATTATTATCGTTGATATCACCACCACCACCACTACTAACACCACTACCATTGTCACTTGTATTGCCAATTGTCGATACCAATCGTTGTCATCATCACAAAATCATATCCTAAAACTAATTTCAATAAGATTGAAAACTTTTCAAATGAGTTTATGTTAAAACTAAAAATTAAAAAAACTAAATTTTGGAAATTGGTTTTTAATTTTTTAAAATTAAAACTAAAATCTTGGTTATCATTTTTAGGATTTTTTAAACTTACAACTAAAAACAATCCTAAACGGGTCTTTTAATTGTAAAGTTGATGTTTCTTGTGTTAACTTTTCAGGATTAATATGACTTTTGTTGACATATTGATATGTATTTTTTTAGTGAGTATTTCTCAACTCTCATTACTTTATTTATTTATGCATGTTAGTTATTCCTTTAGAGAAGAATTTATTAAAAACTATCATGAATCATTATTGGTAAACCTTAAGGGATAAACATTAAAGTTTATATTTCTGGTTCATAAACATTTAAAGAGTGTGAAACTAAGAGGTTTGGAATACTTGGACATTTATGTTTACTCTTTCTTCCTTTATAAATCTCTTAAAATAACCTTTGGGTAGGTTTATTTCTTATTCTTGCAAATTTTTTTTATTTTAAAAAAAATGAGAAAAAAATGTTTGGTTAATGAACCCATAATAATTTAAAAAAATGTATATACCATTCTCAAAAAAATATTGATTGTTAAAAATGGTATATCATTGAAAACATCTTTTAATTTGCGGGTATATATGATTATCATTGACTAATACAATTGTAATATATCATGAAATTTCTCCACTTTTTCTGACTGATGAAAAAGAATGTAATTTTTCCACCAAAAAAATATCATGCAATTTAAATATGAATATCATCTTTTTGTGCTTTTATAAATTTTATTTCAAAATTTCAATTTAAATATATATTTGCCGATAATTTTTTTTTTTTGCACTGCATACTTGTTGCTGATATTCATATATATCCGCATCATTTACACAAATTGTCCATGTGTAACTTGCGCATCCATCATTTATTGTGCAAGAGTGAAACAAAACAAATACAAAATTTGGATGGAACTGAACATAATAACATTTCAATCCAAGAAGTTTGTCAAGCGTATATAGGAATAATGATTTCCAGCGCAACCTAAACTATCTCATTGCACTGTCATTATGTAATGTACAATTGATATTTAGGTGAGCCGCATGACATGTTTGTTTACAAATAAAGTTAACATACAATATTATTGGAAATCGAAGCCAACACTCAACCTATAGGACGAGAAAAGTTAAACTTACCACTAAGCTGACCATGTATTTTGCTATACAAAGTGCAAACACAATTTTATATATTTATTCATAATATTATAATTTTATTATATTTTATTCCAAGTCGTGTGAGTCAATTAGTGATTTAATGGATCAATCACTAATCCAATGATTTAGTAGTATTTCAATTGAATCGATGATTGATTCAAAATTGATAACATTAACTAGAGACAATATGATTTTATTGATGATTTATTAAGAAAAAACTAGACCAAACACTCTTAAATTTAAAAAGTAGCTTAATTTTAAGAAACAAATTACAAAGAGAAGTAGCTTTTCTAAAAACTGGTTAGAGGAGCTTAAAATTTGGCTCCAATTCCAATCTCTCATCCTTTTGGATTTTTTTTTTCTTTTTCCAAACGTACTACCATAGTTATGAAAATCCACCCGTACCGGTTATACCCAAAAATCGGTGACTCATACCAATTTAATGAACCAGCTGACAGAATTCAAACCTGCGAAGCTTCAAGTAATCACTAACCCAAAGTGTCATATATGATATAATACTAACAAATGTCCATTATTTGTATCTCGCACAAAATAAATTATCAAGTGTTCAGTTGAACAAAGGGTTGGGAGCTGTTATTGGCCCCGACCTACTTTGCTCTTGGCGCCAACCTCCCAGCATAAAAGTCCACTTTGCTCTTTCCTCTTCCCCATCTTCTCACCCATCCTTGCATCCCCCACCTTCTTCTGACCCAATCCTCGACCAAATTTAGAATTGTGGCTCTTCCCTCACCCTCACCATAGTCGTGCAATCATCATCACCGTTGACCACCTCCGCGTTACACCACTACCTCATCCCATCTCCTTCACGTTGTGCACCGTCATACCCACTATCAATATTGCGTAGAGCCCCTATAATGCCGCACAGAATTGTGTTTTCATTGGATTAAGGGGGTGAAAAAATATATACTCCAGAAACATGATTCTATTGTATAGTATTTCCATAATATATATTTTTTCACCTCCCTTAATCCAACAAAAACACAATTTCATTGACAAATACATAACAAAATTATATTTTCGTTGAGTTTTTCTGTTACCCCTTTACACATATTTCTGTTGTGTAATTTTTTTTTTACCTCCACTAATACAACAGATATGTACAATTCTGCTATATATTGTGGGAAAGAATATTTTTGAAAATTAAAAATATTGGTGGAGAGAATAGCAATGAGGTTGGAGTCAATAGTAGTTTCCCAAAGGGTTTCATCACCTTAACATGGGCCAGGTGGTAGACCCTGTGAGATCAATTTCGCTTTTAAGTCCATGTCTCCAAGTCACATAATAGTATATGATTATAAGTTTATAACTCATGAAACTGTAATCATCGAGGGAGTCAATGTCCTTCCCCCTCTACATGTGCGGACATTGACGCCCGGATCCAGTCATCGTCTTTATAATTTAATAATTCATGACACGACCTTCTTAATAAGTAGGAGAAATTATATTCTTGAGAGCACCACCATCATTACTTTCCCTTCCTGAGCCTTCATTCTAGCAACTCACTTTTTCTGTTTTGCCACCTTCGGGAATAGCTATAACTATTGCCAGCTTACTGGTGGTTGACATTAAGTTGAAATGGAAGATCCTCATATTATTTCTCCTCTAACTTCCAATTCAAAATGGTAAGGCTATGTTGAGTTTAGGAAAGAAAGTGATGAAAAAAGTAAAAACAGAAAAGAAATTAAAAAAGCGAGATAATTGTTAAATTGTTTGATAGAAAAATAAAATAAAAAATGTGGCGTGGAATTGTTGTAAATAATTGAAAGGATTTTACATCGATTTTAAAATAACAAATGTAAAATATATTTTTACATTGGTTATTTAAACATGTCTCATTTTCCATTAGGTACTTTTACAACTTTGATCCCTTCACTTTTCTCCCTCAGACTCAAGCCCTAGGGTTCCTTTATCCTTTACACTACTCAACGCTATGCTATCACTCACGACTTGCATGACAAAACCTTCTTCGTCATCATTTTTGGAATTTACTTTTCGTATTTTCCACCATTTTCATATTTGAACCACAATTCGCCATTGGCAATAATATATAACTTTGCAGATCTTGATTTTGTTTTATTTTTCATTTATTTATTTCATGTTGTAGTATGAAGATATCACAATCTCAAATCTTACATTGTCTAGGATAATTTTGCCTGGTGTTGATATATCCAATTGTGATATGGACTATCAAAGTGACTAGTAAGGAGTGAAAGTCTGGTGGACATTAGTTTGGGCCTTGTGGACTTGACATAGTGTCAATCCAACCATTTGTCTCCCCTGCACCTACAATATTTTTACGTATTATTTATTCAACTTGTTTTTGAAATTCAAAGTTTATCCAAAAAATTTAGTTAATCCTACTAACCAATTCATTTTAAACTATATTTGTATCATAATTTTGATTTATATATTTTATATACATGAGACATGTCAATTATTATGTTATTAGTTGTATAGTATAATATTGTTTTTAGAACAAACAATCCATTCAATGGCAAATCAAGTGAAATTTTATTGTTAACAACAATGATAATAATACATTGAGACTATTGTGTGAATAAACTGATGAATTCATCTCACATGTCATCACAGCTTTTAAAAACTTGTTATACTGGGAGTGATTGCTTGTGAGTTCTGATAAACAATGACAGTGTACGTACTAGCTGTGTATGTGAGTCTCTTTGTATACAAGACTAAAAGAGTAAAAGTCTTTTAGAAAGCCTTTGAGTTACTATATTAGAAAAAAATACTATATTTTTAGTAAAAAGGTTTTCTAAAGCACTAATACCTTGTCCAAACAGGCCCCATGTACAAGAGGTATGTAAAAGTCTTTGTGTTATAGGAAACGATTTATCAGATTGATGGGAAAAAAAACTCTTGTTAATGTTTACATTGTGTTTCCCTCGTGTAGATGTTGGTTAGATTTAATTGGTCGGAATAATGCTTAGTCTTGTTTATTCAGGATTTGAAAACAGTTATAGTGGGCTGATGAATGTAATTTGCTTAATGTAAAACAGAAAATTGCGATTCTAGCCCTAGGTGGGACCATTAAAACCGCAGAATATTCAAACTTCAAAGCCTAACCTTGACCTATTTTAGGCATTCAATTTGACGGATCTAGAATAATCTTTGACTTTTAGAATGAGGTGTTGAACTTTGCAATAAAATTTGATTTGATAATGTAATAAGTAGTATTTTATGGTGGGATTTGTCGAGAGAGTATCAGTGTAGGATGCATAAGTGTGACACTTGACGGTGAGTTAAAACAAAATATGGGGTTGCTGGGTTGTATTCGTAGTAATTGACGAATATATAATATACCTAGATATGACTACGCGATCTTAAACAACATTCGATCTTGGCATTATCATTACGGATTTTTTTTTAAGAATTGGGAAAAAGAAAAAACAAATTAAGATTTGAAATTTTTACTAATTCTTTAAAAAGAATGTAAGTGATATAATAGACTAGTTTTCATTAAATGATTCTATTAATAAATAAATATTTAAATATGAGATATATAATTTATTATTGATTGTAAGTTTTTTTAATCAAACAAATAAATTTATAGTTTTTAATTTATCAGATAATTGTCTAATATTTAATACATATAGTAATATTAATTTCGATAAATATATCCATAAATAATTATAGTAGTGTTGTATAGTGGTTTATAAGATAATTTGTAAATAGATTTTATAATAGCATTTTCAATTTGAAAAGTTGTTTCCATAATCATTAAATTTTAATAATAATTCTAGTAGTAATAAGAAATAGAGATTGAAATAGTAAAAGTTATAAGAAGAAATAAAGATTGAAAAAAATAAAGGATTTAGAGAAATACAATAAAATAAATAAACATAAATTCATTAAAAGTGAGAAAGAATACATACATGACCTTCTGAACCAGTAGTTAATTTTGATATGCATCATTGTTGGTGTTTGGGGAATTAATTGATAATGATTCAATTTATCAAAAATTGATAGTCAGAGATCTTATTTATAAACTTCTAATAATGATTGAATGCTATGATTTCGACACTATACAACAACGTTCCTACATACATTGATCTAACTTTATTTAATAATTTTGTATAACTTTTTTCATAACTATTTCAAATGATCATGCTTTTGAGTGCTTTTCAATCCCCCGTGACTCAAATAGAGTCGTGAAAACATCAATTTATATCAAAATAAATTCTTTTGATAGCCCATTCAACTTCTTGAATTTCAATTTACATATTGATCACTTTTGAATACACTTTGCTTTCCTTTCAAAACAAGTTACTCAAAATTTATGTTAGCTTCATAACTTGAACAAATTTTACATAATAGATATAACAAGATGATACTTGGAATATTTGTTCTTGTCAGCTTTAATGTCGTTTAGGTGTATTTTTTTTAATTTATCCATTGGAGGTTATTTTTGAATTATTATCCATTTTGGAGTAAGTCGTAAGAGGTGTTACGACTTGTGTGTGGGAAGCCGTAACATCTATTATGACTTTTTTTTATTATTATTTTTAACTAAAGTCGTAAACTATTTTACGACTTCAGTTATTTTTTTTTTTTACATTTACAACTTTGAAGTCGTAAATGTTTTTTTTTTTACATTTACGACTTTAAAGTCGTAAATGTCTTTTTTTTTTTTACCTTTTTACGTTAATTTTTTTTAAAAATAATTGTAAATATTTTTTTAACTTAATTTTTTTAAATTGCAAATAATTATTTTATTTGGTTATTTAAGAAGTACATGTTTTTCTTTTACTTTTTAATTTTTATTTAATATTTATATATTTTTTGAATATTTTTTTATTTAATATATTTTTCATTATTTAATAGTTTATATTTTTTTACTAATGTTAAGAAATTAAATTTGTTTTTAAATAAAAAAATAATGCAAAATACTTAAATCAAATAATGAAAAACAAGATAATACATTAATATAAAATGAACAATACAAATTAAAGAAAAATATAAAAAATAGAAATAATATTAGTCGTTAATATATTAATGTATTATGTTTCTCTTTAATTTGTATTGTTCATTTTATATTAATGTATTATGTTGTTTTTATTTTAACAACAACTTTTATTACTAAATTATTATCTATTGTTAATATTAAATTTATTTATACAATAAAATTAATATTATTTAATAAACTATAAGTTATTATTACTAATAAAATATTTTAATATTTTCATTTAAATTTTACTCAACTAATGTATTATGTTGTCTTTTTATATTTCTCTTTAGTATTTCCAAATTTAAATATTTTGTATTATTTTTTTCAGTTACAAAACAATAAAATTCCTTAATATTAGTAAATATATATAATATTAAATATAAAAGATATATAAAATAAAACAATATTAAAAAATATATAAAATATTAAATAAAATCATATGCAAAATATTCAATAAAAATAAAAAAATAAAAAAATATATTTATTTATTAAATAATTAAATAAAAAAATGTTTACAATTTTTTTAAAAAATTAACTTAAAATAATATTATAATATTAGAAAATAAATTTGACGTAGAAAAAGATATTTATGACTTCAAAGTCATAAATGTAAAAAAGTAAAGTCATAAAAAATTTGCGACATCAATTAAAAAAATAAAAAAAATTACAACAAATATTACAACTTATCCAAAATAAATAATAATTCAAAAATAACCTAAATTTAAAAAATAATTACATCCAAACAGTATTAAAGCGTTCTTGTCATTGTCATGTGGATAGATATGGGACCAAATGGGAGGCGACGCTGCAAGAAGAGCCACCCAGCATGTTGTTTACAAAGATAATATCCAATTCGAGTTAGGGTATGCTATTTATATTCAATTATTCTCCTCGGTCTATCTCAGTATCTCTCTCCTATAACACGTCCAAATTTCATTAGAAATAATTATGTGAGTTAATAAAATTATTATAAATGATAAAATTATTCATCTAAATATTTAACAAAATTATATATTTAGAACCTGAATCCAGGTTCACTGTTTAAGACGAAACAAATTCATACTAGCTAGTTAATCCACATGTTACACACTAAACTTTTAATATATGGAGGAAGACCCGTTTCTTAAAAACAGAAATATTATGAATTTTTACACTGTAACATCTTTTTTTTTTTTTTTTTTTTTTTGAGATAAACGCCGTAACATTAACATTAAGCGCGTAAATACCCAAGTATGCTGTAAAAAAATTAATCCCAAATGTCATACCGTGAAAAATTATTCTTATTAAAGTGTCTTATGTATTTGTATATATATTTTATTTTTCACCAATATCTATCATATGTGTATGCATAAAAAATAACACATAATATATATATATATATATATATATATATCAATCGTTAGATTAAAATGAAAAGTCAAGATTAAAATATTTTATATTCAAACTAAAACTTTATTTAACCATAAAATCTATTTTCCAACTAGAAAATTAAATATTTTAAAGATTTAATTTATATTATCCTAAAATATCTTAAACATATTACCATTATTATTATTATCATTGTCATGATTATAAGAGGCTTCTACGATGGTTGTGGACCGTCTTTGAAAGCTACGTCATAAAAAGTCAATACTTTTCACGACGGTCTCCTTATAGTCGACTTAGAAATGAAGCAATTCTAAGACGGTTTTCTCTAAAGGACCATCTTAGAATGGATATTTTTCTAAGTCGGTTTTTAGTTAAAAATAATCTTAGATGTTGTATCTAGGATGAGTTTCATTCATCAGGTCACCATGCTTATGTTGTAGCAAGAAGAGTACCAACAAAATATAAAAATTGGAGATACCTTATCATCTACTAACTTATAAAACATACCTTTTAATCTACTAACTTATAAAAGATACCTTATCATCTACTAACTTATAAAACATACCTTTACATCTACTAACTTATAAAAGATACCTTTACATCTACTAACTTTTAACCAATGTTATTAAAGAGACATGGAGGGAAACAGGACAGAAACATACCTTTGCAAGAAGAGTACCAACAAAATGGAAAAATTGGAGATTGTAATTTTAACCCTGCTAGTAAATGGTATAAAGATAGCCTGCTTCAAAAATTCATTTGGTTGTGTTTTTTTCCATAACATGCTGCAGAAATATTTGAAACAATTGAGAACTTAAATTTCTGTTCATATTACCCTAAATATCAGTTGCATAGGAAATACCTAAGTAAGACAGAGAAGTCATTCACCCCATCCGCATGGAAGTCAATAGGGGATTTAAATTGTCGTCTGTTGTTCCAATGTTGTAGCTATGGGAATAAATTCAAAACCAAATTAGGAAGAAGATAAAACAAAACAAATTTAGATGAGTTATTGCAGAAACAAAACCCTAAAAGAAACAAAATTGTATATTTAAAACTATAAATATTATAGAGTAAAAAATTAATTACTTTCCTAATTGTTGTAGCATAAGTTAATAAATGAGAGCTAACAAACAGTTTTACATATGTACAAGACTTTGTTTTGGGGTAAGTAACAATGTGATCCTTTTAAAAGCATAATTTAATATTGTGACATTCTCTACATGTAATTCCAAGGTCACTTCTCTAGTTCTCTTCTACATTTGTTTGATTTTGTACACCACTTTAACAAGTTTTCGTCTCAACATTTTCTTTTTGACAAATTATACTATAAATTAAATTGCATTGCTGTTGTTTGTGTGAAGCAAAAAAGCCCTACATGTAATTCCTAGGTCACTCTAGTTCTGTGTGATTTTCTACACCATCCTTAGCTGTTTTCCTCAAAACAAAATTAGAATAATTCAACTAAACAAAAACCAAATTGTTTCTTTCCTGAATTTTCTCGGATGCCCATGTAAATGAATATTGTGTTCCTGAAGGTGTTGTTCAAAGTAGGCAAATAGTAGGTAGAGCAAAATAGGGTCAGCCACCCCTTTGAAAGAACAGAACCTTAATAATTGAATTGAAAAAAGAGAGTATTTGCCCCTGCCACATAGGAATATTACCTTTCATATTTTAGGTAGTATTTCAGTCTTGGTGGTCAAATTGAAGTTTTTAATCTTGAGGCATATGATATTTTATTTTTCATTAGACTAAATTTTATATGTTAAATTTTCTCCTACTAAGTCTATCGACAGCTTCATCTGATCACATAGCCATGTAACCAATCCGTCGAGCAGAAGATGAATAAAAGTTGTTACAAGTCATGTTGGGGAGGTTTATGTCAAGTGTGGCATAGATGTACTTTGTGATGTTGTAGCCAGAGTTTGGCATTCCCACCTTACTCAACATGCTTTTGTTCCCATACTTGCAGTTCAAGTATCATTTGGAGTTTCAGTGAAGGTCAAATACCTATATGGGAAGATGCACCTGTTTGGGAGCTTCACAAGGTTGGTCCTTAGGAGCTTCATCAAGTGTGTCCCTCAAGCCCTCCATTGTTGGGCCCAAATTTTGTGTAATATCATTGATAGAGCTTGGAAAATCCAAAGGTTTGCTTTCTGAATCAAGAGCAAACATGTTCTTTTGATAGTTACAAGATTTTGTAAGACTCATATGCAATGTTCTATTTTGTCTAGGAATCCCATGAACAGTTGGGTGTCTGCAAACAAAAGTACAGATTAAAGTTGTAGTGAAATAGTCTTTTTTCAAATACATACAAAAACTTAAGTGTAAATATATAACCACACCCAACACCAAATGGCATTGTTTAGCATCACCTAAGCTCATCAATAGGACATTCAATTTTGTACACAAATATATAGCAGCAAAGTGAAAAACGATAACTAACTATAAAATATTAAGACCTGCTGATTGAGAAAATGTTTAGTTTTCACCCATAATTACAAAAATATCAATTTACTCTCATTCTTTCTTCATGCTTCCTAAGATGTGTATATCAAATGACAAAAACAACATACTATTTCACCATCTCATGTATTTAAATAAAGGAGATGGTGAAACACCCTTTTGGTAAAAATAGGAAATAGAAACAAAACATTTTGTCAAACCATCCTTTGCATTATATTCTAGATGACATTCATTTCCTAGGGGAAGTTATCAAGTAAAATCAGAACTAGTAACAACATAGGAAAGGAACCATTCCAATTGAAATTAAGCTTAGATATAAATTATTGAAGTCACTCTCAACATCAGCTGGAAGAAATTTTCTACTATGTCCAAAAATTCATTGAATTACAAAAATTGACAAAATATATATTGGTAAGAAATGGTTAATAGTCTGGACTAAGACAAAAAAAAATTCATTTGACAATAACTTATTTTCTTCAAAAGTGAAATGAAACAATTGGTAAGTTACAAATAACAAAAGAATTGTTTTTGTTTTAGCAGTGACCAGTAATATTCAAACTACAAATTAGCTATAAAATCAGCAACCTAGCATTTCATTTCTAAAACAAACGTGTACCTTGCAAGTATTTGTAATATGCAGAACAAGTAATGCCAGAGAAAGGCATTATTAAAAGCTATACGCCCTTCCAATAAATTAAGCATAGAGACATGAGTTTGGCTTGTAATTGAAGTCATTTGAATTCAATCCATCTCTCATCTAACATAGCCTCATAACATGGGTGGCCAAGTTTAACTGCTCAACAATCAACGAATGTAAATTTTCCTATACATAAAAAAGGGGAAACTATAGATGAAATGAAACGAAAAAATAGAGAAGCAAGAGTGCTTATTTCACAAGGTTGTCAACCTTAAAAAACAAGATAATTATGTGCCACAAGATCAGTTGATCAGATACAAAAACTCGTATCAAAATGACTAAAAACTTGAAAAAAAATCAAATCTAGCTCAAAGGTAACCATTACTAGGTGATAATTAAGGTATTTACTATATTTTTGTCTCCCTTACTGTATAATTTTTTTTAAAGTAAAACTTATATCAAGATTTAAAAAATAACTATTTTGTACAAACTACATATGTTTTGAAATTTGTCCAACTTTATAAACACTTCTATAAATAATTTTAATTCTACCATTCTGAACCAAATTTTTAGTTTGCCACACATCATCTATACATCCTCTCTCAAGGAAAAGATTTACAACCTCTTAAGGAATGCAAAATCTTCTATGTATTTGATAAATAAAAGCAAAGTTGAATCCATGCCCTTGTATTGGAATTCAAGATCAAGGAGTGCTATACATGCTTCAATTCTAACTTGGCACAATTCCTTTATGTCTCGAAAAGGTTTTACAAGTTCTTAAAGTTGATCCTGTGTTAAAGATAAAGCATTAAGTATCTCCATGTCAACTTTTGAACAACAGTTTGAATCTCAATAACAAGGTACTTACAAGCGGAATGAACCATGAAAGCTTTTAATGCAATCTGGGTCAATGTCCGGATACAACTAATAGTCAAGATTCCATTGTAGCTTGGCATGAGACTACTAGAAGACATTACAAAAAATGTAAATTATAGTTACAAATAAAATTAATAAATCCAACATAGAAAGGAAAATGTTATTCACCTATCAAATTGTAGAAGCCATTCAATGCATTTGAGGAGTGATGACAATAAGAGAATACTTTGTCAATAGTTTTAGTCAAAAAGATGCTTAATACTCAAAATCAGGTTGAGTAATGTTTCAAACATTAAGATTATATTAATGATAAAATATAAATCAACAACTGACAGAATATATATATATATATATATATATATATATATATATATATATATACTAAGCAATCTTTGCATAGTTGTTATAGCCTATAGGAATGGAAATTGCATAGCTTAAAATCAGACTTCAAACAACAAAATTATCAACTCTCAATACTTTATACTCAAGAACTAGTGTTTTAGTTAATTGAAAGGTACTTAAAAAGCTATGTACTTGGTAAATGTAAAACAAAATAGACCCAACAAGCTCAGATCAACATATTAATCCATAAAGGTGACCATGAGAATTAGCAAAAGGAATAGTCTATGAACCTATTGCCCAAACTCAAGCTCACCAACTGAGTGGACTAATGCAGCAAGCTAGAATACATCTGAGTAAGGGTTCTCATTGTTGTCATTGTACTGAAAAAATAAGAGGATAAAAATGACATGAGCCACAAAGTTGATCATACAACTTTTATATAACTAAAAGCAAGAAAACTTCCCAATAATAATAATCCTCCCCAAACAAGCATATCATGAATCGTTAGTGCACTAATGTGTTCCATATGAGTAACCAAAAATGATGCAATATTTCAATAGCATAAGGGACGAAAAAGTAGATAGAATCAGTGAAAGTTAATTGACTACCCATTGTTTTGGGTAGCCGATTCCTAAATATAAAATAAGGATAAAATTGGCTAGCTACAATATTATCAATAGGACATTGCAGTTTATGGAGAGAAACAAAAAATAAGCCATAGAATTATGGAAGACAACACTGTGGCAAATGGTGTACCGCATGGCAAGCATACAAAATGCATTTATATATAGAAAAAGACATCCATTATATACGGTTAAGAAGACAATACAAAAATAAAAATGACAGTGTGGCAATGAGGGAAAAAGGAAATAAATCAAATTCAACAATACCCATTTCTTCAAGCTCCAAACTATCCCCAAAAAACATTTATGTTTTTTAGCAGCAATCCCTGTTGAAATGAATTATTGTCGCATCAATATGAAAGACCAGGAGATTTCCTTTGCCCTTTAATTATGAGAAAAAAATTCGTGTTAATGACAAAAGAGGGAATTTAACGACTGTTTGAATGTGGCACATGCAAAATACTAGGGCACTTGAACCACAATAGCCTCAAGTTGGTTTCTCAAAAGATGGTGTATGGTCAGGTTACAATTTGACAAAATGTACTGTGTATGAAGGATATGTATTTTTGACAAGCATGGTAACCATTTTTAAAGGATATGTATATATGTTTCTCCTCCTCCACTTGTTCTTGTTTCAAAAAAGCCAAAGCCAAATTAGCAGTAAATTAAAGCCTATATGCACAAGCTTAAGGCTTTGGCATTGAAGGCTAAGAGGAAAATGTCTACAAATAAATAAATAAATCCCTAAAAACATTTTATGACCATGGTATGGTAAAATTGACAGCTACTTGATTAACAAAAAATTCCAAAGAAGCATGAGTGAGCTGTTAGTCGCCTTATACGACTAACTTTTGTATAAAAACTTTTACAAATTGTATATATTTTCCCCAATTTATGGTTCCTTTTGTAGGATTATAAATAGATTTTGCTTTGTTTTTATCTGTGCTCAGTAGAAGCCTTGTGTATGGAATTAATGTCAATTTCTCTTCAATTTCAGGCAAAAAGGAGTTATTTTGAAGAAGTACTAAAGTTGATGTCTCGCTAAGCGAGCTCAATGCGCTTAGCGAGTATCATCCGCTAAGCGAGGCATCAACACGCTTAGTGGATAAGAGGAATCTGGAAGGGAATCTGTCACGCAGGCACGTGCTCAGCGCATCATCAGCTCGCTCAGTGAGTCATTTGTCATCTTCTAGGCTTAGCGTGAGTTTGGCGCTGAGCGAAAATTCACTTACTTGCGCTAAGCGCGAGAATGACGCTAAGCACGACGTCGAGGTCAGTGAGCCCTTTTCAAGCATAGAATTGCAGAAAAGAGAAAAAAGGTCTGAAGAGAGCGTTGAATAGCCGTAAGAGCTTGAAGAGTGAAATACATAGAGGCAAAGAACAAAGCAAAGGAGCCAAGTTTTGATCTTTTGGGAAGATTTGTTAGTTTTTGAGTGATTGTGAGATTCCTAGAGGTGGAGGAGACATCCCCACTCCTTTTTAAGCAAACAATTTCTCTTAACTTCTCTTCTTCATTGTAAAAGGAGCTTCCTTGCTATGGAAGGATAAATCCTCATTTGGGGATTCTTGTTGAGTAATTGATGTAAAATCTTTCCCCATCTAATTAAGGTTGTTTTATGTGTTCATTGTTTCTATCAGTACTTTATTATTGCATGCTTGTGGCTTGATCACCCATATGTGTGTACTGTTAGGGGCTTTAGCATTGAAAGATGTATTGTCTCCTTAGAACTTGATAGATCAGGATTAGGTTACCGTATGTCTAGACACGAAGTGCGGTAATTTAGTTTTTATTATGTTGTGATCATAAAGCTGTTCAATTAAGTGAAGTTCAACAAGAGACATCTGCGAACGAAGTGTAATTAGAATTAGGCTAAACTCACGAGACATCGGTGTTTAGTACTTGAGCCTTCAGCATAGAACACAAAAACATCTTTAATTAGATAAACATCCTTAATTGGATCAATTTGCTCAGTAAGAGGACCCAACACCTTTAGATATCTGTTTTCACACTTACTCACATTTATTGCTTTGTAATTAGAATAGAACATACTTTTACTTTCATTCACAATCATGATTTCTATTTGCAAATGCCTGCTTATTGAACAAACCTTTACCAAATGAACAAGTTCCCTGAGTTCGATACTCGATTCACACTGTTTTAATTATTTACTTGACAACCCGGTGCAATTGTCGGTAGATTTCACATCCACACAAACAAGTAGTATCCTGGAGTGCGAATCATGAGCCTACTTTGCATGTCAACTATCAAGGTAATAATGACATTCTTGTTATTGCTCTTTAGATTGATGATATGGTGCATACACGTAATATCATGAAAATGATTGAGAATTCCAAAATAGAGATGACAAAAAAGTTTAAGATAGGAGATGTCTTGGCTTGCTACAACACTTTCTTGGTATTGGGGTCTTTAAAGATGAAAATGGTGTTTTCATTAGTCAAAAGAGATATGCTTAAAACAAATATGTTGAAGAAGCTTGATATATATGAAATATGACCCACCTATGTCTTGAAGCTCTTACATTGTTGCAAAATCCATTATGTATTCTAGTGTCCTGTATAGAAAAAAGAAAACAACAAATAAAAGAGTCCAGAAGCAATACTATCGTACAAATCAATATAAGGATCCGAAAAAGCACCAACCTAACGTTACTGTTTAACTATTCTTTTAATATGACATTCATTCTTGCAAGAGTTGAATGGTTTACATAGCCCACATCACAAATTTTTATACTACCAACAACATAAGGTAAACAAAAAAACCCAGGTAGATCAATGTCCATTTAAATCCATGCAAAAGATGCACTTACCATGCTTGGGGGTTTTAATGTCGTGAGGCAACAAGCATAAAAAAGGTCACATGTGACTAAACAAAAGGATTACAATAGAAAATAAAATCAGTAAAATATGACAATGATTATGCATTGATTTTCCAATAAATCCATTATTCAATCAAAACATTCACTAGGTATGACCATTAACTGACCTTTGAGTTAGACTAGGTAATAACATAGAATAGGACCCTATAGTATATTGTATTTCATTGCCATCCTTCACAAGTCTGACTTAGTAGTCAAATTTGTGTCCTAAAAAAATGTGCATCAGTAATAAGTAGGTCTCAAAATTTATATACCATCAGTCAGAGTAACATTTAGTAAAATAAAATCGGTAATTATATCTCTCAGTTGGCTTAACATTGTTATAGTAGTTGAAAAAAACAAAAAACATGCAAAACTAAGAAAACCTTACCAATGACTAAGTCTTTTTTGGGCAATGCATTGAAGTCTTTGAGGCATATATACCAACCAGGAGTAACACCATTGTCTAATTGTTCCGGATGATAAAAGACTCGAAGTCGGGCATCAAGTTGCCGCTCGATTTCTAATAATTCAACAGGTACCAAACTGTATAACAAAGTAGTAATCATAATTATTAAAGTTCAACATTACAATAATTTTTTTAAAAAAAACTATATAGAAAGGCTAGAGCATGTACCAAACTAACTTGGAATTAGAATCCGAATTCGATGTCTAGTCCTAAATGTTCCATTAGGGCCTTGCAACAGGTGTAGCAATTATAATGCATAACATGATTAATTTGACATATTTATTTCATTGATTATAAACATAAAAGCAAAGGCAACATAGGAAGTAAATGTAGATATTGAAGATCGACAAAATTTGAAGAATGTTAATCATCTTTTTGTACCTGTCTGACACTAGTAGAATGAGCAGAACCATCCAATATAATTCCTAGTACCTCCAGTCTGAGGTGTCCGTTTTCATCATGAACATCGTTAAGGTTTATTGATTGGCAACTGTCATGTCATACCTGGCCATCATTTTGTGTTTTACCAGTGTCAAAATTTGATATGTCATTCATTAAGTAACAAACATGACAAGCACATCAGTACAAATCACCACAGTCTATAGAATCCTTAGCCGATTTGGATCAACTAAAAGTCTTTAACCTTTCTCATAATTTCTTCACTGCCTCTTTGGTAGACAACTTGTTTGATCTTCAACAATAATCATTTTGAAGGTCCTATAAATACAAATATTTGTTCCTGTTTACGTCGGCTCCACCCTCCAATTGAGATTTGTAATTTTGACGCAGCAAAGACATGTTAACAAATAATGCATAGTGTTAAATACTTAAAAAATTGGTAATAAACCAAAATGAAAAATAAAAGCTTCATATCAACATACATGAGTGTAGTTGTTGAACCTCATTTTCATTGATGTCAATTGGGCTATCATCCGGGATATCGACATCCTCAACTTTACACTGACCTACAAAATAGCAACTTGGTCGCACAAATAATAGTAATCTTGTCTGGGCTGCAACCAACTGTGAATACAATGCATTGTCCAAGGCCTTTGGTACAAAGAAAACGAAATAAACAAATATGTATATTTATTCTCAAATAACTTTCAATACAACTACAAACTTGTTTATAATATTTAAAGCAAATATCCAATACACCATAATGGTCCTTCCTATGAAATCTAAAGCTTTCTACATGAAATGTTTTTAACTTTTATAAAATATGCTACCCATTTCTTGCGAAATGTTGTCATGGTCTCAATGTCTAATGGCGTCCCATCAACAAACTACTACAAATTATAAAATATACAAATTAGTCACATACATGTAAACTAGATAAAAAGTGATAGTCAACTATTTAAGTGAATTTTATTGGAAAATGAAATATACCATGCTCCAATCATTCTTTAACCCCCCCCCCCCGATTACTATGTTCCACATCCAATGTATGACATAATAGTCACACTCATAGCCTCCGCTTTGAACCTGACTCTAAATTCAATATGAAAAAGAATTGAATGTAACAATTACGAACTTACAAAACATGACCAACTATAATTAAACATTCATTATATGACTAACCTTTACTTCAATCCATTGAGGTGCAGCATGATCAGTTTTACCATCCAAAGTAGTCTTTAATGTCTTCATTGCACTGCTTAAAAAAACATGAATGTATATACCATGACAAAAATATTTATCTATCCACGTATAAGATAGATTAAATGAGTTATATATAAAAAAACTTGTTAATTGCAGCTTTCATATAAATATAATGCTTCTTACGCAACAAACAAAACCAGACAACAACCTCCTTCACAGGACACAGAACAACCAGCTACCAGTGGGCCCTGAATTTGACAAGAGTTAGGTACAAATAACACAAACATTCTTTACAGGCATTTCATAAATTTTACTTACTGATTCAAGTAAGCTCCTAAGTAGACCTCTCATTGGGATTCCTTAACCAATGTTTGAATGTAATGTTGACATTCAACATGTCTATCCTTTGCATTGTGTATGGATTGAGGCTCAAGGAATCCATACACGGAACCATGACCCAAGCTTGAACTCCACTCGCCCATAAACCTATTTTGAACATTTCAAATGAAAATTCATAATCATGTCTATCATAACGAATATTAATTATTACTCAATGACATGGAATTTACTTGCATCATCCACAACTGTAGTATATATATGTTTAAACATTTGTCACATGATATTATTTCATTTACATCAGAATATGCTAAGAAGAAGGATGCATCAACTGTTGGTATCCCAAATTTAGTCCCATCCCATAACAACTCAACAAGCTTCTCGTAAATATCATGCAAGCTCTTGATCAGGCCACACATGGGATCATCAGCAACAACAATATTCGACTATTCAACAGGTTCAACCAATTTCTTTTTACTAATTTGTGAATCCTATATGGTTAATGAAAAACCCAACTAAACTAATGTTAGTAACTAATGTATATCAGTCTACAATTGTCTTAATACATCTACAAACAAACTAACAATTGCCTCATGTGATATAAGTTTCACAAGATGTGTCGGCCATGCAATGAATGTGTCAAGGGCCTGCCTAACATACTAAATTTCTGATGTCGGGAATGGGACTTTAGCGTCACCGTCAAATTTTTTTTCAACACTTAACCTAATCACATCATCTGCATAAGCCACGCTATGAATGGTAGACCCCCCCATCATATATTTTTCCCAAGGCCACCAGGTGTGTACAATTATGACCTTGCACATACAACCCCATACTCAGTATCACATGAGCACCATCTTCTTCCCCTGATGGGTTGACTATATTTTCAGTGTTGCTCCCCTTTGTGCTCACACATGCACCTAATACCTGTATATCCGCCTCAATCGGGTGTGTGTACTGCAATCCCCTTTGGGAAAACTCAATTTTGATGGTCTCCTTCAACTCTTGTTTTATTTTCTCTCGACACCGTTTGTTTTCTTCTTCAATCTCATTCCTCATTTCTTCCTTAAGGTTTCCTATAATCTCATTCCTCCATTCTTCCTTAAGGCTTCCAATTATCTCAACCAACTATTATTGGCTGATGGATGTGGAGGAGCTACTAGAACCATGTGATGCCCTTCCATAGTATTGACTTATTTTCACACCAGACCCCGCTGCACGAACACGACCTCCATGCTCCAGTTGCCCAATGGCAGTGTTGAGTATGTCATCACGACCATTGGGAACAAAGCTACCCTGTGTTGTCTGTTCTTGTCACGAGTCCTATATCAAGCACCACATACACAAACATGAAATAAGGTCATTGTTTTTATTTAAAAAACAAAATTTGAAATTAAATGTTAACCATTAACTCACAATTTTATCAAACATTTCTTGTGCAGCCTAAGATGTCATCTACCTATATCACTTTGTGCGGGCCAACTTCCACTTCACATGTCTTTCAACGGGAGATGGGGTGTCATCAATCAGTGGTGTATTCTTAGTCAACATTGCCTCCTCTTGTATTCTCTTCCTTTTCTCGTCATCTACCTATATCACTTTGTGCGGGCCAACTTCCACTTCACATGTCTTTCAACAGGAGATGGGGTGTCATCAATCAGTGGTGTATTCTCAGTCAACATTGCCTCCTCTTGTATTCTCTTCCTTTTCTCGTCTAATAGCTTTTTTTCAAGCAAATCATAACCCCCACGAGATAGCAGACGAGGCAGTCATTGTATTTTTGAATTTCCTATGTCTTTTTCCTGATTCCCTATCATGCAACATATATAATTTATATGAAATGAATTGAAATTAATTGATATATTGAAATTTAAATTTAAATTAAAAGACGTCCACATCTAACCTGCCAGTTATGGGTCTGGCGGGTTGCAGCAAATTCCTTCCAAGTTTGTGGATCTAGACCACATTTTATAGAAGGATCCTGTTTATCTTGCCCCTCAGTGTTACCATACACAAATTTAGTGGTCAGGGTAGACTTAAATAGCCTCCATTTGGTCACCACCATTGACATGACCTTCTTCTTGGCTTTCGGTGCTTTTGCGATATCAAATTTGGCCTGCATAAAACATTGTTATGTAGCAGTTAATGGATGTCAACCTTTTGACGTCTTCATAACTGAAAATTAAATACACCTCCCTGTTAAGCGGACTTACCAAAATGTCATCCCATACTATGTCCTTTAGAGTTTTCGGTACATCTTTCCAATTACTATGTACAATAGGAACCTTTTCTCAAGCTACGACCCCTAGATAGCTGTGGAACTTCTCTTTATATGGGTCTGATTCTCTCCAAGTTGTCGGATCGACATTAACTAGGTCTGGGCTGATCCAAGGTTCTTAAAGTCAACCGTCTTAGCCGCGTAGACTATCTACTCCTCCTAGACGTAGCCTCTGATTGACCATCTGAATGCATAGGAAGGGACCTTGATGGTGTTCTCATGATCCTATGCAAATAAAATAAATTCATTAATGAACATCGATTACAAATAGCATATAGGTAACAAATTGTAAATATCCACATTAAAAAAATAGGTTACAAATAACCTAATATGATATACATTACTTTGATACAAATGCAGTTACGTAGAAATGTTATCCCATAAACCTTCATCATGATCAGTATAATTTGCATGTACATCATCCATGTTGTGTTCTTCATTTATAGAAGGCATTCGTTTAGAAAAAATAGGTGTCTCATAGATGTCGAGTGTTCAATCATCATTTTGGTGACTGATAACACTTGTTCTTCCTTGTAAAACCACTGACAATCTTGAATCAAATGGATCTTGGACGTAAAACACCTGTCTGGCTTGTTCTGCCATAATGAAAGGTTCATCCATGTAATCTACCTTATTAAGGTCTACTAAAGTAAATCCCAATTCATCTTGATGCACAACGGTATTTCCATCAACCCATTTACACTTAAAGACAAGCACTCTAAATTCATTGTAATCAAGCTCCCAAATTTGTTCAATCACTCCAAAGTAAGGCATGGATGCTCGAATCAGCATCAACATTGGCTCCACTGTTCTTCATGGTACTTTTATCATCTTGTGACTGGGTGTAGAAGGAATAATTGTTGATATCATATCCCTTCTAAGTAGGGACATTGAGATTTGGCCCAACAGCTAATAATCTTAATGTTTTGGAAGTAGTGACATCAGCAAAGATTATTTCTCTAAACCAGTTGATGAAAGTTTTATTGTGTTCTTACAACACCCTCATCATGTTCATTTTTGGGTGAGTAACACTGACATTCTTTTTGTGAGTCTCTATGTACGGAAACACCTTTACTGTGTTGTTTAATACATATAAATGTGCTTGTGAGACCTCCTATCGAGTCATTGTGACGACATTGTATCCTCGTGTACCCTTACCTCCCTATGTGTGGTCATGACGAGTTTCAGAAAGCCCGACTAATTTAACTGTTTCAATGTACTGGGAGCAAAAGTTAATACATTCTTCAGCAACGTACCTTTCAACAATGGAAACTTCTAGTCGGTATTGATTCTTGGTATAACCCTTTAAGACCTTCATGTACCGCTCAAATGGATACATCCACCATAAAAAAACAGGACCACACAATCGGATCTCCCTCACCAAATGAACAATTAAGTGAACCATTATGTCAAAAAATGATGGAGGAAAATACATCTTCATTTGACAAAGGACAATGGCAGCCTCATTTTCCAAATTATCCAATTGTCGAGGATCAATGAATTTACTATAGATAACAATAAAAACAAAGCACAAACGAGTTATGGAAACCCTAACTTTGTCAGGCAAGATACTGCGAATCGCTACAGGTAATAGTTGTTGCATTAACACATGACAATCATGAGACTTCAAGCCAACCAATTTGAGATCATTGAGGGATACAAGGTTCTTGATATTTGAAGAGTGTCATTGTGGGATTTTTAGACTTTGCAGACATTGACAAAAACTTGTCTTCTCTTTTGTTGACATTGTGTGACATGCTAGGGGCAGATACACTCGTCGACCTTGTGATATCGAATGCAACTGCTCTCGTATACCCATGCCAACCAGGTCTTGGCGACACTTCAAACCATCCTTTGTCATGCCTTTAATGTTAAGAAGGGTGTCAATTAAACTATCACAGACATTGTTCTCCACATGCATGACATATATACAATGTCTAACATAAAGATCGAACTAGTATGGAAGATCAAAGAATATTGGCCTTTTCTTCCATATGTTTATCTCAGATGATGACTTCTTTTGTGCCTTCCCAAAGATAGTTACGATGTCCTTCACCCGATCATAAAATTCTTTTCCAACTAATGGTTTTGGCGCACTTTTATTTCCTGAATTCCATTGAAAGTTTTCTTCAATCGTCGATACGGGTGATAAGGTTTGAGAAATATTTGGTGCCTGGTATGTACTATAAATCATGCAGGTTTTGATGATGTAAAAAAGAATTTGCTTGATAATGAGTGTCATCATCAAAAAGGGGGGGAATGTGAATGTATGTATACATGATTTTGGTGATGCCAAAGAAGAATCAAACAAGATTGCTTCAAAGGATAAGCAATGCTTCAAGATTAATACATGATTGCTTCAACAAACAAAGCCTTGTTTCAAGATTCACTAAAGATCAAGCCTTGCCTCAAAACAAAGTGTTTCCAAGACATGCAAGGCTCTGGAAATCGATTACCAGGTAGTGTAATCAATTACCAGAAGACAAGTTTGGAAAACAGTTGTTTAAAAGGGTTTTGAATTTGAAATTTGAACCTATAATTGATTACTAGATGTGTGTAATCGATTACTAGCAACGAAACTCTTGAAATTCAAATTCAAAAGTCACGACCCTTCAAAATATAACTGTGTAATCGATTACCAAAAACCTGTAATCAATTAACAGTGAAGAAATTCAGAAAAAGCTTTTTGAAAAGACGCATCTCTTCAAACCATTTTGAAAAGGCACGAAGGGCCTATATATATGTGTGTGTATCTGACTTCAAAAAGCAAGAGAGAGATATTCTAAGAGAACTTCATTGTCAAATGCTCTTTCAACAACTCTTGGGCAAACACTTGCAAATCTATTAAGAGTTCATCCAGGAACTTCAATTGTAATATCCTTCTCTTAAAGAGAGAATTCTTCTTCTTCTTATACAAAGAGATTGAATAAGGGACCGAAGGTCTCTTAAGTTGTAAGGATTCCTGAACACAAGGGAAGGGTTGTCCCTGTGTGGTTTAGACTTTGTAAAAGGATTTTTACAAAGAGAGTGGAAAATTTCAAATGGGTTGCTTGAGGACTGGACGTAGGCACGGGAAGTGGCCGAACCAGTATAAATCAAGTTTGCATTTCTCTCTTCCCTTATCTCATTTATTTTATTGCAATCAATTTTGACTTGCATGTTTAAAGAACATTATTAAATTGATTGTTGCTTCTTCTTCTGCATTCTGAGCCTATCATTTAGGAGGGGTTTAAAAGTTTGTTAGTGGGAAATTAATTCACCCCTTCTTAAGTTATTGAGGCCATTTGTCCAACATGTATTGTCTTCTTACCATGTTTCAGTTGGATGAAGTTCGTATTTTTCTCACAGATAGGACATGCATGATGTCATTTGACACTATATCCACTTAAATTCCCATATGTTGAAAAGTCATTAATGGTAAAAAGAACCATTGCACACAACCTGAATGTCTGATACAGATTCCCATCCCACACATCAACCTTGTATTCCCCCAATTTTCTCAAGTCTTCAATCAACAGAGTCAGATACACATCAATATCATTCCTTGGCTACCTTGGACCCATTATCATCATACAAAGCATTATGTACTTTTGCTTGATGCACAATCAAGTAGGGAGGTTGTAAATCATTAGCAAAACATGCCATGAATTGTGGTTAGTGCTTAAGTTACGAAAAAGATTCATTTCGTTTGAAGCAAGACCAAGCCTTAGGTTTCTTGGCTTAGCCCCAAAATATTGATACAAATGATCGATTGTCTTCCATTGTGGAGAATTAGTCGGATGTTAGAGCAATCCTTCACTTTTTCTACCATCTGCATGCCATGTAAGGTTTTTTGCATCATATCTATTAGTAAACAATCTCTTAAACCTTGGTATTATTGGAAGATATTAGCACACCTTTGTTGGACGACCATTGTTTGTGGTTGCATCATAATTGTCTTCATCATCCTTGACTTTGTATCGTGATACCCCACATGTGAGGCACTAACGCATTCAACAAATTGATTTCTGTATAATATGCAATCATTAGTGCATGCACGGATTTTTTGGTACTTCATTCCTACTGGACATAAAATCTTCTTCGCCTCATAGTGATTCTTGGGAACGTGTTATCTTCAGGAAGCATCTTTTTCAATAACCCAAGTAATTCAGTTAAGCTTTTGTCACTCCACCCAAATTGTGCCTTCAAGTTGACCAAAGCTAACACCACTGACAACCTTGAGAAAGCTGTGCACCCTGAATACAAAGGCTTCTTTGAATCATTTTCTATTTTGTCATACAAAGGTGTATGTGTTTGCTGAAAACCGTCTTTCCCTAGATTGCGAATCATGTCTTCTATACCATGTCTGATGTCTTCATGAACCAGCTCAGTGTGGGAGACTATTGGCATATGTGGCAATTCCCCATGCCATATCTATTTTGTGTAATTCGGAATGATCCTGTCAAATATAAGATGTGATCTAATGTAATTTATTGATTGGCGTCTCCCATTTCCACATTTAACACATGGACATAAAAATTTCTCATGCAAAGATGGTGCATTACGTTCAGTAAATTGCAAGAATTGTTCAACCCCATTCTCATACTCGCCACTAATGGGTGATGTTTTCATCCAACTTCGATCCATGTTTCCCCTTTGCTGTGACACTTCATAAAGTTATCCCACATGCATGAAATCCTCACTTTTTTCATTAAATGTGTAGCCCTATCCCATTCAAGAAGACATTTTTTATAGTAGATTCATAACTACAAGTTAACTGTGTTTTCTTCAATTTGTCGAATTTTTGACAGCATTTCACATTGGTCTCCAAGTACACGAGATGAAAGCGATGGCATGTCATCATCCACTACATTCAACTATGCACTCGGAGAACAAAGTGAAATGCACTATACCGAAATATCCTCAAATTTAAGAAAAGACAAGTAACTTATGTGCATGAATCTACTATAAAAAATGAGTCTTCCCAAACTGTTCAAACGGACAATTCAAGATTCAATACATCAATTAATGTAAACTGTTCGTATTAATCATTGTATTGAATCTCAAATGGGAAACTAAGGTTCACTCGCAATGCACATAACTAGTTATATAAAACAATAGTGTCGAAATCAACAAACATGTAATAATCACATGTGTGGGACAAACAAATACATACCTGGAAATATGGCGACTAACAACAACAACGATTGCGATGGGGCAGTGCTGTATTATACAAAATTATGGATTGAAGTACACTGGTTGTAGAAGAAGACTTAACTTCGTAAGTTTAAGTCAAAAACTTGTACCTACAATGAAAACCAATTATTAAAGATTGAAGAGTAATTAAGGTAAAAAATTGTAAACCAACTTGTGTTTGGCTTTGATTATGTAAGGCCAACCCAACATAGTGACAAAAAGAATACGAAAAACAATATAAAAAAACAAGCATTTAAGTCAGAATGCCATATAAACATGCAATGCCACTACAAACATACTTTTAAGGAATGAAGTAGAGAGTAAAAGAATGACGTGAGCCAAATCCCAAGGCAGTGTTTCAAATTTTTTAAACCTCTTGTAAACTATCAAAGCTTTGGTTACTTTTCTCTGTATAAGAGTAAAAACCACAGCTTTGGTTATAAAATATCGTACAAACCATGGTATGAATACTTTTAACCCTGTAGTTTATTGAAGTTTCGAACTTGCTTCATTCTTTCTAAAATTTAGTTGGTTTGTGTGTCTTGTTTTCATGCTGGTTGGTGATTGGTGTGACAGGTCAAATTTGAGGGACATATGTTGTTACAAGTTTTAATGGGAACATAGAAGACTAGAGCTGGAGCCATAGCTATGTTTTGCAAATGGTTTGGTGCCTTCATTTGGTGTGGAAGGAGGGATGATACTGAACACCTGCCACATCATCAAGGTATTAAAAAAAGGATTTCAATTGTATCATGGATTAATTGTTTGCATCTAATTGAACTTTTTTTATATGTCATGTTTGTATATTTTATCGTGAAATGCTAAATAAATGTTGTTACAAAAGTTGGAATTATCTAATTATTGGTGGCAATAAACGGATCATTGCTTAATTACTAGACTGCATTTTATGGCATTTTTTGTGTTTTGTCTATTAAATGCCACAAGTGAGAACATAGAGACAATTTTTATAAATTGTTGTAGGTTCTTCAGTCAACTATGGCTAACATGTAGGATTGGGTGTTGCTGCCAACAAACTTTAGGTTGCCAAATTTCAAATTTGATTTTCATGTACTAACTTGGATAATTTGATTCATTTTTCCTACAAAGGAAAAAGATTTAATCCTGGTTAATGAGGCTTTAATTCTAACCCTTATGCTCAAAATGTTGCCAACCATGGAACTCATGGTACACTTATTGCATATATTTCAAATTTATTGTGTCAGGTTCTATATGTTGCTGAAAATAATTAATTGCAGGTCAAACATGAGGTTAAGCAGCTGAATTATGATTTATCTGTCTTGAACCAACTTACTACTCCCAATCCCAACTTAATGGGATGCATTTAAATCCTGATATCCTATTTTAAATGCTAAATATTTGAATTGAAGTTTTACTATTGAATATGGTTGGTAGGGGTGATCTTGTGACGTAGAACAGAGGGGGAGCATTTTGTTTAGGGTTTGTTATGTTTATCAGGGGATTATCCAGCAAAGAAGAGTGATATTATTCTTCATTTTTGTTAATTAAAGGAGTATTCCTGCTTGCCTAACCTACATCATTGTGAAAATTAAAGAAAAGCCTTTTGAATCCTGAAATTTAATATCTTGTTTTCTGCACCCAAACTGTGTTAGGTTTTAACTATTTAGAAATTTGAAGTGTTAATGCTTACCATTTTGAATTTTAGGCTGCACTACATGAAGAAATTTTATGATTAGTTTTTATACTTAAAAAGTCTTTATTCCTCAAACTTTGTCCAGTTTACTAGTTTTGCTTCTACCCAGTGCTTTTTTATTATGGGAGATGAGGTTTTGTTCAACATACTGGTTTTGTCATTGATTTTGTAGGGAAGGGCCCTTTATTACAACCAAAAGGCTTTTACTACAGCTGCCTCAAAGTTGGAGAAGACTGGATATGGTAAGTGGAGATTATAGTTGTTATTTTGTTTTGCAAAATTAAGACATTGTTGCTCATGAAAATGCTGCAAAAAGTGGATACAGTTTGAAGAATTTTGTTATTAAAGTGTAATAGCTATAATATTTTGTTCTTAATTTCTGATTAAGGCAACCTGCTATACAATCTTTGTAGCCTCCTTCCCTTTGGCCTTTTAAATAGAATAACCTTTCAAAGTGGATAGTGAGATGGGCTAAATTTTTGTTTTTTAATTGCTAGAAATCCTAGTGTCAGGTTTATGATATATCATTTAGGGGTGGACATGGTTTGGTTTGGGCTGGAAAACAAAACCAAACCAAACCTTAAATGTGGTTTGGTTTTTAGAATTTAACTGATTTTAAAGGTTCATAAACTAGTTAATTTTCCATTGAGGTAGCTCAATTTAGAAAGCGGGTTTAAAACTGGTTTAAACTCAAAGGTGGTGTTTAAAATACCAAAGTGGTTTGTAAACAATTCAAAATTGGTTTTGAACCCCCAAACTAATTCCATGTTAGTTCAAATCCATGCACACTGCATTGTTCTTAATGGTCGTTGTATACATTCCCCTTTAAAAATGAACTTAATGAGTCAATAAATTTTAATTATCAAATAGAGATTATCATATACTAAACATCTACACTTAAAGCATGTTACACTCATTTCCTCCTAGAATTGTTGTTGTTGCAACTTGAAAACATAAGGGAATTTTGCTACTGTTATTTGCCCATGTATTTTTTCATACCCATTTTATTCCCCTAACATCTAGATTCTACATGCTTGTAAGCCATGCTTTTGGAGGTTATTAACCACATAGCTGTTACATTTCATACTTTTGTGCTCTTTAACTAAGTTGTGATTTTTTTAGCTGGGTTAGTTGATTCTGAAAATGAGACTGCATTGCTGGAGTCAAAGACTACTAAAATAACTCTTTTTTCCTTCTTTATGTAATTCAATTTGACATATTAACAAAATTCATGAAATTGTTTCATGCTTGTTGATGTCTAACTGGCGTGTTATTAAGCAACTGGCAAGCAAATTGAAGGATTGGGCTAATTTTAGCATCACAACTTTTGCTTTAAGGCTTATTAGCTTAGCCTTATACATGTGTAACACAGACAAGGGGAACACTATTTTAAGATAGAGGAAAAAGGAAACAGAAAATTAACAACAATGGAGGGTGAGTTGAGAGAAGTGGCTGATGTCATAGACCTGGTTAACTTCCCAAATCCTTACCTATCGCTAATTACAAAAATAGTGATTGTATTTGTATCTAATGCACCAGATTTATGTATCCAACATACCAAATAACTGACAAAATTGTCATAAGCAGAATATATATATATATATATATATATATATATATATATTTAAAATATATGTTTATATATATATATATATAAGTGAATAGAAAGAACAAAAAAAAACCTCAAATATGGAAAAGGCCAAAATAGAAGTAAATCAGACAATTGATCCTTGGTTGAAGGAAATAGAGATAAAAGGAGGAAAACCTGTACCTCAACTGCATCACAAAAATGATTGTTCTATGTGATCAATTCCGCCAAAAGATCTATTTACACAAGCGAAATATCTAAACCCAAAAGTCCTTGGAGGCAAAGCTCTATGGTTTTCTATGGTTTTCATTTTATATGCTAAAAATATAAAATTATGAGAGTTTGTGATCAAAAGCCTGGCCTACACTGGCCATTTGAACATGTCTCAAACCTCAATTACTTGCAAACACATGTAATGAAACATACAATCATTAGAGTGATACAACTTAAATTGGTTGCTTTGGTTATTAATTACAATGACAAGTTGGGTCATTGGCCAATATGTTACCTAGACATTTACGAGTTGGTAACATAAATTCAATTGTGTTTTTTAGGATTTGGTATGATATCAAGTCAACTTCTTAACATTTGTGCATTTGGTTGATGCATTTATTTTGTAGTTTATGTACATGATATACTTTATGTACATCATATTGTATGTTTGTATGATGACTCTATTATGTGATGTAGTTTGATTTGGAAATTGTTTCCTACTGAAATCTATCCTATAAGAATGACAGACAAAAGAATTAAAAAAAACCTTTATAGGTACAAAAAAGAACATTATACCATTGTCTGATTCATGTTGTCAATTGCGCCTATTGGGAAAAAGGTTGTTGTTGTTTTATCAGACACTAAACAGTTGGTTTTGCTAATTAGGGTCCTTTAGTTAGCCCAAAATAAGATATATGGCAATAAATTTTCAATAATTCCAAACAAATATCACACAATAATAACCCTCTAGTCCATAGCTATTTTAACCAATGTTGCTAGGTTCTAGTCCTACTTTGTAGATTCAAGCAGCAATTGCATTAGATCAAGAAATCATTTTTTAGAAGTTCCCACCAGAATAATAAGTAATGAAGGTAAGGACAAGAAAACAACCTTACGCAATTAACAGTAGTAACTAGAGGAGTTCCTTATAGAGTTATTGAAATTATGAAGCTCCTTTGAATTGGGACCATAAATACACTTAATTATGTCCCTGCACAAATTGCAACAGAGAAACAAGATTGGATAACTAACACACTTGTGTGGGTGCCTTTGATAATGAAGTGGAAGAACAATATGTTCAAACTGAGCAAGGCTTGCAAAGGTTGATACAGTACCTGACATGGAGGAGGGCATTCCTAATCAGCTGCAGCTCCTAATGTGCAAAAGGACGACACCCTTCAAAATTAATTGTTTATAAGTTTCCTATAAGCACCACAACAAAAATAACATGTTTTAGACTGCATAACTTACAATGACTCAATATAAATGGAAATGCTAGAGCTTCCAACGTTCACAACTTGACAAATGACTTCAATAAGTTAATCTTATAGTAAAATTGAGTGCCTATGCACATGTCATGAAGCTACGAAGTTAGAGGCGAAAATGAGAGATTCACACAAACCTAGGTTGGACAATGATCGCGATAGACAATGACGACGACAAAGGAAACGTCGGAACAGTACCACGATGACATGAGGCGGAGCGAAAAACACGTACGACGGCCGACAACTGATGGACACTATGAGCTCAGTGAAGGCACAAGTATCACACAAAGAAAGGGGTGAGTGACTAAGGGCACGAGGGTGACTCTATTAAAGAAAGGGTTCACATGAGGTTAAATGACGCGTATTCCACAACAATGTTCCTAAAAAACGTCATCGAAGTTTCATTTTATGACGGTTATCCTGACCCGTCGTTATTTGCATCATTCGAAGACAGTTTTTGTAAAACCGTCTTCATTTTCAAACACCATATTACAAAAATGTCACCGGTTCGATATATTACGATGCTGCCAATGGACCGAAATCGTAAGTGTGTCGTAAAAAGATGTATTTCTAGTAGTGTGACCACCATCGCAACCACCATCAACCGTCATCACCACATTTACTGTTGTCACTGGTACTTCCACCACTATCACCGTCATGACTACTGTTGCCGCCACCAACATTATCTCCACCGTTGCCACCACCCCTGTTGACGGCGGTGCTGACAACGACAATCATGTTGATGGTGACAACAATGATCATGGCGACGATCATGGTGGTATTGGTGACAATCTTGACATAAATTATTTTTTTGATAAAAAACATAAATTAAATCTTTAAGATATTTAATTTTCTATTTGATAAATTTTTTAGAGATTTTATGGTTACATAAAATTATAATTTGAGTTTAAAATATTTTAATCTTGTCTTTTATTTTAATCTAACTTGATATATATATATATATATATATATATATATATATATATATATATATATATAAGAGATAAAATTAACTTAAACAACTGTAATTAAAAAATGTCTATGCATATGTATGAAAAAAAATGAAAATCAAAAAAATATATCTATAGAGAATAAATAAATAAAAAATAGGATATTGAGTTTATATTTGTTTAATTTTCTTATAGTAGTGGATCTTATTTATAGTTTTACCCACAAAATTAATAATAAATATTTTTATAAACCTCATTATTTATTAAAAAATAAATTTTTAAATTATTGTGAAAAAAGATTTGCAGCCCCTTTAATACATTCTTGGATGCATCCCTCCCCACATTACTGCTTCTTTCTCATGGCCTTTAGCTGATATTAAATTAACTCCACTAAAATGAATGAATGCAACACTAAAATATGGAAATATACTTTTGTAACTTGATCTTTTCCTTTTTTTTAAAAGATGTATAAAATGATAAAATAAAATTTCAAATAAATTAATAAGAATGAAATTGAGAAAAAATTTTAATAACTTATAAGTTAGTTTATTTTTCATAAGTGAAACCATAAGCTACTTGAAGTAATTAACTTATGAAAAATAAGCTATTAAAATAAGATTGTGTATTAAGTTAGTATTTTGGTTAAAATAACTTATAAAGTAGTCTAATATTTATGTTTCATTTTACTTTGTTTGTTGAATAGATGCTCGAATTGAATTGGTTATATTTCAATTTTGGTTCCTTTTCTGATTTTGTGGACTAAAACATAATGCGTGGGATCATCGACGAATTTTGTTGTGGCGAATATCTAAAATATTATACTGTGGTTTAAGTTCATTTAAAATGTAAATTATTCTTGTAAGATTGAAATTAAATTGTTAAAACCATTTACCAATGTATGAAGAATTATTTTCAAACATTATATTCACTTTGACTTGTGCATAGGATATTCATTTTCAATTTACTTACGTTTTACTATGACATATGGCGTCGTCATTATTGTCATTAATGCAGTTTATATTTTATTGACTGTCCAGCTTTGCATGTACCTTCAATAAATTAAATTTAAATAATTAATTTCAAATACTGATATAATAAATAATATTTATTTATGATTCCAGTAAGATAATATATTTATGATTCTAGTAAAACTTTATGACTTTTTGAAGAAAAAAATAACTAAAATGTTTATATCGATATAAAAATTTAATTTTAATTAACAAAAAATGGGAGCGAATCTTAAAAAATGTATAGATATCTTACTAATAAATACATTTTTATATATGGATAAAAAAATTTAAATGCTAGATTAAATCTCATATTAATTATTAATTTCATAATCAGCTTAAAGAAAAAAAGTTTGTAAAAATAACTTAAGATACCATCAAGGAATCAAATATCTAATTTAGGTGATTAAAAAAAAATCAACTCTAAAGACTGATTTTAACATTTTCCGTCAAAGATCGAGTGAGTAGCAGCTTCGGTACGTAATTGACGTGAAGGGTAGAGATTATGATTTATGAAAGAAAAAAAAATCCATTGGCAAATATTCAACCTTTCCCACCACGTGAGATTCAACAAACTCTTGACTGATCAAGAGACTCTTTCCTGGTTTGTGGCATGTACTTCGTGAGTTGGCAATAATAAATTAAGAATAGTACTTTCGTGGGGAAACGAGGAGCCAAAGCCATGATGAAGCAGGTACACCAAGTTTATACACCAATTCAATAGCGACACTATGACAATCCATTACGTAGAGGAAGAGGACCACGAGAACTAGGCAACTAGCTATGAGCTATGCCCTAACATGCATGCATGCGGTGGTACTAGTCCATGCTACTCTGTCACATTGAAAACCTATGCTATGGACCATGGTCTAGTTTAATTTCTTAAGTTCTTGTTGTTCATCCTTCGATCGGCTTGTACGACTCTTGGACGCAAAGTTCACATGACATAAAAGGTGTGTTTGATTTAGAGGAAAATTATAAAAAAAAAAAAGAAATAAAAAAATTTTGAATTAAAATAAAGTATAAGAGGTATGGATCCTACAAAATAAAATATAATTTTTTTTGGTTTATTATTTCTCCCATTGGTACCAAACAGGTATGAATATGATCTGGGTCAAAGTTTAGAAGCAAATGAGTCCAAAATGATTGAAAAACGTACTTCCATGCATTTTGGTTGAGTTTGGTGAAGTTTTTGAAGTGAATCAACTTGATCAAATTACTTCAAAATTTATTTAATTTAAAATTATTTATTTTTACCAAAATCAATTTAATTTAAATTCAATTTCATTTTGATCTAGACATTTTTCAACCGAGACATATATACATGAACCAAGTTTGGCAGTTGCCTTATAGTAATTTTTTTTTTTTTAGATTTGGACCATTTTGATTGCACTACTCTAATTTTGCAGTTCTTCATGCTTGTGCCTTTTAATAGCCATTCAAATAAACAGTTTCATTAAACATTTTTTTTATAAATTCTTTTATCAAATTGAGAACTCATTCACAATTTTGAAAATATATAAAACTTACTAAATACATTAAAAAGAAAACTTATTTGAATAATTTTGTTTATAAAATTTATTGAAATAAATTAAAAACTTACAAAATATCATGCATATCACTTTCATGATCGTATAAGCCTAAATAAGTAAAAGGTCAAACGTTCATTTACTCTCCTATCCTAACACTCAAAAGTTAACACATCGTTTCATAACGACAATAAATATATGCCAGTCATTTTTTCTGTCAAACACGGATAGAATCTAGAACCTATAATAGTAAAAAAAAAAAGCAAAAAACTATAACAGTAATTCAAGTTCATAAGGCACCAATCCATTGAAAAACGTACTTCCATGCATTTTGGTTGAGTTTGGTGAAGTTTTTGAAGTGAATCAACTAGATCAAATTACTTCAAAATTTATTTAATTTAAAATTATTTGTTTTTACCAAAATCAATTTAATTTAAATTCAATTTCATTTTGATCTAGACATTTTTCAACCGAGACATATATACATGAACCAAGTTTGGCAGTTGCCTTATAGTATTTTTTTTTATTTTAGATTTGGACCATTTTGATTGCACTGCTCTAATTTTGCAGTTCTTCATGCTTGTGCCTTTTAATAGCCATTCAAATAAACAGTTTCATTAAACATTTTTTTATAAATTATTTTATCAAATTGAGAACTCATTCACAATTTTGAAAATATATAAAACTTACTAAATACATTTAAAAGAAAACTTATTTGAATAATTTTGTTCATAAAATTTATTGAAATAAATTAAAAACTTACAAAATATCATGCATATCACTTTCATGATCGTATAAGCCTAAATAAGTAAAAGGTCAAACGTTCATTTACTCTCCTATCCTAACACTCAAAAGTTAACACATCGTTTCATAATGACAATAAATATATGCCAGTCATTTTTTCTGTTAAACACGGATAGAATCTAGAACCTATAATAGTAAAAAAAAAGCAAAAAACTATAACAGTAATTCGAGTTCATAAGGCACCAATCCAATTAACTCTTTTTTGGAAGAGACCATTAAACAAAGTTTGTTATGATCAATATTTTTCTCAATAATTTTTTTTTCTTTAGTAGAGGATAACTCTGTACTTTTTTTTTCAATTGTTCTAAGTTATTTTATACATATAACAAATTAACAAATAAATGAAAAACAATAATAATTTACAAAACTAATCTTATTAAATAGATAAAAGAGAGTTGTATTAATATTACATTGAAAAATTAAAATGAAGCTTAACAAGGGTATTAATAAAAAAACTAATTAATATATGTTAACGGTGAAAATTGCTTTTGTTTTCATTAACAAACATAATCTCATAAGTATATTTGTGGAAGGAAATAATTCTTCCTTTGAAGGCCTTTTATCCTTCTTTAGGCCCTTCACCATGGGTTGTTAAATTTTTATGTTTAGTTCGATTTAAAATATATGATTGCAAGTAAAATCAAACAAATTATAGATATGTATTAAGTAAGAGAAGATGTTGTCAAAAGGAAAAAGTAATATAAAAATGATAAAGGGATGAGAAGAAGATGTGCAATGAAGGTAAATGAAAGCAAATAAAGTTACTTGATGAAAAAACTAGTATTTATAACAATAATTTCTAACTATCCATAACTTCCCGACATTTTTCTTCGATTTTCACCCTTAATGACTTATATCTTCAATCTTCACCGTTGATATCTTCTATTGTCTTGATGTTTTTCAAATGTTCATTTCTTTCATTATTGTACAATTAGTCAAAAAATTATATTTTAACACTTAGTGAAAATAGTCTATTAAAAAACTAGTTGTCAATACTTTACCGAAGACCATTTTTTGACAATGAAAAATAACGATGTAGATAATATGACATTGAAAACTAATGTATATAACACTTATTTTTGAATCAAGGAAGTATAAAATATGCTCAAATATAAAATTTGGATACTCTTCAAGAATTTAAATATTAGTTCACAACGTTGCGGAATAATAATATCTTCCATTAGATTCAACTTTTGTTAATATTTAGTATAACAAAATCACAAAAAGGTTTGAAGAACATAAATATTTTTTCTAAGGCTAAAATCCATTTTTTATTCCCTTATAATACACTATGCAATTTTAGTTCTCCCATTTTTAAATCAAGAAGACATTTAGTCCCTCAATTTTTCAAAATTTACAATTTTGCTTCTTCCCTCATCGGTTGATTATTAGTTGAACATCCTAGCTAGTCAAATGTTGACTCTAACATGACTTGTTGTGATGATGTGGTGCTTATGTACACGACGCTTATAAGACAATGATTTAAATGGTGTGAAAATTTTTAAAAGTATCCTAATGGGAATTGAACCGATGACTTCTTATTCAAAAACTACGAGACTTTTTAAATTTTTCACACGATAAGTCTCAAGCCATCTTGTTGTGCTTTAGACATAATAGGCAAGTGAGCATAGTCTAATTATAGAAAGAAATGGTAAGTATTGAGTTATCGTATGACTATGTTTAATATAAAGGGAATCAACAAACAAATTTTACACTCATTTACGGCAACAAATTGTGACGAATGAGTGGAGTTTCAGTTTTTAGGAAAAAATGTTGATGTAGCTGTATACCAATTTGTTATGATAAAACTAAATTGTTTTTGGTTTTCAAACACAAATGTTGGAGCGAAATTGAAATAATATAGAGAAAAGTATTACTGAGATGAAATCCATAGAATTCTTCAAATAAAACTTGTTCCTAATCAATGTCCTAGTTCAATGCACTCAATATTCAAACTACAATGACTTATCCTAATTCTTTAGTGATTAGTCCTTGAGGTCTAAGCCAAATCCCTAATTTCTTAGGTGATTTAGACCTAGAAGCTCTGAGTTAAATCAGTGAATCTTTATAAATGCAAGTATTTGATCCATTCCTAGTATTAAAGCCTTGCATAATTTCAATTCAAATATAGGATTTGAGCTTGTTTTCATACAATCCAAATCCCTAAAAGTTTAGTGGATCACTCCTAACATGCATCTAAGCATAGAACTAAAATATGATCACATTAACTATGAGAATTTATTAGAAAAATAGATATTACATACTTGAATTCTACTTCAATTACTCAACAACTATGAAATCTAACTCATTTGGATCATGAAGGATTCAAATAAAACCTTAAAAGAGTAACAATGGAGGAAAAAAGAAGAGAGAGAGAGAGAAGAAGAAAGATTCTATTTGATAGTTTACAAATGAACCAAAAGTCTCTACAAAGGATGTTACAAAACTTTTTATATAGAGCTAAGATTACATTAATTTTTTGTGCTTGCTACACCAAAACTACACTTATGAACTATGGAATCTGCACTTGATCTTCATGCCTTTGGACTTTATCCACTGGGGCGAATAGACAACTCATTGTAGCGAGTTTCTCTTAATTTCAAGGTCTTCAGCTTTGTAGATTCATTGTGGTGAAGTGCAACTTTGCTGGGGTGAATCTCTGCCAGCTCCAACTGATTTTGTGTCTTATTTTGTTATGGTAAAAGCTTATCTTGTTGTGGCCAAATCATGTTTGTAACTCTTCATTCTTTGATCTTGTAACATCCAAATTTACACAAAAAACTATTTTTTTTAAGTTTATAAAACCAATTTATATAATTTAATAAAAACAACAATTATGCACAAAGATTTTAAAGAAAAGTTAAAATAATTGGTCACAAAATAAGGTGTGAAAAACAATTATCACATCACAATAAGTCATATTAGAGTCAACATTTAATCATAGATGGTTAACTAACACTTATATAAAAGAATGACTAAAATTGGAGACTAAATGCCTTGATTTAAAAATAAGATAACTAAAATTACGAATTATGCATTACAGGGAGACAAAAATGCATCTTAGCCCCTTTCAAACACATGCAATTTTATATTAATTGAAACTTATAATATCATAAAAATTGATTAAATAAGGAATAAGACTCGCACCTTTTGTAATTTTGATAAAATTTAACTGATAATAAAAAAATATGTTAAAAATGTGCTCTCAAAACATTTGTATTTTAAATTATTATTCTTACTTTTAATTTTGAAAGTGTCACTTTATTTTTAATCTATTTTCTTAAAAGTTTGTATAAAAAATAAATTGATTATTTTTATTATATATTTATGATACAAATCTCTAAAAACGAAGTATATTAAAAACAAAAATGACAAATTTATAATTAAAAATCAAAATAAAAACAATGTTTCTCAAAATAAACTGGCTCTAAAACTTCTCGAAGTTGGAATGAATAGAAGATGACTCCTCCAACAACACACTATGGAGAAGGCCACGACAACAAAACCTTAATATTTTTTTTTTGGTACAGTACTGTTTTGGTATGCACATAAGTCACATAACCTAAGTACAATTTAATTGGGCAATATTATTGAAATTTAATTTGAAAACCATGAGTTTTATATACAAATTTAAACGAAATATTACAAAAATTAATTTTAAATTTAATGATATTAGTAATATATTTTTATACCGTAAAACTAATCAAAAGTCACCGTTACTATAATAGTTCTTTTTATTAGGAAACGGTTAATATCATAGTTTTTTTTATACTTGATAATATAATAGTTTATGATTAAATAATACTATAAAATACATATAACTTATTTTTCTTTAAATTTTATGTACTATCAATGTAAAATATTTTATACTATTGATTAATTAAAATATTTTATCATAATTTTTGTTGATCATAATATTGATATAAAGTATTCATTGAAAACATTGATTAATTTTTGTTACCCACAAGTTAAGTATTTTCCTTCTAACAAAATTTTTCCATACTTAAGTCATAATTTAAACTCTTGACCACTTGGTTAAAGAACATAAATGACTCTTCCTTGTGTCAAATAAATTTATCATATATGACACTGAGAAATGCTAGCGACCCTGACAAATCCAAAGTTCAATCGAGAGGTAAATAAAAGTTGATTAAGAATTGTTTCCGCCAAGAACAATATGTGATCAAGATTTGGTGAAAAAAAAAATCAATTTTGGTAGGTCTACTTATCATTTAACAGTTCTCTCTCCTAATTTAAAAGTAGAACTCACCAAAATTAATGATTTTTCAATAAACTTTAACCAAACACAGGGAGTATTAAAAATAAAGTATCGGGTAAAGTATTGTTAACATCTCTCATATGATAATTTATAATTGAATATAATAATATAAAATATTTTTATATAATAATTTAAATCTTCTTACATAAAACATTTTTCTCTTTTAATTAAAAAATATTATTAAACACCTTGAAAATTGAGTTTAAAAATTATAATTCTTTTAACATACTTTGTTTCATAGGATAGTTGAGGAAGAAAATAAATTATATACTTATTTTTTTATCAGTAGGAATAAAGTTAAATATAAAAAAATTATAATAATTGATCCACCTTACTCAATCAACTAAGTCTCACTAAATTTATTGATTTACTATTGCTACTTTTGGTTCTTATTATAAAGTTTAATTAACTAATTCATTGGGATTAAAAAATTTAGTTAATATAATTGAGAGTATTAAATTTGTCTTTTTTTTTCCTTCAAAAATAGTCTTGTTAACAAAACAAATAAATATTAATAGTTCATTTTTCTCTTGCTATCATGTTATTCTAAAACTAACTATAGTGAAGAGTATTTGTGTATACTAAAAAATAATCAATACAAGAGATATGAGATTAGATCTTATAAAAATAATAATCAAGTCATTGCTTTTAATTTAGACCTTATAATAAAAATTGAAAACAAAAGATAATAATATTCTAAGAGTTCAATACACAGGATTTAAAAAGATTTTGTTTTTGTAAAAAATTTTGTAAAAATGTCTTGAAATTTTCAATCAAGATTTTTAAATAATAGAAATAAGTATTGTAATATTCAATCAAGACAATTACAATTTTCAAGGAATTCAATAAAATCTCATTAGAATTTAATTAAGATTTTTTACAACTTAAAAAAAGTTTTTTGGTATTCAAAAGTATGGAGATTTCAATGGATTCTTTTTTAGGATGGATTTTAATGGATTTCATGAGATTTTTTTAGTAAAAAATACATATCAAAACATCTCACCCAAACCCTTGAGATTTCATGAAACATTTTTTTTGTCAATTGACATGTTTTTCTTTCCCCATCATACATAATTCATTCTCTCTTTGTTGAAAGCATTAGACATTCCTAATGTTCTTTACTCTTTCGACCCATGGACAACATGTCCTGTAACAAGTGATATGAGAATTCTTAGCAATTCTTTGAATTTGGGATATTTTGATTATATGTTTATTTTTATTGAACGTGAAAATTTGACTCATGTATACGTGGATAAATATATAAATGATTTTTTTATACATAATTTTTTGATACATCTATAAATGAGGTTTGAAACAATTGTTGTTCATATTTTTTGTTTGATGGGATCGTTAATGTGGGAATGATTATAGATAAATATTGCATTATATAATTTTTATATAATTAAAATGATTGATGATTGAAGGAAAATAAGCTAATTGTGTTTATAAATATGCTAGGAAAAATTAATTTATTATGTAACATGTTTAGAATTCTTTTTATAGGATGAATTTTACCTAAAGGATAAATTAAAAAAAATTCATGAATCTTTATCAATAATTTTGAATGTTTTTTAAAAAATTCACACATAAAAATCCATAATATTTTTTCAAATCTTATGAATTCATATTTTATAAATTCATTAAAATCTAAACTATAAAATCCTAATCCTAAAAGTTTTTTAAAAAAATCTTAAAAGTAAATACATTCTTACAAAATCTTTTAAAATTTATAGAATTTTTTTTATGTCAAAGTAGTCTTTTAAAATCTGAATCCAATACACCCCCTAAAATTACACAAGCCTTATAATATCATATTACATTTTCAACAATTATTTTTATTTGTAGGTTATTATCTAAAATTAACATGCTTTATTAAATATTAAATTGGTTTTAGTTAAAAAATAATATAAGAAATTTTTTCATAAATTACAAAATAATTAAGTTATAAATGAATTAAGGATAAATTGTTAAATTTATCTCTAAGAGTGCGATGCATTGATGAATTTATCTGTAAAATATGAAAAATTTAAATTCAATCCCTAAATGTACAAAAAGTGAAACAAATTAATCATCCATACAATTTAACAAGTTGATTCCTAAACTTTACAACTTAATGTCATTTTAATCCTTGAAAAAATGATTTATTATCAAAATAATCTTTTAACATTGTAACTTAATAACAAAATAGTTTCACAAATTTAACGATAAAACTAATTTATAGTATTTTGTCACATTTGGTTACTAAATTTATATTTTACATCTTTTAAACATAAATTTATTACCACATCAAACTTTCAGAAATAAATCAGACTACTTAGATCATTTATCCATAAATTAAACAAGTCAAGCTAAGGTTACCTTCTGAGCTCATTTACATCTCTAGCCAATACAAATCTCACACTTGCACCATAACATATGGGACCCACCCACCTCCATCATGAATAAGCAAGTAACAACCACCTTTATCCCAAAGACCTCATCATCATGATCACCTTCCCCTTCAATGTCTATCTACTCTATCTTCTTCTCCATCACTCCATCGTGATCATTACATATTTCTCTTCCTCTACCTCTATTGGGAGTTTTACCAAATGGGGGTATTTTTTTCGATTTTTTCATATGGGGTGGTTTTCAAAAAAAATTTCCAAAGATGGGGTGTCATAACAGGTGTTACGACTTCTAAGTAACAAGTGTTAACATCTCTTATGACTTTTTTAACTGAAGTTGTAAAATAATTTACGATTTCAGTTTATTTTTTTTATGACTTCAAAGTTGTTAGTAGTTTTTTTATGACTTTGAAGTCATAAGTTTATCTTTTTTTATATATATTTTACGACTTTGAAGTCGTAATGTTTTTTTTATCTGTTTTAGGTTTAGATTAATTATTTGTATTTTATTTTCTTTTGTTTTCAATTTTTTTAAATTGTAAATAATTTTATTTATTTAATTATTAAATAAATATTTTTAAGTTTACTTGTTATTAGTTTTATTTAATATCTTGTATATTTTTTATGATTTTATTAAATATGTTATATATTTTTTAAATATTTTTTTATTAAAAATATTTTATATATTTTTTTATTTAATATACTTTGTATATTTAAAATTTAGATAATCTTTTAATAAAAAGAGAGACTAAAATTAAAAGGAGATACTACAATTTTAAAACACTTTGATTTAAAAACCCAAGACATTTAAATGAAAATTACATGTTTTTTTAACAAAAAAATTAATAATGAGATGATGTCTCACAACGAATTCTTCTAGATACGCGTCGAGGTATCTCATCTTGTTGTTGCTCTGGATTTGCAGGTGATTTTTGTCCTCTTGTTCTATGACCTCTATCTCCTCTTGTCCTAGGATGATCACATGTAATTGTGTGTTGTTGTTGAGGAACATGATCATCATCATCGTCATCATCATCGTTATTGTTGGTATTGTTGCTATCATCATCTTCCTCCTCATCTTCGTGACCCATGTCACACATTTGAGTAGGTAATGATGGACGATGACAAGAGCTCGATGGTGGTAGATTATATGTAGATGACAGAGTGTTTAAAGTGGTGGCAAACCTTTCTGAGACTCCATAAGAAACATTAGAGGTAGAAGAACTTAAAATGAGTATTGAGACATATATGATGAGAACCCTAATGGTTGAAAACTTTGTTGACATCCTTGAGGCATGTATTCAAAGAAGCTCATTGATTGATATTGTGCTTGTAATTGATGATGTTGGGGCATATATCCAAAAACATGCACTAGAGGTACACTGGGTTTAGCATATGATTAATGTTGGTGATGACCAGGAAAATACTGTGAATTAAAATTTACAAAGTTAGAAATAATAATAGAAATAATTTATTAAAATTATAAATTAAACTTACAACCTCAGTAGATAGTGTCCCTTCACGCAATATATATCGTCCATTTCGACATATATATCATTGCATGCATTCTGAATTTTCATGCAAAAGACCCTGGTCCATATCACCGTGAACAATATAATCATTCCAATGATTCCATTTGGTAATCCAGTGACGATGATGGTGAGGCCAAAAAATATCTGTTCTCTCTCTCATATCTATGTCATGAAGTTGATCTAGGTTTGGTGGGTCATCTGGAATAATTTGTCGCAGTCCAAATTTCCTGATGACCCTATCTATTGGATGTCATTCCACAATTTCAAAACATATGAGAGAGACTTTTGCACGAACAAGCATTGATACCTCAACATTATTAATTAATGGCCTTATTTTTTGTGTTTCATAAGGAGTCCACAAGAATTGCAAGACATAACATTATTATTGTCGCATATTTAAGTTTGAATAGGAAACTGAAAAAAAAAAAAGACTTAACATGAAAATTAAGAAATGATCTGTTGCACACCAACTGTAATGATCTGCTCTATATTGGGTTGTGCTGCTATAGTCATGGGTGTGGAACTGCATTAAATGTATTGCCCCGAAGATACATCACCTATATGTGGAAGAAGTACAAAAAGGACTTAGATTTTCTCTTGCATGAAGGTGGTCTCGTCTGATGACCGAAACAAACATTCCCACCAATTAAGTCAAATTGATACGCGTCATATTTGATAGACTACATATGAATGAGGTTCATTTCTTAATTTTCATGTTAAGTCTTCACAACCCAATCTAGAGCTCAAAAAAAGGATGCTAATACTGTTGCACACCAACTGTAATGATCTGCTCAATCAAATTTGGTAATAAAAGGAGATACATAAAATGAACTCTTCCACTTGATGTATCTGACATCAAATAGTCGTCTATCAACATCATGATATGAGCTCTAGCATGTTGTGCAATGACAACATCATCAACTAGAAGTTACTAAAAAATTTTCCGCAACCAACTTAGATAAATTATTTTACCCTTTATATACTTATCAGGTGCAGTGTCCCCTAGTAATGCCTGACAAGCAACATGTACATCATCGATAATGATACCAGTTACTAGCAATTTGTCAATCTTCAGGCCCAACTGTAGGGTCACATCTTGTAAAGTTATGGTTGTTTCCCCGTGTAGAAAATGAAATGTATGAGTTTTAGTTCTCCAACTTTCAACTACTGCACTAACCAAATGCTGGTTAATATCAATTTTTCCAGCATTTATAACATGAGCAAAATCAGCTAAAGCGATTAGGTCTTTGACACAATTATCTATCCGATCTAAGTGTGTAAAAGCCCAAATAGTATTATACCTTAGACAAATCATTCTCTCTTGGCCTTCTCACACTTGATTCGAAATATGATTGTCTTGTAAGTTTAACAACAAGTCATCAATAGGTCTAGGTTGTGCATGTACCATTGGTTCACAATGCAAGAAACAAGAGATGGATAGAAGGATGAAAAAAGTGGGATGTAGACAAACAAAAAAAGCTTCGTGAGGAAACTTAGGTTGGATGAAAATAAGATTGGAGAAGAATGAAAGTGCAAGTGAATAAAGGCACACTATATTTATATAAGTTGGCTTTAGATAAAGGCACACTATATTTATACAAGCTTAATGTGAAATACATCACACACTTAATGAGTATTGCTTTTTTTTACCAAAGTGTAGGCTTCAAATAACTTAACTTGTATAAAGCCTATATGCATCATGTGAAATGCAGTATACACAACACCATACTATTCATGGGTTTGATGTTTCAAGAGGCATGCAATATTTGTCTTTAGCCAACTTGATTGGACCTCACACACTTAATGGTTTCAGTTCGCGTGATGGCAAGCTAACATGCATTTAAGTTAATGTTGAACTTAGTACAACCATCAAAACTTTCAACCAGCTAAGATTTGGACTTTTTTGAACACGTAACCTTTGTGTCTTCAACTTATTCACTAGCTGCAAAACATGCACCAAAACTTTCAACCAACTATTTTCCTGTCATGCTTCACGAGTATGATACTTCCTTTCATGTAAGCTACCCTCTGCAATATTAACCAGCCTAACTTGCACTAGCCTGACGCATTGAATGACCATCCATTAAAGCCTCACGAGACAACTTTACAAGTTTACTATTCATACATGTGCCATGCTTCACGAGACAACTAAGTTGCTGCATTTTTCTTGCACTTTGATTCATCAATTCACTGCGTGCAAATGACCAAAATGGTGCAATATTTATCTGTATTTTTCTTGCACTTTCATTCTCCAATTTGTTGCGTGCAAATGGCCAAAATGGTGCAATTTTTCTGCATTTTTCTTGCAGTTTGATTCACCAATTCACAGCCAAAATGGTGCTGCTTGGAAGTCATTCACGTGGCCACGACTTCGAAGTCATGAAGGATGACATGATTTCACTATTTGTAAGGCATAAATGGATAGCTGGATGTGATTTGATGCACAATGGATTGTGGGATGGTGGGTTGTTTTTGGTCCCATGACTTCAAAGTCGTGAAGAATGGCACGACTTCACTATTTGGTTTTTAAATGTTATATTGTATTTTTAAAAGAAGATATGTTATAATATATGTTATAATATTATAAGTGTTAAGTGTTTTAATAAATTATAAGTGTTAAGTTAATATTAATATAGGGTTTTAGAAATTTAAATAAGTTATTAGATAATAACATTTTAGAGTTTAGTCTTTTAATAAGTTATAAGTTTCAAGTTATTATTATTTTAGGGTTTAGTCTTTTAATAAATTATAGGTTTCAAGTTAATATTAATTTAGGCTTTTAGAAATTTAAATAAGTTATTCGATAATAATATTTAGAGTTTAGTCTTTTAATAAGTTATAAGTTATTGCTATTTTAGGGTTTAGTCTTTTAATAAGTTTTAAGTTAATATTATTTTAGGGTTTAGTGTTTTAATAAATTATAAGTGTTAAGTTAATATTAATTTATGATTTTAGAGATTTAAATAAGTTATTAGATAATAATATTTTAGGGTTGTTACTATTATTTATAGAAAAATTTTATTTTTATACAAAAATGTTATTAGTTAATTATATGCATACGTGAAATGAAAAGTCTTGTTGCCAAAATATTACTACTTTCATCGATAGAAATGTAAGCTTCACTATTCATGCTCGTTATAAAAGGGAGGTCTGGTTCACACTGGATTTCATAAAGTAACAATCTTGCATATTTTTCAAAATATAAAAGGGCCTTTCATTTTCACATATTTCTTATAATCTTCTCGGTATATTTTTTATTTAACGTTAGATACACTAAACTAGGGAGTTTTACGAGAAAGGTGTATTTTTATTTTTGAGTTTTCTTGGTATGAGGTTTTTTTTTATTTAACGTTAGATATACTAAATTATTTACATTTTCACTAATAAGTTACATTTGTATTTGTTGATAGATGGCTAGTGAAGAGCCCATAATAAGAGATAATGTTAGCGACTTCATTGACGGCAAGCAACAACACGATGTTCATGAACATGGAGAACCAAGCAATGAAAGTGAGTCATCTTTATATTTTAAAACTATTAGTAGTCAACTTTCAGAAAATCAAAAGTACTCAAATCCTTATCAGAACATAGGGAGTACTAGTACAAATGACCTTTATGAAGGCTTGATATTTAAATCAAACAAGCAATTATGGATGCCATTAAACAATTTCATTTTGTGCATTCATTTAATTTTCATGTGGAAGAGAACAAGAGTGACAAGTATGTTGTCATGTGTAATCAATATGGTAATGGATGTTTTTGGAGGGCGAGAGTATCCTTTAGCAAAATACACATAAGGTGAGAGTTGAAGAAAATAAATGGTATTCACACTTGCATAACTTCTGTCATATCACAAGATCATGTTAGGTTAGACTCATCTGTAATTGCTCATAATATTGTTCATTTAGTGAAAACAAAACCTAGTATCGAAATCAAAACCTTGATTGCAAACAAGACAAAGGTTTGGTTATACTGTTTCATACCAAAAAGCAAGGAAAACTAAATAAAAAGCCCTTAAAATGACATTTGGAAGTTAGGAACAATCATATAGTTATCTGCCGATATGGATGATAGTTGTTCAACACTTTGTACCAGGTACATTTGTAAGATACAACCTCTTCAGTGGAGGATGGTGAGGATGAGTCTCCTAGGATGATTCTTAATCATGTATTTTGGGCTTTTAAGCCATGCATTGAAGGTTTTTAATATTACAAGCCAATTGTGTAAGTAGATGTGACATTTTTAACTGGGAAATATCGTGGTACTTTGTTGACTGTCATTGGACAAGATGGTAGTAAGAACAATTTTCCACTTACTTTTGCAATTGTTGAGAGTGAGACCAAAGAAGCTTGGATGTGGTTCTTGCATTATTTGAGGAGATATGTTGCACCTCAACCACATTTGTGTATTATATTAGACAGGGGAACCAGTTTGCTAGTAGCTTTGCAATCAGAATGAGTTGGGTAGACTAGACTAGATGTTTCGTTTGTGTATTGCATTCTCCACATTGCATCAAATTTCAACAAAAATTTTAAAAATGTTGACTTAAAAAAACAAGTCATTAATATGGGTATGCTTCTAATCATTTCATGCATCAAATTCTTGCTTTATTACATCTTCACTATATTTATTATTCATTGATTTATCTTTTGCCGTAGGATATGAGATGAGGAAACTACGATTTGAGGCAAAGTTGTTCACAATGCGAACAGAATTTCCACAAGCAGCAGATTAGTTAGACCAAATTCCCAAGAGTAAATGGAGTCAAGTTTACGATGAAGGAAATCGGTATGGCCATATGACTACCAAACTTGCCAAATGTATGAATTCTATTTTGAAAGAAGCCCGAGCATTACCTATTACTGCTTTAGTCAATGAAACATTTAATAAAGTAAATGATTCATTTGTTACTAATGGCTTGAAAATCATGAATATGATAAAGGCCGGACATAGGTATTCTGAAGACATATATGTCATGATGCAAGAAAATCAACACATTGCTACCTCGCATTTATGTTCTCATGTATGTTTGAGAAACAAGGGAGTTTGAGATTCAAGAAATTGCAAATATGCGGCTTGGTCGATGAGCAATGACATGCATTGTCAAATTAAATGAATGGCCACGTGATCGTGAACAATTCAAACATTTTGAATTCCTTGTTCGCATACGATTGCAGTGTGTGCTTTTTGCAATTTAAATTATGATGACTTTGTTGACCCTATATACAAGTTGGAAAACATTTTCAAAGTTTATTAGCATCACTTTCATCCCCTTGGAAGTGAAGACAAATGACCTCAATATTTAGGTCTATATTTTATGTCCGATCCTTTGAAACGACGACAAACATTAGAAAGGTCACTCACTACTCGTATACATAATGAGATGGATGAATCAATTCCAAATAGGCCTAAGAAATGTTTATGGTGTTGAAGTGAATGACATAATTATAGTAAATGTCCATACAAACAAGTAGATGACTAATATAGTTTTTACTTTTTATGTTTCTCTTTAATTTGTATGGTTCATTTTATATTAATGTATTATGTTGTCTTTAATTTAACAACTACTTTTATTACTAAATTATTAGATGTTGTTAATAGTAAATTCCTTTACACAAAATAAATAATATTATTTCATAAACTATAAGTTTATATTAGTAACAAAATATTTTAATATTAGGTTTAAAATTTTAGTTTTTAAAATAAACAAATATTTAAAAAAATCAAATTCAATATAACATTTTAAAAGATTACCTAAATATTAAATAAAAAATATTAGAAAATATATAAAATATTTTAAATAAAAAATATATAACATATTAAATAAAATCTTAAAAATATACAAGATATTAAATAAAACTAATAACAAGTAAAATTAAAATATTTATTAAATAATTAAATAAATAAAATTATTTACAATTTTTAAAAATTGAAAACAAAAGAAAATAAAATACAAGTAATTAATAAAACCTAAAACATGTAAAAAAAACATTACAACTTCAAATTCGTAAAATATAAAAAAAGAAACTTACGACTTCAAAGTCGTATAATAAAAAAAACTACTAACGACTATGAAGTCATAAATAAAAAAAATTAAACTGAAGTCGTAAATTATCTTAGGACTTTAGCTAAAAAAATCGTAATAGATGTTATAACTTGTAACTCAAAAGTCGTAACACCTGTTAGGACTTATCCTATTTTTGAAAATAATTTGAAAACAACCCATATAAAAAAAAATAAAAAAAAAAGTACTCCATTTTGTAAAACTCCTGCCTTTGCCTTCTCCTAATACACACACTGCTTTGCATCTAAGCGATTATTGATCCATCATCCCCACTTCAAAATTAGCCACCACAGTCATAGTCCACACCCAAACCAAACCCGACCCCTCAGACATGACATTCATGTCTTGTCACCTAAGTCTACGTGTCCCACTCACCATTTAGACCCCTTATCATTACCGCCATGTGGAGTCATCATCTCTACCGCCACGTGGAGACAAAATTGCAAATTTGGTCCCCCTATTTGTTTCAGATTTCGATTTTGGTCTCCCTATAATTTAATTCATCAATTGAGTCTCTCATTTATATCCAATCCCATTATTTTAGTCTCCAAGTCCGAAATTGGACATTGACTATTACTTGCGAATGTTGAGTGTCATGAATCACGTTTTGATTGAATGATATTTTGGACGAGATTTTTCTATTGCTAAAACTGTCGGCAAATGCAACGTCGCCAGAGCGAAGATCAAAAAGTGCCACGTGTCCCCCATTTGGTCATTTAGCTGGTAACATCCATCCGACGGTGAGGGATGAGCGTGTGTTTAGAGTCGTTAGATGTAGGGCATTGAAACAAAGCCCCTACATGGCAGTCACCCTTTTATAGCTCCTTGCGACGCATCTTCTTGCTTCCTCTAAAAGCGGAATGGCTATGCCACCAAGTCCAACCAACACAGGGTTGTCAAAACCCTTGGTAATCAAATCCCTCCCTCACTGATTATGCTTCAGATCGGAACAATTTTTGTTTTTGTTTTGCTTTTTTTTTTTTTTAAGATTTTGGTATTAATTGGTTCTACTGGGTACATCATGTTTGGTTCTGTGGGAATAACACAGGTGGAAAGCTCGTTTATTAGACTACCAAGAAGAGGGCCAGCAAACCCAAGTTCCCTGTCACTGGCAAGAGGATTCAAGGGGTGCGCTTTTTGTTACTCGTTCAATTTTTTCTTCTTTTTTGATGTGTAAACTTTAGTGTTCTATTCTTCATTTTTTTAATGTTGCTTTGATTAGGACTAGTTATGAACATTGTTAAAACCAGCTAGTGTGTATAATGCAAACTTCTTGAGACTACAATACCGAGACACCACGGTTTCCGAATGTTTCAACATGGGAAAGAAAGAGAGAAAGAGAGCGAGAGAAAAATACCGTCCAATTAAAACATGATCAATGTTCTCAATAACACTCAATGTTCAATTTTAGACTTGAAGACTGGAATAACAATATTAGACATAAATGGAAGATTCAATTGATGAATTAAATTATAAAAAACTAAAATCAAAATATAAAATAAATAAAAAGATCAAATTTACAATTTTACTTTTAGTAAAACTCTCACCTTTACCTTCTCCTAACACACACTCTTGGGTTGCATCTAAGCGATTATTGATTCATCATCCCTACTTCACTATCAGCCACCACAGGCATAGTGTACACCCAAATCAAACCCGACCCCTCACACATCACATTCATGGCTTGTCACTCAAGTCTACGTGTTCCACTCACCATTTAGACCCCTCATTACTGCCGCCACGTGGAGTCATCATCCCGATGTGACTTCTTGCTACCCTCCAGTCCCCACACTGTTCCTTTTCTTTTCCTCGTCCCAAACTCCCATCGCATAATATAAATATCCCTTCTCCTATATATCTATATATATATATATATATATATATATATATATATATTCATGATCAAATTAGTATCATTATCATTCACCGTAACAAACACCACCATGGCACCATACGCTTAAATCAGGCCATGATTATCGTCATTATCAACATGCACCGTGACGTGGCACATTATAAACAAAGTGTTTTGCGTCATTTTCAAATTCTTAGCCATTAATAGTGCGGATGAAATAGCATCTCAAACACGCCAAAATAAGATTACAATCCCAAACACCCAACAAAACAACAAACAATTGTTATAGCACCAATCCCCACTATATATTAATATAAAACACCGCTCCTATGTTTCCCCCCCTAATAAATCAAATTCCAAATACATACATAAAATAAAACATAAAAAAGAAAAAAAAACTAACATGGATGTTAGTTGCACATGAACATCACTACTTATGATCAAGCCCAATCACCTCTCCGAAAAAACAGAAAAGTAAAAAACCAAAAATTTACATATCTTAATTACGAGTTCCTTCCAGGTTCTCTTTCAATTTTTATTTTTATTTCTTTATACTTTGGTTTAGATTCCAGATATTCTTTACTCTTTCCCTCTCAGGTCATAAAAAACAAAAAGAAAAAAGAGAGAAATTTCTTAAGTATTTTCAAGGAAGATGAAAGAGAGAAGAAGTATTATCTTGATCAGACCAATGAGCGTGGGTCCAGTAAGGCTGATCAACGGTGTTAGGAAGATCAAACAAACCTTGATCCGCACCGGGTTGCCAATCCAACGATCCAAACCCTCCCTGATGCCCAGTCTTATGCTGCAGCGAAGAAAACTCAAGCGGCACAGTGTGATCGAGAAACGACGCCGTACCGAACTCCTGATGATTCTGCTGCTGCCACTGACCATGGCCTCCACCTGCTGCCGCCTGCACCTGATTAGTAACACTAATACCGAAACGAAACGACGTCGCATCGAGGATGCTGTTGTTATTTTTATTGTTCCCAAACCCAAACGCTTCGTTGTTGTTTAAATTGATGAGGCTGGTGAAGTTTCCTATCTCAGAGAAAATGCCACCACTATCCAAAGAGGGGTTAGGGTTAGGGTTAGCGAACATCTTCGCCTCACGGTGGTCGTTGTCAAGTAATAAACTGTTCTTCGACGGAGCGTTTGATGTCGTCGGCGGCGGCGCCGACATCTCCTCCGTCGCGGTCACGGTTAAAGTGGAGCTTTCACTGCTGGAGTGAGAATGAGAATGATGCTCCAGCTCTGGTGCCGGTGGCGTTGGTGCGGTGGCCGGTGCGGTTGCCGAGAAAGAAGAACGGTTGTTATTAGTGTTGCTGGTGGTGGTGGTGGTGGTTGTTTTGGGTTTGTTGGAGCGTTTAGATTTCCGGCAACCGCCACCGACGGGGACGTTGCGGAGGACGCCACCCTTGGTCCAGTAGCGGCGGCAGTTCTTGCAGAAATGGCGCGGCTGGGAAAGGTTGTAGTTGTTGTAGTAACAGAACTTGGTGTTGAGTGAGTCACAACGTGGGCACTTTAGCGGCGGCGGCTGCTGCTGGTGGTGGTGCGGCCTCAGCCTCCGGTCGCCGCCGCCGTAGAACCTGCCGCCGCCGATGGAATGTGTTTCGTGCATTTCCCAAACCTGAAATTTGGAAATGTTTTTTTGTGTTCTGTGGTGAGTGAGAAAGAAAGAAAGAAGATGGAGTTTCTCTCTTTTTCACTGTGTAGTGTGTACTATGTTTTCTTGTTCTGTTGGAGTTGGATGAAGGAGTGTGTCAGTGTGTAAACAAGGTTTCGGGGAATAGTGTGAAAGAAAGAGTCTTCGGACAGACAAATACCTCTGCAGAGGATGGGCCACTGCTCGTATCGCTATCTTCCATTTTTCTAACATTTTTCAAGGCAATTGACCGAAACGACCTTGTGCAGAGGATGGGCCACCACAGAAGAGGCTTCAAAAATACGAAACAATCCCTCCAAGATACAACAAGTCTTATAACGAACATTTACTCAAATGTTTTTTTTTCTCGATTTTTATTAATGATTATTTAAATAGTACTTAATTTTTTTTTAATTTTTGTATCTTTATAGTACTAAAAATAAAATAATTATTATGATTTTTTAAAATTAAATAAATTTTGCACGCTTTATTTTGAAAATTTTGATTCTCATGATGATTGAATGTATATATCATGTTTATACAAATTGTTTTCTATAATAAATGAAAAGGTAATACAATGTATAATAAAATGTTGAATAAGTAAATTATATGAATCATATAATTTTATTGTAAAATATTTGTAACTTGGGTATATCAACAAATTAAATTTCAACATGTTTTAAATCTATGCATATATGATTCTGTCGATTTTTAATCATTATAAAAAAATATTACTTTTCAATCCTTACGTTTATTTACACTTCATGTGCATTTTTATTAAAAATACACTTCATGTGCATTTTTATTAAAAATACACTTCATGTGCATAGGAAGTGATTTTGAGAGGAATTAGAGAAGAAAGAAATAAAAGATATATTAATTGAAGTGATTTTTCTATGAAATATTATATTATTGGATTGCTGGAATTAAGAAGAAAAGATATAGAGTGATTTATTTTTACTTGTTTGGTTACAAGGAAAAGTGGAGGAAAAAAATGAAAAATATTAGGAAAAGACAAATAAGTCATATTAACTTATATTTTTACCATTTTATTTTAGATATTATATTTTATCTTTTATTTTAACTATGTTTTATATAATTATATTTTGATTTTTTCAATTTCTACCAATCTACTATACATGCCCATTTGGCAAACGTCTATATATAAATGCTTCTATAGTTTATAGTTAAACTTAATTTACATCTAATGTTTTTTTTAGTAGACAGAGATTTTTTTTTAATGTAAGCTACTACGTTATAGCCTATCAAGAAAAATAAGAACATCTTCAATAAAATAATTCTCTTTGAGTGTTTAGATGAATCTCACTTATATATATCACTCATTTGTACTCTTCTTAATGTGAGCATCTCATAAGCACCCGATCTCTCCAGTGGAGCACCTTTTTCTGATTTCTTAAATGTACTCCACCAAAAAATTCAGATTCTTACATTTTATCAACAACTTATTTATTTTTATAATTATCTTAATTATAAGTTAATTAATTTTAAAATTTAAGAGATCTATTTAGACTATTCTTATGCGAAATTATTTTTTATAGTAAAAAAATAATTAAATAATATTTTATTTAAAATGATATTGGCACCAAATAATTAATAACATTTTTTACAGCATAATTACTCAAGTCCATATTTTTCTTTAATTTTATTACACAACCTTTCATAAACTTGTAGTTGTGTGGCCATCATACTAGTAGTGTCCTTGAAGGGATTTGGGATTCTATATCTTTGTCCTTCAACTTGTTGGGTTCATGCTTGACACATGTCAAATCTTTTAATGCTATTTTTTTTTTTTTTTACTTTTGTTTCTATTCCATAACAGTGAGATCAATAAAAGCAAACGATGTTTCTTTTCCTTTTGATTTTGCCTTTATTTTTACTGTTTTGTCCCCATTGGTTGAACTATAATAGGTGAAGTTGGGTCAAAATTTGATGGTGTGTCTGGAATAGAAGGGGACTAGTATGCTCCAGAAGTAGAAACTTTTTTTCCATTGCTGCCTCATTTTTGTTTGGATGGACCAAATTCAAAGATCATGAATCAGGGTTAATTTAGTTTTTATTTTAGTCTTCTCACTGGACATTATTAATTGAATTAATCATGCAGATTCCAAATGCTAAGAGAGCTTATTCCACACAGTGACCAAAAGAGGGACAAAGCATCTTTTTTATTGGAGGTACATTCATATGAGATGACATAGTTTTTATCTTATGTAAGTTTGTTATATTGCTGATTAATGCTCAATCTGAAGTATTTGTAGGTCATTGAGTATATTCATTTTTTACAAGAGAAGGTGCACAAGTATGAAGGTTCATTTCAAGGGTGGAGAAACGAGCAAGAAAAATTGATGCCATGGGTAAATCTCGTTTCTTTTGTTGGATTCGTTCATTAGTATCATATAGCCTAGTGCAACGGATTTGAATTTAGAAATATTCATAAATCATAATGATTGCGACCTATCCAAAAACTTATTTTGCAATTTTTTTTAGAAGAAAAATAATGACAAGCCAGCAGAAAGTTTTCAACCTTGTGGCACCGATAATGGGTCAAGCCCATCTTCAGCACTATTGTTTGCTTCAATGGTTGACGAGAAAAATATCACCATCTCCCCAACAATTCCTCCGAGTACCCAAAATGTAGAATCTGGCTTGGCACAATTTAAATTTTAGAAGATTCTTATAAAATATCAATATAATTATAAAAAATATAGTACGCTAGATTATCAAGAAGAGTTTTAGAAATACATAAATTTATAATGATTAATTAAACAAATATAGCGGAATTTGAATCTATAGGTAACCAATTATTTCGTGTTTCTTTTTCAATCAAAACTTTTTTATTCTTTGATAGGACATTCATAACTATTTATGAAGGGAAAAAGAAATTATATATGATGATTATAACATTTTTACAACTTAATAGAATTCTTATTATTCCCTAATGAATCAATACTTACGTCGATTGATAACATAAAATAAACTCTACTAATAATAAATAGTTAATATAATTATCTTATAATATTACTCCATATTAATTGTTGTTAGAATAAAAAATTCCAAGAACAACACCTACCTACCTACCTACCTCCTGGAATAATCAAGAAGGCTTTTCCAATTCCTATTCCTTCAGAGCTAATTTTCTTCACTCCAACCTAGGTGGAGTAGTGTCTCCAATAAGTACTTTTTTTGTTTTTACATTTTAAGACATATATAGGATTCCGATAAATTTATTAGTGTAATGTGTTGTTTATATTAGTTAAGGTTGAATGAGGAGTACATATTGTTTAAAGTATTTAATTATAATTTGTTTAAAATGTATTTGATGCTTTTATTGTTAAGTAAATATATTGTAATTTTTAATCTAATTGTTTATTTATGTTGTGGTAAGTAAAAACGGAGTTCATATTAAAAAAATACTTTTAAGGTCATGTTAAGGTAATAACCGATCAAAAACACAATCTTTTTAGATCGATTAGTATAATGATCGATTTAAAAAGTCTATTTTTTGGATAAGTTATAAGAGAAGATTGATCTAAAAAGTGTATTTTTAAAACCAATTTAAACTTTTTAGATAAGTAGTAACTAGTAAGGGAATCGATTTTAAAAGATAATGTTGAAAATATTTAGCCATGATTTGATGAGACATTTATCTTTCTTTTTAAATGATTGAATTTTGTTATTTTGAGTCTTTACCATCAATTAAATGATGATATGTCATCTTACAAATTCCAACACTATCAATGTTTGTAATGATATCAAGTTATCATTTAATTGATGATAAAGACTTAAAACAAAAGTTTTAATATATCAAATACTCAAAACAATAAATTTTTTTATTAATAATTAATAACAAAATTTAATCATTTATCAAGAATGTTAAACATATTTAAGTCTAAATTTTTTTCCAAACTTTTTTCCAAAAGAAACTATTGTTTGATATATGAAAGACTTGAAAATAGTTTAGATAAAATAAGTCAGACGGGGAGTTTTACCATTTAGGGATGTTTTTTTTTTTTTTTCTATTTTTTCATATGGGTAGTTTTGAAATTATTTTTGAAAAAGGATAAGTTGTAACAAGGGTTATGACTATTTTTTTTTTTTACTTTTTTTAATTAAAGTTATAAAAAAATTTATGACTTTAATTTAATTTTTTATTTTATTTACGACTTCAAAATCGTACATGTTTTTTTAACTTATGACTTCAAAGTAAGTTTTTTTTTTCTTTCTAGGACTTTGAAGTAATTTTTTTAAGTTTTTTATTTTAGAATTTTTATATTTACATGTATTTTTTTTGTTTTCAATTTTTAATGAAATTGTAAATAATTTTATTTATTTATTAAATGAATATTTTTAATTTTACTTGTTATTAGTTTCATTTAATATCTTGTATATATTTTTATATAGTTTTATTTAGTATGTTATATATATATATATATATATATATATATATATATATATATATTATTTTAAATACTTTTTATTTAAAATATTTTATATACTTTTTAATATTGTTTTGTTTAATATATTTTATATATTTAAAATTTATATAATTTTTTAATAATGTTATTGAATTTGATTTTTTTTAAATGAAATAAAAAACTAACATAATGATATTTAATATTTTTTGAATATTTATTTTGTTTTAAATACTTAAATTTTAAAAAACTAAAATTTTAAAATAAATATTAAAATATTTTGTTACTAATATTAACTTATGAAATAATATTATTTATTTTGTATAAAAGAATTCACTATTTACAACATCTAATAATTTAATAACAAAAGTAGTTGTTAAATTAAAAATAATAAAATATATTAAAATAAAATGAAGGATACAATTTAAAGAGAAATATACAAAATAAAAATTATATTAGTTATCTGCTTATTTGTATGCATAATTATTATGATTATGTTAAATATGAAAAATATTAAAATATAAAATATATCTAAATTTTAAATATATAAAATATTTTAAATTAAACATTATTAAAAAATTATATAAAATATTTAAAATAAAATTAATTTAAAAATATATAATATATTAAATAAAAGCATACCAAAATTATATATAAGATATTATATAAAACTAATAATAAAGAAAATTTAAAATATTTATTTAATAATTAAATAAATAAAATTATTTACAATTTTTTTTAAAAAAATTGAAAACAAAAAAAATACAAGTAAATAAAAGTTCTAAAATAAAAAACTGTAAAGGTACAAAAAAACGATTTCCAAGTCATTAAAAAAATAAAACAAAATAAAACTTAGACTTTAAAGTCTTAAGTAAAAAAAAACGCATATAACTTTAAAGTGATAAATAAAATAAAAAATTAAACTTAATTTATAAAAAATTTTAAAACTTCAGTTAAATTTTTTTAAAAAATTAATAAGTTGTAAACGACTTCTTGATCCAAAGTCATAACATAAATGTTATCACTTACCTTTTTTTTAAAAAAAAAACACCCGAAATGGTAAAACTCCCGTCAGACGGTGTAGGTCCTCCTATCGGTGTGGGCGTGTGGCAAATAGTATCCGCAGGAGGTTTCAAGATAAATAGTACCATGTTAACTTAAGTAGTATATAACAAAATGAAACTTAAGTAGTATATATTGTACAAAGAAATTGAATTTGTATATCATGTTTATACAAATTGTTTTGTATAATAAATGAAAAATAAAAAAGTTTTTTAATAAAATGTATGAATCATATCATTTCACGTAAAATATTTGCTACTTATACATATCATCAGAGCTTAAATATGTTACAAGTGAACTTTGTATTTTTTATTCCTTGAAAAAGATTTACTATTTTTAGATCATGATATTTTTTTAGTGTTTCTTTTAATACCATTAATTACAGTTGTTTTTTTTCTTTTACTGCACCATTAATCATAGTTAGTCTAGTGTTAAAATGGCTAACAAAATGAAAACAATAGCTTCTTTTAAAATACAAATAATGTATTTATTATTTTTAAGTGCATAATTTAATTAAATAATGTATTTATTATTTTATATAAATAAGGTGATTACATATAATTTTGTTTGAATTTGTATATCATGTATATACAAATTGTTTTGTATAATTAATGACAAATAAGAAAATTGTATAACAAAATATTGAAGAAATACATTGTATGAAAAGAAAAAAAGATTATTTTAATAATGTGTATGATAAATTTGTTGACTTTTAAAATAATTATTTTAAATTAATTTAAATGATAATTAATAATTTAAAAAACTATTTTGCGTAAACCTTAAACTCTTGCATGAATCATATCATTTGATGTAAAATATTTTTAACTTATACATATCAACAAATCAGAGCTTAAATATGGTTTACGTGGACTTTGTCTATTTTTTTTCCTTGTAAAGATTTAGTACATTTAGATCCGACATTTTTTTAGTGTTTTAATCTTTAACGATGAATCATAGTTAGTCTAGTGTTATAATGCCTGACAAAATGAAAAACATTAATTAAGATAATTAAGGTAATAAAAATGTTTTAAAATAAGCTAATTAGATTAATTTAAACTGCATAATTAAATTAAATAATATATTAATTATTTTTTATAAAAAATAATATATTTATTATTTTATATAAATAAGGTGATTACACATAATTTTCTTTGAATTTGTACATCACGTGTATACAAATTATTTTGTATGATAAATAAAAAAGAAAAAATGTATAATAAAATGTTGAAGAAATAATGAATTATATCATTTCATTGTAAAATATTTGTAACTTATACATATCAACAAATCAATGCTTAAATATGTTTTAACTGGTCTTCGTCTATTTTTATTCCTGGCAAAAGATTTTTTTATTTTTAATTAGATCCAGACATGCTTTTAGTTTGTTTTTTTTTTAAATCTTTACCATTAATCATAGTTTTTTTTTTTTTGGATGTTATGCAAGTTTCGATCCCAGGATAGTAAGGTTTGAAATCACCCTCGAAAGTCCAAACCATCAAATCGTACACAAGACTAGCACCACTTATCATAGTTAGTCTAGTTACTACTAAAAAAATCGTCTTAATGATATTTTTGTAAATCTTGGATTCTGAAACAAAATAGTCTTAAAATGAAATCTTTAATGATGGTTACTTATAAATTTTTTTTTGAAACGATTGTATCAAAAAATTGATGACATTTTTAAAATTAAGTGAAAGTTATTTAAAACGGTTTAATGCTAGAACTGTCTTAAAAATTAGGAAGATAAAGATGATTTTTGAAAACTGTCTTTAAATTTATAGATATATATTCTATAATTTCAACATTGTCCTCTTGCACTCACTCTCATCCACAAATCTCTCGCACCCTGGTCTTACTCTCGTGCCCTTGACTCTGCCGCGACTTGCAACTCTGTGTCACTCTTACATTGGTCACTATCATCGTTCGGTGAACTTCCCTTCTTATTTGCTTATGTGCTCATGAAAAATACCTGCTATTGGTTTTTTTTTTTAATGCTATAACTATATATATGAGCAATATAGTATGGAAAGAAAATTTGTATTTTCATTATTTTATATGCCCTACATTGTAATGAGTGGATGTGTGTGCTATGATTCCATTTCACGTTAGGGAGTTCCCATTAAATTGTAATGAGTCGATGTTCCTTAGTTACTGCTACCCACATTGTAAAGAGATGATGTTCCTTAGTTCCCATCTAACGGTCTTTGAAGTAGTGTGCATTCCTCAAACACTTATGCACCTCTTTCTGGAAGCCTTTTTAGCCTTTCACGTTGAGGAATATGGGGGTGAAGCCGTTCCTGCTTCCCATGATTGTGGCATCCCTTGAAGCGAGGTATTCGACGTTTTTGGAAAGAGCATTGACATGCACCAACTGTGTTATCTGCACGACACAGGGCATGGGGCACCCCACGAATTTGTGGCCTCAGACACTCACACTACCAATTGGTTTGTTGAATGAAATTTTTGGAGCCTGGCATTTTGAAAAACATCATCAACTCGATGAATAATTGAAGTTGATGCTCTGAAGTCTGAACCTGGATATACTCATGTATTTATTGATGATTAAGGTAATAAAAAATTTAAAAGTAAGATAATTAAATTCTTTTTAAGTGCATGATTTAATTAAGTAATGTGTTTAATATTTTATATAAACAAGGTGATTACATATAATTTATTAGGATATTTAAGCCCATGATAATTGTCTTTACAATTCGATCATTCGGTCATATGGATTAGGCTCGATACCGATATCAAAACATATAATTTAATTTTTATTTTATTTTTTCATATATTATGAATATTACATTTGTTGATTAATCGTTACTTTTTTGTTAACAAAATATTATTTAAAAAATGTCATTACATATAACTTTTATTTATCATTTTATATGTAAAGAACCATTAGTAACAAAATACATTTAATACATTATAAAAAAATTTACTTTTTTTTAACTATGTAAGGATAGAAAAAGATAAGAGTAATGATTACTATTTGTATATTACTTATAATTTTAAGTGTATCGCGACTACTGGTTTTAAAAATATAAATTAGTTTAATAATTTTATTATTTTTGTCTTTAGACAAAATTACCGTGACACCCTTTCTTAATGCTCAATTCTTCATAATCTTATTATTTATTTTCTAAATTGCGGAAAAGTCTAAATTTTAAAACTTTTTCTTAAGAAAAAAAGTGTGATGAAAAATTTATTCTTGTTTAAATAAAATTGCATAATAATAAAATTTTTCTCGGAGTGCATACACATAATTAAAGTGAACATATTTAAATTAAAAGAATCTAACTTAATTGATTAAATAAAATATATATATGTTATAAACTCCTTGATATTATCTTCTATTCCTACAAATAATATGAATTATTTACCAAGATAATATGAATTATTTACCACTAAAGGAATGAATAAAAAGGCATTAAAATAAGGAATTAGGTTAACCAAATACATATCCAAAAAGCTGATGAATAACTATCCTCCCCATAATACATCATAGGAATCATAGGAAAAATAACTGGTCAAAGAAATCCATTCCTAATATATCATAAGTATATATATATATATATATATATATCAACTAATATTAGTTCTTCATTAATAGTGAAAGAGTTTCGAACTCCGAGCTTTTCTTCTCCTCTTTCTTCCTTAATGATCAAATCAACTTTATAACTCGTTATTGTTGGGTTATTCCTAACCACCAAAATCCTGAATCCTTAGATAGATCCTCCTCCTCATTGTCCTCTAGCTTGACACCTATGGCATCCAACCAATAAAGGAAGGACGTCTCAACAACAAAAATCCACACCAAGTCATTAATGGATCAAAAGGCACATAACCACAGAGTGGCATCACACTCTTTGAGGAAGATGAGTCATGCATCCGATAAACTCCATGTCGGCATCAGGAAGAGACGACCTAGAAGATGAAGAAGGTGGAGATAAAGGAACATCCAGTATACCCGAGAGCCAGGGTTTGGTAAGAATCCCAACAAGCTCTACTGGGATCGGAGAAACACACGATGCCTCAAGAACTAGCATGAATAGGAACTGAATGTTCCCACAGAAGGTCCAGTGTCCAGTGTCCCTCATGTGTTTGTATCGCCATCTTGAACACTAACTCCTTCAACCTGGACATCCTCCTCTGAAAAAATCATTTTAAATATGACTTTCAAAATGTTGATTTTTGTTTGTTTTTGTAAAGATCATATATATTCTCTCAAGAGATAATCACACCTGCCTCAAATAAGATCATTATAAATAACAAAATTATTCTTTTAAGTACGTTCAAAAAAATTATTGAAAAGCTTTATAATTTTTTAATTATACAGTCATTTATGAGTAAATTACAATGTGAAAAACCTTTATATATAATATTTTGTATTATAATTTAATTTTAAACTATTCTAACTTACATAAGAATAAGAAGAAATTTAATAACTATTTGCCTAAGAAATTAACAATTTTTATGTTAAGGTATGATAAATGCATTTTCCCATATTTTTATGTATTTTTATCGTCATAGTTGATGAAAATTTATTAATTTATCTTGTTGAGCAAAAGGAACTTATATGATTTCATTCATAATAAAATTGTCAATACAGGTGGTTAAGAATAAAATAAAAAACATGATCTAGAATGCAATACTGACACCCTTGCAAGTATGTACATGAGGGACTCAATTTTTTTGCCTTGTGATAAAATGTACCACAACGTTTTGAGATTGCTGGAGCCTTTCTCTGCAACCGTTTATGATAGAACCAAACTCCGTATTAAATTATTTGAGGTGATGCATATGATGTTGTCCACAACTTCTTCATAGTCAATTAAGCTCAATATATGGTAATTAATGTCATGCATGCTCATGTGATTGATCCGTGAGATGGCTTCAAGCATAGCGATAATTTCTGCTTTTGATAACAGCAGCTGGTTTTTGACAAAAGAATTGGCCAGTGATAAAAAAAAAAGGTGCTGATCAGAAATAATTGTTGCATCAATATTACATTTGAGATGGTTTTGGAATTTGGAATTTATATTGCTCACTGATGATGGATTACGCCTATCATTTGTAGCAAAAGCTTCTGATGGAACCCTTAGCAAGGTTCATTAAGATTTGAGGCAGTTTTGAGACTCCTGATGTATTATCAATCATAGACTCCTTAATAAAATAGTAAGTTGACCTCAGAATAACAACCATCTTTACTCAATCTCCGAATCAACTTATCCTCTTGAGTGTGTAAAAATAAAGGGATATGATGGACAAAATAGCATGCAAATCACGTGGATTGAACATAGAATGAATGAGACTAAGATTCCAAGTACCAATATTATGTTCAGTCAAATCAGCAAAACGAAGATTCTCTAAGCTATGAATTGTTGCAGTTGAAATAAAAGGATAAATCCCTCTCTCTCGGCCAAGGATCGTTCCAAATGTGCACCTTCCATCGCCTCATCTCATACCCTTTTCGACTACTACCTATGAAGCACATAGGCTACCCCAAAAAAACTAGGGTTATGATCAAAACGAGTCCCTAAAAAATCACCATTAGAAAAATATTTAGGTTTGAAAAGATGTGATACAATAACATCATGACTAGCGAGCTTCCAATGTTTCTAATGTGTATTTAATTCATTCATGTGTCCCTCACATTGGAAGCTTGTTGGGAGTCGCTCATTATCTGAGCCTCATCTCTTTTTTGCGTCGATGATCACTTTCTACCCTTGTTCGCGATTGGGATGCTATATCTCCACCAAGTTTTTCTTGGTTTGTCCTCGAACTACATCATACTGTAGAGCGGTATGTTTTGATATCATTTGTAATACCTATGAGGCTCACACTATATGACATTTCATTCAACTTTCTTGTTAGTCATAACTTTGTATCGGTCAAAATCCTTCGTAGGTAGTTATTTTTTAGACATCGACTACTGACTGTAGCACCTAATTGTAATGCCTGGTTGCTTTCAGGATCAATGATTGTTCCTACAATCTACCACAAGACTTTTTAGCTTATTGTGACCTCACTCACTTTCTATGAAACTTCTCAAAAGGTGATCCTTTTCGAAATTGCTCACAATCAAGCATGTTTAACTATGAAGTTCTTTAATGATAGATTATCGAAAAATAGATACATATTATTGATATATCAATCAAATTCATCCTTTTTGATCCCAAAATCTTTCTTTCTTATACTCATTCTTTTGTCGAGTCTATATTTTTGATAATACAAGATGGGTTTTTCTTATTGCATAATTAACATTAATCACAGAAATGCAATTGAAAATAATTCCAAAAAAATCATTCAAATGACCCTAACACAAACTCACATAATTGAGTTTAAGCATGTTGGGTTAGATTTTATCCCAACACTCACAAAATCCAACACAAGTTGGACCCATCTACTTTCTATCTATTCATTTTTTAGGTTGTGGAAAACTTTCTTCCCTCTTTTGGTTGACTGACACGTGTTAAATTTTTTGGTCTTTTCAGCTTCTTCTCCTCACCTTTCTTATGTTCAACTTAAAATTCAAAGTTCTCTACCAACATTACACAGCCACCACAACCTCCCTTAAAAGACACCACACCACCATAGCCACCAACTCTCCACCATGACCAACCTCTGACCACCAACAAACAACACTGTTGCACTACTACTGTCATGCCGCATCATCTCCGACCAAAACCATCTCCTTCTCTATCTCTTTCTCACACTTTCTCTTCTACGCTTCCTTCTCCCTCTCTTTGTCGATCCCACTTCGCTATTGCGCCGCCACCTCCGCTTTGGGATTTTTATTTGATATACGTTTCATATTTTTGCTAGTATTTTTTAGTCTTGCTTTTGCTTACATTAATTGTTAAAATTTGTTTTGCTTATGAGGTGTTTAACAAAATGTTTCTAACAGAATCAAGGTCTTTTTTGGTTTAATTTTTTAGTTTTAGTTTTTGTACATTGTTCCTTTGTTGGTAAAAGGCTTGACTAGATTGCATTTATGTGTTTCATTTGAATAGGATCTTATTAAGCTTGAAGGACCCGAGAAGCTTCTTCACAATAGTTTCTTTTAGACTTCACACCAGTTTGTTCCAAACATGAAATTTATTTTTACCTAAAACTAGTCTTGCTTTTGCTTACTTTAATTGTTGAAATTTGTTTTGCTTATGAGGTGTTTGACAAAATGTTTCTAACATAATTAATGTCTTTTTTGGTTTAATTTTTTAGTTTCAGTTTTTGTATATTGTTCCTTTTTTGGTATAAGGCTGGACTAGGTTGCATTTTTGTATTTCATTTGAACAAGATCTTATTAAGCTTGAAGGGCTCAAGAAGCTTCTTCAAAATAGTTTTTTTCAGGCTTTACATCGGTTTGTTTCAAACAGAATTTATTTTTACCTAAAATTAGTCTTGTTTTTGCTTATTTTAATTGTTAAAATTTGTTTTGCTTATGAGGTGTTTGACAAAATGTTTCTAATAGAATCAAGGTCTTTTTTGGTTTAATTTTTTAGTTTTAGTTTTTGTATATTGTTCCTTTTTTGGTAAAAGGCTCGACTAGGTTGCATTTCTGTGTTTCATTTGAACAGGATCTTATTAAGCTTGAAGGACCCGAAAAACTTCTTCACAATAGTTTCTTTCAGACTTCACACCGGTTTGTTTCAAACATGAAATTTATTTTTACCTAAAATTAGTCTTGCTTTTGCTTATTTTAATTGTTGAAATTTGTCTTACTTATGAGGTATTTAACAAAATGTTTCTAATAGAATCAATGTCTTTCTTGGTTTAATTTTTTAGTTTTAGTTTTTGTATATTGTTCCTTTTTTGGTATAAGGCTTGACTAGATTGCATTTTTGTGTTTCGTTTGAACAAGATCTTATTAAACTTGAAGGACCCAAGAAGCTTCTTCATAATAGTTTCTTTCAGACTTCACACCGGTTTGTCCCTTACAATCCCATGTTATTATTAAAGTTCCAAGCACATATTAACATGGAATGGTGTAACCAGAGTACCTCAATTAAGTAATTATTAAAGTACATCAACAAGGGTTATGATATGATTACAGTAGCCATCATTCCAATTGAGCACCAAGTATCATGTTCTAGTGAGGTAGTTGATGAAATTAAGCAATAACTGAATTGTAGATATATATATCACCAACAGAAACTTGCTGGAGAATTTTTTTTCCTATTCATAGCAGGAAACTAGTTGTTGAAAGGTTATTCTTTTACTTACCTTGTGAACAAACAGTCTATTCTAAAGATAACGAAGTGATTGATGATGTTCTTTTAAACCCAAGTGTTACCGAATCGATGTTCACCCTCCTGGATGGATGCAAATAGAAAATATCCAGAGGCAAAGAATCTAACTATACTCAGTTTGTGTCCAAGTTTGTCTGTGTCATACCTAGAAGAACTTGGAAACCACGCAAGTCAGGTTATACAATTGGAAAGTTGATGTGGGTTCCTCAATGCACAGGCGAGTTATGTTTTTTTAGATTAATGTTAATTGTTGCAAAAAGACCATGTAGTTATGAAGAAATTAAGATTGTGGGAAGCATTGAATATCCAACTTTCAAGGAAACATGTTTTGCTATGGGTTTCATTGGAGATGATAAGGAATACGTTAAGGCAATTAGAGAAGCTTACCATTGGGGTTCAGGTCACTTTTTGAGGAATCTGTTTGTGACTATGCTGCTGTCAAATAGAATTAATAAACCCGGAGATGTCTGGATAAAAGTCTGGCATTGGCTTTTAGATGAGATTTTGTTTCAGCAAAGAAGAATGTCAAATATTCAAGGTAAACACTAAATCAAGTATTAACAAATACGAGTCATGTTTTACTATTTGTGTTTGATTACTTTTTATAATGTGTTCTATGTATAGAATTTAACTTTGATTGAGATTGAGAAATTATTGGAAAAAAAATAGAAAAAGCCTAAAGGACTTTCCATTGATACCTTACCCACAACATTATGTCACAACACATTTAGGAAATAGGCTGATTTATGCAGAGCTGGATTATGATGTTACTGAATTGAAATCTCAATTTGATAATTACTTTAAATCTCTTACAGGTAAATGAAAACTTTTAAATGTACAAGTAAAGGATGTATTGATTAAATTTTTCATTTCAAGTACTGTTTTTTCTTCTCTAATATGATGTATTTTATTTAACTACTTCTACAGATGAGCAAAGAAATATATTTGACAGAATTATGAAAGTTGTGGATAGACAGGAAGGTAGGATGTTTTTTTATACGACTATGGTGGTATAGGAAAAACCTTCATATGGAAAACATTAACTTCGGCATTAAGAAGTCAGCGCCAGATTGTTTTAACAGTGACTTCAAGTGGAATAGCATCATTGTTGTTACCTAGAGGGCAAACTGCACACTCTAAATTCAAGATTCTTGTTCCTACTTTTGATGACTCAATTTGCAATATTCACCAAGGTAGTGAATTAGCTGAGCTTTTGAAAGTGACAAAGTTGATTATATGGGATGAAGGGCATTAAGAAGTCAACGCCATATTGTTTTAACAGTGGCTTCAAGTGGAATAGTGTCATTGTTGTTACCTAGAGAGCAAACTGCACACTCTAAATTCAAGATTCCTGTTCCTACTTTTGATGACTCAATTTGCAATATTCACCAAGGTAGTAAATTAGTTGAGCTTTTGAAAGTGACAAAGTTGATTATATGGGATGAAGCACCTATGGGCCATAAATTTTGCTTTGAAGCACTGGATAAAAGCCTAAGAGACATCATGGGACTTGGTAATGAATCATCTACAATATTTGGAGGAAAGATCATTGTTTTTGGTGGGGATTTTCGTCAAATCTTACCATTCATTCCAAGAGGAAGCTGATTTGATATTGTTCATTCAATGATTAATGCATCATATATATGAGATCATTGTGAGGCGTTGATTTTGAAAAAAAACATGTGTTTGCAGTCTGGTATAGACAACTTATTTGCAAGTGAACTCAACAGCTTTTCCCAATGGATACTTGATATTGGGGATGGAAAAATTTCTAAACCAAATGATGGATGCTATAATAGAGATCCCGAAAGAGCTTTTCATCTTAGATTTTAATGACCCTATACATGGCATTGTCGGAAGCACCTACCTAAATCTAATGGACCAATATAATAATGAGGAGTATTTGCAAAGTAGAGCTATTTTGACTTCTACAATTGATACTGTTGATGAGATAAATGATTTTGTTTCATTAGTGCCAGATACTAACTTATTTATTATAGTTTATGCATAATTCAGTTAGAAATAAGTTATACAAACATAAAACATTCTGCATTAATCTGTCCATTTTTCTAATAAATGTAGGAGGTGTAAAAGAATATTTAAGTTTATATATGGTAGACAAATCAGATGCAGCAAACAGTCAAGCATGGGAAGCATTTACTCCTGAATTTCTAAACTCTCTTAGGACATATGGACTTCCTAATCATAAAATTAAACTTAAAGTAGGAAATTCGATCATGCTTTCAAGAAATATGGATCAATATGAAGGTTTGTGTAATTGCACAAGACTGATTGTCACAAGATTAGCAAACCATGTCATCCAAGCAAAAATCATTGATGGAAACAAAAATGGAAATCTGATATATATTCCTAGAGTGTGTATGTTTCCATCACAGTCACCATGGCCTTTTAAATTGATTAGGAGGCAGTTTCCTATCATACTATCATATGTCATGACAATAAACAAATCTCATGGTCAGTCACTCAAATGTGTTGGACTTTATTTGCCTAGACCAGTTTTTAGCCATGGTCAACTATATGTAGCAGTCTCAAGAGTTAAGAGTAAACAAGGATCAAAGATCTTGATACATGATAAGGAAGAAAGCCCATTGAATACTACGACAAATGTAGTCTTCAAAGAAGTGTTCCATAATCTTTAATTGGTAAAATTATGATTATATCACACATGAAAAGCACTTTATGTTATGATTTCCAACTTTTAGTAGTTCAAACAAATATTCAAGTGTACATTCTACTTTGACTTAAGTCTTATTTCAATTCTCAAGTTCTACTTTCAGGAATGTGATGGATGAGTTTGGAGATGTTTTGTCCAATTCATCAGTTTCACACTTTTCTGGAGATGTAAGTTGTTCTAAACATTTATTGCAACTTCTAGTTCTATTTCATTTAATTAAATTTAATTTTAGTTTTCATCATGAACTACCACTAAAAGAATTACTCAAAAGATTTTATGAATCTGATCAATACAATGATTTACTCAATTAGGTAATTGAATTTACAGGTTAGGAAATCAAAACACGAGACTACCAATGATTAATTTTTTGGGTTACATTTTCATAATAGAACAACTGTTGAGGTTTAATCTTTTATTTTATTGTATATCTTTTCACTCATTGTTCCTAATACTGTTTTAAAAAATGAACGACTTCAGCCTCAACAGGGGTGGAGAATGTGATTAGTTTCCCAAACCTCAGTCACCTTATGCAACCAACTAAGAAGAGATCTTATTTGAAGCAACCTTGACCAAGTACAAAGCCATAGGAAGCCAATTCATATGGTTAAATTTTTTGTCTTTCACTTATTTTATTTTCACTTTTAATTTAGAATACAATTATTTCAATTCTTTGCATGCCCAAAAATTTTGGTGGTTATTATATTTCATTTTTGCCAGAACTTACCCTTCCATGTTGCGAATTTTTTAAGGCAAGTTAAATCTGATTTAGTCATTCTTGAGTTCTTGGGTGGAGTTATTACTAAATGCAAAAGTATGATCCATCAACTTCACAAGAACACAATAAAGATTGGAAAAGGTTGGAAGCGTTACTGCAAATATAACAAACTACAAAAGGGAGACAAAATTCTCTTTACCTTTGATGCTGCAATTAGCAAGGTGGTTGGAGTGACAGAAGTTAACTAAGAGTTATTGGGTTTAATGTTCTATTTTCAATAATAGTTTCACTTATTAAAACATTTTGTGTTTATTATCGTTGTATCTCTTTCGGTTTGTCATTGCTGAAATGGTTTTTCTAAAATGCAAGCATGTCTGACTTACAATGACACACATATAATGATTATAAGTTATATAAGTTATGGTATAATGTCTTCGATTTGGATCAATTATCAGTCACCCTCTTATTCTTATCTTTTACTACCTTAGCGTATAATGTTTTAGGTTTGGATGAGTTATCGACAATTCTCTTATTCTTATCACGAACTTCCTTAATATATAATATATTCTTTCCAAATGAAAAATATGATTTCACATCTAACTTAAAAGACAATTGAATTGAGTTTAAGACACTACACATATTATTATCAATTAATTCAATTAAATACTTAAAAGTACTACACAGATAATAATAAAGAATATACACATGTGTAAATATAAAGGACGCTCGTGTGGATACATGGATAAAATACTAGTTTGGATAAATTTGAGTTCCCAAGTTAGTTATCCTTGTCCACCAATACCCCTAAACATATTAATTATTGAACTCAAACTTTTTGTTTTTAGAAAAAAGAATAATTGGAAGAGTGATGAGAGATAAAGTAATGTATCAAATAACAACATAAAAAAAATTATACTATATTTGGACATAAAAAACGCAAGGTTTAACTTGGAATCATCTCAGAATCTAAATACAATGAATCTTCCACCTGTTCCTAGCTAGCTTATTTCAAACAGCATGCCAAGGACCACTCAATCCAAACCAAAGTGGACAAGTGGAAGTTGATTTCTCCCAACAAACACTGATTAATTCAAAACTCGACAAACCAACTTGGCATCAAAGACAAGCAACAAAGACAAGTACATGTGTTCTGCCAATTCGAGTCGATCAACTATGTTCGTGTTTTGATTACTTGTTTCAACACAGTGAGCGAGTTTCGCGGCAACATAGAGTGGCTGAACACAATTCAACCATCCTATTAAACACATTGCACAACTTTGTTTTCTTTCCTTATCATTATATTGATATAAAGTAATACTAATTTTAGTTGAAAATAATGATTAATCTTCAAGAAAAATAACACACATAAAATAAATATTTTTCTTTCAATAAAATTTATTTCATAAAAAATAAATCAAAATTTAAATTCTAAATCATTGGATTAAAACAAAAATTATTGTTTCATTCCCTAAATTTATTCCCATCAATTTGTAATAAAATTGATTCATGGGCCCCACTGCCCCAACACCTAAAATTGTACTACCAATGCTACATGGGTTTGGTTAATCTCAAGCTAACAATGCTATGCATTTATTTAATTCTTTGGCCACGTGTCAACGTGTTATTGAAGCTTTGGTCTAGTGATGTTGCGGGCCCTGCATAACTACCGAGACTAATTAGCGCTAAGGTGTATATATGCAGAGCCGTCTATTGACTATTGCTTGTCCTTTCGCTCCTTCTGGACGCAAATGTTAGAATCGTATATTGGTGGGGCTGAAACATGAAACTGTGGTATGGGTTGTACAATTTTGACATTGTGCCGCGAGGAACACACCTTCACAAATCACAATCACAATGCTTGATGTGAAGAATTCATTATTGGTGAGCAACATATACATAGGTCTTAACACATTTTAAACTTGGTGGGATCTACAGGATAGATTTTAGGATCCAATTTATTTAAAGTTTTTTTTTTCTTAAAAATTTGCTTATACTAATTAAAACAGTAGCGCCAAAACTGAGACAAAATCGAGAGACAGTGTTGCCCGTTGATTATGATGGGTTGAGTGAACAGGTAATTTGGCTGGGAACATGTTCACATGCACATGGGACGGTGGGGGATGAGGGGATCCCCTTAGGTCTCTCTTTCGATAAGAATTTTCTAGGCTGGCTTTGTTTGCTTATCTATCCATCTGTGATGATTCTAGGCATATGGAAGATTTGGACACAGACCAAGTTAAGTTTACAAGTGGAAGCAAATCAGGTTATATTTTGAGAGGAATCCTTGTACTGTTTTTTTTACAAAATTTTGCAGCTTTCACAATCCTCAAGATTGGAAAAGATATTGTTTTAGATGGTTCTTCTTGGAAGCACTATTAGCACCCCTCCCTTTTAATGGGTGTCACTATCCCAAGCCGGTTGGAGTGAAGGCATCCCTTCCACTTGGGCCCACCCAATTCATTGTGGTTTGAATGGATCACATCATGACAATCTTAACAAATAGATTTTAAGAAAATAAAATAAATGATAAAGATAAAAAGTAACTCTAAATATATATATATATATATATATATATATATATATATATATATATATATAAAAAGAGATATTAAATTACATCATGTAACTTAAGTAATTATTATATCATTTAATAACTTTATACAAAATGTAATTTTTATCGATCCAACTATTGAGTTATATTTTCATATTATTAAGATTGTTTGTGTCAAATTTTATGAAAATTGAATATTGAAGTAGGTAATCAAATTTTAAGTATATTTTGAAAATTTTATATTACGTTGATTTTAATTTGTATGAATGATGTAGCAAATAATTTTGGATTAATATGAAATTTTGTACATATGATCTATGTAAAAGAAACTTTCGATTCAACGGTGGATTCTTAAAAAAATATTATTGAATTGAAAAATTATTGAATGATGTAATTAGTTGTTCAAAGTTATACCGATGTAATTTGATCTCTCTTCATGTAGAGGACATATCATATGAAAGAAAACTATCTTATATGAGAGTAAGAGATTTAAATCTGAACTATACAACCAAACATGAACGATCAAGATATAATGTCATGTGACCACTTATAAAATCATGTGAGTTTTTTACATTAAAGCTCAATCATTCATGTATCAAAATTTAATCATTTCACTCTCTTGTAAGATATTTTCTCTTATATATCCTCCCTTTTATATATATATATATATATATATATATATATATATATATATATATATATATAATCAGAGCAATAAAGGTTTAAAGGATTTTAATACCAAAAAGGTCTTGGACGACAATATTCTTGTAGAGCTTAATGAAATTTATTAGTCTCTTAAATTTTAATTTATTTGTTATTATCAAAATTATGAAAATTTTAAAGAGTTAGACATAGTCTATTGTCTTGATTCTAACAATTGTGTGTTGAAAGAAACTTCCAAAGAGGAAAAGGAGAGCAAGTTGAACATGCCAAAGGGAGCAGAAAAGAAAGATAGAGTAATTCTAGGGTTCAAGTCTTGTAGACTTATACCCAATGTCGTTATTTAATTATCAAAACAAAGAATTAATATTGGAATATTAAGTTTTTTGAATAATGAATTATAGCCAATAGTTTTAAGACACATGGCAAATGAATTAAAATTAAAAAAAACTTAATCTTTTTGTTAAGTTTTAGTTTTCTTTTTCATTCAAATTTCAAACAATACATGTGCTTACAATCGAATAATTGTTCAATAGTAGTACGTACTGGCTTCAAGGTTGGGAAGAGGGAAATACTTATTCTCATACCTTTTGTCATACTTACACCTGTTTAAGAAATGATATAAAAATAGGTATAAAAAAGTGTGCAAATAACTCAATTAAAAAGATCCAGGTGAAATGGGATCGTAGAAATAGAAATACATCATCAAAGACAAACCTCCAAATTTGAAGAAATAAAAGCATATTTAAACCGAAGCATCCCTAATCAAGCCATTGGTTTCAGATTGTCCATTAACAGTTTAGACAAAATTGGCAAACTACCGCTTACAATTCAGTGAAGGTAAAGTATGGATAGTTTCAGAGGAATATATCTTAACTATAATCACATTTTGGAGAGAAATTTTCACACTTGGTTGTATTATATTACAATATAAAAGAAGGGGGTATAAATAAATAAATAATAAAAACAAACACATATAGAGTCTTTAACTAATGAGTCATCAAAATGTAGATGCCAAAAATAATTTGATATGGTCACATATATTCTATATTTATAACACCATGAAAGTAAGTAAACGGCATATAGTAGCTTTTTTCTGAATAATCCTCAATGCCAGCTAAACTGCAAAATATTAGCAATCAACTTTGCAGCAGGAAAACAAAACCCTTATCTTCTGCCATCTGTCTTTTCTGAATTGACTTTTATTAGCTTCCAACATTCTCTCTGGACTTCCATTCCATTCTGCAGGTAATCTGTAAATCATGCACAATTAGGCCTAAATAGTTATAACCATATAGATAGCTTGTGTAATGTCTGAGAGAAAACATAACTCATAGGATTTTTTTATCGACAAATGTTAGTTGTTAGTTTTTGTTAGTGGAGAATTTTAACCCGCGACCTCTCCCCCTTCCCTTCTCCCTTAACCATTCCACCAACCTTATATCTCCAAACAGAGCTTATAACTTATAGTATAAGGAAACTTACATGGGAAAAGCAAATGAATGAGTACTGCTTATGCTATCATTAGAGTGATGAGAGGCACTGCTAGATGTTGTTGCAGGAGCAGCATATGGTGATGGGCCTACATCACAGGAACAAGTAGTCTCTTGAGGATCATTTTCTTGTCTTTTGCCTGAACCTGATGGACTGTGTGAGTTAGCAATCTCAGATCTACACATGATTGTGTCAGCAACTTGTACACAATCTGAACAACTTGGAAACTCCACTCTGCTGCCAATTGTACCCAAAAATGAATTTATTTGCCAATTCTTGAAAGATCTTGAAAATTCTGCTTCCTTTGTTAATGCCTATGAATTGTAAAAGACAAAATGGTTCAGCAAAATTCCGGGGTAACATTTTCATTCAAGGATGACAATTAACTTGTCCTCAATAGTCACTACATTTGCAGTTAATGTCAAGGAGACTAGAGGTTTGAGTTGAGTGAAGTATGGAATAAGTATAATGGCAAATAATATTTGCAATTGATTCATCTTAAATCTTAATCATCAAATCCAAATACAGTTAATATTTTTTCTCACACACTTGTTATAGGAAGAAATACTGGGGTCCATCCCGAAAACCAAACAGTAAAATGTAACATCGATATAACTTTTGGAATTAGCTCTAAAATGTATGTCATTCTAAATTGTAGATATAAAATAGACTACAACTGTTCTAGGTTCACACTCTTAAGTCTTAACTAACATTTAAGAACAAGATTACTTTCATTATAGCATGGTTGCAGTATTAGAATGTATAATTTTGTTATGCGCCATACTTTTCTGAGCCAGAAGACTTTACTCACCGAGTCCTAAATTGTAGCTACAAATGTGACAAATCAGTTCAGAAATAAAGCAAGTCCCTTTCAAGAGACAATTGTATTATCAGGATTCAGTTCAGTAGCTAAAACTTCAATTTAATAATTGAAACAAATAGTGCATTTGGTGATTATCATAACAAACAATGACTATATTATCTTAAAAAAAAGCAAATAAACAATGTTATGTGGTACGAATGACTTTTCACAAAGTGTTACCAAAGATTTTTTAATCAATCAAGAGAGAGACAAAAGTTGTTTAAAGAAATTAAAAAAAAAATCTATTTTTAAAAAAATTCCACTTTCTTGTGTTTGACCAAATTAATAAGCATTTTCCATCAAATAATTGGCTGTCATGTTATGGTTCAAGAAAATTTTGATGATCCAAACCGCAATGAATTTTCTAAAAATGCTTTTTCATGGTCCTTCTCTATTATTCTCCAAAATTTCAAACAGGCCATGACCAAATATAGATTATAGACTTGAGTAGCCAGTAAAGCACACACGTTTCTAAACAAGTAAATGAAAGCTGACAGAATCAAAAGTTCAAAACCAAACAGAAGATAACATATAAACAGAGAAAAAACAAAAAGACTTTCTCATTAATGCTTCTTTTTCTTTCCCATAAAAGCAAATCAGAGTTTTTGTTCTCTTGGTATTGCATTTTCTTATAACTGACAAGGACACACATAAAGCTAATCTATCCTTTTTCTAGTAGTGTAAGTAGAGGTGGTGCTGCACCTAGTTTTGTATGTCCTTTAGTAGTTCAGTGGCAGTGTAGATGGCAGGAGGTAACTCCCTATATGATTATTAAGTCTTGTTTCAATCTTTTATCAATCATACAATCAAGCATATGAAACAAAAGAGAAGATGTACATTGATGTAGGGGGTTTCACCAACCATGCTAAAAGAGAAGACGAGTCCACAGTATATTTTATATTGCTTAGAATATAAGTATTAATGTCTTAGTGGCAATATTCTAAAAAACAATTAACTCCTCGTCCAAAGACGTAAAATGCACAAGGATGAGATTAAAGTGTCTCACCTCTCTAATGGTCTCTGGTATTGTCTTCTTTGTGAGGTGGTCAATTGAAATATTGTATCCTGAATCCTCTTCACCATCCATCACTAAACCTCTTGAATCATAAAATTCCATGGCATCCTTAAGGGTAAGAGGTTTAGATTCATACTCTGGCCCATTTGAATTGATTGACATTGCTTCCATAGTTCTTAGATTTGAATCTCTTCTGGTGTTCAAGTCATTCTCAAAGTGACATGACATTGGATCATGATTTACTGCACAATCTTCTGACATACACTTGCCTTCTGGTGACACTCCCTTACCAATGCAAGTATCCTTGACAAATTGCTGATGTTCCTCTTGAATAAAAACAACAAGCTCAGGTATATCATAGTCCATGACATTTATTCCTGCAGAAAAGTTCTTTCCCTTGCTATACCTTGACAAGTCTCCTGAAGCATTAGTAAAATGCCCTACGTTGAACAACCTCTTTATTGGAATCTCCCTTGTCCTAAAACTATTATTAGTATTACTCTCCAGTCTGTCCCTTATAATTTTATTGTGTTCTTGACTTCTTTGATCTTCACAATGAAATAAATGTGCATGTTTCATGCTGCGTCCTCTTGAATTTTTCATCTTGCCAAAATTATCACCTTGTCACTACTGCATTGCAAAAACTGGTGGTGAGGTTTGCAGGATAGAATTTGATTGGAAAATAATGGTTCACAGTTCACACAACAAGTAGCAATATGCAACCCAAACAACAGAAAGGTTTTAAAACCGTTGCAATTGCGATTTTGTCAAAATTGTTGACATTGCAGAAAATTACATGCAAATACGGCTGATGCAATCAAAATCACAGTCATGGAACATTTTTTAAAACCTTCATAGTTGAACTTGAACTTGTTGGCCTATTGATCAGGAACATTTTAGATGCTAAGAACATACAAAATGTGACAACGCACTTGAACATAAGTAATTAGATTAACATTATATCATAAAACTTTATAAATATTTGGGTGTAATGTAATCTTTAACTGCTTTCTCTCTGTTGATGCCAATTTCATTCAAAGAATTACATTTACAGATGAGAGGACTGAAGAAAATTACTTCATTTACACTAGACCCTAGGTTAGTTTGGTATTCCTTTAAAACGGCAGGTGGAGAATTTATATATGAAAATTATTTTAAAAATAATAATTTCTAATTTTTCTTGATGGAAATTTCTAAAAAAAATTAACAATAATTTTAAGGGGATACCAACTGTAGGGGAAAATGACTACGTACCCTTGTAATTGTCCAATTCAAGGGGCCAAAGGATTGGCAATCACTTTCAGTTTTCAGGGAAATCATTATTTTTTTTTTGCTGCAAACTGGTAAATTACTTTGATTTCCTATGCTTATCTTGTTTGAAAGTGATGAAATCAACGTATGAAGGAAAGGAAAAATAAATTTGAGCAAAGAAAAAAAAAAAGATGAAAGAGAATCCTATCTGTGCAAACTATACAATATTTAAAGATAGATAACAAAGGATGATGATGGGAAGGATATATAGTTCCAAGACAGAATGATCAAGAGAATCTTCTAGGGAATGGAAGCCTGTAACGTAAAGCAAGATGAACATAGATAGTCTAAATTTGCGGGGTATAAAATAAAAAAATAAAAAAAATCCCAGAAATCATATCACTGATGAAAGAAGAATGAGACTTTAGGCATGGCAGAAATGCAGATATCCAAAAGCTACCTTAAAATCAAGAATGGAATTGTGTTCCTTAACATTCTCAAAAGAAATAACTCATGAACAAGCCCAAAGAAGTATATTTATGCAAATTGATAAAACAAAACACGAAGGAACAAAATAGTCATAATCAGAGTTATATGAATCCAATTCCAATTACCAATATGTGATGTCTCCGAAACAACTCAAAAGTCAAAACTTTCTCCACAGCATCATCAGTCACATGCTTGGTTTATGCCTTATGGATCATTTGCAACTCCAGTTACTAGCCGCTAGAAAGAAAACGCAGAGTTATGGCCTCACTAGTTTCAATAGAAACGGTAATTAGTAGAAAAAAAAAACAGAAATTAAAAAAAGTGGAAAACATTAAATGGACGGTTCAAAATAATTAATATCCTTAAAACAAACACCAAACAGCCAGATTTTCCAACAACATAGATATTGCTTGTATATCCTCTAGCATGCTTCATACATGTCATGCGTTTCGTGGTTTCTTATGGTTCTTCTGTCCATTCCTCTGAGACACGCTCTTGCTGTTTGGTGACCAAGAAATTCGCATGATAACAACAAAAAGTAAAATGAAACTTTTATGAGTTTTAAATATATGATTTTTTTTTTTGTGGGGTGTGTATTTTTCTTGGTAAAAGGGTGTGTATTTTTCTTGAACGTGATGCTTTAAACTGAATAATGATGGTGATTCATTTCAGTGAGTAAATGTGTAGGTACATGTATTAGAAAATTTTGTAATTTTGATATTTTTATAGCCATTAATTAACTTTCCATAAGAGATTGTTGCCCAAGGAGGAAGGTTTCGTTCAATGAGTTTACCCCTCTGCCCTCTCTTCTTTTCTGTGTCATCACTCTCTTCTTGTCTGTCATCATCCATGCTTATGGTTATGATGTTTTCTTATTTAAGAAGAAACACAAAATAGTCTTTCATTTTGAATTGGGACCCAGTGCACATTTTTTCAACTTTAATTCCACATTTAATTAGAGGAGATTTTTCAACCTTGTAATGGTTTCTTTAAAAGTAAATCAGAATAAATATAGTTAGATAGTTTATTTTTAAAAAAAATTGTTAACAAATATTAAAATTACTAATTAAAGGATTTTTTTATAGAATTACTAATTGAAGGATTAAAATAGACTATTAATTACAAAACAAAAATATTAGTTTTATTACAATATAAAAAGAGTTTAATAACTATTCATTAATAATAATAAAAAATCATCGTTGGTATAACCTCTAAGGTAATTATTATAAAGCTCAAATAACTTACTAAACATGATAATTTGTGATTTAATGACATTGTAAAATTATTGTATAATATAAATAAGTAACATGTTTTCTCATATATAAGAATTTAATATTTTTTATAAAATTTATATCTTTCTTTTGAAACTAATTACATACAATATCAAAACAATCATATTTAATCTTTTTAATTTGTCCTTCATTAAAACAAAATTAATTTGTCCTTAGATCACTAATTACTAGAAAAAACATATATTTCAAGTATGGACATATATCTTCACTTATATGGTATTCAGTCTTTCTATTCCTATGAATACTAATATGAGACTTTACCTTGGGTTAAAATGTGATGTTAAGTTCACTTGAGTGTTGTTCATGCCTGTACAAATCTATCCGGAATTAAACCCCTATATTTCCCAACAATTGTTATCAGAATCGATGGTTTGACTTCCCAAGATTGCATTTGAAGAGGAAGATGAGTTGGAAGCCAAAATCCAATCATATCTAGGATTGGAAGTCAAGAGGCGAGTTGACTTTATTATTTCACCCCAACTCTTAACTAACATCTTCAACAAACTACATCAACGTCCAAACAAATCAGACATATAGAAACTCAACTGATTGGTTGTTGCCCTTAAGATCTCAACCTCATATTAAACCTAAGGAAGTGTTTGCTTCAGTAAAAAACATCATACTTTATCATACAGACGGTCTAAAGGGAAAACTAACAACCCAGTATGAAAAGACGAGATGGATATTGACACTTAAAAGATTGAGCTTCAAAAGTTAACTCTGGTCAAGTGGTAGAAAGAAGGTGTGCCACAGATTGATCCCTTCTCTTATTCATCTTCGAAGACCTTCAATTGTCTGATGGCCACCTTCAATGTGGTTCTTCCTTGGAATCATGCTTAGTTTAGGAAATCCTTCTACAGATAGGACATCTACCTTGAAGATCTAGACATGAGTCCAACCTTCGCAAATTATTATGGCTCATAGTTGCTGAATGTAGCTCCATGTGGAGCTTGTAGGCCTTGGATCTTCTTCACCATTGGAGTCCTTTTCTTCTTGAAGATCAAAGGAAGTGGAATGGAGAAGGAGAAGAGGTGATTGGAGACGTCACTTCAAGGAGAAGATGAGTCAAGAACAAGCTCACCAGCATAGGAAGTCATGGATAAGAGCGTAGGAGATGAGTGGAGGGAGAGGAAGAGAAGGGGCATGGAATTTATACCTCAAATGAGATCTGAACTTTGAAGTGTAATTTCTCAAATGATCAAAGTTGAAAAAATGCACACACAAGGCCTCTATTTATAGCTTAAGTGTCACACAAAATTGGAGGAAAATTTGAATTTCTATTCAAATTTCACTTGAATTTGAATTTGTGGAGCCAAATTTGGAGCCAAAATTTCACTAATTATGATTAGTGAATTTTAGATATGGTTCAGCCCACTAATCCAAGATCAAGTCCAAGATTCTCCACTAAGTGTGTTTAGGTGTCATGAGGCATGTAAAAGATGAAGGACATGCACAAAGTGTGACTATATAATGTGGCAATGGGGTGTAGCAAGCACATGATGCATAAGGTGTGACTATAAGATGTGACAATGAGGTGTAGCAAGCACATGCTCACCTCCCCCTTGGGATGGTCCAAAATTTAATTGGATTGGACTTCTCCCAATTCAATTAAATTTCTCTCTCAACATACACATCAAATAGTGCACTTAATGTATATGAAATTACAAAACTACCCCTAATACAAAAACTAGTCTAGGTGCCCTAAAATACAAGGGCTAAAAAATCCTACATTACTAGGGTACCCTGCCTACACTATGGAGCCCTATATACAAGGCCCAAAAATAATGAAACTCTAATCTAATATGTACAAAGATAAGTGGGCTCATACTTAGCTCATGGGCCGAAAATTTACCCTAAGGCTAATGAGAACCCTAGGGCCTTCTCCTGCATCTATGACCTAATCTTCTTAGAGTCTCCTAGTCATGGCTCTGGTGATGGGTCCCCTCCTTGGGAAGATTGCATCATCCCCTCCCTTTTGAAGAGGATTTTTCCTTAAATCTGTAAACCCCTCATCATCTGAATTGGCTACACCTGCAAAAGGAACCAAGTTAGTAATGTTAAAGGTGTTGCTAACTCCATACTCCTCTGGGAGTTCTAGCCTATAAGCATTGTTGTTGATCCTCTCCAAGACCTGAAAAGGGCCATCACCTCTGGGGCTAAGTTTGGACTTTCTCTTAGTAGGAAATATATCCTTCCTAAGATGGAGCCAAACCTAATCCCCTTTATTAAGCACCAACTCCTTCCTTCCTCTATTGCCTTTAGCTACATACACCTTTATTTGGTTCTCTATTTGGTTCCTAACCCTCTCATGTAATTTCTTCACAAACTCTGACCTAGATACCCCTTCTTTATGTATAAAAGAAGTGTCAAGTGGAAGGGGAATAAAATCCAAAGGTGTGAGAGGATTGAACTCATAGACAACCTCAAAAGGTGACTGTCTGGTAGTTCTATGAACCCCCCTATTATAGGCAAACTCCACATGAGGAAGGTACTCATCCCAAGACTTGTGATTGCCTTTTAGGAGAGCCCTTAACAATGTGGATAAAGATCTATTCACTACCTCTGTCTGCCCATCAGTCTGTGGGTGACAAGTGATGGAGAAAAGGAGCTTAGTTCCTAGCTTAGCCCATAAAGTTTTCCAAAAAATGGTTAAGGAACTTAGCATCTCTATCAGACACAATAGTCTTAGGCAAACCATTAAGCCTTACAACTTCTCTAAAAAAATTCTTGAGATGTGACTAGCTACCTTGTGGCATGGTATGAAATGTGCCATCTTGCTAAACCTATCCACCACCACAAAGATAGAGTTTATACCTCTCTGGGTCCTAGGAAGCTCAAGGACAAAGTCCAAAGTTATATCTACCAAGGGTGTAGATGGAATGGGTAAGGGTGTGCATAGCCCATGAGGCATCACCCTAGACTTGGCTTGTAAAAAAGCCACACACCTAGTGCAATACCTATGGACATCTTTTTTCATATGGGGCCGAAAGAATTTTTCCTTGAGGAAGACAAGAGTCTTATTAATTCCAAAATGCCCCATTAGCCCACCCTCATGGCTCTCTTTGACCAGCAACTTTCTAATGGATCCTTGGGGTATACAAAGCTTTCCCTCCTTGAACAAATACCCCTTAGCAATGTAGAATCAATCTTGGGCCTTGTGCCCACAACTAGAATAAATGGGAGATAAGTACTCATAAGAAACATACAATTCTCTTATGTTATGAAATCCTAAAATTTGAGCTCTAAGGGAAGATAGCAATGTGAGTCTCCTAGAAAGAGCATCTGCAACCACATTGGTCTTTCCCTTTTTGTATTTGATAACATATGGAAATTGCTCTAGGAACTCTACCTATTTTGCATGCCTCTTGTTTAACTTGCATTGCCCTCTAATGTACTTAAGTGATTCATGATCACTATGAATAACAAACTCCTTGGAAACAAGGTAATGTTCCCAAGTTTAGAGGGCTCTAACTAAGGCATAAAGCTCCTTATCATATGTGGGGTAGTTGAGAGTGGCACCACGAAGTTTCTCACTAAAGTAAGCAATAGGGTGCCCACCTTGCAATAACACAGCTTCCACACCTACACCAGAGGCATCATACTCTAGCTCAAAAGTTTTAGAAAAGTCAGGGAGAGCTAGAACGGGTGCCTTGGTGAGATTTTCTTTAAGCAAAGCAAAGGCTTGCTCTTGTCTCTCACCCCATGTGAATGCCGCATTCTTCTTCACCAACTCATTGAGTGGCAAAGCAAGTGTAGAGAAATTAGGAACACAACTTCTATAGAAACTTGCCAACCCATGGAAGCTCCTAATATCTCCTACACTTTTTGGGGTAGGCCACTCTTGAATGGCCTTGATTTTCTCAGGGTCCACATGGATCCCATTTTTGCTAACCACAAAACCTAAGAAGACTACACTATCGACACAAAAGGTGCATTTATCTATATTAGCAAAGAGAGTGTGTTTCCTAAGAACTAAAAGAACTTGCCTTAGATGTCCTAAGTGATCATCTAGGTCCCTACTATAGACTAGGATATCATCGAAATAAACAACTACAAACCTACCTATGAACTCCCTTAGGACATGATTCATTAGCCTCATAAAGGTGCTTGGTGCATTAGTGAGCCCAAAAGGTATCACTAGCCACTCATACAACCCAAACTTGGTCTTGAAAGCGATTTTCCACTCATCACCTTCTCTCATCCTTATTTGGTGATAACCACTTTTAAGATCAATTTTGGAAAATATATTTGCACCATGCAACTCATCAAGCCTAGGAATGGGGTGCCTATATTTCACAGTTATGTTGTTAATGGCCCTACAATCTGTACGCATTCTCAACTTACTATCTTTCTTTGGCACCAACAACACAGGCACAACACAAGAACATGGGCTCTCTTGGACCAAACCCTTCTCCAACAATTCCTTAACTTGGGATTCAATCTCCTTGGTTTTTTGAGGATTAGTCCTATAAGCTGGCCTATTAGGAAGGCTTATTCCTAGGACAAAGTCTATTTGGTGTTCTATTCCCCTAAGAGGAGGCAACCCAGGGGGTATCTCTTTGGGAAATACATCACCAAATTCCTGTAAGAGTTCTTGGACCTTTAGGGGAATGGTCTCAAGTGGGGGAATTGTGGAAGTGCTAAGGGAAGTCTCCCTTGAAAGGAGAAGGTAGAAAAATTGCTTGAGAAGAAGACCTCTCTTAATATCTCCTTTTGTTGCAAAATGACTCTCCTTTTTTAGAACTTTCTTATAGGAACATCTTCCCTCTTTTTCCTTCTCCTTGACTTTTGGAGCTAAGGGCTTACTATCCTTTTTTTTCTTTTATTTTTCTAACTTTTCCTCATCCCTCTTGTCCTTTATTGTAAGTTGATCCTTAGCTACCTGTGAAGGTGTTTGAGGATGCAACACAAATTTAGTGCCAAGATGGGTGAGGGTAATCTCATTAGTTAGGCATTTGTAAATGATTTTCCTATCAAATTTCCATGACCTTCCTAAAAGAATATGCTCTGCCTCCATGGGAACTATATCACAATTAACTTCATCCTTATATGTCCCAATGGAGAAAGGTACCTTCACTTTTTGGTTAACTATCATTTCCCCTTGCTCATTGAGCCATTAAATTTTATAAGGTTTTGGGTGGGGAATGATAGTGAGGTTCAACTTGGAAACTAATCTTGTGCTACAACAATTGCAACAAGATCCACTATCCATAATGAGAGAAAAAGTTTTATCTGAAATTTTGCATCTTGTATGAAAGATGTTCTCTCTTTGGGATTGAGATAGATCACAAGATTGACCTCCAAGGAGCCTTCTAACCATTAGGAGGTCACCTTCTTCATGGGGGTAGACTTCCTTACTAGACTCTTCACCCCTTACATCATTTTCACTTCCACTAGGAAGGCAAGAAGTAGTCTCCTCTTGACTACTATAAATGTCTCGACCCCTCATAATCATTGTTTTCTTTGTGGGGAAATGAGAGGAAATGTGACCTTTCCCAAGACATTTGAAGCATTTAATGTTGCTAGTCCTTGCTTGGGAACTAGTCTTAGGGGTGGATTTCTCTATGGTCGTACCCTTATCTTCCTTGGGTTTTGAAGGTGCAGCCCCCAAAATTTATTAGGCTTGGTCCTTCCTTGGATAAAAGTGAAAGCCATAAGATTTTGAAGAAGGATTTCTTTTAAGTTGTTGCTCCACTCTTATACAAAGTTGGACTAGCTCATCTAGGTCCCTATATGGAAGGAGTTCAACCTTGTCCCTCACTTCCATATTAAGCCCACTAAGGAACCTAGCTATGCTTGTTCTTTCCTCCCCCCTAAGTCCATCTCTTAAAAGGAGTACTTTCATTTGTTATCTATATTCTTCAACACTCATACTCCCTTGTCTAAGCCTTTGGATCTTATCCATAAGCTCCCTTTCATAGTAGGAGTGAATGCGCCTCTTCCTAAGGGCACTCTTAAGATCATTCCAATACTCTACTGGAGGATCCCCATGAATCCTTTGTTCCTTAACGAGGGAAGTCCACCAATAGAGGGCATACCCTTGAAAGCTAAGGGTAGCCAATGGAACTTTTCTCTCTTCGCTAATATGATGGCAAGCAAAAAGTTGTTCAACCTTCATTTCCCAATCTAGGTAGGCCTCAACATTATCTTTTCCATGGAAATATGGGAGGCTAATGTTAACCTATTGAGGCATTCTATCCTTTTCCTTTTCTTTGGGAGTGATGTTTAGTATGTGACCTATGGTGTCCTCTATAATAGTCACTAAGTTCTTCACTTAAACTCTTGCAAGAGTTATGACTACTATAGGAGACATGTTTTTCTCTTTTCATTTCTTTTATTATTTTTCTTCTTTCTTCCTCTCTTTCATCTTGACTTATTTCTTCCACTCTTTTTTTTCCTTTTTCTTTTCTCTCTTGTTTTTCTTTCTAAAATTTAAGGGATCTCAACTCATCTAATATCTTATACAGGGGGTCCTTAGGAGTAGAACCCTCACCATTAACACTAGATGAAGAATAAAGACTCATGTTGGTTCCTAAGTTGTGATTCTTTCTTGTTGGGGGTTTGAAAACAAAAGGTAAAAGAATCTATGGTTTAAACTAGCCAAAATAAACACTAAAATATGTGTGAAAGATAAGGTAAAAACTAATTGGTAAAAAGCAAGCTATCTAGGCGGTTTGACAATGGAAGGTAAAGGAAATTTAAAGCAAGCTAGACGGTTTCCTATGTGAAGGCTTGGATGATCCTTTGGAGGTCCCAATTAGCTCTTCACTTAGTCTACATGGTTTACACTAAGATATTATACACAAATAGAGGTTTGGGTGGTCTTTTGGAGACTCCCAATACACCCCTAAAAAATCTCCAAATACAAGAAATTGCAATAGAAAAAAAATTCAGCACTCAATTGTTCTATTACAACAAATTTAACAAAGCAATTAAGGTCTTCAAATTTGTCTTCAATGCTTGTTTGTTTACTCAAGTGTTTCACTCAAAATTTGGTGAGGCTTTGGTTGCTTCAAATCCAATGGTTCTCCAAGGATGTTTAACCTCCAAGACTCAAAAATATTCCTTCAACCAACGCACCAATTTCCTCTTCCAATCTTTATTGTAAGCAACACTTGAACAAAAAAAAAAGACAAGCAAGAAACCAAAAGATGAAATGAAAGCTAAATCAAAAGGAAATTTAACGTGACATTAATTCAATGAGATTCAAGAAAAAAATAAAGCAAAAGGAGATCACCACAAGCCAAGGTGGAACACAAAGGAAGTCCTAGAATGGCACTAGACTAGATTGACAAATTAAAAACAAGACTCAAAGCAAAATTCTAGTTATGTAAATTTAGCAACACATCTAAAAGATAAAAAACTCCAAGGAGTCAAATAGGTTTTTAGTACAACTCAAAATAATGAAAAATTTTCAAGCAAATTAAGCATACACATTTTTTGTTGTTGTTCTGGATGTGCATTTTGATGTTAATCTTTATCACCTTTTTTTTACTCATTTATTTTTCTTTTTTGTTCATTCTTTTTCCATTGTTTTCTTCCAGATGTATATTTTATCTAGTTAAAATTTCAGCTCAAAACTCAAAGTATTCAAGCCATGGTGGAGTTAAGAAGACAATGTGCCAAAACTGGCAGCAACCAGAATTTCAACCTAGAAATTAAGAGTAGTGTTTATGTTGCTTAAGGCTTGGATAGTTACAATTTGTATTTGCTTATGTTCAATTGTCTTAAATAACACAATTAAAGAGAGCTTAAGACTTATTTTGATTCACAAATCTAGCCCCAACTCAGCACCACAACTCAATTTCTTCATAAGCATCATATAGGAAACTTAGAAAACAAAAAAAAAGTTCAACAACAAGACTACTTCTAGGAATTGATTTAGAACATGTTATGAACTAAATAACATGCATGAATTAAAATCAAAATTCAAATGATAGGATAAGAATTTCAAGAATACATGAACAAATGTATCTAGAATTCAATCAACAAAATCAAAATTGAACACAAACTTAGAACATAATGTGACAATTATTATGACTAAACATGACTCTAAGACAACATGAATGAAGCGATTTACACTTAGATTTTTGTGTTTTATTTTCTAATCAATATTTTAAAGAAAATTGAGATCTAAAGGTTTAGCACAAGAATATTATGACTGAAAACGATAGAACCTAAAATCAACACAAAAACATGATTCAAGGGTAGATCTATAAAATTTGAACCATAGAAATGCAAGAACAAGTGTAGATCTAAGATTTAATCGGTTTATTTTTTTAATATACTATAAACAACACCAAACCACAAGAAAATGGAGGAGATACATAGAGAAGAAGATGAAGAACAAGGAATTAAAGTGAATTTACTAACAAAAAAATAGATGAAGCAAAAGAACATCACCTAGATGAAGATGCTCTTGATACCACATGATGTAGCTCCATGTGGAGCTTGTATGCCTTGGATCCTCTTCATCAATGGAGTCCTTTGCTTCTTTAGATCAATGGAAGTGGAATGGAGAAAGAGGAAATGTGATTAGAGACGCCACTTCAAGGAGAAGATGAGTCAAGAACAAGCTCACTACCATAGGAAGTCATGGAAAAGAGCTTGAAGGTAAGAGAAGATGAGTGGAGGGAGAGGGAGAGAAGGGGCATGAAATTTATGCCTCAAATGAAGTCTTAACTTTGAAGTTTAATTTTTCAAATGATCAAAGTTGAAAAAATGCACACACAAGGCCTTTATTTATAGCCTAAGTGTCACAAAATTGGAGGAAAATTTGAATTTCTATTCAAATTTCACTTGAATTTGAATTTGTGGAGCCAAATTTTCACTAATTATGATTAATGAATTTTAGTTATGGTTTAGTCCACTAATCCAAGATCAAGCCCAAGATTCTCCACTAAGTGTGCTTAGGTGTCATGAGGCATGTAAAGCATGAAGGACATGCACAAAGTGTGACTATATGATATGACAATGGGGTGTAGCAAGCAAATGCTCACCTCCCCCTTATGATGGTCTAAAATTTAATTGGATTGGGCTTCTCCCAATTCAATTAAATTTCTCTCCTAACACACACACCAAATAGTGCACTTAATGCATGTGAAATTACAAAACTCCCTTATACAAAAACTAGTCTAGGTGCCCTAAAATACATGGGCTAAAAAATCTTGCATTACTAGGGTACCCTTGCTACACTATGGAGCCCTAAATAAAAGATCCAAAAATAGTGAAACCCTAATCTAATATGTACAAAGATAAGTGGGCTCATACTTAGCCCATGGGCCCAAAATCTACCCTAAGGCTCATAAGAACCCTATGGTCTTCTCCTACATCTATGACCCAATCTTCTTGTAGTCTCTTAGCCATGGCTCTGGTGATGGGTCACCTCCTTGGGAGGATTGCATCAATTGCGCCTATGCCTTTACCAATACAAGGAAGAAATCAAGGTAAGGCAAGCCTCTTACAGACACTACAATGACTGAATGCGCATCTGCCTATAGGCTCTCAATTTTTGTGTCTTTCACACTATGGAACTAAGTTTCAATTAGTAGTGGAATAGTTTGTACGAATTCTTAAGGAAAATTGCTACAAAGGCAAAAAGAAGCTAATTGAAGATGCACCCCTACCCATTATGTCAAAGCAAGACTAGGCAAACTCTTCAAACATGAAGTCACCATCAGAAGGAGTTCATCACAAGACAAGACATTGCTATCAGACTATCAATCAATCACCATCCCTTTGTGTTTGATTCACTATACAACCATGTCTGTTGGTGGAAGAGAGACTTTGTTGTTGTGTCTGAACAGAATTTCTAATTCACTATAGAGCTTCCAAACTCCACATTCACCTTTATTCATTAACTCCAATCCATTATTGAAGAAGTGAATTCTAATGATGAGTCCTACTACTGCTTGGCCATGGAAGTCTATGATGGTCTTCCTCCATCTCGAGAATATGTATGTTTTCTTGAGAAAACACTACTCAGAACTAAGGAGGCGCTTGCTAAAGCTCTTCATGATAGGGCTCATGATGAAAGAGAAGCCAAAAATGGAAAATGCTTGGGAAATTATTATTTCAGAAGTTTTTTGAAACCCTAATGGCATTTCCTCTTATGACAAATCTTGAGATGAGTTATTTTGTAAACTTGAAAAGGAAGAAAAAGCTGCCAAACAAAAGGGGAGAAGAAGTGAAAAGAAGAATGCAGGCATAACAAAAGATGCATAAGCTCAATGGGAGCACATCATTTAAGGGGAAGATTTTCTAAAAATCTTTAAACTCTTGTTCTTTTTCCTATTCATCTAATCTATATGTAATATTCATGAATAAAATGAGAATTTTCTGATTAAAGAAGTTTATCTCAAAGTCTTATGATGCATTATAGATTGCATGTGATAAGGCTAACATTGCACTTAATTGTCATTAGAGATATCATATATATGTCTTCAACTTTTACATTTGTGTTTGTTTGACATCATAAAAAAAGTGAGAGATTGTTAAGTCAAAATACATTTATGTCTTAAAGAGGAGTCAAGACTTATAATTATTTTTTATTAGGTGAAAATAAATACAAAAGGCAAAAGTTATGTCTAATATGCTATCAAATCATGATATGTATATGTGGATTTGTATTTTCAGACGATGCATCCATAAGAAAATCTGATATAACATTAAATAGTACATTTAAAACCTTCATTTAGTACTTTGTGTTTGAAATTTTTTCATGCAGAAAACATTATCCTAAGATCTGTGAAAGTTCTATGAAGAATAAATGAAGTCCACGGTCTAGAAGATATTGATCTTCATCAAAAGGCGCACTTTGTATGGTGAAAGAAGTAACTTCCTTGCTGAAGTACAAGACATGCTAGCTTATCAACATGACTTTGCATGAAAAAGGGATGTGCATTTAATGCAAACATTAAATGCTCCAACATGCTCAAAAGTTCAAATGAAGAGCAAAGTGAAGAATCCAACTGTTGTGAGACAACGAATACTTAAAGATGAAGACTATATATAAAAGAAGCTTTGAAGAAATAAGACATGAATCATCTATGCAAACATATTCTTTCCTATAAAGATTTTTGTAAATCTTTGTATAGATACTAAGCTCTCAAAACACCTTCAAAACTTTGAGAGAAAATAGTGTTTGAGTGATATATTCGTTTATAAGACGATTATACATTAGTCATTGTGCAAACTTTCCAAAAAATTGTATTGATTTGTTTGGAGCTAGGAGTGGCTTGGTAGGACAAAGAATACTGTGATTAAAGCTTGGGGTAAAGCTTGGATGTGTATGAGGCAAAACTTTGATAATTTAGTGGAAACTTGGTGGGTTGCCAAGAACTGGACGTAGTCTCAGGTTTGAGACAAACCAATATAATTTTTTGTGTGCTTCTTTCTATTGCTTTAACTGACAAAGGGTTTGAATTAGTTTTTAGATCTTATATCTTGTTTTGTTCTACATAGAAACTGTTTTCCCCATCGTCTGATAAAGTTTGAATCAAAACATCTCTAATTGTTTTTAGGTTTCTCTGCATTAGATAATAAACATGTTTTTTGTCTTTAAAAAGTTTTAAATTTCTTAAAACAAAATTCAATCCCCCTTCTTGTGTTATTTGCTTCTACATATGCCAATGGGTTATGTTTTTCATTTTTAAAAGCTTGAATCACCAACATTTAGTCACATTCAATCCAAAATTTTTCATCCCCACTGGCTAGCAATTTCAATCACTATTATAATAGCCAATAGTTTCACATAAAAATATGATAAATGCCAATATGCATAGCAAAGCAGCCCATGATCCCACCTTGATGATTTCTAAAAATGTTGTCACAACCTATAATACCCAAGCATTCTATTGTTGTGCCATCGGTATTGCATTTTATCCAAGCTTGAATAGGTGGTATCAGCTGACTCATTTAATATTTTGAGGTTTCCTTGGGTGACAATCAACTCCAAATGCTTTTAGATGGGAGAATTCTTGTATAGTAGGAAGCGTAGCATTGTGGGTAAATTGGCTCACCAACTTAACATTGACACATATGGTTGAAGTTATTGTATGAAAAGGAATGAGTTTATTCATTGTGAGTGTCCCAAACTGTTGAGACTATATAAGTGATGGCAACAATCCTCACATCATTCAGATGTGGGGAACATCTTAAGGAGGAAAAGAGAGAATATGCAATATGGAATTTTTTAGGCTAATGAGCAATAAAGAAACAATTGATCAAAGGTTTCTAAATGATTCTTACATAAGTCATATTTGGAAACTATATTGCAACCTCTGTTATCTAACAAATAATTTGTTGGCAGCTTATATTTGATGTAGCGCCAAAGAACCAACATTTTTGTCAAAGGGATACAAGGCCTCCAAATCATTTTTGCCCAGGAAATAACTTTATTGGCAAAGTCATACAGGAAATCAAAGGCTTGCCTAAAGCTCAAAGTCCCAGAATCTGAAGGCTGCCAAATTGGGAGATCCTTTGTTGGAACAAAAGGAATGATTGTATTTTGTATATCAATTGCCAAAAGAGGCACTTTTTGGGCAAACCAATAAGGTAAATTACAATGATTTTTTGAAATGATATTATCCAGTAAGGCTTAAAGAAGTTGATAAGATTCTAGAATATTGAAGGTTGAAGCAATATTTTTGTTGAATCCCATTATCTTATAAAAAATTGATTGTTTTTCACTGTCAAACATCCAAATGGTGTTTTGGCTAAATGAGTTCCAAAAGAGCTTCAAATCAACATATAGAAGACTTAATATAACTTCACATGAGATAGTTATCCTTGAAAACTTTGGCTTTTATTAGCTTAGCCCAATGTATCATTGGTCATCAGGCTCTAAGTAAACGCAATAAGCACTACTAAAAAAAGGCCTTTTACATCGGTCAAAAGCTAGGTTCAACGACGGTGGAGGCCCGTCTTTGAATACGGCGTCATTGTAGACCTTGCCCCAATCTACGATGGTCGCAAAAACACTGTTTTAGAAAGCGTTGATTCCTACGACGGGGTTGACATCACGACCATGCTTGAAAGTTCGCTTTCAAAGACGTTGATTACATTAGCAATAACGTCAAAACAAACCCTTTCTAGGTCGGTGCTGACGTAAGCATCGACGTAGAAAGAAAATTAATTATTTTTTTATAAATTAGGTTTTATTTAATAATAAACTATTTACAATGTTGGTAATTATATAAAAAATTTAAAATAAACGTAATAATATAATATTACGTTAACTAAAACCTAAGTATAAGCTGAAAATTTATAAATTATTATTGTCAACTAATTAATATTATAAGTAAATATAATTTTTGTACTATATATTATGGTTTTTGTTGATTTAATATTATATAAATAATCAACATAATGATAAATAATTATCAACCAGTGTTTCAAATGTAACTTAATTACATTAATAAATAAAAATAATTAAACATAATATAATATAATATTAAATAAAGTAAAATCTATGTATAAGCTGAAACTATAAAAATGGTTATCATAAATAATAACTACATATAATTTGTGTTCTATATATTATGGTTTTAGTTAATTTAATTTTATATTCTTAAGCAACAAAATGATAACTAATGATTATCAATAAAAATAGTTATTTAACAGTTGTTCAAATGTAAGTTAATTATATTAATAATTAACAATAAAAAAAATTATATTCTATTAAATTAAGTAAAACCTATAAATAAAGACTAATAAATTATGATAAGTATTACCAATGTTATTTTAATGAAACTAATTCATGAAACAAATTTTTTTCATTTAAAGTAATTATGTACAACAAAGTAATAACACTATATATATAAATTCATATATAACAAAATTTAGATAATTACAACATGGTTAAAAAAAAAAACAATGCAGTAAGCAGAAAATGATTAATTAAATAAAGTTATCCAATTTCAACTGAATTTCAATTTTGAAGTCAAAGTTATGGAACTTTAAGTCCTAATTTCAATCCATGTAATGAATAGAAACAAATATATACCTCATATCTATCCTATCAAACCTCAAAGTACCATCATTAATCTCTCGCAAGAAAAATGATGATGACTCTTCCCTCAAATTTGAGACTTTCTCTAACTTGACATCTATCAAAGCATTTACATTATTTTGCAGACAAGCAGTTCAGAAGTCGCATGAATAAAGTATTTCAAACACAGTTACCAACACAGATTATAATCATTTGTTAAGCATAAACTGTAAAGGCTCAACATTGGTTTTCAAGTAACAATATATAAGTCCAATCCCAGGTATATCCTATAGCCAAGTTGATATATATGAAATTGATGACTGAATCAAATATTTTGATTCTAAGTCCCCTAAATTCATGTCATCAATAGTCATGGAACATTGATCATAAAAAAATAGCAATATATCCAGCAAGCATAAATTTCTTCCAGTTGAGTTAATGTTTCTGTTCCACTGAAAATTTGATATACATTATGTTTCAGCTCCAAATTTCCAACAAATTCAGGTTTAGCTTCAGTCTAATAATAAATGGCTCCTAAGAATATCATAATTTAACGCATTGACTTGATGACTTCCTTTTATACAGTAATGATTCTTTAACCAGTTTGGGTTTACACCATTGTCCTGCATATGGATTGGCCACATGCAGTGCTCACAAATCCCCTGTACATTGATAATTGATAGTAAATACTGAAATGTATTTGGTTTTGGTTTTTTTGGGAAAATTATCCTTTTTTTTTCTTGCAGCTTTGTGATTACTTACCGACATTACTAATTCCCAAACATGCTACAAATGATGTGTAAATATCGTGGTCCTTGCTTAATGCTTATAAATGATTATGTACATTGTTATGAAGCAGCCCATACAAGGCACAAACCAGAATCAGGGAATATTAGACAAAGTAGAATCACCAATTCATTCAAGGAGCAAGAGGCAAATCACCAAACCACATTTCCTAAGTGATTTCGTAACTAACCCTGACAAAGGGAGTTGAGCTGCCACGTGATAATTGGCTAAGGAATTATCCTGTCCCCCATGGAAGCATCTTTCTATTATGATAATTCCATAATCTGTTAGTGCTAGCAATATCCTCTAGGATCTGCAAAATATGGCTAGAATTAGAATAACATTCCATTGCTTTTAAATAACACAATCATGTAATGCAAAATTGAAGCAGAAATAAAAGTTCCTCGTCGTTATCTTATTATTTTCTTTGGAGTAATCCTGGGCCTCGAACTCCAGCAACTTCTACACCCATAACACACATAATGTCCTATATGTACATACTTGCACATTCCCATCAAGTGAACACATGTAGATATCCTTTATTATTCAAATTAAATCTATGTTTGTACTTATTCTGGTGAGAATTTAACTCAAAACTCACACAACACAAGGAGTAAGTCAGGCATATCTACCAAAAATATGGGGAACAACCATTCTTTTATTGAATCATTATAACGGAACAATTCCAGAAAATAAAATAATGAAAAAGAGTATAATAATAAGGACAGGTGAAAATGAGAATACTAGTTCTAATTCTATCCCACATACTAATATCTAGGCTCATACGAAGTATTTTCTTCATTATTTGTAAGAGGATCTAGTTGATAGAAGTGAATGATACATTTTTTTTCATTCATCTCCTCATTGAAGTTAACAAGAAGAAATGAAAGGTTCGTTCAATTGTCTCATATGAACCATGAGTTTCAAAACTATTTTCTGCTGCCATTTCTAGCCACAATGACTACTTGCTGATATAGATGTACGAGCATAGCCTATTCAAAAGCAGTGCAAAAGAAAGCCACAATTCTATATCTAACGAAGATCTAAACATCACCAAATATCACCATGTTGGTGCTATTCCTCTAATAATCTAAAAAGGGGCAAGTTAGAACAAGGATACATAAGGCATGATCAACATTAACTGCCATCATTTATCACAGTATGTACAGTTAACAACCATGTAAAGCATATGGTTAATTATTCCCAAGATATACCACCTTTTATTTATATCCCCATCATATTTAGTTTCTAGTCATGCCTGACTAATGTTATGTAAATACAAATTATTTGTATCCTTCATTGCCTTATAGTAGGGCCTTTGTAAAGACCTCTTCTAACCACCAGGTTTTCTGGTGCTTGGATCTCTTCTAGCTAGGTTATTTCAGATGGCTTTACACCACTGAGCTGATCAAGGTCAACACATTTAACAGCAGAACATGTAACAAAATAGCATGCTTTAGAAATTAATGTAAGATTGAAAGAAAGGGGGCGAGGGTATAAGAGGATCATAGAAGGAATAAAAGTACCTGGAAGATTTTTCCTACTTGACTTCCTGAAATATGAGCAGTGTCTTCCATCTTCTGATGAGTAAGGAGGGGAAAGAACGTCAAAGAGAGTGCAAGGAACAGTTTAGGCTTTCAAACTTGGAATGTGCACACCCTTGCTTGGATAAAGAACTGTGGTGTTACAGGGGGCACTCATCTAACAATGTTTCACAAGTTTTGCTGGTCTAGCTGCAAGAGTAGAAAAATCTTGAATCTCTTCTCTAGTTTAGCAAATATTTAAGAATGGGAATCAAGAAAAAAAATTGTGTTGTTTCTTGAACTAACAAAATTACTATCTTAGGACAACAGAAATTACTCATCAAATCGCATAATCATCAGCAGTAAAGTAAACAAAACATTAGAGTAAATCAGCATGCATCAATATGGAAATTCACAATCCTCTATTTTTCGAAATAATTTCACATGGTAATAAAATACTCACAACATTTTTACTAAAAAAAACCCAAAATAACATCCATTATTGGAACTGTGAAAGCAGAGGTTTGGAGATTCAAACACCATGCTTTAATGTCTGATGACTTCATTGGACTGTACAAGCCTGTTGGGCCAGGACTGGGACTTTCATACACCAAACTAAACAGTCTAGGTTGTAAACTAATCTATCATGATAACATAACCATGCCTAAGGGTATGCACGTGACCCACTATCTTAGTTACTAGAGGAGTTTAGTGCCTATATAAGCACTTACAAAGGTTTCACCCCAAGTATGCTCATTTTTTTGCTTACACTCCTATCCCCATTGTTGTTCTTAGACTAACTTGAGTGTCATAATTTTTTTACAGTTCCCTTGGTTGTTATCCAGTCTGACTAGTGGACAACCATTATCCATTGAACATTGACATAAAGCTCTCCAACGTCATCCAGCAGTCTCGAGTCAAGACAAACACCTTATCAGGTAAAGTCAAGAACATTTACAACTTTGAAAAATTCAAGAAACTATGCAACAAGACAGAAACATGTTCAATTTTCAAAGCCAAGATCAACGCCATAAAAGAACTCAGCAAAATAAAATATGTGAATATTAGAAACATGTTCGATTTTTTTCAAATTATATAACTAAAGTACAATGATTATTCCACTTGTACTTTCTAAGAGAATTATGAGTATAATGATATTCAAACATATATCCTTGGGATATTCACACAATTACAAATGACAATATCCATATCCCCAAACAATTTCAAATAATTATATTTAGGGGAAACCACATAAATAGCAAAAACCTAATGTTGACATGAGAATAAAGGCTACTCCGTAGAGCTTTAGAACAATTAAAGACAATGTCTTCTATGTGCTTAACAAGTGATTGTGCTTATTTGTTTGGCAGTAGTTAAATTTGTTCACTTGAACGATATAAACACCATATCCATCGTTTCTATGACTTCCAACACAAGAAAAGACAATAAATGTAAAACATGCAAGCTGGTACATCATCCACTTTCTGTACTTAAAAGTTCGTACCTAGCTAGACCATCAATTCATAACAGCTCCATCAAAGGAAAATGGATCCAAAACTTAACAGAAATATCTTTGAACCAAGAAAGTAGTTGATATTTCTTTTGTTTTTCTTTTGAACAAGAAACTGCAGCATAATTTTAGTAGCCTTTTACCCTTAGTAGATGCTAAGGAGGCATTCCCTAAACAAAGAGTATGCATATTAAGGGGGGAAATAATGTAAGTATTGAAAATTCATACCCTTGATGCCATCCAGAGAGACAAATGATGGATGCAATAGCACTGGAGTTTGGATCACATACTAATGTTCACCTACAGATAAGCAGACTATAAAACATAGCAAATTAAACATAGAAAACCTACATGAAAATTAACCATACCTTAAATTTGGCCCTTCATATCTTGTAAAATAAAAAATGCAAATACAACGCTTATTCTCAAGTGTTTTGGTGCATACGAGAATGAAATTAAGACATTCATATTTTTATTGGCAGATAATAAGCATTAAAGGAGCAACATTGTTCATAACACTTAAAACAAATATATGAATAAAACAAAGTTCATGTCCACATGTTATGTAATTACTGCTTTGTACATTGGATGGTTCTAAGTTTTAAAAAATAAGCTGCCCATTTCTTATGTAATGTTGTGATCGCCTCTGTGTCTAGTGACGTGCCATTATCGAACCACTACACATTGTCAAAAACAAACAATTAATGATAATGACTTTAAATGAGTCTACATATGGCCATTTGCCATCAATGTTTTGGGACTACATTATTTACCATAGACCAATCACTCTTCAACTCCGCGCCAATTATGTTCCACATCCAATGCATCACATAATACCCACACTTATAGCCTCTGCGTTGAACATTAGTCTACTTTAAAAAGGATAAATTATTGAATGTAGGGCTTAACATGATTAATAACATTTTAAGTTGCAAACATTGTATGAAGTTGGACTAACCTTTAGTTCAATCCACTGGGGTGCAGTTTGAGGATCTTTCCCATCAGCAGTCATGTTTAATTTCTTAAATGCACTGCATTGGAAGATTAATATCATTTAAATATAACACTGACAATTTAGGTATCCAACTTTAAAATTGGTTGAACGACTTAAAATATATTACTTAACTTGTTAATTGCAGTTTTTATATGAACATTAGGCCTTCTACGCACAGAACAAAACTAGACCACGACATTGTTTTTAGGACACAACACAACCATTTGCCAATGGGCCTTACAATTGACACAACAGTTATGTATGAGTAAGACCAAATGAGTTATAGCATATAAAAGAATTAATTTGACTTACTGATTCAAATAAGCTCCTAAGTACAGTTGTCGTTGCAATTCCTTAAGCCATTTTTGAATATATTCTTCACATTGTCCACGTCTATCCTTTGCATTGTGTATAGATTGAGGCTCAAGGAATCCATACACCAACTGTTGACCCAAGCTATTACTCCACTCATTCATATACCTAATTTGCACATTTCATAAAATAGCTGAACATGATGTAAATGGCATAAAAATATGGATTTAATACTGACAAATGGATTTTACTTACATGGTCCACAATTGAAGTATGGCTATGTTCAAGCATTTGTCGCCTGATGTTATTTCTCTGACATCAGTATATGTTAAGAACAACGATGAATCTACATTTGGAATCCCAAATTGACTAACATCCCACACAAACTTAACAGGTTTGTTGTAAATGTCAATGAGGGTCTTAATCAACTCACGCAAGGGGTCCTGTTCAGCAACATCATTGTTTAATTCGGCAGCTTTGGCAACTTTATTTAGAGTGATGGCTAAATCCTATATCATGCAAGAAAAATATCATTATAGTAATGTTAAAAAGTTTGGAATATACATTTAACAAGGTAATAATTTAGAGAGCATAAAGTATAGTACCTCATCTGATACCACTTTTACCAAAGGTGTTGCCCATGTAATGAAAGTGTTGAGAACCTATCTCACATACTTAATTTCTGATGTAGGGAATGGGACTTCGGCTTCACCGTCAATAATTTTTTCAACGCTAACCCTTATGACATCATCTACATACGCCATGCAATGTATGGTAGAGGGTTCATCATATATATTTTCCCAACGCCACCAGCTTTGTACAATTTTGACATTGGACATACAACCCTATAGGTGATGTTACATAACCAACATGTTCTTCTCCAAACGGGTTCACAGCAATTTCAGCATTGCTCTCCTTAGTGCTCACGCGTGCACCTAACACATTTAAATCAAAATGAGCCAGTGCTGAGACGTTATCTCCCTTTTGCGACATCTCAATAACGATGGTGTCCTTCAGCTCCTTTTTCCTAGCCTCTAGACTTCGCTTGTTTTCTTCTTCAATCTCATTCCTGACTTGTTCCCTAAGGGTTCCTATTATTCCAGCCATCTATTCTTGGGTGAATGATATGGATGAGGTACTTGAGGCACGTGATGTCCTCCCATAGTATTGACTAATTGTCACCCCAGACCCGGCTGCACGAACACGACCTCTATGATCTGGTCTCCCTACGGCCGTGTTAAGTATGTCTTCACGACCCTGGGGGACAAACTCATCGTGTCTCATTTGTTCTTCCAACGAGTCCTACATGAAGAACAAATTTGACATCCTTCAACTTACGTGTCATTGTAAACAACATAACAAGTAATAGTAATTATATGTAAAACACAAATAATCATTTAAGCCAAAATTGAAATAATTGTAATTACAACTGAACTAGGAACTGACAATTTTATCAGCTATTTGTTGTGCCGCCTGAGATGTCATATGCCCATATTGGTTAGTGCGTGTCATCTTCCACTTGACATGTCTTTTAATGGGAGATTGGGGGTCCTCAATGAGTGGTGGGTTTTCAATCATCATTGCGTCATGTTGCCTTTTCTTTATTTTCTCGTCTAACAGCTTCTTTTCTAGCAAAGCATATCCCCCACGGGAAAGCAAATGGGGACAATCATTGTTCTTTTGGATTTCCTACATCTTTTTCCTAATTCCCTGTCGTGTAACATATAGTATTGGCATCAAACAAATTAAATTGCCTTTATAATGAGATATAACTTAAAAAATTCTCAAACCATAACATCTAACCTGCCAATTAGGGGTTTTGCGAGTTGCTGCAAATTCGTCCCATGTTTGTGCATCAAAGCCATACTTGACTGAAGGATCTTCTTTCTCTTGCACATCAGAATTACTATAAACAAATTTACTAGTGAGGGATGATTTAAACTGCCTCCACCTAGTGGCCACAGTGGACATCACCTTTTTCTTTGCATGTAGGGCTTTTGGGATATCAAACTTGGCCTACAGGACCAATTGTTTAGTACTATATGCATTAATGTAAACATTTATAATTTTTTAACCATATACTTCACCAACGCCACACTTACCAAAATGTCATTCCATACTAGCTCCTTTAGCGTGTCTGGTACATCCTTCCAACTGTTATGTACAATTGGAACTTTTTCTCTAGCTACGACCCCTAGATAGCTATGGAATTTCTTTTTATGTGGGCCAGATCCTCGCCCAGTTGTAGCATCAACGGTGACAGTAGGTCGCGGTTGATCCAAGGTTTTTCTAGTCAACATCCTGAGCCATGTGGACCATCTAGTAGTATTCCTAGACATTGCATCTGACTGTTGATTTGACTGCAGAGGGGATGCTGGTGGTGTTGCCATGACCCTGTCAAAATAAAACAAATATGAATTAATAATCATGAAAAAATAGCATATTCTAACATAAATGGAAATATCAACATAAATAAATTATGCAACTTGAAGGGTAACAGGTTTTTACATTAGTTTCATAGGGTACAGTTAAGTGACATTATTTTCCCATAGTCCTTCTTCATGATCATTACGATTTGCTTGCACCTCATCAACGTGATATGAGTCATTGGTAGAAGGAATTTTTGTGGAAAAAGGTGTAGTTTCACAAATATCAAGTATGCAATCATCGTGTGACTCATTTAAACCACTTGGTCTGCCTTGTAGAACCACTGAATATCTTGAATCGCAAGGATCTTGGATGTAAAACACCTGTCTTGCTTGTTGTGCCATAATGAAAGGTTCGTCCGTATAACTCACCTTATTTAGGTCTACTAAGGTAAATCCAAATTCATCTTGACAGACACCGGTATTGGCATTGACCCACTTACATTTAAACACAACAGCTCTAAATTCAGTATAGTAAAGATCCCAGATTTCTTGAATAACTCCAAAGTAAGGCATCGATGCTCAAATCGGATTGTTGTCTGATGCACTAAAAAAGTGATCAGAGTCAGCATCAACAGTTACACCACTATTCTGCGTTGAGCTTTTGTCATCTTCAGACTTTGTGTAGAATGAATAATTGTTGATATTATACCCTTTCCAAGTAGGTACATTTAGATTTGGCCCAATAGCTAACAATTTTAAAGTCATGGAAGCGCCGTCATCAATAAATATTGTTTCTCTGAACCAGTTAATGAAACCTTTATTATGCTCTTGAAAAATCCTCATCATGTTCATTTTTGGGTTCATTTCAGTGAGTTTTTTTTTTTTTGCGAGCATCAATGTATGGAATGACCTCTGTTGTATTGTTTAATACATAAAGATGCATTTGTGAGACTTCGTGCCGAGTCATTGTGACAACATTGAATCCTCGTGTACCCTTACCCCCCGGTGTCCGACCATGACGACTTTCGGGAAGGCCGACGGCTTTAGCACATTCAATGTATTGGGAGCAAAACTCAATGCACTCTTCAGCAACATACCTTTCCACAATCAAAGCTTTGTCGGTGTTGATTCTTTGTATACCCCTTTAAAACTTTCATCTAACATTCAATTGGATACATCCACCATAAGAAAATAGGCCCACACATTCGGATCTCCCGCACTAAATGAACAATTAAATGCACCATTATGTCGAAAAATGATGGAGGAAAATACATCTCCATTTCACAAAGGACAATGGCAGCCTCGTCCTCCAATTCATCCAATCTTGCTAGGTCAATGACTTTACTACAAATAGCATTAAAAACAAAGCACAGGCATGTTATGGCAACCCAAACTTTGACAGGCAAGATTCCCCGAATCGCTACAGGTAATAAATGTTGCATTAATACACGACAATCATAAGATTTCAACCTAACCAATTTCAAATCATTGACCGACACAAGGCTCTTGATATTTGAAGAGTATCCTTGTGGAACTTTAAGCATATGCAAACAATGACAAAAACTCCTCTTCTCGTTTGTTGACATGGTGTGACATGCTGGGGGTAGATACGTTCGCGAACCTTGTGAGGTTTGATGCAACTGCTCTCTTATACCCATTTCAACCAATTCCTAATGACACATCAAACCATCCTTTGTTTTGCCTTTAATGTTAAGAAGGGTGTCAATTAAACTATCACAAACATTTTTCTCCACGTGCATCATGTCTATACAGTGTCTAACATGAAGATCAGGCCAGTATGGAAGATCAACGAAAATGGATCTTTTCTTCCATATGTTTGTGTCACTTGCATATTTCTTTTGTGTCTTTCCAAAGATATTTATGATGTCCTTCACGCGATCATAAACTTCTTTGCCCTCTAATGGTTTGGGCGTACTTTCGTGTTCCTGAGATCCATTAAAAGCTTTCTTTAATCGTCGATATGGATGATACTATTTCAGAAATCTTCAATGCCTTGTGCATACTATCTTCTTGCCATGTTTTAGTTGGACGAAGGTAGTACCTTTCTCACATACAGGACATGCGTAATGGCCTTTCACACTATATCCACATAAATTGCCATATGCTGGATAGCCATTTATGGTACAAAAAACCATTGCACACAACGTAAAAGTCTCCTGCAAATAACCATCCCAGACATCAACCCCGTCTTCACATAATTTCCTCAAGTCTTCGATCAATGGAGCCCGATACACGTCAATATCACTCCTTGGTTGTCTTGGTCCCGCTATCATCATGCAGAGCATTATGTATTTTCGCTTCATGCACAACCAAGGAGGGAGCTTGTAAATCATGAGCAAAACAGACCATGAACTGTGATTTGTACTTAAGTTACCAAATGGATTCATTTCATCCGAAGCAAGAGCAACCCTTAGATTTCTAGGCTCATTCCCAAAATCAGGATACAAAGAATCAAATTCTTTACATTGCGGACTATCAACCGGATGTCGGAGCAATCCTTCATTTTTTCTCCCGACCACATGCCACGTCAAGTTTTTTGCATCATCTCCATTAGCAAACAGTCGCTTAAACCTTGGTATTATTGGAAGTTACCAACAGACTTTTGTTGGGCGAGTGTTGTTTGGGGAAATATTATGAATGAATTCGTCATTGTTGGGCTTGTAGCGTGATACACCACATGTAGGGCAATTGCGCATTTCTGCAAACTCATTTCAGTACAAGATGCAATCATTTGGACATGCATGGATTTTCTGGTACTCCATTCCCACTGGACATAAAATCTTATTTGCCTCATATTGACTCTTTGGCAACATATTTTCTTCAGGAAGTAATTTTTTCAGCAAAACAAGTAATTCGGTGAAGCTTTTGTCACTCCAGCCGAATCGTGCCTTCAAGTTCACCAAAGCTAATATCGCGACAACCTTGTGAAAGTTGTGCACCCAGGATACAAAGGCATCTTTGAATCATTTTCTATATTGTCATACAAAGGGGCATGTGCTTGTTGAAATCCGTCTTGTCCCAAATCACGAATCATCTCTTCTATACGGTATCCCATGTCCACATCAACTGACTTAGTTTGAGAGATTGATGGGTTCTCTAGCAATTCCCCATGCCATATCCATTTTGTGTAAGTTGGAATGATCCTGTGACATATAAGATGTGATCTTATCTAAGTTATTATCTGGTGTCTCCCGTTCGCACATTTGACACATTGACAAAAATATTTTCCCCGCAAAGATGGTGCATTTAGTTCAGTAAATTGGAGGAATTGTTCAACTCCATTCTCATACTCATCAGTGATGCGTGATGCTTGCATCCAACTTCGATCCATGATTTCCCTTTGTTGTAATACATTATGATGTTATCTAACATGCATGTAAACCTCACTTTTTTAATTAGAGGTGTGGCCATATCCCATTCAAGAAGACATTTTTTATTAGTAGATTGATACGTATATGTTATTTGTCTTTTATACATTTGTTGAAATTTCGGCAGCATTTCGCTTATGTCTCCAAGTACACGAGATGAAAGCAGTCGCATCTATTCATGCAACGCATTCAACTATGCACTCGGAGAACAAAGTGAAATGTAGAATACCAAAATTTGAAAAAATTTAAGAAAAGACAAATAACATATACATATTAATCTACTATAAAAAAATGTCTTCTCAAACTGTCCAAACGGACAATTCAAGATTTCATACAGCAATTAATCCAAACTATCCGTATTGATCATTGTATAGAATCTCAAACGGGAAACCAAGGTTCACTCACAATGTACATAATTGGTTATATAACACAAAATTTATATATAAATAACCTTGAAATTATCATTGTTGAGTCAAAGAAATACATACCAGACAAATACGGTCAATAACAACACGTATGGGTGGGATCGGAGCAGTGGAAAACCAAAACACAACAAAGAAAACTCCAACGCTTGTGAAACAATAATTTACTTCGTAACTTTTTGCATCAACCTACTACCTACAACCAAAGGAAATTTTCTAACATATTCAAAGACATTCTCAGTAATTGAACTTGGATTGTAGTTGTTTTAAAAACCAAGATAAAAGGGGAACCAACGAAATTAAAAAGGGGCCTCAGGTTTGAACAAATGACATCACTCTAACATATTTTAGAATTGGAATTAGTGCTCAACTCAACTTTTTGAAAATAATTTATAAAGTCAGAATTATTTATCACTTGTTTAACTAGGCTTCTCAACAAAATTAGAATAATATGGTTTCAACAATCGCATCCCTTCAACAATCCCACATTTAACAGTTTATTCAATTTTGCCACTCTAGTCTATGAATTTGGACCTATAGCACTTTGCCTAAAGTAATAATTACTAAACTAATGGGTTTTAAGGAATTGATTTATGTTTGAATAAGTAACTAGAAACTCACACAAGCAAAGGTGGATATAGGACTAGCAGAGCATCAAAGAAGTAAACTATTACCTAGCATCACTTGGTACAAGCAAAAATTGTTCTGTATTTATATCGGGTGTTTTTGTTTACAATGTCAACATAAGCATATAAAAAAGTGGAGCTACTACCAAAATGATTCTAATTTTAGCATAACCACCTGGAAGATGTGTATGTTTTGTTTGCTCCCGAAATTAATGTTTTGGTTAACCACTGTCCTCACTGAGATATCAGTATAAAGCTTGTCTGTGAGCCTGCATATAAGAAGACTGTTTCAATTTTTTATTTTATGATGTACAAAACCGCTTACTTAGATTGGATTTGGTGCATGGAACAGTTTAGTTGTACCAAGTACTTTAGAGGATCTAAATTGAATTGATAGGCTACTTTTAATTGTTTTGCATGGGTTCAATTTTCTGGTTATTGTTGCAGTAGACCCCTAGGAAATCATTCCTAGTGTTTTATTTTCCACTTTTAACTTCTATGCCTCTTTATTGTTGCTACCTTATACGAAATACCCATATATTGAGTAGGGACTGGGTGCTACTCCATTAAAGATTACAACAAAAAGAGAAAAAACACCATTTTCAGTTGTTGATTAATCCTGCATCATGTTTTTACTTTCTATTTGACACATTTCACAAATCCAATGAACCCTGTCTAGGGTCCAACTTTGTGGGTGAAAGAAATAGTTACAAGTCAAACTACCTCTTTTATATCTATCCATCCATTTACCAAAAAATATGGAACTGGATTCCGCCAACTGGATATTTTGGGGTCTTGTCTATTAGGCACATTCCAGAAGTTCTGCATATACATCAGGTTAAAGAGCCATGCTTCTTGAGGCTCTTGGTTGACCTGTGCTTGTTATTTCTTGATAAAACAATTTATCATAAAGGAAAAAATTTACTACTTTGACTTAAAATCACATTTTGTTTCTTCACTGTCTATATTTTTATTTGGAGTTCTGTTTATGTAATATTTTGTATAATGTTGGAACAAGCAGCTTAAGTTTACTTTCAGCAGAATTTACTGTATTCCAGAGTTAGGATTTTTAATATTAATCATTACTATTTTGTCTTATGAAAGACTTAAAACTTAAAAGCATTCCCTAGGTTGCTTCAAGACCTGGAATCAAACCCATTTATGCCATTCTCTAATGCCTATTCATGTTCACTTTTTATCCATTTCATTTGTATAGTTTCAAATTTTTGTAATATACTGAAAAGTAGCAGTCTCAATCTAAAACTAAATTATCACCAGCAAGATGACATTGAAAGGTGCAAAGGTTTTCAGTTGGTGTCCCACAAAGACGAAAACATTATCTTAATGGGTTCGTTACCAAGCACTATATGATCACAACCTGTACCTAAATGTTATCTGTCTATATCCTAATTAATTGTTCAATTATGTCCCATGCTGTCTATGGTCTCCATCAGGCCCCAAAGCGGCAGTAGGACCAAGGGCCCTGTGTTCACCTTAGTCATACTCTACACTCAGAAAACGTCTTTAACTCATCTAATGGAGAATATTGTAGCTACCAACATACTCATACGAAAAATTATTAATTACGTTAAATTGATAGCAATAGCAACTCAGAGATGCAGGACAACACCACAGGCTGTTGTAACAATAATTTATGGCAAACCGGAAAAATTACTGGCTGAGTCGTGGACAATGTCGCTTTCTTTAAGACGTTTCGTGGCACTGCCAAAAATTGTGCAAGCAGACTATCAACCACGAAGTCCCCAGGATAAAACAGCCCAGATCACTGTATAAGATTCTCACTGCACTGAGAGAATCTTTCTAGAATTACACCCTCTTGTATGACTTGAAAAGTCACTATAAAGCCACCCGAAAAATATGACTAGAAAAGTCACTATTATAGTCAATCGAAAATATGACTTAAAAAGTCATTCTTATAGCCAACCGAAATTATAACTTAAAAAGTCACTCTTATAGCCAACCAAAATTATGACATTGAAAGTCACTCTTATAGCCAACCGAAATTTTAGAGCGACAGAAAGAAAGAAGGGGAAGTTTGCCGGAAATGCTTCGGCTGAAATATGGGAGGGAGAAAGAAAAGTTGAGGAAATGTTTCTCAACTGGGACAAGAAAAAATGAAGAAAGGTGCTCTCTATATATAGGGAGTGAAACACTATTCAAGTGTTTATCCTGAGCGATGTGGGACTTGAAGCCTTTTTTTTCTTTTTTTTTTCTTTCCTTTTTTTTTTCAAACTTTCATCCATATTCTCCTTTGTTCTAACAATCCCCCACTTGAAATTTGAAAAGAAAATTTTCGAGGATTTCATAAAATTGTGCAAAAACAAAGGTGTCATACAACTTGAACCTTTGCATAGTGAGTAAGATTCAGATTTTACTAGAGTGACTCGAAGTCTTGAACTCTATCTCCAACATCAAACCACACACAACCTTTTCATAGGTGTATTCTATAAAGCCCGTGCGTTAAAGGCCATGCACGTCTACCCCGGTATAGTGAACACTCTAGAAATTTTTTCCCAAAATTTCATAAGCGGCCCCCACTTCAACATTCACATAGGTGAGTCTATCAAGAGTACTCTTGTAGCCTAGGTACTCCACTCAACATAGAGTATAAATCTCATTAAGAATTACAAATTTTTTTCATAACTCGTCCTCTTGTTACTTCAGGAATCATGCTGCTTTCACTTATAACAGCATGTTCATCTCATATCACTTCATAACTTGTTATTACCCATTGAACCTAGTTCTTGGGATCTCCAGTCATTTAGGTCGGGTTACCATCATGAATGATCATTGCAGTAAGGGCAATAGTCCCATTCTTTTAGAAGTGTTATGGACTTTCTCTCAAGCTAATCATTTCGTCAAAGGATCTGCTAAATTATCATCATTGCGTATGTGATCCACTCTAACAGCTCCTGTTGAGAGTAATTCTCTAATAGTGTTGTGCTTACGACGTATCTGTTGTTTCTTACCATTGTAATAACGGTTCTTAATTTTTGCAATAGCCACGGTACTATCATAATGGATCAACACAGCTAGTATCGATCTTTCCCATAACGGAATCTCTGCAAGTAAGCTTCTTAGCCAACTTGCTTCCTCACTAGCAGTTGCTAGTGCTATCATCTCAGATTCCATAGTGGACTGAGCTAAGATAGTATGTCTCTTTGACTTCCAAGAAACAGCCCCACCAGCTATGCTAAATATATAGCCGCTGGTTGCTTTGGAATCATCTGAAAGAGTGTTCCAATCTGCATCGCTATATCCTTCAAGTACAGGGGGAAACCTTTTATAATGTAATCCAAGGTTTATGGTTCTTTTAAGGTACCTCATTACCCTTTCAATAGCGTGCATAATAATCCAGTGCTCCATACTACGTCTACTGATAAACCTGCATAATAATCCCACAACATAGGCTATGTCGAGTCCAGTACAATCAGTGGCATACCCAAGGCTGCCAATGATACTTACATACTCAGTTTGTCGTATACCTTCACCAGTGTTCTTAAACAGTTTTACACTTGGATCATATGGTGTACTAGCAGGTTTACAATCAAAGTAGTCATATTTCTTTAAGATTTTCTCAATGTAGTGAGATTGATCTAGAGAAATTCCCTCTTTTGACCTAGTAATCTTAATACCAAGGATTACACTTGCTTCTCTGAGGTCTTTCATATCAAAGTTGTTACACAACAATGATTTCACATTGTTCACTACATGAATATTTGAACCAAATATGAGAAGGTCATCGACATATACACATATTATAGTGCAAATATTATTTACAGATTTATAGTAAATGCATTTGTCACTTTCATTCACCTTAAACCTATTCGAGACTATTAAGTTATCAAACCTTTCATGCCACTGCTTAGGTGCTTGTTTTAGACCATACAAAGATTTATCTAACTTACAGACTTTATCTTCTTGTCCATGAATCACAAACCCTTCAGGTTGCTCCATATAGATTTCCTCTTCCAATTCACCATTTAAAAAAGCAGTTTTAACATCCATTTGGTGTACCCCTAGACTGTGAATAGCAACAAGAGATATTATTACCCGAATAGATGTTATTCTGGTAACTAGTGAAAAGGTGTCGAAGAAATCCACATTCTCTCTTTGCCTAAAACCCTTGGCTACAAGGCAAGCCTTGTATTTATCCACAGTACCATCAGGTTTTAGTTTCTTTTTCAAGATCCATTTACAACCAATTGGTTTGCAACCAGGAGGCAAGTCTACTAAATGCCAGGTCTTGTTAGATTCTAAAGAATCCATCTCATCATTAATTGCTTCTTGCCACAAGTCAGCATCCAAAGAACACAAAGCTTCTTAGAGGTTTGATGGATCCTCCTCTAATGTATAGGCCATATAATCGGGCCCATAATCTTTAGCAATTCTTGCTCTCTTACCTCTTCAAGGCTCTATATTTGGTTCTGGTTGTGCAAGATTTTCACTACTAATAGCAGGAAGATAACTGGATGAAGTACCCCCACTATTCCTTAATTTAAAAGGAAAATTATTTTCATAAAAATCAGCATCATTTGACTCTATGATCACTTTTGCGTTTAGGTCATAAAACCTATATGCTTTGCTATTAATAGCATAATCAATGAACACACATTCATAGGATCTACTTGTAAGTTTAACCCTCTTGGGGTCTGGGATCCTTACATAGGCCAGACATCCCCAAGTTCTCAAATAAGACAAATTTGGTTGTCTTTTCTTTAATATCTCATAGGGAGATGTCTTGCTTTTTGATTTGGGGATTCTATTTAGCACATAACAAACAGTTAATAAAATTTTGCCCCACCAAAAAGATGTTGCACTAGAACTCAACATAGTAGCTACAACTAATTCTGTAAAAGTTTTGTTCTTTCTTTCAGCTTTACCGTTCATTTCAAGTGAATATGGAGCAGTCGTCTCATGTATGATTCCATGCAAATTATAAAACTCATTAAACAAACTGGAATCATACTTTGTGCCAATATCACTTCGAAGTTTCTTAATTTTCTTATTGAATTGATTTTCAATTTCTGTTACAAATAACTTAAACATGTCAAGCACTTCATTTTTATTTCTCATAAGATATACATATGTATAATCAGAGCAGTCATCAATAAAAGTGATAAAATATCGTTTTCCATTTCTGGTCAATGTTCCATCAAATTCACATATATCAGAATGTATTAAATCCAATGGCTCAAATTCTTTAACTACTTATTTATGTGATTTCTTAGTTATTTTAGATTGACTGCAAAAAACTCATTTTTTAAAGTGATTTGAAGATAGCTTTGGAATAAAACCTAAGTTACTCATGTTAGATATGCAACGACTATTTATATGACAAAGTCTAGAATGCCAGATATTAAAATCGCACAACATGTAAGCAGAAGGAGAAACTTTATTAATATCAAGATTCAATTTGAACATGCCATTAGTGGTGTACCCTTTCCCTACAAATACCCCATTCTTGATCAAAGTAAATAAATCTGCACCTATGGTCTGAGTAAACCCAACCTTGTTCAAAAGAAAACCAAAAACCATATTCTTTCTCATTTCTGGAGTATGCATCACATCTTTGAGGATTAAAGTCTTTCTAGAGGTAAACTTTAGTTCAACATCTCCAGTTCCAGCAACAGTAGTGGTGTGGGAATCACCCAGCAACACTGTCTTATTTTCAACATTCGTGTATGTTTTAAACATAGCACGATCATAGCAGACATGGCAGGAGGCGCCAGTGTCTACCTACCATCCATCTTATCCTCCAATCATATTGATCTTAGTTATCACAACTATGTATGACTCTTGAGCAATTTTCTGTATCTCATGGGATTGAGACTCTACTGATTTATAATCAGTCATTTGATACTTGAGGTGGCGACTAACAACATACTTATTAGTCCCAGCTTCCTCAGTATCATACTTCTTTTCCAGAGCCAACCAAACTAATTTGGCAGACTTATATGGGCTATAATAATCATAGAGATCATCAGCTAACCCATTCAGAATGAAATTCTTGCATAGGTAATCATTTTCATTCCAGAGAGCTAATTCCATAGTCATTTTATCCTTCACTTCCTTCTCAGCATCCTCAGGTACCACCGGAATATCAGTGTTCAAAACATAGGCAACTTTTCTCATAGTTAAAGAAAACATCATCTTTTTTTGCCAACATTTGAAATGATACCCTTCAAACCTAAAAGGTTTGTTGAGGTCATTGTTGTTTGAGCTAGTAATATCTACGGTAGCCATAGCAGAACCGAATCGTCTTAAAATTGTTGTAACAATAATTTATGGCAAACTGGAAAAATTACTGGCTGAGTCGCGGACAATGTCGTTTTCTTTAAGACGTTTCGTGGCACTGCCAAAAATTGTGCAAGCAGACTATCAACCACGAAGTCCCCAGGATAAACCAGCCCAGATCACTGTATAAGATTCCCACTGCACTGAGGGAACCTTTCTAGAATTACACCTTCTTGTATGACTTGAAAAGTCACTCTAAAACCACCCGAAAAATATGACTTAAAAAGTCACTATTATAGCCAACCGAAAATATGACTTAAAAAGTCATTCTTAAAGCCAACCGAAATTATGACTTAAAAAGTCACTCTTATAGCCAACCGAAATTTTAGAACGACAGAAAGAAAGAGGGAGAAGTTTGCCGGAAATGCATCGGCTGAAATATGGGAGGGAGAAAGAAAAGTTGAGGAAATGCTTCTCAACTGGGACAAGGAAAAATGGATAAAGGAGCTCTATATATAGGGAGTGAAACACTATTCAAGTGTTTATCCTGAACGATGTGGGATTTGAAGCCTTTTTTTCCCTTTTTTTTTCAAACTTTCATCCTTATTCTCCTTTGTTCTAACGCAGGCCCTATAAAAGAAGCTAACAATAACTATAACAGGCCAACAAGAAATACAACAAAGGCCAATTACCTTCGAGAGGATGTCTGAAATGCCAAAGCCGGGATAATCTATCAGCAGCAGGGAGCAATTAGCAACACAAAGTTAGAAGCAATTCCACAAACTTCTTAATTTCACTAGGCAGCAAACAAATTCTGTCATAACAGAATTGCATTTTGTTACAATAAAAATGTAATATAAATATGTAAAAAACAATTTAAATATGCATGAATGAAGCAGAAAGTTATATCTATTAGCTTTCTTTTCCCCTTTAATCCTTTACCGCAATCCTCTATCATGCATACATCAACACGTATTAAACTTTTCGAATTTAATTGAGACTATCATCATTGTATATTATCTAATAATTTGTCTGTGCTCAGAGTTACTACGTATACCTAACATGTTTAATTTGAGACTATATATATATGTTGCAGCAAGTACAAAATAACAAAATGAAGTTCTTCACTCAAAGGTTCACACCCCATGTTTATGTGTATTCAAAATTCAGCACTTATGCAGAAGGGGTTGAAATCAAAGTACGCATAAGTGCTCACAGATGCGTGGTTTGAAGCTAACTGAACGTTTCAAGAGCACTGAAGTTCATGCTCTCAGTTCTTCTTCATCAGAAACAAATGGTGGCAATAGTAGCAAAGCCTCAGTGGCTTCTGCCACCAAACCTCACAACTACCTTAACAGAAACAAAACCAGCAGAGTGTGCTGGCAAGAATGACAGTGGAAAGCTGAAAAATAGTAGAGTGAAAATTGACAAGGTATTTAGAAAGAATGCAATACATTCTTCATTTACATTCCTCCATTTACACAACATGAAGAAAGAAAAGTGTTCCCTATTCTCCATACAAAACGACTATAAAGCTGCACTGTTGGGACTACTTATGCTTTCTCTTTGTACTGTGATACTTTTTAATGTCTGAAGGGCGTTTAAAATACGCATAAAATAAAAAGTCTTCCATGTTGTTCCAATCATTGATGAAGGTACCTACCTATTCGTTAAAAAAAAAATGCTGGTAGCAAAGATAGGAATCTGTGGAGAATCTTTCGTTTTCTATCCAGGTCAGCCATGTAGACATTTGCTCACAACTGGATGGAGTACTTTTGTGACTTTCAAGTAGTCTGTATATTTGTGGCTGTGGTGCTTGGAATATCGGATACTCTGGCCCCTGTGAGTTTGTAATTTTATTTAGCTAGTTGATTTCATAAAACAAGAAATTAAAAGGAGTTGTACAATATTTTTTGTTGATGATCACAAAATGCTGATTCTTTTTTATACTGTATTTTATACATACTTCAAACTTGGGTAAATTTCGGGGTTTTTTTATTGATCATATCTTCTATGGCTCTGGACACTGGCTTGTAGCCGGTAGTTGGTCATTTTCATAAGATGACAATGTCTCTTCAGTGGTAATTGCATAAAAATGAAATTTCATTTTTATTCCAGTGAAAGACTATCTTAAAAAATTTTATTCCCCCAACTTCTACGAGGTCCAGTTGCTTTGGGTCAATTTGGTTACTGCTGACGGATTGCCTGCCACTGTTATTGGCCACAATAAACAAGACTCTGATGTGATGACGGCTAAGACGTGATTTACACGTTGTTGCATGTGGGACACCCACGTTGACTTCATTTACCGACATAAACAAATTCTTTAATTTCATATATATATAGTTCCCTTCCCTGTTTTATATTTCTTACACATCATAATACAAAACAGAGCAAAGAGAGAGTGTGTGAAAACTAAAAAGTGAAACAAACAGAGAACAACAATGTCGACGTTGAAGGTTCCTCAACCTCTTCTCCCGTTGTCGATGACTGTGAGCAGCTCCGAAAAGCCTTCTCAGGTTTCACTGTTCTTCTTATTCTTAAAATCCCATTTTAAATTTTAATGATATACTATCATAAGTGTAAATTAATCTCAAGCAAATTACTTTATATCATGCTTCTTTCTTTTGTCTTGTCATTTATTTTAGTGGTTCAATTTGTGCATATACGTATATAGTTTGTTATCTGTGCATATCTTGTTAATTTATGAAGTGATATGTGATCATTTTTGATTTAAAAGACAGAAAATGATGATCACATTAGTGATTGTGTTGTCAGAACTATTGTAATTCACAATCAGGTTATATGGTTATGCTTTTTTTTAGTTGTTATGACAATCATGCGGTGTATAGATTGAGATCTTGTTTTCAGTTTTGAGGGTCTTGGTGTTAGTTTTGTGGAAGAAATTATAAAAAACAGAGGAGAGAAGAGAGACAATATGTTTACGGAGGAAATAAAATTATTCTATTCTGAGTAAATTGTTTTCAGCATCAATACAATAAATAGCAAAAGATAAACTAATTAGATAACAAGATATTAGCAAAATAAAATATTAAAACTAACTTGCTCCTTAAAGATAGGAACCACTTATTGATTAGGCTAATCCATTAAAAATGACTTACTCCTAAAATAGGAAACCAATTTATTTAATAAATCCTATTTTAAAAACTGAAAAATAAAATATTATGCAGTAACAAAAGTATATCTTCAACACTCCTCCTTGTTTTTGGAACTGCAAACTCCAATTCTTTGAGTTCAAGTTTGTTGATAGGTAGTGACTTTGTAAACATGTCAGTTAGTTGATCTTTAAACTTGCAGTAAATTAAGTTTACTTCTCCACTTTGTTGCATCTTTATCAAATAATAGACCTTGATATTGAAATGTTTAGTCTTCCCATGACACACGGGATTGTTTGCAATAGCAATGGCTAGTTGATTTGTCAACAAAAATTCCAGTTTTATTATTTTGAGCAAATAGAATGTTTGACCTTGTTGTAGTGAGATACATTAGACATCCAATCAAGCTCTCATAATATCCTTCATCAATGTGATCAACACCTTCTTCCTTGCTGAACTTCTCCTTTTGATTCATTGGTGTGCTAACAGATTTGCATTCCTCCATTTGAAACTTCTTCAAATTTTCTTTTGCATATTTTCTTTTTTTCATGTTTAGCATTCTTTCGGCAATGACCAAGTCTCTTGTGCCAGAGTTCCGTGGGTGTGACTTGAGTGAAATAGGTTGTATGGTCCTCCTCTGCTGGATCAAATGAGAAACTTTTACCTTTCATTTTAACCCTTAGAACTTCCCGGCCAACAATGTCATAGATAAAGAAATATTGATGTTCAAAGGACACTTTAAATCCCTTTTTAATCAATTGACCTACACTTAGCAAGTTTTGGTCAATGTTAGGTACATAAAGAACATCTGATATTAATTTAGTACTTAAACACGTTGAAATTGCAACAATTCCTTTTTCTTTTACTAGAATATAGCCACCTTTCCCAATTCTGACCTTTGAGATACTAGTTGGCTTCAAATCCTTGAATAAAGTCTTATCATATGTCATGTGGTTCGTACAACCACTATCAATCAACCAACTTTTACTTGATTCACTACTCAAGAAGCATGTGGCCACAAACAGTTGGTCCTCCTCGTCTTGATTAGCAATCTGAACTCCCTCATCATGGTGATTTTTGTTGGGGCAGATCACTGCTTCATGCCCTATCTGGTTGCACTTGTTACATTTTGCATCTGGTCTTCTCCAACATCTGAAAGGTGCATGACCTTTTTTGCCACAATGCTGACAAGGTGAATAATTGTTCTTTTTATCCTAACCTTTGTTTTGGTTGTTTGCACAATTTTCGTTGCTTGCTAGTTGATTCTTCTTGATAAAATCCTTTTTGCTTTCATCAACTTCATGATGTTTGGCGGGCAAAACACCATTGACAACACGATCTTGCCTCATCAACCTTCGTTGCTCTTGAGCTTGTAGGGCATGTAGCACTTATGCCAATGTGATTTTCGACAGATCCTTTGTGTTCTCCAATGAAGCTATAGATGCTTCATACCTCTCCGACACCGTTACCAAAATTTTCTCTACAATTCTCAAATCAGCAAAATCACTTCCCAACAACTTTATCTTGTTGGCAATACCCAACAATTTGTTTGAGTATTCTTTGATTGTCTCTGACTCTTCCATCCTTTGAAGCTCAAATTCCCTCATTAAATTCAGCACTTGCATGCTTCGTATTCTATCATCTCCAGTGTATTCCTCTTTCAGATAATCCCAAATTGCTTTGGGTGATTTAAGAGTCATGATTCTGATGAATATCATTTGTGAAATACCAGTGAACAAACATGACCTTGCCTTTGCCTTATTCGTCTTTCTTTCCTTGTGATTTTTAATTTGGGCCATGGTGGGATTTTCAGACAGCGGATATATTTCATAATCCTCTTCCACAGCATCCCCATAAATCCAAAGACTCCATGTAGGATTGCATTTTCACTTCCCAAAGATCATAATTCTCTCAATCAAAGATTGGAAGAGTTATGTGGGAAAAATTTGCTTCACCTTCGATGGTACAGGTCCCATAAGAATAAGGCTCTGATACCAATGGTTGGTTTTGTGGAGGAAATTATAAAAAATAGAGGAGAGAAGAGAGACAATACGTTTGCGGAAGAAATAGAATTATTCTATTCTTAGTCAAATTGTTCTCAGCAGCAATACAATAAATAGCAAAAGATAAACTAATTAGATAACAAGATATTAGCAAAACAGAATATTAAAACTAACTTGATCCTTAAAGATAGGAATCACTTATTGACTAGGCTAATCCATTAAAACTGACTTACTCCTAAAATATAGGAAACCAACTTATTTACTAAATCCTATTTTAAAAACTGAAAAATAAAATATTATACAATTACAAAAGTATATCTTGAACACTTTGGGATATACATTTGTTTATGTTTTGACTTTTGATGAGTTTTCAATTATCCAAATGTAATTGCATGTTGGGGAACTAATGAGGGGCTTATTATAACGATTTCTGCTTATAGGAATTCTTCTCAGAGGAAGCTTGTCAAAGAAACTTATGCCGAGACCTATGGAGAAGATCTCCTCGAGGCCTTGGACAAAGAACTCACGAGCGATTTTGAGGTGAGTGCGAAAATAGAATTTTTCACATAATTACATAATTCTGTCAATAATCCTTCATCATGTGCCAAATTCACCCGATCATGTACCACTTGTTGGGCTTTCCTAAAAGGAATGGAGGTCTTATAATAATAATGAATAAAATTGACATGCGGTGCATGTGTACGTGGTATGCTGGGCATTTCCTTTCTATCTACGAGGGTGTTCCTTGCATGGTACTTGTATAATGTATACTTAAATTAGCATCATTCAAGAGATTGTGGTACACACTAGTTTTGTCTGAGTTTTGGTTAATTGAAATTTAAATACACAGTTCTAGTTAAAACCTGCTTTTAAGGTAAAGTTCAAGAGGATATTAAACTTTTCAAGAGGATATTAAACTTATTAACTTGGGAGCGTGACAACACTCCAAAATGGTTGGTAATGAAACTTGATTATAAAACTATCATGTAGGAATAATATGCTTAACGTTTATTGGGTGTTTGAAACTGATGTGTGCTTTGAATTTTGTCCACACTAGAGGTTGGTTCATGTTTGGACACTTGATTGTGCTTAACATGATGCATTTTTGGCAAATAAGCCAACTAAAAAATGGACTTCAAACAATCAGGTTCTGGTGGAAATAGCATGCACTTGGTCCTCTGACCAAGTGTTTGATGTGAGGAAGGCTTACCATGCTCTTTATAAGAAGTCTCTTGAGGAGGATGTTGCTCATCACACAGCAGGAGACTTCTGTAAGGTACTGATTCTTGAGCATAAGCTTGTAGTTAGTTGAAATAAACATTTTATAGTCATGTATCGTTTTGAATATGACAATTTTGCATTATTTTCCCCCTCATATTGGTTCCTAGGAGTGTTTTTAAGTGGAACAGAAATAGTAGGCAAATTGTATATTGACATGGAAACTTAACTGTTTTTGTCGCCGTTTATCTGGTCCTACAATGTCTGAACCCATTTGTTTGGTTAGATCATAGATTAATGTTTTTGGGTGTCATGCATTACTATATGTTCAGTTTGTTTGTTTTTTTAAAGTATATTTTCAGTTTGTGTTAGTGATGCAATGAAAAATTAATGATTGAATAAAACTAATGAGAACAAAATTGTATCTCAATGACTGTGGGTTGCGGCTACGGAATAGCCTCGACTCCATTAGAACAATTAAGCCTTTTGTTCGTCAAATAATTTAGATTTTCCTTCTGTCAGAAACAAAACTGACCAAACGTAGAATCTAGAATCATAATTTTTCAATCGTACTGAAATTTTAGTTTGTATTTACACCATGAAGAATTTATTTTGAACTATATTTGTGGTTTTCTTAGTCTATCGGAGTTTTTCTCTTTTTTCTCACTTCAAATGGTCAAAATTAGCTAACATTTGTTTTCTCTAGCTCATACTACCAATGTTGCAGGATCTGAAGGCGGATCCAAAGGACGAGTTCCTGTCTTTACTAAGAGCAACTGTGAAGTGCTTGATCCGCCTGGAGAAGTACCTTGAGAAGGTTGTTCAGTTTGCTATCAACAAGCGAGGAACCGATGAAGGAGCCCTTACAAGAGTGGTTTGCCATCAAAGGAGGAATAGTGTCCCTCTTGAACGTGCCATTGTTAAGGACACCATTGCTGACTATGAGAAAATGCTTGTGGCACTTTTATCATGCATATTTTAAATTTTTTTCATTTTTTTAAAAGTACATTTTAAGACAAATTAAATATTGTAAGATAAATTAAAAAATAATAATTTAACCGTGACAGCAAAACATAAAAAATAATTATCAATTAAAATTGTTTTAATCCAAAACAGGATTTGGTAAATATTCCTTTCTTAAAATGTTAACAAAAATCTAAAATTACTAATTAAAAACTCAATTAAACGATTAATATAAAATAAAAAGGCTTAAATATTTTTTTCCTACAATTTAACGTTTTTTTCATTTTTTATTTTTATAATTCTTTTTGTTTTAGTCTTGTAAATTATGTTTGTTTAATATTTCATTCTTTGATTTTTAAAATATTTTAGATAATATTTTGAATAGTTAAAAATTATTTTAAATAATGAAAAAAATATTACCTAAAATATTTTAAGGACAAAGAATAAACCAAACACTTTTTATAAGGATTAAAATGATTATTTTTTTGCAATTAAAAAATGCTAAGTTACATGAAAAAAAATATGGTTTTTTTTCGTGAATATACTCTCTTTTTCTTGTTTTTTTTTCCAATATACACCACTTTGCAATTTAATTACCAATCTACACTATTTTAGACTTTGTGCTTTTTTTTTTTACATAAATACATTTTCTTTCTCCTGCTTTTTCTTCATCTACACTACTTTGTAATTTAATTCCTAATATATACTACTTGTACTTTCTCTCTCCTTTTTATTTTTTTAATTAAAAATATTATAAAATATAAATATTATATTATATAATTTTTTAATTGGTTTTAAAATTAATTATTTATTAAATTAAATTTTTTAATTTTTTTTAAAGAAAATGATATTATTAAATATAATTATTTTTGTTTTATTATTTAATTTACTTAACATATTTTTTAGGTGAATTTTTTTATTTAAAATCTGAATTTTCTAATGTAATTATTTTTAATATAATTATATTACTAAATATAATTAGTTTGTTTATGTCATTAGATTTAATTAAAAATGAGGAGACTTCTTGTTTAACAACTTATTTATAGAAGAACATTACATTGCATTATCAAAATACTTACATAATTACAATTGGCTAAGGAAAAACTTAAGATGGAGATAGGTTAGAAAAATTGTTTCTGTTATGATCATGTTGCCGATAAATTCCACATTTTTTCTACTTTTCCGTTCATTTTCTTCATCGTCCATCCCACTAGGGATCCCACCGGGGAATGCGAGTTGAAACAAGACGATGCTTGACCGTCCTCTTTCTCCTTGGATGAGGACCCACTTATCTCGTTCATATTCTTGCTACATTGACTCGGATGTTAGCAAAAAATAATCACTAATTAAATATCTTTAAAGATGTTTTCAATATATTTGTATTATAAAGAATAACTGATATTTAGTTGTTATCAGTATCTTTTGGATATTTTAATCTTTTATTTTCATATCTGCTAACCATAAATAATAAAAATATCAATTCTATCACTTAAGCCAAAAATAAGTGCTAAATAAATATTTTTAAAGATATTTTCAACATAACAGTGTATAGTTGCAAAGTAATGTAGATTGGAAAAAAGTAGGAGAGAAGGTGTATTTATGAAAAAAAATTCACATTACTTTGCAAATGAACGTGGACAAAGAGATCCACAGTTGCAACTCAAATGAACCGTGAATACACACTCTCTCATTTTTTGTTTTTTTTTTAATTTAAAATATTATAAAATATAAATATTATATTATATAACTTTTTTGAATTGGCTTTAAAATTACTTATTTATTAAATTAAATTTTATAATTTTTTTATTTTTTTAAAAGAAAATAATTATTAAATGTAATTATTTTTGTTTTATTATTTAATTTACTTAACATATTTTTTAGGTGAATATTTTTATTTAAAATATGAATTTTTTAATATAATTATTTTTAATAAAATTATATTACTAAATATAATTAATTTTTTTATGTCATTAGATTTAATTAAAAATGATAAGACTTTTTGTTTAACAATTTATTTATAGAAGAACATTATACTGTATTATCAATAAAATATAATTATGTGCGGTCTTGAAATACTTTTCATCAACTAACGATGACACTGACAACGTTATATTTTATTGATAATGCAATGTAATGTTCTCTATAAATAAATTATTAAATAAAAAGTCTTATCATTTTAATTAAATCTAATGACATAAACAAACTAATTATATTTAGTAATATAATTTTATTAAAAATAATTATATTAGAAAATTCAGATTTTGAATAAAAATATTTACCTACAAAATATGTTAAGTAAATTAAATGATAAAACAAAAATAATTACATTTAATAATATCATTTTCTTTAAAAAAAAATAAAAAAAAACAAATTTAATTTAACAAATAAGTAATTTTAAAACCAATTAAAAAAATTATATAATATAATATTTATATTTTATAATATTTTAAATTAAAAAAAAAAACAGGAAGGGAAGAGAGTGTATTCAGCTCATTTGAGTTCGTAGTTGTAAGATACTTGCAAATGCAAAGTGGTGTAAATTAGAGTACAAAATCCAAATTAGTGTAGAATGGGAATTACATTGCAAAGCAGCTTATATTGAAAAAAAAATAAAAAAAATAGGAGAAAGAGTCTATTGACAGATAAAACCAAAAAAATATACTTAAGCCAAACAAAAATATTGAACGTATTGATATAACCGTGTTTATTAATGATTGAAATTTATTACAGTTTTGAAAATTAATATATTTATTGGATTTAATAAATGTAATTAATGTCAATATATGTATATTAAATCAAATGTATAAATTTTTAATTTGATATTAACATTTTGTAATTTTACTGTAAAAAAAATTTTCTACACAATATAAATAAATAAATTATTTTAAAGTTATCTTTCACTTAATATATTTGAACATAAAGCTTATTTTGATAACTAATTATAACAATTTTTAGTTAAACTGTTAAATATTTAACAAAATAGATGAAATAACGTCTAAACAGTAATCCAATGCACACACTATCTTGTTCTTAAATGACTAATTTTTAAGTATATTTTATAGTATGGACATTAATGATAGATTTTTTTTACTGCGCGTTAATGATAGATTTCAGAGCCATGAAAAAGGTTATGCAATTTTAAAGCTAATAACTTAGAAATGGGTAAGTTATTATAAACTTTCGGACATTATTTTCAATTTTTATGGATAATTTTTTTAAAGCTAATAATTAAATAATATTTAATAAACTTAATTAAATATTTTAACAACTTAGAAATATAAGACATGTTTTATATAAATAAATAATATAAATGTTTTTGATATTTTTTTGTTCTAATATTTTAATATTAGCATTTTTTTTAGTTTAAAACCTCAAATTACCACTTTTCAAGTAGGGTTTTATGGATTCTTGTTACCTTACTCTATTTTTCGTATTTAAGATTTCTATTTGACATGGAATTAATCTCTCTTTCAACGCATTCATTCACATTAGGTGTAAATTGGTATTTCCCATGGCCATTTCATTCTTAGGTCAGATAATCAAATCTCAATCCTTAGATACCGAAAACAATTATAAAACCACTTGTTCCAACAAATTTATCTTATCAACTTACTCTTAAATAATTTAATAGTATATGTTGTGAATCATGCAGGTTTTGATGATGTCAAAAGTGTTTATTTGTTAAGCACAAATTAATTCAAGTCAACCAACAAGATCAAGAAAATCCAAAGGACTTAGTCAATTTGTTAAAAGAATATCATTTTTATTGTTATAGTTTGGCTTCAAAATCTTTTATCAAAATTTCTTTATCAAAGAATTAATCAATTCAAAATAAAATCTTTTTGAACTGGTAATCGATTACCAGATAGACTATGAAGATGGATGTTTGAAATTTTGAATTTATTTGAATTTTAAACTGTGTAATCGATTACCAAAATTCTGTAATTGATTACCAACGAAGAGATTTTAGAAAAACTTTGAAAAGTCATGACTCTTCAGAAACAAACATAACTGTGTAATCGAATACTAGTGAGAAAAATTTAAAAAATCTTTTTGAAAAGACACATCTCTTCAAACTATTTTGAAAAGATACAAATGGCCTATATCTATATGTGTCTTACTTCGAGAAGGAAGAGAGCATTCTCATAGAACTTAATCGTCAAAATCTCTCTAAATAACTTTGGCCTTGCAATTTACTGAGAATTCTTCTAGGAACTTCAATTTGTATCATCTATTCTATAAGAGAGAAATCATTTTGTACATCTTAAAAAACTCAGTTCTAATCAAGAGACTCTTTGTCTCTTGGCGTGTGAAAATCTTAAACACAAGGGTGAAGGATTCAAAGGTGTGTTCAAAGACTATAAAGAATTTACAAAGATAGTGTAAAATCTCAAGTAGGTTGCTTGAGGACTGGACGTAGGCACGGGAAGTGACCGAACCAGTATAAATCGAGTTTGCAATTCTCTATTTCCTTATCTCATTTATTTTAATTGCAACTGATTTTATCTTACATGTTTAAAGAACATTGATTAATTTAAGTGTTTCTTCTTCTTCTGCATTCTAACCTATCATTTATCATTTAAAAGAGGATTAAAAACTTATTAGTCGAAAATTTTTAAAACTTAATTTACATCCCTCCTCTTAAGTTATTGAGGTCACTTGTTCAATATATGCTTGATTGATATTTAAAATTTATTTCTCATATATTCATGCATGATTAAATGAAAAATTTATTATAAAAGTTAATTTAAATACATATTTTAATGGTTAAATGATTAATTTTATTCTTTATCTTATTTATTTTTGTTAAGCTTGGTCCTCATCGTCCAAAATGTTTATTTTAGTCATTTATATTTTTTAATTGATTTAAAATAATTTTTTCATCTATCTAATGTTGACGTTGTTAATAGATAAGATACCAATGTCTAAAAATCTAAACAAAATGTAAGTTTCTTTCTCCTTCTTTCTCCTCCTCCTCCTAGTTCCTTCATGGACTAATGTGAGTCTCATCAATAATGAGATAACTCTCATTCAACCAACCTTCTTTCTCTTTCTCCTACATCTATCACACAATTCTTTAACAAATATACAAACTCGCATGTATTTTTTTTGTTTTAAGGAGGTAGAAGAAGAGGATGGGGATTAGGAGCAATGAGAAATAAATTTTATGATGGTTTTTAGAAGTTAATATTTTAAAATAATTAACTGTGTTAATTTGATGAAATGAAAATTTTGAATCAATTTATAAAGGACTAGAATAATTTTTTTTAAAAGATAAAGAATCAAAGTGAATAAAAAATTTAAGATAAAAGATCAATTTTTTTATGAATAATATAAAATCAAATTGGTCATTTAGCCGATTTTAATTATGTATTTTTTTAATTATGTTTGGTGATTTAAAATCAATTTAATAAAGAGGGGTTCCATGGTGTACACAAAGAGGCCTTCAAGAAAGTCGTTGTACACAAGAGTAAGAGCCTCTCTCTTTGAACTCTTTTCCATAGGTCAAGTGTTTATTGGAAACATATATAATGTTTATTAAAGGCTTATACCTGATTCTAATGTGCTATGTTCTTTATTATTTATATTAAGAGTAAATAATTTCAGAAAATTTTAAAAATACCCTTGTGAGACCCTAACTATAACAAGAGATACTCCCTATCTCTCTAAATTTTGTGAATAATAGAAATTTAGAAATTTAATATAGTTAATAAAAAATGATAGAATAAAAAAATTAATAATATAAAAGTAAATGAAAGTTAACGTAAATTAGAAGAATACACAGTTTTCTTTGTCCTAGTTGAATTTTCGCGCCCGTATGTAGAAATGAAAACGAACCGTTTTTTTCACCAGTTTTGGTTTCTGCTTCAGTTCCGTTCGTTATTTCGCTTCTCTCTTCTCTAAAATTTCGTTCCAATCTTTTTCATTTCAAAGAAAGTGAGAAAAATGCACGAGAGGCAGCGTTTGGTGGATTCGAAAGAAAAACGTGATTTGCGCCACCCAAATTCTCCGCTTTCTAATAGAGACACCGATTTGGATCGCTTTCTCTTCAACAACCTCGTCCAGATTGTCCCTCTCATGCAGTCCTCCATCGTAATCTCTCTCTCTTTTATGAACAAGTATTAATTTTTTTTTATCATACATGTTAATTGTTATTTTGTTAGGAGGAGAGATTCAATCCGTCACCTTTTCTTCTTATATTTCTTATAAACAAATATTAATTTGTTAAAATATTAATTTTTGTTAACCTATGAGATTGATTCACAATCTTTTTTTTTCTCACTTAACCATTGCAATTATACAATACAGTGTTTGTTTGGTTCCAATTCCAATATGCTCACACGTGGGTTTAATAATAATAATAATAATAACTAAGTGAAGTCGTTTTCTTTTCTCTTTGGGTTAACTGTTAACGTATGTTGATTAAACTGGAATAGGATGGTGAAGGAAAAAGTTCGTTCACACGTTGGGGTTCCATAGTGTACACAAAGAGGCCTTCAAGAAAGTTGTTGTACACAAGAGTAAGAGCCTCTCTCTTTGAACTCTGTTCGATAGGTCAAGTATCAATCGTTATTGGAAATATATATAATGCTTATTAAAGTCTTCTACCTGATTCTAATGTACTATGATCTTTATTATTTATATCAATAGTAAATAGACATTTTGGTTCCTAATTTTTTATCTCTTTTGTAAATTAGTCCTTATTTTTTTGAAATGTAAAAAATAGTCTCTATCTTTGCATAAGTTTTGCAAAATAGTCATTGTCGTTAAATTTAAAAGTAATTAGTGAAGTGCATTGTTGGTAATTTTAGTGCTACAGAGTATCTAACGTGACAAATTATCCCAGATTGTGACACGTAGACTGGACTTTGATGCAAAATTTAAAAAGTTGTTAAATATTTTCTTCTTCACTTGCTTCTTCTTCCTCAAATTAGGGTTTCTAAAGTTTCTCTCCTTTCAATTTCAACATAGTGGAGTCTTAAGTGTGTGTGTTTCTCCCTGATCTTATTTGTCTCCCTCACTCCATCTTCTTCTTAGTGGGCTTTGATTTCTCCATGCCTGCAAGTGGCAATTCTTTTGCATTTTCTGGTAGAACCATTCGCCAATGCCACCATGAAAGACGTGTAGCCATTCGAACTGCAAGAACAAGGAGGAACCCAAGAAGGTTATTCTATACTTGTGCATTGCCCCCAAACAGATTCAGATAACTGTCAATTTTTTCAATGGGTTGAAGAAGAAAACCAAGTTACTAATCCTTCTTCTGTCACAAGAGAATCAATGATAGTGGTTTATTTGAACCTACAAATTGAAGCATTGCAGGAGAAAATGAGAAATTTAACATTGTGTTGTTAGGTTTTTCAATTTTAATTATAATGTTAGTTTTAGGGGGAATATATTTTAGGAAAAATTTGTAGTAACATCTTCTGATATTATAAGTGTTATTTTGCTGAAGAAATATTGTGAATGAAGTTCCTCAAGTTTTTGTTGCTACTGTCAGTTACTTTGCAGTTCCCCAAGTTTTTCATTTGAAATTTGATTTAGGTCTATCTACTGTCAATTACTTTGCAGAACGAAAGAATGATGCTCAACTTGATCAAATATCATATAATTGGTTATACTTTTCTGGTGTTGATTGCGTTGATGTTTGCTAATTAAAAATGAAGAAAAGTGAAGACCCATTTCTTGTTTTATTTGTTTATCATTATCTAAACATATTCATTTATGTGTTATAAGCACAACTTCTATTGCTTCTGGCTTTCTGCCACCTCTTCACCTTGCCTCCTTGCCTCTGCTCTTATGTGTCATGTGTGTGTTGATCAGTTATGTGCGTCTTATTGGCCTACTATGCATTGACAGAAAAATATAAAGATTACATTAGGATTAAGACCAGTGATATTCTATTAAACTGTTAATTGTTGGTGTCTACTGCTGCCAGATGTGACACAACAGAGTAATTGCCATATTTTTTGCTTATAATGCTTCTTGGCATTTTTTATTGACAACCGGTAGAAATTTGAGTTTATTTGGCTTCATCAACATTTTTCTTGTTGCTGTTCCCTAGTCCTTTGGCTTCATGAATATGATATGTCTCACTCATCTGCCTACCTTCTCCCACTGCTATGATTATGAGTACTTTACAGACTTTTGATTTAGTATCCAGTGCACAAGTACCTCTAGCTCTGTGCATCTCAATCAGAGAATTTTAGTGATAAATCTAATAGTGAGAGCAGGCCTAGCTAAACCCTATGTTTAAGTATGTTATTTCTAGTAACTACCATTCATGGAGAATTTGTTCTTCGGAATCTCATAACTCATTAAAATATAATCAAGTTTTTACTATTAAATACACATTCAGTATACATGGTTATTATCTAAATTCCACCATGAGCCCACAATCAAGTTGTGATCAACACCAAGTTTGTTGTAGACTATCAACTCAAGTGCAAAACGACTGCTTCAAGAACCTATTGTATTAGCTTACTATCACGTAGAAATTTAACTTTTCATGTTTCCTTAGCAACATGATGTCTAACTACTATGAAGTAGTATATTTGTGTGCCTTAAGAACAAAAAGGTAATATCCCTTGAAAACGGTAATGCAGCAAATGAGTACACATAGAAACAAAAAATGTTTCAAATAGCTGACTCATGAGACATGTCGATTTCTCTAATTACTATATGTAAAATATTTGCATATATTGAACTTGTCCCCCTTTTATTTTATTTTGTTCCACTTCTCATAAGTAATAGATTGGGCTAAAGGGTTAGGCATCATGCTTCATTTTACAAAGTTTGGACTATCCATTAACCCCATTTATCAGAAGCGTTCAAGTAATAAAACACATAATTCCAGCTGTATAGCTTCTTGAAGTTAGCGAAGTAGCAAATGTCTGAGAAATTGAAAAACCAATTAGGGGGAAAAAAAGCACTAAAAGTAATGGTCATTCCTTGTTCTCTCTCTAATTCGAAGTTCAAATACATGAAGTTCCAGCTCCAAAACAATGTGTAAATCATAAGAGAAAGAGAAGAAACATGACATTAAATCATGTGATTATTTTTTTAAACTCTACAAGTTGCTGTAAGGTTTAACAGTGGTCCTAGTCCATATCAATAGTTCCTTACTGTCATGGAAATTGTATAGATGTAGAGGAAATTGTTAGTAGAAATTGCTTTAAAGCCTGCATAAAAGCTCCAACACCTGAGCAGAAAACTTCTAGCAAATTTCATTTGACACTTCCTAAACCAAAGAACCAACATGGCTCAGCCATAATTTCATTTCACAGACCAAAGCATATGATGCGCACACGCACCAGTGCATGCTAGTTACAAGCAATCCTTTAGCAGGGCAAGCTTTCGCACCATATAAAGCTTTCACACCATAAACCAAAATAGATAACTCAAGCTTTCATAGATAAGTACCATAATGTTTACATCGTTCAAGCTTTCAAATTTAAAGTACCAAAGTACACAACATAAACTAGTACATACTAAATATAAATTAGTCATATCCAACTACACATCCTAATAACAAAATAAAACAAGAAATGGGTCTTCACTTTTCTTCATTTTTATACTGGATCTTTATCAGCAGCCTTCCTTCTAGTGAACCTTGGCGCTGACATGAAAAGTAAAGGTGTTGTTGGTGGGCCATCCACAACAGGTGCATCTACTATTGAAGTGTCTAAAATGTTCTTTTGTTTGGGTCTTCTTATGTTTAGCTTATACCTTGCTACTGGTGGAACATCAACAATAGGTGCAGGGACCTACATGCAAATGTCAAACATGAATAACACTTGTAATATATAAAAACAAATTGGTTAGTCTTAGGAGAACAAAATATTTACCATGATCTCCATGTCATTATCTTGTGACAAATTAGGCTTAGATAAATTAATCTCCACCAGACCTTCTTGAACATGAGCAACAACTTCTTCAGCCTCATTCAAAGCTTGCTCATCTTGAGCTAGTAGGTCGTCATCCTGATTTGAAGTTGGTGGTGCAACATATTTCTTTGCCCTAATAGGAACTCCAATATTTTTGCAGCTTCTGATGTTATGATTGGTTTGGCCACACCTTCCACATGTAAAGTTAGGCAATTTCCTCTTTACCCTATGTCCTATGACATTGTCTTCATCTGCATCTCTCCTTCTATTTTTCTTAGGCCTTCCTCTTTGAACCTTTTTATGTGGTGGAACAGGTTGTGCATACTGTGTCTAGGCTTAATATTGTGGTCCTTGGACTGGCTGAATAAAATGGTGATATGTCTTATTATAAGCCTCTATGTACAGTTTTTCTTTTTTTCATTCGTAACCTACATGTTGTTTGTGCATACTGTGTCTAGGCGCATTTGAAGACAATCAACTTGCAAGCTTGGGAATACTTGAATAAATGGCCCAAGGAAGCATGGACAAAAGCCCATTTCAGTACAATACCCAAAGTGGACAACATATGCAACAACACATGTAAGGTCTTCAATGCCAAGATTTTGCAGTATAGGAGCAAGCCTATTCTCACCATGCTTGAAGAAATTAGATGTTACATCATGAGAACCATGGTTGCCCACAAGGTTAAAATTTTTGGAAAACCTGGACCATTATGTCCAGTTCAGTACAAAAGACTAGAAAAAAAGATTCATTTTGCTAATCAATGGACTCCAATTTGGTGTGGTGATAACACGGGCGTGAGATATAAGATCCATATGTGGAGGGGAAAAAGATGAGGTCAATTTAGCTAAATGGACATGCACTTGTAGAGTTTGGCAACTAATTGGTTGTGCTTTGTACAATTTTTCTTTTTTTCATTCGTAACCTACATGTGTGCTAATTTTACAACTTTGATGTAGGGATGCCATGCCGACATGCCATTGCAGCAATAAGTCACAAAGGAGGCAAGCCTGAGGACTTGTGTCATGACTAACTGTCCATAGAGGCTTATAATAAGACATATCACCATTTTATTCAGTCAGTCCAAGGACCACAATATTGAGCCTAGACACAGTATGCACAACCCGTTCCACCACATAAAAAGGTTCAAAAAGGAAGGCCTAAGAAAAATAGAAGGAGAGATGCAGATGAAGACAATGTCATAGGACATAGGGGTAAAGAGGAAATTGCCTAACTTTACATGTGGAAGGTGTGGCCAAACCAATCATAACATCAGAAGCTGCAAAAATATTGGAGTTCCTATTAGGGCAAAGAAATATGTTGCACCACCAACTTCAAATCAGGATGACGACCTACTAGCTCAAGATGAACAAGCTTTGAATGAGGCTGGAGAAGTTGTTGCTCATGTTCAAGAAGGGCAGGTGGAGATTAATTTATCTCAGTCTAATTTGTCACAAGATAGTGACATGGAGTTCATGGTAAATATTTTGTTCTCTTAAGACTAACCAATTTGCTTTTATATATTACAAGTGTTATTCATGTTTGGCATTTGCATGTAGGTCCCTGAACCTATTGTTGATGTTACACCAGTAGCAAAGTATAAGCTCAACATAAGAAGACCCAAACAAAAGAACATTTCCGACACTTCAATAGTAGATGCACCTGTTGTGGATGGCCCACCAACAATACCCTTACTTTTCATGCCAACACCAAGGTTCACTAGAAGGAAGGTTGTTGATAAAGATCCAGTATAAAAATGAAGAAAAGTGAAGACCCATTTCTTGTTTTATTTTGTTATTAGGATGTGTAGTTGGATATGACTAATTTATATTCAGTATGTACTAGTTTATGTTGTGTACTTTGGTACTTTAAATTTGAAAGCTTGAACGATGTAAAGATTATGGTGTTTATCTATGAAAACTTGAGTTATCTATTTTGGTTTATGGTGTGAAAGCTTTATATGGTGCGAAAGCTTGCCCTGCTGAAGGATTGCTTGTAACTAGCATGCACTGGTGCGTGTGCACATCATATGCTTTGGTCTGTGAAATGAAAATATGGCTGAGCCATGTTGGTTCTCTGGTTTAGGAAGTGTCAAATGAAATTTGCTAGCAGTTTTCTGCTCAGGTGTTGGAGCTTTTATGCAGGCTTTGGAGCAATTTCTGCTAGCAATTTCCTCTACATCTATAAAATTTCCATGACAGTAAGGAACTATTGATATGGACTAGGACCACTGTTAAACCTTACAACAACTTGTAGAGTTTGAAAAATAATCACAAGATTTAATGTGTTGTTTCTTCTCTTTCTCTTATAATTTACACATTGTTTTGGAGTTGGAGCTTCATGTATTTGAACTTCAAATTAAAGAGAACAAGGAATGACCATTACTTTTAGTGCTTTCTTTCCCCTGATTGGTTTTTCAATTTCTCAGACATTTGCTACTTCACTAACTTCAAGAAGCTATAAAGCTGGAATTATGTGTTTTATTACTTGAACACTTCTGATAAATGGGGTTAATGGACAGTCCAAACTTTGTAAAAAGAAGCATGATGTTTAATCCTTTAGCCCAATCTATTACTTATGAAAAGAAGTGGAACAAAATAAAATAAAAGGGGGACAAGTTCAATATATGCAAATATTTTACATATAGTAATTAGAGAAATCGACATGTCTCATGAGTCAGCTATTTGAAACATTTTTTGTTTCTATGTGTACTCATTTGCTGCATTACCGTTTTCAAGGGATATTACCTTTTTGTTCTTAAGGCACACAAATATACTACTTCATAGTAGTTAGACATCATGTTGCTAAGGAAACATGGAAAGTTAAATTTCTGCGTGATAGTAAACTGATACAATAGGTTCTTGAAGCAACCGTTTTGCACTTGAGTTGATAGTCTATGACAAACTTGGTGCTGATCACAACTTGATTGTGGGCTCATGGTGGAATTTAGATAATAACCATGTATATTGAATGTGTATTTAATAGTAAAGACTTAATTATATTTTAATGAGTTATGAGATTCCAAAGAACAGATTTTGCATGAATGGTAGTTACTAGAAATAACATACTTAAACATAGGGTTTAGCTAGGCCTGCTCTCACTATTAGATGTATCACTAAAATTCTCTGATTGAGATGCACAGACCCATAGGTACTTGTGCACTGGATACTAAATCAAAAGTCTGTAAAGTACTCATAATCATAGCAGTTGGAGAATGTAGGCAGATGAGTGAGACATATCATATTCATGAAGCCAAAGGACTAGGGAACAACAACAAGAAAAATGTTGATGAAGCCAAATAAACTCAAATTTCTACCGATTGTCAATAAAAAATGCCAAGAAGCATTATAAGCAGAAAATATGGCAATTACTCTGTTGTGTCATATCTGGCAGCAGTAGACACCAACAATTAACAGTTTAATAGAATATCACTGGTCTTAATCCTAATGTAATCTTTATATTTTTCTGTCAATGCATAGTAGGCCAATAAGACGCACATAATTGATCAACACACACGTGACACATAAGAGCAGAGGCAAGGAGGCAAGGTGAAGAGGTGGCAGAAAGCCAGAAGCAATAGAAGTTGTGCTTATAACACATAAATGAATATGTTTAGATAATGATAAACAAATAAAAATAAAAATATATTTAATTGAAGTGAGTTTAGGTGAATTGATTAAACTACATTTTCCCTTTTAATTAGCAAACATCAACGCAATCAACACCAAAAAAGTATAACCAATTATATGATATTTGATCAAGTTGAGTATCATTCTATTGTTCTGCAAAGTAATTGACACTAGATAAACCTAAATAAAATTTCAAATGAAAAACTTGGGGAACTACAAAGTAACTGACAGTAGCAACAAAAACTTGAGGAACTTCATTCACAATATTTCTTCAGCAAAATAACACTTATAATATCAGAAGATGCTATTACAAGTTTTTCCTAAAATATATTCCCCTTAAAACTAACATTATAATTAAAATTGAAAAACCTAACAACACAATGTTTGTTAAATTTCTCATTTTCTTTTGCAATGCTTCAATTTGTAAGTTCAAATAAGCCACTATCATTGATTCTCTTGTGACAGAAGAAGGATTAGAAACTTGGTTTTCTTCTTCAACCCATTGAAAAAATTGACAGTTATCTGAATCTGTTTGGGGGCAATGCACAAGTATAGAATAACCTTCCTGGGTTTCTCCTTGTTCTTGTATTTCGAATAGCTGCACGTCTTCCATGGTAGCATTGGCGAATGGTTCTACTAGAAAATGCAAAAGAACTGCCACTTGCAGGCATGGAGAAATCAAAGTCCACTAGGAAGAAGGTGGAGTGAGGGGAGGAAAAAGATGGAGTGAGGGAGACAAATAAGACCATGGAGAAACACACACACACTTAAGACTCCACCATGTTGGAATTGAGAGAAGAGAAGCTTTAGAAACCCTAATCTGAGGAAGAAGAAGCAAGTGAAGAAGAAAATATTTGACAACTTTTTAAATTTTGCATCAAAGTCCAGTCTACGTGTCACAATCTGGGATAATTTGTCACGTTGGATGTATGTGGCACTAAAATTGCCAACAATACACCTCACTAACGACGTTACTTTTAAATTTAACGACAATGACTCTTTTGCAAAACTTATGCAAAGATAGAGACTATTTTTTATATTTCAAATAAATAGGGACTAATTTTCAAAAGGAATCAAAAGTCAAGGATCAAAATACCTATTTACTCTGTTTAAGATAGATAATTACATACCAAACTTTTATTTTGATCATTGCTATTTGTTTATACATTTATTTTACAACAACCACATGATAATAATAATGAATAAGTAGTGACAAAACCTATTTTAAAACTCATAAAAACCAAAAACTAATTCAGTAATTTTTTAAAAGGATCAAAATTCAATTTACCTAGACACCAAATACATATTTTCGTCAAAGAAAAAAACTTTCATTCTGTCATTGATTGATTATTGACTTATTGGTAAAAGTGCAGTAGTATCAAACTTGATTTTTGACAGCGGTTACTCATTACTCCAACATAAGTTTCCGCTTCCCATGGTAAACAAAAACGGCACAAAGCGAGCGACAACACAACACAACACAAGTTCCCGCGTAGTGAGAAGAGAAGGACGATGACAGAGAACAACGAGAATGCTGAAATCCAAATCCGTGCCCTAACCGGCGAATCCATCATTCTTCCCATCACTCCCACCACAACCGTCCAACACCTCAAGCTTCTCCTCAACCGCTCTTTCCCTCCGGCCACCACCTCCCCCAATTTCCACCTCTTTTTCAAGGCACACTTTCATTTTTTTTTCTTCTTCTTTTTTTCTTTTTTATTTATAGGAATGGAAGATAATGTCTGAGAGTTTAGAATAACTAAACGATCTTGTTCAACCAATTGAGTTAGACGGGCTTTGATATTCTTCTTCTTCTTCTTCTTCTTCTTCTTCTTCTTTTTTACATGCAATGACATTTTTTATTTTACCACCAATTCGATAAATAACGTCATTTACTAACTAACACATTCTCATTGCTGATTTCAGGGAGACAAATTGCGATTGCAGACTCAAATCGGCTCTTTCCCCATCCAACACGGCGAGTTTCTTGTCCTCGTTCCCTTTGCCAAGAAGGAAAAGGAACCTTCTCGAACCCACGAATCGGACACGGTTTCGAATGTTCCAACCTCTACTACTCTCGCGGACTCCACGTGGTCCACCATAAAGGAGGATTTGTCACTTTTACACGACGACGACACCACTGAGAACTGCGACAATGCCTCTAATTCCGAGTCAAAAAAAGAGGAAATGTTGCAGACACAATCCATAGCGGGTTTGGGTTCTGAGAAGCAGATAGAGCTTCCATATCATCTCATATTAGACACATTGCAAGATAGTAGTGAGGGAGTTCTTGGAGAGCATAATTGCGAGGTTTTCGTGAAGGTTTTGGAGTCTGTGAATTGCTTATCGGACCTGCCTCTCGGACACTGCAAGTTGTTGAAACAAGCTTGTGAAAAAAGAGGTGGTGGTGGTGGCTTGAGAAAACGTGTCAGTGATGCTGCTATGTGTATTTGTTCACCGTGGTTGAAGATAGTCGTGAAGGCGTTTGCATTTGTGAACATTTTTTCCACGTTTCTTTATTTGCAGCGTAGGGAATTGACCTTAGTTCTGCTGGAAGAGGCGCTTAGCGAGCTTGCGAAGTTTGGGGTTAAACTTGGCCTTGATGACATAAAGCTTCTTTCGCTACTTTGTCCTCATGTAAATTGATTGGTTTTGTTTTTCATTTTCATTTTTGTGGTGGCATTTTGTTGTTTTATACATGCTTGTTCCCTTTTGATTCATGTTGTGAGGTATGATGGTATGTCTATTATGTGCTAACAATGAGGTTGTAGGAATGGGGATTGTTCCTTGAAGTAGTTATTTCACGTTGAATGCATTCATTCTTTTTGTTATACTTTGTCTGCAGTGGTGAAATGTTGATAGTGTATTTCATTTTCCTGCTCTAAATTGTGGATTGAATCCCTTTGCAGCTGGTATGTTTTGGAGATGAAGTAGAAAAGACAAATTTTGGTGATGTCATTGTTGTTAACAATGCAACTGGCAATGATGATCAAGTTGAAGACAATCCTAAAAGAGGTATATTGAAGATGTTGGCTATTGTTTTGTCACGCTTATATTTACTAATATTTGTTTTCATCAGGAGAGTTTTTTCTATTTTGTTTGACATGTCTTGTTTAATAGTGCGCAAGTGGTTGTATGTTTCAAAGATTGTCAGTACATTGAAGAGAAGGGATAGCTCTTTCAGAAAAAGTTTAGGATGGGCTTTTGAGCAGCTTCCGGTATGTTTTTGTTACATTAACCTGCATGAATGATCCATTGTGGACCCATTTATGTTTGACAGATAAACAATTACTCCTGAACCAAACTTGATTGTACTAGTATCATAGAATTTGCATTGTATCTTATACATCCATATGCCTGAACTGCGACTGATATTTCACTTAATAGTGTGGAATTTTTTGTTCACATTCTAAATTCACAAATTTCACTAGCAAATAGTTGGCTTTTTATAGTAGGGCATTGTGTTTGGATTATGTCTGTATGCTGTTAATTCATAAAATCCAAGTTATTAGGTAGGCAAAACACGCAACTTTCTTTGCTGAAGGAACTGATGCAGAAAAAAGATGGTAGACAGTTACTAAAGTGATAGAATTTGGGAAGTAGGATAGATTGAAGTGGAACAATAATACGAGGGTTCTAATGTTTAGAAACCTTTCGAGTTTGAAATTGTAATACGATGACTAAAGATGATAATAAAGGTTTTTAGGATTGTTTATACTAGATTTGTACACATTTACTCACCTGGCCCAATGTTTCAGAGTCTATAAATCTCAATTCTAAACCTAATTGAAAACTCACATGCTATTGCTAGTTGTGTGACCACTGACTTGATAAAGCACTTTAAAGTCAAAATAAAACCTACTAAGAAAATCATAAAAGAACATTTTCAAATTGCTCCTGCATTAGGAACAGTGTATCAGTAATATTAGAGATGCTGACTAATGTGCATTCTTATTTGCAGTTTGAATTTGGAGATGAGATGACTGTGGGAATTTCCTTGGAAGAGCTGCTTGCAGCTGTCAAGGACCATGATTTTGTAGGAAAAGAAGACAAATTAAAACGTGTAAAGAGAAGCAAAACTACCTCAAAACCTGGCTTAAACAATATTGGGTGTCATGTATGCATTCATCTATGTTACATTTTTATTTTAAACTTTTAGTCTTCTGTGTACAGCCAAAGTTTATCTGATGCAAGGAGATAATGAAAGAAAGCATTAAAGGAAAATAAAATGTCTGTTTTTTTATGTCCAAATAAGAAGCTTTACTATTTAAAAGGTTAAATCGGGGTGTTTGTTTCTGAAATTTCCAACAGAAATTTGGTTTGATGTTTAAAGAAATGGTTGTGAGAAATTATTGCATGTTGAAATATATTGATTAAGGAGGTGTGTACATATTGCTGAAATTCTACTATTAAGGTAGACCATATTGCATTACTTTATATCACTTGTTCTTGGCTTGGCAGGATACAAAGACATTACTGGCTGTGGACATGGTTGATCATCTTAAGAAAGGAATTGGATCTGAAGGACAGGTCTTTTCTATTTTATAGTGATAGTTTTTTGGGCTTTTGGAATATAACATGAAATCTTCAATTCACCATGATTTGCTGGATGACAATAATGCATTGTCAACTATGCACAACCAATAATGTTTTTATAGACAAAATTAATGTTCTTTTTTAACTCATAAATGTGTATCAGGGAATGTCTTGCTCTTTTAGTACCGAATGCTACATTAACTACATTATGAAGGTTTTGGTGAATGCAGATTGTGCATATTGAAGACATATGTGCCAGAAAAGCGATTTACAGTGAGATCCCAATTGAACTATCAGAGAAAATGAGATCTGTGCTGAAGTGTATTGGAGTTTCCAAATTTTACAGTCACCAGGTACAACGTGAATATGTGGAAATGGTGTCTTCCAAGCTAATAGTTTCTCACTCAATCAAATATTTTCTGCTGCTTGGTTCACATAGGCAGAGTCTATACAAGCTTCCCTTCATGGCAACAATGTTGCTGTGGCTACAATGACATCTAGTGGCAAATCCCTTTGCTATAACCTACCAGTTCTAGAAGTGTTGTCCAATAATTCTTCTTCATCTGCTCTGTACATATTTCCCACAAAGGTTTGTTGTAGTTTATCATTTAATTTCTCAATTCTAAAATCTAAATGCCTCCAGATAATCATAATATTTCTTTTTCTTTTTTTGGTGGGGATTGTCGTAATTAGATAGCTAAAATATTTCATGAATGCAGGCATTGGCTCAAGATCAACTAAGAGCTTTGTTACACATGACAAAAGGATTAGATATTGACTTAAATATTGGAATATATGATGGGGACACTTCTCACAATGAGAGGATGTGGCTACGTGATAATTCTAGATTGGTAATTTATTAACTAATTTTTCCTTTAGACCAAATAGATTCCAGTGAAATGTGCTTCATTTTATATTATGCTGCTGCAGTTGATCACAAATCCAGATATGTTACACATATCAATCTTGCCCCACCATCAACAATTTTGTCGGATTTTATCAAACCTAAGGTAGTTATATGGAGTATTTGATCAACCATATTGATTTGGTATTTATATGGAATATTGCTTAATGGATTCTTATTGTGTTGAGGTTTACTCCATCTTAACCAATAGGTTTGTGGTAATTGATGAAACTCATACTTACAAGGGAGCATTTGGATGTCACACTGCACTTATATTGAGGAGGTTAAAACGACTCTGTTCACATGGTTTGTGGAGCTTCAGGAAACATTTCCATATAAAGTTTTCTATTTAAATTTTAAATGGAAATATGAATCCACAATTTGCTTCTACGTGCAGTATATGGATCTGTTCCTTCTTTTGTTTTTTCTACTGCAACTTCTGCAAATCCTCGGCAGCATTCTATGGTAAATAATTTTTCGAAGTAGTCACTTTTTTCATACACTTGGTATTACATTTTTTTACCATGCTGTTAGTCACATACGCACCTGACTTTTAATGCATGCATGTTTTATTTTGTCTTTTGTTTGAATTATAAGTTATTTGGTATTCTTCTTAGAATCGCTATACTTCCATAATCAGATTAAGCAGTGAATTGTCTGTGTCCTAGGAACTTGCAAATTTATCTACTCTGGAGCTATTTCAGAATGATGGAAGTCCATCTACAAGGAAACTTTTTGTCCTTTGGAATCCTGCTTTGCGTCCAAAAGCTGTCAGTTGAAATTTTAATGTATTTGTAAAGTTATATAGCTTTTATTTTCTTAACTAAAGACATTTTTACAAGCTAAATTCTCTTGCTACATAACCACAGATCATTAAAAAGACTCAGTTTTCTAAGAGTACTGATGAGCTGGCAGATGAAAGTGCAAATTTTGTTCGCTCAAGGTGATGATCCCCATATGTATGGAAAAAACTTTGCAACTATTGATTTTGATTCATGCATTCTTATGCTAAGTTACCTGCATGCTTTAATCACTGGAATGTAGTTTCAGCTTGAATAATGTGTGGTACTGATCAATTCCTCCCAAAGCTTAAGTTATTATATGGATTCCCGAGAATGATTTTATACCTTTTATATTCTACCTCATGCAAGAGCCATTTTGGCTTAAAGCATGGTCCATACATATGGTCTATTTGACCTTGGGCTGATATTCAATTTAATTATGAAAATTGAAGAATGAGGCAGCAAGGCTTTGTCTTCTAACCACTTTATCTTAGATTCCAGTACCATGTTAAACATCAATTTTCCTAAAAGCTTAAGCTGTTATGTGAAAGCATAGGAATTGTTTTATATAAAAAACTTCGTACCCCATTGCCCAGAGGCTCTTCGCTATGCGAAGGTATGGGATTGTTTTATATCTAACTAGAAAAAGAAACATGGGCTAGGAATGGAGGAGAGAGCAATTGTTTGCTGGTAGATTTTTTTTTTTTGAAACCCGACACTTGTCCATACCCTGGACAGGTTTAATATTTTCATACACGTAAAAAAGGAATCAATGTTTTTCTAACTATTAACTTTCATGTTGGTGGACAAAGCCTCTTTGAGATTTTTCAAAACAGTTTATTTAAATTTATAACAGTAAACAATTAGAGTTCTATATAATTTACAATTTCCTCCATATTAGAATTAATGCATACCACCAAATCAACTTAACATGCTGGGTAAAAATGAAAATGTTGAATGCTTAATATGTTTATGAATTGTAAACATTTAGGGTTTTTAGTATTCTAAAGTATCTTTAGTTTTAATGACTTTGTGTGTCCTATTGTTATTTTTGCAGCCCGATTGTGGATGTTTCACGCCTTTTTGCAGAAATGGTTCAGCATGGTCTTCGCTGTATTGCATTTTGTAAATCACGGAAACTTTGTGAGCTTGTTTTATCCTATGCGTATGTAAAATCGATTTCATGTACTTGTGTAGTTTAGTAGAATCAATATTGTGATAGGATGATTTACTTTTCTTAGATTCTGTTCTTGTTATATGATATCCATTTTGGGATTTAAGTTTATGGTTATTTAGTGGTTTAAAAGGAAGATGTCATGCAATTTGAATTGCTGTAAAATAAAACAGACGTGAGATTCTTCATGAGACAGCCCCGCATCTGGTGGATTCCATATGTGCATATCGTGGTGGCTACATTGCAGAGGTACTTCTTTTATCAGATTCTATGTTAGCCTTAGTTCAATACACACACACACACTAATGAAGTTTTGTAGAAAAGTAATGAACCTCCATGTAAATTAGATTCTTGTTTTGACCATATATAATTTCAATCCATTGGTAGGGCTAACTCTTTTGGTTTGATTAATGTGTTACTCATTGGTTCTCCGAGACTAAATGCTGGTTGTTTCACATTGACAGGAAAGAAGAAAAATAGAGAGTTCATTTTTTGGTGGTAAAATATGTGGTGTTGCTGCAACTAATGCTCTTGAGTTGGGCATTGATGTTGGAGAAATTGATGCCACTCTGCATCTAGGATTTCCTGGTAATATTGCAAGGTATTTTCCCAGTTGCTTTAATATCCATGACTTATTAAACGTTTTTAATAGCTTTGTATCTGTGGAATTATCCAATTTCCTTTCTACTTTCTTTTAAATCATTTATCCTTTTAGCTTGTGGCAACAAGCTGGTAGAGGTGGGAGGAGAGATAGACCATCTCTTGCTGTCTACGTTGCATTTGGTGGGCCTCTTGATCAATACTTCATGAAACATCCCAAGAAACTCTTTGAAAGACCAATTGAATGTTGCCATGTTGATTCCCAAAACAAGCAGGTTCTTAACTTTGACCTATTCTTGTTCAAGATTATCTATTTTGAGTTTGAACAAATGGAAGGGTTTATGCTAATTATGACAGTTTTTGTTCAGGTTCTTGAACAACATTTGGTCTGTGCAGCTCATGAACACCCGTTGAGTGTGAACTATGATGAGCAATATTTTGGTCCTTGCTTGGAGAGTGTCATAATTTCTCTAAAAGCTAGAGGATACTTGAGTTCTGTTCTATCATCTGATTCTTCTAGAATATGGAACTACATTGGTCCAGAGGTATATGTGATTTTTGAAAAAAAATAGGTTTCATGTCTGTCTGTTCTAATTGACTTTTTCTTTATTGAGCTCTATAAAATATTTGGAGATTGCAAGATTATCATTTTTTCTTGTTTACTCATGGTGCTTTCTATGTTCCAGAAATTACCCTCACACGCAGTCAATATCCGAGCAATTGAAACTTTAAGATACAGTGTCATAGATCAGAAAAAAAATGAAGTTCTTGAAGAGATAGAGGAAAGCAAGGCATTCTTTCAGGTTGTGACTTCTTGTTATTGATATATTTGAAAAATAGATTTTGCTTACTAGATAAGGGTAATTTGGCTTCTGTTTCTTATTCCTATCTCATAAAGTGTATTTAACTTGATTCAGGTATATGAAGGTGCTGTGTATATGTACCAGGGGAAAACCTATTTGGTTGAAAAAATAGATCTATCTAACAAAACTGCTTTCTGCAAAGAGGCTGATCTAAAGTATTATACAAAGACTCGAGATTACACTGATATTCATGTCATTGGGGGTAATATTGTATGTAATCTCCTGCTACCCTGAGATCATTTGGATTATCTTTATAAGTTTTATAGCATATAACTATAGTTAAAAATTGGACATTATTGATTCTTGTTCTTTAGACTTGCGCAAGATCGTGTACACAGATCCTTTGGAAAACTATGATTTATTGTTAACTTCTTGCTATGGCCTGACCACCTGAATGTCAGTAATGTAAAGATCTACAAACTTAATATATTGCATAAATCATGTAGAATTGTATGTAGTTTACATAATTTCATAAACTAGGAATAGGTAGGTCTTTCAAAGCTCACATGTCTGCTATTGCCAGGCTTATCCAGTCAAGGTCGAAACCAACATGTTTCCAAAAACAAATGCCCGGGTTGATGTATGCAAAGTAACAACTACTTGGTTTGGCTTTTATCGTATTTGGAGAGGAAGCAATCAAATCTTTGATGCCGTTGATCTCGCACTTCCTCAATACTCATATGAGTCACAGGTAATTTGAGTACTTTAAGGTTTTTTTAATGACCTTTAATTATTCTTATGTGGCATCTATGTTTGTTCTGACATCAATGTGTTCTATGCATCTGTGTAGGCAGTTTGGGTTCCTGTGCCACAGTCAATAAAAGAAGCAGTAAGCAAGCAAAATTATGATTTCCGTGGAGGTCTGCATGCTGCTTCACATGCAATTTTACATGTAGTGCCTTTGTAAGTTTCTAGTGATATCAGCATGGTATATACAAAAGTCTTATTTTTTCCATCCAAGTTCTGTGTACTGTTGCTCATAAACTTTGTTTTTGACGTGGCTGCATATTCTGAGCTCTTTTTAATTGTTTTTTCTTTAAATGTCCTCCATTTGCCATTTTCCTTCTCACCCATTCCCATTATTGTTATTAACAATATTATCATTGCTAGAGTCAGTTATACTAAGTCTCCTGGGTTTATTCATTTATTGTCCTCAATTACAGTCAGCTCATCCCTTTTTCATAAAATACAATGATCTCCCTTATCTCTATTTTTCACCTGTATGTAAAGCTACAATGAGGGTTTACCTATTGACAATTCTAAACTAGGTGTATGACAAGCAAGGGAGTTTAATGTAATTTTAGCAAACCTCAACATTTTTTGGTTGTTAGGAACCAAGAATTGAAATGAGGAAGAAAATAAAAGATTTTATTGACTAGTAAGAAAATAATAGAAAATAGGAGAGAAAACTCTCCCCCAAGGGTTTCCCACTTTCCCCTTCACAAAGGATTTCTCCTTTCACAAAGAACTAATGCTCAATCTACAAATGATAAGATCCCCCTCTCTCCTATCCTTCTTCCTCTATTTATATCTAATAAACCCATCTAACTAACTAACTAACTCATTAGTAGTCTAACTATATTAACTAACTCTTCCTTCTCCTTATATCCTAACAATACACCCCTCCTAAAAATCAACCTTGTCCTCAAGGTTGGAATCTGAAAACTGGAATTGCACACTGAAACTTCTTACAGTTTTGTCTGATTGCTGGAAGACAACTGCACCCCTTGTAGCTTAACTGGGAAAGACCCACTGCCCCTGCATGCAAACTGAAGTCCGGTGGCTTCAGTGGTGGGAGGGACAAGGGTGGACTTCATATAACTTTAATCAGATTGACTGGCTCAGTACATTCCTTCTGCCTTGGCTCCATGGCTAAGTTGTCAGCCATAGATGCAACAAAATTTAATGCTAAAGGCTCACCCAACAAGTTGACATTCCAAGATTCCAGCACCATTGTTGTTCCAACCACCTTCATGAATGATTTTTGTTTCACCATAACAATCTTTTTATGGAAATCTGAATCTTGAAAACAATGTGGCTTGGTTGAATCACCAGCTTCGACTTCCTTCTTGATCAAATCTATAATTGGGTTATCAAGAAAATCGTCTTCGCAGCCCACATTCGTCACTCCATTTTCCTTGTGCTTCTCCCTCTTTATTGATGGATCAACTTCTTCATCCATAACCTTTTCAATCTTTTTTTCTCTTGCTAATTTTGCTTCATCATTTTTGGTTTCTTCTCCACCACAAAGGGTGTGGTTCTTGATTACTGAACCTTCTTTACTTCTGTTTTCTAATTTCAAGAACTGCAACGGGTCGCTGTCACACTCAAAACTGCTACCCTTCAAATCAGTTCCCCCGTCTATGCTTCTATCAAAACTGGGTAGTTCCACCTTTCTTACCCAAAAATTAGCCTTTGCTTCACTGAATTCTGACCCTCTTCCCTCCATGCTATTTTTGTCTTGTTGAGAGGCATGAGAATCAACTTCTTCATTCAATATCTTGCGCAACATGTGTTTCAAATCTGAAATATTGGTCCTCTCTTTCAAGAACTCTATGGAAGTCTCCCATTTTTTGATGTGGGTTTCTGTTCAGTTTTCTTCTCTTGCTTCAAGATACTCAATCTCTCGAAGACGTGGCTACCATAGCGATCTCCGAATCTTTTGATCAAAGCTGTGGAAAATGACTCCCAATCTGAATCTAGGTTGCTTTGGCTCCAAATGTAGAACCAATGTGTTGCAGCACCCTCCATGCTCATGGATACATATTGCAGCTTATGGAACAAAGGAATTTCTTGTACCTCAAAGAATTTTTCAGCCCTAGCAATCCAACCAATTAATTGGGTCTGTTCCCATGAACGCTGGCAGCTCCACCTTCTTAGCCCAAATTTGCGCTTCCTCCATCTCTAACATGAGCTTTCCCTCGAAGATCTGGTAGGTCGGACCAATTTGTTAAGAACCAAGAATTGAAATGAGGAAGAAAATAAAAGATTTTATTGACTAGTAAGAAAATAACAGAAAATAGGAGAGAAAACTCTCCCCCAAGGGTTTCCCCTTCACAAAGGATTTCTCCTTTCACAAAGAGCTAATGCTCAATCTACAAATGATAAGATCCCCCTCTCTCCTATCCTTCTTCTATTTATATCTAATAAACCCCTCTAACTAACTAACTAACTCAGTAGTAGTCTAACTCATTAGTACTTGGTACCCTAGAGGTCAAATATGATTATGGCATTTCTGTTTGAGTATGATTATAAAAGATAATAATTATAAAGTTGATTGTCAGTGTGTATTCAGATGCTTCCCTTTTATGATTTGTTTATTCATGTTTTTAAAGTAAGGAATGTGGCTGTGAATTTCTCTTCATTGAGATGTCGTAGTTTACAAATCATACTTTTTCTGCACTCTGGACCCTGTATTGGGTAAAGTTAACAATGGAAGCGAAAATTTCCTAGTTTGGCAGTACCTACTAGTCTACTACATTCTGTCTTGCTAAATGAGTGGGCGTTTAGACTAAGACATTATACTACTACATGATACTGTTGTTCTTTCTCATCATGTGTAATTCCTATTAATTATATGTCTATATATTATGATGCATATGCTTGCAGACATATCACGTGCAACTTGTCTGACTTGGCTCCTGAGTGTCCAAACCCTCATGATAGCCGATATTACCCTGAAAGAATTCTAATATATGATCAACATCATGGAGGGTGTGGAATTTCAGTACAGGTAAATAACTTGACCAGTCTAGCTATTTAGATGATATTTTGCTTGCTTTATATTTTCGTTAATACTTCTCTGATGTTTTTGTACATTTGGATGTTAAATTAACCCGTTATAATAGATTTTAGTCGTACTAGTTTCTGGTTTAACAATCTTCCAATGTGCCAATCGATGACCAGACTTTCACCTCATAATATTTTTGGAATCTTTGATAGGTTCAACCCTATTTCACAAAGTTCCTGGCAGCTGCACTAGAGCTTCTCACATGTTGCTGCTGCTCAGCGGAAGTAGGTTGCCCTAATTGCGTTCAGGTCTGGATTGTTTTTATTTTTAAATTATTTTTTCCATTTTTTTTTTAAATTGAACTTGCCAGCTATTTTTGGTTTAGAAGAAAATTAGTTGACAGTTGATTGGTGGTTTTATTTCTTTTAAATTGCATCCAAATTTGGCATCTAGTATTCATATAGCTTTTGCATGTTGTAGAGCTTTGCTTGCCATGAGTATAACGAGGTTTTACACAAGGATGCAGCCATCATGATCATCAAGGTGACTTGATTTCCTCATGATTTTTAGTGGATAATTGCCTTTCAAATTCCACTTTGATGACCAGTGAAGTTGTCCTTTCAGGGTATTCTGGATGCAGGGAACTAGTAATTCAAAGAATGTGCTTTGGTTATTCTTAAGGCAAGTTAGGGAAAAAGCTCTTATGAAGTTTTCCTCCAAACAGTGAATAAGGTATTTACTCTTAAATTTAGAACCAATCTCACTTTAGAACTTGTTCTTATTATGTGTCTCCTTGGTGGTTAGTTAGGAGAACAGTTAAATGTACCTCACCATTTCTCAAATAAATAACATTGAGCGTGAAAATAATGTAGGAATTGATTGATATATTAAATAATAGCAAAGAACATGTTTGTATAATATTTTTTATTTTTGTAGACTAAAATCATTTTTTAAGTAATTAAGTTTTGAGTGTTTTACGATTAATTTTGAACTCTTATCAATTTTTGTTTAAAGATTACATATTTTATTAAAAATTAAAATAAATAACATAAATAGAGTAATAATTAAAATAAAGTGTAGCATTAAAAAATTCCAAAAAATAATATAATAATTATGAGCCTTTTTTCCTCATTTAAGAGAGGATAAAGAAGGAATTATATTAAAATATTTGGGATAAAAATTGAAAAATACCAAGTAATAAACTAGACTAGATATTCCAAAAGCAGTTAGTACACCTTTTGTTGCTCATTTAAAGTTATTTGCAAAAATGTGACCACAAATAAAAGAGGAGGAGTTCACGTCTCAAGTGCCTTACTCTAATGTAGTTGAAAGTTTGATGCATGACATGGTTTGTACTAGACTAGATATATTGCATATATTATGGGTGTTGTTAATCGTTATATGGTTAATCAAGTGAAAACACATTGGCAAAATCTGAAATGGATTCTTAGATACTTGAAGAGTTCAACTAACGCATGACTGATCTTTGGCAGAGGAATAAATGAAGTTACTAGTTATGTTAATGGATTTTGTGACTCAGACTATGCATGTTATCTTTATTGTAGAAGGTCCTTGATTGGTTATATTTTCACACTTGGAGGTAGTGCTATAAGTTGACGTGCGACTTTACAGTCCACTATTGCCTTGTCAACTACATACGTAGCGTATATGGAAGCAAAAAGCAGGGAAAGAAGCTTTATAGCTTAAAGATCACCAATAAACCTTTAAGCCATAAAGTTTCTTTCATCGCTTCTATAATTGACATATACTTTGCCGTTGTAGTTGACAACACAATAGTGGATTGTAAAATCGCATGCCAACTTATAACACTACCTCCAAGTGTGAAAATATAACCCGTCAAGGACATCATACGATCATGATAACTTAGTCTGTCCCAAAATCCATTAACATGACTAGTAACTATATTTATTCCTGTGTCAAATATTAGTTGTACTCCAGTTGAACCCTTTGAGTATTTAAGAATCCACTTCACAACTTGCCAATGCCAATGAGCCTTCCCTGGATTAGCCATATAACAACTAACAACAGTCACTGCATGTGCAATATCTGGTCTTTAGTGCAAACCATGACATACATCAGACTTCCAATTGAATTAGAGTAAGACACTCAAGACATGAACTCCTCTTTTTATGTTTGTACTAACCACTTTTGGATTGTGCATGGCAAATTTCTCTAGAACTTTGTCATTATAACTCTTTTGAGATAAACACGACCTTCCAACTTTTTGATCTTGTATGATCACCATACCAAGGGTTCTTTTTGCTGGATCCAAATCCTTCATCTCAAATTCACCACTTAAGCGTGTCTTCACCTTGTTAATCTCAGTCAAATATTTACATGCAATTGGCATATCATCAACATAAAGAAGCAAGTAAATATAAGAATCTTGGGGCAATTTCTTATTATAAACACAACTATCATACTCACTTCTTAATACCCAATATCAATCATAAACAAGTCAAATCGTTTATACCATTGCCTAGGTGGCTACTTCAAGCCATACAAAGACTTCTTTTATAGATGCACATGGTCTTATTTTCCTGGTACATCAAACGCCTCTGATTGTTGCATATAAATTCTTTCCTCCAAACCACCATGGAGAAAGGTTGTCTTCAACTTCAAATCACCATCTTTCTTCTTGAATTTCCACTTGCAACCAACAATCTTTTGATCAGTTGGTTTCTCAACAAGCTCCCAAGTATGATTCTTATAGAGGGAGGGATTCAAGCTTTTCTTTGATGGAACCAATCCACTGCGAGGCTTCTTCACAATTAACTACTTCATGGAATGAACTGAGTTATTGTTTATCGATGCTCTCTACCATTTGGAGTGCAAAAGCGAGAAAATTCCTAGACCTCTGAAGTGGTCTAATAATTCTTCTTGGCCTATCTCTAACCAATATATACTCAGACTCTATTAATGTGGCCTCTTCATGTGTCTCCTCTTGTTCTTGTTTAAGAGCTTCAATTTGAAGCTCCACCTTTATGCTAGCACCATGAACTTCAACTTTATTATCATGGTCCCCATGTGTTCGTGGGTTAAGTATGGTTGTCTTGTCAATGGCCACATGTCTACTAATCAGGAGGTTTTATTCCTTGGGATCCTATAGCTTTTCTCTTTTAAACCATCTTGATAACCCAAAAATATGCATTTCTTGGCTCCAACTTCTCTTCACTATGAGCATAAGTTGGACAACCAAAAACATGCAAAATTGAATAATTTGTTGAGGTTGACCATATTTTTTCAGGAGTGCTGCAATTAATACCTGTAGAAGGAGATCTATTCACCAAATAACTAGTATTAACTGCCTCTGTCCCAAGACTACTTGGGCAAGCCTGCATTTGACAACAATGTCGTGTTCATTTGTTCTGCCACTCCATTTTGTTGTGGTGTATGTCTTACAGTTCCATCCAATTTATTCCTTCATGTGACCAGAACTCATTGAACTCCCTATTAAAAAACTCTAACCCATTATGTCTCGAGTTGTTTGACCTATTTCATCTGTTTCTCCACTAGAAATTTCCATCGCTTGAATTTGAGAAATACATCACTCTTCTATTCTAAAACCTATGTCCAAACTTTTTGTGAATAATCATCAATGAAAGTTAACATGTACTTTGCTCCACCATGAGAAGAAACATTTGACAAACCCACATGTCTGAACGGATATAATGAAGAGTCCCTCGTGTTCTTTGAACCCCAGTGCTAAATTTTACTCTACATTGTTTTCCCTAAACAAAATGCTCGCAAAAAATCTAGCCTCCAAGTTCGATGTCCAAGTCTCTCTTGCAATGCTCATTCATCCTACATTTATTTGACCTAACCTCTTATGCCACAAACGAGTTTGGTCAAGATTTGAAATAGAAGAAACTGCAACTGCTATTATGATTGTGTTGCCTTGTAAGATATATAGTCCATTTTTCAACTGTCTCAACTATCAAGGCACCTCTAGAAATTCTTAAGACTCCACCTTCACCTTGATATGTACCACCAAGAGTCTAAAGTGCTTAATGAAATTAAATTCTTGCAGAATTTAGGAGAGGTTAGTGTTCTTACAGTACCATCAATCTCTTAATTTGCATTGTACCTTCAGCAACTATGCTACAAGCACCATCATTCTCCATCAAAACTTTACCACCCTCAATCTCTTGGAACTTGACTAACCAATCTCTGTTAGGCATCATGTGGAAGGTATGTGCTGAATCTAGAATTTAGTAACATACCTCACATCGGTTAATGTTCTTACAATACCATCAACCTCTTAATTTGCATTGTACCTTTAGCAACTATGCTTAAAGCACTGTCATTCTCCATCAAAACTTTGCCACCGTCAATCTCTTGGAACTTGACAAACCAATCTCTGTTAGGCATCATGTGGAAGGTATGCGCTGAATCTAGAATCCAGTCATCATCATTGACATTAGACTAAACAAAGAGAACATTTCCAACATCAGATTCTTTTAAAGCCACTACTGCTCCACCATACAATGAAGAATTTGCTTTGTCTTCTTGAGCTCCAGGTAGTTTCTCTATTAGTGCCTTTCTCTCTTGCAATTATGGCATTTGTTATTGTTCTTATGTTTGTTGCGCGATTTAGACACCTTTTTTGGAAAGTTTTCTTCCCTTTTCTCAATTCTTCCTCTTACCATTAAACCCTCACCTAAGCTAGTACCACCACCATATAAATTGGTAATTGGCCTTTTCAGAACAAGTTGGTCCTCATCATCCACCGCAACATCAATAGTTCTCAAACTAAGAACAATACGATTGAAATTATCTATATGTTTATGAATTGATTCACCTTCATGCATTTGCATGGTATATAATTTTTTCAACAAACAGAGATAGTTATGGAGAGACTTTGTCATGCATCAACTTTCAAGGTTTGCCCAAAGCTTGTTGACAATATTTTCTCTAGAGGCTTCTTCTAAAACTTTATCACCAAGCGATAACAATATTATAATATGCATCTTTTTCACTATCACCTTGATTGCAGATGTTAGACAATGCCAACTCACATTTTTGTTGCATGAGAAGAGCGAGCAACTTCACTCACCACATGTTGAAGTTATTTTTCCCTATAAATTTCTTAACGTCAAACTTCATAGGTGTATATCTCTAATACCAGTTTTTATGATAAATTGCCTTTGATGTAGAAATTTAAATATACTAAATAACTAGAATACATAAGAATCTCTTATTTATGAAAAAAGAATTACAAAGTGGAATTCTCTTTGAACTCTATCTCTCACAAGTGTGGTTTCTAAAGGATATGAATCCTTTGGTTTTCTCTTGCTTTGTTATAATCCTTTGCACCTATATATACTAAAAACAAGCTAAACAATTATAGGTAAAGAAACATTCCCATCCTTAACCATCTTATGAATGGTTTAAATTAACTAAACCATTAAATATTTTATGGTTTATATCCTTTTTTTTACAAGATGGTTTATATCCTTTTTTTTTTACAAGATGGTTTATATCCTTTTTACTAATAATACTAATTCTTTTTCAAGCCACACATAACATAGCAACACGCCATATGACAATAGAAGTATAATTTTTTTTCAATGTCAAAATCCTTTATTTTTAATTTATGATATTAAATAATTTAAGAATAATTTATATTTACTCATTCAAAAGAACAATCTTCTAACTTGCAATTTAGGAGAACCGAGTTTGGGAATGTTATAAGATAAGCTATTATGTCTACGGGTGATTTAATAAGACGTTTTTTTCCTACCTTATGTATTAACGTATTGGATAAAGAAAAAATATTTAAAATTATTTACTATCTAAAAATTGTTAAAGAATATGTAATGTAGAGATTTTTGAGACAAAATTACTAATGATATAATAAAAATAAATTATATTACAATCGATCCAAATTAATGAACTGAAATATAAAATTAACATAAAAGTAATATTGTTCGATATATATATTTTATTTTCAATCAGTAGCATTTTTTCTCGCGTAGCCGCGCATTTTTATGTTGCATTTCTTAAATTAATTTTCAATTAATATTTTTTTAATTAGATATCAATAGGTCTGTAGATTTTACTTTGATAGTACATATCCTAATTTCTCATTGAACTATTTAAAATTCGTTTTACTAAATTTTAAACTAAACCTAAACGGACGCAAGGGCCTCTTCCCAAACGACGAAGCTGGCCAGTATGACTAAGTTGGTTTGGTTCAACTTCTCTGTTGTAATTAACAAATATCAAAACTGTGTATGCGGAACATATGTTATTGAATTTGAAATAAGGAAGGGAAACACCACGTAGTTTATTAGAACAAAATTATTAAGAGTAATTTGGATGTGGAAACACTCCAACACCACGCCTCGTGTGTATGCAGGTAGATCTAATTGCATAACTAATTTGTTTAAGTGTTAACTAATTAATTTCGTATTCTCTCGTGTAAATCGTTTGATTAACATATTTTTTTATTCAGGTTTTGATTAACATCTAATCTCAAATTAATTTTTAAATCATTTAAATTAAAAATAGAAATATTTAATTATTTATTTATGTTAATGTATCCTTGGTTTAACAAAATACAAGTGTTAATATAAAGCATCGTAAGAAGAATATATTAATTTTTTATGTTAGTAAAATTCTTAATTTATATGATATATTATAAAAATGTTACTCATAAAGATTAAATTCACAGTATAAACATAACAGATCTGTATTAATAATATAATATATCATATCATATTAATAGAGGAATCTTTCCGTTTCATGCAAGTTATCGTGCATTAGAGCTGCATATTATTATTATATTAACTGGCAAAGAGTAACTAGTATTGGTAGAGTGAGTAGTGAAGGTTGATAGTGAGCGGAGGGCAGATGGGTTGAGCTATAGATTTAAATGGCGGTTGCCGGAGAGATCCCCTTTCACTGTCGGCGGAGTGCCATCAGCCTCGAGAGGAAGCCCTCCGCCACCGCCTGCAAATTGGAGTTGAGGCCAAGCCAAGATGCCTCCATTGGATGTAGTAGAGCTTGTAGTAAGATTAAATCCCGATACTATATTTTTGTCTTTTCCTTTTGTTTAGATAACTAGCAATAAATAATTAAGCATGGAAAAGTGATCACATCAAGTCCTTTTTAAAAGATAATCAATGATCAAAATGTCATCTGAATTTTATTGGAGATATAAGATTGATCCAACGAAGAAAAAAAGAAAGGGAGAAAAGGTTGTAGGTTCAAATATCCTTGCTAACAAAAACTAATATATGACGGCCTTTAAATTTAATGCAAAACTCTATTATATGAATTTCCTAATTGAAACTTTGATTGTAAAGCAAAAGCAAAAATAGAAAAACCCTTAAGAAACTGATTTAAGCTTTACCCTATGTTTTTATTTGTTACATCAATCACCTGCAATTCATATTATTTTCCACCCTATGATATTGATATCTTTTGTGCTTCACAAAACATATATCGATTACAGTACTCAACCCCTCTAAAATGGTACCAAAACAGAAACACCAAATGTTGCTAACGGTGATAGTCAACTAGGAACTGTAGGGTGTGTGGCTATTGATACTAATGGGAACCTAGCCTCTTCCACATCCTTCCACATCCACTCGTGGACTAGTGAACAAAATGGTTGGTCAAACTGGTGACTCGTAATAAGTGTTATCATAGTTATTTGTATATTAAAATCACATAGCAATTATCTCATTTTCTTATCTTTTATTATTTATTTTGTGTTAAAACAATAGGACTTAGCCTCTTAAGAGTTTTTATTCCAAAGATATTAAGTTATTGATTTAGAGTAATTTTTGTTGTATTTTATGTAGAGTTGAGTTGTAACATAGACATGAAAGAGGATGAATGAACAGAACTGTCGTGCTAAGCGCAACCTCCTCGCTCAGCGAGTCAAAACTGCTCAGTCCAAGCTAGCCGTTTAGCGCAAGGAGTCACATTGGAAGACAATTGTCACGAGCAAACGCGCATCCTGCGCTTAGCGCATGACCACTTGCTCTAGCTGGACATGTGCGCTCAGTGCGAGAGTCGCGCTAAGCGCATAAGAGAGTTTTGATTGGCCAATTAGTTGGTGCAACATATAAAAGAAAAGGAAACATATTTTGTTTCCTTATGCACAAAGGAACCAAAGGAAGCAGAGGAACAAGGAAATAGAGGAAAGCAAAAAGCCAAGGCAAGGGAAATCCTTTTCTGAAGCTCTGGTCGATCCATTTCAATCCATTTTCTTGCCTTTCATCCTACCTTTATTTTTTGTAAGTCTTTCATGACAATGAGAGGCTAAAATCACCCATTGTTTGGAGCTTTGTAAACCAAACTCTCTGTGATGTAATGATTCTAAACTATTTGTTAATATAATGTTATTATTATTCATCCTTGTGCTTATTTACATACTTATGTTTTGATCATCCATCTTTATGTATTGTTTTAGGATATAAAATATTGGGAAATGTTTATATGCTAAGAACTTGGGAAGGATATCTAAAGTGAGTCATATCTAGGGATAAATTGGTTTTCTTTAGCCTATTCATGCATCTTTGCTCTTAATGCAAATCATTTAGTAATCAATCACCAAGGGATTGAGAGCGATATTAAGTGGTTTAGGTTCTTTCACTTGAGGGATCTTGGTTAGAATAGACTAGTAGATGCGGGTAATAACCATATTAATGTTAAGAAGAGAAAAATCCATTAAGATTACATCAAGAGAAGTTCTGGCAAGCAGAGTCCCCAACACGTTCCTTAAATCACCACAACATCATCTCACAACTTCGAGCGTTTGTTTTCTCAACCTTCATGTTCCTTGCTTTGTAGTTAATTTTTTTTTATTTATACTTGTAGTTAATCAATGAACAAGATTCGATTTGAGTCACTAATTTCTTAATCATCACACACACACACACACAACTCTGAGTACAAACACAATCTCTGTGAAATACGATACTTGGTCTTACCGTTTTATACTAATTGTGTAACATGGTACGCTTGCTAAGGAGACAACAAGTTTTTGGAGTCGTTGTCGTGGATTGTGTTCCTTGAACTTGATAATTAAATATATATGATTTTAAGCAATTATTCTTTATTCTTTGATTCTTTGTATTTAATCTTTTAATACATATTAGATTCTTTAACTTGATAACCTCTTCTCGAGTTTTTTTTTGCCTTCTTGTATGTGAGGTAAGGCTTCTGAGGTGAACCTTGTTCCACTAGACCTGGAAATTGAGACAACCTGTAGGGAGAACAACAACTTAAGAAGGAGGAGAAAATAACTAGAAAAGCAGGCAAATCAAAGAGATAGAGAAATCTCATCCTCTATTGCATCCTCGCCATTTCCACTTGATTTGGACGAGCCAACTACATCCATTCCTTTTTCTATTTCTATAGATAATTCAATGGCAGGAGATGAGCCACACAGAGTTACCTTGGACTATTGTAGCTCCTCAACACCACAATACTTCATAAGTATTGTGTGACCAGAGGTATAAGCGGCCAACATCTCATATCCCCATTATCTCATATAGCTGATATAGGGCAACCTATTCCAAGGATTGCCAAATGAAGATCCTTATGCCCATCTGGCGACTTACATAGAGATATGTAATACAATCAAGATTGTTGGTGTTCCGAAAGGTGTTATTCGCTTCAACCTATTCTCTTTTTCCTTCGCCGGTGAAGCTAAGAGATGAATTCACTCATTTAAGGGAAATAGCCTAAGAACTTGGGAAAAAGGCTATGGAGAAATTCTTGAAGAAATACTTTCTAGAATCAAAGACAGCACAAGGAAAGGCAGAGATCTCTTCAATTCATCAGTTTCCAGACGAATCACTCAGCGAAGCTCTAGATCGCTTCCGCAGGTTACTCCGTCGGACTCCAATGCATGGATTCAATGAGCCAATACAACTGAATATCTTTATTGATGGCTTACGTCCTCACTCGAAGCAACTTCTAGACGCTTCCGCTAGAGGTAAGATAAAGTTAAAAACACTTGATGAAACTATGGAGCTTATTGAAAACATGGTAGCTAATGATGATGCAATTCTTCAGGATAGAACTTACACTCCTACAAAGAAAAGTCTACTTGAGCTCACTTCCCAAGACGCATTGTTGGCTCTGAATAAGCTTCTAGCAAAGCAACTAGAGACCTTGACTAACACCCTAAGCAAACATCCCCAACAACTACATTCAGGTAATCATGCTAATGTTTCTATAATATAGGTAGAAGGATGTGTTGTGTGCAGAAGAGCTCATGTGTTAGGCACTTGCATGACTCAAGAGGAAGCCTCATAAGAGGTCAATTATATGGCCAACCAGAACCACCAAGGGTATAATCAAGGAGACAATGTGAGTTACCGTCTGAGAGGCAATTCAGGTTATCATCAACAAGGAGGAAATTTCTCTCAACCAAGGTTAGCCTTGGAGGTTCCACCCAGGTAATAACTTCAATATAGACCAAGGGGGTCCATCTAATTGCCCCCCTAATCAGGGTCTAAATTTGTATGAAAGAACCACCAAGCCGGAGGACACTCTGGCTCAGTTTATGCAAGCTTTTATTTCAAATCACAAGAGTATTGAGTCAGCTATAAAGAATCTGGAGGTTCAAGTGGGCCAACTTGCTAAGCAGCTAGCTTAGAAACCCAACAGACAATTTGCAACCAACACGAAGAAAAATAAAAAAGAAGAATGCAAGGCGGTCCTCACCAGGAGCCAGGTAAGAAATGGTTTGGATAAGAATGAAAGTGTAGGAGAAGTAGGAGAGGAAGAGAAAAAGGATGAGGAGGAGGAAGAGAGAAAAGTAACTGAGACTGAAAAAGAAAACAAAATCTCAGAAAAAGAAGAATGAAAAAAATCATGAAAATGAAATAGAAAAAATAGAATTAATGAGGATGGTGGTGAGGTCTTGAATTCGAAGACCAAGAACCAACTAGCTAGAGAAGGCAAGAAGGAAGCACCAGTTGTAGTTGCAAAGGATATTCCTTATCCTTTGATACCTTCAAGGAAAGACAAAGACAAGTATTTTGCTTGCTTTCTTGATATTTTTAGGAAATTGGCAATCACCATCCCCTTCGAAGAAGCTCTATAGTAGATGCCAATGTATGCAAAGTTCATGAAAGATCTCTTAATCAAAAAGGGAAAGTACATTGATAATGAAATCATAGTCGTAGAAGGAAATTGCAGCGCTGTAATCCAGCGCATCCTACCGCAAAAATTTAAAGATCCTGAGAGTGTGACTATCCCATGTTACATAGGAACGATTGTAGTAGGAAAAACTCTCATCAACTTAGGGGTGAGTATCAACTTAATGCCTCTCTCCATGTACAAAAGATTGGGAAATTTGAAGGTAGTCACAACTAAATCACACTGCAACTGGAAGATCACTCAATTACACGACCTTATGGTGTGGTTGAGGATGTCCTTGTGAAAGTCAAACAATTCACTTCCTTGGTGAACTTTGTTATCATGGACATCGAGGAGGATGTCGATATTCCCATAATTCTAGGCCGGTCCTTCATGCTCACTGCAAATTGTGTAGTGGAATGGGGAACGACAACTTGGAGACGAGTGTGAAGGACCAAAAGGTTTCTTTCAACTTGTTTGACTCGACAACAACCACCAGTATTGAAAACATATGCTTTGAACAAGGAACAATTGATTAAGACCCGTGAGGGTCCCTTACGTCAAGCTAGTGACGTTAAAGAAGTGCTTACAGGGACAAAACCCAGGAATTCTAACCTTTTCTTCTTTTCTATATACATGTTTATTATACTGTTTAAATTATATTGTTTAGATAGTTGCATAGTTTATCTGATATCTTTGTGATTTGGTGCTTGATGCCTTATGCCTTGATTGTTTGAACTTGCTGGATTAATACAAGTCATTTTGATAATTGATTAAGTTCAAATTCAAATTGTTAGCATGTTGGTTGTTGTTGAATCTAGGCTATGTTTTAATTCTGCTGTTGTGCGCTAAGCGCGCATAGCCCATTTTTGCCTACGTGCTAAGCCGAAAGCTTGCACTAAGCCCAAATATCTCTTTGTTAGAAAATTTTTGCTATTTGGACTTAGTGTGAGATTACTTGCTAAGCGTGAGCTTCCTGTTTTGTGTTCTTGCTAAGCGAGCACGTCTCGTTAAGCTCAAAAACTTCTTTGTCTAAAATGTTTTTTAAATGGGGCTTAGTGAGGACATGTAGGCTACGCATGACTTTTTGTACGCCAACACCCAATAAGCGCATCCCTCGTGCTAAGCCCAAAAATCTCTCTGTCTGAATTTCATTCAAATTGGGCTTAGCGCACACACATACACTCGCTAAGCGAGAGGAACTCGCTAAGCCAAACCTCAACTCTGGAACTTCAATAGATTAATTGGCTTAGCGAGCCACCATGGGCTAAGCGAGTACCAATTACTCGTTAAGCGCATCATGCACGCTTAACGGATCTTGCGGGCCAAAATAACCTGCAAATCATGCTGAGTCGGGTCAATCCGCGCCCAACCCAATTTCTCTCGAGTTTGCAATTGTTCGAATTGGGCTTAGCGAACATGTTCGTGCTTAGCGCGAGTTTTCTTCACAAAAAAATTATTTTTTTGAGTCAGAAAGGGGGAATACCAACCGTTACCATCACTGCGTGGTAAGCGAGAAAAGCTCTCACTAAGCGCGATAAACGGTTACCGCCTAAAGCCGCTAAACAAGACTCTCTCGCTAAGCATGACAATAATTAATATGTCTAAAGCTATAGGAGTTGTGCGCTAAGCGCGAAGCTCGCGCTAAGTGCACAACTCATAATTGTTTAAACCTTTTCTTCTTCCCTCTTCTATTTTCTTTCTCCTTACGCTTTAAATCACTCATTCATGCCTTTACTCACTCTTGCTCTCAAACACACTCACTCAAGCACAATCACTCCTCCCTTGTGCATCATTCATCTTCCTTGCTCCCAAGTACATTCCATTTCTCCATTTTCTCTTTTTCGTTTTATTTAATTTTTATAATTTTGTTGATTGCATGTATATATGTGTTGATTTCTTTTTGTTCATTGAGTTTATACTTTGCTTGTGTGATTAATTGGGGTACATTGGGTATATACATATGTGTTGTTGCGTTTGTTTGTATTGTTCATGCAATTTTGGGTTTTGAAATTCAATGAAGTCGCTAAGTCGGGCTTTCATTCTTAGTGAGTTTTCATGCAACCTGGGTTTCTAAAACATGAACTTGTTAAGCCGAAATGTAGCGCTTAGTAAGTTTATGAATTTTTGGAAATTTTGGATGAACCCGCTTCATAGGTTTGTTTAATTACTTTGGCATTTTTGGGTCGATGTTCTTCAACCCTTATGAATGTAATTTTCCTGAATCTGTACTCGCTAAGTGTGTCCTACACACTAAGCGAGTCTTCTATTTTGATGTTATCGTTACTCGAGCTTAGCGCTGGCTACACGCTAAGCCCTAAACGTCTCTTTGTTTTCCATAACTGGCTTAGTGCTGGCTACATGCTAAGCCCAAGAGACTTTTTGAATTCTGAATGCAGGCTTAGTACGCTCCCTCACACTAAGCGGGCTAGACACTGGGACAATTTTTGCAATTGCCTGGGCTAAGTGCCACTCTTGCGCTAAGCCCAAATATCTCTTTGTGTGAAATATTTTGCTAATTCAGCTAAGCGCACACCTCACGCTAAGCCCAATTCCTTCTCTGTTTTAAAATTTTGTTAATTGGGCTAAGCGCGCTACTTACGCTAAGCCCACACCTCTCCTAAAAGTTTTATTTTTTTGTATGGGGCTTAGCGAGCTGTGACACCCTCTACCCCTCACATATATATTAATAAAGGAATAAAAATTCAAATATTAATTAAAAGTATTTTTAAAACATTTTTAAATACAAGCTTTTCAAATGGATAAAAGGCTCACATTCACTTTCTTCTACATCATATTCAAATTTGTCCAAATAAATAATAAAGTCATCTCGACTCAAAGAAAATCATATAAGTCTCATACAATTAATATAGAACCTATATCCTAATGTCACATCCTATCAGAGCGTGGTGTTCCCGTGTCCTCTAGCATGAGGTTCTTCTTAGTCATCCACCTATTCATCTGCTCCCCCGAACACAAGTTCAAGATCATCACAGGATCCAAACACAACAACACACAGGGAGTGAGTTATCACATTCCTAGCTAATAGAGAAACAAGACAATTAAATATACATATTATATAAATGAGATACCACTTGCTTAAACATAGCTCACGTAACTTCACCACTTCATCATTCAAAATTCACTTTTCAATTATCAATTACATTACACAAGAATCCCACACTTCGATCAAGATATAATAACACATCAATTAGCAAGCATATGCAATAGTTATGCTAAGACTCAATCCTATATGCAATGTGGTACCATGTCAGTGAAAAACCACCCTAGGGCGCTTAGGAGTACATAACAAGACACACCACACAATGGGTTTGTCAGGTCACTCTCACTAAGTAAGATCATAGGGAGACCAGTCAGGGTCACGATGTTTTGCGAGAATGCTCCAACCATATGAGATCAGCATAGGCTTAAAGGAGCACTCAAACCCGGTGACCCCCAAGGCCTACACTCCGAAGAGTCCGTCAGGGCCTCTCCCTCCTGATTCAGGTCCAACCCCTAAAATAATTTTTTTTTTGCATGCAGACACTGCTCATGAATTATACAATACCCACGACCTTACACTCGTGTTTTAAACACGTTCAACACAATCGCACTATGATTTAACACTGGCTCCTAAATAGGAAACCTACATTTTCTCTTTAACACTGCGCATCAACGCTTTTCTCAAGATAACACTGGTCAGGTTATTGTACAATTCATAGCTTACAACACAAGTAATTTCACATCAAGTGTTAACTACACACTTATCCACAACTAGAACTCATTCACAATTTCACTTCTCATAGTGTGACAATCCACCATCACATGTTTACACGTATCTCACAAATTAACACATGTTCAACTTTACATTTATACTCAATCTCAATAACAATATTATAATCTCAAAGCAACATATTCTTCTACAATTCATCACATACTTACAATTTGAATCATCATTTCATATCCTCAATATAACAATTTATATAAAACACTATCACAACATTAGGACTAAAACCCCTTAACTAATATTACACAATTATATCAAAATCATAGGTCGAAATATACAAATATCAAGAACACAATTTATCAAGCAATTTTCATTAGGACATCAATATTTTATTTATAATCATAAAGGAAAAATTGCAATTTAATAAACATCTCAAAATAAAATCCCAATTTAATCCTCTAAGGATCCCTACACATGTTCTCACTAATCCCCAACTGTGAATAACTCATCCCTTACCTCTGAGCGGACTCACGTGTCTTCAGCCAGGGATAGCAACATCTTTAGCGGTTCCCTGAAATTCTTTCAGTTATTCCTCCGACTGCTCCGATAGAATTCCCAAACGTCAGAGAGACGGAGAAGAGATTGAAACCTCCACTTATACTGTCTTCATGCGATTCCTTTTTCTCCCTCCACGAATATTATCTCGCAAATCCCAACGGTGTAAGCGTGCGGAATTGAATTTCGAACAATATATCCAAATTTCACAATAATCCAACGGTTAACGAAACCGGGATCGTAGTTTTACCAAGACAGCTCTGGGTTTCTGCGGGAAAGAAAAAGGCTACAATGCGAAGGGTGTTTCTCTCAGTTCAGACATGATATCAAAATTCCCAACGGTGAGAATGCTCGGAATTCTGTTGGGAACATGATACTCAAATTTCACGACGATCCAACGGTGAACGGGTTCGAGATCGTCGTTTTTCTGAGACTGGTTTGGTGAGCTGCGGAAAAAGAAAGGGTTTTGAGAGGAGAAGGGGAAAAACGAAAATGAGGCCAAAAGGAGGCAGCTGACTTAACATAACTATTTATACCTAGGGTACTCAGCCTATTATTTGCTCTATATTTATTTATTTATTTATTTTTTTACTAAAAAGCTTTTTTAAATTTATTTACGAAAAATTGGGATGTTACAATTCCACCCCTCTTAAAAGAAGTTTCGTCCCCGAAACTTGCCGAAAGATCGAGAAAAAGATATCACGCATATGATTCTCAATATCAAGTTGTGTGTCTAGTTGAAACTCTTTTTCTGTTACTCCGATCACAAGACTCCTCTGCACTTAACTATTAAATCCGATGATCCTCGTTTACTCAATGATAGTATTACATAAATAAGTCTTCTCACGAGAGTGACATCTCAACTATAATAGAATGTGAATGACATACTATTTGGAGTAGAATAATATCATAGGAGACACTAATGACAAATTGAAAAGAACAAACAAACACAAGGAGACGTGACTGATCACATGGTCGACTCTTTTTCGAACATCGGACGGTTCAAGAAAAATAATGAGTTTCGAGACTCTCACACTCTACCAATCCTAGTTCACATTGACTATCGAGAATACATGATTTGCCTACCCTTGAGTCTAAGCCTCTTCCTTCAACATGATCCTTCTCACTTTCGTATACTTGACTCATAACTCTCACTTAGGTTCAAGAATTGTAACGATTCAACTCTAAGGTTGTCTACTTGATACTAACTGGGTGCTAATTAGATAAGTAATACAGATTACTCCCTACTTCTGTAAGTTTGTTCACCTTGAGGTAATCTTCACACATATATACTCATGTCACCCTATAACTTTGCACTTGAACTTGAGGTTTTGATTGTTGTTTACAGTATCTAACTCTATAACTAGGACACTAGTCATATCATCGGTTTCCTATTCAAGCTCTAACTACTAATCTAGTTCTAACGTTTAAAAATAAACTCACAACAAGATTCTTGAGAATTTTATCCATCTCTTTTATTCCGGATTCAACTCCAAAGATCCTCACAATGTATCAAACTAACGGTAATGTCTCCCAAAATATTATGGTGAACACCATGGTTACCTATTCTAAATCACATATAGGATAAATCTTTTCATAAGTCTTAAGTTGTCAAGAAACATTTATCACTATTTGTCCTTCTACAAGCACTCCTCTAAACTTAAAATTATTTCAATTATTTTACTACTCCAATAAGGATCTACGCGGCCAAGATATCACTCAACGGTTTACAGTGACCGACTTTTCTATGGACTTATGACTTACTCCTTACAAGGATCTCATCCGAAAACTTAAACTTACTTGAGTCATCTCCAACTAGAATTAAGGTTAATTCAAGGAATGCTAAAATAACTTTTGGTTCGACTACTGGTTAAGGAAATTTTATCTTAATCTTAGGTTTCATTCAATCTTAAAACAACTTCTACCCAAGAAGGATTTAAAGCTATCTCTCACCTAAAAAATAACATACTCTAAGGGTCAACATCATCTAACTAAAATGCATACGAAATTCTTAGTACGAACATGATTCCCAAGGGTCTATAACAACCTTAAGGTATACCCCATAATTCAACTTAACTGGAAACATACTAAACACTATTCATTGAAACCACAACACTCAGGGTAGGAGATCCTGTCACACATTCCACGAACACATAGTGGTCATGACCAGGTACACATAGAGGCCACAATAGGTACTAAGGTATTCCTTGAAGCATCCACAAACTTTTCCAAATTAAGGTAAAAAGAATTAAGATTTATCTCGCTAATCATACAACTATCATCAATAATCTTTTAGGTCACCTACCTTACGCAAGAACACTCACTCTTGAATCCTTCTATGCTTAACAATTAATGTCTTACTAACTACCTTACACTCTTCTTAAGGTTCCACATTAAACCTCTTAGCTATACTTCATAACTTTTCCAACTACCCTATGTTCTCAAACAACTCTATACTAGATATTTCTCACGAACTACGATTACAAGTTTCTATGGGTACTACACTTATAAGATTCTCAATCTTGCACTTAGGTGGTAACTAAGCATATCCTCAAGGAACACAAATACATGACTTACTAAGTTTGACTTTCGTCTATGGGTAACAAGGATAATGCATACTCAAGTGTTTCCTCTCAAACATCTTAACATGATTGTCAAGGACGAAGTCTCTATTTATTCGTAATAGAAGTAACAACAAGAAAGATTATCAAATAGTTTAACTAGACATGATTGGAAGATGAGCAACTAATAACAAGATGAACACTCGATTGATTAGGAGATAATAATTTTGAATAAAAAAAATGATCACTTATTCGGAATCAAAAACAATATTTCAATGAATTCTAGCAACAAAAACATGACCACAATGTACACTCATATGAAGACATTAACAATCACTTGATTGTGATAGAAACATCAGTAATCCAATTGTTTGATGTAGTCTCATAACACAAAGAATTAATTATACTTAGGCTTTCAAGTGAAATCAATTTATTTGACTTAAGCACGCAACACAAAAAAAAATAAAATAGGTTGCACTAGAATTAGAAGGTACGATCAAAAGAGTATTCCTTATGAAATATAACTTGATATGAGTCATCCAACTATAGAGTATTAGCATCACTAAAAACAAGAAATCACAAACAACCATACTACCTATGCAATTAAGGAAGAACACCATACTACAACTATATATACTTAGAATTATAAGGTTCCTATAACAAGTATATAACGTACATTTAAGAAGTAAGAATTAAACAATTAATAAGGATGTATTGAGGAATCACAAGCTTCAATAACTACATTCACGACTACACACAAAATAAGGGAGTTAAGTAGTCATGCGTTTACACATCAAGAAAGACACACTCATCCAAGATATATATATGGTCCAAAAGGTTCTTGCAACACTAATCCACGCATCAAAGGAGAAATAAGCTAACTAACAACATACACACAGGATGATAGAGGTTCGTTAGCACATTATCAATCAATATCAAGACTACTTGCATCACCCAATGGCTTGCCATAATGTCCAACCGCACTTCGCAAATTATAGAGATGGCCAGTCTCATAACTCATGACTCAACAGTGAATTTATGGTATAGCAAACATTAAGGATGCAAGGCACATACAAGCATTATTATTAAGTCTTATTTAATCATGTAGGAGAAAATACAAATAAAAATTCAAGCATGCTCAACAAAAGTACTCATAAGTAACCACACAGAGTGCACACCAGAATATGATAAGCACATAACACACTGGCCGAAAGGTTCGACCTGCTCTGATACCACTAAATGTGACACCCTCTACCCCTCACATATATATTAATAAAGGAATAAAAATTCAAATATTAATTAAAAGTATTTTTAAAACATTTTTAAATACAAGCTTTTCAAATGGATAAAAGGCTCACATTCACTTTCTTCTACATCATATTCAAATTTGTCCAAATAAATAATAAAGTCATCTCGACTCAAAGAAAATCATATAAGTCTCATACAATTAATATAGAACCTATATCCTAATGTCACATCCTATCAGAGCGTGGTGTTCCCGTGTCCTCTAGCATGAGGTTCTTCTTAGTCATCCACCTATTCATTTGCTCCCCCGAACACAAGTTCAAGATCATCACAGGATCCAAACACAACAACACACAGGGAGTGAGTTATCACATTCCTAGCTAATAGAGAAACAAGACAATTAAATATACATATTATATAAATGAGATACCACTTGCTTAAACATAGCTCACGTAACTTCACCACTTCATCATTCAAAATTCACTTTTCAATTATCAATTACATTACACAAGAATCCCACACTTCGATCAAGATATAATAACACATCAATTAGCAAGCATATGCAATAGTTATGCTAAGACTCAATCCTATATGCAATGTGGTACCATGTCAGTGAAAAACCACCCTGGGGCGCTTAGGAGTACATAACAAGACACACCACACAATGGGTTTGTCAGGTCACTCTCACTAAGTAAGATCATAGGGAGACCAGTCAGGGTCACGATGTTTTGCGAGAATGCTCCAACCATATGAGATCAGCATAGGCTTAAAGGAGCACTCAAACCCGGTGACCCCCAAGGCCTACACTCCGAAGAGTCCGTCAGGGCCTCTCCCTCCTGATTCAGGTCCAACCCCTAAAATAATTTTTTTTTTTGCATGCAGACACTGCTCATGAATTATACAATACCCACGACCTTACACTCGTGTTTTAAACACGTTCAACACAATCGCACTATGATTTAACACTGGCTCCTAAATAGGAAACCTACATTTTCTCTTTAACACTGCGCATCAACGCTTTTCTCAAGATAACACTGGTCGGGTTATTGTACAATTCATAGCTTACAACACAAGTAATTTCACATCAAGTGTTAACTACACACTTATCCACAACTAGAACTCATTCACAATTTCACTTCTCATAGTGTGACAATCCACCATCACATGTTTACACGTATCTCACAAATTAACACATGTTCAACTTTACATTTATACTCAATCTCAATAACAATATTATAATCTCAAAGCAACATATTCTTCTACAATTCATCACATACTCACAATTTGAATCATCATTTCATATCCTCAATATAACAATTTATATAAAACACTATCACAACATTAGGACTAAAACCCCTTAACTAATATTACACAATTATATCAAAATCATAGGTCGAAATATACAAATATCAAGAACACAATTTATCAAGCAATTTTCATTAGGACATCAATATTTTATTTATAATCATAAAGGAAAAATTGCAATTTAATAAACATCTCAAAATAAAACCCCAATTTAATCCTCTAAGGATCCCTACACATGTTCTCATTAATCCCCAACTGTGAATAACTCATCCCTTACCTCTGAGCGGACTCACGTGTCTTCAGCCAGGGATAGCAACATCTTTAGCGGTTCCCTGAAATTCTTTCAGTTATTCCTCCGACTGCTCCGATAGAATTCCCAAACGTCAGAGAGACGGAGAAGAGATTGAAACCTCCACTTATACTGTCTTCATGCGATTCCTTTTTCTCCCTCCACGAATATTATCTCGCAAATCCCAACGGTGTAAGCGTGCGGAATTGAATTTCGAACAACATATCCAAATTTCACAATAATCCAACGGTTAACGAAACCGGGATCGTAGTTTTACCAAGACAGCTCTGGGTTTCTGCGGGAAAGAAAAAGGCTACAATGCGAAGGGTGTTTCTCTCAGTTCAGACATGATATCAAAATTCCCAACGGTGAGAATGCTCGGAATTCTGTTGCGAACATGATACTCAAATTTCACGACGATCCAACGGTGAACGGGTTCGAGATCGTCGTTTTTCTGAGACTGGTTTGGTGAGCTGCGGAAAAAGAAAGGGTTTTGAGAGGAGAAGGGGAAAAACGAAAATGAGGCCAAAAGGAGGCAGCTGACTTAACATAACTATTTATACCTAGGGTACTCAGCCTATTATTTGCTCTATATTTATTTATTTATTTATTTTTTTACTAAAAAGCTTTTTTAAATTTATTTACGAAAAATTGGGATGTTACACGAGCCATATGCGCTAAGCCCAAATATCTCTCTGTTGCCTGTCTTCAATAATTGGGCTGAGCACTCACCCTTGCGCTAAGCCTAACCTCTTTTTTCTGAGTGTTTTGCTAAGGTTGTCACTAAGGCCCAATCCACTACGTATTACCTTTATTTGTACTTTTTACTTTTGACTTTAACTATTTTAACTTTTAACTTATGTTTTTTGTCTTCTTTTTCTTTGTTTGCATATGGCTTCTAAAAAATGCAAAGCTTCCACATCATAGGCTATGCCATAGAAACTTGAGCCAGAATTAGACTCCACCAAGTTCACATCAGAAGTGCCCTAGCACAAATATTAGGAGAACGTTCATGTCCGGAACATCCTTCTGGAGAGGAACGTACAATTGTCCTACTCTGATTTTGATGAGTTCTTGAAGGAGCTCGAGCGAAGGCATTGGAACAAGAAGCTCACTAGGCTTCTAGAGAAGAAGATAGATGTGGCCTTGGTGAAGGAGTTTTACTCCAACATTTATGATTCTGAGGACGACTCACCTAAACAGTGAAAGGTCCGAAGGAAGGTCATCAAGTTCAATGCTCAGACATTGAACACCTTTCTAAAAACACATGTGGTCGTACGAGAGGGCTAGAGGTACCCTGCCTTCTCCTAGTTTCTCCATACCTACCCCGACCACCAGGCCATTGAGGTCAAGCTCTGCCTACCTGGAGGTCGCTTCATTTTGAACACTGAGGGAACTCCTTGGAAGATTCTGAGGAAAGATATGACCACCCTGGCTCAGATATGGAGTGTCTTCTCCTACTCTAACCTTGCCTTTACCTTCCACACCTTTGAACTCAACATGGACCAAGCCCGCCTCATTTATGGTATTATTACGAAGATGGACATGGACTCGGGCAGCATGCTCTCCTCTCAGATCACCCAAATAGCCCAATCCAGCTCTTCCAAGTTCGACTTCCCAGCTCTCATCGCGTCTCTCTGTGATGCCAAGGGGGTCCATTCTAATACCTTGACCTTCAAGTCCTTAAGCCCCGTTACTAACTTGGCATACATATTGAAGAACTATTGTTGGTCCCTCCTACACCTTAACTAGCTCCTATTTTTGCATCCACTCCTCCTCCACTGTTGCCACCATCTCAGGAGCTTTCACAGCCCATGTTGCAGAGCATTCATCACGGCTAGTTCCTAATCATGTAGACATTGTAGTGTTGGACCTTGTGGCCTCAATAACTTAAGAGGGATAGGCTTAGAATGCAGAAGAAGCAAAAACAATCAATTTAATAATGTTCTTTAAACATGCAAGGCAAAATTGATTGCAATAACATAAATGAGATAAGGGAAGAGAGAATGCAAACACAGTTTTATACTGGTTCGGAAAATTCCGTGCCTACGTCCAGTACTCAAGCAATCCACTTGAGATTTCCACTATCTTTGTAAAATCCTTTACAAAGTCTAAACCACACAGGGACAACCCATCCCTTGTGTTCAGGAATCCTTACAACTCAAGAGATCCTCGGTCCCTTAATCAATCTTATTGAATGAAAAGAAAGAAAGAATAATTCTCTCTTTAAGAGAAGAATGTTACAATGAAGATCCATGGATGAACTCTTACTGGATTTGCAAGTGTTAGCCCAAGAGTTCTTGAGAGAGCATTTGACAATGAAGTTCTCTTGGAATCTCTCTCATTTTCTTTTTGAGAGGATAAGACATTTTGGACCAGCAAAAATTTCTCTTAAAATTCGTGCCCAAGTCACCTATTTATAGGCCTTTGATGGCCATTCACAAATCCAATGAAAAGATGTGACTGTTGACAGATTTTTTGAAAATTCTCCACTGGTAATCGATTACAATGTTGGTGTAATCGATTACACAGTTATAATTTGAAGGGTCATGACTTTTGAATTTGAATTTCAAGAGTTTCGTTGCTGGTAATCGATTACAGACATATGGTAATCGATTACATGTTGAAAATTCAAATTCAAAACCTTTTTCAACAGCTATTTCTCAACCCTGTCTTTTGGTAATCAATTACACTTCCTGGTAATCGATTACCAGAGCCTTGCATGTCTTGAAAGCACTTTGTTTTAAGGCAAGACTTGGTCTTTAGTGAATCTTGAAACAAGGCTTTGTTTGTTGAAGCAATCTTGAATTATTCTTGAAGCAAATGCTTATCATTTGAAGCAGCCTTGTTAGATTCTTCTTTGACATCATCAAAATCATGTATACATACATTCACATTCTTCCCCTTTTTGATGATGACAAACATGTGATTTCTTCTTTACACCATCAAAGCTTGCATGATTTACATTCTCCCCCTTTCTCAAACAAATTCTTCTTGATATCATCAAAATCTTCATGATTTACATTCTCCCCCTTTTTGATGATGACAACCACCTGTAGGTTAGGAGCAACAACAAAGAAAAAATATCTATTTGCATATAGTTTACTCCCCCTTGGTTTTGCAATGTTTGCTTATATGAGACAATTGAAGATTTCATATTTTTCATATATAAAAAGTTGTCTCATAAAGAATAGATAATTTTTCTTACTATTTTATCTTTTATCTTTCTCTCCCCCTTTGTCAACATCAAAAATAAATCATGAATAGAGAGGAGAAAAATGTTACCACTTGTTATAATGTATAAGAATCAAGTGATACCAAAAGGCATTAAAACAATCATAAATAATAATCAAGCAAAAACAAGTATAGTAACACATCAATAAAAAACACAATTAAACACAATCAATCAAATATACAATCAAAAGCAATCAACAAAACACAATCAAAAACAATTATCAAGGGCAACCAAAACTCAATCAAAAACAATCAATGACCATAATTAATCAATTATAAAATATAATCAATCAATCAAACTAACAAACATTGAATATCAAACAAGCAAAAACAAACACATCAATAAAAAAAAAAAACACAATCAATCAATCATCAAAAGTAATCAATCAAAGACAAGTGACCTGTTGGTATCATTTAATACTACTTGTTGGGGTTGTTGATCAAATGGCCTTTGTTTGTTGTCTCCATAGATCACATATTTACTTTTCTTGAGATTCACTTTTCTTGGGGAGAAATATGGCATTTGTTTGTTGTCTTCATAAATCACATATCCACTTTATTTTGGGGAGAAATATGAATAAACTTTGATGCATGCCATGTGTTTGGAGAAATTGCTATCAATGTATCGACTTTCCTCTTCTTCGTTTTACATAGTCTTTCATCATGATACCCAGACTTATGATTTTCTTCTCTGAATCACTTGAATAATTTATGACATTATCTTCCCAAGTGATGTATCCTTTCTTTTCTTTCTTCTCTTTGAAATTCATCTTGTCGGATTTTTCCATTCTTTTTTTAAATACAGGACAATTGAATCTCATGTGCCCAAGTTGATCGCACTCAGCATTTTGGGGCTAAAGAGGAACCTTCTTCTTTCTTCTCTAGTTTTTTTATGTAGTTGCATTTCTGTCTACCATTGTAGGAATAAATGAATCAAATTCAATGGCTTCCCATATCTTTAGATCTATGGTTTCTATAAAGATCTGCATTCGGATTTTCCAATAATGATAACCCTCACCATTGAACATAAGAGCCTATTCATAGAATTGTCCTCAGAAAATGGAAATTTGGATGAGACCATATCTATTCTTGAAGTTTTTAAACTTTATACAAGAACCTTCTCTGATACCACTTGTTGGACAAGTGGCCTCAGTTATCTTAAAAAGCGGGGGGGGGGGGGGGGGTTGAATTAAGATACAAAGACTATTCCCCAATTAAAATCCCGCTCTCTCTTTTTAGATTAACAATGCACCCTTAACATGAATTACTCAAAAGACAATTCAGAATAAACTTCTTTAAAGCAAAAGATAAATGCAATAAATAAAAGAAGTTTAAGGGAAGAGAGAAATGCAAACGGATTTATACTTGATTGTAAGTATTTGATTGGTGTGTGTTAATTGTTTGATTAATACTTGTTTGAATGAATTAAATACATTAGTAGTGATGATTGATAGTATTAGATGTATTTAGCATAGACATAGGTAATTTTTTTGAGGAACTAGCCTAGTTTATGCTCTGGTAATCGATTACCATTCAGTGTAATCGATTACACAAGAACAGACAGCCTGTAATCGATTACAACATCTTATAATCGATTACTAGAAGGCTTACTACTCCTGTAATCGATTACCACACTTTGTAATAGATTACATCTCGTCCTCCTCTATAAATACCTACGAAACCAATCACGCTGCACAACCTCACTCTCTCCCTCGTGCTTCCTTCATCCCTAATCTTCAAATCCTCATATCTTCCTCAATTCTTCACCAAAACACGTCCCGTAGAGCCCAATCTTCCTTATTTTCACTCCTCTTTCGATTCCACCAATTGAAATTCACTAAAACTTCATCAAATGGAAGAATCTTTGAAGAAGAGAAAGGGATCATCCTCCACCACCGCTGTTGTTGGCCATCGCAGCCACGGACCATCTGAAGCACCCACATCACCTATCCACGGACCTTGTGGCCTCAATAACTTAAGAGGGATAGGCTTAGAATGCAGAAGAAGCAACAACAATCAATTTAATAATTTTCTTTAAACATGCAAGGCAAAATTGATTGCAATAACATAAATGAGATAAGGGAAGAGAGAATGCAAACACAGTTTATACTGGTTCGACAAATTTCGTGCCTACGTCTAGTACTCAAGCAACCCACTTGAGATTTCCACTATCTTTGTAAAATCCTTTACAAAGTCTGAACCACACAAGGACAACCCATCTCTTGCGTTCAGGAATCCTTACAACTCAAGAGACCCTCGGTCCCTTAATCAATCTTATTGAATGAGAAGAAAGAAAGAATAATTCTCTCTTTAAGAGAAGAATGTTACAATGAAGATCCATGGATGAACTCTTAATGGATTTTCAAGTGTTAGCCCAAGAGTTCTTGAGAGAGCATTTGACAATGAAGTTCTCTTGGAATCTCTCTCATTTTCTTTTTGAGAGGATAAGACATTTTGGACCAGCAAAAATTTCTCTTAAAATTCGTGCCCAAGTCACCTATTTATAGGCCTTTGATGGCCATTCACAAATCCAATGAAAAGATGTGACTGTTGGCAGATTTTCTGAAAATTCTCCACTGGTAATCGATTACAATGTTGGTGTAATCGATTACACAGTTATAATTTGAAGGGTCATGACTTTTGAATTTGAATTTCAAGAGTTTCATTGCTGGTAATGGATTACAGACATATGGTAATCGATTACATGTTGAAAATTCAAATTCAAAACCTTTTTCAACAGCTATTTCTCAACCCTGTCTTTTGGTAATCAATTACACTTCCTGGTAATCGATTACCAGAGCCTTGCATGTCTTGAAAGCACTTTGTTTTAAGGCAAGGCTTGGTCTTTAGTGAATCTTGAAACAAGGTTTTGTTTGTTGAAGCAATCTTGAATTATTCTTGAAGCAAATGCTTATCATTTGAAGCAGCCTTGTAAGATTCTTCTTTGACATCATCAAAATCATGTATACATACATTCACATGTAGTAGATTGGGACAACACTCCACCTGCCCAGCATGATGCCAGAGGAATTCCTCTAGCGGTGGCCTAGCCCGAAGATCGGCCCTCTTCAACTGATGGGGGTGAGCCTACTAATGCTGCTACTAAAGAGACCATTATTGCCACCGTTGAGGAGTCTTCTGATACTACTGCTGCTGTCGAGGAAGAGCCTAATGCCGCCATTGTTGTTCCTAATGAGCTTATTCCTGCTAAGGACCCTGCTGCTGATGCTGTGGATCTCAGACTTGATGAGGACTAAATTGTTGATATCTCGATGGCTCAGACTCTAGCCTGGGATCCATCATCTACACATGATTAGGCCATCTAATTCTGGATTTTATTAATTTATTGTTTTGTATTTATTGTCTTCTTTTTTGGTGATATTACTTGTACTGTAGTACTTTGGTTTACTGCTTAAGTAAAATGTTTTGCATGATAGATAATTATTTGATATATTTTGATTTATTTATTTGGCAATTCTTTTTTGGAAGTATGCGTAGTTGAACCGACTGCATGACTAAGATAAATTGCGCCTGATTAGTAATTTTGTGAAGTTTCCAATTTGTGAGTTATCACACGTTGTTGTTGAGTGATGATTTTGTGAATTGAATGTGCGTGAGTGAGTTAGTTAGTTTGCATGGCAGGAAATTGCGAATGAGAAACTTAATGCTTCACAGTACCGTGTGAGTTGTGTGCACCTTAATTGTGAGAGAAACGACTGATTTTATTTTCTTGATTTTGCATGATTCTTGAATTGCTTGAGTGCATACATGATATGGATATGATCAAGGCCTTGTTGTTTTTAAATTTCAGTCACTTGGCCAAATAGCTAACCTTGTGGTAAATGGATAATTGAATCCTTTGCACCCTTTTGAGCCTAAATGTGAATAATTTTGTCATTGAACCCTAAGCCAAATTTATGTGCTTCTGTTATACACATACACCTTTTCTAGGTTGTAGAAGAGGATTGTTATGGATCAAGACAAATTTGTTCCAAATTTGGGGGTGTCTTAGATGAATTTTGATTTAGGGAAGTGATTTATCAAACACACATAGAGAATCAGAACTATGTTCCCTTGTAGTATCCATTAAAAAAAGAGAAGAAAAACAAAACAAAAAAACAGAAAAAAGGAACAAGATCTGAAGGTAAATATATATCAACAAAATCTCTGTGTGTTGTGAATAATGACTTGATACAAAGGTTTGGTGGTCACAAGCAGAAATTGATTCTTCAAGTGGACAGGGAATGGAAAATGCTCTCCTAGAACCTAAATGTTTGAGTTATGAGAAAAACCATGATTCCTTGTTAGTCTAGCCAAGTTACAAGCCTGATAAAGTCCTTAGTGATCCATATTGTGTGTGTGTAATTACATTGATTAGATGATGTGTGAATTTGAGATTTATAATTTTAGTCAGTTTAAATGATAGACACAAAGCAGAGACACTTGTGTGCTAAGTGAAACACTAGCCTTGTGAGGAGTGAAGCATGGTTAATCTTCTTGAATACTTGTCATGCCTGCTAACTCTGAGTGCATTTTTTGCTCAATTCCATCATAAAACCATGACTTATGTGAACTTAAGAATTAGAAATTGAACTTGTTGAAGGATATGCAATTATCTCAGTTATTGTGATTGGTTACAACTTAAACATTGCCATTGATCTAACTTAGTATAGTTTTAGTTTACTTTTGCTTGAGACAAGCAAAGCTTTAAATTTGGAGGAGTTTGATAAGTGTTATGCATACGTTATTTGTATATTGAAATCACATAGCAATTATCTCATTTTCTTATGTTTTATTGCTCATTTTGTGTTAAAACAGTAAGACTTAGCTTCTTATGAGTTTTTATTCAGAAGATACTAAAGTTAATGATTTTAGAGTAATTTTTGTTGTATTTTGTGTATAGTTCAATGTAGCAGAGACATAGAAGAGGATGAATGAACAAAAGTGTCGCGCTCAGTGTAACCTCCTCACTCAACGAGTAAGAACCGCTTAGCCCAAGCTAGCTGCTTAGCGCAAGGAACCACATTGGAAGACAGTTGTCATGAACAAGTGCATTAAGTGTGCATCCTGGGCTTAGCGATTAATCCAATTGGACATGCGCTCTTAGTGCGAGAGTTGCGCTAATCGCACAAGAGAGTTTTGATTGGCCAATTAGTTGGTGCAACATATAAAAGGAAAGAAAACATATTTTGTTTCCTTATGCACGAAGGAACCAAAGGGAGCAAAGAAACAAGGAAATAGAGGAAAACAAGAAGCAAGTGCAAGGGAAATCCTTTCCAGAGCTCTAGCCAATCCGTTTCAATCCATTTTTCTTTCATTTTCTTCCCTTTCATCCCACCTTTATTTTTTGTAAGTCTCTCATGACAATGAGAGCCTAGAATCACCCGTTATTGGGAGCTCTGCATACTGCGATGTAATGATTCTAACATATTTGTTAATATAATGTTTTTATTATTATTCATCCCTGTGCTTATTTACATACGTATGATCATCCATCTTTATGTACTGCCTTAGGATATAAATATTGGGAAGGGTATCTAAAGTGAGTAATATCTAGGTTCATGCATCTCTGCTCTTAATGGAAATCATTTAGTAATCAATTGCTAAGGGATTGAGAGCGATATTAAGTGATTTAGGTTTTTTCATTCGAGGGATCTTAGTTAGAATAGACTAGTAGATGCAGGTAATAACCATATTAATGTTAAGAAGAGAAAAATCCATTAAGAGATTACATTAAGAGAAGTTCTGACAAGTAGAGCCCCCAACAAGTTCTTTAGATCACCACAACACCATCTCACAACTTTGAGTGTTTATTTTCTCAACCTTCATATTCCTTGCTTTGTAGTTAATTTTTTTTTTTATTATACTTGTTGTTAATGAATGAACAAAATTCGATTTGAGTCAATAATTGCTTAATCATCATTATATATATAACCATATTAATGTTAAGAAGAGAAAAATCCATTAAGAGATTACATTAAGAGAAGTTCTGACAAGTAGAGCCCCCAACACGTTCTTTAGATCACCACAACACCATCTCACAACTTTGAGTGTTTATTTTCTCAACCTTCATATTCCTTGCATTGTAGTTATTTTTTTTTAATTATACTTGTTGTTAATGAATGAACAAAATTTGATTTGAGTCAATAATTGCTTAATCATCATTTTATATATATATATATATATTACTGAGTACAAACACAATCTTTGTAGAATACGATACTCGATCTTATCGTTTTATATTACTTGGTACGCTTGACAAAAAAACAACAACTCACCTGTCATAGTTATCGGCACATACGCCAATGAGCTTTGTGCCATGTTAGCAACAGGCAAAGGTGAAGCAATACTGTGTGCAACTGTTGCAAGAGATGTTGCTGTCTTGATGGAATTCAAAGGTGTTTTTCTCAAGGAAGCTGCTAACTGTGTTGTGCATGAACGCACATCAAAAGGCATTGTTGGTTTGGTTGATGTGTCTGCTGCAGGAGAAGTTGCTATGCCTTGTAACACATTGGGCATGTTCCGAGCATGTGCTACTGAAGATGGATATTCAGAGATTGCAATTTGGCCTTCTTCCTAGATTTTTTGTCTTAAGGAAACTTATTTGTTTTCTATGATTAATTTGTTCCAGATTAATATCTTCCTGCTTAAGTTTAATCACCTTTTCATCATCGGTTACTTAGCAAGCAGCATTGGCAGTGTGTGTGTCCTACAATTCTATGTGATCAGCGTTTAAATGCTATCATGATTTTCTCTGTCATTGTGTGATTCAATGTCAGAATTGGAGTTTTATCGGGAATTTTTGGTCGTGAGACCTAATGTAAATGTACAACTATGCAAACATATGGAAATCACAAAGTTGTTATCTCACACTTTATTTAAGGGTAAAATATATTTTTATTTCATAAACTATTTAGAGGGTTTTTTTTAGTCCCTCCACTAAAATGTTGACCAATATTGGTTCCTCATCTATTTTTGTTCGACTGTTAGTCTCCGCCGTTAAGTATTCTCAATAAAGGATAACATGACATTTAATTTTAAAATATTTGTGGCGGTTTTTATTTTTTGGAGGTTCAAAATCATAAAAAATATACCAAAAGAATGTAATGAACTTCCCTCGAATCAAAACACATTTTATTTTCTTTCTGGTGTTTTTTAGCTTGCAAAAAAGAAAACTGTCACAAATATTTTAAAATAATTAAAATTTAACTGATATGTCTCACTAAAAATCAAACGAAAAAATATATAAGAAAACAAGATCAATCAACATTTAATTGAGGAACTAAAAAATAAAAACCTTAATTAAGGACAACCCTTTATTTAATAAATTTCCTCATGATTTTATTGTTTTTAGGATGAGGCATCCTTAGGATTTTTGGATTGCTTAGGGTGAGGCATCCTTATAAGAAAACAAAAATATATTTTGGATTGTAAAGATTGTGTTGTTGTACTATTTTGATATTAATTGGAAAAAATCTTAAACGTGACTTGGGGACTAGAAGTAGGTAAAAAATGGTTGGAGACCAAATCAAAATAAAATCATGGTGCAATTTTTTCTAGCCCTACTCATTTAATTTAGTGTATTCAATTGATAATAATTTTGCATATCTTAAATATATTTGTAGCATTTTTTTAAAAATTACGGATTTAGTTATCGTTATCAATTGAATTGTTTCTACTTGGTTGTTCCTTTTCAATACATTAATATATCCTCCACTTGTTTGATAAAAGCCATTTGCGAGAAAATAAAATCAAACTCAGTTCACCCATCTTATTTTTACTAGCCATTTGGGTAACAGAGGGAAAACTGGAAAAGGGATTAGGAGTATATAAACCTAGGGAGGAGAGGTCACATAAAAATTAAAAGCAAACTTCATTCATTAAGTATGAACATACTTGCATTCTCTTTTATTTAATGTTTTATTCCAATAATATTGGTATCAACTCTTATTCTTGTTATGGCCTTTTAAAAAAAAAAATCAACTCTTATTCTTGTTTGCGTGATATATGAAATAATTTATTTGTCAAGTTTAAGTTGCTAATAATGTTTAACAATTAACTAATTATTGGAGGTTGATGCCTTTCACATTTGAAGGTTGATTGATGTCTTTGATACAAGTGAATAGCATATTTATAAAATCAACTTTATTATCATTAATTCATTTTTTAGTTTTTTCTGTTCATCATTAAGACTATCTTTAGTCATATATATAATAAACAAATACATAATTAGTCAAGACTAATAAAAATGATTAAATTGGTTAATTTTAATTTTATTTTAAAATTGCCTATGATATTAAATGATTTTTTTCTTTCAAACCACATGTATCATCTATCCGAGTCCATCATATTCGAACTAGATAGGATCATTATGTATAATAAAGTTTTCTTTTCAAGTATTTAACACAATTACGTACTCAGAACTCGAATCCAAGATCTCTTTGATTAAGTTGGAACAATCTCTTGTTAGATTATTCATGTGCTTGGTGGTTGACATTAAATGATTTAAATGGTGGTTGTTTTTCAAAAGATAATTTTTTTCCAGCAAATGTTTGTTTTGTTAATACCCTATAAATGCATTCACTTTCATGTGAAACGGGTGTATATCTTACAATTAATTAAAACAAAAACTTTGCAATTAATTTATTTGAAAGTAGTCTTATGTTTCTTATAATTGAGATAAAATGTGTTTTGTTTCTTATATGTAAGACGAGAGATAGTATTACAAGGGATAGAAGTAGAAAAAAGTAATTAATAACATTAAAACATAAAATGATTTTAAAACTTATTTTTCTTCTCACATGATCATTATTATGGAATGAAGGAAGTATCACAAATGACTATGTTTGACAAATGTTTTTAGCTAATTTTTAATTTTTTACTAGCTAAAAAGTTTATTTTTTCTGATAAACTAACTTTCTTTTAATAATTTCTATTATTTTTTTAGTAGATTCTAACATTTTTTGAAACATTACTCAAAGTAATATTTTTTAAACATTAACTTCTATTTTTTTAAATTTACTTTTTTTTATTCCTAAAATATTTATTTAATTTTCTTATTACCTTTTTAAGTAGAACACAATTTTATTGTTTATATATTTTTTTCACTCATTCCTCCCTGTATATTTTTTTATATTACACTATTTATTTTAATCATTGTATGATCTATAATATTTATTTTATTATTTCAACATTATACTTTACCAAATTGACAATAGTACATGTTAGATTTATTTAATTTTTAAATAATTATATATTAGATATTTTTTAACTATTACACTAATTTACATAATAAAATTATAATTTCTACTTAATTTTATTTTTTAAATTTATTCTAAATTTAATTAAAATATTTTAAGATATAGTATATAAGATTAATAATAGAATTCATAATATAAAAAATATAATAATTGAAACTAAAAATGTAATGAAAATAATTTACTTATAAATAAAAAATTGTAAGAATTTAAAATTAATTAAAAAACTAAAATTATAACCCTTCAAAATTTATTTTTATTCATAAAAAAATTGAAAGCTATATAAAAATATCATATAAATATGTCAATTTTTATTATTTTATATTTTCCAGTTATTTTAACTGTTAATCTTTTCAAATAATTATGATTTAATAAACTGATTTTTCACTTTCTAATTATTTAGTTATGAACTAACGTTTCAGTTTTCGGTTTTATAATTTCTTCATGACTTTTAAGTTTTAACCTTAACATAGTGATTGGCTGCATCTTAGAAACCGGTCTTTTTCACATTTAATACATGTGATTTGCTTTCATTTTGAAGAATCATTGCATACGAAATCCCTTTTCTTTCCCTCCTCTCATTTATTTTTTTTGTAAATGAAAACATCTCTATCTTGAAATTCAACATATGTCACCATTATATTGTCCATTGTGTGTAAATATGGACCTATTGTTCCAATTTGAACTACAGAAGTTTTTCCTAGGTTTTTACTGTCATAACAGCATGAAATGTTCGCTGTCACGTGTGGTATGATAAAGAAAAAACTTACCTGGCATGGCAATGGTTTTTAGTTCTCCAACCACCTCTAATAATAAATTATTTTGGAATACGTCAGATATTGCTAAATGTTAGAAAACGTTGTATTAGAAAACTCCGTTGTTTATCACAAAATAAGCTGTTATTCAAAATTCTAATCCACTCAAACATCAAACAAATGACAGAACAACAACCACTCGGTGATTGAACCGGGTTTCCACATCAACATTCCAAATGCATACCCTTGCACCGACAGAATTCATTGAGTGACTGTTTTTTTAAGATGAGTATTAGTAATTAATTTATTAGTTTTTATTAGAGAGAAATTGGATGTCACATCTTCTTTCACACATTAACTCAATCTTCTAACTCCTCATTGACTGATTGGTTATATTAATGGTGATCATGACATATTTAAACATAATTTATTATTGTAAATATGTTCCAATTTTATATAGAGATCATAACACATTTAAACCTAAGTTATTATTTTATTTCTTAAATTATGGTCGTTTTTTTAATTTACTGTACACTATTTATGATATATTTCAAGCTATTTTTCAATATAATTTATAATGTATGATTAAAAAAACAGTTTAATATATGTGATTCAAAACAATGAAATTGATTTAAAATATAATTTTAAAAATTGATTTTGGAAAAACTGGAGTTTTTTTTTTTAAGAAAAAATAGTTTTACAAATTGAAAATATTAATTTTCTTAAATGATAAAGTAATTTTTTCACGTATAAATTATAAATGTAATTTGTAAGTTTCACATCACACAATTCTTTTTTAAGAATAAGCTTTTACTTTTTTCAAAATCAATTCAACCCGTATTAAATTTGATTTTGAAGGGAATGTTTTTGCCAAACTAGTGTTTAAATTGGAGAATGATTTCAATTGAATTTCCACTTAATTTTTTCGGTGAAAATCTCCACCAAGAAAACATCATGCCCCCATTTTTTATTATTTGATTTTTTTTAATTAAGGACTGAAAATTTACTAGACAAAATAATCACATAAGAGGATCCAACCCTGTTTATATTGGTGCATTTTGATTCAACCTTATTTTGTAGGAAACCAAACAGGCTATAAATCTTCCAAGAAAATTGATGACGGGCTTGTTAATTTTTGAGTTACTAAATTTCACTCTAGTTTGAAACAACTCACATATTTGCCTTATTAGTCATTATCAAAGACTAATGCTTTGGTATCTAACTTTTTCAGGGCTGACTTTAAGAGTACATAAGTTCACTCTTAAACTGAAAGCAAATCACAGCAGTTTACACGCATTATTACCTGGTTGAGTAAAAAAAATATGTGATCTAAACTATCAAAGGATTAAAGTCATGAAAACTTTGGATGTCATAGTCATATTATAAATTGGTAATTTATTTTCCAAACTTTTGTTCCTCAATCCTTTTCTTGCTTCTCTGGTTGCTAAAAATCAACATGACTACATGCATATTAGATTCACATTTTAGTTTTTTTTTTTTTTTTTCAAATGATGCAAAGTTTCTAAAGGATTGCCACACTAAATAAAATATGGCTGGCTTAGCAAATAAACAAACGATTAATTGACTTGATATTAAGAAATAACTCGAAGGAAAAGGGGAAAAAATGTTTCCATTCAATTACATCACTATTTGAAAGAGCTTATAATTATTACAAATAATTACTAAAGAAAAAATAAATCTACAACTTGGAGAATGAGAAAAGATAGCCCCAAAAGCCAAAAAAATGAATTCTCTCACCTCTTTACCTAACGCATTTTAAACTTTAGTGTATAAAGTAATCATTTTCTATTTCAAGACACTGATAGAAAAATAAAATTTAAAAGGGAAAACAAAACAAAATTCCTAGCAAAGTCAAAACTTTCTACTTCTGACTCTACAATAATGGCCTATGCAATCACTGATCAAAATAATCTGAGATTGCATAATCCATAAGCAAATGAGAAGCAGTGCATTTTAACCTGCGGCACAATCTTGTAGATGAGGGTGACTTTGGTTTTTGTACTTGTGCCATAATGGCTTATACCTGCCTATAGCTAACTTCAGCCATGGTTTCATGTTCCCATTAAAATGAATAACTGCTGCACTTTCAATGAGGCGGTTGTCAATGTTTAGGTCATAACCCAACCCTAAAACATGCCATCTTCTGTCAAGTGGTTCTGTCAAACCATAAAAACTTAAAAGAGCAGGTGGAAGCGTACCGAGTTTCCAGAGTGTCCCATCAGCATTCTGCTCCTGCCAATAATGATACCTTGCAGTCACATTTGCTTTCCTCCATGCAACCAAGTCAAAAACATTCATACCAAGTGCCCATCCACATGCTTGTGGATCAAACTTTGAGCTTATAATTGAATTTGAGAAGTTGAGATACTTGTAGTACCTATGAAAGGCTTCTAGACAAGTTTCAACAGCTCCATTCACATTTCCATGCAAATCCAGTGAGAAAAGTGGGGTTAGGTCCTTCTGAACAACAACATCATCATCGAGGAAAACAACCTTCTCAAGTAGTGGATAAATCTCAGGGATGTAAAACCGAAGATGATTTAGTAAAGACAAAAACTTGGGGTTTTGCAATTTTGGCTCAACATTTGCACCTTGATAAGGTCCAAAATAAAAGGCTCGTGATTCTGGAATGCGTAGTTGTTTGACAATTGGAGAATAAGATTCATTCAACCAATGAAACTTCTCAATATTCTGAACCTCTAAGGTAGCCCCTTTAAAGTCATTACTGAAGAACCATGCTTGCATTGCTCCATAATTGATACCATCAGTAACAATGTGAAAGACTAACTGTTTTGGATGGTCAGCATTCATGACAGTTGAGTTAACAACTACAGATGTAGCCAGTACATTATCTGAAAAAATGCAGAAATGATTTAGATTATTATCTGTGAGCCGTGGGGAGATTCTACTCTCATGTGAGAGTTTTTGCAGGGATGGCATCTTCAGCCAATCAGCCATAAGTTTCACATTTAAGCAATGAAGACTCTTGGGTAGTGCTTCAGCTGATATTTGAGCAAACACAGTACTTTGAATTGTCGCTGTATTTGCACGCTCTTCAAGTGCTTGAATATGTGATTTCATTGTTGCTATAGTGGTTGCAATGTCATAATGAACATCTTGTGCCTTGAAAATTAGAGAAGACAAGCTTTTAATAATTGGCTCGGCTTCCTCCATGGTCACAGGCTCCCCAGTCATGGCAGCTTTTGAAAGCAAAAGCTGACAACTTCTAATCTTTGAGCTAAGCTCCCAGGCAAGGTGAAGATTATTGTGCTCTTTGGCAATAATCACATAAGCCTTGGCCAGAACCATTTGCTCTGCTAACTGCCGTGAAAAGGATGTTGCACTTAAAATTTCCTCAGTAAAATTATATCTCTTGGCAAAATGTTCAACTTTAGCATTTCTCTCCTGCAAAGTAAGTAACTTGCTCTGTAAGTACCCACTACCCAGAGGGGGTGGGGGAAGGAAACAATTGTAATAGCAAATAGCAATGTCACTGAAAGCATAAAAGTCATTCCGTTACATGGAGCACAAAATAGCTGCACAACAATGTAAAATTGTTCAAGCATTAACAGTTATATTACATCGCATCGAATGACTTATACAAATGGATAGGTTTTCTGTGTCCCTTGTCCTTCATTTCAAGTTTCAACAGATATTTCAATTATTTTCCTCATGCATTAGAAGAAGAATCCCTACCAAGGCACACTTACCATGTATAATATACTTCACGTTTTACACTTCAAATGACCAATTATTCAAATTCTGTTTAGAATATCATCCAAAAACTTGAGTGTACAATTCTTTCTTTTCTTTTCTTTTTGTTTTTAATACCATTAATTGCTATAAATAACACCATAATCATGAAGAAGCTTTCACAGACAAGCATGTGTTTAGATATTTTTCTCAATGTAGGATGACTGAAAAAAAAATGAACTACCACAATTGTGAGGAAAGTGATATAATTATAAATTAAAAAGCTTTATAGTTAACACAATGTTGAAAGGCAGATTGTTTGTGCAACATAGCTAGATATATATCTACAAACTGGTGAAATAAACTAAACAAGTATTAGATTAATATTGAAGAGCGGAATGACTATAGGAATTAGTCACAAGCACTGGAGGCATAAGAAATGATGAGCCAATTATTAAAAGCTTGTCTTCTATATAAATGAATACATTCGATGTGATTTCATTATCTTATGTATGTATTAGACGTGGGTCCAAACACACACTAAACAGTTGTCAAACACTACATGAGTTCTATTACAGTATGTCCTTATCTGTTCTTCGGTCATTTTTTCATTAAAAGCCAAAAAGAAATATTAAAACAAATTCCCTTTCCAATAGGCAAAGAGTCCCAGAGGGTTCCTGACGCCCAATACCTCATCCACCCACAGACAGTATTACTGTGACCATAACAATGTACAATTATAAGTCATAATTTATTTAATCTATTAAAAAAAAGGCAAATCATAATTTACAACGAGAAATAATCAAGTAACAAGTCTTCTTTCAGTTTTTATAGCACATCTTATTGCCAGAGTAAACTTAAATATCACTCTAACTACTAGACTATTATCTCAGCATCAACCATAGTCCATAGCCTATATAACATCACAAACCACAGGAAGATCGACCTACACTAATGTTAAGCTTCACTTCAGAACAACAAATAGCAAAAGGTGATTTGTCACATATATACCGGTACACCATATTTAAAAGTAACCACCACAATTGACTCCCAAAATTTCAATTATGAAGTAACTACCTAAATTTAACTCACTCTTTTTAGTGTCTAGTATATAGAGGATCAAAAATAAGAAATATTTCTCGAAGCCATAACGCTATGATTTCTGTCTAATTCTTTGCACAAAAGAATAATAAAAAATGGAAACAAATACCACGAATATGAAAAGAGGAAGCCTACAACCACACTACAAGGAAGATTATTAACAAATTAACAAATATTCACAAAACCAATGAAAAAAAGTAGAAGCATTCAATTCCACAGATATCAAACTTGTAAATGTGAAACAAGAAAAAGACACAGTTGTGAGATTCAAGATCGAACATGATGCACATTGACAATTTCCAATTCAATTGCTTCAAAACATTCAAAAAAAAAATCCAATATCTTCTTGTATGCTAAATTGCTTTATATGTGTGTGTGTGTATATATATATATATATAACAATTGCTAAATTGCTAATGCAAACAAAACAGTATTAAGCAAAATTGTAAATACAAATATAAGTTACCACTTACCAGCTAGAAATTAATATAATTACAAAAACAGAATCATTCTTTCATTTGTTCATTTATTCATTGAAATGGATTGATAGAAAACAGAGGGAGTGAGGGTACGACGTCGTTTTACCAGAAGGGGGTGATGGACCCGATCTTCGCTATGATTGTACTGCACAAAGAACAAAACCAAACCGGCGAGAGAGAACGCGCCGAGAAGCAACCAGATCCAATGGGAGAACCGCCGCCGAACCGGGCGCCGAAACTCGGCGGCGCGCCGCCGCATTTTCCGGCCGCAATTCACCGCCGCAGAAACGAAAAACCACCACACACGCCCATCTTCACGATTCGATCCGAGGAATGCACGATGACCCTGTTGTTAGCACCCTCGTGTCTCAAAAACCAATGATCACTCACTCCGCGCCACGTGACGCGCACGTGCCGAGCAAGAAGGAATCAGAAGAGAAATAAAGAAAAGAACGAACCCAGTTGGTTGCTTGCGAAGGAGGCGAGAGAGCGATTTATTGTTATAGCTTTTGTATGTGAGTGACAGTAAAATAGTAAAATGGGAGTGGAGAATGTTGAGACCGACAAATGGGAAAGGAGTAAAAGAAAGAGGATGAAAAAAAAAAGAGAGGAGCTGAGAGTTACTTGCAATGTTTGGCTTTGGATTCACCGTGGATTGGTGAAACAACCTGGTAAAATATTTAATTAGAGAACCGACGAATAAACAAATACAAGACAAAAAAGATTGTGGAGGAACGCCGGCACATGATCGCATGTGAGTGTGATAGGGTTATGTGGTGACACTTTTGGATACACTAGTTAGATTTGTCCCACTAAATGTATTTAGAGTTTTAGACCAACAAGAAATCATTTTATTTTTTTATTTTTAAGGTGGTTTATTATTATTATTATTATTATTTAATTATTATTATCATCAAAAAATTGTTGAACCGTCACAACATATTGGTTATTAATATTGAAAATCCTTTTGGTTTTGAATAAAATTTATTCAGTCGTTGTCACATCTCGATTATTGTTTTTGCGCATCGTTCTGGTTTTGAAAGAATCTTCTTCCTATGTTTATTCTTCTGAACCTCATCCTTTAGATTGTCCTTGAGAAGAATGTTAATTCATCATCCTCTCCTGAAGTGAAGTAGTACCTTCTTTTTCTTCTTCTAAATCTACTAGTTGACGTACAAATTTCCTATAGGAGGTACTAGCCTTAAGGACTATTGCCTTCCCTTTGGTTGAATCTCATCCATGATTTCTTTCTAGTGGGCCTTTAAAGATCCTAGCAACTTATCTAGCTTTAGTGTGTGTAAATATTTTGCTTTTTAAATGGTTGTTACCTTAGGTCTCTACACTTTGGTAAGCTTCTTAGGATCTTTCTGTTTTGATCTTAGGTATTGTATGGCTTCTCCTCTGATTTGATCTTTACTTGGTTAGTCCCATCATGGGCCACTTGAAGTGTATCCCAACAGTAGTATTAGTCACTTCCTCAAGATCTTCTCCTCCTATGTTGTTTGGTATGCTCAACCCTTAGACGTTGTGTTCTGATACCAACTAAAGTGGATTGGTTGGTCATCAGTTAATCACTAAAAGCGGGGTTGAAGTGGACCAATTTTGATACCCTCATGTTCTAATACTTGACTACGCATACTTTTAGAACAATGTTTCATTGTACAATGAATCTCACAATCAAGTCTCACTTGATCTGCCATTGAATGAATCATGTATTCTAAGGGCATTATAACACTATATAATTAATAACATAATAATTGACATGCATCATGTATATACAATATATATATATATATATATATATATAAACTAAAGTTACGATACAAATATAGTTTGAAATAGATTGGCCACTAGGCCTAACTCCAACGATCTCCCATTAGCACTAGTGACAATCGAGCATAAACCTAATGCCTATCAGTCTAGTGTAAGCATTATGCTTCCACTAAGCAAGGTGCTCCATAAGTGTGAGTCAACAACATTTGATAATGTTGGCTCTCGGCATATCTCTTGAATGAGATGGAAACATCTAAGTATATGGGTTTGCGTTGCTAATGAGATATGGATTCCTTAGCCTGTGCGGTTACTCTATTATTATCACAATAAAGGTCAATCGAGAATGTGATGCTAGGAATGACGCGAAGTTCAATAATGAAATTCTTGATCCAAACATCCTCCTTAGCTTGCACCAAGGGCAGTTATATACTTAGTCTTTTTAATATAGAGTTGACAATTTTCCCTTGCCTGGAACTCTTCCAGCTTACAACATCCTCATTCATGCAAAACACAAATTGCAATTGTGATTAAGAATCATTTGTATCGGTTTGGAAGCTAGCATCAGTGTAACCTCTTATAATGAGCTCTTCCTCACCTCTATATATCCAAAATGAATTCTTAGTCCTTCTCAAGTACTTTAGGATATTCTCGACAATGGTTTGGTGACCATCATCTAGATTAGATTGGTATATTCTCATCATGATCAAAGCATATGAGACATCTGGTCGAGCAACATCGTGGCATACATGATAGATTGTGGCATAATCAAGAAAACCTTCTTGGAATCATGCATACTAAACCACCTAAGCACTTTGTCAATATATGTACTTTGACTAAGGCTAAGTAGTCTCAACGATCTATATCTATAAATCATAATTCCTAGCACATAGGATGCTTTGCCTAAGTCTTTCATCGAGAAGCAACTTCCTACCTATGTCTTTACGTGTTTTAGTGTCAGGATGTCATTTTTGGTGAGTAGTATGTCATATACACACTAGACTAGAAAAACAATTGAACTGCCAATAACCTTGTTGTAAACACAAGGATCATCTTCGTTCTTAAATAACTAAATTGTCTCACAATCTCATAAAAACGAAGTTCCATCTTTTAGAAGCTCACTCTAACCCATAATTGTATCTTTTAACCTTGCATACCTTCCCAGCTTGGTTTGGATCAACAAAACCCTCAAGTTGTGTCATGTACACATCCTTAAGAAAATTCTCATTAAGGAATATGGTTTTGACATCCATTTGCCAAATCTCATAATCATGGTACACAAAATAGCAAGTAGGCTTCATACCGACATAAGTATCACAACTGGGGAAAAGGTCTCATCATAGTCTATACCGTGAATTTGTTTGAAACCTTTCGCCACTAGTCGTGCCTTAAAGGTATAATTATGATAACAACATCATCATCACCATCATCATAATAATCTTAATAATAATAATAATTAGTTAATTACCAGTTACCACCAAACCCAATCAAGTCAACCCCCCCCCCCCCCACACACACACACACACACACACACACACATATATATATATATATATATATATATATATATATATAAAATTTACTTCCAGAAAACAAAAACAAAAAAATTAACTAATTGTATAATTTTGGGTCCTCTCTTATGTGAAATGGAATCTCAATTTCACTCTCAATTGATGGAGTTCTCTTCTTTTTCTCTTTATTTATTTGCTTATTTAGTTGAGTGCTTATTTAGCCTTATTGTAAGGGTCTTGCATATGATATGTTGCGGGTTCGAACTCTAGTCTCCTTAGGAGTGAGGTAAATGTAAATATCTCTATAAGCGCTCTTTGAACACGAAAACTTTGTACTGGATGCTATACCCTTGCCTTAAATTTTAAAGTAACAAAAAAAAGCGTTGTTGTAACTGAGTGGTCAAATTAGGGCATGGAATTGATATGTGAGTATGGTTGAGCATGAAGGATACTCGTGGGGTTTCGAGTGACACGTGTTGGGAGATAGCATCTTTGTTCAGTGACTGTGAGAGCGACAAATGTATGATTTGGCTCGATTCAGTTTATCATCACAAGATCTATCTCTTGCTGGATTGGATGCCATTTCTCAATTGTTGTGTCATGTACACATCCTCAAGAAAATTTTCATTAAGGAATACGGTATTGACATCCATCTGCCAAATCTTGTAATCATGGTATGCAACAATAGCAAGTAGGAATCAGATGGACTTAAGCATTACAATTGGGGAAAAGGTTTCATTCTAATCTATATCATGAGAAATTAGATGTAGCTCTGTTTGAGTGAATCAGTATAAACTCAAGTGTTTCTACTTCTTTATAAAGTTATTTGACTTTTATTCTCTTGTGCTTATTTTGACAAACTTTGTCACACAAGTGTTTAATTGAAAACCTTTATGAAAACACTATTTTATCAAGCATTGGACGATAGTCTATTGTTTAATTGAAACCTCTGTGAAAACGCTTTCTATTGTCAAATTTAATAACTTTTGTGAAAATGCCCATTTTTCTTCTGGTGAGGATTTCACTTAATTTAATCATGAGCCATTAGGATTGTATGAATTTTTATTTGGATTAACATCAAATGAAATCTAACTATTTGAGGATGTTTGGTTCATTGTCTGCACCAATCAGTAGCTTATTGTGTGATTCATGGACATGAATAGGGGCACATTCAATGGGACATAAAATATCCATGTTTTAGATCCTTAGTTATTATTTTAGGCAATATTGACTTTTTTGGTACTTGTCTAAGCACTCTTTGGTGATTAAGGGAATGCAATATTGGATTGTTTTGGTACTTTTACGTTGTCAAAGTTGAATATCATACTTACATTCATTCCTTTTCCGGTACATTGTTGGTTTGAACAATGTTCCTCTCACCTTTTTTTCACTTTGTTTTGTAGCTTTGTTTTGGTATGATTCATTTGTGAATACACAAAATTTTTCCAGTCTCTTTAAATAGCACCAATTTCATAACCATATTCTATTATGAATAAATGTTTGTTGTACAAATCTATCTTTATTTGTATTATTTTGGTCAAAATTTTGACACATTGTGTTTTTATCTAAAATTTTGTTTTGTTAATTTTTGAAATAAGTAATATATGACATCCTTGATGTGAAGTGTCCTTAGCGATTTATGTGATATGTCATATTGACTTACAATTAAAAACTCAAAAATACTTTTGAAAGACAAGACTATATTGCTCAGACCATGATTCCTTATTGCTCCCTTCATTTGTTACAAAATGACATGTGTTTGCCAATTAGATTTAATTTTATTTGTCTCAATTAGATTGTTTGATCAAATATATTAACATATGAATGTTGCATGAAATTTTTATTATAATTACCCATTAGTTATATTAGATATTAGTTCCTTGTTGCTCCATTAAAAACATAATTTTTAATCAATTAAGTAGATTAATTAACTAGTTAATTGGATCTTAAACAACTTTTCATGTAAGTTCATTCTTATTTGATTCTTAGAAAATTTATACTTCCTACATTGCTTTTACAAAAATTAATTAATAATTTCAAGGGAGAAAGTTTAAGTATGAAACTTATATAATTATGATATACTTTTGGCCAAATGATTTAAAACTTTCAAATTTATTACTAGTTAGAATTAGATTATCACTCTTTAATTGTCTCAATGTTTCTGTCACGTGCCTTTATGTATACATTTTTTTTGTTGCTTTGGTTTATTATACTTAGTATTGGTTGTAATTATTAAATTTCTATTTCTTAAGCTTGTAAATGTCTCTCAATCAAGTTGTTGTGAAAAGAAAGAAAGTTGAGTGGATTGATAAAAATATTGAAGATTTCCTAAAAGTGTGCATCAAAGAGGTTCGCGTTAGAAATAAACCTTATACCCACTTCAATAAGATTGGTTAGGAAAATATTGCAGAAAAATTCAACAAGACATCAAAGTTAAACTATGAATTCAAACAGTTCAAAAATAGGTGGGATAATTTTAAATAAGAGTGACAATTACAGACTAAACTTATTGAAAATGATATTGCTATTGGTTAGGATGTAGAGAAGAAGATTGGCTACTAATGATATATGGTGGGAGGCCAAAATGCATATATGCATATGTGTAGTATTTCTTTTTAAAATAAAATTTGTGTTTTCATACGATGTTAATTATTTCTTACTTCTTTTTATAGGAGTCCTAAAGTAACAAAGTTTAGAGAACAAGGCTTGAAATTTTTGTCTGAGACGATATTTCCCTTTAAGGGGATTATTGTTACTAGTTTTGCAACATATGTACCACCAGAAGATTCCACTACTACAAAAAGCATTTTTTACAGCGTTGATTTTATGTTGGTTGATCAAAAACTGACATAGAAAGAACACGATGACATTTTTGAAATTAAATACAATAGCTTTATGACCGTTTTGCAAAAATCATCTTAGAAAGTTGTCATTCTAAGACGATTTTTGATAACCGTCTTATAATGTTTTGCACTATATTATATTTCTCCTTCCACTCTCTCGCTCTCTCACAACTTCCCCTTCGAATCTCCCTCTAGGGTTCCCAAGCCACCACCTTAGCGCCGCTCTAGGCAACGCCGTCCTTCCCAAGGAGACCACCCAACGCCGCTAGCAGATTCACTGTCTCCAGTCCATGCTCCACCAATCCACCGTCACTTACGACACCAACCTCGCCTTCAACATCGAAAATTTTGTCATTTCCATCTTCTTCAAAAAAACCAACTTGAGGAAATGAACCTTCACTTCGACACGCTCGTTGGAGAAAAGGACTACGAGGTTGCGATTCTCAAGCGCTAACTCAACGACCTTGTCATGCATCTCGAGAATGAAAACAACACTCTTGTTAAAGAGCGTGACAGACTCGTTCGCGAGACGAAGCGGCTGGAGGAGAGCATCAACAGAGAAAGGAAGCTATTGGGGAAAGTTATGAAAGTGCTATTAGGGAAGGAGCTTGTGGTTGCAACACGGACAGATACAAAGGGGCAAACAACACTTCACATGGCAGTGAAAGGACAAAGTCTTGAGGTGGTGGAGGAGTTGATAAAAGCTGATCCCTCAACAATAAACATGGTTGATAATAAGGGTAACACAACATTGCCATCAATTCAATTAATTATCTTAAACTTATTTTCACCCACTTTGATAACAATTACAGGGACCAATATTTAGAGCTCCACAAAGAGGGCAAGAACCATGGCCACATCATCCACAGCCATTGAACTCGCTTTGAAGGAGGCTGTTTCCATATATACTCATTGTCTCAATGACCTTGTAATGCTTCTGATTCAACTTTCTCTATTCTTCAATTCAAATTTCCAAGGTTTTTGAATTTCATTATGTACATTGTGTAAAAATGTAGTGAACTGAAAGGGTTTAGGGATTTTAGTAAAAGTGTAGTATATTGAAGTTGAAAGCTTTATTTTGGAGGGCCTACCCTCAAATTTTATTTTACTGTCTACATTGTTATACTTTATGAGACTAGTGTTTCACTATTCATATGGGATTTTAGGAATTATTGTTCTAGAGCACTCTACACACTGCCCCTTTATACAATAATCTTGCTTCACTTACTTTACAATAGGTTAAATTGAAGGTTTGAATATATTTACAGTATTGGGTAGCTAAGAATATCCTATAAAGTCAGTAACTTTATAGTATTGCTCTATACTATACAACTCCAGTTTTGGCTGTTATTTTGATACTTTGTAAACTTATATTTATAGAATGACAAACATGAAAGAGTGATCAAAGCAAGTCGTGATGTAACAATGAATAGTAAGAAAGTCATATTTCAGCTACACAGGTTATCTCTTTCTCTACTCTCCCCCTTCCTCCTTCTCTCTCTCTCTCTCTCTCTCTCTATATATATATATATATATATACATATATATATATATATATATATATATACATATATACATATTTGCTCATGAGGGTGTTACTTGTATCAGTTGAATTACTTAAAAGTAACAAGATATCTTTTTCATGCTTTTTTCTGTGATTAATTTGTCCTCTGTGCTTTATTTGTTCTTTAATTTTGCATCCGAATCAACTTAGTTTGTATCTTAAAATTGTTATAATGTGACAAGTTAGTTTTCAATTGCATTACTCTCGCATTCATTCTTTATACCTCAATCCCCCTTCTATTTTTTTTAAATGCAAATAGAACGAGTAAATATGAGTTAATAAAACCTTTTCATCTTTTTGAAATATTTTTCTATAGTTAAAGATAAAATAAAGGAAATAGGAGTCCAAATTCTACTCTGATTGTTAATGGTTTATTGTTACATACTTACATGTGATCTTCATTTTCATGATCTTCTTGGCATTACCATATTTGAATTTCTTAATAAGGATGAGTAAATACAATAAAGTGGAAGTACTTGAGAAACCTGAAAAGGATTTAGCAGTTGTGAGAGATCAGTACATGTAATGACTAAGTTCAATTTAGCTAAGTTCAATTTTTGTCTTCCTCAAATAGAGGTTGTTGTAGGGATGGTTCTCATTTTGTTTTAGGTTAGAAAGTTGAACAGTGTGTTTGTGAGTTTTATGGTGTTGGGGGTAAAGAAAAATAAGGTTTAGCTTGTAAGGGAAGAAGTGGGCTGGCAGGGTATTTATAAAGCGGGGAAGATGGAAATGAAGAGAAATTAAAGTGGGTTATTTGCCTTCTATTTTGCATCACGGACTTGGCCCTATTTTGTTGTTGCTACATGCAGGGTAAGGTGGTATTGTGGTAGGGTGCCCTTTAACTCTTTATAGTATTAACCAATTTCTATCTAATACATTGTGTTATTAACTCTCTTTTTATTCCTTTTTTTTTAAAAAAAAAAATCTCTTACGAATTGAAATTTTCAGTTGTGTGATTATATAAAAATTAATTGAAATCATAAATAAATATAATAATAATTTGGTACTATGTAAACCCATTAGATACATTTGACACAGTCTCTTCTTTTTTATCAGGGATGTGGCAGGCGGTGCTGTCATTGTTAGAGAAGCCGGAGGTGTTATATTTGATCCGTAAGTGACTTTAATTGGATGTTGTTGTTCTCAACAAGATAATATGTTATGCTATTCTAGAGTGTTTGAAGTGTTAGGTAGTAGGTATGTTATTTTTTTTACCTGCATGGATCTTCATCTTATGGGCATTTATGTAAATATCATTGGATGGACATGCAATGTGGGAAGAAATTTATGCGCTATTGGCCGTCCTTTTTATTCATTGAGGCTGAGTTACCTGTCAATGTTTTGATTAAGGCTATGAACACTTAAATGAATCACTGCGTGTTTTTATTGAGGTTGACTTACCTGTCAATGTTGTTGATATAAGGCTGAGGCAAGCACATGAAATCATAGAAGAACTACTCAAGCCCATGGTATCTCCTTATAGTTTTAAAGCTCTGAATATTACTTATTATTTTGCATTTGTTGACTTGTTTTACATTGATGAAGTATAATGGTTTGTGTGCCAATTTAACAGGAAGCATCTAGTTTGACAATGCAAACTTCATGTCACTGTGCATTTTGGAGGCATGCCACATAACTTATTCATAATCGTTTAGTTAAAGTTAGAGTTTCACTTTAATAATATATGTAATACTGAAAAGTCTGTATAAGATATTGGAGTGAAACTCTAATTTTTAATTTTTAATTAGAAAATGGTATGAAAAACATGTAAAGAATTGCGTCTAAATTTTTTAGCAAGTCTCATTAATAATCTCAATGTCTATTTTTTTCTTACATGAGATAGTGCAGTTGGCTAGAGAGGATCCAAATCAATGATTAATGGGTAGATGCATATTAATTATGTTTGACACTTTTTTGCTAATAAAGTGGGGACATGGACTCAGTGATGTTTGTCACAGCAACAAGATATTTCCTTGCACAACTTAAGTTGTCAACTAAAATACCATGGTATCTTTGGTATGTCAAAAATCAGGTGAGTGCATTTGAAAATTGTTCTTCCTCTCTCATATATATATATATGCACTAATATTAGTAAATTACTAATTAGTTGCTATTTTGTGTGTCTTATATATTGTAGTTTTATTGCTACTATCTATCTAGCTAGCTAGCTAGGATTTATAATAGAGCTACTCGGAGTCTCTAAATAAGATTAAAAATTATATATAACTCTCCAAAAGTTTGACCCTCCCCGACCCTTGTGTGCAAAAAATTTCTATGATTAATTAATTGATTGATTCCTTGTTTGTACAATTCCGTGAAGGTGAAATGTTTTTCATGGTGGGACCATGGTTGAATAATGGACATGTACATCAAACAACCAAACACATATTGGTTCATGATGGGCAAATGAACTTTGTAATGGGTTTATGCTTAACAATTTGTGTTTTGATGTGATAGATGAAGTTATTGGATCACCGGGAAAATATCTTAGTAGGGTGGAGAAAGAGGTAATTGAGGGCAATGGGATAAATGAACTTCAAGAGCTGAAGGATAACCTTCTACATAGACATAACAGTTATATTACTAATCTGAAGCATGAAATTTCCAAAAAGAAGAAGAAAGAAAAACTGCCAACGGTAAACATATTTTCTTCCAAGAACTGTGTTATAAAAATTGGTGTGGAATTATGTTTAGTACATTTACTAGTCTTGCTTACACTTTAACACATTCATTGTAATATACATTATGTCGTTGAGAACTACAAAATCAAGAGAGAAATTAATTAAGCAAGAAATGAGACTTGCAGCAAAAATCTGTTTTTCAATAAATTTCACCTTGAGAGTAAGTTTTTTTTTTTAAATATAGAAACTACAAATATTTTTTACTAGAGTAAGGTAAGAAAATTAGAATAGCCTTGTATCAATTGTAACAAGTACTTATAGAGAGTATGCTTAAAAAAGTGTGTTGGAGAATATGATATTAATGTTTATCATATAATTACATAGAGCTTCTTATATTCGTTTGTAGCATCTATAATATTTTTAGATTATTTCAAAATGCTTTTTGATGAAACTTATAAAAAAAATTCTTTTTTCTTACTCTAAGTAAGTCTCATGATTAAATTTATAGTAAAAGAACTTATTAATAAATAATATTTATGAGCCTTTTTTATTATTGTTCATTAAAATACACTCTTAAGATTCGTATGAATTTAGCACTTGTGTAAAACCAAGTCTGACTTGGGTATGTTTTGACCTTTAACTATGTTCTCATTGGCCCATGCAGGACGCAGGCAAGGTTGCCTTAGCTAAATGGACTGATTTAGATCAAAAGTAATTAAATAATTGATTTATAATGTAGGAATGCTTTAACAATTTATTTTTTTTTAAAAAAATTCTAAAACGGTTGTCCTAAAAATCATCTTAGAAAATTTATTTTCTAAGACGGTTATTAAGAAAACCATCTTAGAATCATAAATTTATTTTTTTTAAAAAAAATATTCTAAGACGGCTATTTGAAAAATCATCTTTAATTGTAGTTATTCTATGACGGTTTTTCCAAAAATTGTCTTAGAATCCTATTTTTTTAAAAAAAAAGTTACATTCTAAGACGGTTTTTCAAAGAACCGTCTTAGATTGTAGACATTCTAAGACGATTTTTGGAAAAACTGTCTTAGATTGTGATAATTCTAAGACAATTATTTTCAAGAAAACGGTCTTAGAATAATAACTTTTCTAAGACGATGTTTAAGAACTATTGTAGAAAGTTTTGACTTTCCACGATGTTGGCTACAAAGAAGGTTCAAAATCATCTTTGAAAGTGTCATAGAACCGACATAATCTTTTTTTTTTTGCAGTAGTGTTCAGTGCAAGATGAAGAACTCAATGTATGAATAGATAATATGCATGATGATAATGATAATGAGACTGAGATGAGAGTGAATCATACTGGGATAAAAATGACAACTCAAAAAACATATTTTGTAAGAGAAAGTGGGAAAAGGATGAGAGATGAAAGGGTGACAAAAGAATTAGGGCTATTATTAAGCTTTCATCTCAATTAGATCAAGTTCTTAAAAAATTTAACTTAAATTCTGGTGATTCTCCTGATGACCCAACTAGCATCAATGCATGTGTAGAAAATTTGGAAATTCCATCGAGACTTGTGTTTGGGAGTGACATATTTTTCATTGCTTTTAGATTTATGAAGAAAAGGGAAAACATAATTACCTTTGTTTCTTTAAAGGATTTTGAATTGCAACTTTAATGGATAATGTCTCACACTTCAACAAAATTCTCTATTTTTTCTCTATTTGATGTCATGGATACTTACTTGGTTTAACTTAAACAAATATACCTTGTTATGTTAGTTGTGTTATGGACTTAGTTTCCAATTTTGGTTGTGTTATGGATCTTCATTAGGAATCTTAGTTATCTTATGGATCTTAGTTAGTAATTTTGGTTGTTAGGGATGTTGGTTATGTTGTGAATCTCTTTTCTCCCTAATCTCCCATTTGAAGTTGTTAAGTTATGAATCTTGGTTTTAAAATTTACATTTTTTATTATGTCTTCATCTAGTGATGATTCTTCATTATCATTAAATGTCTCTTCTTTGATAGAGTCAGATGATGACCAAATAAAGGAAAAGAAATGTTTGTGTTGATAGTAGTTAGTATTTTGAATAACTTAAAAGTACATATTAAGATTTAAGCATGATAAACTATCATTGGATAACTAAAATTTTAAATGGTCATCCAACACATTATTGTCAAATGTTTAGGATGAAGAAAAAATTGTTTCTTGAATTATGAGACTATTGCAAAGCAAGTACAACTAAAAGTCAACTTGAAATGTGAGAATTCATGAGCAAGTTGACTTATTTTTATACATGCTGAGTCAACCATGTTATGCCAATAATTGTGAGGAAAGATTTAACATTCAAGTGAGACAATATCTAGACATTTTAGTGTCTTAAAAATTGTGTGTATGATTGCAAATGACATAATTAAACATATTGATCCATCAGTTAGAGATGTTCCTTCTAAGATTGAGAGAGATACCTAATATCACCCTTATTTTAAGGATTGTATTGGTGCAATAGATGATACTCATATATGAGTTTATGTTCCTCCTCATCTTCAATTCAAGTGAGATTTATTGGTTGGAAGACTTTACTACCACTAATGTCATGATTGTTTGTGAATTTAGTACGTGTTTCATCTTTGTTTGGGTGAGTTGGAAAGGTTTTGCATGTGATACTAAGATATTTATGGAGGTTCTAGTAAATCTACATTGCATTTTTCACATACTTATCAAGATACTTAACATTTACATATATTATTTATAAACTTGAGTATTAACATGTGATATTCTATTTTTTAGAAAAAATATTATCTTGTTGATGTTGGTTATCCTACTTTTACAAGTTTTCTAGGGTCACACAAGAAAAATAGGTATCACCTCCCACAATTCAGAAACAATTAGGGGGAAGTTAAAGTTTTGAACTAATATTATTATAATCTTCAAAGTACAATTTAACATACATTTGGTTCAAGTAAAGTGAGATAAAAGTTCAATAACAAATAAAAAAAGTCAAAAACTATTAAAAATATATTTTCAATATGTATTAGATTTCTTTGCTTTTTTTAACTAACTACAATGACTTATATATCTTTTATTTTATTGGACGAAAAGGTTCATCTTCATGAGATAGATACATTTGGACAACTTTACATTAGATGGCACGATTATATATTATGTTAAAAATTATAATTGTATAAATAATGATCAAACTATTAATAGGAAGGTGAGCAATTAGATTGTTACAAAAATAATGTAAGAATTACATTTTAGTTCAATAATTTATTAATGTTAAAACCCGTACAGTTATATTTTTTTATAAGATAATAATATTTTATAAAGAAACATTTTTTTATAAAAATAATCTAAAAATATATTTTAAGTTTAATTACTACTTTGCCCCTTTAATTGAAGCTTTTAAGAATAAATGATATTATTTAATAATTTTAAAATTATGAGATCTAACTAAATATTTTAATTATAAGAGGATCAAATTAAACTTAAAAAATAAATTAAATGACCAAATTGGTAATTAAACCTATATTTTAAATTTTTTTTAAAAAAATATAAAGTAATTTTAAATAAAAATTTAAAAATAATTTCATTAATAAAATAAAAAAAAAAAATATTTTTATTTTTAATTGTATTTAATTTAAACATTTAAATAATTTAATTATTATGACCTTTTTAGTAACGTTAATCATATAAAAGAAGTTTTGTAATTTATCCAAATAGTACTTCTCTTATAAGCTCTTCTAGATAAGTACTTAAATGTGTATCATCTAAACACCTAATTAACTTATCTAAGATGAGTTTTTCATAATAAAGCTTATGAATAATGTCTTCTCCATAAGTTCTTCTAGAGAAGCTCATTCAAACACACTTCATATCTAGAGTTGTAGACATTTTTAAAAAAAACTAAAGTCATTTAAAACTACAACTTTTACGGAAATCACTCTTTCAAAATCACACTCTAAAACTAAGTTTCAGCTGTTGTAATCAAATACATCTCATTGTAATCAATTAAAAAATAATCTTGCAGGTCTATCAAATGGTTATTAGAACTAAAAATAATCATTTAAAAACTCTTCTAATTAATTTATTTTAGTCCTTAAAGTGAGAAACTAACCTTGACGACTCAAAATAATTGATTATCAAACTATGTAATCGATTATTACAAAAAAAATCATCCTCTAGAGGTTGTTTACAAAGTATTTTAATAAATTAAAATGATATTATATACCAACTTTAACCTAGATATCAAATTTTACCATATCCAATATCATTCAACACCATATGAACATCCCAACAACAAATTCAATCACCATTAAGATGTTTTCAAAGATTAAAATGCCTTAAAACATCTTATATAACTAAATCAACAAACTCATCTCAAAATCCAAATTTTATTCCCAAAAAAAGCCCTTAAGTTTAAATGATTTAAGTGATGGTAATATTTTATGTCAATACTCCTAATCCAATGGTTAATATTTATACCAATAAATATTGTACTTTTTAAATGCCAAAATGAATAATTTCTCACTAAACCTTAATAAAAAAAATTCATTGAAAAAATTAAAGCAATAAAACATTCCATGAAATTTTATCAAATTACACACAATCCCACCCTTTTTATTTTCTTAAACTAAGTCCTTTTACTCCTTTAAGTTCGATGAAAACATTACACTAACACTTGCTCAACATTCTTTCACATTTTAACTAATGCCTCCTACAAGAAAGGTGAATGTAATATTTAAAAAAGCTACAGGCGCTTGTGTAACTACCCAAAATCTCAAAGAGTGTTTTTATAATTTGTTCAAAAAATTGTCTAAACTAATGATTTTTTTTTTACCTTTTTTCTTAAAAAAAAGTAAAAGTCATTAAATGATTAATAATAAAATCGTCTACCCTTAATTCAATTTTCCATAAATTATAACAAACTCCACCCATAGACTTGAATGTTGCTTTAATTGAAATTGGTGAAAAATTGTTTTTCAAAAGTTAAACGATGACTATGTTGGTGCCTAAGTTGAGAAAATTGTCACTTAAAGAAGTTGAGGAAACAATCTCACTAGTGTGGGCATGTGAGGAAGACGAGGTAGCGTTAGCACCAGTGTGATCCCCTGAGAAAGTGGACAAAGCATTGAAACTTGACGAATATGAAGAGACATTAACGCCAATGTCAACACCTGAGGAAGTTGATGAAAAGTTGGAACTTGAGGAATATGAATAGGTGTTAGCATCAATGTTGGAACTTAAGGAAGTTGACAAAATGGCAGCACATGAGAAAGTGTTAACATCATCTTTTGCACTAGGTGAAGCATAAAATGCCAATTTGCTTTGTAATTGATTGTTGAAGTCATTTTTATTATTGTAGAACATCATTTTCTCATGTATAAACAATAAACCAACTAAATTATACTATAGGCATCATGTAGCTTGATTTCATCAAATGCTTATCTTTAGGTAAATGATTTTTTTATTTTAAAAGCCAATTGAATTCATCAAATGGTTAAGTTTAAACTCTTTATTACTAATTAATAATAAATAATTAATAATTAATAATATATTTTATAAACCAACATCACTCTTTAAAGACCAAATGAGATGGATATCCTTCCTTTGTCAAAGAGGATGTTATGTCTTAAAATTTTGTACTATAAACATTTAATCTTTGGTGATTCTTTGGGGACCAAAAAGGTTACTACTCTTCCCTTGCTAAAAGATACCCTTCAATGTTTATGACAACCACATTCATTTACATAGGCATAGAGTAATTACAATAGTTAAAACACATTTAATCTATCAATTTCTTTCTTTTCACTCACAGGTACATCAGCATAGATGTGCTCCATGAAGAATAATCATGCTTTCATCCAAAGCACCAATCTCCAACTCATGTACAAGCTTGATTCACTAAGCACAATCATGCTCCCTTTTTTTATCAAAAAAAATTATTATGCCATTTTATTATAAAAGGTACCAATGGTAACACAATTACAACCATAACATTAGGCAGCCTTATATTTATAATTTGTTTCACCTCCCCCCCCCCCCAAGTAGCAAAATATGTTTACAAATATTCATTCTAAATATCAAAGAAAAACCCCAAACTCTGATAAAAGTTTCTACATAGCCTTGCTTATGAAGTATGTTGGATTCATATACCACTCATAGGATGAAACTCTGAAATTTGTTACCTTTGCCTTCACCCATGACCAACTTCGAAAGCGAATTGTTCCATCATTGTATCAAAGTCTAGTTGCTCATCCTTAAACACCATTCTATTTCGATGGGTCCATATGGTCCACACTATTGTGCACCACACCACCCTCTAGAGATGAGATTTCCTTTTCCCAACCAAAAACATATATGCATCATAAAGTATGCTCTTGGTTAACAATGTTGCACCTATTAAGTTCCTAGCCCCATGTAAGTTGTAACACTCTTTCCACACCTTGAAAGCGAAGTCACATATGAATAACAACAAATGAGAGACGTTTTCCTCCAAATTTTGGCACATGGGGCAGGCATGAAAGGGGTCCTGCATGATGATGTTTCTTTCGATGAGGTTGTTGTGGGTGGGTAGTCAATTATTTGCCAATCTCCACAAGAACACAGACACATTGTTAGGAATAGGCAAAGCCCAAAGATTCCTATAGAAAAATGAATCAACATGGTCATTGGTTACAATCAAAGTGTTGTATGCATCCTTGATTGTGTAGTTCCCTGTTGAGCCATTTTTCCATAGTAAATAATCTTGCTTCGCCATAAGCTCACTATATCCAATTCCTCAAAAAATTTATTCACCAATGACACTTCCCATTCTAACCATTGCCTTTTCCACCTAAGATCCCACACCCATCCTCCATTCATCTAATCCCCTACCTTGCCTATAAAAGTTGTTGATTTGAGTTAAGAAACACCCTTCTATATTTACTTTCCAAACTCTCATTTCCCACCCAAGGTTGTTGCCAAAACCTAACCTTCATACCATCACCCACCTGCCAACAAGTATTTTTATCAAACCTAACCTCCTTGATTTTTCCTACAAATCAAATATCCCTCATCTCCCATACTTTGAACACAAAACTTTGTACCAAAGCTCATTTTGACAACTAGGCAACCTCCACCTCCACTTTCTATGAAGTGCTACATTAAATTTCCTAATGTTCTTCACACCCAACCCACCTTTCTCTTTAGGCAAACATACATCTTCCCACCAAACACGAGCTACTCTTTTCCTATCCTCAACCCCCCCCCCCCCACACACACACATAAAATTCATTGCAATTTTACGAGTTTATTAATAACACAAGATGGAGCTTTGAAAAAAGAGAAGAAGAGTAGAGAGAATCAAATTTATGAGAGTACCACGTTTGCCCATTGAAAGTGTTCTTTGCTTTCGCATCGCTAATTTGCTCCTAAACTTTGAAACAATTGGCTCCCACATTGCCTCCTTGTGTGAATTTGCTCCAACAGGAACGCCTAGATATTTGAAAGGCACCTCCATCACTTTACAATTAAGAATTTTAGCATACCTATTCAAGTAAGTCTCGTCCACCTTAAGCATGCTTGTGCTTCAAATCATGAGAAAAACTTTAAGTGGGGATCCAAAGATCTTGCATGGTAGTGCTCTTTGTAGTATGACCGTGCTCATAGTATTATGTTGGACTTCAATAAAGGATGCTTCACATGGTCTCTTATTTCTAATTATACACATAAATTGACACATAGATAGGTGGTGAAACACATAATATAAAATTACCCTCACCTTAGTCCCTCAATTAATACAAGAATAAAAATGGATAATAAACCATTTCTAAACCTTAGCATGACATAATCAGAAAACTCCATCGAAACCCTTAACATGGCATCATCAAACATCAAATAAAGACTTAAGGCAAGCTATATAAGATAGAGGAACACAACTGCAAAAAAGTCATTTAACGACGGTTAAAAAGGACTTTCAATGACGGCTAAGAATCGTCTTTATAACCAACATCGTTGAAAGTCAACACCATTTAACGACATTTTCAACAAAAATCGTTATCGAAAAATAGACATTTTTAAGACGGTTGTTACATAAAAACCGTCTTAGAAGACATACATTCTAAGACGGTTGTCACAAAAGAACCGTATTTGAAAGTATACTTTCTAAAACAATTTTTATGTAACAATCGTCTTAGAAAATATGTTTTCTAAGATAGTTTTTACCTAAGAACCGTCTTAGAAAACAAACTTTCTAAGACATTTCTTATGTAACACTCATCTTAGAAAGAATCATTTTAGAAAGCATACATTCTAAGACGGTTATGCTGTAACAACCGACTTAGAATGTATGATTTCTAAGACGGTTCGTACCTAAGAATCATCTTAGAAAATATACTTTTTAAGAGGTTTCTTATGTAACACTCATCTAATTTCTAATTTCTAACTTATATATTTATAAAAGAATTCAACCAAAATTAGCATTAAAAAAATGAATCTGTACTTGTTTGACAGTGCAAATCAAGGAGAACTATTGACATTTTCTTTTAAAAACTTATTGAAAATTAATTTAGAAATATAAATAAAAGGGGCTAGATTAAATGGAATCGATGGTTAAGAAAATCAAGTATACAAATAAAAATAAAATAATGATAATTTAAGATGGTTAAGAGAAATTATTTGGGAAGTATGAGGATAGTATATGAAATGCACGTCTAAATATGAGATTGAAAATGTCTAATTGAGAAGATGTGCATCTAAATATGTATTCAAATTTATAATATAAGAGTTCGATATCTAGACTGGCATGAATGAATAAAGGAGAAAATAATGCATTCTTAACTTCAACTATACTCACTCTCTCCATTGCTACCCTTCTTCAAATGCCTATTTTTAATAAGAAAAAGGTGTGTTGGGGTAGGGGGAAAAGCCTTACAGAAACTTCTTCATATGACTGATAACAATTTGTTGAAACAACAAAAAAATAAAGAAGAAGACAAAACAAGCATTTTCCTTACCAGTCATGTACAATTTCACTTAATCAAATATCATACAACTCATTTAGAAAGTCAAACCATTTTGCAGTACAAACTCCTACACAATTCATCCCACAATAGATAAGGAGAAAAAGAAAACAACAGAAGTAGCTCAAACCCAAATTTAGACCCTCGTGAGGGAGTTGGAAACATCTTCAAAGGTGAATATGAACATTGAAATATACTTAAAGTTGTCAAATCATGAATCATATCAAGAATCATTTGTTCAATTTTAGAAACATAAGTTATAACATTAAATTTTTAAATAACACATTAGTTAGAAAAACTTAAATATCCATGATTCAACACCTAAAACATTAAGGAAATACTCAAAAGTGTCAAATAGTACTTATATTTCACAAATCACCAAGGAAAAAAAGTAAATTCCAATAATACCATAATATCATCATAAGCCAAGTCAGGTGAATTCATAAATCATAATTCCTTACGTGCTCCTATTAAATGATAGTTCATCCTATGTGAAATCTATTGTCAAGAACGGTACAAAGTTATGAGAAATCATCTTGCTTCTCCTTAGCCTTAGGAGTTACATAATGTTACATTACTTCTTGAAAAATAGAGCAATGATACAACAAATTAAGGTCCATATAGAGTAAGCAGGTGATTGCTAAAGCTTCTATTTCAGAAGAATGAGAATGGAGCAATAGAACAACCATATAGGGTGCATATAATAAGTGAATGAGTGACCATATGAAGTCCCTATTTCTAAAGTATAAATAACAGAGAATTGGAACGAAAATTTTCTTTTCATTTGACAATTTGAGCTTCTTTGAATTTAAAGTTTCTCATGAATATTGGAATGAAAAATAAAAAATAAATGAACAAATTATTGAATCTTTTGTCTCATGTCTATGATATAGAATTACATCAATTCAAGCATGCATCACACAATTCAAAGCCATCTACAGTTTATCAGAAGAAACAAATTACTAGCTAGGAAAATTGCATCCAACTGTGCAATTTGAATACTAAATCATATCATTCTAACAACCACACAAAAAGATTAATATGCGGGCATGGAAACACCAAAAAGAAAATCACTTTGAAAGATACAAAGGACCCATACTTCTCTCTATTCCCCACATATATGATATACCATACTTTTTCTATCCTTTTGCTAGGTTACCATCATAACCATAAAATAGCATTCCTAACATATTTAAACTTGTATTATGGTCCAATTAAATTCTTAGACATGCCAAACTAGGGAGATACACATCTGCAAAAAGTCAAGGTCATTTACTACAAGATTCTTTTGTTTCGTCCATTTTCTAAATTTTATTAACTTCTTGAATATGAACTATTTTCAATAAAAAAATGTTGTATATTGCTAACAAATATTCCTAATTATTCAAAGTAGTAATTATTCAACAATAATGTAACCCTTTTGGTATATGGTTTTGTTATGTGTTGTTGCTTGTATTTTTTGTTTGTTTTGGCTTTTATGCTATGGATTGTTTCAGATTTGGACTTTTGTTGTAATCTGCTTCAGACTTTTCTTTCAAGTCTGGAAATTCAAAATTTGATTGCTTGCTGTGAATTTTGGGGAAGAGGATGACGATCGGTTGGTTACTTGTTTAATTTTCTGTAGTACCTGAGGAAAATCAATTTATTTCCTAATTTTAAAGGAATAATTCTATATTTTTCCTAACAAAATTCTCCTAATTCATTAGAAGAAAATATTAATGATCAGGTGCATTTGAAGTTTCGAAGACAGTGAATGTTGTTCCAAAATATAAACAGAAAAAAATGGACATTGATGAACAAGGACACATTATAAAAACATTGTTCTTGCATATTTGTAAGATAATTTACCTGAAAATTGCAATGATAGAAAGCCCACAACAACCTTATCCTTCTCATCCTTACTGGTTTTGAAAAGGCTAGCCAAAACGTGAACTCTATTCAGTGCAATATGCAGCGAAGCACAATCCTTGGGATTTTTGTTCTTCAAATACTGAGCTCTTGCCAATTTATCCGTCTAGAGCATGACGAACAAAGGAAGTATTAAACTATTTTTATACACTGTGAAAGAAAGAAATTGTTGTTAGTGATGCATTAAAGTATAACTATTCTATATTTTCTTTCAAAGATGTCAGCTAAAATTCCTATAACACTAGTAAGAAATGTAAATTCTTATTAGATATAGCAGCTCACATGCTAAAAACTTAAGATTTCAATTTCTAAGACTTTGTTTCATGTTTGTTAGCCCATATAGAACATGGAGAAGACACTGCAAAATAGTAAAGGATTAAGCATTACCCTTGCACACAATTGAGGTATATTAGCACACCAAAAGCCTATACCATCTAATGTCAAGTTAGCATTTTTTCCGATCTCTTGGCATGATGACACTTCATAATCTCAACACAATACATAAGATAAGAATCACCATTTAAGCTATTAAAGATATTAAGAAAAGCTTGAAGTCTCATGCAAAATAGATTAAATGACAACGTACAAATTACATGCTTTAATATCAGTGTTGCATCCACAAGTCACTGAATCCATAACCATTCATACAATATGAGTATATGAAGAGAAATCTAACATCAAATCATCAATCAAAAACAAATTATTATGCTGAATCCATACAAGAGCACACTCCTAATTTGAAACCATTACTAGCAAGTAGCAAACCTAATTCAATAAACAAAATCCAAAATACGAGAACAAAATACCTTCCTACACTATTAATGATCACCAAAAGGAAAATTGAGCAAACCAAATCATGCCAATAGAGATAAGCACACTGAATTAAATAAGAACACATCAAGTAACAAACTAATGTGAAGTGCCCCTCTCTTTTAATCCACTCTCCACCCTTACTATAGCATCTAATTTGACACAACCACATGAACACTCTAGTTTCATTCATATTGAAGCTAACTGAAAACCCTCATTATACACCTAACCGAACATACATCAACCTTTCTCTCACTTTAATCAACATCACTACCACCAAACCCCAAATTTTTTTTTCCACAGAGTTAATTCAACAAAATTGTGAAATATACCTATTGTCACTTGTTGGCCTCCACCACCGCCATCATTTTGGGATGAACTTCAAGTGTCCTGTTGGCCTCCGTCGCACCTATTCACTCCGCAACAAATGTTGTTGTGTTTTACCTAATTTATATCGATGAATTTAATTGAGTAAGTTTATTTATATAAAAACTTGGAGTGAAACTTAAAAGAAATCATGTTAGTACAAAAATCATTAACAATACTTGCAACAGATTCAACATAAATACAAAAATACCAGTACATTCTTTCCTAAGTATACAGTCCTGAGGGAGGTAACCTTTCCAGTAACCTTCAATACCTTTTTGTTTCCCTATAAATGCTATGAAAAGATGACACAGTTGGCAAACTTAGAAAGGCCCAGACATGCATGGCTCCACCTTCCGATTGAGATTTGTGATTTTCAGGCAGCAACGACATGTTTACAAATAATTGTTAGTAAGGGTTTAATTGAAAATTGGGAAAAAATATACAAAAATTAAAACCTTCAGATCAACTTACATGGGTCTGATAAGTAAACAAGCTTCAGATCAATTGTCACGTATCATCAGGGCTATCAAAATAGTGGGGATCATAATGACCTGCAAAATTGGCACATTGAACGCACAAAAAACAGTTATCCTATCCACGCAACTTCCCCATATTTGTACAATCGTGTTTTTAATGTTTACAGTAGCCATCAAATTCACCATAGTGGTTCGTCCTATATCATCTAAAGCTTTATACATCGGGTGTTTTTAACTTTTACAAAATATGCTGCCCATTTCTTGTGAATTGTTGTAATTGTCTCCATGTCTAATGTCGTGCCATCAACAAACCACTACAAAATATGAAATATACAAATAATATATCACGTACATGTAAAATGATTAAAAATTTATAGTGAAGTACTAATTTAAAGTTGTTCAAGCAAACATACCATGCTCCAATCATTCTTTAAACCCCCACTTACTATGTTTCACATCCAATTCATCACATAATAGCCATACTCATAGCCTCCGCTTTGAACATGACTCTACATTTAATATAAATCATAATTGAATCGAACAAGTGTACTGAAGTTACCATCTAAACATCACCAGTCATAAATAAACATTGATTAAATGACTAACCTTTACTTCAATCCACTTAGGAGTTCCTTGATCATTTTTACTATCCACAGTGGTCTTTAGTGTCTTTATTGCACTGGTGAGAAAAATAAAGCATCAACGTATATACGACGATTAAAAATTGGTCATTCAAAGTTTAGAATACATTAAATGAGTTACAATATAAAACTTAACTTGTTAATGGCGGCTTTGATGTGAATATCGGGCTTCTTACGTAATGAACAAAACCAGGGAACAACATTGTTCCTAGGACACAGTACAACCAGCTGCCAATGAGCCCTAAATTAAACAAAAATTAGCTACTTATAATGCAAACATTTTTTTACAAGCATTTGCATAAATACTACTTACTAATTCAAGTAAGCTCCTAGGTACACCTCTCGTTGAGATTCCTTCACCCATGTTTGTATGTAATGTTCTCATTCAGCACATCGATCCTTTGCATGGTGTATTGACTGAGGCTCAAGGAATCGATACACCGAAGCATGACCCAAACTAGATCTCCACTCATCTATAAACCTATTTTGAACATTGAAATGAAAATTGATAGTGTTGTATATCATAAGGAATATTAGTTATTAATGAATCATATCAAATTTACTTACATCATCCATAATTGTAGTATAGCTATGTTCAAACATTTGTCACCTGATATTATTTCATTTACATCAAAATATGTTAAGAAGAAGGATGCATCTATATTTGGAATCCCAAATTTAGTGCCACCCCACATTAACTCAACGGGCTTCTTGTAAATGTCATATAGGCTCTTAATCAACTGACGCAAGGGATCATCTATAGAAACATTATTCGGGCTTTGAACAAGTTCAGGCAGTTTCTTTGGACTATTATGTGAGTCCTATATGGTTAGTGAAAACAACAATTAAACTAATGTGAGTAACTAATTTATATCGATGTACAAAAGTCTTAATACATGATTGCAAAATAAAATTTACCTCCTGTGACAACAAGTTTCACAAGATTTGTCGGTCATGCAATGAATGTTTGAAGGGCCTGCCTGACATACTATATTTTTTATGTCAGGAACGGGACTTGGGTGTCACCGTCTAAAACTTTTCAACACTGACCCTTACCACATCATCGACATAAGCCACATTGTGAATGCTAGATTCCTCCTCATATATTTTCCCCAAGGCCACCCGGTGTGTACAATTTTCACGTTGCACATATAACCCCATAGTCGGTATGGCATGACCATCATGTTCCTCACCTGATGGGTTCACAACAGTTTCAACATTGCTCCCTTTTGTGCTAACACGTGCACCTAATGCTTGTATATCTGCCTCAATCAGGGGTGAATACTATGACCTCATTCCTGACTTCTTCCTTGAGGTTTCCGATAATCTCATTCCTCAACTCTTCCTTAAGGCTTCCAATTATGTCAGCCAACTGTTGTTGGGTGATTGATGTAGAGGAACTGCTGGAGCCACATGACGCCCTTCCATAGTATTGACTGATTGTCATACCAGACCCCGCTACACGAACACGACCTGGATGCTCCGGTTGCCCAATGGCAATGTTGAGTATGTAGTCACGACCATGGGGAACAAAACTACCTTGTGCCTTTTTCTCTTGTAATGAGTCCTATAACAAGCACAACATATAAAAACATCAAATGAGGTGGTTATTATAATGCACAAAAATTAGATTCAAATTATATGTAAACCGTGAACTCACAATTCTATCAGATATTTCTTGTGTTTTCTGAGATGTCATCTGCCCATATCACTTTGTGCGAGTCATTTTCCACTTCACATGTCTTTCAATGGGAGATGGAGGGTCCTCAAGCAATGATGTATTCTCAGTCAACATTGACTCCTCCTGTCTTTTCTTTCTTTTCTCGATAGTTTTTTCTCAAGCAAATCATAACCCTTACAAGATAGTACATGGGGGCAGGCATTGTTTTTTTAAATTTGCTATGCCTTTTTCTTGATTTCTTGTGATACACCATACAATATTTCCATGTAATTAATTGAAACAAAATGATATATTTCCATAGCTTATTTAAATTAAAACTAACAAACATCTAACCTGCCAAGTAGGGGTCTTGCGACTTACAGCAAATTCATCCTGAGTTTGTTGATCCATACCATATTTTGTTGAAGGATCTTGTTTTTGTTCACCTTCAGTGTTAGCATACACAAAATTAGTGGCCAGCGAAGACTTAAATTGCCTCCATCTTGTGGCCACCGTGGACATCACCTTCTTCTTGGCATTAGAGACTTAAATTGCCTCCATCTTGTTTTTAAGTAAGTTTTATTTTGTTTATGTGATATGTATACCTACATGTTGTCTTATTTCTCTCCATTAGTTAGGAATATGATAACTCACTCCCCGTGTGTTGTTTGTGTTTGGATCCTGTGATGATCTCGAACTTTGTGTTTGTGGGAGCAGATGACTAGGTGAATTGCTTTAAGGAACCTTATGCTGAAGAACGTCGGGATACAATGCTCTGATAGGATGTAACATTGGGGCATGAGTTTTGTTTAATTACATGATGTTTTGAGCAAAAAATGTTTTTGACAAGTTTATCTGGTAATAATGAAGTGAATGTGAGCCTTTTACCCTTTTGAAAGGATTTTATTTAAATGTGTTTTAAGAACTTTAAATTAATTATGATTTCTTATTTCTTTTATTATTAATACATATTTGTGTGAGGTAGAGGGCGTCACATTTTTCATTAAAGGTGTGGCCCTATCCCATTCAGAAAGACATTTTTATAGTAGATTCAAACGTATAGGTAAATTCTCTTTTGTTAGATTTGACGAAATTTCGGTAGCATTTCGCATTGGTCTTCAGGTTCACAAGATGAAAGCGGTGACATGTTGCACAATCACCGCAGTCAAGTATATACACCCGAAGAACAATGTGAAATGCAGTATACCCAAAATTTCTTCAAATCATGCAAAAGAGAATTTACCTATACGTATGAATCAACAATAAAAAAATATCCTCCCAAACTGTCCAAACGGACAATTCAAGATTCAATACATCGATTAATCCAAACTATCCATATTAATCAGTGTATTGAATCTCAAATAGGAAACTAAGGTTCACTCAAAATGCACGTAACTATTAATATCAAAAACACTCATACATCAACAAGCATGTAATAAACACAACAGTTTCATAAATAGATGCATACCTCGAAAGATGATGACTAACAACCACAACGAGTGCGAGGATGTAAAGATATGGTATAAAAAATTGTGTAGTTGATTACACTTGTCGTAAAAGAAGACCTAACTGGTTCTGAAGAGCAGATATAATTTGTAAGGTGAATGGGGGAAATAATCAATACGTGAAGTAAAACAATACACAGTGAGACACAATTTAAGCTATTAAGGTGTTATCAAATGATTGAAAAGCTGACTTATAAAGATAATGCTTTATTCAGCTACAATACAAAAAAATATGATATATGCACAATACAGAAAATGAAGCATTTGTAATTTCAATAGAAACAAACATCCAACTTGTAAGGCCTGATATTAAGAGGGGAAAATTCATTATGCAAGAAGAACAAACCATGATTCAAGTCCATGGACTGTTAGGGAATAGGTTTGGTTTCTTTTTCAAGGCTGTGGAAATTTTAGATTTGTTGCTGTAGTACTCAGACAAATTTTAAAGTTTTGATACAAATACTTTTAGCACTTTTGGTTGTTTGAGCTTATTGTGTGATTTGATGTATTTCATGTGTGATCCTATTACATGTTTGATCCTTAAAATAACTGGATTGAATTACACCATATATTACACCATAAACAAGGTTCCTACATGACGTATGACTTAGAAATTATGGCTATAACTTGTTATACCTTGTTGCTGTCGACGGGTTCAAAATTCTACCCAAAGTGAATGCTACGAAAAGACAATGGACACCCTTGTTTTTTATATCGATCTTTCCATCAATCTATTATTGCTCAATATATAAATATATATTCACTAAGCCAAGTTGATAAAGTGGAGTATGCTATATACCACAGAGAATTCAGTTGATAGTGATCAAATTGTAATGATATAGTCCACACACCCATGTACCTTATAACTGCTATTAATTTAGTTTTTTTTTATTATCCCATTTATGCCGCTGACCTTTATTCCATGCTCATCTCTTCATTTATAATTAAGTGCATGTCCCTCTCTCTTTCTCTCTCTTTATATCCTCCATGCCTCCATAGTTTTCTTTCTCTTCATATTGTGCTATATAAATAAGAGGAAAAGCTACTGGAGTCTTTAGTGTTAATTAGTTTCCACTTGCAAATGGGACGAGCCCCATGCTGCAACAAGGTAGGTTTAAAGAAAGGACCATGGACTCCTGAGCAAGATCAAAAGCTCTTAGCTTATATTCAAGAACATGGCCATGGAAGCTGGCGTGCCTTTTTACCAAAAGCTGGTACTAAACACTTTTTTTGGTGTTAGTTTGATGTATATTGTTTATGTGGTGAAAAATAATGTGAAAGTGCACATATATGAAATTATTGCAATGTAGTGTTGATGTTGTGAAATGAAGATGCTTGTGCTCTTATGTATATATAGGACTTTAGAGGTGTGGCAAGAGTTGCAGACTAAGATGGACACATTAAGAGGGGAAAGTTCAGTTTGCAAGAAGAACAAACCTAAATTAAATACATGCCCTCTTAGGAAATAGGTTTGGTATCTTTCTTTGTTGAGTAGTATGCAGTGGCAGATCCAAGACCCTAAGTCAGTGGGTGCAAATTATAAAAATTAAAATTAGGGGTTCAATTATATAAATATAGATAAAATAAAATACAAAAATATAAAATTTTATTTGCAAATTTGATAAATTTTAAAAAATGAGAGGGTGCAAGTGCACCCCCTCAAATAAACCTAGGTCCGCCACTGGTACTAGTAGGATATATCATATATGCTAATTCTATTTTTGACTTTAAAATCAAGTCTTTTGCATCTTAGTTTTTCTTTGAGAAAGGTACCACATACACATATTCAGAACTCAAGATCCATTATGGATTTTTTTTTCTATTTTGAAAATGTGAAATTGATATTTTTTTAACAAGTCACAAATATTTTCCTATGTTTTGGAATTTTATAGAAAAATGAAAATAAAGATAACTATGTCACTGCACTTCACACCTCAGCTTCATATTTCACCCCATATACTCACTCTACACTAAATATGAATCATTCATTTTTTGTGCGAGAGCTGTAATTTCTCTGCTGTTCCTGTGCTCTTGCTGTGCATCAGAATGTGTTAAATGCAATGACCTCTCATTTTCTTCACCCAAGTATTCCAACCCTCCCCCAACAAATTTTTTTTAGAAACTGTGCTTTGTGCTTTGTGCCATCTCCTTAAATTTTCTCCCAGACATACAAGTCTTATTGGAGACGAATCATAATTGCAAAATGATATATATGGTATTCACATATCTTCTGCCACAACAATCAAAAGCAAAAGTGCAATGGCTATATTATTATTTTTATAGGCAAAAAGCAATGTCATATAGCATGTGATTATCTAATGTTCTCAACGTGGCATACATACACACATACTTCCGATAATCTCATAAATGAAGTCACATTTTTTTATAATAAATTAACATTAAATTATCAATTCAAAACAATAAATAATCTGCATTTCTTGAGTCTCCAGCTTCTACACTATCTTTCTCTAAGAATGCACTACCAATTATGAACTTGGAGTAGAAAATAACAACAGCAACAATGATAGTGCAATGCCTATTATTGAGTTTGTGGGGATTTCAGGCAATTCTTCTTCTCTTTTGAAAGAAGAAGGCGAGCAAGAGTGGAAAGGTAGTTATGGTAGTTCCATCACTAGTTTTAGTTCTAGTCTGCATGATGAGTTCACAATGAACATGGAAGGCACGTGGGCCTCTGAGTTCCTTAGGCCTAGTGGCTCACATGATGATCACATTGTTGAAGAAGGCTTCACCAATCTTTTGCTTAAAACAAACTTTGACGACCCAACTTTGTTGTCGGAGGGTGGGGGACATAACCATTTTCCGTTGCACCGGCGTACGTGTCAAGACTCATTCAGCCTACTGTTGATATATAGTTTATATGGTTCCTTATCAACCCATCAAAGCCAAAACCAACTCCTCAAATCCTTTATATTGCTTGTCGGAGGAGTTAAGCGATCAAGTGAAGAAATTTTAAGGGACATGAATCCGGACGAGGATGTTCGCTCGGTTGCAACAATCCCATCTGTGAAGGAACTCCACAAAGCTGGGATTGGGTTTCAACCTGCGAAATTAGGAGGAATCTCAGGCATTGAATACGATGAAGGAACGTGCATGTTTTCTTTGCCTAGTATCAAGTTGAATGTCAACTAAGAAGTCATCATGAGAAACCTGATGGCTTACGAGTCATTAATTGATTCCAAAAGACCCTTAGTTTTCTCAAGGTACGTTGAAATAATGAGAGCTATTATTGACACTTGTGAGGATGTGAAGTTGTTGGTACAAAGGGAAATCATTCAGCAGATTGAGCTGAGTGACCAAGTCGTGGAGGATCTTTTCAATGGGATGAGAAAATCGATTAGGCCTACCAACACTCTAGACCTGGAAAAAGAGAATAAGAAAGTCAACGCCAAGTACGATGATTCCCAGAAGGTTAATAGGGCCATGGTCAAGTACGTGTATTCTGCAGGGAAATTCTACACGGTTGTGCTTAAAACAATGTTTGAAGTTCCTATTTTGTTATTATAATAAATTGATTTCACAACTAGTTAAAATTAAAAAGTAATACTAAGCCTTTACTTGTAATTGACATGGGGTACGAATTTTAAGAAAGAAAGTGGGCTTGTGTGAGGATTTTTTTTATAGGATAAATGGATGGGTATCTTTGCAGAAGAAGGGGATCATGTTTTTAAGACCCAAAACATTTCCCCTTACACTCTCATTCTTTCACGCATCCAACCATAGGGGAGAGTGGGGCAGAGGTTCACCCACATACTCACTTGAAGCTGGGGCTTTGAGATGAGAGATTAAAGGTGGAATACAACTGTCTTCCCTGTCAAGTGAACTCACAATAGAAGAAAGGGGGAAAAGAAACTAGCAACCACACATAGAGGCTAGGCCAAAATATAGTGAAGGGGGAGACAAAGGTTGGAGGAGGAAAGCATGTCTTGCTCACCTTGAAGCATGTCTTACCTCATTTCTTTCCTTTAATCTGTTCTTTGACTTGTGTTGTTATTGGATGAAATAACTAAGTGACTACTAGAGTAGTAATAGAAATGTAAGTCCTCAGACTTTACAAAAATATAGTGAATGGGGAGACAAAGGTTGGAGGAGGAAAGCATGTCTTGCTCACCTTGAAGCATGTCTTGCCTCATTTCTTTCCTTTAATCTATTCTTTGACTTGTGTTGTTATTGGATGAAATAAGTAAGTGACTACTAGAGTAGTAATAGAAATGTAACTCTTAAGACTTTACATTCAGGAGATATAACCACAGACATTGTTGTAGCTATTTTTTTTAAATACTTCAGATTTTTTTTGTAAAATAAATAAATAAAAAATACTAAGAGAGAAATAAGGTAAGTCAAAACAGCGGTCTTCTCCCCTCCAAATTGGGGGACAATCACTAGTAAAAAAGTTGAAGATGTTATATAAAGATTCAAAACAACAAACAAGGTTGACAAGAAAAAAAGAAAACATGATGGAAATTATGAAAACATAGGAAGAGGATGTGATATAAGTTAACAAGATTTAAGGATGGTGGGAATAGATGTGATTTCAAGCCATAAAATTTAGGGAACCAGCCAAGGTGAGATTTTGTTTAGAATTTCTAAAACAGATGGTAGTGAAGAAGGGCTTAGATTCGTCAACATTTTGAGGTCGTATAGAGTGTAAAACATATGTTCCCTTCACAAAGCAAACATATCAAGATATACTCGTGAACATGTTGATGAGTTCATTTTTTGTAGCTACAATGGACACAAGTGGGTATCTTCCTAGGAAGAATGGTTTCATGAGTAAAGAACACTCCAAAGTGAATCTGAAGTTATTCCTTTGTTTAAAGCATCAATCAGTGACTTCTGTTTCAATCTTGAAATCAGATGTTATCGATCTTTTATTTTAATTTTGTGTGTGTGTGTGTGTTTTTTTTTTTTTTTACTTTTAGATAATAAATAATTAGGAAAACAATCTTAGTAATGTACACCAAAATATTTACGACAAAAAATCTATTTTTTTAAATGTAAATTATTTATTTCATGGTATTAAAGAAATTTTATACATTTAATTAAAATAAAATCTAAATTCTATCTCCTCCGTAATTCATGTATCCTATTTCTCTCTCCTTCGTGATCACGTTCTCGGTTTTTGTATTTACTTTCAGTTTGTGCAGTGGGAAAGGATATGAAAAAACAACTAAGAGGGGGTAGAAGGTTCTGACTGTTCAGAGTTGGAAACTGCACAAACTAAGCAACGTCGGTGTGACGGAAAATGGTTATGGCCAGCAATTGCACCCGCTGGTTGCGGAGGTAAAACTATTGTAATTTCTAACTAATGTGTACATTTTGCGTGTTTGATTACGTAGGTTTTTCCCGAGGCTTTGACTTTGACTACTGACTTATACGAGGCATTGCTGAAAGTCATAGACAAAGGAGAAACAAAACAACTAGAAAAGGATATGCTATTGATAGGAGGCAATGCCAATTGCTCTCCTTTAGAGAGCAAGGCAAAAGGTAGGTCATCAACAGGATCTCAGCCTTCTTTTGGCCTATTTTTAATGTGTTTTTCTGTTGCTATTCTGGCATTGTTATATAATATGATTTGTGTGTTCTCTAGCTAAATGCATGTAACATTAACTGCATTAAAGAGTATATGGAGATGCACAACCACATGTTATGCTTGGAGCTGTTCAAGACTCCAATCAGGGAGTATGAGAAGTATTAGTATTGCCATAATAACAAGAAATGCAGAGGAGACTGTCATTAATGTTCAACAAAGCACAATGAATGTTGAGCTTATTGATTTAGTATTGGCAGCTCATGCTTCGTGAGCTATTCAGTTTTCACTGTTCTAAAAATCATTATGCTGCCAAAGATTTAGTTAATTTGAGTACACATTTTATTTTGGTGATACTCTTATGATACAACGTTATAAATACAAAGATAAGGAAATTTATGTGCCAAATTGCTGATGAGTGAAAAATAATACATGAAAAACAGAGAAAGAGATTCAAATCCTATGTGCCTCTTTCTTGTTAGTATGTGGTTTCTTTCTCAATCTACCTTCCCTTCCCCAACAAAGGAAAAAATGTATTTTAGGGGGTGTTTGGAAGAGTTTCTAAGGAGCTTAGTTCAACTAATGACTCCTATAAGATGTTGGTGAAGCTGTGATAAAATAATCTCTTTCTAAGTTACTAGTTTTGTGGCAAAATTTATTACATAAGCTCTTATATAACAGGAATTTATTGAATATATACATTTAATTAAGCAATTTGCCCAAACACATTAGCTGATAATGGCCAACCAGAACTCAGTTGTGTTTACCAGCCACATATTGAGCTTGAAATAATGGTGAGCAAAACATTGGCCGACCTTGTTGGTTAATTTGAAAAAATCGAGATGATACTGGATAAATCTGAAGTCGTGTATAACACTTTCAGATTGAATCAAATTTCGGGGTTCAACCAAAATTGTTCAATCGGATAAAATCAGAAGATTATAATTCAAGAGTTTTGTTTTGGTCTTGTATGTTTTGTCACCCGTTATGCTTTCTGAACCATAATGATTATTTATGATCAAAGAACAGGTGGTTTTTTGGCAGTTGATGGAAGTTATTATTTTTTTAAAAAAAATGCCGTTGATGGAAGTTTTAGTAACTTCCATGTAATTTCCAACCGTTGATGGAAGTTTTAGTAACTTCCATGTAACTTCCAAAATTTGCCTAAACCGAACATCTCGTTATTACATTAAAATAAGCGTGCACTCTTATTTTAACATAATAAAGAGATCAATTACACTAAAATGTCCAACAGACCTGACTCATCCTACCCAGGTTGGCATTGAAAGAAAACTAAAAAAGCCTCTTGAATAGTGAAAATGACAGAAAAATTATAAATTGTAAGAAAAACGGAAAAAATTATTGTGATGTTCTTCCTATGTATATTGTTGTTACTTGCATGGCCTTGTTTATTAAATATTTTACAAAATTTTATGCCCAAACACTCCATTCCTCTAACAGAATCTCAACATAAAACATAATGATCTATATAACACATATAAGAACAAGCAAGAAACTAATTAAGCTATTCTGATCCAGAACCCTTAACACATATACATCATTAATCCTTTGAACAAACTAGGCAAACCTAAAAAATCCAAATGCAAGTAAAACCTAAATTAATAATAACTGTAGAAGAAGAAAGAATGGTGTTACGTTTTACTTGCACGGGAGATCTTCAATAGAGACACTGGTGTTGGTTGAGCATTTTTGTGCACAAGTCACGACTGGAATATTGGAAGTTGGTTAGAACATAATCCTGCATGAAAATTGAAAATTCAATCGTGATTTAGTTTCCAAGAGCATCCTACAAATGACTCTATGACTGACATCATCCAAATATACTATGTAGCTACCAGTTTAAACCTACAAACTGGATTCATGTCTATTACTTAGTGAAATTAAACACTAAAATTGTTAGATTTTTGAAAGTGCAATTTGTTATTGAAGTTTAATTCTATAGACACTGTCAACCTTTTCACGATATGGTATAATTGACAGCAACTAAAACTTTAAAAAATCAAAGGAAAGTAGCCAATAGGTAGGCAAAATGGAACACTCAAAGGATATAGACATGAGCACATACTTGAATGATTTATAATGATCAAATTTTGACATCAAAAGGTAATTAACCTAGGCTATCTGTTAACTCGTTGGCAAGTGTACCAAATCGTCACAAGTAGTAAAGTTCTCGGAAGTCCGAGTGTCGAATCCACATGGACTTTGTTTGTACTTAGATTAATGCAAACCCAATTTAAAAGCAAGAGATAAGAATTTAAAATAAAAGATAAAGAAATATAGAAGATAAGGTAAAGAAAAGATAAGATATTTAAAGATAAAATTAGAAGATAAAAGAAAAAGATAAAAGATTGAAAGATCAAAATAGAAGATAAAATATTTAAATTGTGATATGATAAAGATAACTACTTCTACGAAATTCAAATAAAGGAGAAATAAAATCTATATAATAAAATTGCTAAAACCTAACAAGTCTAATCAGCCAAGATATATGGATTCAGGATTTGTCTGTTATCAATACCAGTGAACTAATTCTGCCCTACATCTATCCATCTACTTGCCCCTGATGCCACATGATGACAAGCCTACCTTAATTACCTATCTTCCAAATGCCCTGTGCGAAGACTCAATAACTAAGATGCATTAAGATTACATTCTAGATGTTTGCTAAAGCATGGGCATTGAGGCATTAAGTCATGCTAACCCAATGATTTCTTTCTTTTATTGTTCTATTAAGCGTTACCCTCTCCCGAGTGGCCTAACCCTTAAAACCGATTCACGCATTCATTCTTTATCCCTAATTAGGATTTACCCTCTCCCGAGTACCCTAAAGACTAACAGAAAACAAAGTTCGAGATGCAGAATAAGCAAGAAAGAAAAACAGATAAAAGAAACTGGAAGAAAAACCCTCTAAAAGATAACCCGATAATTTCCTCCTTTTAGTGTTCTCTTAAGCGTTACCCTCTCCCGAGTGGTCTAACCCTTAAAACAGATTCAAGTATTCATTCCTTACCCCTAATTAGGTTTTACTCTCTCCCGAGTGGACTAAACCCTAACAGAAAGCAAGTTCAGAGATACAAGATGTAAAAAGAAAGAACGGTAAATAAATAAAGAACCTGGAGGGAATTCCTCTTTTTATTGATAACTCTTGAAATGCTCCATACATCATTGGTTTTTTAGGCTGCCAGGCCCTAGCTAGGGGGTTTAGCCTCTCATAGTCATGAGGGCTTTACAATGAGAGGAGGGGTGAAAGAAAGGGAGTAAAGGAAACCCCTAGGAGAGGGGGTTCTGTGGTGGTGTTTGTCCCTTGGACTGTCTCTCTATTTATAACTGTTGAAGTGAGCTTTGGACCTTCGTAGGCACGCTTAGTGCGACACACCGCGCTTAGCACGTGTACTTCCTGGCCCGCTTAGCCTGTGACGCGTGCTGAGCGCGCGTATTGGGTTGGGCCTTCTTCAAATTTTCTTCTTTTCTTCAATTTTTTTGCCCTTTTTGCTTGTTACACCTCCAATTTTTATATCTGCACCCAAAAATTCAATTTAATTAATTTTCTAACTTTTAATCACAAATAACTGCTAAATAATTAATTTCAGGACAATATTTGACTAATTTTCTACTATCAAAATACAATTATTTAGCAGTTATCAAAATCCCCCAAATTAAACTTTGCTTGTCCCCAAGCAAATAAAATTATTCCATTCTTAAGCAAAAATTTTCTCAAGTAAGTTCCAAGCATTCCAACGCTCTCCATGACTTCAATTCCTTGATCCTTTGACTGGTCTCTTTGCATCTGTCATGATCTTAAAATAAAAGCATAAACACAAGAGCAGAAATAGTTCAATTATCTGGAATTCCAACAGGTCCGGCTTGCCTTACTTCCTTACAAAGCTGGTGTTTCTCTCTGCTCACAAGTGTCTGGTCAAGTGTTTGCAATTTTAACAACCTGTAAATAAAACTCAAGAGTTTTGTACTTCATCTCGGTTAAGGTTAGCCTTAATTACCTTCGGTGGATCACTAAGGACTTTTATGGCTTGTAATGGGGCTTGGCTAACAAAGAATCATGGTTTTTCTTGGAAATTCAAAATATAAGATTATAAGAGAGCATGCATTCCAAAAATTTGATTTCTTGCCAAGACCTATTTCCCACTTTTAGCCCCTTTTGCCTTTAGCACTTTCCACTGACACCTCTCTTTTTCATTCTTGCCCTTTTTATTTATTATATATTTTTTTTCTTTTTATTTTTCCTTTTTTTTCTTTTTTCTCTTTTCTCTTTTTTTTTTCAATAATAAACATAATAATAATAACAGTGGGCTCACAATTATTTAGAGGTGTTCTAGTGTGTGCTATTTCCTTGGCTACTTTACCCATTTGTTCAAAATCCCCCAAATTAAGGCCTTATTATCATTTGGAACCCTATTGCTCTCTTAGAATCCTACACAAGGTCAGGAATATCAATTTCTTGGCTAAGGGTTCTACTCAGAATAAATCATTATAATTCTTTCGGCTCAATATGGGTGCAAGGGATGAAATTATGTTGGGTTGGCTTTTTGGCTGAGTGGGTGAAATAAAGCAAACATGGCCTTGATCATATCCAACTTAAGTAACTAATTTTAATAGTCCAAGAATGATGCAAAACTAAGAGTTTAAAAACAGGTGTTTTCTCTCACAATTAAGGACACACTCTCACCGGGATTAATTCAGTATTAGCATACCAGATGTGTCTTCATTCCATCAAGCTAACCTTTCCTTTTCCGTGAATCATGTTTCATTCCTTGATCTGACTTTTGCTTCCAAGACCAGTGTTTTCCAATGACTAGTAGCCTTTCAAGTGTTGGACTTTTCAGAACAAACTCAGAATTGTCATTTCTCAAGTTATCATGCAATTTATTTATTCACGCATAAATTTAAACTACTGAAATTAAATTGCTGAAATCAAAATGCATAAAAATAACACAACTATCCTAAAAAAAAAACAAAATGCGATTAACTAAAAGAAAGATAAAGTAAGAAATCCTGGGTTGCCTCCCAGTAAGCGCTTCTTTAATGTCATTAGCTTGACGAGTCAAATGCCTTCACAGTGGCATGAAGGTCACGTAGAACACATCTTCCTTGCATTTTCGCCTCTTAGTTAGAGACGCCATGAAACTCGTGTATTCTGGAAGCACCTTCCACATTATTGCAAGAGAAGTGGTGGTGATCAAGGAAAGAATGACACTTAAGGCTTTCTCATGTTCTCCATGTCTTTCTTCCTTGACAATAAGTTGATGAGGAGGGGTATTGACTTGGAGAATACTTTCTTGCTGAATTTCTACTTGTGAGTACTTCTCCCATTGTTGTGCTTTCTCCTCATTTCTTTCTCTTCCTTCTTTTCTCCTTCTTCATCACGCACATCTTCCTCAGTTTTCTTTTCTTCCTCTTCTCTCTCAGTGAAAATTACCTTGCAATCCTCTTTGGGCTTCATCTCAGCATTTACCGAAAAGGTTTCAATGGGCTTTTCAGTAGTTGACTCAGCTAGTTGGCCTATTTGTATCTCCAGGTTTCTGATAGCTGCATCTGTGCTCTTTTGATGTGATCTCGTCTCCTGGATGAATGCTTTCGTCTCTTGAGCGTTTGCCTGGATGAATGCCTTCGTCTCCTGAGCGTTTGCCCTTGTCTCTTGGATGAAGCTTAATAGCATTTCCTCTATACTGATAGGCGGCTTCTCTTGCTGACTCGGACCCTGGCTAGGATGCTGATAGGGTGAACCCCCTTGGTTGAAGTTATTACTTGGATAATATCTCCAATCATGGTCCTGCAAAAAATTATCGCTCTGATAGAATCCTTGTGGTCCTCTTTGATGGAATCCTTGATGATTATGACTGCCCATGTAGTTAACTTCATTGGATGCGTCATCTTGGGCCATGCATAAGCCTGACTCATGTGTTCCTCCACATATGTGACATCCCCTTACCTGCATAATAGAAGAGTGAGAAGGACTTACCGCTTGTAGTTGCTGTGGAAGCTTGTTGAGGGTCTTTGTCAGGGCTTCTATTTGTTGGGACAACAACTTATTTTGAGCCAAGGTTTCATCTTGAGTGGTGAGTTCTAGAAGGCTTCTCTTTGTTGGTGCATATGTGCGATCACGAAGAATGGCGTGATCATTAGCTGCCATGTTTTCTATGAGTTCCATTGCCTCCTCCGGTGTCTTTAGCTTGATCTTCCCTCCTGCGGATGCATCCAGTAATTGCTTTGATTGTGGTCGTAGGCCATCTATGAAGATGTTTAGTTGCACCGGTTCACTGTACCCATGTGTAGGTGTTTTCCTTAGCAGTCCGCGGAAACGGTCGAGTGCCTCACTGAGGGATTCATCAAGAAATTGATGGAAGGAAGAGATTTCCCTCTTCCCTTCAATAGTCTTTGATTCTGGAAAGTATTTCTTTAAGAATTTCTCTACAACTTCTTCCCATGTCCGCATGCTATTCCCCTTAAACGAGCGAAGCCATAATTTTGCTTTACCTGCTAGTGAAAAAGAGAAAAGATTGAGGCGTGTTGCATTTTCAGGAACCCCGACTATCTTCACCGTGTTGCAAATGTCGATGTATGTGGCCAGGTGTGCGTATGGATCTTCACTTGGTAGGCCGTGAAATAGATTCCCTTGAATCAGCTGGATCAAGGAATATGGATATGAGAAGTTGGCCGCCTGCACCTCTAGTATGGCTATGCTGGTGAAGTATAGAGGTATAATAGGATTAGAGTAATCCTCCAGCGTCATCCTCTTTGGACGATTTTCTGTCATGATGCGTTCTCTGGAGAAGGAATGTGCACTGTTCACAAAATAAACAACTACCGTGCACGTTATCACAGAATAAAAATTAAACGTAAATATCTTTTTTTTTTATTTTTATAAAAAAAATAAAATAAGAATGAATAAAGACAAAAAAAAATTGAAACAAATAAAATGAACCACTAAAAGAAATAATAGAAAAAGAAAATAAAATAAAAAATAGAAAGTGAAAACTAATTGCTTTAAAATTGGAATATGCAAATAATCAAGTACGAAAAACAAAGTTCCCGGCAACGACGCCAAAAACTTGTTGACTCGTTGACAAGTGTACCAAATCGTCACAAGTAGTAAAGTTCTCCGAAGTCCGAGTGTCGAATCCACAGGGACTTTGCTTGTACTTAGATTAATGCAAACCCAATTTAAAAGCAAGAGATAAGAATTTAAAATAAAAGATAAAGAAAGATAGAAGATAAGGTAAAGAAAAGATAAGATATTTAAAGATAAAATTAAAAGATAAAAGAAAAAGATAAAAGATTGAAAGATCAAAATAGAAGATAAAATATTTAAATTGTGATATGATAAAGATAACTACTTCTACGAAATTCAAATAAAGGAGAAATAAAATCTATATAATAAAATTACTAAAACCTAACAAGTCTAATCAACCTAGATATATGGATTCAGGATTTGTCTGTTATCAATACCAGTGAACTAATTCTGCCCCACATCTATCCATCTACTTGCCCCTGATGACTCATGATGACAAGCCTACCTTAATTACCTATCTTCCAAATGCCCTATGTAAAGACTCAATAACTAAGATGCATTAAGATTACATTCTAGATGTTTGCTAAAGCATGGGCATTGAGGCATTAAGTCATGCTAATCCAATGATTTCTTTCTTTTCTTGTTCTATTAAGCGTTACCCTCTCCCGAGTGGCCTAACCCTTAAAACCGATTCACGCATTCATTCTTTATTCCTAATTAGGCTTTACCCTCTCTCGAGTGGCTTAAAGACTAACAGAAAACAAAGTCCGAGATGCAAAATAAGCAAGAAAGAAAAACAGATAAAAGAAACTGGAAGAAAAACCCTCTAAAAGATAACCCGATAATTTCCTCATTTTAGTGTTCTCTTAAGCGTTACCCTCTCTCGAGTGGCCTAACCCTTAAAACAGATTCAAGTATTCATTCCTTACCCCTAATTAGGCCTTACCCTCTCCCGAGTGGACTAAACCCTAACAGAAAGCAAGTTTAGAGATACAAGATGTAAAAAGAAAGAACGGTAAATAAATAAAGAACCTGGAGGGAATTCCTCTTTTTATTGATAACTCTTGAAATGCTCCATACATCATTGGCTTTTTAGGTTGCCAGGCCCTAGCTAGGGGGTTTAGCCTCTCATAGTCATGAGGGCTTTATAATGAGAGGAGGGGTGAAAGAAAAGGAGTAAAGGAAACCTTTAGGAGAGGGGGTTCTGTGGTGGTGTCTGTCCCTTGGACTGTCTCTCTATTTATAATTGCTAAAGTGGGCTTTGGGCCTTCGTAGGCACGCTTAGCGCAACACCCCGCGCTTAGCGCGTGTACTTCCTGGCCCGCTTAGCCCGTGACGCGCGCTGAGCGCGCATATTGGGTTGGGCCTTCTTCAAATTTTCTTTTTTTCTTCAATTTTTCTGCCCTTTTTGCTTGTTACACCTCCAATTTTTATATCTGCACCCAAAAATTCAATTTAATTAATTTTCTAACTTTTAATCACAAATAACTGCTAAATAATTAATTTCAGGCCAATATTTGACTAATTTTCTACTATCAAAATACAATTATTTAGCAGTTATCACTATCCTACTGATATGGATTGAGCCTCTACTCTGGTCTAGAACAACTAGCCTTCATTAAGGGCACATAATTGGTCAACAACCAAAATAGTAGCAATTCCACTAATTGACGTCATCCTAAACTACAACAGAACATGGGAGAAACAAAGACTTCAACAACAAATTCCCACTTTCCCCCAAAATAAGTAAGAAACTTACAGTTATTGTGATGTTTAGACTGAAACTTAGGGTGTTTGAAAACTACCGACTCGATAAAAGATATGTTGTAGCCCGTACGGTAAGGTAGATTTGGTGAAGGCTGAATCAAATCTTACAATGGTAGCCATTGATCATGTAATGGGTTGCAGGAACAATGTGCACTATCCAAGTAGATGATTTTCATGGCTGCTCAATTTTTGGCTGAACTATGTTTTTGGTCTATGTAAATATGGTTAAATTTGTTTTTGGCCCTCCATTTAATTTTATTGTATTTGATGTTGATAAATTTGAAAATGGTCCTCTTCACCAATTAGTGGCAATGTGACATGCATTTACTCATACTATGTTAGCGAAGTAAGTTGGTAGTTTTTTGCAAAGGGCTACCTATGAAGGTGCTAACGGGAAAGGTTAAGTTAAGCATTGCAGTGTGCAACCATCAGAACATCGACTCTTAGTGGGTTGAGATTGCACATTGACTACACATGACCAATGTTGATAAGAACCTTAGGAGAACCACACCACAAAAAGCTAGTTGTTGTAGTTAAAAATCCACCACCACAATTTGCCAAAATTCTACGACATTTCTATGAAGCAAATATTCACTTTAGGATGTACATGCTAAGGTTGGCAGGGTATCATATGAAAATTATGTGCTTTGTGCAATGCATACCAAGAACTCTGTCTCTTGGATCATATTGATTGCATGTTATACTAAAAAATGAAATTCCTATGAAATCACTAGAACTGTTTTAGCTAATGATGCTTGAGACATGTGATTCAGTTCCAAATTCAGTTGCAATGGTTAGTGTGCTTTAAGCTTGTGCATGTCTTCTTACATTGGAATAAGGAGAGTTGATTCATGGCTATATCCTTAGATGGGGTCTTGATTCTATTCTGCCATTTCTTAGCACCCTTATTACAATATACGAAGATGCAGTGAGATTTCAAAGGGACAAACAGTGTTTGATATCTATATTTCACTTATATCAAGACCAAATATTACAAACCAAGTTTGCTAACTGTGAATATATAGCTATAGCTTACGGATCTATCAAATTCTATCTCTTGGTTATTGAATAATATGCAGCTAAATATAATCATGACAAAGGAAAACAAAAAAAATCAATAATGGAAGTATTAGCAAAATTGGCCTAAACTCTAATTTGCAGGCACTCAAAACATCTTAAGGGATATCATTAAGGTATATGACAAATTCATGCAAGATTGGTACATATCACAACTTCAATAGTTACAACCCTTTCACCTTACTTGTTCCATTAGTTCCCATGTGATTAAGAACTTGAAGTCGAAAGGGGCGACATTAAATTAAATTAAAAAACCCAGTAGCTGTTTTTACCAAAACAGTCGTCTAAATACTGTGAAATGATCAAATAAGGTTTGAATCTGACACAATGACAACAAATTATTTATAAGGTAAAGGAATGAGAAAATAAATAAAGAAATATGAGAGACAATGAGACAATGGAATGATGAGAAATGGCTAAGCTCTAAAAGTTGGGGTCAAGCTCTCTACATACCAAACCTATTATGACAATTTTGTAGTTTCATTGCTCGCATACTTTGTCATTATTTCCAAATCATGGCTTTGTTATTATCGATGATTTTTGGCCTGTGCGAGAGAAACAGACATGAAATAGCACAGTCAATCTATCTATATATGCATACAAACAATAATATAGATTCAAAGGAAGAATGACCAAACGACCTCAGTGAGTGAGGTCGCAAGGGAGGGGAACTTCAACAGTCAAGGGAGAGACTTACAATATTAGCGACGCATGCTGGAGCAGAGTGATTGAGGGCGCGAGGGAGGGTAGAGTGGTTGACGGAGGCCGGGGAACTTCGAGAGAGGTCGAGGGAGAAAGTGCGGCTAGTAGTCTTCGACGGAGTCACAACTAGAGAGAGGTATAGGGCTTTGGGGAATGAGAATGAAGATGGTTTTTAAGTAAAACCCGTCGTAGTTTTCATTCCACATAATTACAGGATTGCCACCAAGACACATTCTAAGACGGTTTTTAATAACCGCCTTAGAATTTAAGTCGTAAAAAGTATTTTTCATTTCTCTAATTACAAATTTGTCATCACGTCATTTTCTAATACGGTTCCACAGAGAACCTCTTTAGAATTAGTGTCGTAAAAAAACTCATTTCTAGTAGTGGAAATTGGGAATACAAGCAAGATGATAGGCATACACACATTCATATAGTTACATGTTGTGCCGGAGCTTGACAATTTTTTTTGAAGGGTCCCAAATAATCAAATTATAATGTAAAAACCAAATGTAATAATTTTGGTAATAATTTTTTGTAGGAAATTTTAAACATTTAATTATATTATTAAAACATTAACTATTTTCTTAATTAATTACTTTTTATGATATTAAAATATTTTTCCTACTTTATTAATAAAACTGTTCATTTTTTACAACTTTTATACCCTCATCTACTACTGAATAAAAAACATTGAAAATTCATTTGTAAATTATTTTTGTGGGAAAAATTGAAAGACATATCAAGTGTTTTTATACAAAATAAATTTGTTCATACAAAAAAAATACAAAAATTGTACGAGAATATACACAAAAATACAGTAAAATTTCCTATGAATTTTTCAACGTGGAAATAATATATTTCCCAAAATCACAGAAAAATTTGTAGAAATTTTTTTCAAGAAAATCACTAAATTTCTAAAAAAAAATCCATGAGAAACCAATGTAAAAAGTTCCCCAGACAAGATGATTTTGCAGATTTAAGCTTTTTTTCTTGAAAGGAGATTTAAGCTATATTATATAAAATTTTATATACAAAATGGAAATAAAAATAGTTTTATATTATAAAAACAGTTAAATGTAAATTAATTTGTCTATAAAAATAATATTATCAAACAACTGTCATACGAAAGAAATTAAAAACTGCATAATGAAATATGTAATGCTAATATAAACTTTTGAAGAATGCATGTAAAAGAATAGTTTTATATTATAAAAACAGTTAAATGTAAATTAATTTTTCTATAAAAATAATATTATCAAACAACTGTCATACGAAAGAAATTAAAAACTGCATAATGAAATATGTAATGCTAATATTTTTGTAAACAAAATTTAGTTAACAAAAGTTTTAAAAATTATACAGTTTACTTTGACATAAATCATCCTTCACATTTATTATTTTTATAACAAAAAAAGGACTTTCAATTGAAATATTGTCCTATCTATATTCATTCAATGACTTAGATTAGTTAATAATATTATAGAAAATCTTATTAGAAACTTTTTTCCTTTTATATGTGACCTTGCCTGTTGTGCCTTACGTAGATTATCTACACTCTATAGATCCAAAATAAATTGAAATATGTTGCTTGTCGGTGTAGAAAAATTTCTTGTTTTAATCTACAAAAGAAAAACGTTCATAACCCACCAAAAAAAAAATAGAAAGAATTTGTTCATATATATACCTGATAAAAAGTGGTAAAATGGGGGACCATGGACCGCCTTGGTCCCAATGAAGCTCTGCCACTGATTACATGGAAGGGGAAACATGCAAGGTGTTCCATTCACATCTAAGTAAGCAAGCAAAGGTTCATTTAGGTATTTTTCCTTATCTATTTTCTCTATCTTTCTTTCAAGTTCAAGTGAGGGTTGTGTTCTTACCAAAATCCAAAACCATGACACGTCAAGGCGGACGTGGTTGAGTGGGGTCCCGAACTTCACATGTCATCTTGGAGTGGTACCTTTGATAGGAGGGGGGACCTGCAAAATAGAAGACTCTGACGCTCAAGTAAGAATATGAGTGAAGAGAACAAAGCAAGTATATGCTTATGTAAAACTCAAGTGAGCTGGAGAGAGGGTGCAAAATAGAAGACTCTGACGCTCAAGTAAGAATATGAGTGAAGAGAACAAAGCAAGTATATGCTTAAGTAAAACTCAAGTGAGCTGGAGAGAGAGGGGGGGGGGGACAAGCTTGTTGCTTGTGTGCTGAGTGTGTGATGGGATGTGTAGAGGGTTCGATGGAACCTATACTTATAGTATTTGAGCGTGACTATTGGTCCTTGTTTGTAGGGGCTATTATAGTTTTTGTAGATAATTCCCAACTTGCAGATAATAGTTGGGACCTTACAGATAATGTTAGAGATAAACATTTGCTTGTAGATAAAAGGTAGAAGATAATCGTACCTTGTTGATAATGTGTGACCTTATAGATAATTAATTACCTGCCAATAGATAAGATATTCAAATACATTTGAATATTAGTAGGTTAGAGATAACCTGTTTGTTTGGCAGCCCAACTGCTAAGGGCTAGGTGTTCGCTCTCTTGTGGCATGGTTGACGTGGAGGGTGGACACGTGTCTTTGAGTGTCATGTAGGATGTCGTACGTATTTTTTGGGTCTTGGACAGTACACCTAAGCTCTTAGCTGGCTTGCGGGTGAAAGAGGTTGTCCAATGCTGAAAGAGACTGTCCCATGTCGAGGAAGCTTGTCTGATGTCTGGGGTAGTAGTTTTGACAAGCAAAGGGTGACGAGTTTGTCAAGCCCCCAATTGTGGACGAGTGTTGTCTAGTGTCGGGTGTGGTAACCTTGACGACTGTAAGAGAATTGCATGTTGATGTGGCTTGTTAAGCCCCTGAGCCTAGACAAGTGTTGTCCAGGTTGCTTTTGTCAAGGTGTTCGTGATGGACATGTCTTTGGCGTGTCAAGAAAGGTAAGTCGTCGGATTTTACAACTTTTCCCTTTTTTGACTATTGGAGAATGCATTAAAGATAGGCATTATGTTCTGTCTATTGCTGCAGGCGTGTGCGGCGCATGCACAATACTCTTGCATACGTGTCACTCACAGAGTGGGCCCGTACTAGAGTTTGTGGTTCGTGCATGAGTGAGGGAACGTTGTGGTGTGAAATTTTAGGGCAGCACTTCAGCTCTTGCCAGTTATTGAAGAGTTTGCCTCCCTTTTAAATGCAGTGGGCATTTAATTCTAAATCACTATTCATTTCTTTCTTGATTCCATGTTTTCTTGCTTCGTTCGATTTCTCAAGGAACTCCCGTCTTTCACAATGTATTTGATGTTGTCTAATTCCGCCATTGGTATGGGTGGTAGCGACTCTAGGGGTTCGATTGAGCAGTCCATAATGGATCGAGAGGTCATCTCAATAGGTGGTTCCTTGTTAGAGGATACTCACAGAAGTGCCTCCGACAATGAGTCCTCCTCTTTGGAGAGGGTGTGGGCCTCAGGTTGTACTAGTGAGGGTGCTTCTCACCCTCACGGAAGGGTGCGTCCTTTTGTTGCCACCAAAGAGCCAATCCCGGTCACTGTGATCCTTCCTACTTCTGCTTTGGGGGGGGGGGGTGTGAGAAAAGGTAGCGATAGTGGAGATGTTAGGGCGTCTCCCCGCGTGCGACGTAGCTAAAGCGCTGGGTCATCGTCATCCACCCCAGCGGTCATTGGCTTTGAGTGGGTAAGGGACGATGTTTTAAAGTACAAGTCCTCTCTGACCTCGACGGCGAGTGTCGTTGTGATTCAGTGCCAAATGAAGCTGGCGAACCCTGAGAACTCCTGCAAGTTGGTCATTCAGGCTTGCGAGAGTTATGATTTCCCGTTCTTAAGGGCGACGCCTGGTCATCCGCCTTTTTTCTTTATGTAGAGGTGTTTGTTTGAGGTCTTGGGTGTCATTCTACCCTTGACCGCTTTCTAGTGTGCTCTGCTGGAACACTTGAATGTGGCCTCTTCCCAGCTCCACCCAAACAGTAGGGCAATGGTGAGGACCTTTCAAATTCTGTGCCCTTTCTTTAACACTCGACCTAGCTTGTCAGTCTTCTTGTTTTTCTTTTAAATGAAATTTTCTGGGAATATTGGATAGGTCTCCTTGAACAACGTTTCCAAGAAGTTGTTTTAGTTTGATTCAAACATCTTTCACCATTTTAAAGATCGTTTCTTTAAGGTCCTAGCTACTGGTGTTGTGGCTAATGGTATGCCACAGATGTTCAATAAGGAATGGGAGCCCTACTTCCCGTTCTACTGGCAGTCTCACCCTACCAGGTTCAAGTCGTATGTTGAGGATCTGTTGACCCTTATAGAGAAGGTCGACAAAGCTATTTTGGAGCAGTTATCAGCCTCATTGGATGCACAGGCTGTTCTGTCTCTTCCCTTCGGTGAGTGATCCCCTCATTGCGTTAGATGGTAAAGTGCCTAACCTTGCCTTTGTTTGTGTCTGAGGTCAGTGTTAACCAATGACTAACACTTGCTCGTGTTGTTGTCTTGCTTGTTTTGCAGGTCTTGTGGGTGACTTCGCCTAGAGGCCACTCGTGAATTATATCGAACTTGCATGGGAGACCATGACACCGTCTATTGCTCCAGTTATTGGAGAAGGAGGTCAACCTGCTGGTGTGGTTGGCCCTATTGCTGTCATGGTTAAGGTTCCCCTCAATGCTCCTTCCTCTATTTTAGCAAAGAGGTAGAGGCATGATGGTGCTAGGCCATCTAGCCATAAGAAATTGAAAGCCCCTATGAGCCTTCGTGCCATTAGGCAGGCTATAGGGTTGACGCCCGGTGCGGGTCGCCCTTCGGCTATGCAAGATGTGCCTCTGACTCCACCGGTCTCAAGGCTCCTGCTACTACTTCTCCTTCGCCTCCTCGTGTTGTTGTTGTTCAGGAGGTTACCCCTGTTGTTGTTAAAGTTACTGTGCCAGCCACTCAGGCTAACTCTATTGTGACGCTGTCATCCACCATCACGACACATTTGCTGAGTATCGATGTGGCAATGATGCCTCCCCACTGCAGTTACTTTTTGTGCATTTATGTCTAAAGGAAATTTTCAATGGGGAGTTTTCTCACCGAAAAGCTCACCGGGTCATCAAGTATTTAAAATTAAAATGGATGAATCCGAGTATCGAACATAGGGAACTAATGTTAGCCTGAATTAAGTTCAGAATTGAAGCATTGTTGAGAAAACATGTATAAGTGATAAATTCAAACAGAATTTAAACTAAACTTGAATGCTAAAAACTATCAAATGCAAGGTAAATATAATGACAGCAGTAGGTAGATATGTTGGGTCTTTCTAACAAACAAGTTGATGCATAGAAATATATTTCTCTAATCAATTGTGCTCTTGTGTTTTATGCTGTAGCCTAAATTACTAAACCCTCAATCCCTCGTCAGGTTGAATATCCAAACTTCGTCCGCAGATCCCTCATGTAAGACTACACCCAATTTAGATAGCCCTCTTAGGTTTAGACTAACTTAAACTGAGTTTCGTCTGCAGATCCCTCATGTAAGACTAGACTCAGCTCAAGTGGCTTACTAAAGTTTAGCCTAATTTAGCTTAAGCTTCATCCGCAGATCCCTCATGTAAGACTAGGCTTAAACTAAACAGCATTGTTGTAACAACATAACTAAAACCAAAACTTAACCCACAGATCCCTCATGTAAGGCTAAGTTTCAATCCTGCTTCAATCAATTTCTAAGGCAACAATACATTTTCCAATGCTAAAGTCACCTAACTGTGCACACAAATGGGTGACCAGACCAAAAGCATACAAACATTAAGCATTGAACACAGAAAACATAATCAATTAGATATTAGGTATTTAAATCAGCTGTTCATTAGAAATCCCCAACTAGGGTGTTTAGCCAGCCATTACAAAGAAACCCTAACAATAAATGAGATTAAAAGTAGAGAATGATAGTTCCTTACACAAGAAGGTGGATTCCTCCTCTTTTTCTCAGCATCTCACACTCACTCTCTACTCAATAATTTCTCTCAAATGACAAAACCTTGGCTTCAATGCACAAGTTGCTCCTCTTTTATGCTTCTAGGGCTCTTTTCCCCAAATAGGCCTGTGGCTGCTCTAGAATTCTGTGCCCTGGTCGTCTATAGAAGCTGTCATAAGGTGGTACCCTAATTCTGCACAAGACAGGCTTTAAATAGGCTCTGAAATCGCCACCCTCGCGTTTAGCGCGAGTAAGTGAAATTGGGCTTAGTGCCAATCTCGAGCTTAGCCTGGCTGAAGGCACCGGCTGGGCTTAGCATCGTGGCTTAGCGCACTAATCTCGCGCTTAGAGCACGGCTTTGATGCTGACGCTCTGCCAGATTCTCCTTTGCGCTAAGCGCGTTGAAGTTGCACTTAGTGGTGGATATGCGCTTAGCCCAACTGCTGAGCTTAACCCAACTGCTTAAATCAATCACTTCTCACAAGCATGCAGCTTTTCAAAGATAGGAGCACAAGTATTAGAGTCACAACTGAAATAAGCTAGTAAGCATGATAGAAATCAAGGAAGGATCATCAACCAAAACCTCACAGTCATTGTTTCACTCAAACTGAAGTGTTTAGGCTCATTCCATCGTAAACAACCAACACAAGTTCCAACCTTTGCATTTCATCTCCTATCATACAGCAATGAATACACAAAAATGAATTCGAATGACTTTCTCGGCTTGTAATGGGGTCAGGCTTCCAACAATTCATGGTTTTTCTAGGATTCAAAAGCTTAGGTTCTAGGAGAGCATTCATCCATAGAATAACCTTCACTTTTTCATTCATTCTTTTCCCATACTTGCCTTTTTTTCTTAGGCACTTAGCTTCCATACCTGAAATTATAGCATACACACTTATTAACTTTATTTATACTTACAGTTTTTTTAACACAAAAATAGAAACAATGTGTATATACTATTTTCTTTAACCATTTCAATCCTTACCCAGTGCCTCCCCCAAATTTGGGACAAATTTTCCTTGAACCATCTTATGTGGATGATGCTCTCCTACAACCTAAAATAAGGTAGCAGAAGATTCAACTGAATAGGCTCAAGGTTTAATCAATCAATCAATTCATTTAGCTCAAACTGGGTGCAAGGGATAATTCATTCAATCACAAGGTTAGCTTTTTGGCTAAGTAGCTATTCATAATCAAACATGGCCTTCATTATTCTCAAGTTCATGCATCCAATCCATACTTCAGAGATTCACGCAAAAATCAGCAGTAAATGATAGTCGTTTCTCTCAAAATTTTAAAGATTACACTTTCACTGGGATACGGTTAATGCATTCCTTCACAATCAATCTGACAATCGACTAACATTTTCAGACATAATTCCAATCATATGCTCATTCTCTTCTAATGACTGCAAACTTGATCCAAACAATCATCCAATCATCCTAATCCATTCAATTCATACATTTGCTCAATCAAATAATTTCCAAACACTCATTCCATACCAAACAATCCACTACATACAATGTTCAATCAATTCACTGTTCAATCAAGCTTTTTGTACAGGCACACAAACAACTATGCTATTGAAATTAAAATGCTGAAATATAAAAGCTGAAATTTAAATGACATAAAGCATAAAATAACTGAAATAAAACTAAAGTGTTCATAATGCAAAAAAAATTTAAACGTCTTGCTCCTCCTATGGCTGGTCTTCATTAAGATCCAGTGCTGATGGCTGAGTCTCCTCAGGAGCAGGTGCAGATGGTGGAGATAGTTGTGGGGTCTGAGTTGGAGTGGTCTCCTCCTCTGCTGCTGCTGGTGATGGTGCTGGTGCTGTGGGCTCCTCAGTCGCAGGCTCCTAGGCTGTGGAGGCCCCACCCCCTCCAGAGGAAGAAGGCTGGTCTCCTGGCCAGGCCACCTATGCGTCAAACTCCTCCGTGCTCATAATGGAGGTCAAGCCCAAGCCCTGAAGGCTCTGCATGATGATGGACTGCCCTCTGTGGATCCTCTGGAGCATGGAGTGAAGCATCTGAGGAGTGAAAATAAAATATGCTGGACCTGCAGAAAGAGGAGCTGGTAGTGGTATCTGTGAAGGCGTTGGAGGAATCACTGGAATATCTGTGGAGGAAGAAGGAGGAAGTGTAGAAGAAGAGGGTGTTGGTGCCTCTGATGTTGAAGTGGAAGGGGCCTCAGATCTCTTCCCTTTGGCCTTCCTGGGTCCTCTGAAAGCTACTATTGGATCATCAAGATTCCAATAGTTCTTCTTAATATAAGCCAAATTAATGGCAGGACTTAGGCTCTCCAAGGATCTAGAGTCAGACTGAACTCCCCTAGCCTTACATAAAGCTGTAATCAAGGTCGGGAATCCAAGTCTGGATGTATCATGCTGAGCAGTGAGGGAGATCTGGTGGGAAATGAGGTATCCCACATTCATATCCATCTTCATAATAATGCCATTAATGAGTCTCGCCCTGTCAAGAGTGACATCAGAAGTGTGGGAGGTGGGAATCAAGTTAGAGAAGGAAAGAACACTCTATGTCTGAGCTAAGGTGGTCATGTTCTTCCTCAAAATTTTCAGGGGCTGCCCATTAGCATTAAGCTCGAATCCCCTCCCCGGGATACAGAGCTTAGCAGCCAACTCCTGAGGATCAGGCCTTAGGAGTGAAAATATGGAATAAGCACAGAGTGATTCCCCTTCTTCCACAATAATAGGGGTCTTCAAGAAAGTATTAAGCGTATCCTCATCAAATTTAATCAGATGACCTTTCACCTTCACCTGCTTAGGTGATTTGTCCTCGGGGTCATAAAGGTTGGCGTAGAATTCCTTCACAATGGCAACATCAATGTTGCCATCCCCAAAGTCAGTCAACTCCTTGTCCCAGCGGCGTCTTTCGAGTTCCTCCTTGAACTCATCAAACTCAGTATAATAAACCACCACGTTCCTCTCTGGTAGAAGCTTCCTAGGCACAATAATGTCTGTATATCTTTCCCAAGTCTCTTGGGAAGTAAATCTTGATCTGTCAAATCTATCTTGGGTGGGTGTAGATGGTGCCTTTCTTTTCCTAGAAGCCATCTGCAAAATATAAGACAAAACACACAAGATTAGCACAGGTTTATTCTCAAGAAAACAGAAAAATTAAACTGAAAACAGAGATGGGTGCTTAACACAGCATGCTGGCGCTTAGCGCGCCTTATGAAATTAACACAAGCGCTAAGCACAGCAAGCTAACGCTTAGCTCGAAGACACAAAAAACATTTTTTTCCTGCAGAATAGGCTTAGCGCACAGGGGCGCTTAGCCTGAGTCTACAATTTTTAGAAATAGTAGAGGACTGGGACTTAGCGCCACATGCTGGTGCTTAGCTTAGCCTCAACAGAGAGACACTAAGGCTTAGCGCATAGGCGCGCTTAGCCTTATTACAAAGGTTAAAGAAATAGAACCTAAGTGGCGCTTAGTTCAGCAAGCTGGGCTTAGCGCCTAAACTACACTGGGTATCTTAGTATACCATTGACGCTTAGCGCACAGGCACGCTTAACGTCTGCATCGTTTTGGTTTAACAGCCAAGATGAACACGCTTAGCGCGACATGGTCCACTTAGCGCGATCATCATAAATCTCAAAATTTTAACAATTGCGATGAACAGGCTAAGCGCAGCAGGCGTGCTTAGCGCGTTCATCGCGAATCCTAGAAGATACTCAGGGGTTTTCACCCCCTTTTGAACCACATTGCCCCTAATGGACTTCTAAACTACCTAAGGTCCTACAATACCTAACCCTAAAACTAAGTAACTTAACCTAACAATGCTAACTAAGAAAACATAAATCCTCTATCCTAAGGTGTGAAGAATGAAATACAAAGCAAAAGAAATCACGAGACTTACTTGGATTGTGTAATGCAGAGTGTGAAGAAGCAAGGGATGCAGAGGGACTGATAAGCACACAGCAGAAACAAAAATATGCTCAGAGATGAGAGAGTGCAGAGGTTTGGGTGCCAAGGTAGCAACCCAAGTGCCTTTGCCTCTACTTTTTAAAAACTGAAATTCGTATGGTGCGCTTAGCGTGCCAACGTGACGTTTGAGTTTAAAACACTGGTGCTTAGCCTAGCCTCACGCTAAGCCCAACTTGAAGTTGTAACTTCCAGTAAGCATTTGGGGCTTAGCGCAGCGGCAAAACTTAGCGCTTTCTGCAACACCAAAAATCTTTCTACAACATGCGCTTAGCCTGAGATGCGAGGCTTAGCGTACATCAAGCTTCAACTTACAGTGAGTGATTCAGGCTTAGCGCCACTACCTACGCTAAGCGCACTTCCAATGACTTCAAAATAGAATGATGTTGGCGCTTAGCGCATCCTTTCTCCCTAAGCCCATCTTGATAGCTCATCTTACAGAGTGAATCTAGGGCTTAGCGCAGGATGGTGCGCTTAGCGTAGCTATAATAAATTTTCATAGAGAGGAAGTGGCGCTTAGCGCATCATCCACGCTAAGCCCACTGCTTAAGGTGCAACTTACAGTGAAGATGTTGGGCTTAGCATAGCGATGTGCGCTTAGTCGAACCATTCAGCCAATCAATCAGGGGTCTTTGCGCTTAGCACGAGCAAGCTCGGCTTAGCGCGTGAAAAGATGGCGCTTAGTGCAAGGTTTGCACCTAGCGGATAAGCAATCTGAAAATTTTCTAAGTCATTTTCTGCTTATCTCTTCACACATAATTTTAACAACCCTTTTTGTTCATTACTAAACAAGCTGAAATCAATCACAATCACAAGCAAGATGTCCTAACTACATGCAATAAATAAAAATGAAGATAGAGAAGGGAAAGAAAAGTTGGGTTGCCTCCCAGTAAGCGCTTCTTTAGTGTCATTAGCTTGACACATCATCCTGTTATCTAGGATCCAATAATGTTCCCACTTCAAGGACCTTCTTCTCAAGTCTTCTTTCCTTCATCACATGAACTTTAAAACAGATGTTCCGGTTAGGTGGCTCTTTATCTTCATGAAATAAATCAAAGCTGATTTTCTAATCTTCTATGCCCATTTGCAACATCTTCTTTCCCATATCTACTACACAGCTTGTAGTAGCCATGAATGGGCGACCAAGAATGAGAGGAATATCAGCGTCCTCTTCTATGTCTATCACAACAAAATTAGTTGGGAATATAAGGTGTTTCACCTTCACCAAAACATCTTCAATCACTCCATATGGTCTTGCGATGGAGTGATCAGCTAACTGGAGGGTCATGCATGTAGGTATTATCTCTATCTGTCTAAGTCGTCGGCACATGGAAAGAGGCATTAAGTTGATACTAGCTCCCAAGTCTATTAGAGTTTTTCCTACAACAACCTCACCAATGGAACACGGTATCGTGATAACTCCAGGATCTTTGTGCTTAGGTGGAAGAATGCGTTGAATCACAACACTACAATTGCCTTCCACCACAATTCTGTCACTATGGATGTACCGGTTCTTCTTTGTCAACATATCTTTTAAAAATTTGGCATAGAGTGGCATCTGTTGAAGTGCTTCTCCAAAGGGTAAAGTAATTTCCAGTTTCTTGAAGATATCAAGAAATCTGCCCAAATTTCTTTCTTTCTCTTTCCGGGAAGGTACCAAAGGATAAGGTACTTCCTTGCCTTCATTTGGAGTAGTTTCCTTCTTCTTATCAATGTTTGCCTTACTTTTGCCTTTCCTTATCTCATCATCAACAACTTTCTCTTTTTGTTTTTCATTTTTCAACTTTTTTCTTTTTCTTTTATTCTTTCTTTTTCTTTCTCTTTTATTGGTGTCTCTTCTTCCTTGTCATCTTCAGTATCCTCATTAATTTCTTCAAGTTCTAGAAAATCAGAAACAGGTTCAAGTGCTAACTTAGGTGCTAGCTGTTGTTTATGTTCCTCCATCTTCTTTCCAGCTTCACTATCATCTCTTTGGATGACCATTCTACTTCTAGTCATCACAGCTTTACATTTCTCCTTGGGATTTTTCTCTGTATTAGCTGTAAAACTGCTTGATGATCTATCCGCCAATTGCTTTGCAAGCTGTCCCACTTGGACCTCAAGATTCTTTATGGCAGACTTTGTGCTCTTCTAATTGGACATAGAAACCTGCATAAACTGAGCTAGAGTCTCTTCCAGCTTTGTTGTTCGATCATAAAGACTAGGCCCTTGTTGCGGTGGCCTTGTGAATGGTCCACCTTGATCTCTGTTGAACTGATTTACAGGGTGGTTCCTTCATTGTCCCTGCTGTTGATTATATTGTTGGCCATGTTGGAATCCAGAAAATCCTCCTACATTGAAATTGTTCCTGAATTGATTTCCCATGTAATTGACTTTATGAGTGAGGTGTTCTTTAATAGGAATACAACATCTAGATTCATGAGCTCTTCCACAGATGGTACATCCTGCAACCTGCAAAACAGAAGCATGTGAAGTATGTGCAGAATGAATTTGAGTTGGCAACTTACTTAGTGTTTCAGTCAAGGTTTCCAGTTGCTTAGACAACAATTTGTTTTGTGCCAACAATACATCTTGGGAGGTTAACTCCAATAAACTCTTTTTGGTAGGAATGTGAGCTTTATCTCTTAAAATACCAATGTCACTTGCATCCATATTTTCAATGAGATCCATGGCTTCTTTAGGGGTCTTCAATTTGATTTTCCCACATGTGGAAGCGTCTAATAGCTGTTTGGACTGCGGTCTTAACCCATCTATAAAGATATTGAGCTGTATCGGTTCTGAGAATCCATGAGTGGGAGTCTTTCTCAATAAACCAGGGAATCTTTCCATGGCCTCACTCAAAGATTCATCGGGAAATTGATGAAAAGAAGAGATGGCGGCTTTGCCTTCTACAGTCTTAGACTCAAGGAAATATTTCTTCAGAAATTTCTCCACTACTTCATCCCATGTCTTAATACTATTACCTTTGAATGAATGAAGCCACCTCTTGGCTTCTCTCGATAAAGAAAATGAAAACAAGCTTAGTCGGATTGCATCTCCAGGCACTCCAGCCAACCTAATGGTATTGCATATTTCTATGTAAGTGGCTAAGTGAGCATATGGGTCTTCATTTGGTAATCCATGAAACAAATTATTCTGAATTAACTAAATCACTGATGATGGATAAGTAATGGTTTGTGCTTAAACTTCTGGTTGTGCAATGCTGGTGAAAAATTGTGGCTCATTAGAACTTGAATAATCTTCCAGAGTAACTCTTCTTGGCTCTTCAACCATGACGTAGTCTTCACTAGGATCTAAATGAGAATGTTCTGCAATAGGAAAACTAGAAGATGCCTTAGAAGATTGAGGTTCTTCCTCTGGAATTGTTGTTGCCTCTAAGTCCTGCAAAAAATTTCTAATTCTCTCCTGATTACGACTTCTACAAGTGGCATTAATCTCTAAATCAATGGGAATCAAATCATTTGCGGAAGATCTTCTTTGCATAATAGAATAGTACAGTAGTTATCCAGTTCAAAAGAACAATGAATGTACTAAAACTACTATGTTAGTCTAAAGAATCAAACAAATTGAAAAAGCAAAATTAAAGCAATGCTGCAAATTGAACTAAACTCTACTAACAGTTTAGTTCCCCGACAACGACGCCATAAATACTTTGATGCCTCCCCACTGTAGTTACTTTTTGTGCATTTATGTCTCAAGGAAATTTTCAATGGGGAGTTTTCTCACTGAAAAGCGCACTAGGTCGTCAAGTATTTAAAATTAAAACAGATGAACCCGAGTATCAAACATAGGGAACTAATGTTAGCCTAAATTAAGTTCAGAATCGAAGCATTGTTGAGAGAACATGTATAAGTGATAAATTCAAACAGAATTTAAACTAAACTTGTATGCTAAAAACTATCAAATGCAAGGTAAATAAAATGACAACAGTAGGTAGATATGTTGGGTCTTTCTAACAAACAAGCTAATGCATAGAAATATATTTCTCTAATCAATCGTGCTCTTATGTTTTATGTTGTAGCCTAAATTACTAAACCCTCGATCCCTTATCAGGCTAAATATCCAAGCTTCGTCCGCAGATCCCTGATGTAAGACTACACCCTATTTAGACAACCCTCTTAAGTTTAGACTAACTTAAACTGAGTTTTGTCCGCTGATCCCTCATGTAAGACTAGACTTAGCTCAAGTAGCTTACTAAAGTTTAGCCTAATTTAGCTTAAGCTTCGTCCGTAGATCCCTCATGTAAGACTAGGCTTAAACTAAAAAACATTATTGTAACAACATAATTAAAACCAAAACTTAACCCGCAGATCCCTCATGTAAGGCTAAGTTTCAATCCTACTTCAATCAAGTTCTAAGACAACAGTACATTTTCCAATGCTAAAGTCACCTAACTGTGCACACAAATGGGTGATCAGACCAAAAACATACAAACATTAAGCATTGAAGGAAGCATTGAACACAAAAAACATAATCAATTAGATATTAGGTATTTACATCAACTGTTCATTAAAAATCACCAACTAAGGTGTTTAGCCAGCCATTACAAGGAAACCCTAACAATAAATGAGATTAAAAATAGAGAATAATAGTTCCTTACACAAGAAGGGGGATTCCTCCTCTTCTTCTCAGCATGTCACACTCACTCTCTACTCAATAATCTCTCTCAAATGACAAAACCTAGGCTTCAATGCACAAGTTGCTGAGCTTAGTGCACGGCTTAGCACACTGATCTCGCGCTTAGTGTGCGGCTTTGATGCTGATGCTCTACCAGATTCTCCTTTGCGCTAAGCGCGCTGAAGCTGCACTTAGCGGTGGATATGCGCTTAGCCCAGTTGTTGAGCTTAGCCTGACTGCTACATTTTGCAATTCAAAACTTAGCCTATTTTTTACCTGAAAATGCACAGATTTCATCATTAAATTCAATGGAAATGTTCTAGAGACAGCGTTAACCATAAAACAAGATTTATTTATCAAATTTACTCCAAAATGACCATAAATTGGGGAACTATACAAGCTTTGGAAAATGATTTCTATACAAAAGTTAGTTGTATAAAGCGACTAACAGGCAACCACATGTGTTCCCATGCTAATGCCTCCTTCCTCTACGGCTCTGACAATCTCTCCCTCTGGCTGTTTTGGTAGCAATGGCGTCACCTTCTTTGTCTTCTCGCCCTTGTGTCTCCCTTGATCACTTGTACACCTCTAGTGATGCTGACTCACTGTGGGGTGCAACTTCAATCTGGAGAAGAAGACCCAGTTGGCTTTGTGTTAGCCTTTGATGAGAACCATATTAGGTTAGCAAGGGTACAAAATGCTATTGACTCTACCAAAGTCTATCTACAATGAGTCTAGCGATTTTGGAGGAGAATTGACAACAACATCAAGAGGTTGTGCAAAAGGCGGCATCCTTGGAGGTGGAGGGCGCCAAATGGAGGGCTACTGCTCGTACTCTTGTCGCCAATGGCACTGTTGCTTTTGTTAAGGCTGTAAGGTCAAATCGCCAATTTTATTCCAAAGTTGGTGGTGTATTGGCCAAATTTTTGTGAACCCGGTTGGATGGTGATGAATTGTTCAGACGCTACAAGGACTTACAGGTGGAAAAGAAGGGCCTGGGTGAGAAGGTGGAAAACTTGGCGGTTAAAAGGGATTGGCTAGCCAAGGTAGTTCTAATTTAGAGGCCTGGCTTAAGGAGTTGGGGTCCAGATTGGAGGAGTTTGAGTTGCGGGCAGCCAATGAAAGAGAGGCCAACAAGGAGCTTGAGGAAGAGCTCCTTCTGTACAAGAAGGAGGCCTGGAGCAGCTTGAAAAAGGATTTCAGAAGGCCTTCACGCAGGTTGGTTTCTTTGCAAAGGAACTTGACTTGGGTCTCTTCGATCCCTTCAAGGATGTGAAGGATGGTGTCCTGATTGATGAAGAATACATTATAGTGGAGGATGAGGTTGCTGATGAAGGGCAGGGTGTTGCGGAGCAAGGCAATGATGCCTATGTCTAGGCGTCTTCTATCTTTATCTTTTTTCTTCTTTGTTGGAATTTGGCCGTGTCGGCGCTGTAACTATGACAATTTTTTAATTTTCTTCAATGCACAAGCTTTTCCCTTGATGATGAATTTTACATTGTTTATGTATGACTTGCGTGTATGTCATGTATGTTGCTTTTTCCTTTTCAACGCTCTGTAGTTGTGGTCGTACGAATAGGCCATCGTGATGTAGACAAAGTAGGAAGTAAGACCTTGTTGATGTAGAGGTAGGAGTGTGGTGGTCTTATGAAGAGTAGAATGACATAAAGTCATCTCAGGTTTGATTTCAACCTGGTTAAAGGTCTTGTCACCATCTGGTAGGGCTTCCTTCTATCTTGTGGAGCCTTTCCCCTGATGGTTGTGAGGAGTTACGTTGACTTGCCCCTGGTTGAAGGTCTTGCCAACCAGTCGAGGGGTAGATCCCTTGACCTACTGAGTTTCTCCTATAATGGTTATGAGGAGTAAGTATGAGTTGCACCTGATTCAAGGTCTTGTCATGCAATTTGGTGATGGATCATCTTGACCTGGGAAAGTACTCCTCTGATGGTTACAAGGAGTAAGTATGGGTTGCACCTGATTGAAGGTATTGCCAAATAGTGAGGCGGCAATTCATTTGGTTGAATTGGACCCTTCACGATGGTCATCGTAGTTGTTGCATGTGAGCGAACCAAGGGGATTCCTTGGGTTTTGTAGGAGTACGTACCAAGGGTGGACCTTGGGTTTTTGTACCAAGGGCGAACCTTGGGTTTTGCCTGAGTGTGTACCAAGAGAAGACCTTGGGTTTTTTATGTACTTGTATTCCTGTGCAGAAAAAAGTTAGGAATAGAGAAGATTGTCAAGGGTAAACCTTGCATACCTTGATTTCCCGTGGAGATGGAACTTAGTAAAAGAAAGGGCTTACCAAGGGTGAACCTTGGGTTTACCGAACCTTGGACTAGGGACGTATTTGCCCTGGGTTTTGTCAAGCCTGCGAAGCTGTGTCCAGGCTTACCAAGGATAGACCTTGGATTTTGTGTACTTGTGGAGGTTACCAAGCATGGAGCTTAGGTTTGACGAGTCTGTTGTGCAAGTGTTGTGTTATTGCATACATGGCATTCGCCATGGGTGGCATGTACTAGAAACGTAATAGCATACTTTTACACATGTGCCTCTTACAAAGTAGCATGTACTGGAGACATGGTGGTGTGAATCAATGGGACTCACCAAGGGCGGACCTTTGGGTTTTGGGAGCCCTTTGGAGGATTGACCTAGGAATTATCTGACCTAGGTTTTGGGCACCGTGCTCCTGCAAACATGCCACTCACCGTCAGTGGCACACACTGGAGACGTAGTGATATGCTCCAGCATATAAGTCACTCACCGTGGGTGGCATATACTGGAGTTATAGCAGTGTTGGTGTGCTCTTGTATACGAGCCTCTTACAAAGTGACTCATACTAGAGACATGGTGGCATACTCGTGCGCACATGCTACTCGTCGTGGGTGGCACGTACTAGAAGCTTAGTGATATGCTTTTGTGCACATGTCACTTGTCATAGGTGACATGTACTGGAGTCATGGTAGTGTGGTCGTGCGCATATGCCGTGGGTGGCACGTACTAGAGGCTTAATAATGTGTTCATGCGGACATGTCACTAGCTTTGGGTGACACATACTGGAGACTTAGTGATATGCTCTTGCGCAGATGTCACTCGTCGTGGGTGACATATACTGGAGTCATGGTGGTGATACGCTCTTGCGTGTATGTCACTCACCGTGGGTGGCATACACTAGAGTCATGATGGTAATATACTATTGCATGTATGCCACTCACTGTGGGTGGCACACATTGGAGACTTAGTAGGGTGCTTGTGCACACATGCCCTAGGTGGCATGTACTGAAGGCTTAGTAGGGTGCTCGTGTGCACATGCCGTGGGTGACATGTATTAGAGACACAATGATATGCTCTTACATACGAGCCTCTTACAAAGTGACGTATACGGGAGATTCAGTTCTAGAAGAAGGGCTCACCAAGGGTGACCTTGGGTTTTAAAAGCCTCGGAGGTACGACTATGGACGCTCTTGTCTTGATAAGAGAAATGTGAAAATGAAGGGATGTAGAATTTTATTCAATGTATTTGATTGAGTACAAATTCCCTTCGTTACCCCAGATGTGCCTCGCTAAAACCCCTCAAGCCAAAACCTTAATTTTTCTATTTTTGGGACAAAAGACCTGAGTAGGGAAAAGAGTACAACATTGGATTTGGAGTGTAGGTCAACTAAAGTAGAATTTCAGGTGGGTGGCATTCCATGTTCTTGGAATTGCTTTGCCATCTAGCTCTTGTAGTCAGTACACTCCGTTGTCAAGGTTGGTTATGACCTTGTAGGGACCTTCCCAATTGGGGCAAAGCTTTCTTGCTTGGGGATCTTTTTTGGCTTCATCACGGACACGCCATATGAGGTTATCAGGTTGAAAGGCTCGTGGTTGAACCTTTGTATTGTATCTCCTAGCTGCTTAGAGTTGGCAGCTTCTTTTCTAATCCTTTCCATTTCTTGGACTTCTTCGGTGGTTTCAAGTTCCATCCTCATATTTTATTTATTTTGGTGTTATTGGGATAGTATTCTCCTTGTCGACGGTTCCCCAACTTCAATGGGGATCATTGCATCTATGTCATATATGAGTCGGTAAGGAGTTTCGTTAGTTGTTGTCTGGGGTGAATAGTGGTACGCCTAGAGTATGTTGTAGAGTTCTTCTTTCTATAGGCCCTTAGACTTGTCAAGTCTAGTATGCAGGGCCCTAAGGATGACTCTGTTAGCTGCCTCTACCTGTTTGCTAGTTTGAGGATGTTCGACAGAGATGACTAGATGCTTGATGTCTAGCTTTGTCAGGAAGTCTTCGTAAGTTTGAGCTTTAAATTAAGTACTGTTGTTAGTGACAATGGTGTATTGGAGGTCGTACTTGCAGATGAGGTGTTTCCAGGTGAATTTGTCCACCTCGCTAGCTGTAATTTCCCGAAGTGGTCTTGCTTTTATCCACTTGGTAAGGTAGTCGATGGCAACTAGTAAGTATTTGACTACTCTTGGGACCTTTGGCTGTGGTCCCAGTATGTCCATTCCCCACATGGCAAAGGCCTAAGTGGAGCTTAAACTGTGAAGATTGTTAGGAGGAATGCGTGGCACGTCTGCAAACTTTTGGCATCGTCTGCACCTCCTGGTAAAGTCAAAGGTGTATGCCCTGAGTGTTGGCCAGTAGTAGCTAGCTCACACTGCTTTGGTGGCTAGGGAGCATCCTCCGGTATGGAGACCGCAAATCCCTTCATGAAGATCTCTCATGACGTAATCTGCCTGTTAGCTGTTTAGGAATTTGAGTAAGGATCTAGCAACCCTCTTTTGAATAGCTCGCCGTCAAGGATGAAATAGTAGTTGGCCTTCCATTTGAGGCGTTGGGCTTCGTCCTCATTTAGTGGTAGTTCCCCCCAAATTAGGAAGTTCTTGTAAGGGTCATCCAGTTTGGTTCATTTTCTTCTCTGACCATAATTTCCTCAGCATCTATGGTGGGAGTTTAGAGTGTCTCCTAGATGATGATCTTGAAATGCCTAACCTTCTTGGTGTTGGCTAGCTTGGAGAGCAGGTATGCTCGGGTGTTACTTTCCTTAGAGATGTAATACATTTTTAAACATTCAAAATTATCGATGAGAGACTTCGCTATGTGATAGTACTTGAGCAGTATTGTTTCCTTGGTCTGGCATGTGTTGGCAACCTGTCCTTGGACAAGCTACGAGTCTATGTAGCATTGTAGCTTCTTAGCTACCACTTCTCTTGCTAGCTTCAGACCTGTAATGAGCACCTTGTACTCTTCCTAGCTGTTTGAGGCTCTGAAGTTGAGCTTGAGGGTTTGCTCTAGAGTGATATTGCTACGGGCTTCGGGGATGATCCCTACCCCCGCTTCCTTTTACGTTGGACGCATCGTCAACATAAAGTTTCCTACCAGTATAGGGTGGTTGTGTCGTTTCCATCAAATTCTGCCAGAAAGTTATCCATGAATTGGGTCTTCATGGGGCCACGTGGTTCGTAGTGGATGTTGAACTCTGAAAGTTCTATAGGCCAGGCCGTTATCCTTCCTGCCAGTTCAGGCTTTCTCAAAACCTGCTTGATGAGGTAGTTTGTCTTGACTACCACTTGATGACTCTGGAAGTAGGTCCTGAGTTGTGGGTCCGAGGTGGTGAGTGCTAGCACCACCTTTTCAATAATTTGGTAGCGCTTCTCGACGTTATGGAGTATGCGACTAGTGAAATAGATAGGAAGATGGTGTTTTCCTTCCTCTTGTGTAAGGGCTGAGCTAACGGATTCATCAGCTACTGAGAGATACAGGAGTAGCGGTGCTTTTGGCCTGGGTCGACTCAAAATTAGTGGTGTGGCTATGGTCTTGAAAGCCAAGAAGGCTTGTTCACAAGTCTCGTCCCATAGGAAAGGCTCAGTTATCTTGAGCAGTTTGTAAAATGGCTTTGCCTTTTCGAAGAGCTTTAGGAGGAACCTAGATAGGGTTGCTAGTCTACTGTTGAGATTCTGAACTTCTTGGATGTTGGCTGGGTTGCGCATCTCCAGTATGACAGTGCATTTGTCAGGTTTGGCTTCAATCCCTCGGTGTGTGATCATGAAGCTGAGGAACTTGCCTCCGCCAACCCCGAAAGTACATTTTTTAGGGTTGAGGTGCATGTCATATTTGCGGAGTTCCCTGAAGACTTCTTCTAGGTCTGCCACATGTTGGGGTATGCTTTGAGACTTGACAACCATATTGTCCACATATACCTCAATGTTTAGTCTGATATGTTATTTGAAGACTCGATCCATCAGTCGTTGGTATGTTGTGCCTATGTTTTTTAGGCCGAAAGGCATGACCCTATAGCAAAAGTTGGCATCTGCAGTGATAAATGTCATTTTCTCCTCGTCTAGAGGATCCATTTTGATCTGGTTGTATCCGGAGTAGTCGTCTAGGAAGCTTAGCACCTAGAACCTGGATGTTGCACCGACTAGCCTGTCGATGCTGGCCAGAGGGTATGCGTCTTTGGGGCATACCCTGTTCAAATTATTGTAGTCGGTTGACATTCGCCATTTGCCATTGGCCTTTATTACCATGACGATGTTAGCGAGCCAGGTAGAAAACCTGACTTCTCTAATGATTTTTTCCTTGAAGATCTTTTTGACTTCTTCTTTGACAGCTTTACGCCGTTCTTCTCCCATCTTTCTTTTCTTTTGTGATATTGGTTTAGCCTCGGGGAAAATAGCAAGTTTGTGGTAGATTATACCAGGATGGATTGTCGGCATGTTAGATGGCTGTCAAGCAAATAAATCCGCGTTTCTACGTAGCACATCAACAATGCACCAGTGCTCGTGACTGGTCAGGTCCCTAATTAGCCACGTGCACTGCCCGGGTTTAGGTCCGAGTTGCAGCTGGACAAGCTCTTCGATGGATTTTGAGCCTCTATTGAAGGTTTCATCTCACAAATCTATGTCAAATTCACTGCCCAGGTTGGCTTGGTAGACAGTCAGGGCTCAGATTTAAGACCCTTCGTCCACTGTCATGACTTAAGAGCCTTCACCGTTGGGGGGTGAGGTATGGCATGTTCCCGAATGGGAGGATACACTGCTACCTTCAGGCTCTCTGCGTAGCATTTTTGTGCTTGCTTTCGGTTAGCCTTGTTGGTTACAATCTCCCCTGTCGGTGTAGGGAATTTCATTTTCAAATGGGGCATGAAGACTATAGCTCCAAGCTCATTAAGTGTCTTCCTGCCGATTAAGGCAAAGTATGATGTGTCTACGTCAACCAGTAGATATCTGATGGTGAAGCTCCTAGAGAGCTTGCCCTGACCGAAGGTGGTCATTAAGTCCATGTAACCTCTGGTCTCGACTCTCTCACCTACAAAGCCGAGGAGTGAATCGGTGTGAGGGTGGACAGTGTCGGGTGAGACCTCGAGTCTCTGTTAGGTTTTCCAGTACATGATATCAGCAGAACTGCCCTGGTCGATAAGGACCTTGGACACCATGAAATTTGCAATGATGATGGAGATGACCACGGGGTCATCTTGGTTGATGGGGTTGATGCCCTTGAAGTCCTTATCCGTAAAGGTGATAGGAGGGAGACTTCGATGGCATGCAGGTGACATTTTCGGGATTGGCTAGATTGTCCTCCATAGGAAAAACTGCCAATGATGGTGTTGATTACACCTCTGATGTGCTAGGTAGGTTCCTGTTCTAGAGGTGGTCATTCACGCCTCTATGGCTATTGTCTTTGTCTACCTCGGTCTTTCGCTTTTTTTCTGTCTACTTTGTGGCTCCTATGCTGCTCCTCTTAGTGTCCTCTGGGTCTTGCTCTTGCTTGGTGGTTGTTTGACCTCCTAACAAACTGGGTTAAGTACCTAGCATGTATAAGTTCTTTTATCTTGTCCTTCAGGGCCCAATAGTCTTCAATGTTATGATCAATACCGCAATGATATCTACAGTATTTGGTGTTTGACCCCAACATAGAAGGTTTCGTCTAGGGTAGCTGAATGGGTACCTCCAGGTTGAATGCTTCCCCGAGAATCGTGGTGCGATTGGCCGTTAGGGGTGTGTAATGCTCGTACCTGGGCCCTTTAGGGAAAGGCTAACACTTGTCTAGCTTGTGCCTCTTGTCCGACTTGTGTAAGTCGGTCTTGGTGTTTCCTTCGTGCTTGTCGCTGTCCGATTTGTCGAAATTCATTCCTGAATTTGGACATTTCTTCATTTTGGATGTAGCCCTTAGCTCGCTCGCGCAACTCGTCCATGCTACCAGGTGGTTTTTTGTATAGACTTTCTGTGAACTTGTCAGGGCGTAGTGCGAGAAGCACAGAATGCAACGCTACCTCGGGATTAAGATTTTGGATTTGGACGACTGTGCACCCAAATCTGTCCATGTGTTTTCTGAGGGACTCGTTGTCTGCTTGTCGCAGACTGGCCAAGGCGGCTGAGGTCATGCAGTGAGACCTATTGGTGGCATACTATGCACTGAATTATTTGACGAGGGTGTCGAAGCTGTCTATGGACCTAAGTGGGAGTCCACCGTACCAGGTCAATGCTGCTCCTTTGAGGGATGTTGGAAAGACACGACATAGAATCGCATCATCATTGGTGTTAAGGTTCACCTAGATCAGGAAGCCATCTAGATGTTCGTTTGGATTTATTGTCTCATCGTACTGCTTGAGGTTGAGTGGCTTCCACCCCAAGGGTATGTCTGTCTCCATAATGCGGTGACAAAAGGATGTCAATGGGTAGTCTACCTTGTTGGATGGTGTATGTGGGAGAGACTTAAGTCATTTGTAGTGTTGACTTTGCATCGGGGGTGTGATTCCCCTTGGGTGCGCTCAAGCAAGGTGTGGGAGGAGTATTCGTTGCCCTGGGTACATCTGACAATAGCCTCTAGCTAGTCATGGTCAGCCTTTAGCTTTGTCAACTTCTTCTCATGGCATCGCTCCATCTCTGCGATGCGATTTTGGAGTTTCTATAAAGTATCTGTGTCTATCATAGTTGCCGGATGAGGATGGGAGTTTTCAAGTAGGGTCTTGCGTTTGAGGCCAGAATGAGTACTAACCATGTATGAATGAGAAAATTGACGAGAGGCCATGGGGTATATTTTACCGCAGCCCCACGGTAGGCGCCAAATGTTCTTACCAAAATTCAGAACTGTGATACGTCAGGTGGACATCGTTAAGTGGGGTCCTGAACTTTGCACATCGGCTTGGAGAGGTACCTTTAATAGGAGGATGGATTTGCAAAACAAAGGACTCCAACGCTCAAATAAGAATATGAATGAAGAGGACAAAGCAAGTATATGCTTAAGTAAAGCTCGAGTGAGCGAGAGAGAGAGAGAGATGAAGACACAGGCTTGTTGCTCATGTGCAGAGTGTGTGATGGGATGTGTAGAAGGTTTGATGGAATCTATATTTATAGTAGTTGAGCGTGACTATTGATCCTTGTTTGTAGGGATTGTTATAGCCTTTGCAGATAATTCTCGGCTTGTAGATAATAACCGGGAGCTTACAGATAATGTTAGAAATAAACATTTGCTTGTAGATAAAAGGTAGAAGATAATCGTACGTTGTAGATAATGTGTGGCCTTATAGATAATTAATTACCTGTCAATAGATAAGATATTCAAATACATTTGAATATTAGTATGTCAGAGATAACCTATTTGTTGGAGAACCCGGCTGCTAAGGACTAGGCGTTAACTCTCCTGGGCTAACGTGGAGGGTAGACACATGTCTCTAAGTGTCATGTAGAATGCCACGTATATTTTGCGGGTCCTAAATAGTACAGGTTATAATGCGTATCTTTGAGTCTATGCTTACTTATTCCTTTTATTAAGCTAATGAACCCTTTCTTCTAAAGGATCATTTCTCACTAGTTAAGTTTATCCATTAATTATATAACCTTATCCTATTTATTAAATACCCTATTATTATTTCAAATTCACGAGGTGTTATAAAAGGCATAACAAAAAATGGCCATTGGTTCCCCCAACCCGTTTTGTCACTACACCTTAGAAATTTGTATAAGAAACTCAAGTTAAAAATAGCGTATGAGGGTTCCAAATTATATAAATAGCAAAATGAGATGGGAAATGGTTTCATATTTCGCGCTCAAATTAAAAACTAGGGTGAATCTAGTAGTCAATGCTCATATTAGAAAAATAATTTGTTGACGTACGTAAATTACTAACTAGCGTTAGCCATTGTATTTCTTGTAGTGTATTGTATTTATACCTTCGTCGAAGAGATTCCAATAATGGTTGCTTAAATTTTTCCTACTCTCATAATCATACTACGTATTACATGTACAACACAACTCAATCAATGTTATCCTTTAATATAACACTTGTATGGTTTCGCATTTTGTCGAGCAAATTAAATATGTGAATTTGACGTGGAAATCCAAAGCTACAAACACTTGCTAGGCCTTATATGTGAATATTTGACGTGGAAATCCAAAGCTACAAACACTTGTTATATGTGAATATTTGACATGATTTCACAACAATCAAATTTAAAACCAAATAGACCAATAATCTTTTTTGCCTTGATGTGACAAAAAAAAAAGTACATGGCGGTAACTTAAGTTTTTTTCCTGGAGTACACAGCTTCTCTCTTCATAATACCGGATATACACTGCTTTGGGAAAAAATTCCCAAAGTACACATGTTCCTTGTTTGCCTTTGGAAGTTGGGTTTGGCCAACCCGACTTCCGTTCTTTAGCTTTTTTTTTCTTTCTTTTATTTATTTATTATTTACTATAAATTAAAATTTAATTAAATTTAAATATTATATTATATGAATTTATTTTTAATAGATTTTAAAATTATTTATTTAATAAATTAATTTTAGAAAAAATATTTTATAATTTTTTTAAAGACAAATATAAAAATTAGATAAAATTATAGTATAAATTTGTATTTATGTTATATGTAATTTTGTAGTTAAATTTATATTTTGTTTATTTTTTTATTATGTTCTTAAAATTAAAAAATAATAAAATATTAACATAAATTAAAGAAAACACCGTGAAAAAATAATTGATACATTTATCTTACAAAGTAGACAAAATTTCAAATTGTAGTAACTGGGATGATAATCGACAATAATGCAACATATTAAAAATTACAATTACATCACAAATATGACAAAACTAATGATGATCTGGAATATGCTGTGCATGAAACATGTCTTCTTCTATTTTGATTACTAGTTTGCTAAAAATAGCCAAAATTTCTATTGTGCAGAATCGTTTTCAATAGTTGGATTGTGCTAATACCTTTAGCACGTCTTCATCATTTTTCAATTATGTTATCTCATATTCAATTAAATTTTTTGAATACTTAGCATGACCTGGTTGTCGAAAGAACAATCGTCTAACCAATTGTGATTTGTGAATTCCATTTAGGGGAACTCTTATAGGTGTAACTTGCTTGATTAAATCCTTGAGTTTGTCCATGCTACATCCCGAAGGAATGCCAAATCTTATTGGATTAGTTCCAGTAAAAGAGTAACCCAAAAACTCACCTTGTCGTGGTATGTTCCACTTCCCGTTGTAATACATAAGTGCATCATGAGTAGGAGTAATAGTTGATTGAAGTAGGTTGAGTATAGCATCCGGTGTTCTAATAATGGTACATAATAATTCTATAGGGCCAACACACGAATATTGCTCATTACACATTAACATTGTGTAAATATCATCATCATTTTTCAATTGTAGAGATTTAAAATAATATTGCTGACCTGCATCTATGAATGGTTGTCGGTAGTAGACTTCATCCACTAATTGATCGTTGGTTAGTTGAAGGGTGTTGTGCATTCTACACATGAGTGTATCAAAAGAACAGTCGTTAGGAATTCGCATTGGTGTTGGAGTGGGACTTTGAAAATAAACACCAGTTTGGTTGTGAGTGATTAATCCATTTGGAAAATGAAGGCTAATATGGAGTTAGCAATGGTCTGGCTACTTGTTTCTCCCAAAAATGACATACTAATAAGATTGAATTTGGTTAATAATAGTATGTTGTGTGAGATTGTGCATTTGTATTATGTGTGTTTTGTTATTTATAGTTGTATGAGTATCTTGCCACGTTGATGTATATTGGAATTCAATGTTTCTTTTTCCCTAGTAACTGATGTACCAGACGTCAATTATAATTTCAGAGTGAAAAAAGAGATTATGAGTTGTCCATCTCATGTCATTTTTGCAAACGTCTCTAAAAATTAAATGTGTCACTTACAAAACTAACATGAAATAGACAACTCTGTATTGTGTGTGTGTGTTGTGTTATTTATAGTTGTATGAGTATCTTGTCACATTGATGTGTATTGGAATCCAATGTTTCTTTTTCCCTAGTAACTGATGTACCAGACGTCCATTATAATTTTAGAGTGAAAAAAGAGATTATAAGTTGTCCATCTCATGTCAGTTTTGCAAACGTCTCTAAAAATTAAATGTGTCACCTGCAAAACTAACATGAAATGGACAACTCATAATGCGGAGTGTTGTCGATTTGGACTATGATTTTTCCCATGTAATTAAAGCAACAGACTTCCAGGATGATTTTCAGAGTGAACAAAGAAATTATGAGCTGTTCATTTCATGTCAGTTTTGTCGACGAGACATTTAATTTTTAGAAACAATGTAGTGTAAATTAAAAAGTATTGTGAATTTTGACAATTATGTTAGCATGTCAACTACTGCAGTAAAAGTGGGTAAACTGAAAATTGCTAATTTAAATTTAAAGGATAAATTATTTCAATACGTAAAGTGATAACTGAGGACGGACATAAGACATTACATGAAAATCTCAAAGAAGAAATAACTTAGACATGAATGATCCGTAGATTACCAATCCCGTTTGAATATTGTTTCGTGGGATGGAGACATATTACTTTCTTCGGGCCCGGAAGAGGAGTCAGTATCACTATCATGGCTTTTGAGCCAACAAGTCTCGTATTCATCTGATAAGTCCTCAAGATTAGAGGTTGAGCCATGTTGGTTGCTTGGTGGGTTATTATTGTGACAGATTATGACAAATAACTCCACAAAAGATAGTGATGGGTTGTTGTAAAAAATGTTGAACATTTGTCGAACATCAGCATCATCTCGTAGAATAAAAGATGTGTACATATAACGTTGTCCTAACTCAAATATAGGGCACCGAAAGTGGAGATGTTGGATATGTTGTTGTGGGTCAATGTTAAGTTTTTGATGAACAAGTTCAAGCAATTGTGTAAAGGTTATGACCTTGTTGACCATAAAAGTTTTTGTGTTGTTACTAACGAAGGTGGTGTCCTCATTAGTATTGCAAATTTGGCTGTCGTAGTAAACACAAACATGCAGTTAGGTGACACATTGTGGTAGGGATTGAGATGAAAATTTGAAATTGTTACGAATGTCTTTAGTTGTAGTGGTATTTATAGAATTTGGGTATAGTTAGGTGAGTCACTAGTTAACTGTGCATTTAGATGAACGGGTACATGAACACTTAAGCATATTTACAATGGCCCTTAATGTGCAAATTGCAGAGTGAAAAAATCAACTGAGTGAAAAAAAACAAACCGAGTTGTCCACGTCATGTCAGTTTTACTGGTGCGACATTTATTCTTTTAGATATGTGTGCAAATTTCCAAGTATTGTCAATTGCAACTGAAATTTGTGCCTGGTAATTGATGGAGCAGAAGTCCATTATAATTATCAGAGTGAAAAAAAATTGAGTTGTCCATGTCATGTCAGTTTTGCTGGTTCGACATTTATTTTTTTAGAGAGTTCTGCAAATTGCTTTGGGTTGTCAATTTTGACTATGATTTATCTCTGGTTATTGATGGAGTAGAAGTCCATTATAATTATCAGAGTGAAAAAAATTGAGTTGTCCATGTCATGTCAGTTTTACTGGTGCGACATTTATTTTTTTAGAGATGTGTGTAAATTGCCGACTGTTGTCAATTTCGACTGTGATTTATCCCTTGTAACTGATTTGTGCAAATTGCAGAGTGTCTTACGAATATTTTTTTTTTGAATTTTTTGACGTCATTACCATGGAAAATGTGTCTAAATCATAGTTTTTTTAATTTTGTGCTTCTATGAGGTGTTATTCCATGGAACTGGTACACGATATAATTTTTTTTGGATTCTTTGACGTTCAAACCATAGAAAAAGTGAGTCACAAATATCAGTAAAGTGTTGGACATAATTTGAAAAAAAAGCATAACATGGGTACTTAAGCATAGTTGCAAGGGTCTAAATCATAGCTTTTTTTATTTTGTACTTCTATTTTGAGGTGTTATTCCATGGAACTGGTGCACGATATAATTTTTTTTTTGGATTTTTTTACGTTCAAACTATAGAAAAAGCGAGCCACTAATATCAGTAAAGTGTTGGACATAATTTGAAAAAAATGCAGAACATAGGTACTTAAGCATAGTTGCAAGAGTCCAACTCATATTTGATGATGTCGTTATAGGGATACTTAACCATATTTGATACAATTATCACAACATTTTATACTTCAATGACCAAGATGATGACCAGTCCCACAAGGTGGTGGACGCCGATTACGTCACAGATTTCTTCTTTCCAATATGACTGGTTCTCCCACATCATGATGATGTTGTTGTTCTATGTTAGTATTTTCAATGTTGGTTGTTGCAGCTGACGAACTTTGACCTTGTTCTCCAAACGAATGTGATGCATCGAACTGTTGTAAAGTAGCTAAATATGATGCCGCTGAATTTGGTGTATTGAAATAGACGCCAAATAAATCAGTTATCCATTCATGGGTGGTTGCGGTGACTGACTCGCCAGTGTGGCCAAAAGTTTGATGAATAGGTGAAGGAGTAGAATACATTGACTGAGGATGTGGAATTTGAAAATTTGTTTGTTCAACACCTGGCCCTACAACATTATAGGTAATTGTTGTGCGTGGATCATGTAGTTGATGTGCAACAAACAAGAACAAAGTAGTGTTTTTCCTATACCATTCCATGTACGTTGGTGTATGTACCACTATTCCTTCAACCCATTACCCAGCTAAAACATCACTGCGTTTGTTTTTCCAGATATTAATCCACTCTGCATGGTATTCTATCCAATCAATGTAATGATTGCCTCGCATGTAAATTTTGTGAAGTAGATCAAGATTCATGGGATCAACAGGGATATCTTGTTGTAGTCCAAACTGTAGCTTCACCCGGTTTGTTTGATGCCATTCAACAATCGAGAAACAAATAATTGCAATACATGCAAACCAAATCTCCATGTCTCTATATGCACATCTGGGTAGGTGTTCTTCAAATCCTTTATATGGGACCCAAGAAAACTGAAATATATGCCAATAAGGCAACATGTTAGTATGTATGTACATATTTAAGGTGCAGATCATGATAGTATTATACCTCGTGGCTCTCCATATGATCTATACGAGACCTATATCTGACCAAGTCACCATGAGGTGTGGCCCTATATTCTAATCTACCACCACTCCATCTGAAATGTAAAACATACAAAATCAGTATTCATTGTAATGTTATAATACACGTCATTGAAATAAAAAAAATTACATTTCGCTATATGTAAATAAACTTTTAGCCAGTGGAAAAGTTGTTTTGGGTCGTCGGACTCTTGGTGCAATAAAAGGCATGCGGTACCAAGCCCATGACTGCAATAGTATGACACAACTACCCATAACTTTACCAACCTCTGATGATGCTCGACATAGTTCTCTATACAGGTTTGCTAAACAAGCCAAACCCTAACTATATTTTTTTGTGTTGTTCAAATCACATAATAGGTTCAAATACATTAAATGAACTCTATTTCCAGATTTATCAAGAATTAAAGCACCGCCAATCATGTACATTATGTAAGCTCTACACCTGCATTGTAGTTGGTGCATTATTGGTTCTTCAGGCAATGATGCACGTAACATGCTTAGCAACCATGTCAACTTCAGTGCAGCTCCTTTACGTGCATTTTCGGGAGGGACTTTCCCTAGTAACTCGTGGCATAACTCATCCCAATGTAAGAAGCTAGGTCTAGTCACAACACGACCATCGACTCTAATGCCTAGATGAAGTGCAACATCTTCAAGTGTGATGGTGCACTCTCCCCATGGGAAGTGAAAGGTATGTGTTTCAGGCCTCTATCGTTCAACCAATGCAGTGATCAATGCAGGATCAATTTTACACTGTTTGATTAGGGAAATATGTTGGAACCCGATACACAATAATAATGGTATAATTTGTGGTTCTGGTTCAGGTATTGTATGGTAATAGGAAGTGATTAAGTCATTAATTGTAGTACGTGAACGATGAACGTGTTGATGACGCAATAGAGGTTTATGATCCATGAGAATGATGTCAAATGGTAAACTGAATACAAATGATATAAAATTTGAAGTTGGTGATGCAAATGTGATATTGACATGCACCTACCATCTATTTATCGTTTAAATTGTGTTCAGTTTTGCAAACACAAATACACTTAAGGTAACTGTAATGCCTCGAGATTCCAAAGCACATTTATAATTTGTCTTGTTGTAAGGCCTCGAGATTCCAAAGCATGTTAACATGACTGTGGTACTGTGATGCATCGAGATTCTAATTCACGTGAATCAATGACATTTTCGTGCACACTGTTCACCCGCATGCGTACGTTAACTGCATCAACTTGGTTATCAATAATTCGCATGTCCTCAACATTAAACTTAAGGTAACTGTAATGCCTCGAGATTCCAAAGCACATTTATAATTTGTCTCATTGTAAGGCCTCGAGATTCCAAAGCACGTTAACACGACTGTGGTACTGTGATGCATCGAGATTCTAATTCACGTGAATCAATGACACTTTCATGCACACTGTTCACCCGCATGCGTACGTTAACCGCATTAACTTGGTTATCAATAATTCGCATGTCCTCAACATTACACTTAAGGTAACTGTAATGCCTCGAGATTCCAAAGCACAATTATAATTTGTCTCGTTGTAAGTCCTCAAGATTCCAAAGCACGCTAACACGATTGTGTACTGTGATGCATTGAGATTCTAATTCACGTGAGCCATGGACCCGTGATTGATTGCATATATAAATGTACCTTGTCACCCAATACTTTGCACAGTTGCGTCAAATCAAATTGTGAGAGAAAACAGAGAGGGCAAGCAATGAAGTCAGAGCCTATTTATGCATACGTTTATATCAATGGTGAAATCATTCAATGTTCAAGTGCAAATGCAATTTTTAGAGGTGACAAGACAAAGTCGTTACTCTTGAATCCAACAATGACGCTGCCAAATATGATCACCGCAATACAGTCATCAATTATAGATAATGGTGTTACGCCTATAATTAATGTCCTTTGGTACCGTTGTTCTGTATATCAATTCAATGGTGAAGTTCAATATAAGGCAATTCAAATTATTGACGAAGAAGGTGTTTTGTGCATGTTTCATACATTTCTCAATATGACAAGTGTAATATGTATGGAACTTAAAGTTGATGTTCATAATTCATTATCACCTACTCAAGTTAATGACCTAAGTTGGGCCGACATGGAGCAGAAGCTGGAGAATACCCTAAAATTAGAATGAATAATTTAACATATTTTGTTGTTGTATTGCGTTGAAGTTTTTCTCCGTCTTTATTATCTAGTTGTAGTTGTTGCATGCTTTGAAGTTGTTATTTTCAATTTATTTCAGTAATAATAGTCTACATATGCATGATTTCAGAGATGTGGAGCAATGTCAGACCTAACCCTCACATGCACTGACACCTCATTAAAGTGTGGTGTTGCACACTGTTCACTCACATGCGTATATTTATCTCATTAACATGTTTCTGAACAATCCGTGTGACCTTACCATGCGATGCGGAACACTATGGTCAACAATCATGATGAAACAAACAGTCTATCATGTATATTAATGTGTGGGGTTGCACATTATTCACTCACATGCGTACATTGTTCCACAGTTGCACAATATTTACTCACATACACTTAATGTCATACCTAACCCTCGTAACTAACTTTGCTGCCTAGCCCTCCCACCTAACCTTCCGATCTAACTTTCTTACCTAACCTTCCAATCTAACACTCCCACCTAACCCTCCAACCTCACCCTCATAACTAACTTTGCCACCTAACCCTCCCATCTAACCCTTGTAACTAACTCTCCCACCAAACCTTCCAATCTAACTCTCGTAGTAAACTTTCTCAGTCTATATATAATATCACCAATTGACAACAACATATCACACACAATAACTTTTTCTCAAAACAAAACTCGATTTGTAACTCTCACAGTATTTCCACTCATATCCCATAAGCACCACCATGGCTCCACCTAAAGAAATTGCGACCATCATTTACCACAATGGTCACATTGTAGATGATCCACTTCAAGGATCGATGTACACATTTGCGAATCCAATATTTTTTTACGTCAGTCGTTCTATTACGTTTACACAATTCATTCAAAAAATTAACAATCGTCTCCCTGTTCGAGCAATTGAACAAATTGCTCAATTGTTATTTCGTGTCCCTATTTCATTTCATTTGGGTCAGACACATTTTATTTTAGCACAACTATTCGACAATGATGATCTCAAAGGCGCAATGGAAAGAATTGTTCAGAATCCACAATTGAATTCTGTCGAATTCTATGTTGTTACTAACCTTATTCCTCAACCACAATCATCATCTCCACAACCTTCATGTCCACAACTACAACTACTGCCTCCACAACAGTTACCGTACAATAACATAGACCTTAATAATCCAGTATCTTCATACAACAACCTTGAATCACAAGACCCCTTTGACATTTATACTTCATACACACAACTATTATCCGAAAATGATTCTTTTTTCAATGCCCAACAAACCTCCTTTGACCAACAAAATCATCCTTCATCCTCCTTTGACCAACAAAACCATCATTCATCCCCCTTTACGCCACTTTCACAACTACCATAAACGCAAACATCAAACCAAGATGAACATCCCATTGCTAACGAATATCCCATTATACGAGTTCATGATGAAAACATGGATGATTTTAGTGAGGATGAGGATCAACAATTCTTTGATCACATCAATCACCAAAGCGATGACCAAACCGATGACAAGGGTGTTGGGAGACCAACAACACCTCCGTCACCTCCGTCACCTCTGTTGCAATATCACCAACCTAGGTGTCAAGTAGACTTGAACTCTGACCACCTATCACACTACATTGATCGACAACATTTTTTTCATCAGCAACACAATGTACAATCACCAATCGGTATACTCGAGGTTGGCATGACCTTCGATGACAAAGCACAATGTATTCGAGCAATCAAAAAATACAACATCAGAAATCATTTTGATTGCACAACAGTTTACTCTAACCAGAGAAGGCTAAACTTCGTTTGTAAGTTACATGAAAATGGTTGTACATAGAGCTTGAGCGCATGTAATTCAAAGAGGCATAACAAATGGATTATCAAGAGTATCAGAGGTCATCACACTTGTCTCATGCCAATGCTCAGATAAGATCATCGCCAACTCGACAAACATGTGATAGCACAAATTATCCAACCAATTGTCAAAACAAACCCAACTGTCTCCATCAAAAAATATTCATGAATTATACCCCATCCTACAAGAAGACATGGTTAGCAAAGCAAAGAGCGTTGGAGATGATTCATGGAAACTGGGAAGAATCATACGTCAAACTGCCAAAACTTTTCGGAGCTTTGCAATCTTGTATTCCCGAAATTGTGGTCGCTGCTCAAACAGAATCCTTGTATGAGGGGGGACAAATAGTACCGGGCAAAAGATTGTTTAAACGTGTCTTTTGGTCATTTGGTTCATGCATTAATGGTTTTGCATATTGCAAACCCATAGTACAAGTAGATGGTACATGGCTTTACGGGAAATATACTGGCACACTGTTGATAGCTACCGCACATGATGGAGCTAATCATATCTTCCCAATTGCCCTACGCCATTGTAGAAAGGGAGACAACTTCAGCTTGGGGTTTTATCTAAAGAATTTGAGAAGACATGTTACTCCGCAAATTAACATTTCTCTCATTTCAAACCGACACCCCTTAATTATAAGTGCCTACAACAACCCTAGTAACTTATGGGTCCAGGACACATCTCATTTCATTTCTTTTGCCTGCGCCACATTGCACAAAACTTTGTTCGCGGTAACTCAAACTGCAAACATTTAAAGAAATCACTCATGTTGGCTGATGAGAATCTATTTTATTTATTCGTTAAAATTTTCTTTCAATCAAATTTTATAACATAATACATTCATTGAATATTTACAAGTTACGCATACACGAAGAAGATGCACCGGCGACATCTTGGGGATATCCGTGCGAATAAGCCAAGTGCAGCTGAATGACTTGATCAATTACCCAAACAAAAATGGGTACAATGCTTCGATAAGGGGAAACGTTGGGGACATATGACTACCAATTTGTCGGAGTCTGTTAATTCCATGTTAAAAAACATAAGACATTTGTCGGTGTCATCGTTAGTTGAGGAGACGTATTTCAAGACCGCACAACTTTTTGCTAATAGAGGTAGACAAACTCAGGCAATGATAAACTCTGGCTCATAGTATTCTGAAGTCGTCTTCGATGCAATGAATAGCAGTCAACAAGAATCTAATACACACATTATAAATGAATTCGACAGACACAATCACACTTTTATTATAATAGAGACTCAATCCCCACTTGAAACACCAAGACCACCTGGAAGGTTTAGAGTCATGTTACAATCCCAAAAGTGTGATTGTGGTGAATATCAGGCTTCCTGTAAATCTATCAATATTGATCCCATGACCTATGTGCCGATGTTATTCACTTTATAACACATTTTGCACATTTACGACAATTCCTCTGGTTTATTGCCACACGAATTAATGTGGCAAGAATGTGAAGGAGATCAGTGGAGTCCTGATCCAAGGAGAAAGAGGATTGCAAAGGGTCGTCCCGTTTCAACTCGCATTCCTACTAAGATGGACAAAGACGAAAATGAACGACCAAGTAGAAAAAAATGTGGACTTTACCGACAACATGGTCATAGCAGAAACAATTATCCAAATATATCCTCATCTTAAGTTTTTCCTTAGCCAATTGTCATTGTTTAAATATTCTATTAATAATGCAGTGTAATATTCTTCTATAGATAAATTATTAAAAGCTTTAGTTTTATCATTTTTAATTAAATCTAATGACAAAAATAAAGTAATTATATTTAGTAAAATAATTAAATTTAAAATTTACAATTTTTACTAAAATCAATATATTATTATACAAAATTCAGATTTTAAAACAAATATTTAACCAAAAATATCTTAAATAAATTAAATAATATAATAAAAATAATTAAATTTAATAATATCATTTTTTTAATAAACAAAATTATAAAATAATTTTTCTAAAATTAATTTATTAAATAAATAATTTTAAAATCTACTAAAAATATTTTTATATAATATAATATTTAACTTTAATTAAATTTTAATTTATAATAAATAATAAATAAATAAAAGAAAAAAAAGCTGAAGAACGGAAGTCAAGGTGGCCAAACCCGACTTCCAAAGACAAAAAAAAAAAAAGCAGGTGTACTTTAGGAAAATTTTCCCAAAGTAGTGTATATTCAGTATTATGGAGAGAGAAGCGGTATACTCCAGGGAAAAAACCCGGTAACTTACCCATTTATTTATTTTCAATTCAGAATGGACCTTATCAATGAGAATTTTATCTTGTATATAGGTGTTAAGCAGTAGGCCTCCCTTTATAAAATCAGCTTTTTCTTGATAATATTACCTCAACAGGATTCCTTTCTTTTATCTTTTCATACTAATGTACATTTAGAATGTTATATATTTTATGACGGTTTAATACAACCGTTGTCGTAAACATCCACACTTTCTACGATACCTGATTCATCGACGGTCGACAACTGATATAACAAACTACAAATAATCGATATAGTATGTTTTTATTGTAGTATTGTTAGGATCTATCTATACACCCAAAAGTCTAAACCTTCACACTTGATACACAAAGATTACATTCCATTACACAAACTCACTATATATGTGTACTGAAATTATGTTTACCTTCTGAATTTCTAGGAAGAGAGGCATGTAAAGTCCAACTTAAACTTTTGATAAGAACCAAGCATACATAATTGACACTATATATGTATTGCAGGTCTATATCTAGACAGGCCATACCATATAATTTACTTAGCATCCTTGAAATGTAGTAGTCAGAGACACATTACATATCTATGATATTCCAATTGAACTCATTGGGTGGTGTTCACAATTCAACACAGAGACCATTTTACATCTTATAGGGTAAGCTTTGTATTCGCCATATTCATATGTAATTTAAAATTTTAGGTCGTTAATACTCTTCTATTCATTTGAAGGACGAAGCATCCAAGATGGAAGAATGGCATTTGCTCGGGTTGGAGTTGGGGTTCCTTCATTATCTCCTTCACCCCTTATTTGTGAGGACTCTCTGCATCAAATAACCCATTTAATTAATTAGTATATTATCACTTTTTGTTCAAATTATAAGGTGAATGAGTAAAATAAATAAAGCCTCTAGAGACACTTATTACTGACCCATTGATCGTGCTTTAATTTCCATAATTTACTCTTCCTATCTAGTTGCATTGCATCTTTTTAGAGCATAATGTATTAGATTATTACTTCGATTATTCATAAAACAATTCTTATTCCTATTGGTACTTTTCATCGCGTTAAATGAAATAATAAGACTTAGTAATTACACGTTACAATTCAGGCAAGGCAATGAAAATGCAATTTTTTTTTATAAGCAAAATATTTCATTAATAAGAAACCAAAGCACAAGGCGTGTCGAGGTTTAAAAATACAAGGTATAGTACTAGCAAAATGCAAGATGTTAATAGTGCTACCCAATAGTTTCATGCAACCCTATATATATGCACAAATTTTAGTTAAGGTAAGGGTTAAAAATTCACACTTACATTCATACACAAGCTCAAATATAGAAAGATGGTTGAAAGACTTTTAGGGACATAGGAAATTAAATGCACTAACCTAATGTTTGATGTCTCCAATGGATGAGGTACTAGGGCAGAGGAAGTAAGATCCATTTCATCACCACGCTGCTCCATTTGTGCATGCTGGGCTAGTGCCTTCTCTTTCTCCTTTATCTAGTTTTCACTCAAATTAACTTAGTTATATACATATAAAGTGAAATTTATAGTAGTGTTTGTATCTGCGTAAATACGTGCGTTGCACTGCATAGCCACTTCAAAAAAGAGAAATAATGCAGAAGCAGCAAATTATAGCTTCTATTTTTACACACTGAAAGATTGAGGTCTGTTTGGATAAATTTTTTCATAAGAACTTATAAGAAAAGGACAAATGAAAAAAATTAAATTTCTTTATAAGTTTAAATTAATTTATTTTAAGTTATTTTATAGAAATCTTTTCATATTAGCTTCTATAAGTTTATTTTAAATTTTAATATTTTTTTATTTCTTCTTCTATAAATGCTAATATAAACATTTATCTAAAAAGATGCTAAAACATGAATCCAAACATACATTTAGTATCCAAAGTCCAAACTAACTAGAGTCAACTAAAGTTGTTGATTAAATGCAAAATACATTAATTACCTTCTTTGCGAGAGTGTTATTTTGTTCCTGTAGGACCTTATCCTGCATCATTTGAACATAACATTTAATCATTAACATGTACAGTTAGAGGATCCAAAAATAGCACTGGTTTGATATAAATTAAGAAATTAAATTTTCAATATATTTTATTATTTCAAATTAATGAAATTATAAGATACCCAATTCATGGTAGTATCAATAAATAGAGCTATGTCTGCCTTTCCTACTGTGCATTCTCATGTTTGGGGTCCTAATCATATATATGCCTTCTATATTAGAATATACATTTGTGTATTGTGCAGTTATAATATAAAGGAATAGCCAATGACTTCTCTTGCCATCATACATCAGTTAAGTTTCCCTCAAACACCGCAATAAAAAAAAATTATAATATTTACGAACATGCTATATCCATGAGTTAATTCCTTCCACTTCTTGAGGAAGAGAACAAAATTATTTCCACCTTTTTATTGATTCGTCGAGCAATGGTTATTTTGTAACCTATACTTAATAAAAAGATGAAAGCAACAAGACTCACCTTTTTATGAAGCTCTGAAATAGATTCATGCATGATTTGGTTCTGCAAATTATATAATTAAATAGTCAGAATAACAATGACATTGAAATTATCAGATTAATCTAGTGATAAAAGAAGAATGAAATAAATGAGAGCTCGTGGGTTCATACTCCACTAACAAAAAAACTAAAGATTAATATGGGTATGGTTTTACCTTCCGTGATCTAATGTGTTTTAGAGCACTATCAAGTTGATGTTCCAAATTTTGAAGCTCTTTGATACTTAGGCCCTCCAAATCTTGTCCCATAAAATTCCTGCAAAATCATTAGGAAAACCCTATTGTTTTATATTTTATTAATTTACACAATACAAAACTCCTTACTCGAATTGATTTGATACCTTTGATTTTTCTGTAGGACTTCCAACCTTGCTTTGAGCTTTGCATGTTCTAGAGTCCAATTTTCCTGACATAGTATACGATATAATTAGTCTTCTGTGATTCTTATAATTTTCTAAAGCAATAACAGCAAGTTGCAATAGATATATCTACTTCATTTTTAACTGATTAAAACAAGGAAATAGTTTGAATTTCATCAGTTGAAAATTTCTCTTAATTTGAACAAAATTGACATACATGTATAAAAATTAATGCATATTCAGTATGTTTAGCAAGAATTCACCAAAAAAAAGTATGTTTAGCAAGTAAAATTGGTAAAATGATCGTAGGTGGCGCTTAGAGAAAGGAAAGGATGATATCCAATAATTATCAATTAATATTGTTTTACATCAGAGATTACTAGCTATCAATTGATAAATCAATCAATAAAATGAGTTCATGCAGATTTATTATAAGAGCTGATAACCTACAGTTTGTGGTTGATCACTTGCAACAAGCTGCCTCTCTGCATATGAATACCTCTCATACCGTTCAAGAATTCTTTCCATACTGTTGAAAAATGAAAGGAAAGTAAAAGTGAGCAATGATAGTGTATTTATATTGATAACAAAGCCCAAATATTAACCAACATACAGTACTTAATTGTTCAAAGATAGCTTCATGCATGCATGATACCTGTATTAAAATACCTAGAGGAATAAATTCAAATAATTTTTTAAATTGACACAAGAAAAGAGAAAGAATTGCACAAAGAGACTTCCAATTTTTGGTCAACATCACAGTCATGCACATACACAATAAAAAGGAAGTATTAGACAGATATTGGAAACTAATTAAAAATATAATTACTTTAGGAACGACTTTTAAATAAATTATTATAAAAATAAAAAAAATCTTATCATACATGTCATCTCAATCTATGATTTTATATTGTGAATAGTGAATATATTCTAACTATATTCAAACAAATCTAAGCGATACCACTACCATGAAGTGAAAATTTTGATCCAGAGATACGACTAAAACTCGTCCATACCTTGTGTTATTATTTAGAATGTTAAATATCTACTGTCAACATTCCCATTCATAAAAATATTTTCCTATATTTTTAGTTTTATTTTCCTAACTCTTTTTATTAAAGAAAGATATAATACCTCTACCTTAGTCTTACCATGTTCTAACCAGGAGTATCCAAATTCACATTTTACCGAATATGGATTTAACCCATGGTGGGATGGGTAACTTAGGTGTGCTTCCAACTTTATATTGTTTAATCAAATAAAACAAAATATCATTATGAGATAGGACAATGAGTACTCCAACCCTTATGCATTATTATGCATTGAATTAAGTACAGGACAAGAACAACAATCCACATTTTTCAGAGGAAATCTATAGCAAAGATCTTACTTTCGTTAGATCCAAAATACTAACCAATTCAGTTGAAACATGCTTAAATATCATCTCATTCTTTTGAAGATGTATGAATCAAATAATTAATTAAAAACAAATTAATCATCATCCATACCCTTTTCTTCCTCTTTCCTCTCAATTTTAAGATTCCGATTTTATGACTAGTAGTCAATCATCAAGGACAAATAGTACTTTTAAATATATATCTCAGTATTTCACATATAGTCATCCAATCCAAACTTTGTATATTTATTTCTTTTTCTTTTTTCTTCATTCACACTCGATATTATACCAAGAATGGCGTCATGTATTGGTAAACAAGTCGCACTTCAAGAGGGAAAAGCAAAGATAAAATTTACAATTAATAATCACTTGTTGAGAGGAAAAGGTTTTAAAAAATAGTTCACTACTATGATTTCAGCCAGAACGTCATAGTCTTTAAGATGTTTACAACCGTAACATATAATTGTAATTGCATTGAGTGTATTTGTTTACAATTTCCTGTAATATATATCAAGGTACACGATAAAATCATTACAACAATTTAAAACCTTAGATCATAGGAACACTGCTAATGCAAATATAATCGAGCATCATATATAACAGAAGGACCTCGCCTCTTGAAAATCTGTTGATTTTACTTAGTTACAAGGTATTAAATCTAATTTTTTAATACAAATTAAACACGAAATATATAATTTAGCACAAATTGTAAGCTTCACCTTGTTCCCTGGTATACCGAGTGATATATGTTCGTTCCAAGGATTAAAAAAGGCTCACATGTGTCTCCTTTCGATACAGCACTTTAAAGTTTTGAGTTATATATCTCAATTGAAAGCTTACAGTCTCAGTTAGAATTCAAAGTATAGTTGTAATATATTGCCAGAGTTATTGTACTTGCGAATAGCATTGACTTGCCTGACTTCAAACTCTTATAATACCTTTAAAATCTTGGAAGATTTTGTAACTCAGAACGTATGTAAAATGACATGATATAAATGTTTAACATGTGTACATTTTAAATTTATTTTTATTGTTTATGAGGGGGAATAAACGTTAACAAAAAATGCTCCACTGTTATTAATTTGATATCTAGTCTAAACCAAGTTATAATGAAAAGGTTGTTAAATTAAACTCATTTTAAAATTAGAATAAGTAAAACCATGGTGGAAATTCAATAACAAATTATAGAAGAGTACTACATAGACTATAACAAAAATTTCTTTTATGCTCTTCCATCATGGCAACACTCGAGTTACACTCCTTTAATCTGTGCATGCACAGAGTGTGTGCCTAATATCTACACTACACATGTTAATTTATCCTAGGAAAAAATGTCAGTAAAATCAACTTCGGGGGCCAAAGTGAAACCAGGTTAACTAACTTGAAAGCATATAAACTCGACAAGAATATGGGACAACGGGATTTTAATCTGTTGTAGTAGGAGCTAACTCATAACAAAAAATAAAAAAAGGAACAGGAGTTAAGTTAACCACAATTTCGCATGGTAAAAAGTGGTGCATATACTCGAGTGTGATATTGATTTTTGGTGGGTTTTATAAGAAGCACTAATAATAAGTAAATAACAGCTTTTATTTATATATAGTCATGCAAAGTGTTCTATATATTCTAAGAACATCAATTTGTATCTAATTCAACCCTAAAAATTAATACAAACATTAAAAATTATCTTTCACTTATATATATTATCTTAATTTTATCGGCGATACTTAGGTTTTTTTTGAATATATATAATTTTGCAAATTAATTGAATCGGTTGGCTTGAATGAATTAATTTATATATATTGATGAATGAATGATGACCCTAGTGTCACAGTGATCTGTCACTTTTCTGGTTCCTCCTTTCTCATACTTGTGTCTGAGGCTGAGGTTTGTCAGATCAGCCTGCTGCTTTCAAATAGCGAATCACGTTCGCTTTTTATATATATGGCCATGCGTGCGGAGAGAGTGATGATGTAGTAATAAGTTAGTTTTTGTCGATGTTTTATAATAAGTTAGTTTTAGTTACACTTCCAAATCCAAACTATATATTAAACTAATGCAAATTGCGGTTATGACGCTCATCATCAAGTTATGCTAAAATAGTAAAACTAAAGTATATGCCACTGCATGATGACAGATCTTTTCAAGTACAACAAAACGAATAATTAAACGACAAAATAGATATATATGAAGATTGTTAAGCCTAAATAATCATAATCATAATGAAAATTTGAGAATTGAGTATCCAATTACATCAAATTCACACTAACTACTAAACCCAAAGGGGGATTAATTAGAAACTAATTGAATATTAGGGGATATTAGACCATAAGAATAGCATATCATAATAAAGGGGATAATTAAAAACAATTATTGAAAATTGAGAGGCATATGTATATAGCAGACAAAATTGACAGAGACCCATCCATAAGCAAATTAATAAATTAAATATGATATCAAATAAAGAAAATTAAGCATGAGAAGAAAGAAAGAAGACTATGAGAGTAGGATCATACATATAGTAGGGATTAGAATTAGATATATAGAAGAGATCATGAGAAAGAGAAATCAAAAGGGTTGTTGTATATATATAGTACGTAAAAGGGTATGGTAATAATTAAATTATGTGCATATATACATACCATGGATCGCTGGAGTACTCAAAGAGTTTGCCTTTGGTGGAGAAGACTATGAGGGCCACTTCAGCATCACAAAGCACAGAGATCTCATGTGCTTTCTTGAGCAAACCAGACCTTCTCTTTGAAAACGTCACTTGCCTATTGATCTTGTTCTCGATCCTCTTCAACTGCACCCTTCCTCTCCCCATATCTCTCTCTATCACACTCTATTCTATTACACACTTCAATTAATTTCTAGCACTACTAATATATATATGATCCTCTCTTATTATCACTACTACACCTACAAGACAATTCCAACACGAATTTCAATCATTAATGATATAGAAGGTCGTAGTAGTAGCACCCTTCAATTAATTTTCCTCTATCGATGTATTTTTCCCTATTCTGCTTTCTTAGTGTTGTTCTTCTTTCTGTGTATGGAATGAACTCTATGATTTATAATATGCTATCAACATCTTTATATTTATGTACGTGAGAGCTAGTGTTGTTGTGGGAGACGAATTTACATGAGTCATGACCGTGAGTCTCACCCCTTGATTCATTCATTCATTTTTTTATTATTTTATTTATAAAGTGGGCATTATAAAACATAAAACAAAACAAGAGGACGAAAAATCATTGGTTATTGTAATTATATTCCACGAAAAGAAAAGGGAAAAGTGAAAGTGAGAAGGTGGTTTTGTAAAACCAGAGCGGTTTCGTCAAAAACGTTGTCGAGTTCGGATTGGACAAAGGCATTATCGGAACAGTCCGTTGTTCCCAGTCTTCATGTACGAATTTCTCGTTGCGTGTTTACTTCCTCGGGTTAATTTTTCTAGTATTTTCATTTGCTTTTGTCTTTTTATTAGGCATATATCCTTAATCTTTGTTACAATTTACATGGAAGAATATAGTTTTCTTTTTCTATTCTTTTATTTTATAAATTGACAAAAAGTATATAAACTTTTTGCTCCAAAATCAGTTATTTATAAATAAGGATTAAGAAGCATTATTATTAGCATGTATCAAACTTGAAAGTCTATATATAAACTTGTGAGAATTTTATAAATTTAACTCATGGACTCCATTAGTAAACTTATACTTTATATAAAAATAATAATAAAATATTTATAAGTAACATATCAGTTAAATATTTTAACAACATAATAAAGCAAAATAATAAAATATAAATTTTACATACTTAAATAATCAAGTCTAGTATTAGATAACAATAATATAACTTACTGAGGTGATATTAATGGTAGAACATTCTCATTGAGGATTTGATGTTGTTTAAAAACAAGTGTTTAATGTTTTTAGAGACGAGTGTTTTTTTATTCAGGAATAACACACTAAATAGAAGTATGATGATTCTTATATGCATAAAAATTAATCCAAAATGATATATATTTTGGTCTAATTTTGTAATTTGCTGACTCGTTAATAAATTTTAGAGTTTATCGAGTTTAGAGTCTACATAGTCCACTAAAAATAGATTTTACACATGAGTCAACTCGTAAAAGATAAATGAATTCCTAAACTTGTAAGAATTAATAAATTAACACAAGATTTTGATAACCAATGATTATTGAGTTTAAAAATGTGTAATTCTTTTATTATCAATTTAATTTTAATATATTATCTTTAGGATGGAAGAATTTACACTCATCTAATAATATATAATATATTTATCACATTATTTAATAAATTTAACATCTCATGCTAACAGCCTAACAATAAAATTTAATTCTAAGAAATTACTTGTAACAAAAGAAAAATAATTTGAATGGACCCGCAAACTAATATATTGTTTAATCCACGTAGATGTTGATGTTGTAATGATATTATGAATGAAAGAAAGTGGAAGTTTTAATGTTAATTTGTAATTTTGCCACCGCCTTTTTGTCGTTTCCATTCTCATAATTTAACAAAGAAAACCTTGGAAACAACGTTTGAACATTTTCAAAATTAGGCTTTAGTTTGAAAATATTTTCTAAAATATAAACAATATATCTTTTGGGTGCGTTTATTTTGATCATTTTTTTTGTTTTCATTTTCAAATAAAACAAAAAAATAGGCTTCATAATATGTTTGGTTAAAACTTTAAAATCAATGTCTTTGAAAATATTTTTCAAAAAGAAGTCCAAAACTGAAAATAAATAAAAAAAAAAGTAATGTTTTGAAGATTTTCTCTAAAAATGAAAACACAGTGGCATAATTTATAATTTTAATCATTTATTTTTTCTCTTTCTGTTCTTTGCTTTCGTACGTTCGAGAGAACCAATATCTTAGTTTGTAGATGCAAAGGTAAAGGTGGGTAAGCGGGGCGGTCCGTCCCGCGTAAGGCCCGTCCGTATAAGCTCGCATTGGCAACGGACCAGACCAGTCCGCCCCGCTTCTTACACAAACCAAATAAATTGGTTCGCTCCCGCCCCGCGAACCCCGCGGGTCAAATGGGCCGGTCTGCGGGACTAGTTTTAAAAAAATTTCAATTTTAATAAAAATACAATACAATCAAATTAAGTTCAATACAAATGTAAATAAAATTTCAATAATTAGTCAATTATATCAATAAAATAAATAATGTCTTAACAAAAGAAAATCCAAACAATAAATCTAAAATATGAAATTTAAACATCTCCAACAACAAATGATTTTATATTTGAATTAGCTTGAGTCTTCTCCATCTCCGCATTTAAGAGTACAACAACAATGAATCAGCCCCAACAAAAATAGGATAAAAACAAATTCTAGAGAGAGAAGAGATTTTGCGTGGTGGCACAGTGGTGGGCCGAGGCTGTGCCGTTGTGGTGTGTCGCGTGATTGGGTGAGTTTGAGTCGCGTTTTGTTTTCCTTGTAAGGGAAAGAGTCGTATGACTTGTGTGCGTGCGTGATTGCGTGGTGGAGAAAAACCGTGAGGAGAAGAAGTGTTCTTAGTCTACTACAATGATAACTGCTAAATATGATGTGAGCTATTTTTTATAATAAAAATATATTGAAATATCTTTAAAAGTATTTATTTAACAATTATTTTAAGCTTAAATGATAAAAATTGATATTTTTATTATTTATGACTTGTAGATATGAAAAAGATAGATTAAAATAAAAAAGATCAAGAAAATATTAAAAAGGAAGATTTTTAACATGTTATCACTTATCTTTTTTAATCTTAATCTTTTATTTTTGTCATCTTTTATTTTTTTTATCTTATCCTTTCTTATCTTTATCATCTTTTAATTTAAATTTTTTATTTTTATCTTTAAATCTTTATCTTATCTAATATATTTCTTTATCTATCGTTTTGAAAGAAAAGTTTAAAGTAAAAAAAAGAAAATCAAACCTAATATAATTGGGTCAGTGTCACACAAATCAAACCTAATGTGGGGCTACGTGCAACCCGTGGACCCCCAAACCCGCATAGTCAATGAGTTAAGCGGGGCGGGCCCAAAAATATGACATAACCATGGACTGTTTAAAAAAAAATTGATCCTTAACCTGCGCAGACCGCGGGCCCCACGGGCCAGTCCATGGACCTGGGCCCGTTTACCCACCCATATGCGAAGGAAACGGAAGGAGGGGAACGCTCCCTATGCATATGCTTGTTTTTTTCTGTGTATTTAATCTTTTCTTCTATTTTTTTTCTAAAATATACCTACATCAAAAATAATTCTTGCATTGTACCTGTGTTTCAGATGTGGAGAGAAGTCGGAGTTAGGGAACCCAACTTCTCTTTGTTTCATTTTTTTATAATTTAAAAAAATATTTTTTATTAAAATTTTAAAGTTAAGAAATAGGAATTGTGAAATCCGACTTCTCTTTGGTTTTATTTTTTTTAATTTATTTATTTTAATTAAATTTTGATTTTTTTTTAAATATTTTTTTTATAAAAATAATCTATTTTTGTTAATATTATTATTTTATTTTTTAAATAATGAGAATATTTTTTGTTTAATAATGTATTAACAATCTTAAATAATTAATAGTCTTAAAATAAATAAGGTAAAGTGATTAAAAAATAGATTGATTAAAAACACAATAAATATATAATTATCAGATCTTAGGTATACTATATGAAGAAATTAAAATAGTCAAATAATGAAAAATACTAACAATTGGAGAGACAAACATAGTAAACGAAACATACTAAAACAAAAATAACAAAATGTACTAATAATAAAAATTAAAACATGAAAATGACGAAACTAATCATAATTTGAAAGGTGTTGTGCAACGGACATGTTTTCTTCCAATGGTTGAATTACTGGTTTGTTAAAAATAGCTAAAATTTATATTGGACAAAAACGCTTTCAATGGTTGAATTCTACTAATACCTTTAACACGTCTTCATTATTTTTCAACTTTATTATTTGATATTCAATTAATCTTTTTCAATATTTTGTATGGTCTGGCTGTCGAAAGAACAATTGTCTAACCAGTTATGATTCGTGAATTCCATAAGGAGAAACCCCTATAGGCACAACTTGCTTGATGACATCCTTAAGTGTTTCGATGCTACATCCCAAAGGAATTTCAAATCTTATTGGGTTTGTTCTAGTGAAGGAGCAACCCAAAAAATCGCCTTGTCATGGTGACTTTCACTTGTCATTGTAATACAACATTGCATCATGAGTAGGAGTGGTGGTGGATCGAAGTAGGTTGAGCATACCATCGGATTTTATGTTGTTGGTACATAATAATTCTATAGGACCAACACATGGGTATTGTTCATTGCACATTAGCATTGTGCAAACATCATCATCATTTTTCAATTGCAGAGAATGTAAAAAAGATTGTTGACCTGCATCTATGGATGGTTGTCGATAGTAGATTTCATCCACAAATTGGTTGGTATTGGAGTAGGAAATTGAAAATAAACACCAGTTTGGATGTAAATGATTGATCCATTTGGAAAAACGAATGCTAATCTCGAGTTAGAAGTGGTCTGAGTGTTTGTTTCTACCAAGAATGCCATAATATTGAGATTGAATTTGGTTTGTGAAGGTATGTTGTGTGGAAGTATGTGGTTGTATTAAGGGTGCTTGGTGTTATTTATAGTTGTTTGAATATTTACCCCATTGATGTGTATTGAGACATGTTATTACTCTAATTTTGCTTTTATCGATACAATGCATAGTGTTGTCAATTTCAACTGTGATTTTATCCTGCTACTTGGTGCACCAGACATCCATTATTACTTTCAAACTTGAATTTAAATTGTGAGTTGTCAATTCAATGTCAATTTTGTTGGTGAAACATCTATTGTTTTTCAAAGACATCGGTAAATTGCAAAATGTTGTCAATTTGGATTGAGTTTACCTTACTACCCAGTGCACCAGTCGTCCATTATTACTTTCAGACTTAAATTTAAATTGTGAGTTGTCAATTCAATGTCAGTTTTTTGTAAATGATAGAGACTTGATTAATTTGTACAGACTTATAAAAATCAAGTGTCTACATTTTAGTGAGCTGTCATTTTTTGGACCAAATTGTTAACATAAACTAAAAGAAATGATTTATTTCATTACCTAAAGTAAGTACTACAAACAACAATTACAGAACAAAGTAGACAATACAAACTCACAATGACATAATGTTAAAGCACTGAAAACCGACATAGCACACAATGGGAAAACCTCAAAGCAGAAAGAACTAACACACGAATCATCCCCAGATTACCAACTTCATTTGAATATTGGCTCGTGGGAAGGAGACATGTTACATCCTTTCAGCCCGGAAAAGGAGTCACTATCACTACCATGGTCATTGACCCAACAACTCTCGTATTCATCTAATAAGTCCTCAACATTGGAGGTTAAGTCATGTTGGTTGTTTAGTAGGTTATTGTTGTCACAAATTGTGGCAAATAACTCCACGAATGTTAGTGTTGTGTTGTTGTAAAAAATGTTGAATATTTGTTGAAAGTCATGATCATCTCCCAGAATAAAACATGTGTACATATATGGTTGTCATGACTCAAATATGGGACATCGAAACTGGAGATGTTAGATACGTTGGTGTGGTTCAATGTTTATTTTTTGGTGAACAAGTTCAAGCAATTGTGTGAGAGTTATGACCTTGTTAACCATGAAAGTTTTTGTATTGCTACTAATGAAGGCGGTGCCCTCATTAGTGTTGCAGATTTGGTCGTCATAGTAACCACAAACATATGCAATTAGGTGATACATTGTGGTAAGAGTTGATATGAATAATTGAAAGTTCTACGAATGTCTTCAAATGGTAGTGATATTTATAGAATTTGTCCGTTGCAAGTAAGTATTAATTGTTTAGTCACATGCACTAGTAAATTGCATGTGAGCATGTCCAACACATGGTCTCGAGATGCAATAAAGGTCAGTATGTTGAGTAGTAATCATTAAAAAATAGGTAGAATCGTGAAATCTATTAAATAAATTTGCCAGGATATTTTTAATGTATTGGAGATAAATTTTATAAATTGCATAACATGGCCACTTAAACATTTTTTAAGGGTAAAAAACATAGTTTTTTTATTTTTTACTATTAATTTGAGGTCCTTCTTGATGAAACGGTTACACGATATATTTTTTTAGATTCCTTGACGTGAAAATATGAAATAAATTTGTCACAGATATTTTTAATGTATTAGAGATAAATTTTATAAATTGCATAACATGGTCACTTAAACATTGTTTTAAGGGTCGAAAACATAGTTTTTAATTTAAGTTTTTACTCTTAATTTGATGTTCTTCTTGATCAAACTGTAACACGATATACTTGTTTTAGATTCTTTGACGTGCAAATTATGAAATAAATTTGTCACCGATATTTTTAATGTATTGTTGATAAATGTATAAATTGCATAACATGGCTAATTAAGCATTGTTTTAAGAGTTGAAAACAGTTTTTCGATTTTTTACTATTAATTTGAGGTTCTTCTTGATGAAATTATTACACGATATATTTTTTTTAGATTCTTTGATGTGAAAACTAAGAAATAAATTTGTCACCGATATTTTTAATGTATTATTGTTAAATTTTATAAATTGTATAATATGATCACTTAAGCATTGTTTTAAGGGTTGAAAACATAGTTCTTTTTTTAATTTTTACTCCTAATTTGAGGTCTTTCTTGATGAAACTGTTGCACGATATATCTTGTTTAGGATTCTTTGACGTGAAAACTGTGAAATAAATTTGTCACGGATATTTTTAATGTATTGGAGATAAATTTTATAAATTGCATAACATGGCCACTTAAACATTGTTTTAAGGGTCAAAAACATAGTTTTTTTTTATTTTTTACTATTAATTTGAGGTCATTCTTGATGAAACTGTTACACAATATTTTTTTTATTCTTTGATGTGAAAACTATGAAATAAATTTGCCATAGATATTTTGAATGTATTGGACATAAATTTTATAAATTGCATAAGATGGTCACTTAAACATAACATAACATGGCATGCCCATTTTCACATAATTTTGAAAACTACATTAGAAGGGTAGTTAAACATAGTTGATCTCGTTATTACAACATTTTATACTTTATTGACCAAAATGATGACCAATCCCACAGGGCGGTGGACGTCGATTATGTCATGGATTTCTTCTCTCCTATATCACTGGTTCTCCCTAGTGACAATGATGTTGTTTTGTCTCAATGTTTTCAATTTGGGTTGCTACAACTGAAGAACTTTGTCCTTGCTCTCCAAATGAATATGATGCATCAAACTGTTGTATAAAAGATAAATATGATGCCACAAAAGTTGGTGTATTCAAATTGGCACCAAATAAATTGATCATCCATTCATGGTTAGTTGCTATAACTGACTCACGAATCTAGCCAAAAGTTTGATGAACAGGTGATGGAGTACAAAACATTGACTGAGGATGTGGAACTAGGAAATGTGTTTCTTCAATGGTTGCCCCCTCCAACATTATGAGTAATTGTTGTGCGTGGATCATTTAGTTGTTGTGCAACAAACCATAATAGAATAGTATTTTGTCTATGCCATTCCATATACTTCGATGTATGTGTCAATGGCCCTTCAACCCATTGTCCAGTTAAAACATCATTGCATTTATTTTTTCCAAATATTAATCCAGCTCGCGTGATATTCCATCCAGTCATTGTAATGATTGCCTCGCATGTCAATCTGGTGAAGTCGATCAAGATTCATGGGATTAACAGGGATATCTTGATGTAGTCCAAATTGTAGCTTGACCCGGTTTGTTTGATGTCATTCCACAATGGAAAAACAAATAATTGTAGTACATGCAGACCAAATGTCCTTGTCTCTCTATGTATGTCTTGGTAGGTGCTCTTCAAATCCTCTATATGGGACTTAAGAAAACTGAATTATATCTTAACAATTCAACATTAGTAAATGTTAATATATACATATTGATGGTATGGTTGATAATAGTAATATACTTGATGGCTCTCCATATGGTCTATACGAGATCTATGCCCAACCAAGTCACCATGAGGTGTGCCCCTATGTTCTAATCTACCACAACTTCATTTGAAATGTAAACGAAACAAAACCTCTATTCATTGTAATGTTCTAATGCACGTCATTGAAATTAAAAAATTTGATTTCATTATTTGTAATAGCCTTTTAGCAAGTGGATAAGTTGTTTCAGACCGTGGGACTCTTTGTGCAATAAAAGGCATGCGGTAATAGTATGACACAAACACCCATAACTCTACCAACGTCTGATGATGTCCGACACAGTTCTCTATACAAGTTTGCTAAACAAGTAGAACCCTAACTATATTTTTTTATGTTGTTGAAGTCACGTAATAGCTTCAAATACATTAGATGAACTCTATTTCCAAATTTATTAGGTATTAAAGCACCACTAATCATGTACATTATGTGAGCTCTACAACCATGTCAATTTCAGTGCGGCTTCTTTACGTGCATTATCTAGAGAGAATTCACCTAGTAAATCATCGTATAACTCATCCCAATGAAAGAAGCTAGGTCTAGTCACAACATGACCATCGACCCTAATGCCTAGATGCAATGCTACATCTTTGAGTGTGATGGTGCACTCACCCCATGGTAGGTTAAAGGTGTGTGTTTCAGGCCTCCATTGTTGAACCAATGTAGTGATCAATGCAGGATCAATTATGCACTGTTTGATTAGGGCAATATGTTGGAACCTGGTAGACGATAATAATGGTATAATTTGTGGTTATGGTTCGGGTATTGTATGGTAATACAAAGTGATTAAGTCATTAATTGTGGTACGTGAACAGTGAACGTATTGATGATGCAATAAAGGTATATAAGCAATGACAATGAGATTAAATGGTAAATCGGCTACAAATGATATAAAATTTGAAGTTGGGTGATGAAAATATGGTATTAACATGCACCTCCCATCAATTTATAATATAAACTATGTCGAGATTCCAAAGCACGTTTACACTTTGTCTCGTTGTAAGGCCTCGAGATTCGAAAGCACGTTAACACGATTGTGTTACTGTCACACATCAGGATTCCAAATTACGTGAACCATGGACCCGTGATTGATTGTATATATAAAGACATCATATCACATAGACTTTGCATAGTTGCATCAAATCAAATTGTGCGAGAGTTATGGGTGTTTGTGTCATAAAAGGCATGCGGTAATAGTATGACACAAACACCCATGACTCTTTGTCCAACAATGACGCTACCAGACATAATCACCACAATATAGTCATCAATTAGAGATGATGTTGTTACGCATATAATTATTGCACCTTGGTATCGTTGTCCTGTGTATCAATTCAATGGTTGTGTTGAGTATAGGGCAATTCAAATTATTCACAAAAAAGGTGTTTGGTGCATGTTCAATACATTTGCAAATATGGTAAGTGTAATATGTATAGAACTTAAAGTTGGTGTTCATAATTCATCATCACTTTCTCAAGTTAATGACCTAAGTTAGGCGAAGATGGAGCAAAAACTGCATAATTCCTTGAAATTAGAATAAATAATTTAACATATTTTTTTGTTATAGTTTTTAATTTTTTGTTAGTCTTTATTATGTATTTGTAGTTGTTCCACACTTTTCCATTGTTATTTTCAATTTACTTTAATAGTATGATCCTAAATTCTTCGAAAGCACATTAATGTGGATCCCAATAATCCGTGTGGGCTCAGTGCGCAATGCAGAACAATGTGGTCAACAGTCATGATGCAACGGACAAGTTATCGTTTGTGATGTGCGCACCTGCACACTATTCAGCCACATGCACTAACAACCACATTAATGCGGATCTCATTAATCCATCGGTGCATAATGCAAAACAGTGCGATGAACAGTCGTGATGCAATAGATAGACTGTCGTCTATGATGTGCGCAGTTGCACACTGTTCACTCATATACACTAACAACTGCATTAATGCGGATCTCAATAATCTGTGGGGCTTGGTACGCAATGCGGAACAATGCGGTCAACAATCATAATGCAACGGAAAGATTGTCGTATGTGTTGTGCAAAGTTGGACCTTGTTCACTCACATGCACCGACAACCGCATTAATGCATATCTCAATAATCTATGTGGGCTCGCGAAACATTGCAATCAACAATCATGATACAATGGACAGGTTGTTGTTTGTGATGTGTGCAGTTGCACACTATTCACTCATATGTACTGCCAACCGCATTAATGTGGATCTCAATAATCCGTGTGGAGTTGGTGCACGATGCGAAATAGTGCGGTCAACAATCATGATGCAACAGACAGATAGGGGTGTTCACGAGTATTGGTCATCCGCAAACCCGAATTGACCCAAACCGATCCGAATAGTTTGGGTTGGGTCATTTATGTATTTAGGTCAAAACCGAATTGAACCGATCAAAATCGTTCATGTACGGATTGGGTCACGGGTTTAGATTTATAGATCCGATCAAAACCGAACCGAGCTAATCAAAATCGTTCAAAAATTTTAGAGTTGTTTTGTTTAGCTTTAAATACTGCTAATATTAGGACTCCAAGTGTTAGGACTACTAGTGTTAGAAATTCTTAAGGTATTACTTTTAGGGACATTGTTATTTGTTTCACCTTTTTTTCATATTTATTTTTTCTGTCATATTTATAATATTAATGGATCATATATTCTTCATTTGTTTTAGCAAATCTGGTTGCAACAAATATGGTTGTAGCAAATATAGTTACAACAAAGCTTATTGCAAAAAATTAGTTTGTAGGAAATAATTGTGATTCAAACTATTATAGTAAATCTCGTTGAAGAATATTGTTTTAATTTGTATTAGTCGATTTTAGAATATCATGTTGACGGTATTAAATGAATCAATTTTACTACCTTCAGACATTTGATAATATTGTGTTAATTATATTGGATATTTGGATGAATCATTATATAAAATAGTAGTTCTAAGAAGAAGAAAAAAGATCAAATTTAAATTGGTAACTCGTTGACCCAAACCTAACCAAACCAAATCGTTCATGAATGGATTGGGTTGGGTTGAGTTTTAAAAAAAATTGTGAAAATTGAACCAAACCAAACTGATCAAATTTGATTAGGTTGGATCCTGAATTTGGTCAAAACCGGCCTGCAAACACCCCTACGGATAGACTGTCGTCTATGATGTGCACAGTTAGACACTGTTCACTCACTTGCACTAACTCTCCTATCTAACCCTCTCACCTAACTCTTCTACATAACCCTCCCACCTAACTCTCGTACCAAACTCTCACCCTATATATAATCCAACCATTTCACAACACAGCACGCACAACAACATCCTGACAAAAGTAACCTTTGTTCCTAACTCTCATAGTCTTCCCACTCACATCCCCCAAACACCACATGGCTCCACCTAAAGAAATATCGGTTATCATTCACCACCATGGTCAGATTGCAGCCGACCCGGTTCATGGATCGACGTACTCATATGCAAATCCAATATTTTTATACATAAATAGGTCTATTACATTAATACAATTGATTCGAAAAATTAACAACTGTCTCCTTACTCGGACAACTGAAACAATTGTTCAGTTGTTATATCGTGTCCATGTTTCATTTCATCATGGCCAAACACATTTTATTTCAGATTCTTTTTCTGATGCCTAACAAACCTGTTTTCACCAACAAAACTACCATCCATCATAATATTTTACAATGTCACCCATCACAATTACCACAAGCACAACCATCAAACCCAAGTGAACATCCCATCACCAATGAAGATCCCATTATACGATTTCACGAAACATGGATATTTTAGTGAGCATGAGGATCAAGAGTTGTCTCATCACAACAATGACCAAAGCGATGACGAGGGTGTTGTCGTACCAACATCACCTCTGTTGCAATATCACCAACCTAGGTGTCTAGTGGAGTTGAACCTTGACCACCTACCACAATACATTGATCAGTACCATTTCGTTTAGCAGCAAGACCATGTACAACCACCAATTGGTGCACTCTAGGTTGACATGGTCTTCGATGAAAAATCACAATGTATTCAAGCAATAAAAGAATACAACATCAGAAATCATGTTGGCTGCAAAACAAAACAATATATTCTGACCAGAGAAGGCTAAACTTTGTGTGTAAATCACATGAAAATGTTTGTACATGGAGCTTAGGTGCATGCAATTCAAAGACGCATAAGAAATGGATTATCAAGAGTATTAGAGGTCATCACACTTCTCGCGCCAACGATCAGACATGATCATAGGCAACACGACAAATCATATCTTCCCGATTACCTACGCCATTGTATAAGGGGAGACAACTTCAACATGGGGTTTTTCCTAAAGAATTTGAGAAGGCATGTTACTCCGCAAAGTAGCATTTCTCCCATTTCAAATAGACACCCCTCAATACCCAAGTAACTTATAGGTTAAGGACACATCCCATTTCTTCTATCTGCATCACATTGCACAAAATTTCCTTTGTAGTGACCCGAACTGCAGACATTTGAAGAAACCATTCATGCAAGCTGGTTTATTTTCTCCTAAAATTATATTTTAATTCAAATTTCATAACGTATTAAATTGATGGAATATTTATGGGATACACATACACAAAGAAGATGCATTGGCGGCATCTTGGGGATATCCTTCGAATAAGCCAAGTGCACCTGAATGACTTGATCAATTGCACAAAAAGTATTAGGTACAATACTTGGATGAGGGGAAACGTGGGGGACATATGACTACAAATTTTTCTAAGTCAGTCAATTCCATGATAAAAAATACAAGATATTTGTCGATGTCCTGGTTGAGGAGACGTACTTCAAGACTGCAAAATTAGAGGTCGACAAACCCAGGCAATGATCAACTTTGACTCGTAGTATTCCAAGGTCGTCTCTGAGGCAATGAATAGCGAACAACAAGAATCAATACACATTAAGGAATTTGACCGACACAACCACACATTTATTGTAACAGAAGCCCAAGCCCCACCTCAAACATGTGGGGTCATCTAGTCTCAACTCTGCTGAGATAGATGAAGAAAATTAACGGATACTAGAAAAAAATGTGGAATCTACCGACAACAAAGTCATAACAGAAAAAACTGTCCCAACATACCTTCATCTTCAGTTTTTCCTTAGACAAATATTATTGTCAACGTATTTTAGTTGTGATGGAATGTACTCTAGTATAAATAAATTGTTAAACGAAAAATATTATCATTTTAAAAAAATTAATAATATAAACAAAAAAATTATATTTAATAAAATAATAATTTTAAAATTTTAATTATTTTTTAATGCAAAAATAATATTTATAAAAACAAGTGAATTAATTTTTTTAAAAAAATTAAAATTTTAATAAAAAAAAAGGAAAATGAAACAAAGAGAAGTCAGGTTCCCTAACCCCGACTTCTCTCCACACTTCAAAAACACGTGTAGTGCATGAATTATTTTTTATGTAAGTGTATTTTGGGAAAAAAAATGAGGAGAGAGAAGGTGTAGTGCAAGAACAAAACTCATTTGCTTATGGTGACGGTCAGCGGTAAGGATAAGGAAATTTTGAGGTGTTAATAGTTCTGGTTATGACAATGGATTGCGAAGAGGATAGTTGTTAAGTCAAAAGAAATTTATACACTACTAGAATTTATAGATTTAACATCGTAGGGTTAACATCAATTTTTTAAAAAACCGATGTTAAGAAGAGCACAGTGGCATTTTTCGTAAATAAGTTGAGTTAATTAACATCAGTTTCAAAAAAACCAATGTTAACTAGTTGATGTTAACATTGGTTTTTCCAAAACCCGATGTTAACATTAATTCGTTAACATCGGTTTCAGAAAAACCGATGTTAACTTTAGAATGTTAACATCGGTTTTTTAAAAAAACTGATGTTGTGTTATCCATAAGTTAAAGCCCAAATCCTTTTTCCCCCCGCACACTCAATCCCGCAAACCCTTTCTCCTTTTCTTCCTCGTTGCTCAGGCTCGAAAGACCTGTCTCCCCCGACCCATCGTCTCCTCCTTACCGTGCCACTCAACTTGTCACTAAGGTGTGTGTGACTGTTGCAAACCGCTCGACCTACAATTGTGCTGCTCCACGAGTTTGGGTTTGTCACTGCCGCGATTTAGGTACATGGTTGTTCAAACCTTCATCTTGGTCTCAAAAGTTTTATTTTTTCTTTTTCATTTCTAGTGGGTTTGTGAGTTCATTGTTTCATAGGTTTTAGACACAGTCTTGGCTCCTGGTTCTTGGGTTCATGAGTTAGTAGGAAGGGTAATGCCATGAACATAAAAGTTGCCCAGTGGTTTCACGAGTTCGTTGTTCCATTTGGCACTTTTGATTCTGTAAGTTTGAATCATTTTCTCTTTAACTTTTGATAGTTGTAACAATTCAAACAATGTAAGATTGTAACTCCCAGACATAGGTGTTATTATTAGTGGCTTATAGTGATTTACTAAATTTGTTCTTGACTCGAATCCATGATTTAAAGGCTTTTAATTGAGTATTAAGTGATTCCTCCAGCCTTTTTGTTTATTTAACTAGTAGGCCACATAACTAACTTATCCTATAGCTAACTGAGTTTGTTCTTGACTCGAAGGTTTTTTTGCTTTTCATTACATTTCTAATAGTTTATACAATTGAATTTGCATTACAAGTTTGTACCTGACAGCTAATGGCACAAAACAAAGAGAAAAGATTGGCTTATCATGTTTTTCTCCCAGTCCCCCCTCCCTTCCAAAAACATCATAAACCATTGTAAATAGTTTACTAGCCACAAGATAACTGATTGTACGCAATTGTAATCCAAGGCCATGCAATGACTGTGAACTCAAGTTCACTACTTAATCTTAGGGAATGAGTTAACTAATGGGGAGAGTATAATGCACATGCATCCCTCCTCTCTAAGAATGTACAAATTATGAATCTTCAAAGGTTAAACTATGTTCACTTGGTTCTTATAGTTGTCCAAATTTTAGTTCCTATAGGAGAAAACTGTAAATTTTAGTCATATATAAACCCTTTTGTTCTTATGTCACTCATGCGATGGTGACTCTTGTTTCTTCTTTTTCCTCTTCCTTTTACATTTCCTTATTCTATTTCTCATTGTACCTGCAATTGGCCTCTTCTACGTTGCAAGACATGTTTCCCACTTTGCTCATTCTAAACCATATCTCTGCTCTTAATTACTATTATTATCATATTATCATACTATATATAATCTAAATTTTGGAACTTGACTAATGAAAACAAGTGGGTATGCAATATCCTAGGACAATTTCATTTTATGTTAGATTTTTTAACATACCATTGTAAATGATATGTTGTTGATCTTGCTGATTTGTTTTTGACAGTATCAAGTTACATATGAAGGTGAGGACATACATATACATATATTATTATTATTGTTATTATTATTATTATTATTATTATTATTATTAGATTATATGTATATATGGCAATGTGGGGTGGACACTCAATGTTGTTAACCAATGGGGAAGGCACAGGCACTCCCAATGTATGTATAAAAGTAGGCCTTATGGTTAGAGGTGATTTAAGGTTTCACATAACAACAGGGTTTAAATATGGTCCTAGTGTGCTAGTTTCAAACCTTCATCTCTTGTATATTAAGTCATAAATATGTACTTAAAAAGGTATCTTCCTATTAATAACATCTACAATCAATTTAAATTCACTTAAACAAGACAAACTCTGGCCTATAGACAAAGAACATGTAAAAATTGTCAACTTTAAGTAAAACCAATAATCCCATAAAATCTTATCAGACCTTCACCTCAGATACTATAGACAAGTATTTATGCCTCCATTTCTAAACTTTACACTACACTGCACATCTCAATGAAAATTTCAACTTTAAAAATTGAAATGTTTTAAACTGTATCTAATAGCTATTAAATCTAAAAAACCTACAAAATTAAAGGGAAAAAAAGATATAACATTGTAACTGTTACAACTTAATCATTCATATATAAACCAGTGGATATTAACACAATTTCTTAGTATCAATTTTATTTTCAACCCTTCAAAATCAAAGGAACACACTTGTTAATTTTGAAGTGAACACAAATGAACATTTTCCCCCCTTTTGAGTTTGCCTTTCCCTAAGAGGAAAATCACTTAATGAGAGTTCATTGTCACTTGAAAATACTATTCTCATTCTTTTAAAAGCTTCTAATGCATGTTCTTCTTCACCTTTATGTACATAAGTTGTAATAAGGGTAGTCCATGAAACTACATCTAGTATCTTCATTTTTTCAAATAATCGCATGACATAGTATGCTTTCCCACATTTATGTTACATGATAGGTAGAGTATTAATCACAACTGAGCAATAATAGATTGAACCCTTGTTTGTTGCAGCATAAGCTCGGAGACACTTATCATTTTGTTATTTGCATTGTCAGTCATGATATTCATTGTTGTAGACTGTTAGTGAGCATTATCACAGGTATGAATGCAAACCATGTCCTATTTTATGTTGTTTTATGTGATTAATGACTATTGTTTTGTATATAATTAATGTTTATCATGAGTGAACCTTAGATTCCCGTTTGAGATTGAATACAATGATTCTTCTGGATAGTTTGCATTAATCGTTGTATTGAATCTTGAATTGTTCATTTGGATAGTTTAGGAGACTCATATGTTTATGGTAGATTCCTGCGTTAAGGTTAAGATTATTTTGTTGAATTTGATGAAATTTCGATACAATGCATTTCTAGTTGTTCTCTAAATACGTACTTGATTGTTGGGGAATTAATCTCACCTCTTTCATGTTGTGTACTTGGAGATCAATGTGAAATGCTGCCGAAATTTTGTCAAATTTAACAAAATAGACTTAACCTTGACATATGAAGCTACCATAAAAAAATATCTTCATGAATGGGATAGGGTCACACCTATAATGAAAAAGTGAGATTTTCATGCATCGAATAACTTTGTGAGTATCACTATTTAGATGGATCGAAGTTGGATGAATGAAAGTCGCATGAGCCATGCATATGAGGAAGGCGAGGAAGAGTTCTTGCAATTTGCTTCCAAAAGAAGTCGATCAGATAGGGACGGAAAATTTTTTTGTCCTTGTATAAATTGTTTGAATGAGAGACGACAAATATTGGATGACATACGGGAGCATCTGTTGTGTGATGGGATTAAGAAGAATTATACAATGTGGATATGGCATGGTGAATTGACAGACATGCAGAGGGGGTCCCAGTCTGAAAAATTTGATGTAGAAATGGGAGATCGCTTAGAGGATATGATTCGTGACCTTGGACAAGAGTCTTTTCAACAAGTACATGCCCCTATGTATGATACATTGCAAACTGATTCAAAGAAGCCTTTGTATCCAGGGTGCAAGAATTCCTTAACGCTGTTGTCGATGGTGTTAAGTCTGGTTAATGTGAAGGCCAGATATGGGTGGAGTGACAAAAGCTTTAGTTCACTGCTTCAAGTAGTGCACGATATGCTTCAAGAGGAAAACACATTGCCTAAAAGTTACTATCAGGCCAAGAAGATACTGTGTCCGATGGGTATGGAGTATCAGAAGATTCATGCTTGTCTGAATGATTGCATATTGTACAGATGAATTTCAAGAAATGCCCAAATGCCCTAGGTGTGGGGTATCACGGTACAAAGTGAAGGATGATGACGAGTGTAGTAGTGACAAAAGCTCAAACAAGTACCCCCCCCCAGTGAAGGTGTTGTGGTACCTTCCCATCATTCCAAGGTTTAAGCGTCTATTTGCTAATGGAGACGATGCAAAAGACCTTACATGGCATGCAAATGGGAGAAACTGTGATGGAATGCTTCATCATCCGGTTGATTCCTCCCAGTGGAAGAAGATTGATCGTTTGTATTCGGATTTTGACAAAGAGACAAGAAATCTTAGGCTTGGACTAGCCACTGATGCAATGAATCCATATGGCAGTTTAAGCACTCAACACAATTTGTGGCCAATTTTGCTAGTAATTTACAATTTGCCTCCTTGGTTGTGCATGAAGCAAAAATATATGATGTTGTCTATGATGATATCGGGCCCAAGACAACCAAGAAATGACATCGATGTTTATCTTAATCCCTTGATTGAAGACTTGACAAAGTTATGGGACGAGGGGATTTTAGTGTTTAATGGGTTTTGAAATGAGACTTTTCATTTGCGTGCAATGCTTTTTTGTACCATTAACGAATTTTTAGCATATGGGAATTTGAGCGGTTACGTGTTAAGGGTCATCGTGCATGCCCCATCTATGAAGAAGACACAAGCTACATACAACTAAAACAAGGTAGAAAAATAATCTACACTAGGCATCGATGTTTTTTGAAACCTCATCACCCTTACTGGCGATTGAAAAAAGCATTTAATGGAAGTCAAAAGGATGAAACTACGCTGATACCGTTAACTGGTGACCAAGTCTTCTAGCGGGTTCAACACCTGAATACTATATTTGGAAAGATCCAAAAGAAGGAAAAAAGTAAGACTTGCATATGGAAGAAAATGTGGATTTTGTTTGATCTTTCGTACTGGTCTGATCTAGATGTTAGACATTGTATTGATGTTATGCATATGGAGAAAAATGTATGTGATAGTGTCATTAGAACGCTCTTTAACATCCAAGGCAAGACGAAATATGGTTTGAATACTCGTCAAGATCTAGCTGAGATGGGTATACGATCGCAATTACATCCAAGGTTTGATGGTAAAAAAATATACTTGCCTCCAGCTTGTCATACTTTGTCCAGAAAGGAGAAGATCAGTTTTTGTCAGTCTACACTGGGTCAAAGTCCCACAAGGATACTCTTCAAATATTAAGAGTCTTGTGCTGTTGAAAGATCTTAAGTTGGTAGGCTTAAAGTCTCATGATTGTCATGTCTTGATGCAACAATTGTTAGTCGTGACCATATGAGACATTTTGCCTAACAAAGTTAGGCTTGCCATAACTCGATTGTGTTTATTCTACAATGCCATATGTAGCAAAGTCCTTGATCCTGTCAAGTTAGATGAGTTGGAAAATGAGGCTGTTATTATATTGTGTGAGATAGAGATGTATTTTCCTCCTGCTTTCTTTGACATCATGGTTCACTTAATTATTCATCTGGTCAGAGAAATCAAATGTTGTGGTCCTGTTTATTTACGGTGGATGTACCCAATTAAGCGATACATGAAGATCTTAAAAGGGTATACAAAGAATTTATACCATCTGGAAGCATCTATTATGGAAAGGTACATTGCAGAAGAAGCCATTGAATTTTGTTCAAAATACATTGAAAAAACAAAACCTAGTGGGCTTCCCGAGTCTTAGCATGATGAAAGAGTGGAAGGAAAGGGTTCAAGAGGACTGCATGTTATCACTCCAAGTGTAGAAGAGTTGCAACAAGCACATTTGTATGTATTGAATAACAGTAATGAAGTTTTGCCAAACATACTTCGCCATGAAGGTTTAGTGAAGGAAAGTAATCCAAAAATGTCGAAGAACAAGGTCTTGAAATAGCATAACAAGACTTTCCTAAATTGGCTTAATGATACAATCTTTGCTGATGATAATGCTTGTGAAACGTTAAGAAAGCTAGCAGATGGGCCTAAAAGAAATGTTATAACTTGGCAAGGATACGATATAAACAAGTATTCCTTCTATACAAAAGCACAAGACGAGAAAAGTACAATGCAAAACATTAGGGTTACCCTAAGGGTTGAATCTCAACACTTAGCTAGTGTACATGATGACAATTCTTGTGTAGCTTTCATCCCTTACTTTGGTTTCGTTGAAGAAATCTGGGAGCTTAACTATGTGAAATTCACTGTCTGTGTTTTCAAATGTAAGTGGGTTGATAGCAATATCAGTGTACAGACCAATGATGTGGGATTTACATTGGTAGATCTTAAGAAACTCGCTTACCAGGATACCCATTCATCATGGCAAAACAAGCTAAACAGGTATTCTATGTTCAAGACCCTTGTGATGAAAGGTGGTCAGTGGTTCTACACGGGAAAAAATAGGTGTTAATGTTGAAGATGATGATTCGTACATTGATACTTATATTAGTCCTTTGTCCATACAAATGTTGCCTAACATCGTCGAAGAAGAAGAAGAAGCTAATGACGTTCATGCTAATCATAATGATCATGATGAAGGAGAATTAATTAACATCGGCTAATGTAATTTTTTTATTATGTACTTAATTTTAGTCCATTGAATTACATAAGTTATTGAGTTTTGTTGATAACATCCTAAATTAATGTTTTTTTGTTTACAGGAAAATGGCTACACCACCCAGCTCTTCTCCTCCTCCTCCTACTGGTGCAGCATCGCACTCACCGTCTACCTTGAAGCGGACAAGAAAAGTCACACGCCTAAGATCATTGGTGACCAAACCAGTTGGGGCAAAGAGACCCCTGGTCCATGTGAATCCTACTACCGAGAAAGCGGACAGTCCACACAGAAAGAAGTTAAGAACATATTTGGGGATCATCGCTCGTGATAAGGTGGAAGTGACATACGAGAATTGGAAATAAGTCTCTGCTGCTCAGAAGGATTTGATATGGGAGGATATTCATGTATTTTAGTTAAATTTTGCATTTTGTTGATTAACAAAAAAGTTCTAATTTAGTAACAATAAAATGTAATTTTTCGTTTGTCAGGCTGAATTTGATATCCCTGAAGCATCTGATCTAAGGACAAAAAAGAAAATACTCCAGACTGTGGAGGAGTGGTAAAGATAGTTTAAGTCTAATTTGAAGTCAAAATTGGCACTTGCAGCTGACAAGGACAGTGTCAAGGACACTGTATGCAAAAAGTATGACATCAGCAAGGAGAAGTGGACCCATTTTTGTCAGAGCCGCAGAGACCCTTCGTGGGAGGTAACTTTGTGATTTTCATTGTTTTAAACTTTAAATTCACTTACCATTATACATTGTAATGATAACTTTCAATAATGTTTAATTTTTACAGGATGTGCAAAAAAAGGCACAGGTCATCCAGAAACAAAACACTGCCCCTCAAGTGTTGTCTCGTGGGGGTTATGAATATCTAGAAAACAAGTTGATGGAGGAAAAGAAAAAGAAACAATTGGAGAAAGTTGCTCAATCGGGAAGCACTGACACTATGATTGATCCTTCATCTCCCATCAGGCGACACGTGAAGTAGAAGATGGCCCGCACCAAGAAAACTAAGCAAATGACGTCTGAGGCAACAAAGGAAATTGCTGACAAGATTGTAAGTCACTTTCAATTGTTAATTGTAATTATTTATGTTTATTGTGTGATTGAATAAACCAATAAATGTGTTCCTTACAGAATTCGTTGGAGGAGCAGGCCTCACAGGGTTCCTTTGTCGCCCATAGACATAAGGATGTACTGACTGTTGCCATTGGGCGACCAAAACACCTTGGTCATGTGTGTGCTGCTGGAGTCGGTGTCATGATCAAGCAATACTTTGGACCGGCTCCAAGTACCTCCCGCACGTCTTTGTCCATGGCTCCAAAAAAACCCTGGAGTAGCTGACGCAAAAAATCAGGGACCAGATGAAGGAGTCGATCACAAAAAAAGTGACTTAACAACTAATGTTATCCTTTAGCCAGATGCAGTCCCAGTTTCAATCGCAGATGCAATCAGAGGGACTCACAATGCCTCCTAAGCCTGAGGTTGGTCCTTCAACTGCTCGTGTTAGCACAAAGGAGAGTTGTGTTGATCCCTCAGGGAACAATCCAGACACGGGTAACTCAGACAAATGCGGGTTGTACGTCGAAGAAAATCCTCCCGGCCTAGTTTCCATAGGAAGACTTTATCACAATCGTTCACAACATTCCTCTGTGCCATGATCAAGTCAAGGTTGGTGTTAAGAAAGTTACAAATGCATATGCTCACATTCCTGTACCCACTGAAGAGGTTAAGTTAGTGGGGCAAACACTTAACATCTTCCTTGCTTGGCCGACACATCTTGTCAAGCGTTTATCAGAACAAGTATTTCACTATCATTAAATGATTTTTTTTCAATTAAAGTGTTCACTGTGATTAAATTATGTTAATTGACTGTGTTGTATAAACAATGAGTTGTGGGACCAGGGAAACCTGCATAGGCCGGATCATGATGTCAATGATCCCCTATATTTGATGACATTGACCATCCCATAGCTTTTTCTTAAGTCGCTGTAGGTTTTGTGGGATGCTACCGTGTTTGGGGTGTTTAATGACAACTTCCCCTTGTATATAAAGCATGAAGATCTATCTGAAATAACACACGGTGGTCAATGTTTTAGCATTTCTGTTATACAGTTGTGTATTCTATACGTTAGTTTACATTATTGTTTACTACCTAACTTATTGTTTTAAATTCATACATAATTTACTCTATTTTAACAACAATAGGCATATGATTGAGACAAGTATGCGAGCGGGGAATGCTGGTGTGTATGGATTCCTCAAGCCACAATCCATACAAAGATCTGGGCAATCACAATTTGAATCAGAAAGTTATATTAAGAACTGGATGCAGAATTCAAAAAAGGATGTGTACCTAGGAGCCTACTTGAATGGGTAAGTTAAACTGAACAAATGAATTTAATTAATGTATAATAGTATAATAACTTATATTATTCTCCACTATAGTGCACATTGGCAAATGGTCGTCATTTTGCCTAAGGAAAATGTTGTCATCTGGTTTTGTTCGTTGCATAATGTTAGAGTTTTGTGGTCTTAGTTTTTTTGTCCCACATTGCTTGGTTTGTAAAACTTGTGTCTCACTAGTGTTATATATAGAGACACCTTGTAAGCTTCAAATGTGTGCAAAAAATTTCAAGTAATAAAAAGTTCTCTTAGTGTAGCCGTGGACGTAGGTACATACATTGTGTGTTGAACCACGTTAAAACTTTGTGTCTTCTCTCTTTTCTCCTTATTCCTTTCTCTTCTTCTTATTGCTCTATACTAACAACTGATATCAAGAGCTTTTGGTTACTACACGTGTTTTCCTTAGTTTAGGGGAATTAGTGGGAGTCTTCTTAGTTTAGAGGAGGTAGTGGGAGCAATGACATTAGAAAAGGGGAAGGTGAAGATCGAGAAGTTCGATGGCAAAGATTTCAGCTTTTGGAAGATGCAGATAAAGGATTATCTATACCAAAAGAAGTTGTATCAACCCTTATCAGGGGATAAGTCAGACGACATGAAGCAAGAAGAATGGAACTTGCTAGATCAACAAGCTCTTGGCGTGATCAGATTGACACTAGCCAAGAACATTGCGTTCAACATCGTAAACGAGAAGACTACTGCAGGCTTAATGAAGGCGTTATTAGATATGTACGAGAAGCCGTCAGCAGCCAACAAAGTATACTTGATGCGTCGGTTGTTCAACCTCAAGATGGGAGAAGGTATCTCTGTAACTGATCATATTAATGAATTTAATACTATTCTTGCCCAGTTAGAGTCAGTGCAGATTAAATTTGAGGATGAGGTAAAGACATTGACTCTATTGTCATCACTACCAGATAGTTGGGCTGCAACTGTTACTGCAGTTAGTAGTTCTACAAGGGAGAACACATTAAAGCTTAGTGACATCCGTGACTTGATCTTAAGCGAAGATGTTCGCAAGAGAGATTCAGGAGAATGTTCTAGTCATGTTTCCAATTCAGCATTGAATACTGAAGGCAGAGGAAAGACAACCCAGAAGGGTAAGAATGGTCGAGGTAGATCAAAGTCAAGGGGGAAAGGTCAGACAAAATTTCGAAGTGACATTATCTGCTGGAATTGTGATAAGAGAGGTCACTTTACCAGTCAGTGCAAGCCACCAAAGAAGAACAAGACTCACAAAAACAAGAAGCACGATGATGATGAATCCGCAAATGCAGCAACGTATGAATTTGATGATGCATTAATTTGCAGCTTGGATAGTCATGTTGATTCATGGATTATGGACTTAGGTGCGTCATTCCACACCACTCCCTCTAAATATTTATTGTCTAACTATATTTCTGGAAAGTTTGGGAAAGTTTACATTGCAGATGGAAAATCTATTGACTTGTGAAAGAGGTGATATTGACATCAAGACCTCCAGTGGATCCCTATGGACATTGCACAATGTCAAACATATTCCTGCCTTAAAGAGAAATTTAATATTTATAGGGCAGTTGGATGATGAGGGGCATTACACCACTTTTGGAGATGAAGCTTGGAAGGTAACAAAAGGAAATCTCGTTGTGGCTCGTGGAAAGAAGCGAGGATCTCTTTACATGATTGCATATGAGGATATGGTAGCAGTTACAGAGGTTGTCAATAATTCAACCCTATGGCATCAAAGACTTGGACACATGAGTGGAAAAGGAATGAAGTTTATGGCGGCAAAGGGTAAGCTATCAAGCCTGAAGCGTGTTGATGTTGGTGTTTGTGAACACTATATCTTTGGAAAGCAGAAAAAGGTTAGCTTCTCAAGGGCAGGGAAGACTCCTAAAGTTGAAAAGCTAGAATTGGTGCACACAAATGTTTGGGGACCAGCCCTAGTGAAATTTGTTGGAAACTCACGCTATTATGTCACCTTTATCGATGACTCTACTAGAAAGGTATGGGTTTATTTTCTTAAAAATAAATCTGATGTGTTTTTTGTGTTTAAAAGGTGGAAAATAGAAGTTGAAAATTAGATAGGTCTAAAGGTTAAAAGTCTGAAATCTAACAATGGCGGGAAGTATGATAGTCAGGAGTTTAAAGACTTCTGTTCAGAACATGGGATCAGAATGATTAAGACAATACCAGGAACACCTGAGCAAAATGGTGTTGCAGAAAAGATGAATCGAACCTTGAACGAGAGAGCGAGGTGTATGCGGATCCAATCTGCCTTGCCTAAAGCATTCTAGGCATAAGCAATAAACACAGCAGCATATCTCATCAATAGAGGACCATTAGTTCCTTTGACCTATTAGCTGCCCGAAGAAGTATGGTCTGGAAAGGAGGTAAAACTTTCACATTTGAGAATTTTTGGTTGTGTTTCATATATACTGACAGACTCTAATAGTAGAGATAAGTTGGATCCAAAGGCGAGGAAGTGTTATTTTATTGGTTATGGATATGACATGTATGGCTACAGGTTTTGGGAAGACCAAAACAAGAAAGTTATCAGAAGCAGGAATGTCACTTTTAATGAGAACTTATTTTATAAGGACAAATTTTCTGTAGAATCTACATGTGTAGGTAAATTGTCAGAAATTTCTGAGAAAGCAACACTTGAAGAAATTTCAAAAAGTGATGTAGCCAATAGAAACCAAAGTACAAGCGTAGAGGTTGAGTCAGAACTAGAACCATCAACTCCTCCAAGAAGATCTAGTAGAATTTCAGTACCACCAGATAGGTATTCCTTTTCATTGCATTATTTGTTGTTAACTGATGCTGGTGAGCCAAAATGTTTCAGTAAGGCTACGCAGGGGAATGACTCTATTGAGTGGGAGCTAGCAATGAAAGATGAGATGGCATCCCTTCAGAAGAATAAGACGTCGTCTTTAATTAAATTTCCAGAAGGAAAGAAAGCTTTACAGAATAAGTGGGTCTATAGGCTAAAGGAAGAATCTGACGGTAAAAGAAGATACAAGGCAAGACTTGTCAGCAGAAACAACGAATTGATTTCACAGAGATCTTCTCTCCAGTTGTAAAGATGACTACCATCAGAGTTATTATGAGTATTGTAGCTGCAGAGAATCTTCACTTGGAGCAGTTAGATGTTAAAATTGCATTCTTGCATGGGGAATTAGAGGAAGACATCTATATGACCCAACCAGAAGGTTTTGAAGTGTCAGGCAAGGCGAATCTTGTGTGCAAGCTTCATAAAAGTTTATATGGCTTGAAACAAGCACTGAGGCAGTGGTACAAGAAGTTTAATGAGTTTATGAGCAACTCGGGATTCAACAGATGTGACATGGACCATTGCTGCTACGTTAAGAAATATACTAACAGCAATGTTATCCTTGCCATGTATGTTGATGACATGATGATTGCAGGATCTAGTATGGCAAAAATTAATAGGTTGAAGCAGCAATTGAAAGAAAACCTTGAAATGAAGGATCTTGGTCTAGCTAAACAAATCCTTGGTATGAGAATTCTTAGAAACAGATCAAAAGGAATTTTGAAGCTGTCTCAAGAGAAATATATACACAAGTTGCTTGACAGGTTTTACCTTGAAGATTCTAACACCAAGAATACCCTTTTGGGATCTCGTTTGAAGTTTTCAAAGAAGCAATCCTTGCAGACAAATGAAGAAAAATGTTACATGTCAAGAGTACCATATGCATCAGCAGTCGGGAGTTTGATGTATGCTATGGTGTGTACCAGACCTGACATAGCACATGCAGTGGAAGTTTTCAGTAGGTTCCTATCAAATCCAGCAAAAGAGCATTGGGAAGGCGTAAAATGGATACTCAGATATCTGAAGGGTACTTCAGGGATGTGTTTGTGCTTCAGAAAAAGTAATCTCACTTTACAGGGATTTTCAGATGCAGACTTGGGAAGAGATTCTGATACCAAGAAAAGCACCACAGGCTACATTTTTATTTTGGGAGGTATTGCTGTGAATTGGAAGTCTAAACTTCAACATAGAGTTGCCCTCTCAACCACGGAAGCCGAGTACATAGTTATCTCAGAAGCAGCTAAGGAGATGATTTGGCTAAAGAAATTTCTCAATGAATCAGGGAAAGAACAAGATAATGCTTCAATGTTCAGTGACAGTCAAAGTGCTATAAGGCTTGCTAAGAATCTAGTCTTCCATTCTAAATGCAAGCATATTCAATTAAGATACCATTTTATCAAGGAGTTGATAAATGATGGAGACTTATCTTGCTGAAGATCTTAGGATCAGAGAATCCAACAGATATGTTGACTAAAGTTGTTACAACTGACAAGCTAAGGCTTTGCATTGCGTCAGTCAGCCTTCGAGGATAATTAAAGATGAAGGCGCTACACTAGGTAAAGAGTCGATGAACTCAATGCTTACAAGGAGCTGCTAGAGTTTGGAACTTAGACCCCAAGTGGGAGAATTGTTAGAGTTCTGTGGTCTTAGTTCCTTTGTCTCACATCGCTTGGTTTGTAAAACTTGTGTTATATGTAGAGACACCTTGTAAGCTTTAAAATGTGTGATCGAGGCCGTACCCGAATCAAATAAATATTAAAATGTAGTAACTAGGAAGTGATTCTAGATCGTTTCCCAACGAGCAATGATACACCAAATGTTCATAACAGATAGTAGGAAATAGTAACAAATTGGGGGAGGGGGGGTTGTGTGCTTTTGTAAATTAAACAGCGAGTAAAATTGAATTAGAAATTATCAGAATTAAAATATGTTGTTTCCCCTTGATTCACAAGCAAGTCTCTTATCCTAGGTTGCAAGAATTTATCCTTTATCAGTTTAACCACTTAATCCAACCCTAAATTAAATTACTAAGCGAAATTTAACATAAAGCATTCATTATGTGATTAAGCATCACACACACCAATTACTCATAAACGATCATTAAGCATGAACGTAAATTAAGCGCAGAGACAATTAATCAAGCACTAAGCATGCATGAATTAATAGCAACAAATTCAGAGTAATTAGTGAAGAGAAAAAACTGAATAGAATTTAACAGTAATTATAGAACCTCAAAGAGAACTGTGCTTGATCCTCAAGAGAAAACAACGCTGCGGACTTAGCCTTCCATTAATCAAATAGAGAACGAAATTTTATTGATAAAACTAAAAGTCTGAACTGGAATTGTAAAAAACGAAAATAAAAGAGAAAGAGAAGAGAGACTAAAACTAAAAACGAAAAATAGAAGAGAGAGAGGAGAGAGAGAAAGAGAGCTAAACTAGAACCTTGGTGTTGTTATATAGTTTTTCAGCCCCAAAGCTTACAAATCTCTTTTAAATCCAAGCCCATAAATAAATTATATTCAAATCTAGATAAGATAATGGGTAACATCTAACATGAAGAGATCCAAAGAGTCAAGACATTCGTGAAAATCATCCAAGCAATCCAATCATGGCAAAATAGTTAATCAGCTCAATAATGAAAAATGATTAAGCCTCACAAGATATACACTCTATCTCTCAAGCGTCTAGGCTACTATTTACTCTCGAAGCACCCATGAAAACAAAACACCACATAGACTTGACAAAATTCTAAAATTGACAAACAATTTGACAACACATGCATATGAGGATCAAAAGGTCTTTAAAGGTTGTAATGGGGCCAAGGACAAGGTAGGAAAAAAATATGGAATAAGTAGCTAAATCCCAAAGGAATAGAGGAGCAATGGGGAATAAGTGGAAATTAAGCACAAGTAGTAAACCCAAACCCTCTAATATCAACAAAATCAATCAAGGCTCCCAAATCAAGTTCTCATTTCAAGACTTTATTTATTCAACTTCACTTCTTTTCTTCTTCTTCTTCTTCTTTTTTTTTTTTTTTTTGAAGAGTACGAAATTGCAGAATTTGCAGCAACTGATTTTTTTTTTTCATTTTTCATTTTTTATTTATTTTTATTGAACAGTACAAAATTGAAGATTAAAGAAAGAACTAGGCAATATATATATACATCAAGCATGGCCAAAATAAAACATTAAGCATGGCCAAAAATCATATCTTCTAATGAAACATATCCCCCCACACTTATTCCCAGCTTATTCCCAAAACAATTCCAAAGCTCCAAAATTCCTTAAGGGTAAGGTGATATCATGGTTTTTCACTTAAGGCTTGTAATGAGCTTCAAAACAAAGAAAGGGGGAAATAGGCTCAAAGGGGCTATCAAAGGAATTAATTCAAGGTAAGTCCATTTGGCTAGAAGCTTATAAGAAGGAAATTGCCTAAATCATTTCCAAATATGCATGTGAATTAGGAAGTATCAACAAGAATCAAGCCAAGGCTATTGTGCAAGCAATCAATGGGGCAAAACACACCAAAAGATTATGATGATGGATGGCTTGAATTCTCACAAAGGTAAACTTATCACTTTCAAATTGAGCTTTCAAAACTATCATGACATGTAAAGGAAAAACAAGGATTTCAAGTCACAAAATGTCAAGAGACTTTTATTTTCAGAACAATTACCCATTACTTGAACATATCCTATAATTCAAAGACAAACATGCAAATTTAACACAACAAAACTAACAAAATTAAACTAAAACCCAACAAAACTAACAAAATTAAACTAATTTAACACAACTAACAAAATCAAAACCAAAGAACACACTCCCCCCCCCCATACTTAAACAACACATTGTCCTCAATGTGGCACAATTAAAAGATTAAAAGCAATTAAACCATCAAATAGAACTGTACAAATGTAATAAAAGTAAAGAAGGAGATAGGAAAGGAAAACTCCCTAAGTCATGGTAGAGGAAGAGTAGGGTGGAGTAAGGAAGTCTCTTCCACCACTACGTCCACTAAAGAAGGGTTTGTGAGGAATGGCTTAAGTCGGTGTCCATTGACCTTGAAGCTCTTGTTTGTGGAGTCGCTTTTGATCTCAATTGTACCATAAGGAAAAACATTAGTAACAACAAAAGGACCAATCCACTTAGACCTCAACTTACCACTCATGAGTCCAAGCTTCGAATTATACAATAACACTTTTTGCTCAACCATGAAGTCCTTCTTAATTATCATGTTATCATGGAACTTCTTGGTCTTTTCTTTGTAGAACTTGGCATTCTCATAGGCTTCTAAGCAGATCTCATCTAACTCACTCAATTGCAACTTTCTTTCCTCACCAGCTTGATCCATAGAGAAGTTGCAGATCTTCACTGCCCAGCATGCTTTGTGCTCAATCTTCACTGGAAGATGACATGCCTTTCCAAAGACAACCCGATAAGGATACATTCCTATGGGTGCTTTGTAGGCAGTCCTATGTGCCCAAAGAGCATCATCTAGCCTGGTACTCCAATCTTTCCTGCTTGGCTGCATAATCTTCTCTAAAGTTCTCTAGATCTCCCTGTTAGAAATTTCTGCCTGTCCATTGGTTTGGGGATAGTATGGTGTGGATACCCTATGGACAACCCCATACTTTTTAAGGAAGGCATGCATTGATTTGTTGCAAAAATGGGTTCCTTGATCACTAACGATTGCTTTAGGTACTCCAAACCTACAAAACAGATTAGATCTGACAAAATCTACAACAACCTTAGCATCATTAGTTCTAGTGGGTTTGGCTTCCACCCATTTTGAAACATAATCAACTGCAAGGAGAATGTAAACATAACCAAAAGATACAGGAAAAGGGCCCATGAAATCTATACCCCAGACATCAAACACCTCACAAAATAGCATAGGTTGCTGAGGCATTTGTTGTCGCCGTGTAAGTGCACTTCCTGCTCTCTGACATTGCTCACAAGTGCTACAAATCTTCCACGCATCTTTAAAGATGGTGGGCCAGTAAAAGCCACAGTCAAGCACTTTGCGAGCTGTCCTTTGAACACCCAGATGACGTCCCGGTGCGGAAGAATAACAGAACTGCATGATTGAGTCAGTTTCATGATCTGGAATGCATCGTCTAATGACCTGATCACTGCATAATTTCCACAAGTAGGGGTCATCCCAAATAAAATACTTAGCATCACTTTTAATTTTATCTTTTTGGGCCTTAGATGCTAAGGGAGGAAAAACAGAAGCAACTAAATAATTGACAATGTTAGCAAACCAAGGAGTAGAAAGAGAATCAGAAATACTATACAATATATATAAATGATCATCCGAGAAATCATCCCGAATGTGTGAGTCCTTATCAGACACATGTTCGATCCGACTCAAATGATCAGCAACTAAATTTTGTGCTCCGCTCCTATCACAGATCTCCAAGTCAAACTCTTGGAGCCAGAGCATCCATCGGATCAACCTAGACTTTGAATCAGCCTTCTGTCAAGCGTTCAAGCATCTGGTCAATGAATAGCAGTGGAAAATGATCATTTTTGGTAACCTGATTCAGCCTCCTATAGTCGATGCATACTCTCCAACTGTTCTGCACTCGAGTAGGAATTAGCTCATCCTTCTCATTTTTTATCACGGTGAGGCCGGTTTTCTTTGGGACTACCTGGACGGGACTCACCCATTGGCTGTCGGAGATAGGATAAATAATTCCAGCTTGCAAAAGCTTGGTTACCTCCTTCTTCACTGCATCAAGAATCATCGGGTTGAGTCTTCTCTGTGGCTGTCTTACTAGTTTAGCCCCATCTTTTAAATTTATTCGATGCATACATGTGGATGGGCTAATACCAGGAATGTCCGCTAGGGTCTAGCCTATAGCTTTCTTATGCTTCTTGAGAACTGATAACAGCTTCTCCTCTTGCTCATCAACAAGGGAGGCAATATAATTACTGGAAAACTTTTGCTATCATCCAAATAAGCATATTTTAAATTTGATGGCAGAGGCTTCAATTCTGGTGTGGATGGCTGGATAGTGGTAGAAAGAGATGGTCTCTCAGCCTGTACCTCATAAAGAAAGTCAGAGGTATGTGTACTTCCTGAAACATGCTTAGTTCTATCTGACTCTATAAAATCAATCTCAAGAGGTAAAACATCAGCAGACATGTAATCAATATCAAATTCATATTCACTCTCAGCATCAAATTCAGACATATGATCAAATACAAATTCAGATTCAATGCATGAAGAGTGACAGACATGTAGATTAAAATGAAGATCATTCATGTATTCATCAACAATATGGTCAATTATTTCAACACGAAATGCAGAAAGATCTTTAGATGGGTGTTTCATAGCATCAAGAATATTAAAATGAACAGTTATATCACCAAACTCCATAGATAGTGTGCCTGCATATACATCTATCTTAGTTCTAGCAATTTTCATAAAAGGTATGCCTAGAATGATGGGAACTGATCCTTTAGAAAATCCCTCCTCCATATTTAAAATATAAAAATCAACAGGGAAAATCAACTCACCAACTCTAATTAAGACATCCTCTATGAAACCAGCAGGATAGGCAACACTTCTATTAGTTAAATGAATTACCACATCAGTTGACTGCAAAAGACCTAGAGATAGAGAATTAAAAATAGACAGAGGCATAACACTAACAGAAGCTCCTAAATCTAGCATGACATTGTCAAACTTATTGTTCCCTATAATACAAGGTATGCTGAATGTACCTGGATCTTTACATTTTTCAGGGATTTGGGGAACAGATTTACCAATCAATGTGGAGACATTTTTGCCCATACTAATTCTTTCACTTCCTTTAAGCATTCGCTTATTAGTGCACAGCTCCTTCTAGAATTTAGCATATCTTGGAATTTGCTTTATTACATCCAGCAGAGGTATGTTTACCTCTACTTTCCTAAATGTTTCCAAGATCTCCTTCTCTGCCTCTTCCATTTTTTTGTTGGAAATTGCTCTTGGGGGAAATGGAAGAGGGGTATGATGCTTCTCTTTAGATTCACCTGCATAGAAATTGTTAGGTAACTTACTCTTTAAATTTTTGTCATCATCTTTTTCTGGAGTAGAGTGAGGTTGGGCAGGTTCATTGGCGGATGAGGAAGATGCTACTGGTTGAGGTCCTTGACACTGCTTTCCTGACCTCAATGTAATGACACTCACATTTTTGGGATTCTGGACAGATTGAGAAGGTAATCTATCAGAATTCTGGGACTGTTGTTGATTTAACTGTGTAGCCAACTGTCTCATCTGATTAGTTAAGCTCTAAATGGAGGCTCTGGTCTCTTGTTGAAACTGCATGTTTTGCATAGTCATTTGCCTCACAAGTTCTTCAAGGGAAGGTTGCAGAGGGGTCTCAATTGTTTGCTGTTTCTGGGGCTGTTGCTATTGTTGTTGTTGCTGGATTAGTGGATGAACTTATGGTATGCTTGGGCCAACAACATTTTGAAAATAAGGCTTTTGTTGTTGCTGCTGTTGTGAAGGATTCGACCATCTAAGGTTGGGATGATTCCTCCATCTAGAATTGTACCTGTTGCTGGAGAGGTCATAGTTATTCTGTTGAGGCTGATTTTGCTGTTGAGGTTGAGGAGGTATGTTGTAGATGTTTGCAGCATAAGCTTCAGGCTGTTCAATTGCTTCAGATTGTTGCACAGAAGGGCAAAGGTCTGTGTGGTGGTCGGCAAAGGAGCATAAACCACAGAGTTTGGCGACAAGTGCAAATTTTTTATTCATGGCCTGTTGGGTTACCAGGTTAACCAAGGCATCTAGTTTACCTTCAAGCTTCTTAGTCTCACCTGATGAATTCGTGGCTACTTCATGCACTCCTCTAATGACAATAGCATCACTTCCGACACTAAATTGTTGGGAGTTTGAAGCCATCTTCTCAATTAAATTTCTGGCCTCAGCAGGGGTCATGTCTCCAAGGGCTCCACCACTGGCAGCATCTATCATACTTCTCTCCATGTTGCTGAGTCTTTCATAAAAATATTGGAGAAGAAGCTGCTCTGAAATCTGGTGGTGAGGGCAACTGGCACATAATTTTTTAAATCTCTCCCAGTATTCATATAGGCTTTCTCCATCAAGTTGCCTGATGCCTGAAATGTCCTTTCTGATGGTCGTGGTCCTGGAAGTAGGGAAAATTTTTTCTAAGAATACTCTCTTGAGGTCATCCCAGCTCGTGATGGACCTAGGAGCAAGGTAATATAGCCAGTCCTTTGCCACTCCCTCTAAAGAATGAGGAAAGGCCTTCAGAAATATGTGATCCTCCTGGACATCTAGTGGTTTCATGGTGGAGCAGACAATATGGAATTCTTTCAGATGCTTGTGTGGGTCTTCACCTACAAGGCCATGAAACTTTGGAAGCAAATGGATCAGTCTAGTTTTAAGAACATATGGGACATCCTCATCAGGGTATTGGATGCACAAGCTTTCGTAGGTGAAATCAAGTGCAGCCAATTCCCTTATAGTCCTCTCACGGGGTGGAGGGTGTGCCATGTTCTCAGAATATTCAAAATCAGAATGTTCAAAATTATAATGCTCAAAATCACCAATATCAGAATGCTCATGATGCTCAAAAGGTACTAAATGATGTCTAACTAATCTATGAAATGTCCTATCTATCTCAAAATCAAAGGGTTGTAAGTCAGTTGGATTTCCTCTAGTCATACACTAAATTCAGCATGCACAACTAGTTGCCTTCTTATGCAAGTAATAGTGTAGGTTTGAACTATAACTACCATTAAATGATATCCAAATGACTTGAAATTTTGTGAGCAACCTTATAAAATGATGAGAAGATAGCACAAAAAATTTCAAATGAAAATTCGAAGTCTAACTATATAAGCTAAAAATGATAAGTTAAGAAAAATAAGAGAATAATACTTGAAAAATAAAAAACTTTTGACAGAATCACTTTTTTTGGACGATGGAGACCTCAGCCAGCCTTTGGCAAGCTACCACGGCGTAAGAAATTTTTTTCTACCCTAAATACATATATAATAATTGGGATTCTGATAACTGGAGCAAAAGTTATGGCCATTTGAAGTTTTGACAAAAAACAAATTTGCTATTTTTTTGGAACTTTCAAATCTGACCAAACTAAAGGCTCTAGCTATTTTTCCCACAAAATATAGATTAAAAGAAGTTACCAAAAAAAAATTCAGCCAAAAACAACAACTCTAGCAACTAAAACAAAAAATCCCAAATAATTCAACAAGGGTGGTCGCTAGAATCCGTCGCTACATGATTTCCACCACTACTTTGTTTTGCCGCAAGCAAAAATGGTCGCTAAATTCGTCGCAAAACACTATTCACAGCAAAACACCCAAAACTGAAACAGGGGAAGCGCTTAACAGAAAAACTAAAATATAACACACACTAAACAAAATACCAAGACACTAAACAACACTAACACACACACTAACACAACACTAACAATTAAACATAAAACGCGAAAGAATTAAACACTAACACGACACTAGCTATTATGAACCTTTGGACACTACTCCCCGGCAACGGCGCCAAATTTGATCGAGGTCGTACCTGAATCAAATAAATATTAAAATGTAGTAACTAGGAAGTGATCCTAGGTCGTTTCCCAACGAGCAATGATACACCAAATGTTCATAATAGATAGTAGGAAATAGTAACAAATTGGGGGGGGGGGGGGATTGTTTGCTTTTGTAAATTAAACAGTGAGTAAAATTGAATTAGAAATTATCAGAATTAAAATACGTTGCTTCCCCTTGATTCACAAGCAAGTCTCTTATCCTAGGGTGCGAGAATTTATCCTTTATCAGTTTAACCACTTAATCAAACCCCAAATTAAATTACTAAGCGAAATTTAACATAAAGCATTCATTATGTGATTAAGCATCACACACACCAATTACTCATAAACGATCATTAAGCATGAACGTAAATTAAGCGCAGAGACAATTAATCAAGCACTAAGCATGCATGAATTAATAGCAACAAATTCAGAGTAATTAGTGAAGAGGAAAAACTGAACAGAATTTAACAGTAATAATAGAACCTCAAAGAGAACTGTGTTTGATCCTCAAGAGAAAACAACATTGTGGACTTAGCCTTCCATTAATCAAATAGAGAACGAAATTTTATTGATAAAACTAAAAGTCTGAACTGGAATTGTAAAAAACGAAAATAAAAGAGAAAGATAAGAAAGACTAAAACTAAAAACGAAAAATATAAGAGAGAGAGGAGAGAGAGAGCTAAACTAGAACCTTGGTGCTGTTATATAGTTTTTTAGCTTACAAATCTCTTTTAAATCCAAGCGCATAAATAAATTAAATTCAAATCTAGATAAGATAAGATAAGATCTAGATTAAATAATATCTAGATGAGATCAAATCTAAATAATATCTAGATAAGATAAAGATAAGATAAGATCTAATTTTGTAGAATAAAATAGTTTGTCCTCTTCAAGTCCAAGCCAAATTCTGGATTCAAGCCCAATGCTTCATTAATTCTTGAAATTAGATTAAAAACATCAAATTAGCTGAATTGGCCTAAATAATAAAACTGCCTAATAAATTTGACAATTAAGATTAATCAATATTTAAAATGGTGCAAAAAGGATTAAGAAATAGGAGAAAATAATGGCACATCAATGTGCAAGTAAAAAAAAGTTTTCTTAGTGTAGTCGTGGACGTAGGTACATACATTATGTGCTGAACCACGTTAAAACTTTGTGTCTTCTCTCTTTTCTCCTTATTCCTTTTTCTTCTTCTTATTGTTCTATACTAACAACATAGTCCTATTTTTCAATACCTCAAAGGAATTATTAACAGGTCGATCCTATTTTTCAATGCATTTGCATTAGCATTAGTCAGGAACATCAATATTTTAATTGTACAATACGCATCCATGTTTGTATTCAACAGTGCTTTGAAAGGACTTGACGATACTCAACAAAGTAAATCCAAGGCTGCTGCTAGGTGGATTGTTGTTAAAATAAGTTATTTAAACAATGTTTTTAATTATATTTTAAAATTGTGTACACTAACTTTTACTTAACATTGAATATCTAAATTTCATAATGTATTTAGTGTAATAGACAAAAAGAAAGCACTGAGTGTGGGTATTACGTCATGCACAATATATCAACTATAATCTTAGGAAGTTTCAAGAATAATTGGGAAACGGTAATTGTTTTATTCAAACATATTTCATTTTGTTATAATTGGTATTATACATTATTAACTTATGTTTTATTATATCATGCAGTATTTCAATGATGTTAGACCATTGAAACAAGAGAGATTGAAGACGCTTCACATCTAGTGGGCATCCTATTATTTGAAAGTTAAAAATGAAACAATTAGTGTTTAAGTAATTTTGGAATTGTAGTTTAATTAATTTACATTTTTTACAATTCATGTTATATGCACATTAAATATTCTTTTAATTCATAGTAAATATTCAATTTTTTTATGGAATTTCTACCAAAAATTGTCTGAAAATAGACAAACAATTATCTGTTGTGGTTCTGCTTTTAAATTTGCAAGTTAAATTGAGTTTATTAAAAAAACAAACAACACATTAAAAAAATTCAAAAAACAACATCGGTAACCGATGTTATATATATATATATATATATATATATATATATATATATATATATATATATATATATATATTCACATTGGTTTTTAAAAAAACCAATATTAAGCTTCATTTACAACATCGGTTTCTATAAAATCAATGTTGTTGTTGAACATACAACATCGATTTTCACCAATAATCGATGTTTGTTATCCTAAAACAACATCAGTTTTATTTTACCAAAAACCGATGTTGTTGGCTAACTACTAACATCGATTGGTCTTAAAAACCGATGTTGAATGAATATGTTAACATCGGTAAAAACCGATGTTAAATGTATATGTTAACATCGGTTTTGTGATATATGAAGATATATAACTTTTTTATGATAATTATTAATAATCAATATCGATTTTGTGAAAAACCGATGTTGTCATGTTTATGTTAACATTGATTAAAATTGATGTTAACGATATTACTTTCAACATCGATTAATAATCGATGTTGAAAGTCCTTAATAATCGATGTTAAAATCCTATTTTCTAGTAGTGATATCTTAAGATGAATTAAGATTTTTAATTATTTTAATTAGATGAAAATAAATACAAAGGTTAAAAGTTACATCTTATGAAATATTAGACCATGTTGTATATATCATGCGCCTAATATGAGACGAAAATCAAACAGGATTGAGTCATTATCTAATACAACATTAAATAATGACATTTAAGACTTCATTTATTTTTCTGTCTAAGATTTATTTTACAAAGACATTCTCTCGAGATCTGTCAAATCCTATGAAAAATAAATGAAACTCAAGCTCTGAAAAGTGTCAAACAAGCATCAAATTAAAAGACATGCTCTGTTGTAATAGATTTGCTCTTGGTTGAAAGAAACTAGTATAATCCTTTATGTCTTATATATTTTTGTCTCTCTTTTGCTTTAAAGTGACCTGGGTTTCAATTTTGATTTTGTTTTGAAAACCTTCTTAGTTTACAAAATTTGTATATATCATCTGAATTAGTTTGTGAAAATCTACTATTTGTTTTTAGCTATATTGTCATCAAAAGATAATTGTGCTTTTGTTAGAAAAAGGATTTAAAATATTTTAAAATCATAGTTAAACCCCCCTTCTTGTAATATTTACCTTTACAATTGTAGTGATTTTTAGGTATAGAAGATGATGATCCTAATATTGATAAAAAAAATTATCGACAAATGTTACTTGTTAGTTTGTTAAGTTTTGTTAAGAGAAAAATTTGAACTCAGGACCTCTTCCTCTCTTTATTCTTTTTTTACCACCAAATAACTTCAATATTAATAATGGTGATACGGTAAGATGGGATTAAGTTTGATTGTACATATGTCTTTATTTTTATTTACAATTGAATTCACCTTTTAAATTATATGTTTTCGCTCAAATTAACAACATGTTGATATTTTTATCTTTATAGTCACTCATCTTTATTATTTTATGCATGTCTTTCTATTTTTCATGTCAAAATATATCAATATTTTTAATTACATAATTATAAATAGGTTTGGTTGATGCTCAAATTTTCAATCAATATCACACACAATAAAATATTTATACATTATTGATATTTTTTTATAAATTTTCAAAATAAAAAAATTATAAGCTTATGTTTCTATACTTTAACTTAATTATTAACAATAAAATAATTTTTCATAGTTATTATTTTTTAAATTAAATTTTATATTTACACATATTTAAAAATATTCGTACAATTGCTAATTAACTTTAACTATATATAGTGGTGATTATCTGTAGTGGATACTGTAAAAAAATGATTATTGGTGTAGATGTGAATCGAAGTTCATTTTCCAACAAAGCTGATAAAGATGACGGAGAAATTTGGTGGGAAATATTTTCTGGTTTTGATGAAAAACGATGTTTTTTCTTCTTCCAAATGTAACCACTTACCCACACTAATTAACCACAGAGCAAAACAAGTCATTAAATGCGTCGCGGTCGGTGGCTTTTTCCGTACCTAAAATCATAATTCAACATTATCAAAGATACAGTACTATCTGTGGTGTTGTACTTAAGCCTCTTAATTCAGCTCGGCCCGAAACATTATAATTGGCTCATTATATGAGCAATTAATAAAGATCTGTTAGTTTTACAGTTAAGAAATTAATTTTCACGTTTTTAATAGACAACATATAAGTGGATTTTAACAACAATCTGCTTAACATATTTTCTTTTTATATATTCATTGGTTAATATTTATAAAAAATCTTTAAAATCGTGACGAATATATATTAAATAAGAATGATATTATATAATTTTTAATAAGTTTCAAACAATAGTAGCAAAGAACATTAACTCGGTTGTTAATTCTTGTAGTGTATGTGCAAAGAGTTAGATTATATTGCTTCTTATGTTATAGATAATCAAGTGGTGAACTTTTCCCTTCAATCGTGAATGTGGACGAAAGGTAGATATAATGTTTTTCAAATAATTAAGAGAGAGTTGTTTCTTGAAAAGAAAAATATTGAGAGTTAGTGTATTTTGTTGATATTCGTAATATTGGTATAAAGTATTTATCAATTTTATTGATGATTAATTTTTGTTAAAAAATTTAATTAATTATTTTTAGTGAAATTTTCTCTCTTAATTACTCTTTTTTTTTTATCCACAAAATTTAAATTTCAAGATATTGTTTAAAGAGATTGAGTCCGGTAATACTCAAATGAAAACTTTGTTGGCAAGAGAGTTAGCAAAATGTATAAAGAGTATTAGTGTATTATTTTTCAAATAATTAAGGAAGGTTTTTTTTACAAAAAATAATTAAGGAAGTTAGTATATATAAAAATGAAAAAAGATAAATATAGGAGTAAATTTAATGAAACCTCAATAAATATTAGTATAATTAATTTACTCATTTGCTTTTGTTTAAACAGAGAAACAGTTATGTAGCATATAAATTGTGCATACCTAGAAATATTAGGTATTGTCCTTTTATAAGATACTTATTTTTCGTCCTTATTTTTGCAGGACAAGGCAATTGTTAGTGGTGAGTACATAAATGCCGAAGAATCATGAAAAATTATGTCATTTAGCGTTGGAGGTCTCCTAAGGAAAACAAAGGATTGTCGCAAGGTTATTAAGCCTCTATTTAAAGTTAGGTCAAATTCCTAATTTATTTATTCTGGGAAAGACCATGATATATTTATATAAACATGATGGGTAGGATTTAAATAAGGTATAATAATATTGATTAATTGTTCTTATATTCCTTTCCGTATAACCTAGTCAACTAAGGTGTTATAATTCCTTCTATTTTTTTAATATATATGTTCTAAACTTTAAACTTCGAACATTTAATTAAAAAAATTAGTATAAATATTGCCTCTGATAAAATAAAATAAAAAGCTTCAAATCGAGGTATGGTACAAGGAAAAGATTGAAATTGGTATACGCAAAGAAGCATTACACGTTTCAAAGAGTATCAGTATCTTTTTAGGAAATAAATAACATTTCTTTTATGTAAAAATAGACAGTTCAAAAGCAATAACGTGTCGAGCTCTCTATACATTAAATGAAGACTTAGAATGGGAAGATTTCAAGAGCTTTCTCACAACAGACATATCCGTCTTAGAGCTTATATAAAGTGTTGAAGAGAATATCAAAGTAACAAAGTGAACAAATATCTTGGACGAAACTCTCTCATGCTCTGAAAAATGTCTTTGGACGAAATACGTTTGTACTCAAATAGTTTATCATTTGCTTTTCAAAGCAACTGTATTCTGTTAAACTTTCATATTCTCACATTACATTGTAAGTTGATTTTATATAATCTTTTAAATATTTGTTATCTATGAAAGTTAGGAATAACTTTGAGTTAAAGGTTACTTGAGTTTGATAACCTCAAATTGATATTGTTATTGATTATAACCAGAAATGACATAAAAAATACTTCTTTGTAATTAACATGATTGGTAGAACTCTTATGAGATTGAATCAATCAATATATAACTTCTTGTATTTTTGTTTTCATATTTCTATCCATCCCTTCATGATTTCATTTTGACGAAACATTTATTCAAACTTTTTTGTGTGTGTTTCTTTTATTTAGAGAATGACCTTTATTGATTTATAATTCTCTATTTGAAAGAAATCAATAAATTAAACCCAACAGTTTAGGGATATGACACATTCGTCAATAAGGATAGTAGAATCGAACTAAAATGTGCTTCGGCCACATACTAATATCAAAGATAAGAAAATTCTAAATAGTAAAATTAAATAATGTAAGAAAAGTTATGTAGTAAAATGAAATTAAAATGAATTATATTAAAAAGATATTTAAGTATAAATTTTTAACATTTGATTCGAGTTGATTAATACTTTTCTGATTATTTTTTCTCAGAAACGATTCAATTAACAAAAATCACAGGTGATATATTTTTCTTCATTTATGTATAAAACACACACAGAACAGTGGGCCCTTAAAAGTATAAATATACAGAAATGTTGTCGTGTCCAAAAGAGGCAGGCAAAGGCTCTTATCGCAGCACATAAGCAAACACCAACTTACACAAGAAAAGTGAAGACATGGAGAGCAAGGTGTTGCACTATTTTTACGACTTGGAGTTTTCTTCAGCTATGCTTGTTGCTGCTCGGTGCAACATAAAGGATCCGTGCTAGATAGTTAACCTAATAATATCGTTGAGGTTTTTTATTCGTTGATGCCTATTATTAATTATTTTTTTTGGATTATGATATTGATATGAAGTAATGATAGTGAGCAAGTACAAAATAAATATTCTCCTATAATATTATTTAATTTATATCTAGTGATCAATTAAAATTTAAACTTTAAATTATTTTATTAAAGAATACAAATAACTATCATTTATATCACTTGAGACTTTTTATTCATTGAGCATATTGTTACATGGATGAGGTAGCTAGAGCCATAAAGAGCCAACCCTGCTGAGAAATTAAGCAAAGCTAGTAATTAGGTGTCACGTCTTTTTCATTTAAACATTCACCACTTAAGCTTGATTGGCCGAATTGGGTATGAAAATAAAAAGTAAAAAAGGAAAGGCTAAAATCTTCCTTATCAACGAAATCCGAAAAGGGAATATTATAACTTTATAAGGGAAGAATACAAATTAAAAAGGAAAAGGCAATATAATAATATTTATAAAAAAAAAAACGGTGCTTGAACTTTGAATGGATCCTTTGGAGTTATTTAGGCCAGACAACATTTCAACTTTTAAGTAACTTCATGATAATAAAAATCTGAAGAAGTCGTTAGATTAAAGCTATATGCATTTTTTTTTTATAGAAAAAACCTGTTGAAGCAAATAAGATAAGAAGGGGTTAAATTATATTTTTAGAAATTAAAAATTTTTCTTAAGACTAAAAAGTACGTTTATCGTCTAATAAATATAAAAAGATTCAAACGATGAGAAAAATAGTTTTCTTTAAAAAAAATAAAAGGAGAAGATCTAAAATAAATTCAAAACCCTTTATCAATTAAACAAGAAAACACACAAAAAATTTATATTGGTTTGTCTCAATCTCATGACTACATCTATTTTTTGGTAATCACTAAATTTTCACTAACTTATTAAAGTTACGAATATTATTCACTGTTACGTGTGGCTCTTATACTCGTAAGTTCTATCCCATGGTTGACTTAAACTTCGTATTCTTTGTCATACCAAGCCACTAGTGGCTCTAAACAGATCAATTAGATTTGTTGAAAATTTGCACACGGACTAAAAAGTATGATTGTCTTACAGATAGATATATCATTCAAGACTTCTAGTCTTTTCTCTCAAGATATACAAGATGTTTTGAGAACTTTGTATCTTTACAAGAATATACATAAAACTTTACAATAAAAAATGTAAGAATGATTCACGTAAGTACTTCTTATCTTATTTCTTTAAAGATTCTTCTATATATAGTTTTGATCTCCGAGTGTCTGTTGTCTCTCAACAGTTAAATTCTTCACTTTGTTCTTCGATTGAGGTCTTAAGTTTGTTGGAACATTTAATGTTTGCATCAAATGTATGTCCATTCATTATACAAAGATCATATTGATAGGATAATGTATCTTGTACTCCAGCAAAAAGGAAGTTACTTCTTTTATCATGATAGGTCTGCAACAACAGAACATGTTATTTGATAAGGATCTATATCTTCCAAATTGTGAGCTTCATTTATTCTTTATACAACTTTGACAAATTTTAGGAGAATGTTTTATGCATGAAAGAATTTCAGACATAGAGTATTAAATGAAGGTGTTAAGTATACTACTTAAATGTTATATTGAATCGCCTTATGAGAATATTATTTGAAAACTTCAAACGCGCAGAGACAAATCATGATCTAATAGCATATCAAACACAATTTTTATCATTTGTATTTATTTGCATCTAATCAAAATAATTATTAACTTGATTCTTAATGTCTTTTCACTTAACAAAAAATATATGTATATTTAAGATTTTAGTATAATTGGTTTTCATTATGTTTAGTGAAAATAATTTTGTTCAACAGTGAAAAGTTGACTAAAAGTTGAAAACGATTTTTAACTAAAACCTGAAGATTATTAAACTAATTTATTGAATGGGAAATATTTGATAAGATTGGTTGTTGGGTTAGTTGATAAATATAAATGCAAAAAGATATTTATATATTCTTTATATAATATTTTTATTTTGTAGACAAAAATATCATTTTAAGCAATCAAAGTTTTATACTTTTTATTAATTTTAAAATCTTCTAAATTTTGTTTAAAGATCAGTTTCTTAAAATAATTAATTAGTGAAATAAATAAATTAAATTATGTAAGCTTAATTTCACTTTTTGTCATTCATCATTCATATTTTTACGAATTTTGTCATCAAAATTTGCATATTTTGCCTCGTAATTTTCAAATTTTCCACATTTTGTCATTCAACTTTCAAAAGTTTGCGCATATTATTACCCCTTATATAATAATTAAGCATTTTGGAGTGGTTCAAACTATTAAAGATTTGATGAATGATATAGCTAGAGGAGCAGATGAAAAAAAAGATCTTGAACCTGGAAGATGGAGGACTCCTCCAAAAGATTTTATTAAGCTAAATTGTGATGGGACTGCTTTTCAATCTCAACAAGTGGCTTCTTGTGGTGGAGTTGTTCGTGACACACTGAATGTAATTTTATTCAAGCTTTTTCAAGGAGATTGGGAAATTGTTCTATTCTTGAGGCAGAGTTTTGGGCTATGTTCTTCGATCTTCAAATGGTGAAGGAGGCGGGATATCATAACTTTATTGTGGAATCAGATTCCAGTGAGACAGTGATTACCCTCATGATTCTCCTTTTCATGAGTTAATTGGCAAGATTTGTGATTTGAAGGTGTTCTTTCAACATTGTCACAAGTCCATGTTTTTAGAGTGTAATTTGCTGGCTGATACATTTGTTAAGCATGGTACGTCCATCACTCGGGATATTGTATTTTCCATTCCCTGCCAACGTTTGTAGAAAACTTCTTCGTGGAGAATGTATCTGGTTATGATTATTCTTTGAATAATATCTAATCAGGGTTTGTGGGTCTTTGCCCATTCCCCATCAGTAAAAAAAAAAACTTTAATAGTGTTTAATAGAGTGATACAAATTAGTGAGCTAAATTTATTTACAAAAATACTTCTATTTTAGTAGGAACAATTAATCAGTTATAAATTCGTTAAATAAACTATAAATCAATGGAAGTGACCAACTATGAACCCTCTTAAAAAATTATTTGTGTCTAGAATGATATTTCAACGTGAAAAAATTATACTTAAAAGCTATTTTTTTACTTCTTTTATTCTAATTCTAATTAATACAACCAAATATTGCTACTTTAAAAAATTCCATAGGCACATAAGTACTTAGCTACATGCTTTATGCCTATTTTATCCTATAAAAAGTGGGATCTTATCCTATTCAAGACTGGTTATCCTAAAATTACGTACGATGCAACATGTTACATCATCAGAAGAACCATTTTCGAACTTTATAAAATTCAAAACTTGCGGTAATTTTTTTTTTAATCTTTGTCAAATACTCAAAAACCATACTTATCTTAAAACTATGAATAGTAGTAGTTTGACTGATTCAAGTTCAGTGGATTAAGGCATCCCTTTCCTCCGATTTGCATGCCTTCCAGCTATATGCGGAATTGTCCGACTGAAAAGCAAATTAATACAAAGACATTCCACATAGTTGCATTCATGATTGCATCTCAGAAGGCATTTGCTGGGAGGCAAATTTGAACGGCCCACGATTGTGGATGTGATCAATATGAGTCAAAAAATATATTTTTACTATGACCAGCTGAAAAATAGATATTTCGTGTCTAATTGCTTTTTCATTTAAAAATAATAATAATTAGTGGATAATTTACAAAAGTAGTAATTATTATGAAGATAAAATAATGATTATGAATGTAGTTATAAAAATAAAATAAGTATAAAAATATGTACACTAAAATATCCAATTGTCTTTATACATAGTCATAGATAAATCTAATGGCGGGTGGGGACTTTGGTGCTCTCAGTGATCCGAGTTTTGTTTCCTTACCATTTTTTATTTTGGTCCTTACTTTTTAATACAAACAAAAATTAGGTAAGAAAAATATTTGTGGTAAAATTTCTTCTTGTTCTGATTGGTGTATACATCCTCCAACTTATCTTTATCTTTTTATTTGATATGACCTTTGTGAGATCCTTGTATACACGCTGGAGTCCTGTTATATATACTCTGTTATATAATAAAGTTTTGTTTATAAAAGAAATTAAATTAAATAACTTCTAAAACTAAGATGCATATTCTAGTTAGTAGTTTCTCATTTTAAATTAATTTATACAAGACAATAAAATATAATTTTTAATTCAAAAAGAGGTTAAATTAAATTAAAGTTATCTAACAACTTCCATTTTATCTTTAAAATTATTATTTTTAATTTTAAACTAAAAATGATTTTTAAGCTTGTATATAAGTCACCATGGTGAAAATTTTGGGTAGAGTTGATGTCAATAATTATCAATACTAATATATTTCAATTTTATAGCAGGTTGAAAAAAAAATTGTTTCTGGATATCAAAACATTGTTTATTCAAAAATATATTTTTTTTGGTTAAAATTTATCTTTAAACACTCCTATTTGAATCATATAAGATTATTATTAATGATAAAAATTTCTCTTAATTATTAAATATAATTAAATGCTCAACTTAAATTAGAAATTTCTCATTAAACTATACACTAATTGATCCATGTGTTCAATAGTTAAAAAACATTATATTAATGTTACAACCATTTATTATTATTAATTTTACCTTTATTTAATCTCACATTACAATTTTTCCTTATGGTAAAAATAATCTAATGCTCATTGTATTAATGCGTTCAATAGTTAAAAAAACATTGTTATTATTATTAACTTTACCTTTTTTTAATCTCACATAACAATCCCCACTAATTGATCCATGCCTTCAATAGTTAAAAAACATTATATTAATGTTACAACCATTTATTATTATTAATTTTACCTTTATTTAATCTCACATAACAATCCACACTAATTGATCTATGCCTTCAATAGTTAAAAAAATATTATATTAATGTTACATCCATTTATTATTATTAATTTTACCTTTATTTAATCTCACATTACAATTTTTCCTCAGGGAAAAAAGAATCTAATGCTCATTGTGTGGAAGTGGAACACATATTGAGAAATGTTAAGGATGTTTTCTCTAACACTCTCTTTTGCATATTCTCTTTGTAATGGGTTAAAATTTATTAAAAATCATTAATTTTAGTAAATTTTGTTTCTCAATTAATGTTTTTCTCTCTTAATTTATATTAAATGAGAAAAAAAACCTACCAAAATTAATAATTTTAATAAATTATAATTAATTATAAAAAGTATTCAAACAGAGTGTGTGTGAGAGAGAATTTTGCTAGTATTAAACAATTTTATTATATATAATAATTTGTGATTAAATAGTAGTGTAAAAATCTTTTAGATATGTAATATATTTAAATTAAACTCTAATCACTAGAGGATAAAAAAATTACAGAAATATATAACTGATGTTTGTCATTTACATGTGTTCAAGAATTAATCGATGGGCACCAATCACTGTAAACACATAATCTCCATTTACAGTGTTTTTTTCTAGTGTTATCATAGAGGTAATGAGTTTTGAACGTTCGACCTAGGCTAATTCTAATGGGTATCATTTACACTTTCTAACTCTAATAAAAAGAAAGAAATTGAAAAAAAAAATGCTTACTGTCCATCTCATGATGTATTCATTAGCTCTTTTTATCGTTGGAGCTACTTGTTTTTCTTTTCTTTTTTTTACCTTGACTCCAAAAGTTACCTTTTTTATTTATTTCATGTCAACAATAATTAAAATGATGCAAATATGTATAAAAAATAGTAGATGTATAAAAAAATAAAACATGCATATTTTCCTTTATGAAACATGAGTTGAAGTCGGAAATTATTGTCTCCTACATGCAATCGTGTCGAACAACAATAGTTTTCTCTAAAAGTAACAAAATGATTATGTTTTCTTAAAAATTATGCTTGTACTTAGTGATAAGAAAGTATTCTATATCCAATAAAATATTCGTATCTAATTCTGAAAATTATTGATGATGTTTCTCTTGGTCGGGTCTAATTAACCTCATCTCGATTGTGTAATTGGCTGCCTAATTCATATGCTCTATAATTACAGAATTGATTCATACTGTCTCTTCCGAGAGACCTCACCACATCACAAAAATATCCATCCATTTTTCACAGTTATTGCCTTTTTACTCTATCGAGTAGGGTTGTCCCCCAACAATTTTGTTCAAAATTTTGAAACCGTGTTCTCCACGTTAGTACCTCAAAAGAAAATTTGGGGGAGAGGTTAAAGAGATAAACATCTGTCGTGATTATAGCCCATGTTTACCAAAATTATTTTGATTAGCTAAGGCATAGGCTATAGTGTTTGTTTTTTACTATATGCTCTCCATTCAATTAAAGCATAAAATTTATAAATATCCAAAACGAGGAATCATTTTGACCTTATCTTGTTTTATTAGACTTTGTTGTTTGAAAAATTAAAGCAAGGGATTCATGGGAGGGGGAATTTTGATCCATTTGTTTTGCCTCTCCCTGTGGTGTGCCTTTGAACTAAACTCAATAACTAGTCCAACTAATGGGAGACCACTTCTGTTTATAATTTCTTGGGCTTTACCCGTAGAGAGGGGCTACTATTCTCACCCCAAGATTTGCTATACTATCATCCACATAGATGACTTTTCTCTTTATTTCAAAACTGTTCACACGGAATCATGATTCCGCTGTATAACATCTACATATTTCCTTTGTGGAAGAGGATTACAAAAAATTACACAACAGAAATATATTATTTCATACACATGAAACCTATTAAGTTTATATTTGTTGAAACAATAGAGAAGAAATTTGCTTGAAATCATATGAAACCAATTTGATGCCCTTGAACACGTGGTTAGGGGCTCCATTTCCTGGTTTCATGTGTATGAAATAATATATTTTATGCTTAAATCTTAAATAAAAATAAAAAGGCTTAAATAACTTTTAATATATGATATATACCTGATTTTTGTTGAGTTCCTGATAACAAATTTAGCTGTTTTGAGTACCTGATATATTAAAAAAGAATTTGGATCCTTGTTGTTAGTTAAGTAATGATATGACATGATCTTAATGGCTGATATATATTGAAAGAGTCGTTGAGAACTTGAGATTGTGTCATGTCATCACTTAATTGACGCTAAGAACTCAAAACAAAACTTTTAATATATCGAAGACTTAGAATAATAAAAAAATTTATCAGTGACTCAAAATAAAAATAGAATATATATATATATATATATATATATATATATAATCTCAAACATATTTAAGTCAAATAAAAAATACTTACAAGAACAAAAAAAAAACATAAACTAAAAGGAAAAAGTGACATATTTGTAGAAACAAAAAAATATTTCAAACTCAAATATCATTATGCATAAAAAATATCATATATAAATTTAATTTACAACTAATATAAAATAAAAAATAAGAAGCAATTAATTAAAAGATTTCTGTATGATAAAATATGGGTAAAGTCGTGCATGTTTTCCATATTCACTTCAAACATCCTCAAGAGATGACTAATGTTAATCTGGTTTTTAGATTAGCTTGTTATTGTCCCCCTTAGCTAGCTATGGGTGTTGTATGTCACTTTTTTTTCTTTTAGTCCATAATTTTTTTTAAATTTTTATTCCTTATATTTTTTTTTTTGCATTTTTCATCCTTGTAATTTTTTTTTTCATTTTTAATCTTATAATTTTTTTTAATTTCTAGTCCCTATAATATCCTATAATATCATTATTAACATAACATTATTGCTAACATGACATTGTTACTAATGAGTAACATTTTTGCTAAAGTGATATTAATTGCATGAAAATATAATGATGTCATCATGATATCATTATTTGATGATATGGTACATGATATTACACATCATCATATGATTTTTTTTTTTGTAATTGTAACTAATGGCATAGTAAAAATAGAAAAGCATAATTATTGTGCTATTGCATTAAAAATAGAAAAGGATGACTGTTGCATTTTATTGCACTAAATTTGATATGTTGTAATATTTTTTTTCTTATGATATATTAATGTGTATACAATATGATGATAGCTGCATTGTAGGATGAACTAATAAAAATGAAATAAATACATGTACAATCAATTAATTCATGTGGGCTGGGTCGTGTTCCAAAAGTATTAACAATTTTTTTTCACTCAAAATATTTTATTGCATTTGTGTTAGTATTTCTATTTGGCTATCGAAGTTTATTATACTAAATTTACTAATGCAAACTATCGGATGATTATGAAAAGGATATTGTTCAACTTCCAATAGAATGAAGTTAAAATGTGTAAACTTATCTTTCATTAGTAAACTAATTTACATGAATTATAAGTTTTTAAAAAATGAAGATTTTTAAAAGTTGAGGGGTAAAATATCATTAAAAAAATAAAAACAATGAAATAGAGAAAAATTATTAAAAAGAAAAAACACATGATAAAAGTGATATAGTATATTTAATGTGAAAAAATTGATTGATAGAGAAATAATAAAAACAAAGCAACAATGAGAAAATGTAAAAGTAAGAGAATATGTTATAAAACAGAAAACTTAACTTACGCAAAAAAAAAAAAAAAATTGTACAAACAAATATAATCATATGTCTACTCTACCCAAAAAAATATAGTGTCATTCCGCTAATGTTTGATAAATAGAAAGTTGATTGGACAATGCAAATTAATCAACTAACATTTCTCTTTTTTAAAAAAAAAAATGCGACGATTCTCGATAATTTTATATTGAAATCATTTAAAATCTCTTTTTCCATGAAATCATTGTGTACGAACATAGACGAAATATAAATTATTGTCTAAAAACTGCAACAAATTTAAATATATGATCTTCCGATATGCATCACATTCTATTTGTCAATTCTATTCGCATAGATAACATAAATAAATTAATGTAACAGTTCAAATCTAGCTGCATTGTCACGTGTCAATCTTTAACTTTGAAGAAGAGAGTGCTTCACGCAGGATACATTACAATTTTCAAAATAAGATAAGCAAGCCAAATTAGTAAACTTTTTTTTAGCATATTTAGACTAACATCTACCAAAAAATAAACTTTCATATCATTTCTCTCATTTTACTTTTATCACATCGTATTGCTATCAACATATGTGCTTTCTTTGTCTGCTAATAATCTGTGTCCTGTTTGCATTTACACATAAGATGCTATGCAGTTAGCATTGCAGAAAATCAAGGAAGCATATCTAAACATTGGCAATGAGCAGAATGAATTAAAATAAAAAGTTCCTTTAGACAACAGGAGAAGGAATGACAAAATAAACCCTTTTTTTTTTCAATTAGATGCTCAACTTCAAAATCGTTTCTGACATATAATTCAATGTTAACAACATTACGAAATGGCATGGCATTTGAATTCTTCGTTTTCCTTATGTTAGCACATTTCCTCATGCCAGAAGATCATAACGGTTCTAACCGCTGTACAATTGCCTCACGTCTTTCCTGTTATAACTCTTCTAAATTCACTTTCATACTCGGAAATAGGAATGAAACCAGATCCCAAACTATGGGGTGTGCAAAAGAGTCTGTTTGGATTCAATGGATTATAAATGAACTTAAATCAAATTAGTTTTGTTCTGAATTAATTTAAGAAAAAAAAGAATGCATTGTTTTATAAAATCAATTCGGTTAATCGAATTTTTTCTAATCAAACTCGTTTTCACTTGAATATTTTTTCATTTAAAAAAATAGCTAAAAAATCAATTTAAAATTGATTTAATTCTTAGAACCAGTTTAAAACTAATTAAAAATCAGTTTGATTTAAAATTAGTTCCGTTTTGAATTAGTTTTCAAACCAGTTTGATTATTTGAATATAAAATCAAACTAGTTAAAATAGTTTCAAACCAGTTCGGTTCAATTTTTTTTACCGAACTAATTTTTGCACACCTCTATCCCAAACCAGTTTGATTATTTGAATGCTGCATTCATTTTACAAAGAGGAAGCTGAAAATTTTAGTTGAAATTATACAACCAGATTGAGATCTTGATAAACTTTTTTGTTGTTTTGGGTGTGTGATACATTAAAAGTTTTATTTTGTGTTCTTGTCGTTATTTAAGTGATAACGTGAACGCATCTGAATGGTTCTTCCAAATATATATTGCCCGTTGAGATAGTATCACGTTATCACTTAACTCATGACAACAAAACTCGAAACAAAATTTTTAATGTATCAGGAATTTTATAAAAATAAATAATGAAATATAAATTTCAAAATTTTAAATTAATCTTCTACTTTTTTGAGCGGCAAAATCATTTATCAATGTTTTATAATCCAACAATTCTAATCTTTCATTCTTAATAGATAGAAGAGCTAATTCATTCAATCTATCTTGTAACATTGTTGATCTTAGATAAGATTTAAATAATTTTAATTTTGAAAAACTTCTTTCGACGGTGACAACTGTTATCAGGATTGTTAATAATATTCTATAAACAATGCATGCATTAGGAAAAGACTCTAATCCTTTTATATAATTTAATATTTCTATTGGTTTGTTAACTTTCTCTTTTAATATTTTTCTCAATACTTTTAATTTTGAAAATAAATCTAGACCATCAATATTGAATGTTCACCACATCTTAAATTCTTTTCAAGATTAATACAATATTTTTTTGGATCATCTTCGCTTAAAGTTTTAAATTTTTTAAATGCAAATAAAAAACAAAAAATAGTTTCATATTGTAGAAATTGTTCAAATCGAGTCTCTTTGAAAGAAAGGGGTTGATCTACTATGTATAAAAAATATTCCATACGAAAAGAATCTTCAGCAAAATGTTTGATTTCATCATTAACATTTTTATCAAATTGTAATTTTCTACAAATTACACGTTTTTTACGAAATTCGAGCTCTATATCAATTTCAATTAATCATTTTTTGTGTGGAATCCAAAGCCAAAATAAAGCCATTTTCCTATAATTTTTTAAATAACCAATAAGGCTTTTTAAATGATCCAAGACAACATCTATATGCATATCTTTTGACTGCAAAACCTTACTAACAAAATTAACAACAAACAAAATACCATACCAAATATTCATTCCTAATAAAAATTCAAAATTTTTAATCTCATAAGTTGCTAAACACATGACTTCACTTTTAATTTTAGGATCTTGACAGCATTTGGATTAGCAAAGAATCTTACTTTTGGTGCTTAAAATTTTATTGCTTTGACACTTTCAATTCTATTCTCCCATCGAGTTTGAGATAATGATTTAATCGTAAATTTACATACATTATCTTGCAAAATTTTCCATCATTTGGTGGATGGAGCAAATAAAGAATAAATATGTTGCAAAACTCCAAAAAAATGAAATAGCCCTAGGAGATAAACTAGCCATATCACGTAGAACTAAATTCAAATTGTGACATCCACATGATGTATAAAATGCTTTAGAATTTATATTTAATAATCTTTTTGTACTCCTTGATTTTTACCCTTCATGTTAGATTCATTATCATACTCTTGTCCTCTTATATCATCAATATCAAAATCATATTTTTTTTTTCAAAACATTAATAAGCTCATCAAAAAGACTTTTACCTAATGTATCATAAACTTTTAAAAACTCTAAAAAGTACTCTTCTATTTCTATTGGAGAATTCAATGTATCAACCCATCTCAAACTAAGAGTCATTTTTTTATGACTTACTTCACGTGTACAATCAAGAATAACAAAAAAATATTTTGCATCTTTAACTTTTTTATTATTATTTTTATTTGTAAGACTAACAATTATATAAATTCATTTTGTATAGTATTACTTAAGTAATGGGCACGAATTTCACTATTTTTTATGCATCTAACATGTTCTTCTATAAGCATTTCAATCAAACTAAAAAATTTACCATTATTTTTTTTCATATATCTTCTCATTTGTCCCACGAAAAACAAGATTATTTTTATAAAGATATTTGACTATAACTATAATCCTAACTAAAACCTTTTCCCAATGATCCTTTTCTTTATTAATTTGTTCTTGTAAATTTTGATCAATAGTCTTTTTTCCAGTCCAATCCATCTTGTCATATTACTAGTATGATGTCTCATGACTTTTGAGTTTGGAACTAAGATTTTTTCAATTACTAGTTCCTTTGTTTACTATTTGACTAATATCACTCAAATAAAATAACTTACAACAAAAATAATAAATTTTATCTAAATCTCTAGAGTAAATTAGCCATTTCCTATCATATTTCTCTCCATTTGGAAATATCCTATGATAAAAAGATTTGGAAATTGTAAGTTGTTAAATCTAATTGCATCTTTTTCTATCATTAAAGCTCTAAATTTTTCATCAATACTTTTTCGTTTTCCTGAATCATAAATATTTTCTAAAGCTTCACTTGAGGTGATACTATTATCAATATTTTCTTCCAATAAAGTATTATCTTTTAAATCTTTCTCTTTTACCAGCATTTCATTGGAATTAAAACTAACATGCTCTTCATAGTATTTTCAGCGTCAACTATGGGTAATTTTCTAATAAATTTATGAAGTGCACCATGTTGAGATTGAATTAATTTATCAACTTTTCTCTTTTTTTTTTTAAATTTTTCAAAACTAGATTCAAATTTTTTATTTGTCATTTTATAAAGTACAAGAATAAAATAAAATCAAAAGAGCACAGTGAAATTTATAAACAAAAATATTATAAAATAAATATAAGAAAATAATGAAACAATATAGTCCGGAAATGAAGAGAATGACACGTTGATTTTCCACTGCAACCATTCAAGTCAAGTCTTGAAAAAATGATAGAAAGATGAGGAGAAGAAGAGAAAAGATCATCAGAAGAAAATTATGTGAAAACATATTTTTGTTATAATGTATATATAGAAAAAATAAGTAGATTGCATTTTTTACTCCAATGATAACAACGGACAAAATATTGCTCCAGAGAAAAAAAGGACAAATATTGAAATTATAATTAATGTCATCATTAAATGTTACAATTTAACAAAAAAAAAACAAATCTCTATCAACCCAATTAAAACTAATGATGAGTCTTTTCCATTTCCACACACAATTAGATTCTAAATATATCATTAATATCTAACATTTGTTCAAGAAAAAAAATTAATACCTAGGGTACTAATAATTTCCTAGGTAGTAGGCCTAAGGCAATTGCCTCATTTGCCTTGCAGTCCATACGGTCCTGACCTCACAACAACAAAAAATTTATTAAAAATTTAAAATATCGAGTACATACTAGAAACTTAAAATTTATTTAAACCTTTTTTATTTTTACGAATGTTAATCCAGACACACACTTACCAATAGGTGTGACTATATACCTTGCTATGCTATTATAAATTGCTACAAAGTACTTTATTTGTCCAACTACAAAGCATATCCTCATGCAAATGCTTTTAAACTTGGCATTATCTGACATTTTTACATGACATTCAAGTTATTATCTGAGGACCACGGACAACATAGTTATGGATCATAAAAGACAAATCACTCTTGCAACAACCATTTTGTTAGGTTGATAAATAATAGATTCAATGTTTATGGAGGTGGTGCATGACCAATTGACCTTATAGTCTTGTACCATAAAACACACATGAAACCTTGTCATATCCTAATTTCGTCCGGGAACTATCATTCATTGATCTTTTGATCCTTGCTAGTTGGCTTACGGTGTTGATCGCTAGTTACAGTGAGAAACAGAGGATCATTCATAGTTTTGATCAAGAATGTAAAAAATACCAAAAAAGGGGGGCAAAATGGTCTTTTCCTTGGTTTTCCTGGACCTTAACTCACCCAAACTAGCCTCTGGCTCGCCTGGGCCACCAAATAACTTCATGGTGAAGAAACCAACTCGCTTGGGCGAGCTGCCTTTGCCCCAAGTGCCCATTTTCCTATAAATAGGTGTGCTAGGGAGGTTGAGGGGAGGTAGGAAGGTCCAGAAGGTCAGGAATTGAGAGAAGAAAGAAAGAAGAAGAAGAAAGAAGAGGAAACGAGACCGAAGCGCTACCGAATCGCGACTGCGATCATTCCTTACTTCGTTTCTTGTTCGGCGTTCTTCGTGCGACCACTGGTTAGTTTTTATTTTTGAGGATTGAATGTGATCTATGTACCCTTAGAGGTCCCCCTTGTTGTTTTGTGCACATTCATATTCTCCATCTATCATCGTCAATTTCAATTTCTTTGTAAAGTTCAATCTTAAACAGGTCACTAAGTGTTGTAAAGTTGTCTTTCAAAAGATTGAAAGTTAATAAACAAAACCAAGATAAAACCAACTCATAACTAACTTCTTCTTTATCAAATATCACTTGAGATCGTTTCAAGGTCCAACGCCTTAACGATTCTCTCCGCTTTTCAAATTTAAAAGATCATTTCAAGGTCCAACGCCTTAACGATTCTCTCCGCTTTTCAAAATTTAAAACATCATTTCAAGGTCCAATGCCTTAAACGAATTTTTGTTCGCAATTAAAATCAATCTTTCAAAAGCATAAAATCAATTTAACATAAACTTTCAAACTTAAAGAACTACATAGGTCTGAATTCCTCATTGCACCTGAGGATACGTAGGAGCAATGGCAGCACCCTTGTCGACCCAAAAAAAATATATAAAAAGGGAAAATAAATAATATTGAAGTCACGTTTTTGCACACTCGATTAAAGGTTGTCGTCCCTTGTGATGGGCGCGTGGGGTGCTAATACCTTCCCCATGCGTAAACAACTCTTGAACCCTTATTTTCAAAATGTGCATACCTCTTTTTGGTTTTTCTAAAGTTTTCCTCGAATAAACATTGGTGGCGACTCCACTCATTTTCTCCCTTTGAGACGAACGTTTTGGCTTATCTATTTCTGCCTTCGTCGTCCCATCGTAAGGTAGGTTGCGATAGATGGCGACTCCACTGGGGACATGTTAGAGGGTTAAGCCATTTGATCAGTGTGCAATGTTTTATCGTGACTTCTTCTTTATTTATGTTCCCTTTCCTCTTTTATTTTTTGTTTTGTGCATATTTGTGTATGAACTTTGCTATGTTATTGTGTTTGGTGTGTGTTTGTCTATCTATTACAATCGTAGTTGGAAATATTTTTGTTCTATGCACACATGGCACCTACACCTTTGCACACGCATTGAGATATTAGACCCTATACCCGGGTCTATGTGAGCCATAAGGAGTGGAGGTCGATCTCTGGTCATGCTGGGTCTCCGACTCGCTTGATAAGAGTGAAGCCTCATCTAGAGTTTTCCTTTTTTAGTGATGCATTGTCACTGATAGTCCATATCGCCACAATGTATTACCTAAGAGGATGATATCTCTAGAAGCCAGTAAAGCTACATGAAACCACCCTTGGGAATTATCACTAGAAGTGGACTTTTGGATCCTTTCCATTAGGTTCCTAAATTAGGGGGGCACATAGCAAACTCACTCTGACTCGTTCCTTGATTGCATCATGCATCTCTTCATGGCATAGTAATAGAAATATCATTCCTGCATTTATCATTTATCATATTAATGCATTGCATTTGTATGAGTCATTGCATTATCATACATCTTCATTTAGCATGCTTTTGTTCTGCCAACTGCATACATTCTATTTTCATCGTTTGCATGTTATGTTCACTCATGCATGATCCTTGCATTTTCCTCTGCAAAAAAAAAAAAAAACAAAAAAAAAGAACAAAAAGAAAAGAAAGAACAAAAAGAAAGTCACAATGAAGAATGAAGTTTACACCACATTCTTAGTTACATGTGTTAGGTACCATGATGATAGCTATAAACCAACCATGTTGGGATTATACACTAATTTCTCTTAAAAAAATGATTGAAAATCATGTGAACATGGTACCTAATGCATTGTTAAGCCGGAAATTATGGTTCTTTGGGCGTTTCATGTCGATCTCATAATTACATTTTCCATGCATAGCATAAGTATGCCCTAGTCATTCATCTCTATGATATGTTGTCGAAGTATTGACAATCAAAATTTCTATTCTTTGGATTATGGGGTCGAACCAAGCACATGCTTTTAAGAAAATGTTTTCATCAGGTCAAGGTCAAGCATGGAAGTAACTAGCTTGCAAAAGTTGGGGTAGAAGATGGATCGAGTTACATTGCTTCTTTGTCTACTACCAACACATGATTAAGCTAAATAATTTACAAAATCAATGACTGTTGACGTCTATGTTTTATTTCCAGTTTCACTTTGACAATATGTGATGAACCATGTTGTTTTAAGGAAAATCTAAATTGATTCGACCCTATGTCCTGTGTAAAATTCGCAATACTTCAACAATGCATCATTCACATACATCCATGCTTATTTTTCTTTTCACATTGGTGGCATTGCTCATTACATTCTTTCCTTGAAATCAGAACTGTAATAATTGTAATCAAAAGGAAAAAATGCGCTTTACGGAACCCTTACCGAACGCATGCCAGAGCTAGAGTAATAAGTGAAATAGAGGGGGTGCAAGAGCAGATGAAGGCCAACATGGAGGCCATGATGAGCATGAGGAAAATGATAGAGGTCAACGCGGTTGCAGTCGCCACTATAATTGTCGCCACTGAGGTAGACCCGACTCACCCATCGGGCCTCAATCAAGAATCCTCCAATCTCGGATATGGTAGGGCAGGGAGGCGAAGTGCTAGGAAGTTCGAGCGGCCCCCATTTTGTGCAAATTCAGAGCAAGCATTCCTTCCCACCATATGGCTTGCCTCCCAACTATACACCACCCAATGTTGCACACGCTCCCAATGAGAATGTCAACAACTCCACTCCCGTACTCATTGAGAGCCAACAACCCCAATCTGGTCAGGCACAGGTCCCTCAACCCATGGGGGAGACACATGAAGTACCCCGGGACCACACTCTAGGTGACTCCGAGCCTTGCCTCGGATATGCTACTGAGGGGCAAGCAGTTGGTGGTGTACCCCTACCAAACACTTTGGGGGGCCCTTAGTTTCACCCATAACCATAACCCTTGCATTTTGTGTTGAGAAGAGTCCCTTCTGCCATGGTGGAAAGGGAGGAATTTGATCATATAGAGGAAAGACTGAGAGCTATTCAAGGAGGCAGAGATTATGCCTTTGTTGACATGGAAAAGTTGTGCCTAGTGCTCGACATGGTCATTCCTTCGAAGTTCAAGGTGCCAGACTTTGATAAGTACAAGGGGACTACTTGCCCCAAAAATCACTTGAAGATGTATTGCAAGAAAATGGGGGCATATGCAAAAGATGAAAAATTATTGATGCATTTCTTCTAGGAAAGTTTTATTGGGGCAACCGTCACTTGGTATACTAATTTGGAACCTTCCCGGGTCCATTCTTGGAAGGACCTAATGCTTTCCTTCATTAGGTAGTATCAGTACAATTCTGATATGGCTCCTGATAGAATGCAGCTACAGAACATGTGTAAGAAGGAGCATGAATCTTTCAAAGAATACGCCCAAAGGTGGAGGGATCTGGCAGCTCAAGTAGCGCCCCCAATGATGTAGAAGAAGATGATAACAATGATAATAGACACGTTACTGGTGTTCTACTATGAGAAGATGGTGGGTTACATGCCTTCAAGCTTTGCCGATTTAGTTTTTGCAGGCGAAAGGATCGAAGTGGGTCTGAGAAGAGGCAACTTTGAGCCTACAAGGCCAAATTTCCCATTAGCCCAACAATATCAATACTCGGCCAATATCAGTCCTTCTCATTACCCACCACCCTACCAGCCAAGAATGCCCAATCATCCACAAAGGTCATCCCTAAATTAGCCACAAAACCCACCTGTTGCACATCTAAGACCAAACACCACCCTTAATACCAATCAAAACACCAACCAGGGAAGGAATTTTCCAGAAAAGAAGCCTGTAGAATTCACCCCAATTCCAATGCCATATGCTGACTTACTCCCCTATCTGGTTGATAATGCAATGGCAGTTATAAGCCCAAAAAAGATTTCTCAACCTCTGTTTCCCAGAGGATACAACCCTAACGTGACATGTACTTATCATGGGTGAGTTTCGGGGCATTCCATTGAGCATTGTATGACCCTAAAACATAAGGTGCAAAGTTTGATTGATGGAGGCTGGCTAAAATTCGAGGAGGACAATCACTTGTGAATTCTGACGTTGTCAAGGGACACTATGCATGGGGCAATTTGAAGGTTGTTGTTAGATGTCGCCAATGACTCATTAGGATTTTAAAGTTTATACCATTACTGTAAACAACAATCACAATGCTAATAATATGGATAAATTTAATGTTCTTGCCTCTCATTCTCTCACAATTACATCTTTGCGTATTTATTTAACATTCACTAGAATTTGAGTGTACGTCGTTGGTTTGTTTGCTCAAGCGACTTGCGCTCTTGAGTTGATCTCCAAGTTTGTTTAATTAGAAATTTCTCGTTCTACACGTTTGGTGGGGGTGCCGTAAACGACGAGTAAAGTAAAAAAAAAAGCGTTTGATTGGCTGTGTTTCAAATAAAAAATAAGAAGTACAAACATTCATGTGACCTCATTTTATTGTTCTTAAAGGTTGTATTTTTGAGAGAAAAGTGAGTTATCAAGAACAAGAGTCATTTGACTTAATCTGTCAATTGAAAATCCATTAAATATTTCTCATCCTTGAAAATTCATTTTCGAGAACCTGCACAGTTTCTTTCTTTTTTCCTTTCTACAAGGTCATGACAAAGGACAACAATAGATAGCTCAGAGCCCTATACTGGGGCAATGAAAGGCACCATGCATGAGCCTCAAGCGAACCCAGGGGCAGATCAGAAGTTCTCGCCCGGTAGGTTGAAAACCTGAAAGGGCAGCCTAAGCAAAAATTAGGCTTAGTAAAAAAATAAAAAGAAGAAAGAATCAGGAGCACGTCTGTCAAAAGTTTTGTCCCAAAATCCAAACTACAAAAGTATATAGTCAAGATTTAAAATGACACATGGTCGTGTTTCAACATCCCAAACACTAATTTATCCCTTGCTACCCCCTCCGAGCCAAAGCATATTAGTTTTCTAAAAACAACACAAAAAAAAAACAAAAACAAAATAGGAACCCTGGGTAGGAACCACCACTAAAGTGGCGGGAAGAGCAATGCAAATAACACATGCATGAAGTTGGACGACAATGAAAAGAAAAAGAAAATAAAATCCGCCAAAGGCGAGTGAAGAAAAAGAGAGACAAAAGATCTCCAGATTTTACAAGGAAGGCACAAAAGTGCAATAAGAATTAATGTATAGGACAAATGGAGTAGAACCCAACCCAAAAAGTTGAAATGAACAAAATTACAAGCAAGAATCTCAAGGTTCTTACTCAATATAACTCTTATACACTCTTTAAGCCTCTCTGATCCTTTCTTTCATAGCCCTCTTACCCCTGACCACGTTACAAGCATAGACTAATTTTTCTTTTAAGTTGGGATTCTGGAATGAAACCCGCACACACTTGTGATTGTTGAAAATATATGTATATATATAAAGAATCCTTGAGGTTTCACACTTGCACATATGAGAAGAAAACTCATTCGACTAGGAGCTCGTGGAAAATGCCCAAAGACAATTGTAATAATAGGTATGTTTGATGTTAGTCGCTCATGCAGACTCCTTAGGACTCCTTTTGAATCCAAAGGGTGCCTTTGTTGTATAAATTTTTTCGGGATCAACCCATGTCATCAAGTTTCAGCGGGATCGACAAACCCTTGGCATCACTCTACGATCTTAAATCAGGTAAGTTTCACTTGGTCACATACCAAAGTATGACAATCCATTGCCATCCTTCAATGGGGCGCACGATCGATCCCAAAGCCTTATGTTTTCTTGTTGTGTAGAATAATCAAAGTTTTTAAAAAAGAAAGGGGAAAACCCTAGGATCAACATTTCAATTGATTGATTAAATGTCAAATGGATCCATTGCCGTCATCCAAATTGTCAAGTGATTAAATAAAAAAAACATACACTCTGAGGGAGTCCCCAAAGAGATTTGCAAAAAGATAGGATGAGGTCTCATGAGTTATCACCCGTCTTGCAGAAAGAGACAATCAATTTGTGTTTTCCACAAAAAGAAAAAAAAAGCAAAAAAAAAATCAAATCAAAATCAAAATTACAGAAATAGGAAAGAATGTTATGAGCATTACACAATTTTCATGATTCAAAACCTTTTGCATTACTAGCATTTCAAGATGAAGGTTGCATGCATCTGCATCCTAAAAATCATGTTCATATTAGGCTATAAGTGCAGAGATTTCTCTTTATATACCGATTTCCCAAATCTAATGCCCTATCTTTTCTCAAAGAGTCAACCTCTTCCTTTCTCATAAGGTTGAGCCCTTTGGTACTAAAACCTATTGACTTGTTTCATAGGACTCAAAGTCCTCGCTTTTATTTTTCATAGGACTCAAAGTCCTTGCTTTTATTTTTCATAGGACTCAAAGTCCTCGCCTTTATCTTTCATAGGACTCAAAGTCCTCGCCTTTATCTTTCACAGGAGTCAAAGTCCTCGCCTTTATCTTTCACAGGACTCAAAGTCCTCGCTTTTATTTTTTATAGGACTCAAAGTCCTCTCCTTTATTTTTCATATGAATCAAAGTCCTCTCCTTTATATTTCATATGAATCAAAGTCCTCGTCTTTATCTTTCATAGGACTCAAAGTCCTCTGACTTTATCTTTCATAGGACTCAAAGTCCTCTGTCTTTATGCTTTCATAGGGCTCAAAGTCCTCTGTCATTTACATTTCAAAGACTTCAATGTCTTTAGTCATTTACGCTTTCAAAGACTACAATATCTTCATTTACATTTCAAAGACTTCAATGTCTTCAGTCATTTACGTTTTCAAAATACTACAATGTCTTCATTTTCATTTCAAAGATTTCAATGTCTTCAGTCATTTACGCTTTCAAAAGACTACAATGTCTTCATTTACATTTCAAAGACTTCAATGTCTTCAGTCATTTACGCTTTCAAAAGACTACAATGTCTTCATTTACATTTACAAGATTTCAATGTATTATGTCTTTTACATTTACAAGACTTCAATGTCTTCTGTCTTTTACATTTTACAAGACTTCAATGTCTTCTGTCTTTTACACTTTATAAGACTTCAACGTCTTCTGTCTTTTATAGGGCTCAATGTCCTTGTCTTTGGCTTCTTAGGACTCAACGTCCTCTGTGTCTATGCTTCGAAAAAAAAACTTCAAAAGTCTTCTGCTCTACGGGACTTCAATGTCTTCCATTTTACGTTTTATAAGACTTCAATGTCCTCTTGTTTTTTTCGGTTTTACTCCCTTGGTTTTCGCCAGTTGCCCAGTCGAATAGCAAGGTCACTCGAACGAAATTAGTGTCCTTATCTTTATTTCCCTTTTGTTTCCAATAAAAGACAAGTAAAGAGGGGCAACTGTCATACCCTAATTTCGTTCAGGAACTACCGTTCATTGATATTTTGATCCTTGCTAGTCGGCTTACGGTGTTGAACGCCAGTTACAGTGCGAAATAAAGGATCATTCAGTGTTTTGATCAAGAATGCAAAAAATACCAAAAAAAAGGGGCAAAAGGGTCTTTTCCTTGGCAAAAGGGGGCAAAAGGTCAGGAATTGAGAGAAGAGAGAAAGAAGAAGAAGAAAGAAGAGGAAACGAGGCCGAAGCGCTACTGAATTGCTACCGCGATCATTTCTTTTTTTTTTTTTCTTGTTCGACGTTCTTCGTGCGACCGCAAGTTAGTTTTTATTTTTGAGGATTGGATGTGATCTATGTACCCTTAAGGGTCCCTTTTGTTGTTTGGTGCACATTCATCTTGATGTAAGCTTGCTTGTGAAGCTTCTATGGAGGCTGGATTTTGAACTTCAATGAGGTCCTTCAATGGTGATTTTCCACCATGGAGATGCAACAGAAGATAAAAGAGAAGAGGTGAGAGGAGGCACCATCTACTAGGGAATAAGCCATGGAAGAAGGAGCTTCACCACCAAGAGAGTGCCTTGTATAAGAAGCTTAGAGAGGAAGTTTCAATGGAGGAAAAGAAAGAGAGAGAGAGGGGGGGGGGGGAGCACGAAATTGAAAGAGGAAAAGAGGGAGAGAAGTTGAACTTTGAAGTGTGTCTCACAAGACTCTCATTCATCAAAGTTACAAGTGTTACACATGCTTCTATTTATAGCCTAGGTAGCTTCCTTGAGAAACTTCCTTGAGAAGCTCCCTTGAGAAGCTTCCTTGAGAAACTTCCTTGAGAAGCTCCTTTGAGAAGCTTCCTTGAGAAACTGCTTTGAGAAGCTTCCTTGAGAAGCTAGAGCTTAGCTACACACACCCCTCTAATAACTAAACTCACCTCCTTGAGAAGCTTCCTTGAGAAGATTCCTAGAAAAGCTAATGCTTAGCTACACACACCCCTCTAATAGCTAAGTTCACCTCCTTGAGATGAGAAGCTAGAACTTAGCTACACACACACCCTATAATAGCTAAGCTCACCCCCATGCCAAAATACATGAAAATACAAAAAAGTTCCTACTACAAAGACTACTCAAAATGTCCTGAAATACAAGATTAAAACCCTATACTACTAGAATGACCAAAATACAAGGCCCAAAAGAAGGAAAAACCTATTCTAATATTTAAAAAAAAGAGTGGACCCAACCTTGGCCCATGGGCTCAAAAATCTGTCTTGAGGTTCATGAGAATCCTAGGGTCTTCTTTAGTAGCTCTAGCCTAATCCTCTTGGAGTTTTCTATCCAATACCCTTGGGGGGTAGGATTGCATCATCCCCTCCCCCTTGGAAAGGATTTCACGTCAAATCTTGAGATTCTTGATACTTTGGGTTTCTTCCCTTGACACCTGTAAAAATAATAAAGACATATATATTAGTGGTGTTGGATATGTTAGTGTAGGGTAAGGTTTGACAACCCCTTTCCTGGGCATCTTCCCATGAGCGAACATGGTTCCTCACCAACTTAACGAGTGGTGCTACAAGTATAGAAAAATATGGGACAAACCTTTTGTAAAAGTTTGTTAAGTCATGGCAGCCCCAGATTTCTCTTATACTTGGTGGAGTGAGCCAATCAAGAATGACCTTTATTCTCTTAGGGTCCATGGGAACCCCTTGATCACTATTTAAAAAATTAAGGAAAGTAATGCAATAAAACATACCTTTTTTATATTTTCATGTTGATTATTCCTACAAAAAAGTATGACAAACCTAAGGTGTCCCATATGAGCACCTATGTTTGTATTAAAACCAAAAATAAGAACAAACCTACCTAATGAGTTCCTATGTACACAAATCACGAAGATGTTGGGTGCATGAGTGATCTTACAAAAGAGGGTTGCAACACTCAACACATTCATCATATCACTTATTTTAGGTATTTGATGCCTAATAATACCTATTTTAGGAACCAACAAAGCATAAGGATTTAAGTTCTTACGAACCAAACTCTCACCCAACAACTCCTTTACTTGAGGAATAACCTCAAGACCAAAAGGTGTGATAGTACTAACAAGTGTTTTTTTACAAAGGAGAAGATGTAGAAGTTGTCTAAGAGGGGAAGTTTCTTTAATTTTTATCTTTATTGCAAAATGAATTTCCTTCTTAGCTAACCTCTTGGAGGAGACACTTACCTCCTTACACTCCTCCTTAACCATTAAAGGTTGTCCTTCTTCTTGGGGGTAGATTTCTTCACTAGATTCTTCCCTTTTTGCTTCTTCACTTTCATTAGAGGAAGGTGAAGTAGTAGCGTCATCTTGGCTACTATAAATGTCTTAGCCTGTCATAATCATGGTTTTCTTGGTGGGGCATTGAGAAGTAATGTGTCCTCTTCCAAGACATTTAAATCACTTTATAGAGTTAGTCTTCCCTTGCATACTAGCCTTAGGGGGTTGCTTTTCTATTGTCTTCCCTTTATCATCTTTGGGCTTAGAAGATGCCACCCCTAAGATGCCTTGACCTTGGTATTTCTTTGGATATGAGTGAGAGCCATAGGATTTTGAAGTAGACTTCCTTTTAAGTTTTTGCTCTACCCTTATTTCCCAATCTAAGTAAGCCTCTACATTGTCCTTCCCAAGGAAGTATGAGAGGTTAATGTTAGCCTCTTGGGGATTTCTTTCCTTTTCACTCCTATGGGAGTAAGGTCTAAGATGTGACCTATGCCTTCCTTCATAATGTAAATCATGCAGGTTTTGATGATGTTAAGAAGAATTTTCTTGATAATGAGTGTCATCATCAAAAAGGGGGAGAATGTGAATCATGCATGTTTTGATGATGTAAAAAAGAAATCACTTGACAATGATTGTCATCATCAAAAAGGGGGAAAATGTGAATGTATGAATACATGATTTTGATGATGCCAGAGAAGAATCAAACAAGGTTACTTCAAAGGATAAACATTGCTTCAAGATTAATACAAGGTTGCTTCAACAAACAAAGTCTTGCTTCAAGATTAACTAAAGATTAAGCCTTGCCTTAAAACAAAGTGTTTGCAAGACATCCAAGGCTCTGGTAATCGATTACCAGGCAGTGTAATCGATTACCAAAATACAATTTTGAAAAATAGTTGTTAAAAATGGTTTTGAATTTGAATTTTGAACCTGTAATCGATTATCAGCAACAGAACTCTTAAAATTAGAATTCAAAAGTCATGACCTTTCAAAATATAACTGTGTAATCGATTACCAGATGTTTGTAATCGATTACCAGTAAAGAATTTCAGAAAAAGCTTTTTGAAAAGACACATCTCTTCAAACCATTTTGAAAAGGCACGAAGGGCCTATATATATGTGTGTCTGACTTCAAAAAGTATGAGAGATATATTCCAAGAGAACTTCATTGTCAAATACTCTCTCAACAACTCTTGGGCAAACACTTGCAAATCTATTGAGAGTTCATCTAGGAACTTCAAATTGTATTATCCACTTTAAAGGAGAGAAATCTTTTTGTTCTTCTTAGAAAGTCAATTGTAATCAAGAGACTGGTTGTCTCTTGAATTGTGAGTTTCCTGAACACTAGGGAAAGAGATTCCTTGGGTGTTCTGAAGTTGTAAAAAAGATTTTTTACAAAGATAGTGGAAAATCTCAAGTGGGTTGCTTGAGGACTGGACGTAGGCACATGAAGTGGACGAACCAGTATAAATCGAGTTTGCATTTCTCTCTTTCCTTATCTCATTTATTTTATTGTAATCAATTTTATCTTACACATTTAAAAGAACATCGTTAAATTGATTGCTTCTTCTTCTTCTTATGCATTCTAAGTCTATCATTTAGAAGGGGTTAAAAGTTTGTTAGTGGAAATTTTGAAACTTAATTCACCCCCCTCTTAAGTTATTGAGGCCACATGTTTAACACATAATAGTCACGAAGTTCTTCACTTAGACTCTTGCAAGAGTCATAACTACTATCGGAGGCATGTTTTTCTTTTCTTAACTCTTAGTATTTTCCTTCTTTCTTCTTCCCTTATTTGTTTCCTCTCATCTTGATTTATTTCTACCCTCTCTTTTCCTTTTTCATTTCTTTCTAGTTTTTCTTTCCATAACTTGAAGGAACTCAACACATCTAAGATTATAGATAGAGGATCCTTATGACTTGTACCCTCACCATTAACACTAGATGAATGATGATTCATGTTGGTTCCTAAGTTGTGGTTATTTCTTGTTGGGGGTTTGAAAAAGGTAAAAGCTAGGGTTTAAAAGAACTAAAGATAAGCGTGATAAACAATAAGAAAGTATTATGCAATAACAAGATAAACTATGCGAGACTAGTAAAGAAAATAATCTATGTAAATAAGCAAGAAATTAACGTGCAAGAGATGTAAACTAGGCGGATCCTAAGAGTGTTTGGATTACCTCATTTAAGGTTTCCAACAAAGCACTCAATATCCTAAGGTAAAATTGCCTAAAATTATTACACACAAATGGAAATAGGGTGACCTATTGGAGGCTCCCAACTTACTTCCAATGAAAGACATTTTTGTTACAAAATTTGAAAGTAATATAGGTAAATGTACAAGTGTCCAATCACAAATAAATTGTCAATTACAAAAAGGTCCTCAATTTTTGTGGCTATTCTCTCTTTGGTGTTTCACTCAATTTGGAGTGCTTCTTAGTCCAATAGCTCTTAAGGTGGTTGGCCCCTTACTTCTTGACTGAAATTCTTCAATGGATGGCACTAATCCTCTTTTCCAATTCCCTATATGGTAACTCACAAACAAGGAAACAAAGAGACAAACAATTACCAAAGACCGAAAAAATGAAATGAAATCTAAACCAATAGAGTTTTAACTAGACAAACTTTCAAGGATTGTTCAACAATTAAAGCAATGAAAAAGACATAGAAGCAAGCTAGGACTCAAAGAGAAACTTAGAATGACTCTAGAGTAGAGTAAAAAAAATATAAAAAAAAAGACTCAAGAAACCTCTAGTTTTGACACTTCTTTTCACACTAATTTTCAATTGAAATTTCAGAACTAAGATTGGTATAAAATAGGCATCAATTATAGAACAAATTTTGAGCCAAAACAACAAGCACACTTCTCTTTCACTTTTTTTTCCTGGATACTGATTTTTCTATCAACTTGTGTGATTTTTCTTATTTTTTCCTTTTTATTCAAATCACTTGGTTCTTTTTTTATAATTTGTTTCCAGATGTCTAGAAAATTCATTAAAAATTTCAGCTCAAAATTCACAGTGACCAATTCCCAATAATTTTTACAAGTTTGTATGTTCAAGCTGCCAGCACCAGCGATTTCAGACTTCGAATTTTTTAAGCATGGTATATTGATTGCCTTGGACTTACTTTCAACCTTCCTATGTATGTTGAACTCACTAGGCTTGTTTACCACAATTTTAAGACTTCAATATTCACTTAGGATCAAAATTTCAGCCAACAATTCAATCACCGAAACTCAAATTCACAATAGACATAATCATAAGGAAACCTAAAAGTTCAAGAAAAGGTTCACAATCAAAGACTATCTAAGAATTTTGCATGAACATGTTAAGGACTAATTAACATGCAAGATTTGAATCAAATCAAATAATATGCTAAAAGAATTTCATACATGCATGCACAAATGATTTAGACAAAGAAACAAGAAAAATAAAATTCAGCACAACATAAGAAATCTTATGTGACAAGTTTAATGACTAGACATGACTTCTATGACAAAACTACCATAGGTGAACAAGTCACTCTAGATTTTTGAGGTTTTATTTTACTTTAATGTTTTTGTAAGAATTTTATGGTTTAGGTTTCAGCCACAAAAAATAGCAAGACAAAACTCAAAGGAACCTAAACTCAACACAATTCATGGTTCAAGAATAAGAACAAGAAATTTGAATCATAAAAAATCAAATCTAGCTTCTATAGCAAGTTTAATCGATGGAAACTCTAAAGAATCATGTTAACAACATTTAGCACAAGACATGTAAGGAGATACATGGAGAAAAATGAAGAAACAACAATGGAGGAGAAGGTAAAGCTGAAAATTAATGTAGGTTTAAGGAGCACTTACTTGAAGCTCTTGTGCTCTGATTACCACTTAATGGAAGCTTGCTTGTGAAGCTTCTATGGAGGCTGGATCTTTAAGCTTCAATGAGGTCCTTCAATGGTGATTTTCCACCATGGAGATGCAGCGGAAGATAAAGGAGAAGAGGTGAGAGGAGACGTCATCTACTAGGGAATAAGCCATGGAAGAAGGAGCTTCACCACTAAGAGAGTGTCTTGGATAAGAAGCTTAGAGAGGAAGCTTCAATGGGGGAAAAGAAAGAGAGAGAGGGGGGGGGGGGGAGCACGAAATTGAAGGAGGAAAAGAGGCAGAGAAGTTGAACTTTGAAGTGTGTCTCACAAGACTCTCATTCATCAAAGTTACAACAAGTGTTGCACATGCTTCTATTTATAGCCTAAGTAGCTTCCTTGAGAAACTTCCTTGATAAGCTCCCTTAAGAAGCTTCATTGAGAAGATTCCTAGAAAAGCTAGAGCTTAGTTACACACACCCCTATAATAGCTAAGCTCACCTCCTTGAGATGAGAAGCTAGAACTTAGCTACACACACCCCTATATTAGTTAAGCTCACCCTCATGCCAAAATATATGAAAATACAAAAAAGTCCCTACTACAAAGACTACTCAAAATGCCATGAAATACAAGGCTAAAACCCTATACTACTAGAATGACCAAAATACAAGACTCAAAAGAAAGAAAAACCTATTCTAATATTTACAAAAAAGAGTGGACCCAACCATGGCCCATGGGCTCAGAAATCTATCCTGAGATTCATGAGAGGGAAATGCTAGGTGCACCCAGCAATTTTTATGAATGGGCCATTTTGCCCTTTAACAAAAAATTATAAAAAGCGCCTCCTCCTCCGGAAGAAGCACTTCCTGCTATTTTCGTTTTTCCGTCAAGCTGCTTCTTCTTCTCCGCAAGCCAAGCACCAAGCTTCTTCTTCTTCTTCTTCGCGAATGAGGTTAGTCTCCATAACTCCCCTTTGCTTGTAATATCCAGCATTGTTGTAGCAGTGGAACCTTAGGATAGTTACCTTAGGGTAGAAGACGAGAGTAGAAGACGCCAGAAAAAATGGGGAAAGGGGGCTCACGGCGGAGGCTTCTGGCAGACTCGTTAGGGGTTCTTCCAGAACTTGCGAAAGAAGCTGTTCCGGAAACATTCTGGAAGAAGTGTTCTTCCGGAAGAAACCAAAGGTCTTCTAGAAGAACCCTTCTTCCGGAACACCTCTTCCGGAAAGTTTCCGGAAGAAGTAGTTCTTTCGGAAGAATTCCGGAAGAAGGGTTCTTCCGGATGACCTTTGAGATTTTTGGAAGAACTTTCCTGAAGAAGTGGTTCTTCCGATATTCCGGAAGAACCACTTCTTTCGGAAAGTTTGTTTGTTTTTTTTATAAAAAAAATTGTTTTGTTTTTTTTAAAATGAATGATTATTATATTTTTTTGATTATTTTATTTTTGAGATTTTATAAAAAAATGAGGTTTGGATTTTTTATGACAAATAAGGATGTTTTTTTTATAATTTAAATTGTGTATTTTTACTAAATATTAATTTTTAAATTATTTATTTTTTTGTTTATAAATGAAGTTGTGTCTATTTTTGTTTATTGTTTATTTTTTAAATTAGTGTATTTTACTTATAAATAAAGTTCGTTATTTTTATAAATTTAGTTGGTTATTTTTGTTAATTGGTTTTGTTTATTTTTTATATCATTTTAGTTGAGTATTTTACTAATTATTTATTTTTAAATTATTTATGTTTTTTGTTTATAAATGAAGTTGTTTATTTTTATGAATAAAGTTGTGTGTGTTTTAGAAATTTTTTAAAAATACTATTTTTTTTATAAACGATATAAATTAAGTTTTGTATGTTTTGAAATATTTTTTCCCATTTTTGTTTTATTTTTATATATAATTTTAGTTGTGTTTTTTTTATTAATTATATATTTTTAAATTAGTTGTGTTTTTTTGTTTATAAACAAAGTTGTTTATTTTATTATAAATGAAGTATTTTTTTAAATAAAGTTGTGGATGTTTACTAATTAATTATTTTCACATTAGTTGTGTTTTTTTTATAAATGAAGTTGTTTATTTATTTTAAAATTAAGTTGTGGATATTTTTTAATTAATTATTTTTACATTAGTTGTGTTTTTTTTAAATGAATGAAGTTGTTTATTTTTTTTTTAAAATTAACTTGTGGATGTTTACTAATTAATTATTTTGACATTAGTTGTGTTCTTTTTTATAAATGAAGTTGTTTATTTTTTTTTAAATTAAGTTGTGGATGTTTACTAATTAATTATTTTTATATTAGTTGTGTCTTTTTATAAATGAAGTTGTTTATTTTTTTAAAAAAATTAACTTGTGGATGTTTACTAATTAATTATTTTTACATTAGTTGTGTTTTTTTTATAAATGAAGTTGTTTAGTTTTTTTTTTAAAATTATGTTGTGTATGTTTTAAAATAATTTGATTTAAATTAGTCTTATTTGTTTATAAATAAACTTGTTTTATTTTTATAAAGAATGTTGTGTATATTTTGACCGAAAAAAATACGTGTTCCACATGATTTGCAGATCATGGCTAGAACACGAGGTTTAGGTCGTGCTATAGGTAGACTTGTAGGTAGAGATAGACATGATTACCATGATGCAGCTGATGTTCCCGAGAGGCGTAGGCCTAATGCCTCAGCCCGTAGGCAACGAGTTCATCAGATGACTGCGGATGCACGTGATTTGGCTGAGGACGTTGCTGACATGACTGAGGATGTCCCTGATCTGGTTGAGGAGGCACCTGAGATGCGTGCGGACGTACAGGGTGTTGATGGTGCTGAGGGGTCAGATGCTGATGATGCTGAGGGATTCCCTAGTGGGCCACGTGACCCGTCAGTGCTGACATCATTTGCGGACCATGTTGCACACGCTGTTTGAAGTTGACAGGTATTTTAATTTGTTAATTATTTATCATTGTTGATTTATTTGTCATTAATTTTTTTTAATAATTGTATAATTTGTACTGTAAACCAGAAACGTTCTGATTTGAAGTTGGTGTCACATGGGAGGAAGGTGACATTGATTGTGAGGCCAGTGCCTGAGATTGAAGGACTGGTTGGTGCCACAAGATTAAGTCCACTGATGGATTGTTCAGTTGTTACTGGCGATCCTGGACTTATATCCACATTTGTGGAGAGGTGGCACAGCGAGACCAGCACCTTCCACCTTCTGGTAGGAGAGTTGACGATCACATTGGATGATGTGTCATCACTCCTTCATTGGCCTATCACTGGCGCGTTGCACAATTTTCATGCTCTTTCTACAGAAGAGGCGATATTTTTGCTGACAGAGTTGCTTGAGGTGTCTGCCGAGGAGGCTAGAGCCGAGACAACACTGACACGTGAGACATACGTACAACTAGGATGGGTTCGAGACATTTATGAGATGAGATGTCAGGTCCGGCGGTGGATTGTAGCAGCTCGTGTTTATCTGCTGCACCTGGTCGGTTGCATTCTTTTTGCTAATAAGAGTGCAACATACATGCATGTGGTTCACCTAGATGCTTTTCGTGACCTCGGTCAGAGTGGTGGTTATGCTTGGGGAGTTGTCGCGCTGGTTCATATGTATGACTAGTTAGATGAGGCTTCTAAGACCACTACACGATAGATTGCAGGGTACCTGACTCTATTCCAGGTAAATTTTGTGTATTTTAATATGTTACATTCGATTATGATTTAAACATGTTTTTATGTTATGTTAACCTCATTTTTTGTGTAGTGCTGGATCTATGAGCATTTCCCTAGTGTGCAGCAGTGCGTGACAGATGATACATACCAGGAGACGTCCCCAAGTGCTTCTCGGTGGTTGACGTCGAAGGCGCACATGAAGGGAATCACAGGAGCACCTTACAGGGCACGTTGTGATGCTTTGACCGTCACATATGTGTCCTGGTTGTTGTACACTGAGCATCGGGGGGTTAGGGCCTTTGAGGTGATTTCATCATTCCAGGGTCAGCTGAGATGGGGTCCTATGGTGGTCACAGCTCGACCGGAGAGATTGGTACGACAGTTTGGTTACATTCAGAGCATTCCTCCGCCCTCTGTTAGTGCTCGATTGTCACACGATGATATAGATGACAACTAGATGCATTTTGCGGAGCACGTACTACTTGCGGGTGAGCTTTGTCTAGTGCCTGGGCAGGTATCTGCGGATTACATGGAGTGGTTTTTCCGCATATCTCACCCATTCATGATACCGACCCAGGCAGGTCACCAGCCTAGAGATGCACCAGCCGTAGACCCTGAGGAGTACATACAGCCGCCCAGCCCCCAGGTTCTAGTGGCATTTGACCCACCTCGACATGCAGTGGTAAGAATTTTTGCGCGTTTAATGTTTGATGAGTTGTTATTTATTTTAAATTTTATAATAAATTTTTTTAATGACTGTCACAGGATGATTACGACGGATATGAGGCGATTGCACAGAGGTTGGAGCGTGTGCTCAACCTTAGGATGGTCACTGCAGGCACTGAGTTATATGAGATTATGCAGGACTGCCTGACGATCGCCAGAGGGGGAGCCAGTGCTGATGGAAGTGTCAGGGTTCGTCAGAGACGCCGCAAAGAGCATTGATTATTGTATTTATTTTTTGTTTTGTAGTTGACATGAATTTTTGTATTTGTTATAGTTTTTTGTTTAATATAGTTGACTTGTTTTGCACAGTTTATTATTTTATGATATTAACTGACGTATCGATTCTGATTCCGATCGTGGTCCTTAAGCGAAGTTTTGGAGTGTTTTTAATTTATTTTTTTTAAAAAGTGAACCTAAAATCATGAGTTTTGTTCGTAAGAATTACATTAAAAATAAATGTTTTTATAAAAGAGGCAGGAAATCCAAATGTAATTACTAATATTATTTTTTTTACATGCCACCACCATACATAGATGCAGTCTATTTTTTTTATAAAAAAGCAATAGGTTTTGATGATAAAAAAATTCAATGGTCAATTCATTCATAATTCATAATTATGTGTTAGTAAGATTTTTAAAGTAATTATCATATATAATAAATTATAATTCGATCATAATTTACACTATTAATATATAATTTTTTCTTATAAAAAAAATAATAAGCTCGTATCAAAAACAAAATAACCAGAAAAAAAATACATGACAATGAAATCGCCATATAAGATACTACAAAGATCACTTTAAAAAAAATTCATGTTTAAGTACCTATGTTTGAGGTTTTTTCCGTGGGTGTGCGAGTGCCGTAAGACAATGGAGGGCTGCTATTTCTCATGTTTGGATGTCAAAGAACCCAGAAAAATTATTCTCGTTCCCCGGTTCAGTCAAATAACACCTAAAAACAGAGCCAGAAAATCCAAAAAAATAGGAATGAGACCCTTTTTCATGCTCAAGTACCCATGTTTGTGTTTTTTTCCGTGGGTGTGCGAGTGCCGTAAGACAATAGAGGGCCGCTATTTCTCATGTTTGGACGTCAAAGAACCCAACCCGTTCTCCGGTTCCGTCAAATGACACCTAAAAACAGAGCCAGAAAATCCAAAAAAAAAATAGGAATGAGACCTTTTTTCATGTTCAAGTACCCATGTTTGGGGTTTTTTCCGTGGGTATGCGAGTGTCGTAAGACAATGGAGGGCCGTTATTTCTCATGTTTGGACGTCAAAGAACCCAAAAAAATTATTCCCGTTCCCCGGTTCCGTCAAATAACACCTAAAAGCAGAGCCAGAAAATCCAAAAAAATAGGAATGAGACCCTTTTTCATGTTCAAGTACCTATGTTTGGGGTTTTTTTCCGTGGGTGTGTGAGTGTCGTAAGACAATGGAGGGCCGCTATTTCTCATGTTTGAATGTCAAAGAACCCAAAAAAATTATTCCTGCTCCCCGGTTCCATCAAATAACACCTAAAAACAAAGCCAGAAAATCCAAAAAAATAGGAATCCGACCCTTCTAAGTATGCATAAGGTTTTAAGGTCAAACAATTAAAATAAATTATCTTTGGACCATTGAAACAACACATTTCAACTTTATTATGAGATTTAAACACGCCATAAACAGAAAAAGGTTACATCAACAAAAAAGCAAAAAAATAAACATTGCATTCAGTTGTTTAGCGATGTCCCAGTCACCTTGTCTTCGATTTTCACAACATATTTAGTAAAGACAGCCAAAATTTCTATTGGTCCATACTTTTTCCAGTAGTTAGATTGTACTAACACCTTCAGCAGTTCTTCATTGGTCCTCAGCTCATTTATTTCATATTTTATAAGCGTATTTGAATACTCAAAGCGAGCTGGTTAGCGGAAAAACAATCGTCTTACCGTTTTTGATTCGGAATTCCAAGAGGGGGAATCCCTTTAGGTGCAACTTGCTTTATTAAATTCTTCAGTTCATCGATGGTACATGTTGAAGGAATTTGAAATTTCTTAGGATTTTTTCCTGTGAACACACATCCAACAAATTTTTTCTGCGGTGGCATGTTTCATTTCCCGTTGTAATACAGGATCGCGTCATGAGTACGTGGCATAGTGCGTTGAAGTAAGTTTATTATTCCATTTGGTGTTCTTCCAACGGTGCATAATAACTCAATCGAACCAACACAAGAAAATTGATCATTGCACATTAACATTGTGTTGACATCGTCATCATTTATCAATTTCATACACTAAAAGCGAATTTGGTTACCTGTATCGGTGAATGGCTTCCGGTAGTGAATTTCATACAAAAATTTTTTGTCGGATAACTGAAGGGTATTGTGTATTCTGGTTTTTAGGCTTGCAAAATCACAACTGTTTGGTACTCGAATGGGCACCAGAGTTGAAGTTTGGAAGTAAACGCCACTATCATTGTGAATAATTGATCCATTTGGAAAAATGAAAGCCAACCTTAAGTTGACAATCGTTTGACTACTAGTTTCTCCTAAAAATGCCATACTTTGTGTATCAATTAGGAGACTATGTGAAAGCAAGATAATGTGTGATTTATTAGCCGTGTCTGCTATATATATAGATGGTTGTGACCGAACGATTGCTTCACTTTGTTTACAAAAAAATAGACATGCGTGAACATGTTTCGTGTTTATGTTTCCTTCAGAATATGTAGTCAAGTCAGTCAATGTGTTGTCGCGCTCAAACTTTAATACGCATGCATGTCATTATGTGTTGTCAATTATGACAATGATGTATGCTACATGCGTAAATGATTTTTGTTGGACCAACAATTTTTTTGCTTCACCAAACGAGTACTTAATAATATTAATTGGTTAGTAATGGCTTACAACAAATTATATCGCATAATGAATACAATTACATAAACAATGCATGTTTAGTCTTCATTTAGGTCGACATAGTGTCTTTTGAATGACATCAAGCTTGTGTATTGCTGCATTCTACTAATATATGGAGTTGTCCAATGCTTTGCCTGAGAATAACAATTGCTTGACCACAACAACGCTGGAGGCGGTAAGGGACAATGGTCTTTCAAATAAACCTGTTGCACATGAACAAAGATTATATCATGCGGTGACCGTGTCAAATGAACCAGCGAAGTCATTGCATAATTGTTATACTAACTATATTCAATGTACATGAACAAAATAATTTCCAAACACGTGACCGACACATATCATGCGGTGCCCAGAAGAATCAGGTGGTGGTTGACTTCTAAGAGGAAAAAATGTCATGCTTTGTTGTCGGGACAACGATACAAGGATTACGTTATACCGTGATGCAATCACATATCCCATCTCCGTTATATCCATCCACTTGTCCACACTAACCTGAATCAACCAAACATACACATGTAAGTAATTTAAAGTTTGTTATTAAAAAAATTAACCTAAAAACATACCTTCGAAAACCCATCAACAAGTAGGGACAACTTTAATTGTTCAAATCTCTCTGTGCCACCGAAGAGGTTCATGTACTCATGCGACCACCTGCCAAGTTCTTTAATCAATTCATTACGCACTAACAGCCATGAATCTTCCCCTATACCTAATAAAGCGGCAATGGACCGATATCCACAGTTACCGTCCGCTTTCACATCCACGACGTCACGAATGAAACCTTGAATGAATGGCACAAATTGATCCAACATCGGGATGATCCTTGTTGGCTGAGGCGGTTCAGAACATGATGCACTACGTTTGACTGGAGAGTTGCTGCTTTGAACATAATGAAAAGCATCAACATACTCCCAGTAAGACGGATCACGCTTTGTGGATCTTTGACTTCTTTTCATCGGTTTCTTCGGTACACCTTTAGTGTTGACCTTTGACGGAGGAGGGCACATAGAGTTATGATCAGGGTATGCAATTTCTTGAAGTTTACTCTTCAGAGTTACTTTGCCAGACACATCAAGTTCATTAAACTTTTTAGATATGGTCTCTATCTCTTCCTTGATGCTGACTTCCGTCTCACATAACCCTTGGTCTAAAAAGCAAAGTCTCCTCCAGAAAATATGGATTGACTCCACTGGGATGCTGCCAGCAGTATACCTAGAAAGCTCACATGCACAAGGAAGACCGTGCGTGCTTTTCATCACACAACCACAAGAAGAGGGATTGTTGCCGAGATAACGTAGACGGTCAACCTCAGAAGCAATCTGATTTCAAGCGTCCCTTGAAACCATCCCAAGAAGTCTCTTGTATAAGGTTTTTTTATATACATGCCCAACCACATGCGTACTGGTTTCAAAGGATGCTTTAATTTCAACGTGTTGCAGCGTGATCATGTTGTTCATGGCATCCCAAACACTACATAGGTCTCCAACGCTATTTTGTAGTACTCTTTTGAGAGCCCAATGAGCTGATTCAACCCTACATTTAAAATACACAACAAACATGAAAATATACAACAATTAAATACCATTTATTACTAATCCTTACTAACAAATAAAATCAATTCTTAATACCTGTTTGTTGTTGTGTTGCCTAGGTGTATGACCTTATTCGTCCATGCTGTAATAAATTTTTCCTTGTGGGGGATAATCCATGTGTCGTTAACATAGTCAATGAACATCGGCCAAGGCGAACAAGCCACTTGAAACTTCTAAAGTGACTCATGGAACTGGTGTTCGGACGGACAATCAACCAAAGTACCCCAATTATCCGTTACATAGTCCCACACATTTTTTTCACCGATTAAAGATTTGCACTTCGCCTTCACATTCTTATCGATATGAAACCTGTACAACAAATTTGTACACTCCGGGAACACAGTTTTCACTGCATTCATCAGTGCTAGGTCTCTGTCAGTGACAATAACAACAGGGAGGCGATCGTTTATTAAAAATAGGCTTCGAAATCGTTCCAAAGCCCATACAATATTATTAACACGCTCAGCCTCCAGATATGCAAACCCAGCAGAGAATGTCATCGCCGTTGGTGTCACTCCAACAAAGTCAAGTAGTGGGAGTCTGTACCTGTTTGTTTTGTAGGTACTGTCTATAAAAAAAACACCAGATGACATGCATTGCATAACTTTACTGCATCTGCGTGACACCAAAACAGATCACGCACCACAACTTCATCCTTCAATCTATGCCAATGAATGTATTGATCACGTTCGAGAAGCTTCATCAGATGCTGCATTTCGGTATCAGCTCCTCTTATTGAAGAATGATATGCACTTCTTGCAATGTAAATTTTCTTTATCGTGGTGCAACTGTTGGCATTGTGTTCCTTCAACGTTAGCAAGATGTTTTTTGGTTTCACCATCGACTTTGTCATATCAGCAATAATTTTCATTTCATCCTTAGTCAATCGCCCAGCGTATGGATGTCCAACTAAGGACTTGGCCAATTCATGATTGTGAATCCCACAGATCAACCTCACCATCCAACCTTTCCCTTCATGCACTAGTTTTGCACGAAGCCTAAAGGGACAACCACATTTCCTACTCCCAGTGTCTTTTCTAACGAATTCTTTATTCTTACACTTGTACGTACCACTCCTTTCACACCCAATTAAGACAAATGAACTTCTTCCTCTGCTACCGGTATCTATGTCAGACCTCATAATCACTGCAACAAATCCATTTTCATAGGCAACTGTTCGAGCCCATTGCAAAACATCATCTCGAGTACCGAATACCTACAACGCAACCCAAACATATTAATTTTTTTACAAAACATTAATTCAACCAAATGACTCAAATTATCTATGATTACCTGAGACGTATTAAAAGCATTTGAACAATCGACATGTGGTTCATTCATCCCACATTCTTCTTCATTATCATAATCATAATCCATATGAACTTCTTGTGACATCGCATAGTCATACCTCCATTGATCTTCGTTCATCTTAAGGACATATGCATCATACACAAGTACATTCAAATTATCATATAACCACATCCAAAAATTTACTACATATTAACTAACAAACATATTAACAGGACATATGCATCATACACAAGTATATTCAAATTATCATATAACCACATCCACAAATTGACTACATATTAACTAACAAACATATTAACAACTAATACAAATATATTCTAAATTTATAACTACATTATTTACTTAAACTAAACTTAACACTATATTAAACAACTAATAAAACATTTTTTTACTACAACAAAATACAATTATGTTACCTACATCATTTAATATTATACAAAAATTATTATACCTAATTAAACCAATTATATCCACAATTAAAAATACTGATATTATAAATGATAATATTCATATATATATTTTAAAGTAGAATTAAAAAAATTTGTTAATAAACTGACATTCCGGAAGAAGTTCTTCCAGAAGTTACTATGTCTACTTCCGGAAAAAGTTGTTCCGGAACCACTTCTTCCGGAATTGAGAATAGTAACTTCCGAAAGAACTTCTTCCGGAAATTCAACATTCTCATTCCGGAACTACTTCCTCCTGCTGTAAAAAGTAATTCCGGAAATAGTTTTTTACCGTTCATCTTCTCTAAACAACTACCCAGAAAACGCAAAAATAAACTGATAAATGCGTACCTCCGACGAAATATGAACAACAACGACTAAAACAACTTCAAACACAGAACAACTGCTACGCGGGACCACCAAATCGCTTGTTACGGAACTTCTACTTCACGAGACCATCAAAAAAGCTTTTTACGGAAAAGGATAACAATAGCAAGAAGACGGGGATGAAGGTGAAAGCGCACTAAATTTAAAGAAAACAACCTAGGCAAAATTGTCATTACGTATACATTAAATATTATTTTATTTTTAGTTATTATTATAAAATGAAATTTATTTTACTTCACGTTGTTATAAAATTATAATTATTTTTTTTATTATATATTAAGTTTTGTAATACAAATTAAATGTTATCATAATAAATATTTTATATTTTTTTTATAAAATATACGAATTAATTAATTTTTATGATTTAAATTATACTAAATTGTCACACAAATTATTATTTACATTTACATGCGCGTAAAAAAGGAATTATAAATATTAGTCATAATTATGTTCACTAATAATAATTTATGTATAATAATATTATTTATTTTATAACTTAATTTATTTATTAAAATCAAATAATTAGAAAAATACAGCATTTTAAAAAAACCAAAAAAAATAACTTCCGGAACAACCTTCTTCTGGAAGAAGAAGGAAGTATTCCGAAAGACCCTTTTTCCGGAAAACTTCCGGAAGACACTACTTCCGAAACGTTTTCTGGAGTTCTTCTGGAAGTCCACCTTCTTCTTCCGGAAGAAGTGTCTTCCGGAACTTTTCCGGAAAAAGGGTCTTCCGGAAGAATGGTCTTTCGGAAATAGCCTTCGTGGAGGGGCATAATTGTCCATTCACTATTTGCTGGGTGTCCCAGCAATTTTGCTGGGTGCACGTAGCAACTCCCTTCATGAGAACCCTAGGACCTTCTTTAGTAGCTCTAACCCAATCCTCTTGTAGTCTTCTATCCAATATCCTTAGGAGGTAGGATTGCATCACATCTTCTCCATCTATCATCGTCAATCTCAATTTCTTTGTAAAGTTTATTCTTAAACCGATCACTAAGTGTTGTAAAGTTGTCTTTGAAAAGATTAAAAGTTAATAAACAAAATCAAGATAAAACCAACGCATAACTAACTTATTCTTTATCAAATATCACTTGAGATCATTTCAAGGTCCAACGCCTTAACGATTCTCTCCGCTTTTAAAGTTTAAAGGATCGCTTCAAGGTCCAACGCCTTAAAGGATCGTTTCACTTAAAAGCCAATTAATTTTAAGTTGAAATCTAACAAAAATCTTAATCATCAAAATAGATAGTAAATTTCCCTTCACCTTTAATTTATTTATATTTTTCCCCTCTATTTATTTTATTAAGTTTAATGTGATCCATCTATTATTATAAAATTAAAGTTTAATTTGTTCTCCTAATTTTCAAAATAAATGTATTCAATTGAGCTAACGATGTTATTGTTATTTCGAATAAAAGTTATTTGGTTGAATTTGGTCTATCTATTATTAAAAAAATTTAATTTTATCTCTTAATATTTAAAATTGATGCATTTTGGTTCTTTATGTACAATTGAGCTAAATGATTTAGAATCACCACTATTTTTAATTTTATATTATTAACTGTTAAAAATTTACTAAAAAATAAAAAAAAATATAATGACAATTTTTAACCCTCATAATAATAATAAAATTATTAAAAATAATGAAGTAATAAAATCTTGTAATTTAAATATAACGACAGCTCAAAATCATCATTGTATAAGAAAATAAATATTTTAGAATAGATAATTATTTATACTATTATTTACTAAAATAATAAGTTTATTTTAGTAAATTAACAAAATTTAAAATCACAATTTTATTTTACTTATATAATAAAATTATAATAATTTAATATTTTAATGATTATTATATTATAATAACTATTTAATAAATGATATTTTTATTTTATTTTTCAGCTTTTACATATAACTGTTATGTATTGCTATGATTGTCTCTTAGTTCATATCTTATGACTTTGAACAATCAGTTTATCAATAGAATTCTTTTTTCGGTGAAAAGAATGTTAAATATAACATAATATTACTATATAAAATTTAAGTATTAATAATAATAATACAATAAGTATAACATGAAAATTAATATTAATTATTTTTTATATTTAATAATATAATATTCTTTAATTTTAATGTTTAATATTGAATAAAATAAAATTATATATTTTATTAGTTATCATAAAATCATAATTTTTTATATTTTATATTTTTTATGTAATTTTTTTATCAATGTGGAAGTTCATACTGCCAATATACATTTTAATTTTTTATAATGTTTTAAAATTTTAATATAAAATTTAAATAGTGATGTTTAAAAAGGTCGACATTTGCAATTGCCACTGTTCATAAGAGTTTAATTTTAAAGGAAAGGATGGAAGGATCGAATTGCATCCATGGTTATCAAATTCTTGACTTAACTTGTTAATTCGTATGAGTTTACAAGTTCACTTATTCTTTGTGAGTTGATTCTTGAGTAAACTCTTTTTTTAGTAGACTCTATAATATCTAAGTAAACTCGATAGACTCTCGAGTTTACTATCAAGTCAATGAGTCAGCAAGTTAAAAAAATTAGATCAAAATATAAGTCATTTTGGGTTGTTTTCTGTCTATTTAGTGTTCAACATACCTTCACTTAGTGTGTTATTCTCAAATACAAAAATTGTTACCTTTAATAACATCAAACTCTTGTTATCTAATAACATGAAATCCTCGATGGGAATGATTTACCACTACTATAACATCTGCAAGTTATTATCTAGTAGTAATGTATTACTAGACTTGGTTATTTAAGTATTGTGAAATTTATGATTTACTATTTTACTTTATTATATTGTTGAAATGTTTAATTGGTATGTTATTTATAAATATGTTGTTACTATTTTTATATAAAGTGAACTCTTACAAGTTTACAAGTTGAGTCCACCAGTCAAGTCTATGGAGCTCTCACAAATCTACGTAAACTCTTGAGTTTGATAACCTTGATTGCATCGATTTCAAAAGTTAAAGATTACAATAAATTTTTAATAATAAAAGAATTAAATTAAACTACATAAATAAAGAAAACAAAAGTATAGTTTAGGTTTTTATTTGGAGATTCATATCAAAATTCTAAGGATGAATTCAAGTCTCCCTTCAGGTGCAAACACTATAAAATCTTTTATTGGTTAAGTTTGTCTCAACAATTTATATAAGGGATCATTAATTTAGGGGTGTGAAAAAAAATTAATTCGGATCAAATTGCGTTGTAATCAAACCTAAATTGAACTAATTTTTACTTGAATTAGTTTAGGAAAAAAAAGTGCATTGCTTTACAAAATCAATTCGATTAACCAAATTGTTTTTGTAAAATCGGTTCAGTTAAGGTTTTTACCTGAATATTTTTTATTTAGGGATTAGAATCAATTTTTTGAAAGCAGTTCAATTTTGAACCAATTTCTAAACCAGTTAAACTATTTAGGTATAAAATCAAATCGGTTAAAATAGTTCAGTTCAATTTTTTTACCAAACTAATTTTTTCACACCCCTATTTCAATAAGATTCATTCCATATAGAAAGCCATAGGAATGATAATGGAGACTCGTGGACCATAGAAACGTATGTGGTTGGATTATGGAAGCCTTTCACATAGAAAGTCATAGGAATGAGATATTGGTTATGATAGAGCTTTCCCTTCCCATGTCCTACCATACTTTTGTTAGATATTAGACCGTGTAGATATCATTTTTTTTATAATCATGTTATTGGTATCAAATATCCACCAAATTTAATGTAAATATCATATATAACATAACATGTTAATATATTGTTTCACGTGTTACTAATTTGACCTTGCTCTTTGTGTTGGGTACTTCAACCCCCTTTTAGCTTCAATTCTTTCATATATTGAATCTTTTCGTCTTCTGGATTGTTTCCTTATGAACTCAATAGACTGATATTTTGTATGTTACCTAGTGTCTCTAGCAACCCACTTCTAAAATTAAATATCTTGTGGTATAAACATCGTGTTTTACAAGAATTACTTAAATTTGTAGCTACACACAACATTTGGTAAAATTCAAAGATATAAAATTAAAAATAAAGAGTTTTTTTAAGTAGTCCAAATTGGTGGGAGGAAAACACTCAACACAATAACACAAACTCAATAATAGAGCAATAAGCAACGAAAATTAAATTTCCCTAAACTTGCAAGAATTTTCAAGGAGCACCAACAATAAAACAAAAATAAAACCACAAAAATAACACAAGAGACACAATGCTTAACATGGAAAATTCCTCAAAGTAAGGGTAAAAATCACAGGTTGTCAAGACCAATGAAATAATCCACTATGATCAACAAAGGGTACTAGAAGGTCTCCAAGGAGTGTACAAAAGGTGCTTACAATCAGCCAAAGCAAACAAAGTGTAACATCCCATTTTTCGTAAAATAAATTAAAAAGGTTTTCTATTTAAAAATAAATAAAGTTTTAAAAAAAATGATGATGTTTTTATAATTAAAATAATGGTTTGAAGGAAAATAAAAAAAAAGATATTTTATTTATTCATTTGAGATGAAATAAAATAGAGTTCTTATTTATAAAATAATAATAAAAAATGGAGTAAATAATAGGCTGATAGTATCATTGCTATAAATAGAAACACATTAGGTCAATTTTCAGACTGACGATATGTCTCCATGCTTCCTCTTCCTCTCAATTTCATTTTTCCTTCTTCCTCTCCCAAAACCCTCTCTTTTTCCCACATACACCCAAACATGTCTCAATAAAATAACGATATTGGACTCATTAACCGTTGGATCGTTGTGAAAACTAAGCACCAGGTTCAGAACTCATCTTCGAACATTCTCACCATCACAATTCATTTTTCCTTCTTCCTCTCCCAAAACCCTCTTTTTTTCCCACATACACCCAAACATGTCTCAGTAAAATAACGATATTGGACTCGTTAATCGTTGGATCGTTGTGAAAACTGAGTACCAGGTTCAAAACTCATCTTCGAACATTCTCACCATCACAATTTGTGAAACAATGTCTAAGATGAAAGAAATTCCCTTCGCATCGTAGCTTTCTTTTTCCCGTATATACCCAAATCTATTCCAGTAAAACTACAATCTCAGACTCGTTAATTGTTGGATCGTCGTGAAATTTGGACACCAGGTTCTAAATTCATTTGCACACATCTTCACCGTCAGGATTTTCAAATTAATATCTGTGGATGGAGAAATACTCATTGCACGCAGACAGTGGAATAAAGGCTTCAATCCTTCTCCTTCTCTCTAACGCTTGGAAACCCTAGTAGAGCAACCAGAGGAAAAGCTTGAGAAATCTTAGGAAACTACTAGAGATGCCGCTATCACTTCTGGAATACACACATTAGCTCGCTTAGAGGTAAGAGATGAGTTTATCGCAATTGGGGGTTAGAATGAACATGTGTAGGGATCCTTAGATGATTAAATCGGGGTTTGTTTTGAGATGTTGTATGTATTGAGTTGTGAACTATGAATTGTGCAATCAGACAATTGTAAGACCCTTTAAGGGTGACGAGTTTTTGCGCGACGATTATTGTGATGAGATCTACTGTGGGAACCCGACAAGTTGAATCACTTTGAGTAGTTGTGTGTATTGCATAGTTCATAGGTAAGATGTATATGATTCATGAGGTGTGATAACATGCTACCTTGAGATTATACTATTGTGATTGAGACTGAGTGTATGTGATAAATTGAGTATGTATTGACTTATAATATATATGTGCATTGAGATGTTGTGTGCGTTGAGTTGTGAGCTATAAATCGTATAATCACACGACTATAAGACCCTTTAAGGGTGACGAGTTAATGCGCGACGAGTATTCTGATGGGAACCATTGTGGGGACTCGATGAGTTTAATCACAAGCGCGATGAGATAAAATTATATTAAGAACAATTCAGGATTCGTGTGTTTTGTACAATTCATAAATAGAGTTGTGTGCTAAAATGTTTTTTGGGTTGAATCTAAATCAGGAGGGAGAGACCCTGACAGACTCTTTAGAGTCTAGGCCTTGGGGGTAAATACACCCGATTTGTGTGCTCATTTAAGTTTGTGTTGATCCCACATGATTGGAGCATTCTTGTAAAACAACATGACCATGACTAGTCTCCCTATGATTTTACCTAGTGAGAGTGACCCGACTTATTAGTGTGTGGTTTGTCTTGTCATGTACTCCTAGGCGCTCAACGAGATTTTTTACTGACATGGTACCACATTGCATATAGGATTGAGTCTTAGTGTATCTGACTATCTGTTTCATAATGTTTGTGTATTGATCGATATTGATTGATTTAATGATATTGTGTTTTGATCCTTGAGTACGTGAATGATGTGAAAATGAATGAGACATGTTGTGTTGTGATATGATGTTATGCGACAAAGTGGTGGAATGATGTGAATTATGTTTAAGTAAGTTGTATTTCGTTTATATGATATGTATATTTAAATGTTGTCTTATTTCTCTCTATTAGTTAAGAATATGATAATTCATTTCCCGTGTGTTGTTTGTGTTTGGATCCTGTGATGATCTCAAACTTTGTGTTCGTGGAAGCAGATGACTAAGTGAATTGTTTTAAGGAACCTTGTGTTGAAGGACGTCGGGGCACAATGCTCTGATAGGATGTGATATTGGAGCATGAGTTTTGTTTAATTACATGATGTTTTTTAACCAAAAATGTTTCTGACAAGTTTTATTTGGTAACAGTAAACTGAATGTGAGCCTTTTACCCTTTTGAAATGCTTTTATTTAAATATGTTTTAAAAACTTTTAAATAATTCTAATTTCTTATTCCTTTTAATATTAGTACATATATGTGTGGGGTAGAGGGTGTCACACAAAGCACCAATGCTCACAAACAAGAAACAAGAAGATGAAAAATCCCAATTGTAGAATAGAAATTTGTGAAGCACTTATCTCCCTCTCTAGACTTCGTTTTGACGGCTTTTTTACCAATCGGGGATAAAAAAATTTGGAATTTTCCATTCGGGGGTATATTTTAAAAAATTAACCAAAATGGGATAAGTCGTAACAGGTGTTATGACTTCTAATTCAAAAGTTGTAACACCTGTTACGACTTTTTAATTTTTTTATTTTTTTAACTGAAGTCGTAAAAATATTTACGACTTCAATGTAAATATATTTTTTTATGAATTTAAAGTTGTATTTTCTTAAAAAAAAAAAAACCAAAGTCGTATTTTGTTTTACGACTTTAAAGTCGTAAAACTATTTTATTTTATTTTTTAAATTTTTTAAGGTATACGACTTCAAAGTCGTAACCTACTTTTTTTATTAAAAAAACGTTGTTATACTATTTGCAGTCTATTTTTAATTTGTTAACCTACTTTTTTTCATAAATTTTTTTTATGAATTTAATAATGTTTACGATTTTATTTTTTAAAAATAAAAAAGTTAAAAAAATATATTTAAATATATAATAAATAATATGAAGTTGATTTTATTAGTATATTTTTTGTGATTTTATTTGATATGTTATTATTTTATTTTAATGTTTAATTATTTAAAACATCTTATATATATTTTTATTATAGTTTACTTTAAATGTTTTTTTATTTAAAGTTTAAATAATCTATCAATAAAAATTAAAAACAACATAATTAATACATTAATATAAAACGCACAATACAAATGAAAGAAAAATATAGAAATTACAAGCTATTTTTTTCATGTACCTGTTTGTATGGACAGTTACTCCGATTATGTCCTTCAGTTCTACATAATGAGTATTTCTTAGGCCTATTTGGAATTGGTTCATCCATCTCATTATGTATTCGAGTAGTGGCTGACCTGCTTGATGTCTGTCGTTGTTTCGAAGGATCAGACATAAAATGCGGACCTAAATATTGAGGCCATGTGTCTTCACTTCCAAGGGAATGAAAATGATGTTGATAAACTTTAAAAATATTTTCCAACTTGTATATACGATCAACAAAGTCATCATAATTTAAATTGCAAAAAGCACATGCTATAATTGCATGCGAGCAAGGTAGTCGAAGTGCTTGAAATTGTCCACAATGACACAACCATTCATTCAATTTGACAGTGCATGCCATTGTTCGTCGACCAAGTTGCGTATTTGCAATTTCTTGAACCTCGAACTCCCCTGTTTCTTGAACATACATGCGAACATAATGCGAGATAGCAATGTGTTGATTTTCTTGCATCATGACATATACATCTTCAGAGTACCTATGCCCTGCCTTCATCATATTCATGATTTTGATGTTGTTAGTGACAAATGAATCATTTATTTTATTAAATGTTTCATTGACTAAGGCAGTAATAGGTAATGCTCAGGCTCCTTTCAAAACAGAATTCATACATTCAACAAGGTTGGTAGTCATATGGTCATACCGTTTTCCTTCATCGTAGGTTTGAGTCCATTTACTCTTAGGAATTTGATCCAACCAATTTGCTACTTGTGGAAACTCTGCTCGCATAGCAAGCAACTTAGCCTCAAATCATGGTTTCCTCATCTCATACCCTGTGCGAAAAGATAGAATAATGAGTAACAAATTTAGTTAACATGTAATAAAGCAAGAATATGATGCATGAAATAGGAAGAAACATACCCATATTGATGACTTGTTTTTTTAAGTCAACATTTTAAAAATGTTTGTTAAAATTTGATGCAATGTGGCGAATGCAATACACAGACGAAACATCTGGTCCATTCCAGCCAACGCGTTCGGATTGTAAAACTGCTAGCAAATCGGTTCCCTTGTCTGATGTAATACACAAATTTGGTTGCGGAGTAACATATCTTCGCAAATAATGCAAGAACCACATCCAAGCTTCTTTAGTCTCACTCTCAACAATTGCAAAAGCAAGTGGAAAATTATTCCTACTACCATCTTGTCCGATGGCAGTCAACAAAGTACCATGGTATTTGCTAGTTAAAAATGTCTCATCTACTTGCACAGGTGGCTTGCAATATTTGAAGCCTTCAATGCATGGATTAAACGCCCAAAATACACGGTTAAGAATCACCCTAGGAGGGTTATTGTCACCTTCCTCCATTGAAGATGAAGTTTTGTATTTTACTATGGTACCTGGTACAAAGTGTTGAGCAGCTGTTAACCATATAGGCAGGTAACTGTATGATTGTTCCCAACTTCCAAATGCCATTTCAAGAGCTTTTTGTTTAGCTATCCATGTTTTTTTGTATGAAACAGTGTAATGAAACCGTTGATGCATGTCTATAATCAAGGTTTTGATTTTGATACCCGGATTTTTTTCACTAAATGAACAATATTATGGGCAATTACAGAAGAATCTAACCTAACACGATCTTGTGATATGGTAGAATTTGTGCATGTGTGAATACCGTTTAATTTCTTCAACTCCCACCTTTTGCGTATTTTGTTGAACTATACTCTCGCCCTCCAATAACATCCATTACCATATTGATTACACATAACAACGTACTTGTCACTCTTGTTCTCGACCACATCAAAATTAAATGAATGCATAAAATGGAATTGTTTAATGGCATTCATAGCGACTTGTTTTGATTCAAATGTCAACCATTCATAAAGGTCATTTGTACTAACACTCGCTGTCCTTTGATAAGGATTTAAGTACTATTGATTTTCAGAAAGTTGGCTACTAATAGTTTCAAAATATGAATATGACTCACTTTGATTGGTTGGTTCACCATGTTCGTCAAATTCATGTTGTTGCTTTTCATCACGGAAGTCACTAACATTATCTCTTATTATGGGTTCCTCAGTAGCCATTTGTAAAAAAAATTATTGATTAGTAAGGAATCATTGGATTATATGTAACGTAAAAAATTAAAATCTTTTTAAATACCTTTTTCGTGTATGTAACACTAAAAAAATTATGTCAGTATGACTCTAAGAAACACGTCAAAATTAGAGAACTAAGCTGATTATTTGGATGCAACAGATGCACCGAAGTGAGAATGAACCCTCCTTTTATAGGTTTCACGGAAGTGAAGAGTGTAATAATAATTTGTCTAACTAATATTCTAAAACACAAAATAATAACTAAACCGTAAATTAATAATAACTAAACACTATTATTCTAAAACATAAAATAATAATTTAACAAAATTAATTTATCATCTATAATAATTTATATAACTAAACCGTAAATTAATAATAACTAAACACTAATATTCTAAAACACAAAATAATAATTTAACAAAATTAATTTAACATGTATAATAATTTATCTAACTAAATCATAAATTAATAATAACTAAACACTAATATTCTAAAACACAAAATAATAATTTAACAAAATTAATTTAACATGTATAATAAATTATCTAACTAGATCGTAAATTAATAATAATTAAACACTAATATTCTAAAACATTAAATAATAATTTATCAAAATTAATTTATCATCTATAATAATATATGTAACTAAACCGTAAATTAATAATAACTAAACACTAATATTCTAAAATACAAAATAATGATTTAACAAAATTAATTTAACATGTACAATAATATATCAAACTAAACCGTAAATTAATAATAACTAAACACTAATATTCTAAAACACAAAATAATAATTTACCAAAATTAATTTAACACTAAACCATAAATTAATAATAACTAAGTGATATTAAAAATGCAAAACTAATTAATAGTGAAGTCGTGTGGTATTCCACGACTTCAACAATTCAGCAATTGCCTCGTGAATTAATAGTGAAGTCGTACTCCAAAGTAAAAAGTATAAAATAAACAACAAAAAAAATCAGAAAATTGAAAGGCCATTAAGTCACTTGTGCAGCACAAAAAACAACAAAGAAAAAGCAAAAAACAGGTCCTTAAAAACAGCATGCACAGTGTATTGTTCAGTCATGTTAATGCAGTGTATTGTTCACTCATGTTGCAGCACTTACATAGCAAAAAACAACAGGCAAGGGAATAGCTTTAGAACCCGTGAAGGTTGCACATGCATGAATAGAATAATAGTAGTCATGAAACATGCTTACAGGATTTCAAACTTGCAATAATTAACACGTACAGTTGTTTCATGGTTGTACTTTGGTGTATTTGGATAAAAGTAGTCATGAAGTTGAAAAATATTTTAGAAAATTAGTGTTATATGCCGCTTCAACATTTAGAAGTTGAAAATATTTTTGAATATTTTTCTGGTCAGAATAATCATACCATTTTTTTAAACTTTGATTAGGTGTATAGTTTTTCAATTATATTGTCTTTAATTATGAATTGAAAATTTAACTACAAAAATATTTATTTTTGTAAAAATTATTTTTGTACTTAAAAATGATTACACAAATGCTAATATATAAATACATGACCTGCAACATCTATACATTTTTTTTTCTTTTTAAAATCACGCCTAGCTTTGGTCCTTTAATTAAATAAATTAAATTGATATTTTTAACTTTAATTAATAAAATAAATAAATTTTTAGGTTGTTCAGAAGAGGTTATAGATACAATTAATTAACTTGAATAATCAAATGTTGTTATCATTGTTATATATACTTTATTGATAAAGTTTTATTATATCATCATAAAATCATATATTTATTAATTTATATAAAACTTACAAATTAGATTTATTCATTTATTTAAAAATATTTAATTGCTTAATTTTAAGTCAAATAAAAATCACTCACAAAGTGTGTACTTAAGGGAATCCAACTTTTATGATTTATGATAGACAATGGACAATTTATGATAGCATGGGAATCTTGCAGCTGCTACCAGCAACCTACATGGTGAAATGATTTATCATAGAATGGAATCTTGACAGAAAGAAATAAAGTAATCAAATTAAACTTATTTTGTACAAATGATTTATCATAGCACCTACCAACTTCATTGTGTATATTAGACTTCAAAAATTGTTGAGCACGGACCACCCTCCTTTCATACCTCCCCCCTTTCATTTTTCCTCATTCTTATTTTCATCCTTGTATCCATTTACCAATGGCATATGCACAACCCGGACTAGTTGATTGTTCGTTGTTGCCCTTACAAGACAATCATATTTCAAATCAAGTGTGGGAAGGCCAAGAGAGAATCATCCGTCCGAGGTATACTTCTGTTTGAGCTTTTACCCACTTGGATCAAATAGAAAAGCTTTAATCAATTTAGCTGGTTTCGGACATATTATAAATGTTGGAAAAGTTTATATTAACCAGCATTTGGTTAGTGCGTTGGTTGAACGTTGGAGAACGGAGACACACATATTTCATTTTTCACATGGAGAGGCAACCATTACTTTACAGGATGTGGTCCTATAGTTGGGCTTGAAGATTGATGAATTGTCGGTAACCGGTTTCATCACCGACAATGTACGTGTTGCTTGTCAGACATTACTCGGGGAAACTCCACCTGATAAGTATGTAAAAGGTAAAATGATTTACCTAACTTGGTTGCGGCAAAATTTTCAACAACTTTCCGTTGATGCTGATGATGTTGTCATTGCACAACATGCTAGAGCTCATATGATGATGATTATATGCGGTTGTTTGATGCTAGACACATCAGGTGCAAGAGTTCATTTTATGAATCTTCTTTTATTATCAAATTTAATCGAGGCAAGTCATTATAGTTAGGATGCAACAGTATTAGCATCCCTTTTCCAAGCTCTAGATCGGGCTGTGAAGCCAAACCAAATAGAAATCGGTGGATGTTTGTTGTTGTTATAGTCATGGGCGTAGGACCGCATTAAATGTATTACCCCAAAGATAGATCACCTATCCATGGAAGAAGTACAAGAAGGACTCAAATTTCCTCTTGCACGAAGGTGGTCTCGTCCAAGGACCAAACCAAATATTGCCACCAATTCAGTGAGATTGATACGCATCATATTTGATAAACTACATATTAATGAGGTTCATTTTTGAATTTTCATGAATTAACTATTTTTTTCGGTTTCCTATTCCATTATAAATATGTTACAATAATAATGTATGTGTTGCAGTTCTTGTAGACTCCTTATGACACACCAGAAATAAGACCATTAATTAATGATGTAGAGGTATCAATGATTGTTCGGGCAAAAGTCTCTCTCATATGTTTTGCAATTGTCGAATGGCATACAATAGACAGGGTCATGAGACAATTTGGACTGCGACAAATTATTCCAGATGACCCACCAAACCTAGATCAAATCCATGACATAGATATGATAGGGAGAACAGATATTTTTTGGCCTCACCATCATCGTCACTGGATTCTCAAATGAAATCATTGGAATAATTATATTGTTCATGGTGAAATGGACCAAGGTCTTTAACATGAAAATTCAGAATACATGCAATGGTATATACATCGAACTAGACGATATATTTCGCGTGAAAGAACAGTATCTACAGAGGTTGTAAATCTACTTTACAATTTTAATCATTCTTGATATTATTATTCATTGTTATTTCTAACTTTATAAATATAATTCGAATCACAGTATTATCCTGGTCATTACCAACATCAATCATATGCGGAACCTAATGTACCTCCAGTGCATGTTCCTGGATTTATGTCCCAACATCATCCATCACAAGCATAATATCAATCAACAAGTTTTTCTGGTCATGCGTCTCAAGGATGTCAACAATGTTTTCCACCACTGGGGTTCTCATCATATATACCTCAATACTCATTTCAAGTCCCTTCTACCTCAAATGTTTTTTATGCCTCCTTACAAATGTTTGTCACCACATTCAACACTCTACCATCTGCATATAATCTTGCACCATCGAGTTTTTGTTATCGTCCATAATTACCTACTCAAATAAGTGACATGAGTCAAGAAGATGAAGACGACGATGAGGATAACAATAATAACGACGATGACGATGATGATGGTGATGGTGTTGATGATGATGACAACAATGGTCATCATGTTCCTCAACAACAACGGACAATTACACGTCAGCATCTTAGAACAAGAAGAGGTAGAGGCCATAGACCAAGAGGACAACAAACATAGACAAATCCACTCCAACAAGATGAGAAACCCAGACGCATATCTAGAAGACCTCGTTGTGGGACATCGTCTCATTATTAGTTTAACAAATATGTAATTTTTATTTAAATATAATCAATTTTTAATTTAAAGTCTTTCAATTTTTTTATTGATAGATTATTTAAGCTTTAAATAAAAAACATTTAAAGTAAACTTTATTAAAAATATATATAACATGTTTTAAATAATTAAACATTAAAATAAAATAATAACATATCAAATAAAATCACAAAAAATATACTAATTAAACAACTTCACATTATTTATTATATATTTAAATATATTTTTTTTAAAAATTTTTTATTTTAAAAAAATAAAATTGTAAACATTATTAAATTCAAAAAAACAAATTTACGAAAAAAAGTAGGTTAACAAATTAAAAACAAGCTGCAAATAGTAAAACAACGTTTCCTTTTAAAAAAAAGCAAGTTACGACTTTGAAGTCGTATACCTTAGAAAAATTTTAAAAAATAAAATAAAATAGTTTTACGACTTTAAAGTCGGAAAATAAAATACGAATTTGGTTTTATTTTTTTAAAAAAATAAATATGAATTTAAAGTTGTAAAAAAATATATATTTACACTGAAGTCGTAAATATTTTTACGTAAATATTTTTATGACTTCAGTTAAAAAAATTAAAAAATTAAAAAGTTGTAACAGGTTTTACGACTTCTGACTCAGAAGTCGTAACACCTGTTACGACTTACCCCATTTTGGTAATTTTTTAAAATATACCCTCGAATGGAAAATTCCAAATTTTTTTACCCCCAATTGGTAAAAAAAGCCCGCTTTGATGATCCAGTTGGACAAAATGAAATTTCACGTGTGTTGAACTTGTTGTTTGAAAATCAACCTGATCCAACATTAAACAAGTCTATAGTTGCAATCCAAAAAGTGGTCGTTTGGTGGTGTGTGAAAAACACAATGGGTTTTCTTTCTCTCTTTTCTTTTGGTGTTTGCTGTTGTATATTTCACTCTAATGAAAATCACTTTTCTCCCTAATTTGATCCCTCTCCACTAGGCTTAATAAGACATAATGGGCCACCATATTTGGTATTTTCTCTACATAGGAAGGGAGCCCAAATCCAACAAATCTCCCCCTCATGACTATGTGGAAGTGACTGTCAAACTGGTGATCTCACAAGTTTCAAATTTTCCTCTCGATAATTCCTTAGTCATCATATCAGCATCATTATCATCTATATGAATTTTGGCCTGTTCATCCAACTTAGCATCCAAAGAATCTCGTATCCAATGATACCTCACATCAATATGCTTGGACCTTGAATGAAAAGTTGGATTCTTACCAAGATGAATAACACTCTGACTATACACAAATAGTAGATATTTCTCTTGAACTAAACCAAGCTCCTACAAGATTTTCTTCACTGATAGAAACTCCTTGCATGCTTCAGTAATGACAATGAACTCTACCTCGATAGTACACAAAGCTACACACTTATGAATCCCAGTGATAATGACTATTAAATCGATTCAAAACAAATAAAACTAGGAAATTCTGCAATATAAGATTAACCAAGGTCGATTCAAAGATATGATTCAATATGGTTCTGACTTTAATTCACTTATAAATAGTAAGAGGAATTTCAACGAATAGTTTGTAGGCACTGGAAAGAAATGCGAAAACATAGAATAAAAATGAAAAATCTAAACTGAACAGAGCTTTAGTTGCAAAACACAAACATAATTGCACAAATAGGTTGTAAAAAAAATTCAAGATCATCAATCCAATCCACCAAACCAATGAAAATCAAATTACCATAGTTCTGTAGAGAATGATCAAGTTGTGAAGGTTCAATCAATGTCATTAGAGTTAGTTCAATTGAATTAATCCCAAAATTCATTGAGATCGCAAATTAGGTTGGAATATCATCCAAACAATCTATGGTTAAAGTCGAAATTAAAAAATGAATACCTAAATTATTTTGTTTTCAATCCTAAGCATATTCATAATCATGAAAATCGAAAATAGGATTGAAGAAAAAGTTGAACATTAACACGGATTAGAAATACTAAACCAGAACTCAAATTCAGCCTTGCTTGGAGTGGATCCTTGGATTGATTGAGTGTTTAGCCTTCCATGATCATCACCAGTGGAAAAGCCACAAATTTTGTGCAAGAAAAAGGAAGAACATAAGTGAAAAGAGGAAGAAGAACGAATAACAGTTGAGAGAAAAAGAGAGAAAAAATTTTGATCCTAAAGCTTGCACAACAGGTAACTAAATCTGTTTTTTGTACAAAATGAAGGAACTAACTAACTTCTACTAATATATACAATTACTACTTAGAAGGAAGGGATGAATCTTGATTAGGCCCATCTAATCTATCTAATTAAACTAATTACACAAAGCAAAGCCCAATTATTTAAGTGCAGAGGTTTTGACTTCTAAGCCTAATTTGACCATCGAAATGATAGAATTGGCCCAAGTTTTTTTTTAACAAAATTGAAGATCTTTTTCTTAGCTTTCCATGGACTATTCATATGCTCCGTGTGGAGTTTTGTAGTATCCTATAGGCCCTGCACAAGGAAAATAGGTCAAGTAAGCACAAAAATAAAAAAATAAGCCACAATTATCAATTAAGCTCAATCATTTGCTTAAGAAGAAAAAATTGAATTAAGGTGGGAAAATGGGAGTCAAAGAGAAGTAAAAAAAAGTTAAGAGGAATAGAAAAATACTAAACTACAAATGATCAATCACCTAGACTACCAAGCCACGACTCCCCTTACAAATTTAATCAAATAGCTCGAAGAAAACTTTTAGTTCTGTTTGACAAAAATCTACTGACTGTACCAACATCATGTGCTATATATGGTTTTGTGCACATCATTGCATACATCAAACTACCCACCACAGATGCATAAGGAACACATTACATATCTAATTTCTCAACTTCATTTGATGGACTCTGTATAGAACTCAACTTAAAATGAGCAACGAGAGGAGTGCTTACCTTCTTGGCCTTTTCCATTTGAAATCTCTACAACGTGATGAGTTTTTGCTTAACTCAAGGTCTTGAGCTTCTTAATTTGGTGTGATTGAACTGAAAAAAAAATACTACAAGAAGGAGGATTAAATTGGAGTTTTGCAAACTTTTAAATCTTTTTGAAAGATAACAAGTTTCTAATATAAATTCACAATGAAAATTGTTTTGTGCTGAGAACAAAAATGGATGCAATTCTAAAAAAAGAGTTCTTTTATACTTCAAAGTTCTTGTTTAAAAAAGATTGTTTGAAAAGACTTTGACAAAATAAGGGTTTCAAGTGTTCTTTTGAAAACTAAGGATTTACAAATATTTTTTTAAGAAAAATATTCTTATTTAGAAATTTAATTTTAAAATATTTTTTAAGGTCTTGCATACATCAGTTTTAGGGATTAGTCGCTCGGGAGAGGGTAATTTCTAATAGAACTTAATAAAATCATTGCTAGACATAGAGTGATTGCATTATGCCCATGCATCAAAGCAAACATCTAGAATTAGAACTTCATGCATTTTATCTATTGAATCTTTGCAAAAACATTTAAGAGATAGATAAGTAAGATAGGCTTGTCATCGTGAGGAATCAGGGGCAAGTATTCCAATAGATGTTGGTAGGAAAAATTCACCAAATTGATAGAGAAAAATCTAAAATCATACATCTTAGGCAAATAAGGCATGTTAGGACCCAACATCATTGCATTTTGATTCCATCTTTTCACATTTAAATTGTTATTTGTTTTTCCTGTTATCTTTTTTCTTTGTCTTACTCCAAATTTCACACTTACATTTTTTTGTCTTTGTCTTCTTCTCTTTCTTTTCATTGCTTAATAATTGGGTTTGCATCACCTAATTACAACCAAAGTCCTTGTGGATTCGATACTTGGACTTCCATTTTAATCTTTACTACTTGTGATAAAATTGGTATAGTTGCCAATCTGTTAACAACAAACATGCATGTAAACATAGAGAACAGGTAATCAGAAATATATCATAAAAGAGCTCAGAGTGTCAGTAAAAGATACATAAGGTAAATTACACTTAATGATCATCAATAACAATAATGTCCCTATTTTCAACATGTTCTATAAATGTCTTGGACAATAATTCCTTTGTCAAAGGGTTAGCTATCATAAGGTTTGTGCTAATATGTTCTATTGACACTCTTTGTTTCTAAACTTCTTTCACGACAAAGTACTTCAATTCCATATGCTTAGCACCCTTAGAGTACTTGTCGTTCTTAGAGAAAAATACTGCTGCGAAGTTATCACAATACATTTTTAGCGGCCTAGCAATACTATCGATAATTCTAAGCCTTGAGATAAAGTTTCGCGGCCAATTAGTCTGAATTGTAGCCTCAAAACACGCTACAAATTCAGCTTCCATGGTAGACGTAGCAACAACTGATTGTTTTGCACTCTTCCACGATACTGCTCCTCCGGCTAAGAGAAATACAAAGCCAAGAGTGGATTTTCTTGTATCAACACATTCATCAAAGTCTGAGTTTGAATATTCACTCACCTCAAGGTGATCAGACCTCCTATACGTAAGCATGTGATCTTTTGTTCCCTGTAAGTATCTCAGAACTTTCTTTGCAGTTTTCCAATGTTCCATTCCTGGATTACTTTGATATCTTCCTAACATTCCAGCTGCAAAGTTATGTCTAGTCGAGTACAGATCTGAGCATACATAATACTCCCAACAACTGAAGCATATAGAATTGCTTTCATTTGTTTTTGTTCCAGATCATTTCTAGGACATTGTGCAAGACTAAATTTGTCTCCTTTCTGAATTGGAATGGAAGATGCTGAACATTTTTCCATCCTAAATCTCTAGTACTTTATTGATATATGCTTTCTAAGACAAGCTTAACAATTCTTGTGATCTATTTCAGAATATTTCTATCCCTATCACATAGCTTGCCTCACCCATATCCTTCATTTCAAAGTTACTAGAAAGAAACTGCTTAGTCTCATGAAGAAGACGAAGATCATTAGTTGCAAGCAATATATCATCAACATACAAGATTAGAAAAATAACCTCACTCCCATTGACCTTCAAATATATACAACGATCAACAATATTTTTCTTAAATCCAAAGGAAATAATGGTATCATTAAACTTCAAATACCATTGGCGGGAAGCTTGCTTAAGATCCTATATTGATTTCTTTAATTTGCTCACATGTGTTCCTTTCCTTCAACTAAGAACCCCATTGGTTGGTCCTTATAAACATTCTCCTCTAAATCTCCATTAAGAAAGGCAGTTTTCACATCCATCTGATGTAGCTCCAAGTCATAATGGACTAATAATGCCATGATAATCCTGAAAGAATCCTTTCATGAGACTGGTGAAAACGTCTCTTTATAATCAATGTAATCTTTTTGAGTAAATCCCTTAGCAACAAGTCTAGCCTTGTAATGTTCAAGGTTGCCATGAAAGTCACGCTTAGTCTTGAAGATCCACTTACAACCAACTCTCTTACAACCCTTTGGTAATTCTACAAGGTCCCAAACATCATTATGTTCCATGGAATTTATCTCTTCTTTCATGGCATTTAACCACTTCTTAGAATTATCACAACTTACAACTTGTGAAAACAAAACTAGATCATTATCATTTATGCTTAAGTCTGTTTTTGTTTCATGTAGGTATACCGCATAGTCATTTGAAATAGATGGTCTCCTTTCTCTTTGAGACCTCCTTGATGCTACTTCTTGTGGTTCTTCCATAATAGGTTCATTATGTATCATGGGCTCATTATTGTATTTTACTTCTTCATCATTGTTTGTAATAATAACTAAAGGAGCAATCACCTTACTACTAGAAGCACAAGCAATTTTCAATGAACCTTGTATTTCCAATTTTGACAACTCTCATACTATGATTAGGATAATAAAACATATACCCATTTGACTTTTCTGGATAACCAATGAAATATCCACTGATTGTTCTTGTATCCATTTTTCTTTCTTGTGGATTATAAATCCTTATTTCTGTCTGACAACCCCAAACATACAGGTGTCTTATACTAGGTGTCCTATTCCTCCACAGTTCAAAAGGTGTCTTTGGAATTGTCTTACTAGGAACCCTATTCAACAAATACATGGCAGCTTTCAAGGCATACATCCACAAAGATACGGGTAAAGTTGAATTATTAACATACTCCTAACCATATCCATTAAAGTTCTATTACGTTTTTCTGATACACCATTTTGTTGTGGTGTACCAGGCATTATGTATTGTGCACAAATGTTACGTTTCTGAAGAAGCTTAGCAAATGGACCTAGGTGTTGCCCAGTTTCATCGTATCTTCCGTAATACTCACCACCTCTATCAGATCTAATAATTTTCACCTTTCTGTCTAATTGTCTTTCTACTTCATTCAAGTAAATTTCTAAGGCATCCACTGCTTGAGATTTCTCATGCAATAAGTAGACATAATCGTGACATGAATAGTCATCAATAAAGGTGATAGAGTATCTTTCCTTTCCGAAAGAACTAACAAAAGGTCTACAAATATCAGTATGCACAATTTCAAGAAGTTGAGTGCTTCTTGTAACTCCTTTCTTTGTATGTTTTGTTTGTTTTCCCTTTATACAATCCACACAAAATATTTAGATCCATAAAATCTAGATCAAAAAGAATTTCATTTTTATTAATTTTTCCATCCTTTGTCTAGAAATGTGACCTAAACGTTTATGCCACAAGAAAGCAGATCGTTCATTCACTAAACTATGTTTAGTTCCAATATTATGATGCAGAGTTAAAATAGTTTCAACATACAAACCATCTAATTTCAATTTATATAAACCATCATAAAGAACACCAGTACCAATGAGATGATTATGCTTAAATAAACTGAAACATCCATTACCAAAATTGAAAAAGTATCTTGTAACATCAAGTTTAGATAATGAAACTAAATTCCTAGATAAACTAGGTACATAAAGAGTTCCCAGTAAATCTAAATGATGTCCAGTGTCGAGTTTTAAACGATAAGTCTCAACTGCTTCCACTGAAGCTTTCACTCTATTCCCTATGAAGACGAACTTCTCATTTGGGCTTATGGTTTAGCATGTAAGGAATCCTTGCATAATGTTAGAAACATGAGTCGTACATCTAGAATCAATCCACCATGTATTATGAGGAACTTCAGTTAAGTTTGATTCAAAACATACAAGAGCATTAAGCTCACATTTCTTTTCGAACCAAGACTTACGCTTTGGGCAATCCTTCTGGAAGTGTCCAAATTTTCCACAAAAATGACAATTATTGCTCTTTGATGCATTCTTCTGGATTTGCACAGGACCGTCATTGATCTTTAATGACCCTTTGCCTTTATCATGCTTCTTCACAAACCTTTTTCCTACTCCTTGATTCCCTTGGTGGCTTACATAATGAACTGAGTGACTTCCTTGATTCTTAATCCTCGTTTCTTCCTGAACTAACATATTGTGCAATTCATGCACATTCCATTTATCTTTCATGGTATTATAGCTCATTTGGAATGAGCCATACTCAGACGGTAATGAGTTTAGAATAAACTGAACAAGAAGGTTCTCATTCACAGCCATTTCCAAGGTTTAAGTCTTGTTACAATGTTTGTCATCTCAATGACAAGTTCATGCATACTACGCGAACCATCAAATTTCATGGTGGTCAGTGTACTCATTAATGTTCCAGCAAGAGACTTATCAGCTGTTTGAGAGCGCTCTCCCACTAACCCCATAAACTCTTTAGCGTTATCGGTCTTAGGGAGAGTTGTCTTAATACTGTCTGCAACAATCATTCTCATGAATATTAGGATGAGTCTGATAGATCTTTCTCAAGCTTTATAACGAGCTTTCTCTTCATTGCTACTAACATAAGTAATAGTAGCAGACTTCTCTTCCAATATAGCAAGATCAAGATCCAAAACACTGATATGAAATTGAACTTACTCATTCCAATTAGAGAAGTTAAGCCCATTAAAAATTGGTATAGATGATACATGAGAGTTCAATGAGTTGAGAACAAGTACTGCATAATAAAACTTCACATAAGCATTTTGGGACATAAAGCACAAGTCATACATATAATTTATTCAGATAACAATCAATGTATATTGATGTTCTCCTTTGGGAAATACACCAACACACAACATACAAACATGATGATGCTAATAAAATTCTTAACATTATTTGCCAATTAAATATGCACCAATTAGTAGTATCTATTTCCTTTGGGTATATAAATAAAACTAATGATATACACAAATCGCCTATAATTATATTCATTAATTATAAGAACAACTAATCAACCTTTGGGCGATCCATAAATGCCTTATAACAATTAATTTCAATTACCCATAAACCAATAATCATATAATTTTGCATCCATTATTTTATGAGTAATTGAAATAATAATTAATTTAGAATTAAATAACCTTATAGACTTGGCCACTTTGGTGATTAACAAATCTATCATATACTTAATTCCAACCAAATATATGGTTTGTACATACTTATTACTATTAACAATTCATAGTCATTTTATTAATTTCATTCCAAGCCAAATAAATACCATAGATTCACATTTTAAGCAACAAAATAATAGAAATTCAATCACATAGCATATACATATTTATTGTTACTGATAATTTTAAAGCATTCACGTTAATTTAATTGCAGGGTATAAACTTTCAATCCTTTAATCACGTTTAAAAATAATTTTTGAAAAAAAAAATCAGCAAGTGTCGCTTTCTTTCTCAAATTAGAATTCAACAACAATAAAATATTACCAATAAAACAATACATGCAGCAAAAAATAAATTTTCTAAATTTCATAATTAGGGTTCATAAAATTTGGAGGAAAATATCATTAATGGATAATCATATAATTTCATAACCAAGATCTTAGATAACACATATTTAATTATTAAGGGTTTCTTAGATTATCAATTATAAGAAATCAATCGGATTTTGAAACCTATGATTCTTACAAATAATAAATAAACAAATAATGCGTATTTTTTTCCATAAAAATGCTTCCTCCTTTGATATCCTTAGAAGAAGAGAAAAACAAGATTTAATTCCCTTGATTATTTTTACTATCTCTCTATGTTATAGATCAGAGGGAGCACTTTTAAGTCACGAAGGAAACCTTTTTCCGGTTAGTGATAGTAACTGCTGGTATAACCACTACTCTTCAAATACAAAAACTTCTCTAATTTAATAAAATTTAATTATTAATTATTTATTTATTAGTAGAGTTATCCGTGTCTCTCGCGAGAAATTAATTCTAACATCTCTCATGATTTTAGCAACTGTTTTTAATTTTCCTTTTCCAAGCGACTGAATGGCTTTTTCTCTCATTTCATTTATCTGGATTGTGTTTTTGCCACCATTCAGTGCATGTTTCGATAACCTTCAGAATCGATTCTGACAGCTAAAATCATGGTGTGTGTGACCGTGAAAAAATCAGAAGCAACAAAGGGTTGCTTCAGTGTGACCGTGGAAAAGAAAATTGATTTTGCTTCACCGTGCTGCGTATCCAAACACACAGTGAGTCCTCTGGCTTGAGCTGACACACTCTTTGCATTCAGCAAATTAACGTAACATGTTCCCCACCGTGTTTCCGGATTCATATCACGTGGGGGTTCTGATATTTTTGTAGTTTCTTTGCTGTCCTGGTACCTCTCCCTTCAACTTCTTCTTCTTCTTCTTCTTCTTCTTCTTCTTCTTCTTCTTCTTCTTCTTCTTCTTCTTCTTCTTCTCTCTCTCTCTCTCTCTCTCTCTCTCTCTCTCTCTCTCTCTCTCTCTCTCTCTCTCTTTAACTCTCCTTGTCTTTTTTTTCAAGTTATTTTGGTTTCTCATCAATTAAGAAACTCACCTAAAAATATAGAAGAAAAGAAACAACGAAAACTGTGTTTTGCTTTTCTATCTTTTCTTTTCCCTTGTTGTTGCGGCTCTCGTGCACCTTGCACACTGCACAGTGCTTTTTTTTTTTATGAAGACTTTTAAGTGGTTATTGCTATCGGTTCATATTTGTTAACCTTCTTCTCTGCTGAAGCTTTATCTGTGCAACTTGACATTCTGATGCTGTTGAGACACTGTTGAACTTGGGTTGTTTTGTTTGGATTCTCTTGCACTCTGATCCTTGTTGTGTGTGTGTGTGTGTGTTATGGATTCTTGGAGCTATGTTGCTGAGGATAAAGGGTATGTCTCCAATGCGGCACTATCACCTTCCAACACACTTGGGTGAAGCAAAGGTTTATTTTTGGGCTGGGAACTGAAAACCCCACGTAGTTATTCCAATGACATGTTGGGTTTGGGACAGCAAAATGTTGAGGATCATCATCAAGGTTTTGGGGAGTTGGGTTTTCCAGGAATGTTGGGGAAGCAGTTGTGTGGTGGTGATCCTAATCCTATTGGTGCTGTTCAGAGCAGAAAGGTGGATGATGTTGTTGACTGCAGAATCACTAGTCCTAGTCCTGTTGTGGCTGCCCCAAATGGATTTTCCTAAAGGGAGGACTTCAATTCCAAGCTTTCGAACTCTCTTGGGGACTCCAATGGTGGCAATTCACTCATTGATCTGAAGCTTGGTAGGTTTGATGACCATGGAGATGCCATGGTTCCAACATTTTCCAAGGGAGCCCCCATTTTGTCTTTGTTGGAGTCGTCCACGCCGCCGAAGAGGGTGAGAGCTTTGGGGGCACATTCTCAGACTGCTTACTGCCAAGTCTATGGCTGTAACAAGGATCTGAGTGGCTGCAAAGACTACCACAAGGGGCACAAAGTTTGTGAGGTTCACTCCAAGACTTACAAAGTTATAGTGAATGGCATTGAACAAAGGTTTTGCCAGCAATGTAGTAGGTGTAGGTAGGTCAATTTTCCAAGCATTCATTTTCAAATCTTTTTACTTGTTGCAGATTTGGACTTCCCAAAGACTTCCATCCTTTTTCATACAAGATGGAAAGTTAAATTTGTGACTTTTTGCCTCCTCAATTGTATGCCATATGAGTTTCAAAATCTTTTATATGATTTTTTCTTTCATCCTATGTGGTTATGCCTTACCATAATGCAAATCTTTCACAAATTATATTTCTAACTGTTTCTCCTAGTTACTTTATATCTTCCTTTTCTAATAGTTCAGATTTATGATATTTGGGCTCTTGGATATGCTTCTGGAGCTAAACAGATCTATTCCTTTTTGGGTCCTACTTGTGTTTCAGAAATGGAAGAAACCACCCTTCCATGGATATTCCTATTAACTGTAGTTTTTTTGTTCCACTGGATTAAAATGGACAAACTTGAAATAAGAAGCTGTATGGTTATGGTATATAGCACTGCTGTAATGTTTAGCATACTATCCAGGTTTCATTTGCTGGCTGAATTTGATGATGGTAAGCGTAGCTGTCGTAAATGCCTTGCAGGCCACAATGAGCGTCGAAGAAAACCACAAGTGGGTATTCACTCTGGAAAAGCTGGGAGGTTGCTTCAGCTATATCCTGGTAATTACTTATTTCTGAAATTTTATCATGATAAAGCTTCTCTCTTAAGTTCCATCCTTCTTGGCAGTACATGAAGATGCATCTATTTTTTTCCTTGTTAATTACTTTTCCATCATATTTGCTGAAGTTCAAAAATGATTATTGAATTGCTATAACTTACTAATCCTTCACAACTCTTGTTTGACTGCTTGATTATGAAAGATACAGAAATTGAAGCATATCAAAATATATTGGTTCACTTTCTCAGTTCATTTCCACCTTTTCAGAGAGTTTCTCTATTATATTTGCCAATACAGAATCAAAGAAAAATGAGTCAAATTATGTTCACTTTTGTAACTTCTCAGTTTTGATATTGTTTCTGGTGAGTTCTGTTGCGCATTTGTTTGACAAGTTTCTGTGAAGTTTTGATTTGATGCAATGTTTTTGCAAACTCACTGTTATCATGCCATAACACCCCATGATATGAACTGTAATTTTCCTTTTCTTAAATTTTTATTTTCTTGAAGAAATATATTCATAGATGTGCTCATATTCTCAAACCCCCATCACCAAATAAAAGAGAAATAATATATGATGCTTTTTGAATGTTGATTGACACTGGATGTACATATACAGCATGTGCTGGTTAAGCACCAGTCTTTAACAGTTGTCATTTTTTTTCTGAATGTTCTTTTTCCTCTGATATTCTCCCACGTGCTGATTTTGTGCCATTCTTTATCTATTGTCTTTTTGAGTGTAAGCTATAGCTTTATTTTGAATTCTATGGTCCCATGGTGAATGTGAACCATAAGTGACTTATACAAAGAGAATATTCGTGTCTTATCTGAAGGAAATGATTTTCAGTCACTGTACATAATCATGCTTGAGTGGTACTTTTTGTTCTAAGAATAAAGTCATATGTTTATGACCAATCACTAACTCAGCCTTTTTACTTACAAAATGAAGTGTAATGTATTGTTCTTGCAGATAGCAGATTCCAGGAGACCATGCTAACATCATCTTTTATCTGCCAAGAGATACTCCCCAGTGGAGTCTTGTCTTATGAGAAATACGAAGCGAGTGACTGGAGACCTATCAAAGCCTGAAGACAACACCAGTTTTACTTTTAGGCCCCTTTCTTCTATTCCTATTACCAATGGACATCCTCAGTCAAGATCTTTGTTTCCTTCGTATAGTGAAAAACAAGTTCCATTGCTTCACAAAAATGGTGCTACGTCTGCCACAGGAAACGTCTTCTCTGAAAACAATAATCAATATCATCCACCTTCCCTTGGTGGCCAAAGTTCCGGGTCACAATCACTATTCCAGGACACCTCCTTAGGAAGCGAGGACTTCAATGTTTTCAACACAGAATCAGCGGTTCAAGGACTATCGTGAATTTCTGACTCTGGCTGTGCTCTCTCTCTTCTGTCATCTCAATCCCAGAACTCTTAAAGCCAATCATCAGGGATTCCCATGGCTCGCCCGATGGTTATTCCAAGCAGCCATAGCCATTACAGCATGAATCAGGTTTCTGAAAAGATGATGGGAATAAGTTCTCAGGCTTCAAATAGAGTGTTTGATAGGTTTCCACCTGAATTCAATCCTGTAGATGGACGTCATCTTAGACCCATATTGATATCAGACAATAATGAAATTTTCAATTTTGAAATGGCAGATGGGATCTTCCAAGGGTCGGATTTTGTGAATGTGAAAGATCGTCTTTCCTGTGAAGACGGCCTCACCTTTGACTCGCTTCAACTATCATCTCAACTGCAGCGCGTCGAGCAACAGAGGCAGTTCTTGCAGGTGAAACAAGAAAATGACTCTTCCTGCTCTCTGCGGATTACTTAAGATGCTTTCAAGTTTAAAGAGGTACATTTTCTTATATACTTAAATTCATCACATTTCTCTATGCATACTACTTTAGCTGTTTGCTGCAGAACTTGGCATACTGATGCACATTATTCTCTACCTTGAAATCATGTTTCTTCTAACCATTTCATGTTTTCCTTCATCTTTGTTATTTCGAAGGGAACAAAGTCCCATAACATTTCATCCAGCTCACCGATAAGTTCAATGGAAGAGTGTTAATTCCACCTCTCAAAAGCATTATATACCCCAACTTGATCTTGAATCATAAATACTACATTTCAAAATAATTCGAGAGCTTTATGTAATTTGTTTAGGTTTTTGATTTTATTCTATAATATTAAGCTAACTGTTTGATATGGAATTACGGATACACCACATGTATGTAATAACAAGTAAATTTTGTTGTCTCCATGTGCATCTAGCCTCTATATAGATTTAATTCTCTCATGACATATTGTGTAGCTCAGAGAGTTAAAACATTTCTTTTACAATTGCTTCAGGAACAACTTGTGTTTGTGCAATATGTTGTGACAGACTCCAATGCCGGTCATTCAATTCCTTAACAATGTAGGGCACAGTGGGGAGAAGCTTAAGATGGTGATTGGTATCTGCTGCTAACTAGTTTACATGGTTTTCTCGGGCGAATTCGTTTTAAGAAGCTGAGCAATGATTCGGGCACAATAGTCCCTCTCAGTCTAAATGTATCCATCTGGATATATAATAACCCAAAGCCTGAGATGTATCAAAGTGTGCCCTTCTGATTCATGCCATAAAAATACTTCAATTTGGACAATTGTTAACTAGAAACTAAAGTCTATATATATCATGATGGATATTAATTCTGCACTAATCCATTATTATTCCATCTTAATATTGTGGTAACTAGTGCAGTAACTCGAGTCCTGCAGGAGATATATTTACCATTACAATGCAATTATCATTCAATTTGTTAGCTATTTTTACATACTAATTCTACTACAATTACATAAACTACTATCTCTGGAAGCGGGTATGTATATGAAATCTAACCTTTTAAAACATGATTTTTTTTTTCCCTCTAAACATTGCAAAACAATGAGCTAAATTTTGATGTTGTTTTTTAGTTAGCCTCATTTTTTTTAGAATCAAATGAACTCATTCAAAAGTTTGGTTATTGAATCAAAATTATTTGGTTCACTACACCATCAATAAATAAAAGAATTCAATAATTTGGAGGAGATAAAACCTATGATAGTATACCAATAGAAAAACTTTAAATGTGTCATTCAATGTAAAAAGCTGAAAAATAAAATGTAATCTTAGTATATGGATAATAAAAATAATGTTAAAACTCAAAATACACTAAGGTTGACATACTTTTTTGGGCACCCTTTCAATTTTGATAATGGTAACAGTGATGAAATCCAACACAGGAATCTAGAATGTTTATGTTTTTTATTGGTAGGTACAATCTTGAATGTTCGATTCCAAAATAACGTACTGCTAGAGAGATCGATCAACAAGTTTAGCCATACATTATAATCAAGGAATTCTTTTTCTTGAAGGGATTATAGTTTTTTTTTTTTTTTACAGAGAAGGGATTATAGTTTAAGTAATAAGAACCGTGAAACGCTAAACACGAATTACGTTGTAACGCGGAACGTAAAAGCTGATTTTTTTTTTTTTTTTATTCTTACCATAGGAGCTAAATCTGTGAAACAAGTAAAACAACCTACATTTTATCTTATTCAAATTAGAGTAGGTAGCAAAAGATACCAATAAGGTCGTTGTAGTATAGTGGTAAGTATTCCCGCCTGTCACGCGGGTGACCCGGGTTCGATCCCCGGCAACGGCGCTTAATTATTTTTATTAAATTGATTTTATTTTCACCATGAGTATCGTACATGGCAAACATGACTTCGATACTAGCTGATGGCCCAAAAGTGATGGGCTTTCTATTTTTCCTTAGAACCCACGTAACTACTCTAAATTAATTAAAAGTGAGCTAAACCCACCAAATAATAATAATAAAAAACTTTAGAATCCACCTAACAACAATTAATTAAAAGTGAGCTAAACCCCCAAAATAATTAAAAAAGAAACTGAAGAAGGACCACACAAGTCACAACAACTCATCATAGTTCACAATTACAATGCTATGGAATTGTCATGTACCTCATGACTAACTTAGCTTATTAAAACAATGATTGAAATAGATTCCATTCCCAAGTTTTATCTGTCATTTCAAGTTATAGCATACGAATTAAAAAAGAAAACTCCTTTAATTTTCTAATACATTTATTTATCGCTCATTTAATACTTTAAAATTTTATAGATCACTATTTCTATTTTTAATATTATATTGGGTTAGACAATAAATTTAGTTAAAACTAATTAGAGATGGATTAAACAGAAAGGAAAAAAAGGGTTAATTAGTTCCATATAAAGTAACGAATATGTTTCTATTCTTCGATTGGGAGAGGTACTGACATATAATTTCAGATCATGTCTTGAATAAGATTAACTCATACAAGAACATGCATAAGAAAATACTAATAATATAAAGAAAAAGAGATTTCAGTTAAAGATGTTGGTTTTGGCCGGCTTTCATGTTAAGGTAAAATTAATTGTTGGCAACAACTTTTGTTTTTGGGTAATTAGGAGCATAGGGCGGCACATGGAACATGCAAATGGAAACGTTGAACATGCCAACAAGCTGTGATAATTCATTAACAACTTCACAAAACAAGGAAAACTATGTCACGTTTACGTTCACTCCAACGCTGCAAACAAAATGCTACTAACGTTTTCCTAATTTTTTTTTTCTTTTCGTTACAAGTTTCTGAACTAGAAAAACAAGAAACTCATTATAGTTTCCTAAAACCGTGTTTCCTGTTCAATTGTCTATAAGAGTGATATTTACGGAAACTCATAAAAGATTGTGCTTTGAAAAAAAGTAATTAATTCAAGTTTATATTAAGACTACTCGGTTTGGAATCCAAGAGGAGTTTTTTCAACATAGAATAGTCCAAAAAATATTTTGAACAAACTTTGATCATGAACTTGAAGATGTATTTGTTTTGACGTCACATGTATCTTCTACGACAAAAAATAATTCTACTCAAATTAGACAAGATTATTATAGATAATTAAATTCTTTTTTAGAGTATTTAATGAAGTTATAAAATTATGACTCAAACTCAAAATCATTAAGTTAGAATAACCTTCTTATATAAGTGTGTATTTGAGATTCAAACTCAACACTATTGATCAAGTTGAAATAATTATCTTGTAGTATAAGTGTGTATTTATTAACTAATGGTTGAATATTTTAATATTATGTCAATAATTGTCCTGTCCATGGTCCACAAAGTACATGTGTCAAGTTACATGACACTCTGAGACACACGTCAACCTTGACACAGGAGCTTGACACAGGAGCACAGACGTCATATTCTTAGTAGTCAGACTCTCAATGAACATATTATTTCTAACCACTTAATTATTTGAATATGTTGTAACCTCCTTATCTCTTGAAAAGTATTTAATTATCTAAAGCTACACATTATTTGTAAGTTACAATTATCTACTAGCTATTATTTATAAGCTAATCATTATCTACAACTTAGTCATTGTCTGACAGGACCCACAACTCCTACAAATATAAGGGCTATTACATCACCTTAACAACTCCTACAAATAAAGATCCACAACTCCCACTCAATTCTATAAGTATTAGATTTCCTCTCACTTTTTTCATACTCATACTCTTTTAACCCATGTCTGAGTTTTTTGTTTTGCAGGTCCTCCCTTTTGTCCTTTTAACAAAGGCTACCCTAAGTTTGATGTGCAAGATTTTGGGACCTACCTTAGCCATATCTACCCTAACGTGAGACAGCTCCAGATTTTGATAAGTACGATAATTATGTAATCAAATTTAAAAAAAAAAATCATACGTTCATGACTATGTAATCTTGCAGTGAATATTTATTTATATTTTAAAAAATTATATATATTAAATTATATTTACTATCAAATAAAATGTGAAAAAATGAAGGAATGTGGTGGCGTGCGTAGCTTGATTATACTTTTTAGGGTAAATAATCATTTTCATCCTGAATGTGTTAATAACTTATGTTTGCTTTTATATTTTTCAAGTATTTATTATAATGTTATGCTTACAACCATAAAAAAAGAGGAAGAAGATATAAATTAAATTATATTTTACCTTTAAATGAAACAAAATTTGAGGTATGACAAATTAGTCCAAGGAAAATATATTAACATTTTGATTTAAAAAAAATTATTGACATTTTGGTTTAATAAAAATTTACTGACATTTTGGTCCAATGAAATATTACTGACATTTTGATCCAATGATAATTTACTGACATTTTGACCCAATGATAACGTACTGGAAGGATCTATTTGTCACACTTTTTCATTTTTGAAAATTAAAATTTGAATTTTTATCTTTTAGGGACGAATTTTTCGACGTTTAGAGACCAAAATACCTTTTATATTAACCTCATGTCCGATGCCAATTGAATTACATCATGTTCTATGTTGATTGGGCTACAAATTAGAATGAACTGTCTATTAATAGGACTCTAATATTGTCTGTGCTGTGTACAATTGTTTACTCTAGTAGCTCGTTACTTGAAAAAGAATCTTTAAGTTTTTTATTTTTTATTTTACTGCAAGAATCTGTAAGTTATTAACACATTTTTATGGAACTCCGTACAACATTTTTCACATAAGAAAAAAAAAATATGCCTGCGTGATGTTCCTCTTTTCATAGATGATGAAACCAACAACAATAACAGACAGCGTTAAATGCATGGGAAATCTTTTCCAAAAGCAACAATCTCACTATCAAATTTCAAAGTTAAATAATATTGCTACATTCCAACCTGAACAAAATATAAAAAATATTAAGGAGTCACTCAACTTTTATTGTTCTATGAAAAGAAAAACTGAAAAAGGTAAAATGATAGCTATAGGCATATCCTCTGCCCTCCTTAGAGCCACATGTATGAAGAATTTACTTTGCTGAACCATTGGGCAATGCTTCAGATTTTGGCCCAGATGGGTTTAGTTCATCCCAAGCTTCAATCCATGTCACCATAGCATCTGCAAGCTTGTTGAAATACTCATCAACCTTGCCAAGTTTTGCCTTCACTTGCTTGGAGAGTTCAATGTAACATTTCTGAGCAGTCGTGCATTCCTTTGGAAGAGAAACAGATTGGAAAAATGGGATCAGCTCTTCTTGCCAGTAAATTCCTTTGTACTCCTTCTTTAGGTTTACAAATGGGTTGCTGGCTTTGCTGTGCCAGATGTAAGGCAATCCTGTCTTCACCCCCAATCCTAGATGATCACTTATCACCTACATAATTAACAAAAGAGTAGTCAATTGGGCTTACATGAGTGATGAGTGCTGATTTTTTCACATCAATTTCTACTAGACCTTCTACACCCATCAGAAAACATCCATTTTTCTCTCTTTGTCTAATGATTAGAGCTTCTCTAAGATAAAAATAATGTCAATATGTTAGTGGCGCATGTAGTGGAGTATAAACTTGAACTAGTGCCTAGTAGAGATTAGTCAGGACCATGAATATGCTGTGGTTTCAGACTATTATGTTGAGACACATATAATTGAGTATAAACTTAAATTAGTGCCATTTAGAGATAAGTTAGGATCATGAATACGTAATGCTTTCAGACTATCTAATAATGTCTTTGATAGAGTGAGGAAATTTAATACAAGTTTAGAATACAATACCTTGACGCACCAACCAGCCCACATGTCATCATAACGTCCAATAGGTTGACCATCACCCATGAGTCCAAAGTACATTGCAGGACCAATTAGTTCCCGGTTGAATGCCAAATTCATACCACACATGGGAAAGAGGGTCCCCTTTGGGATAGTCATAACAGCATCCACATACCTGAAAAAAATGTACATAACATCACCTAAATTTTTTTCTCATATATACTCTAGCATGATGCAATTGCAAAGGATACATATATATATATATATATATATATATATATATCATATCCATACCTATTGTTTCTCTCTAGAGGCTTGACCAGCTGAGTTGGGGCATCATAATCAGGAATGTTGAGCCAGAGGCCATGAGAAGCAGCTGTGGGAACACCTTCACGCAGACTAAATGGGTATCCACGGACAAAATCTGCGCCCTCTCTGTATGGATCATAGAGGGTGTTGAAGAAAAATGGGGTTGATGGACTGAGAAGGTTCTTGAGGTGCTGCTCCAGGGCATTAATTTCTTTGCCAGAAGGATCTTTTGCAACCTTAAAAAATAAAAAGAAAAATAATGGACATCATATTCACATCTTAATCATCTATAATACATAATTGTATAGATGATTTGTTGTTTATCTTAATTTTATGGACCTTATAATTCCACATAAATTTAAACACTCTACACAATTTATTCTAATGCTAAAGTTACAAAAATAAATGCTTAATTTAATTTTACAGATCCTAAAATGTTTGAAAAATATATTATTTCTGGTACAATTCATTCACAATTTATTGTTTGAAAAATGTAAGCACCCCTGGGATCTAACCATGACAATTCATTCACATATATATAATAAACAAATCAAACAGTAGCAACGATACTGTACAAGAACATGTGGCCTCAGATTTCACAAGATAATGTGCCTGATCTGTAACACGATTAATGCTCCATGTAAAATATTAAAAAGTAAAAAAAAAAAGTGATAGAATTAGGCCATGTTTCATCTCCTTCTCACTTTTTGGTTCAAGTGTCTCCCAGAATAATTCACTCTACTTAACCATCAATTTATCCTCCAAATTCTGTTAACTTTTGATAATTGTTTGTAAAACAAGTGTTTTAAGAACAAAAAATAATAGAAAACAATAGATTGAATCCTGTTGAAGGAGTTAGTTTTGAACAACACGACAAACCAATGTTCGAAATTTCTTTAGAAGAGGTGTCACTTTTTGTTGCTGGACCATATTTCTAACAAGATTATCTCGAAAAAGATTATACTTTTCATTTGGGTTGAAATGGTCACTTTTACAAATTATTTTTCAAGATGAGTCTGTTCCAAAACTGATTACTGCCATGGGTCTCTTTTCAGGTTTTAAATATTGGTCACAATCACATTGCAATTTCGTCACGTTCGCGAAAAATATGTAGTCGATATGGTCTCAATTGTAATGGCAAAAATGTAGTGGATATGGTCTCAATGGTAATGGCAGACAATTAAAACACCTTGATGTTGGGGCCAAATCACGGTTACAGACCGTTTTTTAAAACCTCGGACTCTGTTTTGATTGTGGACCAGGTCAAACCACAAGTTTGTGCTTCTAACTCAAGAGAGTGTATCATCTCGAGTACAGAGGAATGTGCGTGGGTGTCAAATTTTCATTGTTCATTTTTTTCAAAACCAAACAATTCTTTTTGAAAATAAAAATCAAACAAATCATTAGACACAGATAGAAGAAAACCGAAGCCAAAACCAGAGAAAATTCGACACACGAAGCAGGTCATGTTCAAAAGTTAGACCCAAGAATTAAAGTTAAAAAAAAAAAAAGATGAAGCAATTAAGGCGAATGAGACTCACGAAGCAGTCATCATCAATGGTGAAGATGTACTTCTTCTTAGACAACAAGAATCCGAAACAGCGACAAGCAGAGTCTTTGAAGGAGATGCAGTGTGCCTTGGGGCCAAGAACGCGGTTGATGTCGTTGCGGTTATAGAGTTCATAATCAAACCCTTCAGGAACCTTGATAACTTTCGAAGGATCACCGTCCTGCACTATTATCAAATGGTATCCCTCGAAGAATGGCCTCCACATGTCCAAGAAGTCCAGGTTACGTATCGTAGGGATCACTATGTCCACCTCTTCCTTCAGAATCGCCGTTGCTGCTGCGCTTCCCGGCGACGACATCGTTGCTTTCTTCCTCGGATCGCAGGTTTTGCAAAGAAATATAAGGTTCTTCTTCTTGTTTCTGCTGTTGTTGCTTTGGAGCTTCGAGGAGCACGAGGATGGTGTTGTGTTTGTTACTACTTTGTTTGCCTTGTTGGAGTGTGGGGGATTTATGTAGTTCAAGTTCTTCGGACTTGGCACGTGCCGAAAGCGTGTGCGTGTGTGAAAGATTAATCATTAATGGAAGGGTTTTAAAGATTATATTTGTAAATGATAAACTGTTTTCGTGTTATGGATAGATAATAATAGATTTGGTATACCCAAAGAAGAAGAAAAAAAATGATAAAATTGGAGATTTTGGATGCTGTTTTGTTGATAAAGTATACTACGATAAATTTAGTATTACTAGCATTTCATTTTAATCTCTTTAAATGTTAGAAATGAATTAAATGTTGCACAAAAAAATTTATATATATATATATATATATATATATATATATATATATATATATATATATATATACGAATCGTATTTTATTTTAAATAATAATAATAATAATAATTTCAAATATAAATTAAATTAAATTAATTATTATAAGTATTATCTTCAAATTCAAATTAAACCTTATTTTATTTTAAAATCTAAAAAATCCTATTTTCCCTAAAATACTATTCTTATAATTGTATTTTCATCTTGAATTTTAAATTTAGTATTACTAGCATTTAATTTTAATCTCTTTAAATATTCAGAATATATATTAAAATTATTTTATCATAATTTTTAATAAATTAATATAAAATATAAATAATTTAATTTAATTTAAAATTTAAGATGAAAATATAATTATAAGAATATTATTTTAGGGAAAATAAGATTTATTAGATTTTAAAATAAAAGAAGGTTTAATTTGAATTTGAAGATAATACTTATAATAATAATTAGTATATTTAATTTATATTTGAAATTATTATCAGTTAAAATAAATTGTGATTTGTAGAAGATAATAATATATTCATCATAATAATAAAACTTAAATAAATTTTTTATCCTTGTAAAATATGTTTTTTTAGTCTGGATAATTTTTTTGTTTCAAATGTCAAGTTACAATATAAGCCGTTAACTAATGACATAGTAACGACATTGTCATGTAATCAAGGACTCTGATAGGACGATCATGCATATTTATTTATTTATATAAATTGTGTTTTTAAATCATCTGTTCAAAGTAGTTGATGAGTCAAACTATAGCATATAGATTCTATACTCTATTAGCACGTGGTATCATGATAATAATATCGGGAACGATACTATTTTTGGAATCGACTTGGCTCATCTGGCTACTAGCTAGCCTTTGTTAGGGTTTTTGACACCAGAATGTGGTGGGACTTGGGAGTTTTTGCACTGATGATGGTGGAGGGATGCCTCTTTTTGTTGAGGGGACACTTCAATTCCAATTTTCACTTTGATAATCGATTTTGTTGTGTTTTGGGACCAATTATTATTTGGGTTCAAAAGAATTAATGAAGAGATTGAGAAAATTGTTTGTGATGTTATTGAATTTTGTCAAATGTGTTGCTATATGTGGAGAGGCATTAAGGGGGGATTGTGTTTTTCCGGAAGAGAGTTATATACAAGAGCGAGAAGGAGATGAGAGTAGTGTAGTGGGTTAGTTTGGGAAAACAAATAAAAAAAGGGGTGTATTAGCATAAAGGGGGAGTGGAAATAGCAGCAACCTTAATTTTAGTGTCACTAGAATGTGTTATATATTCTTTTATAATTCTTATAGTTTTACAAAAGAACATCATAAAAATCTTGAAAATTTTAATAATGTTTTTAAAAGTTGAGATAAGTGAAAAGCTAACAAGGAATACATGTGGAGATAAATTAGTCGCTCAGATACCTCTAACATTTTTTGTGTGTGTGTGTGTGATTTCATTCCTCACTTCACAGTTTCTTTTCTTTGTACATGATAGACAAGTTTTATCTAACTACAAATTTAAGTAGTTTTATCTCTTTGATTGGGTTTGATCAATGTTCTCCCAAGTTGCTAACTGTTACTTTTATTAATGATATTTCAGAGGAATTGTTTACTGTGAAATGTGGTAAACAATCGCTAGTCTAATCGAGTTGCTTGCGAGATCGACTAGTGAATCTCAGGAGCATGTCAATTGTGTGTTTACGTTTAGATGTGAAGTTTTGAATGTTCATCATTGCAATGAGTTCATTGAGAGAATCGAAATGCTGGAAGTAAACTGATAAGGGAAAAGTAAATTGCAGAATTTAAAGGATCAACGAATTCATTCGATCGAATGACCCATTTAAAAGACAGGAATTCTAAAGTGAAATGAAAAATGCATTGCATTCGAAATGTAAAGTTTACAGAAAACTTAAAATGGTTCACAAACATACATTCTCCTTGAGTACTCGTTTCTCTCTGCGCTGGGTACTTTGAGTATATAAGGATTTGTATAAATGATTTGCGACCCCGAAATCTGACTAACAACTGCTATATATAGACATTTAAAAATAAACTGCCCTAACGGTCGAACATTATCCTAACGCCAAGTGTCCTGCTACGTACACCTGGCATGCACATAACTGCTCCTTAGAACGGTTATCCATATTGCTCGAAGTCGAACTGATTTTGTGAAGTTTTGTCAAAAATTACGCTAAGTCCAGAAATCTTGCTGCATTGCCTTCGATTCGACCATACGCCCGCTCGACTTGCCCAATGGCTCGAAGCCTACCTTCTTGTCTTTTCGATTCGAACAGTATCTAACAAAATTCGTATTTAGAGCATATTTTTAGCTCATAAAAAATATGGGCTAACAGGAATCAATTGCGCTTATTTCATGGTTGAAAAGAGGAATGCCAACCTAATTGGGATTCCCCCAACCTTATTACAATAGTTCTCCTCCCTTCTTTTATTTTTTAAAAAAAAACGTGTGTATATAATTTGAAAAGGTTTAATTGTGATCATGAAATTCAAGATATTCAATTTAAATAATTAAATATTTATAAGAATATAAAAAAATAATTAAATTTTTATAACTCACATCAATAATATTTAGTTATAAAATCATTTTAATAAATAATATCTGCAAAAGCTATAAATTATAATTTAAATAATTATTAAAATCTACTTCCAACATAAAAGTTTCATGCATCACAATAGTACAAATACTAGTATATATAAAGACATTCTAGGTCGCATCCAAATCCATGAAAGAGTCCAAATATGCAATTTATTTTGGGATGATTTCCAAATATGCAATTTATTTTGGGATAATTTGTGACTTAAAAAACTTAATTACGAATTGAATATTTCTTTTTCTTTTTGTATGAAAGAAAATCCCATTAAATAAATGCACTAATAAATTATAATTATGAGAGCAAACCCACTGTGATGCGTCATTTACAGTGTCAATATTGCTCAGTAGAAACCAAATACTATAGTAGTATCATTAATTAATCGGCTAGTGATCATAATTTTTGTGCTTATGTTCGTTAATTAGCAACTTATTTCTAATTAGATTCTCTGTGATCCTTTTCATAACGTTGTACTGGAAACACCGGAGGCGTGAATGGTCCTGGCAAACGGTTAACTAATTAACCACGTAAAACTTGTGGTTCTAATAACTTTATTAACTGAAAGAGGACAAATTCATTGACTGAAATCATGACTATTGCCTAACAAATGCTTCCTAAATAACGTAAGTTGTTACAAGTTGACCTATTGTCGGAAAATGTTCCTTGATTATTGGTTGAGTTCCAACAAAACAACAGTACTGCTAATCTCATATGGTTATATTCATCAAAAAGAAAGAAAAATCTCGTGAGTGTCTATTCTGTTTTCTCTATAGACATAATTAGTTTTTTAAAACTATTGTGAACAAATAACTATTTGTTTAACATTAACAAAGCTTGAAAATATAACTATTGAGAATTTTTTTTATTTTTATTTTTTATGTTTGGCGGGTGGTGATATAAAGTTTGCGCGTGATGGGCGAGGAGTGAATAGAATAGAGTTTGTCGATGGCTTCTAAGCTGGCGAAAGTAAATTCAAATTGACAAATGTACTAAAATTAAGATCAGAATGTCAAAATTAGAACCAGAGGAGGTGGTCATTTTCTATTTAAGCCACCAATAAAGTTAAACATTTCTAGGGGTAAAGAGAGGTTGGATTGGTTCGGGTTTAATGGATATTTAGATCAAACCAAGTCGATTGGTTTAGATTGAGTTATCATGCCACCTAATAAAATAAAATACAAAATAAAAAAATAGAAAATTATAATAAAATGAAAAAAATTAATGAATAATTTTAAAAGTCAAAAGTGTAGAATTACACAATAAAAATTATAAAATTACATAAAAAATATGAAAAAAATAAAAAGATTCTAGCATATTATAAGTTTGGGTTGGTTAGAGGGAGAGGTCCAAACCATTCTCCTTTTTTAGGACCATTATATATAAAAGAGAAAGAAATACTAATAAAAATATGTTTTTGAGTTGGCATTAGTTTAATTTTTCACATAAAATTAATATCTTTTAAAATAGATCAATCACTTAAGTAAGTTTGGGTATTTCGATATATTAGTCTCCACCTCCGGAGATACCTTAGAGACCCATAAATTAACAACAAACATTTAGGGATAAAAAAAATAGAAATTTGCACTGACATGAATGAATTCACAAAGCTTAGTTACCATGGATGAAACTATACATACGAAAATAAAGGTGATGTAGCATGAAGTCTGAAATTAATTTGGAGTTTTGTGATTGGTAGTGATGGTGTTAGCTGAATCAAGATTTGGGTTGATGGCTCCTATGTTGGCACTCTCTCACCGGCATCCATCACTCCTCTCCAGCTGGTCTCATCACTATGCACATCTGGTCTTTAATTACATGCCTTAGAATATGCTGCCATTATAGTATTACTATTACTATCTCAATTATTTTGTTCCCTTCTTTCATACGAGTCACCTTCACCCACACATCATTTTGTGAGGTATATTCAGGCCAATTCTGAACTTAATTCGGAGGAATGAATGATGATGTGCCGATGGCCTAGGACATAAAGTTAGAAGTGGTAAAAAAAATAGAAGTCTATACAATATATACTATTTTTATATTGTTTTGTGTTACTTTTATAAATAAATTAAAATTATCCTATTGATGTGATCCTTACTAGGAGCGGATTGCTTGATACATGTCAAGAGTTTGGATGACGCCACTTTCAGAGAGAAAAGATAAGTCAGGATAGGCACCACAAGGATTACCTTGATAAGTCTAAGATTGGTTCAACAAAGAACCCAGAGAGAAACTCTCACCAAATTTTATCAAATGTCAAAAGTTCCTCTATTGAAAACAAAAACAATACATATAGTGTATCTGAACAAAAAGATAGAAATAAACATGGGCCTTCTAAACAGTTTTGGCCAAAATTACAACAAAAAAAAACTATAAATAAAAAATAAAACATATTTGACATGGACCTTCAAATTAGTCTGAACCTTCAACAACAATTAATATTCTTAGTAGTGCCTTTGCCTCTGGCCTTCATCCTTCTCCACTTGGGTCTTGTTAAGTATGCCTGCTACCATTTGTTGAAGGGTATCCACTGACTGTTTGGTCCTACTCCTAGTCATAGGTCCTTGTATTTGGGCAGTTTTAGGATTCTCATCATTCTCTCCTTGGGAAGCATCTGTCCTCAAATGTTCAAAATCATCACCTCGTTCAAGTATCACTTCCTTCCTGTTCTTGTTGGCATGTTTGGCATAACTTTCATTCTTCTTTGTAATTTGAGCCTTCACTTGCTCATGCAATCTTTTCACATATTCAACTTTAGCCTGTGCATCCTTATGCTGAGTCTCTTGGGGATTGCTTTTGTAAGCTGGCCTGTTAGGCAATGAAGCTCCTAGAAGGAGATCAATTTGATGTTCTATGCCTCTTGAAGGTGGCAGTACATGAGGAATCTCCTTAGAAAAGATATCTTTAAATTCCTGAAATAAGGGTTCAACATTAGGAGAAACATAAATAGTTAACTCATTAGAATTATCTGTAGAAATTTTACTGTCTTTGCAATACAGTAGACAGAATGGCTCACGAGCAAGTAACACTTTCCTCACTTCACTTGCCTTTGCTAAACAATTAAATTTTCTCTCATGTGTATCACTCTTCCTCTCATGTGTATCACTCTTTCTCTCAGGTGTATCATTTTTCTTTTTCCTATTCCTCTTTGGTGTTTCACTTTTTTCTTTCTCTTGTTCTCTCTTTTCTCTCATTTTGATTTGGTCATCACACACTTCTCTAGGGGATAGAGGTTTAAGAATAATTTTCTGGTCATGATGTTGGAAAGAAATCTTGTTGGTGAAGCCATCATGTACTGCTTTGGTGTCATATTGCCATGGTCTTCCTAACAGTATATGACTCGTCTCCATTGGAACCACATCACACATCACCCTATCATGGTATCTTCCAATGGTGAGACACACCTCAACCTGCCGAGTCACTTTTACCTCTTCATCTTTACTAAGCCACTGAAGTCTGTATGGCCTAGGATGGGGCTTAGTATCCAAATTCAATTTGGACATTAACCTGGAACTTGCAACATTGGCACAACTTCCTCCAACAATTAAAGAGCAAAGCTTACCAGTAATTGTACATTTAGTGTGGAAAATATTTTTTCTTTAGGTGTTATTCAGTGGCTGCATCTGACTTCCCAAGAGCCTTCTCACAAAGAAGTTACACTTTACAGATTCACTGGTGATTTCTCCATCTACCTTCATGATCATGATCCTCCTAGTTGGACACTTAGAAGCAATATGTCCTCTACCTAAGCATTTGAAGCATTTTATGTTTCTGGTACCAATGTTGGATGATGAGGTAAAATTATGTTTGGTTTCAGCATTGGAAACTGCTGACTTTCCATGGGGACCGGACAAGTTGCCTCCCTTCTTCTTGGATTTGTCGGTCTAGTTCTGGTTGAAATTGTTGGATGAGTTTCTTCTTGCTGCAATTTTCCTCTTTAGCTGTTGTTCAACCCGGACTACCTTATGTAGCAAGTCATCTAATTCCATGTACTCATGTAATTCAACAACATCTCTAATGTCAGGATTTAGGCCACTCAGAAAATGAGCCATTGTGTCCTCAGTTTTCTCTTCAATGTTGGCCCTCACTAGTGTCATCTCTATCTCCTTGTAGTACTCCTCCACAGTCAAACTTCCTTGGGACAACCTTTGGAGTTTCTGTCTCATGGTTCTGCTGTAGCTAGTAGGAACATACCTTTTTCGCATAACCTTTTTCATCTCAGTCCATGTATATCTCTCGCGCCCCTCCTCTCTCATCATCTCTCTTTGATTTTTATTCCACCAAACAATGGCGTAGTTTGAGAATTCAGTTGCTGCTAACTTCACCTTCTACTCTTTAGTATAATCATTACAGGAGAGTACATGTTGAATCTTCATCTCCTAATCAAGGTAGGCATCTGGATCACTCATGTCTTTGAAAAGGGGTACATTGAGTTTTACTCCCTCAATTCTGTTCTGCCCCTCCATTCGGTTCGGTCCATCATTGGCCCTTCTATTCCCACCATAAGGTCTCCCAGCATTTGGATTCATTTGGTGCTCTAGTCCTTCCATTTGTCTGTAGAGCTCTTCATTATTATGGTTCAACAAACGTTGCATTTGTGTAGTCATCACGCCTAGTAATAAGCGCTGAGATTCGTCCAGTTGATGATATTCACTACCACTATCACCAGCTCCTGTCATGATTAAGGAACAAATAATTTTGTAGTAATTTAAACAAAGATTACAAGACTTCACCACACTCTACTCACGTGTTTCTCTCTTTGATGGTAGTTCACTCGTGTTTGATGCTTTCAATATAGGTTTTTGTATGATGTTTTTTTTCCACTCTTGCCTTTTACCACTCACTCCCTCTTAAGTTCCTGGATGAATCAAATTGGACCCACAAAGGTAACAAAACAGGAAAGACAACTTAATTATGGAATAACAGATTGGATAACAAACTAAAATGACAAACTAACAGATTAAATAAGAAACTAGGATGACAAACTAACAGATTGAATAAGAAACTAGGATAACAGACTAATAGATAGGATAACAAACTTGGATAACACACTAACAGATTGGATAACAAACTTGGATAATAGACTTTTGTCAAAATAAAACGGCTCTAACTACCTCAAATTCGTGTCCAAAGATTCAAAAACCCACTTTTTTTTTAACTTTCTGCAACTTTTTTTTTTTGCTTTTTTTTTCAAAATTCTTCTAGGATAATAGACTATTTTTCACTTAATCAATTCCACTGGTCCAAATTCAATAGGCAATTGGGCAATTTGTTCAATAGTCAGACAAACAAATATGAGAAATTCAATGGCCTACTAAACCCTAAACCCCCAAAATTCTTCCAGTAAGCTAAATTGTCCCCAAACAGAATTTGTATCAAAATTTGAAACAGAATTCAAATAGATTTTTTTTTACACAAAATTTGAAAGAAACAAAAACAAGAACAAGAACGAAAACAAGACACAAACAAGGATGCAACAAGGACGCAAACAAGAATGAAACAAGACGCAAACACGAAACTAAGACACAAATGACAAAGGAAAAAAAATAAAAATTGGATAGGATAGAACCTATAACAAAAGTCGAAGCTTTGATACCAGATGATGTGATCTTTACTAAGAGCGGATCGCTTGATACAGGTCATAGAGTTTGGATGATGCCACTTCTAGAGAAGGAAGATAAGTTAGGGTAGATGCCACAAGGATTGCCTTGATAAGTCTGAGATTGGTTCAACAAGGAACCCAGAGAGAAGCTCTCACCAAATTTTATCAAATGCCAAAAGTTCCTCTATTGAAAACGAAAACAATACATATAGTGTATCTGAACAAAAAGATAGAAATAGACATGGGCCTTCTAAACAGTTTTGGCCAAAATTACAACGAAAAAATTATAAATAAAAAATAGAACATATTTGGCATGAGCCTTCAAATTAGTCTGAGCCTTCAACAACAATTAATATTCTTAGTAGTACCTTTGCCTCTAGCCTTCATCCTTCTCCACTTGGGCCTTGTTAAGTATGTCTGCTACCATTTATTGGAGGATATCCATTGACTGTTTGGTCCTACTCCTAATCATAGGTCCCTGTATTTGAGAAGTTTTAGGATTCTCATCACCTATGGTTTCATGTCCCTTTGTATCTAGATTAAAATGTGACATGATGTGATTAGAAAACATCATGTAAGCATTAATGAGGAGATTGTAAGCATGACTTGCAATTAGAAAACATGTCCTTGCATGCTTGGAAAATTTCAAAGTGAAATGTTAAACGATAAATCACTAGAAGTGTGTTGAATAATAAAGGATGGCTAGCATGCATAAGATAAATTTCTTATGCACGAGGCGAGATTAATAACAATTATTCGATATTTTAACTTTAAAATGAATTATTAGACTTTTTTTTATTCTTTTCTTTTATGTTTTTTTTTTTCGAATTTGCCCTTTGTTACTTCTATTCCAAAACGTGCAACCTCTACTACCCAAGGGCCAATACCTAAGTCGACAATGACATAGAGAGCAGTGGTATGATGCTTTTTGTTGCACTAAGATGAGCAAAGCTCCCACTCCTCCGCACCATGATGTCATTTCATTCACATTCTTCTTCATCTTGTTTATGCCCAAACAATGAGATAGAACACCATCATTAGTGTCGCTGTAAAACGATGAAAGGGATAAGGGCCCAGCTTTCGCACACACATGTGGCAATGACAATGACAATTATGAGCACGACGTCTCCACCATACATCTCCATAATGGTTGTGGGCATGGTGGAGAAGTTATGGATATGATTTGTTATTTTGTTTTTGATTTGTTATGTTTTTTGGATCTGAGATTTTTTGTTGTTGGTTATCTTGATATTTCATTTTTGTATTTCTTGATTTGATTATTTGTTGTTTCTGATTGTTGCCACTTTTTTTGGATCTTGTGTTTTTGTTTTCTTTGCTTTTTCGGTGCAGAGGGAGGTTGTCATTGAAAAAGGAAGGGGGTCACAAATTTTTTCAAATCCAAGAAGGGGATCACGTTTTTTTTTTTCAATTTGAGAAAGGGAATGTGGTTTGTGTATGTTTTTCATATATGAGAAAGGTGTCACCATGGTGGTTGTGTTGGTGTCGTTTTCGTTGGATTCCATCGATGCCATCACCGTGGTAGTTGCAGTGGTGTCACCTCCATAGACCCTTGATGGTTGTAGCAGTAGCAATCAATGTTGTTGCAATGAAAAATAAGGACCAACGAATAAATTAGGAAAGGAAGAAAAACATAAAAAAAAGGAAAAGCAAAAAGAAAAATAAGGAAAAATCTTGGCCTTTGATTAAAAAATAATATATCTAAATATATAAACTACTCACGCATGGTGTGTAAGAAGTTTGCCTTACTCATGCTAGGCATCATCTAAATAGTGTGTATGTGCATTTCAAGAAAACTTTTGACAAATCATTGTTTTATTAAGATATAAAAGTTTTCATCCAAGATAAAACATGTGAAGGAAAAAATGATAAACACGATATACGATTTTATACTATTTTTTTTAATCTGAGTTACATTTAGTTTCTTTCAACATGAAAGGCTCTATTGACCAACCTGGTTAAAACAAATATTCTCTAAGCAATTTCTGATTACAACCAACCAACAATCTTAACCCAAGATTGTTTTTTCAAATATTTTCAGTTGTTCCTTGGACTCAATTTTCATGCATTGTGTGATGTAGGAAATGAATTCAATGGAAACTTCCATGTTTCCAATTGTTCTTTGTAGTAAATTAAAATGATGCATGAAGTCTTTTCCATTGTAAGGAGTGCCAACACAAATCACTACTTGTAGGATACCTCATCTTGCCCAAGAAGAGTGTCTAAACTCTACAACTTTAAGACTTTTTGATTTAGAGTCAATGAGAATTAGTTGATGTAAGAAGATTGTTAACTCCTTGGCAAGCGTACCAATTCGTCCAAGTAGTAATTAAAACGGTAAGTTTGAGTGTCGAGTCCAAGGGACTTTGACTGTACTCGAAGTTTATATATTTTTAATTTTAAACAAATAATGAATTAAATTCGATATTGGTCTAATAATGATACGGAAATGTAAAATTCAACATAAATAAAGACAATTAAGCATGGCATATTAAAGAGACAGAACACAAACGCTTGGGGTGGTAATTGCCGGTTGATGCAGAGTTTTGTGACATGTTGGGTGTTCGGCCTACCGAAACTACTCTGGATGGAATGTTAGAGATTTTTCACCATTTAACGTTATTCCAATTATTACCTTTATCTAGTAACCTACCTAACCATGATCTCTCATCTGAAAGAGCCTAAATTACCTAATTTCACTCCTAATCCCTTAAGAGTAAAGGTGCATAATAAAGGCTAAATAATACCATTCTATCCCTAGACATGGATTACTTAGATGCTCTTTTCAAGTTCTTAGGGTGCAAACATTTCCCAATGAGTAAACCCTATAACATACATGTGCATGGGTGATCAAATCATAAACAAAACAATAAACATAGAAACGAAACAATAATATTGAAATAACATTAAATGGATAGTGAAAATCATTACATAAAGAGTGTTTGGTTGCTAAGCTCCCAACAATGGGTGGTTTAGCCTCTCATTGTCATGAAAGACTCACAAATACAAAAAAAAAAAAAAAGCAAAAGGAATGGAAGAGAATGGAGGAAGAAGAACTCTAAAGTGAGTGAGCTCTGCTCCCTCTTTGTGCCCTAACTTTGTCTTTTTGTCTCCATATGTATGGCACAGTGCTCCCCCTCTTTTTATTTTCAAAGCACTGCACAATCATGTTTTTTGACAATGACTGTACGCGCTAAGCACACATGCAAAGTCCAACTAGCTTAAGTTACCACGCGCTAAGCCGCTAGATGCTCGCTTAGCACGCCTGCACGATACAATTGGCCTCTAGACTGACTCCTCGTGTTGAGCGGGTGCTGTCGCGCTGAGTGCGCTGCTCCAGTTCTTCAACATCTTCTAGAACTCCTACTGTGTCAATTTCTACACAAAATATAGAATCAAAACATTGTAAATTTATTAACTTTAGCCTCCTCTGGATAAAAACTCAAAAGAAGCTAAGTTCATAAATTTTTAGCTCAAAAGAAGTGTTAGAAGAGAAGAATTAGATAATTAATATGTGATTTAAATATACAAATTACGTAAGCATAACAATTATCAAAGATTTAAAAGAAAAGGAACTTACAAACTAAAAGGAGGAGGTGGTGTTGGTGAGAAAAAAAAAATAAAAGAAGGAAATAGATAGGGGAGAGGAGAAGATAAGGAATAAGCAAGAAGACAAGTGTTGATAAGGACTAAAACATAAAAAAATTGCTTGTATATGGATAGAAATGAGTAGTTTTACGATGTAACACATGTCAATGCCACATCAATGCCATTTTATCCATTATTAACGACATTAATGTGCTTGTAAAGGGACTAGATTAGATGGTTTTTAATTGTAGGGACCAAAAGGTAAAATTTGTGCAACTATAGGAAACAAAATGTAAAAATAGTGCAAGTGGGGTACTAAAACATAAATTGTAACACGTGTCAACATCATTCCAGCATTCTTTAATGATATCAAATTATTTTTAACGACAAGGACCAAAATGGAACTAAAAGTGTTAGTATAGAGACTAAAACAAATAGTTTTGAAGTGTAGGGATTAAAAGGAAAAAAATTGTGTAATTATAAGGATCAAATGTATAATTAAACCTAATATCGAGGCTAATATATGCATAAGGTTGTTGGGAAATAATTCAAATTTATAATTTCAAATCTCTAGGATATTGTTTTGATTTTAAAAGATATTATCTTAATCTCTATAATGTTGTTTAAATTTAAAGATATTATCTATTAATTTGAGATTTATTTCCTCTTTTAAGATCAGGATGCTAGGTTTATATGTAGAGGAGGTTCTCAGGATGAGAAGAATCACCTAGCTGAAGAGGGGTCACCACCTTAAGTAAGACATGGAGAGGTCATGTGAAGAGAGGGTCTACAAGCTTGTCCAAAAAACTTATGATGAGGTTATTGGATGTAGGGATGAAGACCTAAATCACGTTAACAAAATAAACAGCATTGATGAAGGCCTAAATCACGTTGCCTGGCTATTTGGCACTCAGCCTGCACCACCCTTAACGTCTTGGCCTAGCCACCACTGACCTCCCCATGATGCCTGATGAATCCCATAGTCCAACATCTGAATGCCACAACTAGGCATAGCAATGAAACCCGTACCCGTGGATATCCGCCCAAATTCATCCCGATTTTGATGGGGAATACCTGAGTTGATCAGGTACGGGTTTGAGTTCGAGGATTACCCGACTTATTTAATCGGGGTCGAGTTCGGGGACAAGGATGTCACTACCCATTCCATACTCATTCTCGTACCCACCCCATTGATGAAATTATTAAAATTTTATTAATTACTTGTTAATTTTTTTTATAATTTTTACATAATTTAAGATTTTTTTCTTGATGATTTTTGTAGACAAATGCATTGCAAATACAAGTTGTTAAAAATAAATGTGTAATAATCAATTTTTTTAAAATCAGATTTTCAATATATTTTTTTTTAAAAAAAAACTTTTTTACAAATCTGAACCGGAGACGGGGATACCCGATACCTGACAGGTATGGGAATGAGATAACAAATTTTAACCCGTCGAGTATCGGATATGAGTATACGTTGGGGAGTCGGGGAATGGGAAAGCAATACCCTTCCCTATCCCGCCCCGTTGTCATGTCTAACCACAACCCAAAAATAATTTTAAATGTTTTTAAAATTAAAAAAGAAGTTAAATGATGTGAAAAAATAGAGGATTACAACTAAATAAATCCAATATAATGTGACATTGATGATATAACACTAAGTTTGTCAAATCATTACTTAACAAATTGAGACTAATGACTATATGAAAATCAAACAAAAACATATATCAGATCCTTAAAAAAAAATAGGTAATAATCTGAAAAGGAAGTATATTATAGATTAAAAAAAACATTTAAATCATTAAATATTCATATTTTTAAAATTTTGATATTCAACCAACTCGAACCTTAACTTTCCGTGACTCCAAATTTTTTTCATGACCCATAATCGAGGACCAATTAACAATTAGTTTTTCATTTCATTTTTGCCTATTTCAGTTTAACGCTTGCGACTTTCCTAGTCTTCCAACGAATTCAAAAACATAATAACAATAATAATAATAATAATAATAATAATAATAATAATAATAATAATAATAATTTTCCCGTTCATTAATAAAAAAATTAAAGCCATGTCTGAATTGTGTGATAGATAATCAGGTTTGAAGACTAAGGCCCAATAACTTCAATTGAGACCCATGGGCTACACAAGATTTGTTCAATGTATCAGTTGATTTTAAATGTGTTGCACCACTATACTACTGGTTTTAGGATCTGGTTCGGTTGGGTAGCATTATATTTGTTTTCAATCAATCCCAAGATGGTAACTCTATACCATATTCCGAGGCATATCAAGGCTTGATTGCCATATTTTATCATGGTGAAAACAGATGATTTAGCTATTTGTTCTGCAAACGTAAACAATTATATGATAGATGTTGATGTATAACCCCCGACACAAACTATATTCATATGAATAACTATTTTAAGATGTAATTATTAGTCATCTAAGAGAATAAACTAAGACTTAACAGATCCCTAGCCATAAATCAATCAATTTGAAGCAAGTGGTTTCATGAATGAAAAGTTAGTGAAAATTGGCTACCCAATGATGTGTCCTGAGGCAAACAGAAAATTGCCTATGTTTGTTTTAAATGTAGATATTGGTAGAGAGCTAGCTGCAAGCATGCAACTGATATGAGAGATGCAGACAGAACATTTCTTATGAAGATAATTTCACAAGGACCTAACAACTACTAGGTGATAACATATACAACCAGTTCATAATATGTTGTTATAAATAACACTAGTACATTAGCTCTCTAGCAAGTTGTGTGTCACACTAGAACTAGTTATTCTGTGAACCTCACCTTCAGGCATGGAATTTGAAAGTGGTACACAGAAGCAAAAGGGCACATTTGCATGCTTGAAGATGGTTGCCTTAATAGCTCTATGTCTCATTCTAATTTCTCCAGCAGGTAAATTACATGCTTATATGTGCAAAACTTGGGAAATGGTTTTGTTGCTCATGGATTCATTCTAATTTCTTTATGTTGTGCTCAGAATCATTTGATCCGCTGGATCCAACCGGGAACGTGACAATAAGATGGGATATCATGTCCTGGACATCAGATGGTTATTTGGTAACTTCCAAACTCTCATAATTTTTATGGATTTTTCATTGTGACAATTGGAAAGAAAATAGAAATTGCTGGCCTTAGTGATTACCAAAGAATGCTCAAATTGTACTCAAACTGATCAATATTGTATTGAATTTTGTTAGGCCACTGTGACATTGTTTAACTTTCAACTGTACCGCAATATCATGAATCCTGGGTGGACACTAGGATGGACATGGGCAAAGAAGGAAATAATCTGGGCCGTGATGGGAGCTCAAGCCACAGAACAAGGAGACTGTGCAAAGTTCAAGTTGAAGATTCCTCATAGCTGCAAGAGGAACCCTCAAGTGGTTGACTTGCTACCAGGAGCTCCTTTCAACATGCAGTTCACCAACTGCTGCAGGGGTGGTGTGCTTACATCTTGGGGGCAGAACCCTTCTGGTGCAGTCTCAGCATTTCAGATAGGTGTTGGGCTCTCTGGCACCTCTAACAAGACTGTCAAATTGCCTAAGAACTTCAAATTGCTCGGACCAGGACCAGGATATTCATGTGGCCCTGCCAAGATTGTTCCATCCACTGCCATCCTCACAGATGATCGCAGGCGAAAAATGCAGGCATTGAGTATGTGCATACCATACTAATTCTCTCCATTCACTATACATCGCTCTATGACTTGCATTGCTAGTATTTAACATTGAGTTTATTTTCACGCACTGACAGGGTAAAATCTTTACAATATCAACCATCCAGAAATCATCCTAGATATAACATTTAAAGTTACGACAATATATGATTGAATGACAGTGTAAAATAACTTTAAACTGTTAATGTGCTAGTTAAGTTTAATGATTCTAATTTATGGTTTTCTATGCAGTGTCCTGGAATGTGACATGCACTTACTCACAGTTTCTTGCCTCCAAGAATCCAAGCTGTTGTGTTTCTTTGTCATCTTTCTACAGTGACAAAGTCACAGGTTGCCCACCTTGTGCTTGTGGTTGCCAGAATAACAATACCTGTGTCACGTAAGCCATCCTTGTAATTTTACATTACATTAGTCTTTTATCCTCCTAATTAGTATTAGTAATGACATACAATTTTGATACCTTATTATTATGATGGACATGCAGGAAAGATTCAAAGATCCTGCAAGAGAATGCCACCTCACCTCACCGAAAATCAGACATCACACTCACACCAAAACCTTTGTTACAATGCACTCACCACCTGTGTCATGTCCGGGTGCACTGGCATTTGAAAGACAACTATAAGGACTATTGGCGCGTCAAGATTGCCATCATCAATTTCAACTATCGGTTGAATTTCACCGATTGGTCTCTTGTTGTGCAGCACCCTAATCTCAATAATGTCACCCAAGTCTATAGCTTTGAATACATGCCGCTTCTTCCCTATGAATCCATAAGTGAGTTATTTGAAACGGACACCAAATGTTTGAGTCTTTTCTATATTATTAGAGCTCCTTAAAGAGGCTTTTTGTTAACTGTGGTTGCTGACTTGTATATGCAGATGACACAGGCATGTTCTATGGTTTAAAATATTACAATGATCTGTTGATGGAAGCCGGGCCTAAAGGGAATGTGCAGTCTGAGGTGCTCATGAAGAAGGACAAGAACACATTTACTCTCAAGCAGGGATGGGCATTTCCAAGGAGGGTCTACTTCAATGGTGATGAATGTATGCTTCCACCTCCTGATTCATATCCTATGTTGCCAAACTCTGGCCATAAACTACCAACAACTATTACATTGATGGCAACCTATGTGGTTTTTACATTATTTTTTCATTTGGTTGTAACACTTTTTTGAGGTATAAGAGCGGCTATATGCTTACATCTTAGAGAGATGAGTTAGCTGGCAGATATGCAGAATGGAATTTCTTGTGAACTCTTGTATATATATCTATGATATATACTCACTCTGAAAAATATGTTTCTTTTCATAAGACACGTCATTAAAGAAAATTCTCTTATAACAATAACATTTTCTCTTGGGGTTTGTTTTTTAATTAGAAGAATAAGGAAGGAAACATGTGATTTGAGTCCTACAAGTACTTATACCATCTATCATCACTGTAGAGTATATATGTAAATCGATTCAACTTAACAAATTCAAACACTATTCTTTTTGCAAAGTACATTCTACATGTATGATAAAACCATGATTACAGCGACAACTTGTGGGAATGGGAGGAGCCAAAAGTGGAGGGATGCACCGGATATCCTTTCACTCTATTTCACAAGGTTCCCAGAAAACATGGGAGAAAAGGAGCTATGGATAGCCTTCAAGAAATGGGGAGATGTCAGGGAGGTCTTCATTGCAAGGAATAAGAATAGAAGTGGTCGTAGATATGGATTTGTGAGATTCAAAGGGGTGGATAATGCAAAGAAACTAGAATGGCAATTGGATAATCTGGTTTTGGGAGGCTTGAAGCTGCATGTGAACTTAACTAAACATGAAAGGGAACGAAACCCGCCTCAGACAATCCACAAGAAACACCAACCAAAGGAGGAGGTAGCCACAATGATGGTGAATGGCAAAGACAAAGATAAAGGAAAGGAGTTCGCAGAACAGAGGACAGTGATTATAGGAGTACAACAGCATAACCACAAACAAATGAAAGATAGTAGATCCTATGAAAATGTGGTTGCAACATGTAGTAAGAGTGTAGCAAAGCGATGGACACTAAAGCTTGTACAGACAGCCAATGTGCCATCTTGCTTGTCTGTCCAATTAATGATACCAATGGAGAAGACGACATGGCTGACAAAAACCTGGGTTGGAAGACTAAGAAACTTAGCGATGTTTGATAGGCTGGAAGAAGAATTCATGTGGGAAGGAGGAGAAGAGATTAAACCAAAGTATATCGGTGGAGACATGGTGTTTCTCATGGGACTTACTAAAGCAAGAGCATAACAACTATGCAGAGATGAAGTTGAAAGTGGATTATCAATGGAGAAATGGAGCCCGAGTTTAAATCCTGAATTTAGGTTGGTATGGGTGATATGTTGGGGGATTCCGCTCTAACCAAGGGATGTGGAAAACATCACAAAGATTGTGAAAGTGATTGGGTAAGTGTTGGGTGTGGATGAAGATGTAGGAGAGTTACATAGATTGGATAGGGCACGAGTTCTGAAAAAACAACACGGCTTCCTATAATCAACCACACAGTGACAACATCCATCAATGGAGTTGCTTATGTGGTGAAGATTGTAGAGGAGGTATGTTACGGCTCTTAGCATAAGTCTGTTAGTGAATCTGTTATTTGTTAGTTACAAGCTGTTAGTCTTTCAGTTTTTTCTGTTATACCAGCTTTCTTCCTTTTCTTCCTTGTATAAATATCCTTTACGTAAACAATAATAAAGTATGCAGACATTTGATCATTCTCCTGAATAAACAATATTACTTTCTCTCTCCCCTCATGGGCGTTAAATGCTTTCACATGGTATTAGAGCTCTTTTCATAAAGAGCTCTGCTGCGCATTCATAACTAGCTTTTCTCTTTTCCTTTCAGGTTGCTCACCATGAACGAGCCAACACCAAACATAGAGAGCTATCTCTATCTACATCCAAGCGAGAATCTGGCAGTAGCTCTCGTATCACCAGCTTTAGACTCAAGTAACTATCACTCATGGAGCAAGTCTATGATCACAGCACTAAGCGCCAAAAACAAGGTGGAGTTCATAAATGGGAACGCACCAGAGCCTCTGAGAACCGATAGGACCTACAGTGCGTGGAGTCGCTGCAATAATATGGTAGTGTCATGGATAGTGCACTCGGTATCAGTCGCGATCAGGCAGAGCATCTTGTGGATGAACAAAGCTGAAGAAATATGGGATGATTTAAAGTCACGATACGCGCAAGGAGACCTCTTGAGAGTCTCGGATCTTCAACAAGAAGCCTCATCTATGAAACAAGGAACTCTTACAGTCACGGAGTACTTCACCAAGCTTCGTATCATCTAGGACGAAATAGAGAACTTCAGGCCCGACCCTACTTGTTCTTGCACCATCAAGTGCACATGTTCAGTTCTTACCACCATCGTGCAACGCAAATTAGAAGACCGAGCAATGCAATTCCTGCGAGGTTTAAACGAGCAGTACAACAACATAAGATCACACGTATTACTCATGGAACCCATGCCCACCATACCAAAAATCTTCTCATACGTAGCCCAGCAAGAATGACAACTATCTGGTATCAATTCTCTTTCGAATCTCAGCCTTGAATCAAAAGAAAATGTTTCCATTAATGCCGTGACGGTTACTTGTGAATTCTGCGGACGAGTTGGTCACACCGAAAGTGTTTGCTACAAAAAACACGGAGTACCCACCAGTTATGAAGGAAGAAGCAAAACCTACAGCAGGAGTGTGAAAACATGCACTCATTGTGGAAAAATAGGACACACCATTGATGTGTGTTACAAGAAACATGGCTACCCCCCAAGATACAAGTTTGGTAACAGCAAAGTAGTCAATAATATCATGGAAGGAAAAGCTGTGAATGATCAAATGCAAAGACAAGAGTCTCATGATTTGGTTCATTTCTCACCTGAGCAGTATCAAGCCTTGCTCGCCTTAATACAATAGCCATCTTCAGGAAGCTCCGTTCCTACCCAACCCCAGGTTGCATCTATATCCTCATGTCCCACTAACACTTCACCAGGTATAATTCTTTCCCTCAAAACCACAAAATCTAGCTCCTGGATATTAAACTCAGGAGCTACTGACCATGTTTCTTTTTCTTTGACCAATTTTGATTCATATAACCAAATTAACCCCATTCTAGTTAAGTTGCCAAACGGACACGAAGTACATGCCACCCACTCGGGAACCGTCCATCTCACCTCTTCAATTACGTTGAAAGATGTTCTATACATACCTTCCTTTAGCTTTAATCTCATATCCATATCCAAACTTATTTCCACAAACAACTACGAGTTAATCTTCTCCTCTAATACTTGTGTTTTGCAGGATATCAACACCAAAGCGAAGATTGGTACAGTTGAAGTGAGTCATGGGCTTTATCAGCTTACCTTGAAACCATCACACTCAAGAACCATATGCTCCACCATTACACATCCAAAATGTAATGTCATCCCTATAGATTTGTGGCATTTTCATATGGGTCACCCCTCTATAGAAAGATTGCAAGTCATGAAAGCTTATTACCCTTCATTGCATAATAACAACAAGAATTTTGTATGTAATACGTGTCATTACGCAAAGCATAAACGATCACCCTTTCCATCAAGCATTTCTCATGCATTCAGCATTTTTGATCTCATACATATAGATATTTGGGGACCTTGTTCCAAAATTTCTATGCATGGGCACCGTTATTTCTTAACTATTGTGGATGATCATTCTCGTTTTACATGGGTTTATCTAATGAAAACCAAAGTTGAGACTCGAGAACTCATTATCAATTTTGTTACATATGTTCAAACGCAGTTTAATAAAACCATTAAAACCATACGCAGTGACAATGGTGCTGAGTTTCTTATGAATGATTTTTATGCTCAAAGGGGAATCATACATCAAACCACTTGTATAGAGACCCCTGAGCAAAACGGCATCGTTGAACGAAAGCATCAACACCTTTTGCATGTTACTCGATCTTTATTATTTCAAGCCAATCTCCCTCTTAATTTTTGGTGTTTTGCATTGCTTCATGCCACATATCTGATCAACTGCATTCCTACTCCCTTACTTCATAACAAATCTCCATACGAACAGCTCTATACACACCCTTGTGACATCTTAAACCTTCGGGTCTTTGGTTGCTTGTGCTACATAAGCATTCTCCAATCTCACAGACAAAAGCTCGACCATCGTGCTCACCCATGCATTTTTATAGGATTCAAACCAAACACTAAAGGGTATCTAGTATATGACCTTCATTCCCATAGCATAAACACATCCCGTAACGTTGTTTTTTATGAAGATCATTTCCCTATCCTCCCTGATACCTCAGAATCATCATCCTCTTCTACTTCCATATCACCTCTACCTTTCTCTAACAATACCGACAACTTTGAACACCCCACTCCACCCAGTGCCCATCTTTCTTCCCCACATACATCCTTCACTCCCAAACGGCGTTCCACGAGACTTAAAAAGGCACCTACCTATCTTCAAGACTATCACCATGCACTTACTTCACAAGATGATACCAATACGCATGGGGTTCGATATCCTCTACACTCCGTATTGTCTTACTCTAGACTTTCCCCTTCCCATAAACACTTTGTAATGTCTATCTCAGTTAACACTGAACACAAAACTTATAATGAAGCTTCCAAATTTGACTGTTGGATTAAGGCTATGCAGGCAGAATTACAGGCTCTACAGCAGAATCAAACATGGACTCTTACACCATTACCACCACACAAAACAACTATCGGATGCCGCTGGGTCTATAAGATCAAGTATAAAGCGGATGGTACTGTTGAAAGGTACAAAGCGCGTCTCGTGGCCAAAGGATACACCCAACTCGAAGGATTAGATTTTCTTGACACATTTTCTCCGGTAGCTAAACTCACAACTGTAAGGCTGCTTCTTGCTCTTGCTTCCCTTCACAATTGGCATCTCCGACAGCTCGACGTGAACAATGCATTTCTTCACGGTGACCTTGACGAAGAGGTATACATGACTCTTCCTCCAGGTCTTCATGTGCAGGATCGTAATCTAGTGTGCCGCCTTCAACGTTCACTATATGGTCTGAAACAAGCCAGCCGTCAGTGGTTCACACGACTTTCTTCATTTCTCATTTCCCACGACTTCCTTCAATCAGCAGCAGATCATTCCCTCTTCCTTCATTTCAATAAAAATGATATCACTGTTATTCTTGTGTACGTTGATGATATAATTCTAGCAGGGAACAATCTCGACACCATCAAGCATATCACAAACCTCCTCGATACAGCTTTCAGCATTAAGGACCTTGGCACCTTAAAATTTTTTCTCGGTCTAGAAGTTGCCCGCAATGACAAAGGCATTCATTTATCTCAACGGAAATATGTCTTGGATATATTGTCTGACTCCGGCATGCTCGCTTCTCGCCCCGCCTCCACTCCCATGGACTACTCCACTCGCTTAACAGCTTCACTGGGTACTCCTCTATCAGAAGCTTCTTCCTCATCATACCGCCGGTTAATCGGTAGACTTATTTACCTGACAAACACTCGTCCTGATATAACCTATGTTGTTCAACAACTCAGCCAATATATGGCTCATCCTACCTCAGCTCACTCCCAAGCCGCCTTTCGTGTCTTACGATACCTCAAAAGCTCTCCAGGTTTCGGAATATTTCTTGCTGCCAACGGACCTCTACAACTCAAAGCTTTCAGCGACTCCGACTGGGCCGGCTGCCGGGATACGAGGCGTTCCATCACAGGGTTCTCGATATATCTCGGATCTTCCCTCATTTCTTGGCGTTCGAAGAAACAACCTACTGTTTCGAAGAGCTCTTCGGAAGCCGAATATCGGGCTTTGGCGTCTACAACGTGTGAGCTTCAATGGCTCACGTATCTCCTACGAGACTTCAAGGTTCCTTTCATTGAGCCAGCAACTTTGTACTGCGATAACAAGTCAGCCATCCAAATCACCTGTAACCCCGTTTTCCACGAGCGAACCAAACACATAGAAATCGATTGCAACATTGTGCGTGAAAAGGTCAATCAAGGATGCATCAAACTGCTTCCTATCTCCTCACAACTACAGATAGCAGATGTCTTTACGAAGCCTCTCCCAACTTCTTTGTTTCAAGGCCTTTGTTCCAAGCTGGGAATGTTGAATATCCATTCCCAGCTTGAGGGGGGCTCTTAGCATAAGTCTGTTAGTGAATCTGTTATTTGTTAGTTACAAGCTGTTAGTCTTTTAGTTTTTTCTGTTATACCAGCTTTCTTCCTTTTCTTCCTTGTATAAATATCCTTTACATAAACAATAATAAAGTATGCAGACATTTGATCATTCTCCTGAATAAACAATATTACTTTCTCTCTCCCCTCATGGGCATTAAATGCTTTCACAACGGCTTCCATAGTTGCAATTGTTATAGAGGGGGTTATGGAGAAACTGATGTATCTTCTGAAGGGAGTGAAATTGGCTTCGACATTCAGTCGGAGGAAGCTCAGGTGGACGATGAAAGTCCAGAAACAACTCTGACAGGGATGCTGACGGTGATGAACAAGCCAGAAACGTTGGGAAGTAGTTTTTGGCCGTTGGGTATTACCTAGCCTTTGCGACAATGGTCAACAATGTTGATAGCAAAGTTTTTTAACAGAATCATGGCCCCACTCAATGTGGGTTAGGTGAAGACATAGCTAATCAAAAGCTGCAGGAGGCTGAAAAATAGCATTGTGGGGACAGGGAGTTGTTTGGGACGCAAAGCCTGGCAGCAGAATATCATCAGACAGGGGAGGTAGATACAATGCTCTCTGATAAGGATGGCAAATAGATCAACAAAAAGGGAATCAATGGGGAAGAAAAGGCCCCACAACAACAGATTGAATTTGAATTAAAGGAGCTATCTAGGAAAAGCGGGAGTCAAATCAGCACAAAGAAAAAGACAAATAGTGCTCATGTACCAATATGAAATATTCAAAAGGGAAAAAACAAGGAGATTAATGATTTGGGCCCCAAAACAAATAAGCCCGGCCATAAATGGAAGATGTATATAAGAAACAAGGGAGTTGTTAGGTGGCAACAAGAAACATTGTTGGTTCATCTAGTAATTATGTGAATGAGTAAAATTGTTTTTGTTTAAAAGTTTTAAAAATAAAGGTGCACCCATTATTCATCGCTTCTTCTGTGAGTGCTTCTTTTCTTCTCCCGTCTTCCGTGCCTGCTCCTCTTTTGTTGTCCTTCTTCTCCGTGCCTGGGCTGCCATTTTCGTTCATTTTGGGAGCTTCGTTTCTGCGTTTTCGTCGTCGAGGTTAGTAGCTCCTATCTCCACTCCCCTTTAATGTCCAATGGTGATTTAGCTTAGGAGTTTCTGGCTATAAGGTAGATGACTTCGTTTCTCTGCAAAAATGGTGAAGTTGTAGCGTTTTTCTTTTACGGAAGAAGTTCTTTCGTATGAAGGCAATTCTTCTAACGAAAGAAGTTCTTCCATAAGAATGTTTTATTTATTTTTAATTAGTTTGGTTATTTTATTTTATAAATTAAGTTTGGTGGTTTTTTTTGTTATAATATTTTATGCTTGCATAAAAATATGTTTTTACCTAATATATAATATTTTTTTTATAAATTAAGTTTGGTGGTAAGTAAAAAAATTAATTAAATATTATATATTAGGTAAAAATTTTGTTTTTTACGTTTTCTATATTTTCATAAAAATATGTTTCTTACGTGTATTATAGATGTGTAGTGATTAAGGTTGAGTGTGTAAGGTTTAGTTTATGTAGTGCGTAGTCGATAATGCTTAGGAAAGTGTGATTAGGGTTTATAATGTAAGGCTGAGGATATATGTAGGTTTATAATTATATGAATAGTTAATTTGACCCCAAAAAATACGTATTCATCATGATTTGCAGATCATGGTTAGAACCAGAGGTTTAGGGCGTACCTTATCTAGGGTTATAGGCAAAGGCTTGGTTAGAGAGGATGAGCATCATGCAGATGATGTTTCCCTGCGTCGTAGGCCTACCGTATCTGCCCGTAGGCGAAGAGTAGATGTTGCAATTGTTGAGGATGTTCCTCATATGGACGAGGATATTCCTGAGAGGACTGCGGACGTAGATGTTGCGGATGTAGAGGGCATAACTGTTGATGGTGCTGAGGGGTCACCTGCTGATCATGCTGAGGGATTCCCTGGTGGGCCACGTGACCCATCGATCCTTACTTCGTTTGCGGACCATGTGGCACATAGCATCTGGAGTGGATAGGTATTTTAATTTTTACGTAAAGTTATTTGTTAATTATTTGTTTTTGTTGAGTCATTTATGATAATGAATTTTTAATAAACTGTTATGATGTGTTCTTCAAATCAGGAACGACCTGAGTTGAAGTTGGTCTCCCATGGTAGGAAGGTTGATAAATTTGGGAGGCCAGCGCCTGAGATAGAAGGCCTAGTGGCGGCCACCGAATTAAGTCCATTGATCGGGTGTTCTGTAGTCACCGGCGATCCTGGACTTATATCCGCATTTGTCGAGAAGTGGCATAAGGAGACCAGCACCTTCCACCTTGTAGTAGGAGAGTTGACGATCACCCTGGACGATATGGCGGCACTCCTCCATCTTCCCATCACAGGTGCGTTACACAGCTTTGAGCCTCTGCTTGTGGACGAGGCGATCTTCTTGTTGATGGAGCTGCTTGAGGTCTCCGGTGAGAAGGCTAGAGCTGAGACCGTACGGGCGCATGTGGCATACGTATGACTTTCGTGGCTTTGGGAGATCTATCAGAGTAGATTCCATGCCCGACGGTGGATTGAAGCAGCCCATGCTTACCTCCTCCACTTGGTGGATTGCACTTTTTTTTCTAACAAGAGTGCAACACATGTTCATGTGGTTCATCTGGAGGGTTTTCGAGACCTGGGTCAGACAGGGGTCTATGCTTGGGGAGCTACGGCGCTGGTGCACATGTATGACCAGCTAAATGAAGCTTACCAGACCCCTACATGACAGATGGTTGCGTACTTGACTTTATTACATGTAAATGTTGTGTTTGTAATAAGTTAAATTGGATTATGATGTAAACATGTTTTTTATCTTATGTTCACGTCATGTTTGTAGTACTAGATATATAAGCACTTTCCTAGTGAGAATCAGTGCGTCACTGATGATGCGTATGCTGAGACGACCCCATGTGCCTCTCGGTGGCTGACTACGAAGGCTCACATAAGGGGGATCACAGGAGCGTCGTACCGGGCACGTTTAGATGCTCTGACAATCACGGACGTGTGTTGGATGCCTTACGCTGACCACCAAGGAGTTAGGGGCTTTGACCTGATTTCCTACTTCCAGGGTCAGCTAAGATGGGGTCCTATTGTGGTCTTTGTTCGACCAGAGAGGGTGGTACGACAATTCAGGTATATTCAAACGATCCCTCCACCGCCTGTTAGTGCTTCACTGTCATATGAGGAGATAGATGATAGGTGGATGAATTTCTCGGACCATGTAGCACCTGCGGGTGAGATTCGTGTTGTCCTTGGACAGGTATCAGCAGACTACATGGATTGGTTTTTCCAGATATCTCATCCATTCGTCACACCAACCCAGGCAGGTGATCAGCCCAGACATCCACCTGCCCCACATGATGAGGAATACGTCGAGCCACATATCCCAGAGGTTCCAGTGGCATCTAATCTCCCTAGAGATTCAGTGGTAAGATTAGTTGGTTTAATGTTTTATAAATTGATTTTTATTTAAAATTTTGTAATAACTGTGTTTTTATGACTGTCTCAAGATGCTTGTAAAGGTTGTGAAGCAATCACAGAAAGGTTGGAGCGTGTGCTCAACCTTAGGATGGTTACTAAAGGCACAGAGTTACACGAGATCATGCAAGATTGCCTCAGGATCGCTAGGGGTGACGCCTCAGATGGAAGTCTTAGGGTGCGATGTAGATGTCACATAGATAATTGATACATGTCTTTTATTGTATTTGATAACATTTTTGTATTTGTTATATTATTTTGGTTACAATTTTTATTGAATTTATTTTTTGCATTGATTTTTGTTGTGCACTTGTCTTTTAAACATGTCTAGAAGTTCAACGCTAAAAGTATGTATATGATAAAACACTTTTTTACAAAAAAAAAATCATAATGATTTTAAATTTCTACAACAAATTACTACAAATAAAAGATGAAAAATATCAACCAGTTTAAAAGATAACTACGTGTAGATTTAAAACATAACTACATGTAGATTTATGATCTATTACCAATAATGTTTTTAAGTTTATATTAATTAAAAAATATCAAATAAATAAACAACATAGAATAAGAAAAAAAGTGATATTGTGTATAAAAGTTACAAGAACGACTTGAGGCAAGGCTCGCAACGCTTCTGATGGAAAGTAAGGTGTATTGATGGAAAGTAAGGCATATTGATGGCAAGACTTGTCATATTTGATGATCCTAACATCGACTTCCAATGTTGGGAAAGTTATGAACTGTCTTTACGTTAGGTATGCCAAGATAATGGCATGAGGTCTCTAGTTATTTTACTCTAATGTCACATTCCTTGTTGTTGTTTTCTTCTTAATGGTGACTAGCATGTCATTTTTTTAATATATTTTTATTTTTGTTGAACTTAATTGTGGTAAACCTCTTGCGGTGGCTTTTGAACATTTAAATGCTTTTGTGGTCACTGACACTTGTCTAACCTTGGTATCATAAAAATACATGTGTGCTACAACTGCGTTAGAAACTACAATAATCACAAAAAAAGCCAAACACAATTTTTTTTTCAAATTCAAACATTACATTCACTTCAACATGCTGGAAAGAAATAAAATTTGCATGAAAAACTAGGAAATAAAACTTGCATTCAATCATGTAGCGATGTAGCCATGTTTGTCTTCCATTTCCGTAACCTGTTTAGAAAAAACAGCTAAAATTTCTATTGGCCCAAATTGTTTCCAATAGTTAGATTGTACTAAGACCTTTAGCACGTCATCGCTAGTTTTCAGCTCAATAATTTCAAATTTGATAACTTTGTCTGAATACTCAAAATGACCTGGTTGTCAAAAAAGCAATCGTCTTACCGTTTGTGATGCATGAATTCCATGAGGGGGAATCCCTTCAAGTGCAACTTGCTTTATCAAATCCTTCAATTCATCGATGGTACATCCTGAAGAAATTTCAAATTTTTTAGGATTTTTTTCCTGTGAACGCGTAACCTACAAAGTTGTTTTGGCGTGGCATGTTCCACCTCCCGTTGTAATACATAAGCGCATCAAGTAAGTTTATTATTCCATCTGGTGTTCTTCCAACGGTGCATAATAACTCAATCGGACCAACACACAAAAATTGATCATTACACATTAACATTGTGTTGGCATCGTCATCATTTATCAATTGCATACATTGAAAGTGAATTTGGTTACCTGTATCTGTGAATGGCTGTCAGTAGTGAATTTCATCCAAAAATTGTTTGTCGATTAGCTGAAGGGTAGTGTGTATTATGGTTTTTAGCCTTGCAAAATCACAGTTGTTTGGTACTTGAATGGGCACCGGAGTGGAAGTTTGGAAGTAAACCCCACTATCATTGTGAATAATCGATCCATTTGGAAAAATGAAACCCAACATTGAGTTGACAATCGTCTAACTGCTAGTCTCTCCTAAAAATGTCATACTTTGTGTAACAATTGGGAGAGTATGTGAAAGCAAGCTCATGTGTCATTTTTTAGCGTTTGTCGTGTCTCATATATATAGATGCTTTTCACCGACAGATTGGTTCACTTTTTTTAAAAAAAATAGACACGTATTAACATGTTTCGTGTTTATGTTTCCTACTAAACCAATGTGGTGTCAAGCTGTATCATGCATCAGAATGTCTTGTCAAGTCAGTCAATGTCGTGTCACGATCAAACTTTAATACGCACGCATTTCATTATGTGTTGTCAATTATGACAACAATGTATCATATATGTGTAATTGATTTTGGTTGCACCAACCAATTTATTTCTTAACGCAACAATTACTTACTATTTATTGACTAACGACTTACAACAAATTATATCGCATAATGAATACAATTAGATAAACAATGCATGTTTAGTCTTCATTTAGGTTGACATAGTCTCTTTTGAAGGTCATGATGAAGCTTGTGTACCGCTGCATTCTACTAATATATGGAATTGGCCATCGCTTTGCCTGAGGATAAGAATTGCTTGACCATAACAATGCTAGAGGCGGTAAAGGACAACGGTCTTTCAAATAAACCTGTTGTACGTGAACAAACATTATTAACTCAAATGAACCAGGGAAGTGATTGCATAATTCTAAAAGTTAGACTAACTATCTTCAATGTACCTGAACGAAATGATTTCCAAACACGTGATCGACACATATCATGCGGTGCACAAAAGAATCGGGTGGTGGTTTACTTCTAAGAGAAAAAAATGTCATGCTTTGTTGTCGGGACAATGATACAAGGATTACGTTATACCTTGATGCAATGACATATCTCATCTCCGTTATATTCATCCACTTGTCCACACTAACCTAAATCAAACAAACATACACATCTAAGTTATTTAAAGTTTGTTCTTAAAAAGAAAACCTAAACAACATACCTTGGAAAACACATCAACAAGTAGGGACAACCTTAATTGTTCAAATCTCTCTGTGTCATCGAAGAGGTTGAATAAGAAATGAGTAAGTTATGGCAGAAAGAAAAATTGGGAATGAGGGTTTCGTGAGAGAGACGAAGTTGCAGTTTTGTGAATTCTGAAATTTGAATTTATAAGTAATAGGGACGCGTTGTAATCGATTCAATCTTTTGGTAATCGATTGCACTTAGTATGACTCGCTGTAATCAATTACACATTGTGGTAATCGATTACCAGAGAGCATTTTAGCATAACTAAATGCTGAATGAACTCTTAGGGTGAAAGAATTTGAAAGGGGAGTCAAAATACTTTATATAAAAAAAATTCTTATATGAAAATAAATATATATAACATAATAGATCTAAAAAAAACTTTATGAATGACTTTTAAGCAAGTAATTCACATATCATACTAAAACTCATGCAAGAATCATAGGCATTATCAAATATTTGTTTTAATAATAAACTTCATGCTTTGAGAAAGGAAAATAACTCAATCAAACATATAAGCACATACTCATAATAACAATCAATCAAGACAAACAAATAAAATTTTGTTAGTCATCATATAACAAGTTAATTGAAAGGAAAGTTTCAACCAACTTAATTTAAAAGAGAATGGTTTTGATGTTACCTTTTTCATGATTTAAGTGCCCAAATCTTCAAAGCCGGAAGTAAGACTTTTACTTTTTGCTTAATCTTCTTGAGAGATGTTCTCATCGCTCTCATAGTCCTTGGATAGAAGGTTGATCTCCTTCTCCGAACCATCGGATGAGTCATTGTCATCCTATGCAATATACGCCTTCTTGGATCTTCTTTCTTCATGACTTTTCTTCTCATTCTTCTCTGGCCATTGCTCGTTTGAGGGGCAATTTGCTTTGATGTGACCAAGTTGGTTGCATTTGTAGCATCAAAGAGTTGGAGAGTCTTCTTGGAATCTTTTTCATGGTTGAAATTTTGACGCCTCTCGATTCTTCTCTTCTTGACAAATTTGTGAAACTTCTTCACAAAGAGTGAGAAGTCTTCTTCATCTTTTGATTCTTCATCTTCATCTTCCTCTTGCATTGATGAGGAGACTTTTAGTGCAATGCTTTTTTTCCTCTATTCGGTTTCTTCATTTTGATTTAGTCGTTGGAGTTCCATCTCATGTTCCTGTAATTTGCCAAATAGAGTGGCAAGAGACGTAGAAGAAAGATCTTTACTTTCAGAAATGACAGTTACCTTGGGTTATCATTCCCTACTTAAGCATCTCAAAACTTTATTAATTAAATCTTCATTAGGAAAGGTTTTTCCTAAGGAGGCAAGGTGATTAACTATGTGTGTGAATCTTTTCTGCTTGCTTTGGATGTTCTCATTAGTGTTCATCATAAATAATTCATATTTATGTGTAAGGATGTTGACTCTAGATCTTTTCACATCAGTGGTGCCTTCATGTGTGAGTTGTAGTGTATCCCACATCTCCTTTGCATTTAGACAGTTTGAAACTCTAAAATATTCATCTATTCCTAGGGCAAAAGTAATAATGTTTTTGGCTTTAAGATTATATTGGATTCTTCTTCTATCTTCTTCAGTCCATTTATCTCTAGGTTTTTTTTTGTTGTTGTACTTGTGCTTGCATCTACTATGGTGGGTACATAAGGTCCTATTTTTATTGCTTCCCAAATGTTTAAATCTATGGCTTCAATAAAGATTTGCATTCGGGTTTTCCAATAGTGATAACCCTCACCATTAAAGATAGGTGGCCTATGGATGGAGTTGCCTTCGGGAAACAAATAATTTGAAGAGACCATAAATCTTGAAGTTGTGAAACTTTTCTCAAGAAACCTGCTCTGATACCACTTGTTGGATCGAGTGGCCTTGGAATAATTAAGAAGGGGGGGTTGAATTAATTATGAACGTGTCTCGACTAATTAAAAATTTATCCTTCTTAATATTACTAGATTCAATTAGGTTTTACTACTAAGTTATGAGAAAGTAAAGAACAGAAACAATAACTTAAACAAAAGTAAAGCGGAAATAAAATGTACACGGCGAAAATTAAAGAGTGTAGCGAAGAAGAAGACAAACACATAATTTATACTGGTTCGGCAACAACCCATGCCTACATTCATTCCCCAAGCAACCACTGATTCTTGAGATTTCCAATAACCTTGTAAAATCCTTTACAAGCAAAGATCTACAAGGGAAGTACCCTCCCTTGTTCTCTTTAAACAACCAAGTCAATGTACCCTTCACTTGAACTGATCCACAAGAGATGTACCCTCTCTTGTTCTCAGTATTACAACCTAAGTAGATGTACCCTCTACTTGTACCACAAAGGATGTACCCTCCAATGTGTTAAGACAAAGAATTCTTAGGCGGTTAGTCCCTTGAATCTTTGTAAGGGGAAACAAAAGATATATCAGGCGGTTAGTCCTTTGAAATCTTTTGTTTAAAGAGAAGAGGAAGAATCAAAAGAATTCTCAGGCGGTTAGTCCTTTGAATCTTTTGACAAAAGGGAGAAGGGGGAATCAAAAGAATTCTCAGCCGATTAGTCCTTTGAATCTTTTGGCAAGAAGGAGAAGGAAGAAAAAATAGCACACTTTTGTTTTCTGCAGAATTTCCACTTTCAGAAAAAGTTTTGAAACAAAGTTTAGAAAGCATTTTGGCAAATAAAAAGCAATGGGCAATGGCTAGAGAAAGATTGTGAAAAAAGATTGTTTTGGAAGAATATCACACATGTATCTTGAATGTTTGTCAAAGTCATGTTTTTATAGACTCTTCATGTCTGGTCAAAGAAACCATTGGAAAAGTTATGAATTTTTTAGAAAACCATGTTAAGAGTTATAACTCTTAACTTTTTCTTCAAAATTGTTCACTGGTAATCGATTACCACAAAGGTGTAATCGATTACACAATGCATTTTATGAAAAGTTGTGACTTTTCACAATTGGATTTGAATTCCAACGTTCAGATTCACTTGTAATCAATTACTAATATAGTGTAATCGATTACACTATTTGAAAAACATTTTGGAACGTTACAAATCATTTGAAAATATTTTGAAAACTAAACTGGTCACTGGTAATCGATTACTGATAACTGGTAATCGATTACCAAAGAGTAATCACTCTGGTATCTTAGAAAATTTGAGAAAATTCTTTTGTAAAACAAAACTGTGCTATTTGGTTTTTGAAAAAATCTTTTAATACTTATCCTATAAGAAGTCTTGACTTGTTGCTTCTTGATTTCTTCTCTTGAACCTTGAATCTTGGATTGGATTCTTGATGCTTGATCTTGAAGTCTTGAATCAATCACTTGGGCTTTTGGCATCATCAAAATTGCTTGGTTCATCATCATGAAGCTTGCTTCTACAGTTTTGATCAGGGTATGTAATATCTCGAAGTTTACTCTTGAGAGTTACTTTGCCACACACATCATGTTCCTCAAATATTTTAGATATGGTCTCAATCTCTTCCTTAATGCTGACTTTGGCCTCACATAACCCTTTATTTGAAAAGCAAAATCTCCTCTAGAACATATGGACTGAATCCACTAGGATGCTACCAGTAGTATACCTAGATAGCTCACAAGCACAAGGAAGACCGTGTGTGCTTCTCATCACACAACCACAAGAAGAGGGATCGTTGCCAAGATAACATAGATGCTCAACCTCAGCAACAATCTCATTTAAAGTGTTCCTTGAAACCATTCCAAGAAGCCTCTTGTATAAGGTTTTTTTAAATACATGTCCAACCACATGCGTACTGGTTTCGAAGGATGCTTTAATTTCAATGTGTTGCAGCATGATCATGTTGTTCATGGCATCCCAAACACTACAAAGGTCTTCAAGGCTATTTGGTAATACTCTTTTTAGAGCCCAATGAGCATATTCAACCTTACATTTAAAATACACAACAAACATTACAAATATACAATAATTAAATACCATTTATTAATAACCCTTACTAGAAAAAAATAACGTTTTAATACCTGTTTGTTGTGTGTTGCCTAGATGCATGACCTTATTCATCCAGGCTGTAATAAACTTTTCCTTGTGTGGGATAATCCATGTTTCGTTAACATAGTCAACGAACATTGGCCAACGTGAACAAGCAATTTGAAACTTGTGAAGGCATCCAGCGAACTGTTGTTCGGACGAACAATCAACCAAAGTACCCCAGTTATCCATTACATAGTCCCAGACATTTTTTTGACCGATTAAAGATTTGCACTTGGCCTTGACATTCTTGTCGATGTGAAACCTGCACAACAAGTTTGTATGCTCCGGGAACACAGTTTTCACTGCATTCATCAGTGTTCGGTCTCTGTCAGTGACAATAACAACAGGGAGGCGATCGTTTCTTAAAAATAGACCTCGAAACTGTTCCAAAGCCCATACAATATTATTAACACGTTCACCCTCCAGATATGCAAACCCAGCAGAGAATGTCATCCCCATTGGTGTCACCCCAACAAAGTCATGTAGTGGGAGTCTGTACCTATTTGTTTTGTAGGTACTGTCTATAAAAAATACCAGATGACATGCATTGCATAACTTTACTGCATCTGGGTGACACCAAAACAGATCACGCACCACAACTTCATCCTTCAATCTATGCCAATGAATGTATTGATCACGTTCAAGAAACTTCATTAGATGTTGCATTTCAGTATCAACTCCTCTAATGGAAGAACGATATGCACTTCTTGCATTGTAAATTTGTTTGATTGTGGTGCAACTGTTGGTATTGTGCTCCTTCAACGTTAGCAGGATGTTTTTTGGTTTCACCATAAACTTTGTCATATCAGCAATAATTTTCTTTTCATCCTTGGTCAATCGCCCAACGTATGGATGTCCAACTAAGGACTTGGCCAATTCATGATTGTGAATCTCACAGATCAACTTCACCATCCAACCTTCCCCTCCATGCACTGGTTTCCCACGAAGCTTGAAGGGACAACCACATTTCCTACTCCCAGTGTCTCTTCTAACAAATTCTTTATTCTTACACTTGTATAGACCGCTCCTTTCACACCCAATTAACACAAATGAACTTCTTCCTCCACTACCAGTATCTTGTCAAACCTCATAATCACTGCAACAAATCCATTTTCATGGGCAATTGTTCGAGCCCACTGCAAAACATCATCTCGGGTACCAAAGACCTACAATGTAACCCCGACATATTAATTTTTATACAAAACATACATTCAACCAAATGACTCAAACTAATGAACATGATTACCTGAGAAGTATTAAAAGCATCCGAACAATTAACATGTGGTTGATTCACACCGCATTCTTCTTCATTTTCATAATCCATATGAACTTCTTGTGACATCGTATTGTCATACGTTCATTGATCTTCGTCCATCTTAAGGACATATTAATAAATTATGCATCATACACAAGTACATACAAATTACCATATTAGCAAAACTAAAAATTGATTAAATAATAACTACATACATATTAACAACTAATACAACTACATTCAAAATTTAAAACTAAATTATTTACTTAAACTAAATATTTTGTATTTCTAAAACACAATAATATTAAATTTTATGAAACATCTAATTTCACAAAAAATTACTTCAAACAAATAAATATTTTGCACCGTAATTAACAATAAAAATATATAACACTATAACTAACAACTAATTAAACATTTTACTACTACAACAAAATACAATTATTTTACCTAAATTATTTAATATTATAACTAAATTATTATACCTAACTAAACCAATTATCCACAATTTTTAAAATATGAAATACAAAAATTATAAATTTTAATATTCATATTTATTAATTTTTTCACAAATTTTTAAAAAAATTTAAAAATTGAACAATAAAGCTTACGGAAGAAGTTATTCTGTAAGAAGCCTAAGCCTAATGGCTTCTTACGGAAGAACTTCTTCCGTAAGAAGCAATGTCCATTTATGGAAGAAGTTCTTCCATAAGCTTCAATTCTTTCGTAAGAAGCAGTGTGCATTTACGGAAGAAGTTCTTCCGTAAGCTTTTTACGGAATAACTTCTTCCGTAACAAGTGTTTTACGGTTACGGAAGAAGTTCTTTCGTAAAAAATTTACTGAAGAATAACTTCTTCCATATGTAACAGATCTACACAAAAAAGCGGTAAAATGCGTACCTCCGGCGAAATAAAAACAACAATAACAACAGCAACCGCCAATATTTAACCTTCACCGAATGACTACCTCGAAAAAACTTGTAAAAACCACCCAGAATGGCACAAACTAGACGACAGTGAAAGAAAGAAAGTGTAAAACCGTAAAAAATTACACAGGCGTCGTAAATTTAAAGAAAAACGAGACAGAGGCAAAATTGGCATTTTATAAAAATGTTGGGTGCACCAGCAATGTTGTTGGGTGCACCTAGCAACTCCCAAGAAACAAAGGGTGCAACAAACAAATAAAGCCCATTGATAAATTAAATCTGCACGAGGGGCGGAAAACACAAACAGACAACAAACAAAATAATGAAAGAAGGAACAACCCAATAAAATACACCTAAGCAGCATCCCCTAAATAATATGCAGGTAGTGGGCTGAAGGAAGTTGTCATGTGGGAAGGGAACCCCAAAAGTATAAAGGCCACAACACCAACAAATTCAGCTTCAACATCCAAAAGCTATGAGCTGGTTAAAGAAACAACAAGCAACTGGGAAATGGAAAAAAAAAAACATAGGAGTCAATTTCAGCAAATAGGAGGAAGTGATTGTAGCTAAACTGATTGAACTGGAGGAAAGGGACAAGGGCATTATTCAAAGGAAGGGAACCAATGCAGGTGTGTGATGAAGATTATGACCTACAATGTAAGAGGGTTGGGGAGGGGCCTCAATTAGAAGACTGATGGCAAAAGAAAAGGTAGATATGTAATGTCTACAAGAAACTAAGAAGGAAGTGATAGACAAAACTTTATGTCAAGTTCTGTGGGGAGATAATGAAATTAATTGGGAAATGCAGCCAACAACAAATAATGCAGGGGGATTACTCTTTATTTGGAGTGATGCAACTTTCAAAATGGAGAAGGTGAAGGGAAATGTTTATATTTATTTGGAAGGTATATGGGTTGATGATGGTGGAAAAGTGAATATAATCAATATTTACTCTCTATGAGATATAAATTCTAAAAGAATTTTATGGGATGGAATCCGACAACTAAGAGTTATAAATAATGGGAGTTTATGGTGTATTTTAGGAGATTTCAATTTCATCCAAAGGTCATCTGAAAGAGTTGGAAGGTGTCTAAGGATTCAGAATGGAGGTAGTCTGAAGGAATATAATGATTGAATTGTTGACTTGGAAGTTGAGGGTGGTTTTCTAAATAGTAAGACAACATTCAGATAATCTTGGATTGGATTTTTTCTTACTATTGCCTAATTTTGATGTGATCCTCTACTGTTGATTGGGGACTGAAGCCATTTTTGTTTCTTGATTGCTTGCTTGAGGATAAATCTTTCAAGATGCTAGTGCAAGATTGTTGGATGGAAAATGTTGTAACTGGTTGAGTGGATATGTCCTTAAAGAAAAATTCAAGAAACTAAAGCAGAGACTAAAGAATGGAATATAAATCAGTTTGGAGATGCTCATCAAAAACTGAAGAAAGTAGAGTCGAAGCTCAATAAACTAGAAAAAGAAAGAGATGATAGACATCTGAATGAAGAAGAAGAAAAATTAAGAAAGCAATTACAGGAGGACTTGTGGTCGGCAGTGAGTACAGTTGAATCCATTAATAGGCAAAAAGGCAAGATCAAGATGGATTAAGGATAAGGACTACAACTCTAGATATTTCCATTTGTCTGTAAATTGGAAGCGTTGATATAATATGCTTAGAGGAGTGGCTGCTGGCGGGTGCTAGATTCAAGATCCAAATAAAGTTAAAGAGGAAACTAGATTGTTTTTCAAAAGGAGATTTCAGGAATCTGATTGGGAGACCAAGGTTGGACGGGGTTACTTTCAAATCCATTGTCAGCAGCATAACAATCTGTTGGTAGCACCTTTAAAAGAGGATGAAGCGAGGACAACGATTTGGGATTGTGGTAGTGTAAGAAGCCCTGGATCGAATGGATTCAATTTTAAATTCATCAAAGGGTTTTGGGATATCCCAAAACCAGATTCGATTTTTGAACGAGTTTCATGCTAACACGGTTTTTCCCAAAGGAAGCAATGCTTCTTTTCTAGCATTAATTTCCAAAGTTCATGATCCGCAAGGTCTCAACGACTATAGACCTATCTCCCTAATAGGTTGTACTTATAAAATTGTGGCAAAAGTGCTATCTTCTAGGCTTAAGAAGCTTCCGCCTTATATCATAGACAAGTGCTAATATGCTTTTATGGAGGGTAGGCAGCTATTGCACAGTGCAGTAATAGTTGATGAAGTTGTAGATGAAGCGAAGAGACGAAATAAAAGATGCTTGGTGTTTAAAGTAGACTATGAAAAGGCTTATGACTCTGTGTGCTGGGAATTTCTTTCATATATGATGAATTGGATGGGATTCTGCACTAAATGGATTGATTGGATTGAGGCCTATTTGAAATCAACATCAATTTCAATATTGGTAAATGAAAGCCCCATAGATGAGTTTTTCCTTAGAGAGATCTTAGACAAGAAGACCCCCTGGCTCCATTTTTGTTCAATATTGTGGTTGAGGGTTAATTGGCTTGATGAGAGAAGCCCAACAAAAGAAGCTTTTTGAAGGGATTAAAATAGGGAAGGATGAGGTGGATATTAGCCTTCTACAGTACGTTGATGACACAATTTTCTTTGGAAAAACATAGGTGGAGAACGTAAAAACAATTAAGGACATTTAGAGGAGTTTTGAATTAGTGTCAGGTTTGAGGATCAATTTTGCCAAAAGAAAATTCGGGGCAATTGGCATGCCCCATCAGTGGATTCAAAATGCAGCAAATTATCTTAGTTACAGATTGTTGTCCATTCCCTTCTCGCATTTGGGTACCCTTATTGGGACAAACTCAAGACGTAGTGAGATGTGGGATCATATAGTTGAGAGATGTGAGAGAAAATTATCTTGATGGAATCAAAGACACCTATCATTTGGGGAAAAGGTTACTCTCATAAAGTCAGTCTTAAATTCAATCCCTACTTTTTTTTTCAGGGTTCCGAAGAAGGTGATGGACAAACTGGTGAGATTGCAGTATTGGTTCTTATGGGGGGAATCAAACCTGTTGATGGATTGGCAAGTGCACCAATGCATCCCAAGTAGTAAAGTTAAAATGGAAGTCCGAGTATCGTATCCACAAGGACTCTGTTTGCACTTATGTAGATGAATATTTGATTAAGAAAAAGATTTGGAAAGGTTGTAGAAAAGCAGTAATTAAAATTGACAGAAAATTAAATCAAACAAAAATTTAAATTAAAAGCCAGAAAAGATGAGAAAATCCAATATTATTGTAAAAGGAAATTCAGAAGATGAGAATGTTGGGAACTTAGCCTACCAGAGCTACTCTTTGATGTAATGTTAATTATTTTTCTCTATTTATAATTATTCCAATTTACACATGCATCTACTAGTATACTCTAACTTTGGTCCCTCACATGAAAGAGCCTAATTTATCTATTTTCTCTCTCAAATCCCTTTGTAGAGCTAAAATAGTAAATTGCATTAAGAACAAAGATGTATAACAGGCTAAACAAATATCAACCTATCCCTAGTTATGACTTTATTTAGATACCATTTCTCAGTTCTATTAGAAAATAACGTTTCCCAACACTACCCCTAAAACTTACCATGCAAATGGGTGATCAAACCATAGGCAATAATATTAAGCACAGGAAAATATAATGCAAATGTAATATTCATAAATAGATAGGGAGAGAAATTACATTAAGAGTAGTTGACTGCCAAGTTCCTAACAAAGGGGGGTTTAGCCTCTCATTGTCAAGGAGGCTTTACAATTGCAAGAGGGAAATATTTAGTAAAGGGAGAAAAGATAAGAAAGGGAATGAAGGGAAGGAATGACTCTCATTACTTGCTTCTCCTTCTTCTAGCCTTTGCCTTCTATAAGGAATTGTATTCTATTGGAATTTGCATGTCTTTTCCTTCTTCTTTCTTCTTCTTTTATAGGTGCAGATTAGTGAACTTCTAGCACCGAGCCCGCCTTTACTTTCCTTAATTAATCATGCTTTCCTTAATTAGTCTTGTTTTTCTTAATTAACTTACTTTCCTTAATTAACTTTGATTTCCTTAATTATTCCTGCTTTTCTGGGCTTTATTTTACTCATTAAGCTTCATAAATCCATCACTTTTAATATTCTCTACACAAAAACTTAAATGATATTAATTTAACAATTATTTGCTCAAAAAGGAAAAATTAGAAGAGAAAAATTACAAATTCCTCTATAATTTAACCCCCAAAATATACTTATAATTAACAGTTATCAAACTCCCCCAAATTTAAATCTTTGCTTGTCCTCAAGCAAAAGGAAAAAGTTTAGAGTTTACCAATCACAATTCATGAGATAACTGCATACATTCCAAAAAGCTTCATTGGCCAATTCTCAAGTTCATAGTTGTCATAAGTTCATGAACGGAGAAGAACAAGATGTACTTCAAATGAAATGGTTAGCAAGAATGACAAATTACAAGGAATAGGTTGAGGCGGATGGCATTTTTAGGAACTCCAACTATTTTTACTGTGTTGCAAATCTCTATGTATGTAGCAAGGTGGGCATATGAATCTTCATTGGGTAGCCCATGAAAGAGATTGCCTTGAATCAACTGGATGAGAGAATGTGGATAAGTGATGTTGGCAGCTTGAACTTCAAGTCGGCTATGCTTGTGAAATATTGAGGTGTAGAGGTATTAGAGTAGTCCTCCAAGGTGATCCCCTGTGGCCGATCTTCTGCCATGATGTGTTTTTCAAAGTTGAGATGTGGAAAAGAAGATGATATAGAGGATGATGGTTCTTGATTCCCTTGTTGTTCTCTTTTTCTTCTTGCAGTGTTGTTTCTTTTACACGTTGCTTCAATCTCTAAATCCAATGGAACAAGATTGTTTCCTTGCATACAAGAAAGGAAAAAACTACCATGCACGTTATCATAGAAAAATAAAAATTAAAAACTAAAGATTAATATTAAGAGTCAAAAAAGAAATTTAAAAATTGAATTTTTATTATTTTTTTTGAAAAATTAAGGAAAAATAAAATTTAAAAATAGAATATCCAAAATACCAAATACAAAGAACAAAGTCCCTAACAACGGCGCCAAAAACTTGTTAATGGATTGACAATTGCACCAATGCGTCCCAAGTAGTGAAGTTAAAGTGAAAGTCCGAGTATCGTATTCACAGGGATTTTGTTTGTACTCATGTAGATGAATATTTGATTAAGAAAAAGATTTGGAAATGTTGTAGAAAAGCAGTAATTAAAATTGATAGAAAATTAAATAAAAAAAGAAGAGGAATTAAACAAGAATTTAAATTAAAAGACAAAAAAGATGAGAAAATTCAATATTATTGTAGAAGGAAATTCAGAAGATGAGAATGTTGGGAACTTAGCCTACCAGAGCTACTCTTTGATGTAATGGTAATAATTTTTCTCTATTTACAATTATTTCAATTTACACCTGCATCTACTAGTATACTCTAACTTTGGTCCCCCGCATGAAAGAGCCTAATTTATCTATTTTCTCTCTTAAATCCCTTTGCAGAGCTAAAATAGTAAATTGCATTAAGAATAACAATGTATAACAGGCTAAACAAATATTAAACTATCCCTAGTGATGACTTTATTTAGATATCCTTTCTCAGTTCTATTAGAAAATAACGTTTTCCAACACTATCCCTAAAACTTATCATGCAAATGGGTGATCAAGCCATAGGAAATAATATTAAGCACATGAAAAGATAATGCAAATGTAATATTCATAAATAGATAGGAAGAGAAATTACATCAAGAGTAGTTGACAGTCGTTCCCAACAAAAGAGTGTTTAGCCTCTCATTGTCATGAAGGCTTTACAATTGCAAGAGGGAAATATTTAGTAAAGGGGGAAAAGATAAGAAAGGGAATGGAAGGAAGGAATGACTCTCATTGCTTGCTTCTCATTCTTCTAGCCTTTGCCTTCTATGAGAAATTGCATTCTGTTGGAATTTCTGTGTGTCTTTTCCTTCTTTCTTCTTCTTTTATAGGTGCAGATTAGTGAGCTTCTTGCACTAAGTCTGCCTTTACTTTCCTAAATTAATCATGCTTTCCTCAATTAGTTTGTTTTCCTTAATTAGTCTTATTTCCTTAATTATCCCTACTTTCCTTAATTAGCTCTGACTTCCTTAATTATTCTTGCTTTTCTAGGCTTTATTTTACTCACTAAGCTTCATAAATTCATCACTGATGTTAATTTAACAATTATTTGCTAAAAAAAAATTAGGAGAGAAAAATTACAAATTCCTCTATAATTTAACCCCCAAAATATACTCATAGACCAAAGGAAGATTGTTTGGGTAAATTGGGAGACGATATGTCTCTCAAAGGAGAATGGTGGATTAGGTGTGCAGGATTTAGTGAATTTTAATCATGCCTTACTTGGGAAATGGCGATGGAATCTCTTCCATCATTAGGGAGAACTATGGGCAAGAGTTTTGAATTCAAAATATGGGAGTTGAAGAATTTTAGATGAATCAAGAAGACATGTCACGGATTCAATTTGGTGGAGGGACTTAAGTTAGGTTTCCAATGTTTATGAGGAGGGGAGCTGGTTCAAGAGTGGTATAGATTGGAAAATTGGTTATGGATCAAAGATCAATTTTTGGGAAGATGACTGGTTGGATGGTGGGAATTTGTCGGTGGAAAAATATCCATGCTTATATAACATATCTCGACAACATCATTATCTTATTCAATAGCTGGGGAGTGCAACAGGAACAGGTTGGGAATGGCAGCTAGAGTGGAGAAGGCATTTTAGTGAATCAAAGATTGACATAGTTGCAGAATTCATGGAGGGCATTGAGGCTGTGACAGTGCAACCTAATCAGTAAGACAGATGGGGTTGGAAGCTGGATCCTAGCGAGTATACACAGAGAGAAGTGCTTACAATATGTTATCCACTCACTTTGCAGGGGGAAATATTGATGAAGTGTTCAAGGAAATTTGGAAGATCAAAATTCCAAGTGTCACATTTCAGTTGGAGATTGATTAGGGATAGGCTCCCAACAAAGATGAATTTGAAAAGAAGGAATGTGGATTCAAATGATTTTTCTTGCCTTTTCTTTAGATCTAGTGATGAGGATGCATCTCACTCATTCTTCAATTGTGATAAAATCTTGCCTCTATGGTGAGAATCATTGTCTTAGTTGAATGTGGCTGGTGCTTCCTCAGAATCACCTAGAGAATATTTCCTTCAATATTTCCATGGTTACCTCAAGGATATTAGATCTCAGAGATGGCAAATGTGGTGGATATCCTTAACTTGGTGCATTTGGTTTCATAGAAACAGAATAGTTTTCTCAAATAAAACTTTCAATGGTCAAAAGATGATGGACGATGCAATCTTTTTCTATTGGGTTTGGCTCAAAAATCTGGAAAAAAGATTCAATATTTCTTTTCAATACTGGGCTAGCAATATTAGGATTGGATTTTGTAATCATGGGGGGATTTCTATTTAGGTCAATTTTGTGGAGGGATGTCTATACCAAGCCACACCTATGGAAACTTAAATTCTTGCATTTCAGCTTGTATTGGGATTCCATAGGTTGTAAATCACTTTTGAAGCATTGTAATTATATTAGTACTTCTTGTACTTATCTTTTATATTAATATAATTTATCTTTGCTGATAAAAAAAATTGTATGATAAAACGATCTGCTTGGGTTTTGGGATTGCCAAAATGGGAAATGGGTATATATTTGATTAACAAATGACTTCAGAAGCAGCAGAAGTGCTACCTAGAATTTCTTCTTGGATTCATGATCTTAACGGTAAAAAAATAAATTGGATATTCTATAATCTTAAAAGTATAATCATCCAATTGAGTAATTTAAAATAATTATACAACTCAGGCTAAAAAGATGTGTTACATATATGGGGGGTAAAATTCTATCCCCAAGGTGAATAAGGACAGAATTCTTGTGGCATGCATTCATGCATCTGTGGCACTTTTTATTGCTTCAGTAGCAGCTTCTATGCATTCTTGACAATGGGGTTGACTTCAGCTTTAACAAGCTGGTGCAGAAGAGAAAGGTACAATACTCCGAAAGAGTAGATGGCATCTTTATATTTTCTATGATTGATTCAATAAGATTAACAAAGAAGCTAAAGTGGCTATGACTGTACTGAGTAAAGAGAAAACTAGTTTAGAACTTGCATTTGGAAGCCAGGGGTAGGCATCTGGAGGAGGCATAACACAGTTATCCCCATTGAAATAAATTCTTCTAGGGAAGGCCCATCCCTTATCAAATGTGAAGGTTGATTTGTCTTTTCTAAGTAAGATTTCTGACTGAACATTACCAAGAGATCCAGCTGAAGAAAGAAAATCATTGTAGAACTTGACTCCCCACAGCATACTTGTATCATCTGTAAAACCATATTGCAAATCAATAACATAAGAATTGTGGTATTTTCTTCACAAGATCATCTAGGATTGTGGCTATGAAAGATAGAACTTACTCAAGCCCTCATAGGGATTTAGTGACTTGTAATTAAAACTGAAGAGCTGGGTAATATTATCTAAATTAGGATGCTGCACAACAAGGTTCCATTGAGAGTAGTTCATTCTGTAATTGAAATTTGTGATTGTGATCTTGACCCTCCAGTACTCTTTGTAATTGAGCTTCACATGCCAATGCACTCGAATAGGACACATATGGCTGGTACACTGGACTAGTGGCGTGTTTGCCGTTTTGCCTGATGCTGATACAACTGAAGCTAAATGTGGCGAATTTGGACTGCAGGACATTCAGAAAAACAAATCATCAGAATGGGGAAATGATGACAAAAGTTACTTTGGAACATTCTTTGGAGACACTAAAAAATAGACAGTTTCAAATATCTATGGAAAGATAAATTGGAGACTTACTCTACACAGCTGCCAGGTTCTGTTTTGTTTCGGCAACCACAGGTGCAGGTTGGGCAGTTTACTACTGTGTCATTATAGAAGGATGAGAGGGAAACACAGCAACTTGGTGCCTTTTGAGCCAGGAATTGAGAATAAGTGCAGGTAATATTCCAGGTCACTGTGACAAAATATGCAAGTTAAGTACAAGAGAAGCTAGAATTTGGATTTCATACACTGTACCCTCCTGAGCAATGCACAAAACATAAATAACTATTCATAGAACATCACAACTAATTATGTTCAATGAAAATTTAAATCCATTTCATTAACATAGACAATGTTGCGATCATAAAAAGAATTGAAAATGGCACGTTGAAAGTGAAAAACATGAGAAAGAATGGACTGCCATGACTGAAAAATCGAAATTCAAAAGGAACTTCAATTGTCTAAGTTATTTCAATTAATATAACAAAGGCTAATATGTACACATCTTATAATTAGATGTTGGTATTATCAAGAAAGTTTAGAAAAGACAAATGAATATGTAAACAGTTTTGATTAATTCAATGTAACTTTCAACTAACTTACTCATGGCTTGGGTGGTTCTCCTCTTGTCATTGGTAATAAATACAGTTGGTTTCACAACTTTGGCAGGACCACAAGTATAGCCAGGTCCCGGTGCTTTGAGGGTAAAATTTTTAGGCATTTTGACGGTTTTGTTTGTTGTTCCGGCAGAACCAACACTAATCTGGAAAGAACTTACTGCATTGCTGGGGTCCTGACCCCATGAATTTAGGACACCCCCTTTGCAACAATTTGCAATCTGCTGGTTGTAAGGAGTCCCTGGCAGTAAATCCACAACTGTAGGGTCCTTCTTACAACAATGTGGAATGCCTGCTTTGAACTTTGAACAGTCCCCTTGCTCTGTGGTTTGGGCTCCCATCATGTTCCAAATCACTTCCTTTTTAGCCCATGTCCACCCTAATGACCATCCGGGGGCCTGAATGTGGCGATATTGTTGAAAGTTGTACATTGTGACAACAGCCTGCTCAAGCCATGCAAGACGGTTCAATATGTTTTTAAGAAACAGAAAAAGACCATAGAAGCCACAATATATTTCATTGGCATTTGAATCTAAAAGAAAACAATTGGGTTGATGATCCTTTGACATGTGAAGTTATTCATTATCAATAAAACATGTTAAAAGAATAATCACCAAATAACCATGTTAAAATTTGCCCAATCAGACAACCTTTTAAGTCCTGTTCAAACAAAGTATGTGCAATTCAGAAGATCCATCGAGCTAAAAAGAAGTCTACTCTTACATAATTCTTATTGATTCCATAAAATTTTCCAAGGCACATGTCATATTGAGTACTTAATGCATATTAAGAAATTTGTGGTCACTTACAACATAGCCATCTGGAGTCCAGCTAATGACATCCCACTTGATTGTTATATTTCCGGTAGGATCAAGTGGATCATAGGCTTCTGCAAATGAACAAGCAAGAAATATTGATCAATTTTAAATTAATCTCTATAGAGTAAATTTTTCAACAAATCAGAGCTTTATATATCTCCCTCAATTCTTTCCCATCTGGATTAGAGAATCAAACAGATATAGTAAAATAAAAAATAAAAAGAGTGTAATATGTATCCACGAGCAGCATCACACTTTCTCCAAGTTCAATAAAGAAACAGTTGGGACTTAAGAGCCTAAACATTTTCTTGTTTTCATTTTCCCTCTTCGTTTTACAGATTTTAAAGAGAGATTAATCTTCACATCCAAAGAATCCCCCAACCCCCCCCCCCCCCCCCCCCCCCAAAAAAAAAAAATATCAACTTATCTAAATTAGTTATCATATCCATAATGGGTGTAACTGTATGAATCTGTAGCTCTATTAAAAGAAAATACATTTAAAAGGAATATATTGATTTCTTCTTCCACTTTCTGATTTGATCAGTTAAAATGCCAAACAAAAAAATATGAACCGACAGAAAAAAAGTGAGGATCCAAATTGACTTCAGGGATATTATTGTTAGAACATTAACAAACCATGCATCCACCCATGACCCTATTCAAATCTAGAGATCAATGCAAGTTCCCTTCAACCTCCTCAATCACAGTTCTATCAAAAGAGCCAAACTTGTTACAAAATGTAAAATGGGAACTCGATAACTCAGAGAAGTAAAAGTAAAACTAAAATTGAGCTCCATGGAAACAATTAGAGACAGCCAATACCTATAGAAGTGAATGTGGAGAAAGAAAACAGTAACATGAGCAAGAGTGCGGCAAAGACACCACGAGGGAAAACAGATCCAATGGCAGGTAACATGGTATGTTCCATTTCTTGGTGCTGGTTTTCTATGAAAATGCAGCTCAAGTTCAAGATCTGCACCAAAAAGGGTGAGAGAGCAAACAGAGGTTTAGGCCTCTCAGCTCTCTAGTTCCATCACAAAAGCAGAAGCTTTGGTTTCGAAATGAACTGAGTGTTATGAAACTTCCATGTAGTCAGTGACTTTATTGTGTAAGCAAAACCAGTGGGAAGATCTGCTAGAGATGTTCAACACCAAATATCAATAATGCCCTTTATTGAGAGTTGGTTTTTTTGTGTCCAATAAGGTTAATTTATTTTTAGAGTTTGGTGTCTATCATTTAGTGATTAAGTACACAATTATAACTAAATGTTACATACACCAAATGTTATATAAAATTTTAATTATTAATTTTTCAAACTAAATGTTATATGAAAAGAGTTTAATTGTCATTGGTCAGAATAGAATTGTATTTGAATTTTTCATAAAATAAGTCAACCTGATTTTTAAGCGAAAATATCATTAAAATTATTTCAACTAAAAACATGATTAAAAAATATTTTAGTTAGGTGTTTTTTTTTCATTTTTTCCATTTTCACTTTTTTCTCATTTTTTTTAGATTTTGTACTAAATAGCATAATCAATGATTATAACTACTTTTCATCCTTAATCCATCCTTACAAACGTCAAACTAAAATCATAATTAAAAAGATTATTCACTACTCCCACCACCAACATGCCCAATTAAATCAGAATATTGATCGTCAAGCGATTTGAGGTTTTCAAATGCCAGCTAATAACATACTTATAATTGAAGATCAATGTTGGTGGCACTTAAATTTTGAAACGTGTTGGTCTGAATTGACTACTCAAGTCACTCCACGCTCTTTAGTCTTTAGGGATAGTATGGGAATGACAAAAGATACCGACAGAGAGAGGAACATGTGAAGGAAAGACACAAAGTTCGTGGGATTAAATTAAACAGGAAAAGTTCAAAAACTCTCCTTAAACTTGTCGGTGATTACAGCTATGTAAGATCTTGTTTGCTACAACGTATTACATATTTCTACAACTTATTCTGCAACGTATTAGTAACAATGGAAATAAGGGGTTTTGGTGTTCTTTAATTAAATGATGCGGATTTGAATCATAACTTATTTTTTATTATAAAATTATAATTTAGGTATAAATTAAATCTTATCAAAAAAAATATTCACGTTGTGTGTATTTATGATCTCCAATAAAAATTAATTAATACTTTTTACAAAGATTACTTTATATCATTAAAGATAATAAAATAAAATTCTCACCGGTAGAGGTAGATCTATCCCTCATAAGGGCAGAAAAATAAATGTGATAACCAAATTATTAATGAGATACTAGCTAGCTATGTTTTTGTTTTTTGTGAACATTATTTGATGACCCCATCCCGTTAAGCAATGATTCAATATCACTCAAGTACGGAGCACATTTAAATGATGATTTTTTATTGATTAGTTATTATTTTTAATACTTTTGTCTAAATTGTGACAAATACATGTTTCTTTTCAATATACAAATAGCTCGTAGGACAGCTCAGATTTATGTTCATCATCGTAAAGGTAACGGTAAATGTCACGTGAAAGTCAGAAATGTGTTGGTTTTGAAATTTGATAATCTTTTCGTATTTATTTTATTTATGTTTGAGACATTTTATTTGTGAAAGAATAAAAGTTTTTCTAGGTGCACCAATCATACCCAGTAATAAATGGATATTCTAAAAATATTCCTATATGGTTTCTTTTTCCTTTTAAGTTTTCTATTTAGTGTTTATAATGCATTCATTCATTGTGTTGGTTTCTTCTGGTTTTTTCATTTTTGTGAGAGAAGAGGTGTATTTTGACTACTTTGGTCGAGGTGAAAGTATTACGAAGTTACGTCAGCAAGTAGTGGTTATGACACTGGTTAGTGTGATTGTTAATGAAGGTATGTCACGCTATTTTTTTTATTTTATGCATATTTTACAGATTAAATAATCCGTAAGTTATATAATACTTACGGATTAATGAATGAATCTGTAAGTTTTATATAACTTATGGAATTTCAATTCGTATAAGTTATACGGATTATTCAATTCGTAAGAGTTATAAGGATTGACATTCTATAAGTAAGAGTAATACGAATTGGCATTCTATAAGTAATCCATATAACTCTTACGGAATAAGCCGTATAATTCATACAGATTGGTTAATCTGTATTAGTTATACAGATTTATAATATTATTTTTAATTAAAAGAAATATTTATTGTTTTTTATTTTTTTAAATTATAAATATATTAATATGATTTTTATAAAAATTAATGTGTAAAAAACATTATTTGTTTATTTGAAATTTAATTAGTATTATTTTAAATATTTTTAAATAAGTGTAGTTTGATAATTAATTTGTAAGTATTTGTTTTTATATTTTGGAAATGGTATTAATTGTAAAATAATTTACACTTATAATTTATGTATAATTTATTTGAGTTGTTGTGATCTAAAATTGATTGTTTTTTGTGGTTATAATTTCATGAATTAGAATTAAGTTCAATAATATAATTTATTTTAGTACATATGGTTAGGTTATAATTTTTTATGTATTATATGGTTATCAATTTTAAGTAGAAAAAGTTGATGTTATTGGTTTTTAATATATAGGATTATCAATTTTAATGTTTATATTATTATATGCAATAAAAAATTACCTAGGATTTTGTGTGATAGTATATGTATGGTGCGGTTAGGGATCATTTGTTTGTGATTGAAATTTTTGAATGTCTTGTTAAGATGGATGAAGATCAATGAATGTATGATAGTATAATGTCTGAAGAAGTTGATATGAATGAACAAAATGAAGACGAAACTGGTGTAAAATCAGAACATGTTGATTGTTCTGATGCGTTCAATACTTCTTAGGTATTAATATGATTTTATGCTGTTAAAGTAGGTTATTGAATGTTTGTTGAAGATTAAAGATGTTTGGATTGCATTGTAGGTGTTTGTTACCTGTGATGATGTTTTGAATTGGGCTCAAGTTGTTGCTTATGAAATTGGTTTTGTGACAGTCATTATGAGATCAGACACAAACACTGATATGAGAGGAAGGACTTCATTTGTCTTAATTGATTGTGAAAGGAATGGTCAGTTTAGGTCCAAGAAGAAAGATTTTGTAAGAAGACATACTAGTAGTACGAAATGTGGGTGTCCCTTTAAGCTGTGTGAGAAACCAGTGGTTGGAGGCCAAGGATGGATGGTGAAGTTAATGTTTGGGAGTCACAATCATGAAATGACAAAGTCATTGGTTGGATATTCATACGCTGGTCGATTGGCAAAGGATGAAAAGATAATTATTGTTGATATGACAAAGTCAATGGTGAAACCAAGAAATATTTTGCTAACGTTGAAGGAACACAATGCCAATAGATATACAACAATCAAACAAATATACAATGCAAGAAGTGCATACTATTCTTCTATAAGAGGCAGTGATACTGAAATGCAATAATTAATGAAACTTCTTGAATAAGATCAGTATATTCATTGGTATAGATTAAAGGATGAAGATGTTGTATGTGATATCTTCTAGTGTCATCCTGATGGAGTTAAGTTATGCAATGTCTGTAATTTGGTATTTTTGATAGATAGTACCTACAAAACAAATAGGTGCATGCTCCTGTTACTTGACTTTGTTGGTGTGACACCAATCGGGATTACATTCTCTGCTGGTTTTGCTTATTTAGAAGTAGAATGTCTAAATAATGTGGTTTGGGCTCTAGAACAGTTTCGAGGTCTTTTTCTCATACGTGATGCCCTCCTTGGAGTTATTGTTACCGACCAAGATCTAGCATTGATGAATGCAGTGAAAACTGTATTCTCTGAGTGTACTAACTTGTTGTGTAGGTTTCACGTTGACAAGAATGTCAAGGCAAAATGTAAATCCTTGGTTGGTAAAAAAAATGCATGGTATTATGTGATGGATGCCTAGGGGAATTTGGTTGATTGTCCTTCTAAGGATCAATTCGATGATTGCCTTAAGAAGTTTGAAATTGTTTGTTCACAATGACCAATGTTTGTTGACTATGTCAACTAAACATGGATAATTCCCCACATAGAAAATTTTGTTAAAGTCTAGACGAATAAGGTGATGCACTTTAGAAACATAACAACAAATAGGTATGAAAATTGTCATTTTTTTATTAGGGTTTAGGACTTAATGGATAAAAATAGTTGTATTTGCTTATTATTTTTTGTGTACTTCATATGCAGGGTTGAATCTGCCCATTGGACTTTAAAAAGACTATTACAAAATAGCATTGGAGACCTATGTAGTGTTTGGGAAGTCATGAAAAACATGATCACGCTACAACACAATTAAATTAAGGCATCTTTTGAGACAAATGCACATATGGTTGGACATGTTTTTAAATTTACCTTATACAAAAAAACTACTTGGCATGGTATCAAGGTATGCTTTAAACCAAATTGTTGTTGAGTATAAGCGTGTGAGTTATGCTGGTATTGATAGTTCTCATTGTGGTTGTGTAATGAGAACTACTCATGGTCTTCCTTGTGCATGCGAGCTAGTTAGATATGTTGTTAGTAGCATACCTTTAGGTGTAATCCATATGTTTTGGCAGAGGTTAAGTTTTTCAGACCAAGGGTTATCTGAGCCCAAGGTTAACATAACAGAAGAGATGGAAAACATTTCCTAGTGGTTTCAAGAACTTGATGTTTATAGCAAAGTTACTCTAAAGATTAAACTCCGGGAAATTTCCTACCCTGATCTAAACTCTATGTGTCGTCCTCCAGAAAAGGTCAACACCGAAGGTGCTCAGAAGAAACCAATGACCAAACATCAAAGATCAACAAAGCGTGATCTGTCTTACTGAGAGTATGTTGGTGTTTTACATTCTGTGCAAAATAGTAATTCTTCAGTTAAACATAGTGCATCATCATCTAACCAAGCAATTCCAAAAAGGTCTATGCCGATGTTGGATCAATTTCATTTATGCATTCATGATTCCATTAAAAACATTGTCGATGTCAAAGCTGACGGTAACTATGGATATCGTGCAATTGGTACCTTATTAGGTATGGGTGAAGATTCATGGTCTTTGGTGCACAACCATTTGCTTAAAGAACTTGCCAAATGGTCTGATGAGTATATCAACCTCCCATGTGGCATAGACTTATTTGAGGAATTAAAGCGATCCCTACTTGTTGATGGATTATCCATGGCATGTAATTTTTGTTATTTTTTTAGTTCAAATTTAGTTTAAATAAATGTAATCATAACTGTAATATGTAGGTTACCATGGATAAGTGGATGAATATAACCGACATGAGATATGTCATTGCATCAAGGTATAATATCATCTTTGTTTCTCTGTCTCTCTAACAAAGCATGGTTTTTTCCTCTTAGAAGTCAACCACCAATAGATTCTTCTATGCACTGCGTAATATGTATCGGTCATGTGTATGACAATCATTTTGTTCAGGTAAATGCATCATAATCCAGTTTTTTAATTTATGAAATAAATTGTGTTGTAATAATTTGAAATTGTTTGTGCATATGTAATAGGTTTTTTTAAGAGACTGTTGTCCCTTACCACATCTAGTTTTGTTATGGTCTAGACATTGTCATCCTTAGGCAAAATAGTGGCCAACTCCATATATTACTAGAATGCAACAGTACAAAAATTTGTTGAGTTGAAAACAGACTATGTTTATTTAAGTGAAGAGTGAAGATTTAGCTACTTATGTAATTGTCATGTACTACAATAATATATAGTATATAGTTGTTTCACTGGAAATTCGTATAATTATCTATTATACTTTACTTTCAAGTGGTTTAGGGTTACTATAATACCTAGGGTTTAGTGTTACGCACGTTATTAGGGTTAAGTGTTACTTGAAAATGGGAGTTTAGTGGTACGCCAACAATTAGGTAGTCTTCCATCACACTGTATGCTTCTATATCTTCTGTCACTATCCTCAAGTTTAACAATCGTTCTAACATTTCAGTTATTTCTTGGCAAACCTCTTATGAAATTGACAACAACCGAAAAGGATTATACGCATTGCATGTTTAAATAAAATGAATATCAGAGTAAGATGAATATATATGTTACTACTGCATGTCGAGGCTACTCTACATGAGAAGGTGTATTTGCAGGTGTTTCCTCCATAGTTGATGCCACCACCGGATACTGAGGAATATCTGGTTCAACATATGTGTCATCTTACACAACAGGTGATGTCTAGCTGGATCCCCGGGCTGTGCCGGCCTCATAAAGGGATGAGAAATCATGTAGAACCAGTCGATGCAGTCTAATGCACACTGTTCAGGCACAACACAAATCTCCATCGGTGCAAGGTACTCATTGAAATGCATTCATTTGTCGTCAATATCTTCTAAGCATAATCTTAAACCCGGAGAGTGTGGAGGAATAGTCTAAACATACCCAAACTTCCGCACAACCCTCTCTGGTGAGTGTATGACAACAACTGGACCCCATCAGATATGTCTGAAAAATAAAGAAATCAGCTCGAACTCTCTAACTACACGATGGTCACCGTAAGGCATCCAACAAACGCCATCAGACGTAATCAATCTTGACACTTCCGATACGTCGACACTAGTAATGCCTTCCCAGAGGTCCAGCAGCAGGCACGTGGTTTCTTTGCATGATAATCTTTAATAGTAATAGCCTCAGCAACAGATGGAAAATGCTCATAAATCCAACACTACATATATTTTCAAAACAAAAAAAGTTAAATCAACATAATAGTTGACATCAAAGAACAAAAAAAAAATCAATTCAATTATAATTACCTATAATAGTGTGATATATCTGACAAGTTGTTTGGCACTACTCTTAGACGCATCATTCAAATTGTTGTACATATGCACTAGGGCAACAACTTCCTATTCGTGGCTTCCACTTTAGATGAGGTCTCGAAAGGCGTCCAAAAACACCACATGTACGTGTGTTGCACTCTTGTTAACAAAAAGAGTGCAACCTAGCAAATGCAACAGATAAGCTCAAGCTGCTACAGTCCAGTGTACGACATCACATTTGCTACGATAAATGTCTCGTAGCCATGATAGTCGAACATATGCCCCATTACATTGTACTGTCTCAGCTCTTGCTTCATCTATACTCACTTCAAGTAATTCCACTAACAACAACACCACTTCGTCAACATGATGAGTCTCAAAGCTATGGAAGGTGCCTGTGATGGGCAGATGAAGCAAAGAGGCCACATCATCGAGGGTGATAGTCACCTCTCATACAGGAAGATGGAAAATACATGTTTCCTTGTGTCACCTCTCTGCAAAAGCCAATACAAGTCCTTGATTGCCAATGTCCAAGGAACATGCGATCAAAGGACTTAATCCTGTGGTAACAACTAATCCTTCAATCTCTGCAGTAGGGCTGCCAAATTTCTGAACCTTCCTTCCATGGGAGGATAACTTCAATTCAGGATGTTCCTAAAAAAATTAAATCATTTTAACAATAATAACAAATACTTATTGAAATATAATTTATTTAAAAATATAAATACCTCTTCATTCCAAACAATGACTGCAACATGATCAACATAGCCAGTCAGAACTGATGTGTCATGCGGTCCGCCTGGAAAACCCTGGGCATGAACAACTTCATCATCAATAGCTACTTCTTGAGGCTATTCGTGGACCTCGTCAGTTGCATCATCCATGTGATGAACATCTTTAGCAACAGGGGTAGCTTCTCATTGCCTACATGCAGATGTTGTGAGCCTTCGTCGCTGGGAAGCTTCATCTGAATCATAATTATCTTCTCTCCCCAGGACTTTTCCTATAACTCTGCCTAAAGCACGATCCAAACCTCTCGTTCTAATCATAATTTGAAAATTTGAACATACATAAAAATTTATGTCAAAATTCAAACAATACTTCAATCAATTATTATTCAAGAATTCATAAATAAAAAAATTTAAATATATTTTTTTACTAGCTCTATATAATCAAACTAAGTTCTTTGTTAAAAATCAACTTCAAAAGCAAAAATATAATTACTTAATTAAATAAAATCAACTTCGAAAAAAAATAATATATAACAAATATATTAATACATTTATAATTTTAAAAAAATTAAAACAATAACTATTTGAAAACAAAAAATCAAAATAATATATTTATAAATCAAAATTATAAATATATTAGAACATTTAAAAACAAAAATAAAATATATTAACATATATATATATATATATAATTTTAAAAAATAAAACAATAACTATTTAAAAACAAAAATCTAATTGATATATTTATAAATCAAAATTATAAATATATTAAGCTCTTGCGCCGAAGATGAACGGGGCTAAGGGATCTGCCGAAGCTGTGGGATGTAAAAAAGAAGAATCGGTAGGGGAGCATTCCGCCTTAGAGGGAAGGACCCGCACGAGCAGTGCTGGACGAAGCGGAAGCGAAAATGTCGGCTTGAATAACGCAAATGTTGGTGAGAATCCAATACCTCGAAAACCCAAGGGTTCCTCCGCAAGGTTCGTCCCCAGAGGGTGAGTATTTAAAAGCAAAAATCAAATATATTAACATATATATAATTTTAAAAAAATAACTATTTAAAAACAAAAATCTAAATAATATATTTATAAATCAAAATTATAAATATATTAATATATATAAAACGAAAAACAAATATATTAATATATTTATAATTTTAAAAAGACTTAAAGTAGTAACTGTTTAAAAACAAAAATAAAAATAATATTTTTATAAAAATAAAATATATTAATATATATAATTTTTAAAAAATTAAAACAATAAGTATTCAACGATGAGGAAGAAAAAGTAATGCCACGGGATGCACCTAGCATGGGTCAATGCCAAAATATATCCTTTAAATCATATTTTCATATTAAAGTCACAAAAATAGAACAAATATTTTTCTTGGATAATTTTAAAAAATTTAGACAGACAAAATCATATTTTAAACCAAGAAAGAAAAAGTAAGAAAGATCCAAGTCAATAGGAGAATTACAAGAGATATTAATGATAAGTCTTGAAGTTGAAGACTCTATTTATTGTCACTTGAATATATTTGTGAGTATTTGAATATATTTGTGAGTATGGTGAAATTTGGGCTACATCATTCCAACTCTATTGAAGTTGAAGACTCTTTGAACAGTACTCCTATTATTTTTCAATTGGTAGCTACATGTGCTACTAATTGTCTGGAGTTAATCTTAAACTTAAAACTTTATTGTGAACTCTAATTTTTAAACTCATATAGCATGGTGGGATCTTTTAATAGCTCATACAGATCCATAACAAATAGAGAGGGGAAAAAAACGCAGCGTACTAGCTAATTCAACCGTTGTGTCGGTCCTCTTGGAGGATTTCTCCTTTTATTAATGTTACATAAAAAATCTATACCATTTTGCACCTTCATCTCTTGTTTTCTGTTACAGATTGGTACAAGACCAGCTTAGGCTATTAGCTCTCATTTGTATGCGTGGCTTTGGTAAATTTTGCCGCTATTGATCCTATGCCTGCCTGCATTCGTAGTTCCTAGTGTTTCAAGGGTTGGTTGGACTAGATAATTATTTAACGCACCTCACCTCATTATTTGCTTTGGAGTACCCAAGAACATTAGGGATGGACAATCCATAATATAAGTTATATTATGAATTATCCAATCTGTAATCGGTAATGTACTTGAGGTGCACCAAAAACAAATAATGAGGTGCATCAAGTGATACCGGTTGGGCTGATGCACTTGTTTATTCCATCTTCCATCATTCTAATAAGGGAGTTCCTATTGGCACTTGTTTGATCCAAGGAGACACGGGAAGGTTCCAAGAAATGTTAATAAACAATTTTAATTATTAGACATTCTAGCATAGACAATGCTAATAAACAGCCCATTTTTTACAATTTCACTCATTTTTTCTTGCTTAGTCAGAGCTCAAAAATCTTTTTCTGAAGTTTTAGAGACTTACTAATTATCAAATTGAGTGACACGAAAAAAAAAAAAAAAACTCAAGTTCTTTTCTTGTTGTCATGCATGATTGAGATTTTATAGAATTCTGCTGTAACAGCTAAGGATTCAAAGTAAGTCATTTAAAAAGATCAGGCCTACTGAATGAGATAATGTAAGGAAAATATAAAAGAGTATTTAGTGTAAATTAATATAATGTATCAAGTACGAGAACACGTCCAAATAACCCCAGAAATTTCATGATAGTAAAATTTCTCAGGCCTGTGATTAGCCCCATTTCTCCTCTGCCTGCTCCTGTTCAATGTGTTGTTAAAGATATAATATATAAACAGCTTCCTAGTGACTGAAAGAGGGGTCATGCGAAACTTCATTCTGTAAACATGGGTAGAGAGAGACCTGACCAGCATCTCTAGCAATATAGTGATCAACGAAAAATGTGCAATATAGTGGTTGGACCATGAACAAGCAAAGCACACAATTCAACCAAGTATAATCATAGTTCAATATAAGTTTAACTGATAGAAACAATCAAACAATGATTCAGAGGTCTCATTAGTCCAATCTTTGAACTGGTTTTCGAAACAAGGCAGCAGGAACAGTGTTGGGCGATCTCACTTTTTCTTTTCTTTTCTTTTGTGTTCTTTTTCTTAAAGAACACAAATACTTGAAAGGAGTCAAGGTAGATGTGCAGCCATATTTTTAATGTTGACTTGGCACATGGCAGTCAGGGTGAGACATAGGAATGTTAAATGCCACCTTGGAGTCAACATTAAAATTGGTCAAAGAGAGTTAATACAAGGATTAACTTGGAGTGAGATTCATAAATTAGAAACCTAATAGTATGTGAAGACAAATCAAAAATTAAATATAGCAGGTTAGAAATAATGTTAGGAATGAAATAGCTAGTTTTCTTTCTTTTTTTCTAAAAAAAATAACAACATAGAACATGAGCACTTCCTCTAACCTTTTTCAAACATTTTGACCAAACTAAGAAGAACCTAATACCTCAATTGCTAAGGGATGACCTTGAGCATGCAAAAGTACATCATGTGTCAACTCCTTATAATCACTCATAATATAATTACCTATGAAAGTATTTTTGTAAAACAACTGAGTAGCATCATTGTCATTCAACTGATGGACGTGGTAAACATCATTTACTACATGTGTCCTCACTATTTGTTTATCCCTAGAAATTATGATGATTTTGCTCCCTCCACTTTGGCATTCAAGTACGAGAGTCTCTCTACTCCGTGAAAACATCCTTAGTTGTTCAATTTAATCAATATTGTCAAGAACTATAAGTGTCCTTGTATTGCGTAGCTTAGTCCCTATCAAACATGTTCCCTCGGAAACAATGCAAATCTCTAGATTTTATTCATTTAGAGACTGAGAAAGTAACTCTTTTTGTCAACCTAATGTACTAGAATCTCGATAAATTCTACTTACATTACCAATAAAACATCAAAAATCATATTGATGGAAGATTCTTTCATACAAAGCTCGGGCAAGAGTTATCTTTCCTATTCCACCCATTCCACTAATTTCGACCAATCGAACGTCATTAAACAATTCCAAACATAAAAGGTTTGCAAATTGTTGGACACAAGATTCCATCCCAACTAAATGATCAGTTGGAAGACTTGAATATTTGTGACCCAACATATTTATTATCTTTTGAGCAATTTCTTCATCCATTGCATATTGTGGCTTGAAAGTTTAAAATAAAATGAAGAATGCAAAATCATCACCCAAAAGTACGAAACAGAATGTGCATGTATAGGAGAAGATAATAACATAATACCTTTTTACTTTTTATAAACTATTTGCATTAAAAATGTACAAATTTGGAGTACCCAATTTGCATGTTACCTCTTCAACCTCTCTCAATTCTAGTTTAAACAGAGGGGAATAGTTTATTCTAGAAAACCGCATAACTAATAAATGACGAACTATATGCGCATGATATAACTAAGTGCATATGTGTGTAATAAATTAAGAACCATAGTCAATCAATTGAGAGAAGATTGCTTACTTATTTCCAATATCCCAACCAGAGAGATTGGCCACTTCTGTCAAAGATTCCCTCCATCCTTGCACTTCCTCCGTCTTCTCTTTATCTTCTTTGTATCTTTCTTCATATTTGGCAAAGGCTTTATCACAATATCCATCCTGTTTCTGCACCTCTGATGGATCAACATTATAAAAAATAGGCAAAACACGTTTTCCCAATGTTCCAATGTAATTGCAGATATTTAGTAGTTCACGCGAGCACCAAGTTGAAGAAGTATAGTTCTTTGAGTAAACAACAACGAAAACGCGAGACCCTTCAATCGCTTGCAGCAACTCAGGTTCTATGGATTCGCCTTTTTGATATCATCGTCATCTTTGAAGGCATCAGTACCTTTTTTTTCGAAGAGCATCAAAAAGAAAACCAGTGAAGTTGTTGTTAGTGTCTTTGAAGAGCATCATGTGTCCTCGTCACGTGAGATGAAGAAGAGGTGCATTAGATGATGATGTTAGAAGCCATTGTAATTGCAAAATGGAAGCAAACTTGTTTAGAACTAATAGTATAAGTATTACTGTGAAGGTGCAAGACAAGGTCAAGATAAGGTTTGGGAATTGATGCTTTGGACGAAGTTGGTTGATTGAATCAAAATCTCTTGCGAGGAAGGGAAATGCTTCTGTTTATATCATGCTAATATGGCCGCCCTTTATTTTCAACTTGCATTTCCACAAAGCTAAGTATAATTATATTGTTTGGAGTGAAAAAAAACACATTCATATATTTATTACTCAAAAATCACACAACCAACAACAAGAGACAACACCATAATCGAAATAAAAAAAAGATCACAAGCTTGTTTAATGTGGTTTGGTCCCTCGCTCCTACATCCACAACCTTAATCTCAGTTTTTTAAACGTAGTTCGAACCCTCATTCCTACATCCACGATCTTCTCACAACAATCTTTTAGGACAAGTTAGACAAATTTATAAGTCTTCCCTTAACATGACCCCCCCTCTCTCACTAGGGTGGTGACCCCGTTTTCAAGCTAAGTAATTATTTTCATCTTAAGAACCTTTACATATAGACCTAGCATTATAATTTTAAAATAGGAAACAAATATCTGATTTATAAAATATATCTTTAATTTTAAAGAGCATCCTAAAAATAAGACAATATCCTAGAGATTTGAAATTACAAATTTGAATTGTTTCCCAACAATCCTTCCCTAAATTAAAATTTAATTTCATCTTCAATCTTCTTGGATGTTCATCACACTTCCACTTTGCACAAAATCTAGTATGTTTTCCTATATGCTCCACGAGTACTAAATGGTGACACTTCTAGACTTGTACCGTCAACTACCTCTATTGGAACACACCATTTGACTATCACATTGTTAAGTAAACTTTCAATACAAGGACCCCACATAGATCCACCATCAGCTTTCTTAAGCTTCTTTGATACTCTTCTCTCTTTGGTCACTAGGCTGCAAGATCATTCAACTCTAATACCAATTGTTGAGGAGAAAAATAAAAGGTTGAACATCATATAAGTGAAGGAAAAATCCATAAACCTGAGCCTTAAAGTTTTGAGTTAAAGTGTGGTGTCAAGTTCAGTTGTGTGGTTGCTCATGGCCCATTGGTGTTTGGTGTTTACCCCCATCGGCTACACAACAATTGGTATCAGAGCCTATGATTTGACTTGGTGACCGACTCGAACGAGTAAGATGGCGGTGATAGATTCTAGGTCTGTGGATCTCTTGTATCAAAAGTCTTCCCGACGATAGGTCTAAATGACATGTCTTGTGGGTGGAGCAATTGTGCAAGTATCTAGAGCATGTGAGCTCTAATGGCCACCATGAAAATACTCAAGGATAAAAATAGCTTCCGCTCAAGGGGGAGACTACCATATGTATGAGACTCATACTTGAGGGGGAGATTGTTGGAGTACAAGTGAGAAGTGAAGTCTCACATGTGTAGGAATGAGAAGGTTGAACATTATATAAGTGAAAGAAATACTCACAAACCTAAGCCTTAAGGTTTTGGATTAAAATGTGGTGTCAAATTCACTTATGTAGTTATTTATGACTTATTTGTATAAATCTCTCCGATGTTAACTCCCTTGGTTGCAGAACATATATAAAAGCCACTAATTGCAGTTTACACGGGTTTTCTTGGCAGCTTCTCCCACGTAGTTTTTTCACTCTCCTTTCTACAAAGTTGATATAATTTTACAAAAGTCCATAATTGCATGAAATTTCCCCTATAAAAAATAATTGCATGAAATTATTGCAAGTCATGGAATCTTGACTATGATATGATATTAATTTTTTTTTGTATATTAAAAAAAAGATAAAATATAGAAATAATCTCTTATTTTATTTTTTAATTAGTTCTAAAATAATTCCTTTACTCAAATAAAGGAATTATTTTAGAACTTTTAAAAATCAGGAGCGAATTTAAAACACAAAATAACTTAAGGATCCATTTATATGTTTTAGCCTTACAAAATGTGGTACAAATAATCACATGTTGTGGACTCGTGGTTTACATGTTTTTGCTTGATAGCTTCTCCCACTTTGCTTTTCCACACTCCTTTCTATGAAGAGATTTCAGTGTAGACAAATGCTAATAAACATCCGATTCTTGGTAGTAGTCAGATTCTCTTATTGCAGAAGGCTAAGTGGATTAAAGCTGAAAAATTCTAGATCAGAATTTTGAAAAGAGTGTATTTATTAAGAGTTTTTATTTATAAGGAAAAAACAATGTAATGAATCTTCAAGCATCAGAAATATTTTCCTCACCTTTTCTTGCTTAGTCACACATGAAAGTTCTGGATTCTGAACACTTCCCAATTATCAAAATGAGTGATATGAAAAAAATTCAAGTTTCTTTTCATGTTCTCGTATGAGTGATTGAGATACTATGCAACTCTGCAGTAACATGCAAAAGATTAACAAAAAAAAGTCTTTTAGAAAGAACCGGCCCTACTGACTCTGAGGAATGTAAGGAAAATTCAAAACAAGGAATGGGGGCATGTCCAAGTAACCCAAACAGTTCTGTTTGGATGAAATATTTAAAATAAGAAAAATAATTTTTTAGAAGATTTAAAATTTATCAGCCTAAAATTTTCTATTCGAATATCCTATCGAAAGGAATTTAAAATTTCTGCATTTAAAATTTCTGCATTTAAAATTTCTATATTTTAATAGATAATTTTTAATTAACTAAAATTTTAGAATTGTAAATTCTGTCTAAAATTCACGCGTTCACGGAGGCGGACCTGTCTCTCTCTCCTAGGTTTGAATAACGAACTGCTACAGCAGCATTTCCGGCGTCTTCTAGAAAAAACATTCACTCTTCTCTTTCCCTCTATCTCTATATAATTCTAAGCTTGTTTGGTTAGGCCGCGTTTGGGAGAAAGAAAAGGTAAGGTAAACCGAATAATTTGATACCCCTCTTGTCTCGTAACTAACGATGGCAGCGTTCCGATGGAAGAGCTTTGAGGAGAACGAGGATCACCCTGAACTGTTCTTTCACTTTCTTTGAAGTTAATGCTGGAAAAAGTCTATTTGTATCATTTGGAAAGAAGTAAGCTTAAGCTGCCTAGGATATTATTTTTAATGTTGTGAAGATTTTCTTGGGTATTGCATGAGTGCCTCATCCACGAATGTAAAATTATTTGTCTGGCTGAAGTCCTTAACAATTATTTGTTGTTTGTAGTAAGTTCATCAAATACTTACACTAAGACATTTATTGGGATTGATGGAGCTGGAAAGCGATTAGCTGATGAAGTGAGTCCCGAGACATGCAAATTTATGTATCTCAAGTTAGCACGCCCAATTTTAGTTCTGATAGCTGTGAATTTATCTCAAATTGTGTCATGTTGAATGATTATGGCCTTTCATCAAAATAGGTCTTGCAAGTTGTTAAAAAGGGGCATTACTCAACCCGCAGTGCCTATGATTTGATTGGAGAAGGTGAAAGAGATAGAAGCCAGGAGGAATGTTTTGTGAAGCTTTGGAGGTTAAAGGTTCCTGCTAGGTTCCTGGTGTTTGGGTGGAGACTCCTAAGGGATAGGCTGCCGACAAGAAAAAACCTGCAGAGAAGACAGATTCCTCTACCAGATTCTCTTTGTCCTCTCTGCAGAACCCATCAAGAGGACGCATCCCATCTCTTCTTCCATTGCAGCAAAGTTCAACCCATATGGTGGGAAACCATGTCTTGGCTGCAACTCAAGGGTGCTTTTCCTTTAAACCCAAAGCAGCACTTTCTTCATCACTTGGGTCTTCAACCTGCTGGTGTGAGAAATAGTAGATGGCATTGTTGGTGGTTAGCTTTGACCTCGTCCATTTGGAAAGTTAGAAATAGCATAATCTTCTCTAACGCGACTTTTGATGCTAACAAGCTGTTTGATGAGGCCATATTCCTTCTCTGGTCTTGGCTTAGGGGTTATGAGAAGGACTTTACAGTGCATTTCAATCAATGGTCAAGTAATATACCACAGAGTTTTATGTATTAGCAGGGGACAGCATAGTTTTCTCACTTATACATGTAATTTGCTTTTAGTATCCATAGATTGGTTCCCCTTCAGAATTTCAAGTCTGACTGTGGAACCATTTATATGGAGTTCTTTTGTACTTTGAGTACCTCTGGTACTTCCTTTTAATATATAATATTTATCTTTGCCGATCAAAAAAAAAGTTGTTAAAAAGACAGAGCCTAAAAAGAATCTCCTTTCTAGCCCATTCTCTGGGAGGCTTGTTTGCTAGATATGCAATTGTTGTTCTTTATTCACCTGATACCTATAGTAAGGACCAACCAGGTGATCTAGCAAACAGCATGACAGAAAATTCCCAGGGAACAAGCTTTCAAGAGAAGGGATGATTGCTGGGTTGGAGCCAATGAATTTTATAACTTTAGCAACGCCACATCTTGGCATGAGAGGAAAGAAGCGGCGCTGGACAATATAATTTTGTTGTCGTATATATTAACATCTATTTGAAAGATTCTTTTACCATATAATTATCTGATTATAGTTCCAAGTTTTACTAAAGAGCGTGCATGTGCCCTTGTTTGAACCTCTGCAGAGAGTGTTTTTGTGGAGGTTGAGCCAATTCTAAGATCTGCAATGGACGGGCACAATGTGTGTTTTTGCCTATGGTCAAACAGGCACAGGCAAGACATTCACCATGGTTAGTCAATTCAACATTGTGTTGCTATTTGTGCATGTGCTAAACACTCTTATTACTTACTAGTAATTCTTAATGTGGTAGCATTGCTAGTGTATGATGATGCCATGCAATAATTGTTTTTAGGATGGTACAAATGAGGAGCCAAGAATTGTTCCGCGTGCACTTGAAGAGTTCTTTCGTCAAGCCTCTTTGGATAATTCATCTTCTTTTACTTTTACAATGAGCATGTTGGAAGTTTATATGGGCAATCTCAGGGACCTTTTATCTCCAAGACAGTCTAGTAGACCACATGAACAATATATGACAAAGTGGTAACCTTTTATCTCCAATCTCAGATCTACCTCTTGGACTAATGTGAATGAGGCATCAAGCAGGTCACACAGGTGGGTTATAGGTTTACTTAGATACTTCAGAGTATTTTAATGGGTTTCTCAGCTTGATAGTTACATTATCTGTTTAGCTTCATATATCTAGCTTGACGAGGATAAACATATTTCGGCATGGGGATGCATTGGAAGCCAAAAGTGAAGTAAGTAAATTGTGGATGATTGATCTTGAAGGCTGCAAACAGTTGCTTAAAACTGGAGCCAAAGGACTAACACTTGATGAGGGCAGAGCCATTAATCTTTCCCTTTCAGCTTTAGGTGATGTTGTTGCTGCTTTGAAGAGAAAGAGGTGTCATGTGCCTTACAGGTATGAATCTGGTGTTGATTTCTCATTTTTAATTTATGTCCTTCTAGCTGCAAGATGCTATCTGTACCTGAAAAAACAATTTAACTTCAGAGATGAGACCCTTTTACTGCTTCTAGTTTTTTGTACTATCATTGTTTCTTTCTAGACAATCAAAGTATATATAATTAGTGATTTGTTGCTATTTTGCTTGCAGGAATAGCTAGCTGGCTCAAATACTAAAAGATTCTCTTGGTATGATACTATTTCTTTAGATTGCATACACTACCAACTTTTGCGCATGAATGTAGTGTGATAAATCTTTTATAAAATTAGAAATTCATATAATTTGAAATATTTACACGTGTTAGTCTTTAGGTCATTTAGACTATTGAGTAAGAACAGGGAGACCCAATCAGCTTTTAATCAAAAAATAATACATATTTATTGGAATTAATATATTTTTAATTGAAAGAGATTAAAATAGTACATATTTATTGGAATACCACACTCCACAAATAGTACATAAAATTTATTAATGAAAAAAATAATTATTTTATTAAAAAAATATTTTATTCAAATATAAAATTTTAAAAAAGAATGCATTTGACTATTTTATCAAAATAAGGAATTTGGAAAATGAAAAAATTCAATTTCTTTATTCAAACACAAAATTTTGAAAATGAAAAAATTTAATTTCTTTATCCAAACACAGAATTTTGAAAATGAAAGAATTTCAAATTGAAACATTTGAAATTCTTAGAATTTAAATGCTAAGGTTTTTGGTTGTGTAGCAAAATTGTTTCCTCTTAAATTTAGCCTTTCTAGGCAGCCTAAATTTCCAATAGCATCAGGGATTTGAAGTAACTTGCAGAAACTTAGATCAAGAAGATGCATACAATGGAAAGTATTTGAGGAAGGCAACAAATAACTAACTGAATTTTTATGTGCTCTAGAATATAACCAATGTAAAGGCCATGTAAACAACCTTTTGCCCATGGAAGATATTGATAGGGAATGAATAGGAGCTTCACCCATACAAAGCTTCTTCAAATGCTCTTCATCCCTTGGTTCATCTAATAATTGGATATTATACAGTCTTGAACAGCCGAAAGGCCTCAGAAATTCAATATGCTGTTGGGTAAGCTTACTAGATTTTTGCATCTTTACAATTCAAAACAGTAAGCTTTTTTAGAAGACCAATGGATGGATCGATCTGCTTGAGTTGTATACATCCTTCAAGATTTAGGGTCTCTCCAAAATTTGGCACCTTAATTAGATTTTTGGAGAAAGAGAGATCCAAACGTCTCAAATTGTGTAGAGGCTGCAGTTAAGGGATAATAGTATGAGACAAAATTAATAATGACACTTGGGCTTCCTTTTGTTTCTTTCATTAATCAGAAAAATGAAATAACATAATGAGAGACTGTTTTTATTGGTTCATTAAAAGAAAGAAAAAAAAAACAGACAAGATAAAAATTTGCAATACCTTTATATCTTTCCATAGTTGTTTGATGTTGCTCAGAGGTATATACAACTCAACAAGTTTGTCCAACTGAAAACTTGGTGGTAAAAATTCAAAAGGATATTTTTTTCAATGAAGATATCCTAATTCGTTGGAAAGATAATTGAGACTTCTTGAAAAATCTCCACCCCAAAGTACAAGCAACTTAGATTCATGTTTGATAGAGCATTGGCCCTCATTTTTGTTTGAGGAAAGTCATGGTCTTTGTGTCCAAGATGGATGGCTTCAAGATTTTCTGCTGCCTACAACATTGCAAAGAAAAGAAAATGTTAGATCTTTTGAAGTGTTTACAGGTTCAAGAAAACTGGCAGCATGAGATTTTATACTCAAACTATTTTACCATATTGTCCGACATAACTTTGTGGAGATCGAGGAAATCCCACAACCTACTCTACTTTATTGGCTCCTTGGGTGATTTTTCTCGAACAATACATCTGTCCAAATCTTTCAACAAGTCATGCATACGAATCACCCCTTCATGAATAGTTATGAGTGATTTATCAATGAGAATTCCAAGGCCATACTCAAAACAAAATCCACCAAAATCTAGAATTTCCTTTGCATGTTGCTTCGAATAGGTAGAGAAAAAGCAAGTAGAGAAAAAGCAAGCAATATCAATAAATATTTATTTGTCTCTGTCATCAAGCTCATCAAAACTTATTCGCAATATATCCATAATTTTTTTACTTTTATTTTCTCTTAACCTGGCCAATGCACTTCTCCACTATGAGACATTTTGACCAAACAAAGATGAGCCTAATACTTCAATTGCTAAGGGATGGCCTTGAGCATTGAATAGTACATCATGTGTCAACTCCTTATAATCACTCATAATATAATTAGCTCTGAAAGCATTTTTGTAAAACAATTGAACAGCTTCATTGTCATTCAATGGATTGACATGGTAAACATCACATGTCCATAATATTTGTTTATCCCTAGAAATTATGATGATTATGCTTCCTCCACCTAGGCATTCATGTAATAGAGTCTCTCTACTCCCTATAAATAGCTTTAGTTGTTCAACCTAATCAACATTATCAAGAATTATAAGTTCCCTTGCATTATGTAGCCTAGTCCATACCAAATATGTCCCTCAGACACATTGCGAATCTCTAGATTTTTTTCATTTAGAGACTAAAATAGTAATTCTTTTTGTACACCTAATGTACCAGAATCTCGATCAATTTTTGCTTACATCATCAATAAAACAACGAAAATTATATTGATGAGTGATTCTCTTGTACAAAGCTCGGGCAAGTGTTGTCTTTCCTATTCCACCTATCCCACTAATTCCAACAAGTTGAACATCATTAACTGACTCAAAACGTAAAAGCTTTGTTAATTCTTCAACAGGAGATTTCATCCCAACTAGAAGAGCATTTGGAAGACTTGAAAATTTGAGACCCAATATATTTGTTATCTTTTTAACAATTTCTTCAACCTTCGCATATTGTGGCCTGAAAATTTAATAAGAAAATGAAGAATGCAAAATCATCACCCAAGGGAATATAACAGAATGTAGTCTATGTACATGTATAGGACAAGATAAAAACATAACTAATAAATGATGACCTATATGCGCATGATATAAGTAACTGCATATATATATATATATATATATAAATTTAAGATTCATCGTCAGTCAACTGAGAGGGGATTTCTTACTTATTTCCAATATCCCAGCCAGAGAGATTTGTGACTCTTGTTAGAGCTTCTCTCCATCCTGGTACTTCTTCTATCTTCTCTTTATCTTCTCCAAATGTTTCTTCATGTTCAGCAAAGGCCTTCTCATAATATCCACTTTGTTTTCCCACCTCTGATGGATCAACATCATAAAAAACAGGCAGAACATGTCTTTCTGATGTGTCAATGTACTTGCAGATCTTTGCTAGTTCACACAAGCACCATGTTGAGGAAGCATAGCTCTTTGAGAAGACAACAACGAAAATGCGAGAGCCTTCGATCGCTTGTAGCAGCTCAGGTGCTATGGATTCGCCTTTCTTGATATCTGTATCATCTCTGAAGGCATCAATGCCTTTTTTTCGAAGAGCATTAAAAAGAAAACCAGTGAAGTTGTTGGGAGTGTCTTCACCCCGGAAGCTCACAAACACATCATATGTCCTCATTACGTGAGAGGAAGAAGGGATGCATTGAATGATGCTGTTAGAAGCCATTGTAGTTACAAAAGTGGAAGCAAACTTGTTGAGAATGAATGTGTGACTATTAGTATTAGTGTTACTTTGAAGCAGTGAAGTTGTATATAAGACAAGGTCAAGTGTTTCTGGATACAGAAAAAGTGAAGAAGTACAAGGTTTGGGAATTGATGCTGTGGATGCAGTTGGTTGCTTGGATCATGATATCATGCTAGTTACTAACACTAATATGAATGTGGTTGCACTTCATTTTTCAACTTTCCTTTCTACGAAGCTAATATAAAAAGCCCTAGTTGCGGTTAACCATTTTTTACTTTGGCACTCTCCTTTCCACGAGGATAATTATATAAAACCCCCTATATAATTTGTAGTTGGCGTTTTTTTCTTGGAAGCTTCCCCCTCTTAGCTTTTTCACACACCAACTTCATTAATAGCCCAAAAAAAGTATGCTTAAAGCATTGGAAGATTATAAAATTATTCATATATGAGGGAGCTAGTACTCTCAGCATCAAATAGAGTTTTCATAACTCACTAGGGTTGGCCAAGTGGTACGAGTTCTAAATAATTTATATAAGGTCCTAGGTTCAAGTTTCACTGCCTTCATTGTATACACATAAACTTAAAAAAGAGTTTCCTATCATCAATGCAAGAGCTGAGACAAGGATGTTATAAATGTGTGGAAAGATGAGGTGAATGGATTATTACTATATCACAAAGAAGAAATTAAACTGGGGAGTTTATCGGGATAAAGAAAAAAGAAATTAAATTGGGGAGTTGTTGAATATAAGATGTATCATACCAATACATTTAAGTGTCCCCATAAATTTGTAAAATGGTTTGTGTGACACCCCAAGCAGACAAGGTAAGGCATGACAAATTTAAAAACAATACAAAGAGCTACATTTACGGATCTACCTGCATTGAAAAATAAAAGGCACACAATTCAATTCAAATGGAATCTCCATGCTAGCCAAAGGTTTTGAAAAACTGAAATGTTTATTTTACAAATCTTTAAATAGTTGCCATGGCAGAGACATGAAATCAGAATAATTTATGTCTTTCAACCTTTCATATCAGAAAAACTTGCACATGGACTTAATACAGAACCAGGGAATCTCTATGTTTTGAGATTTAAGAGTCCAGAATGAAATGTATTAGGGCTATTAAATTATGAACTTGTATAGTTTTACAAGGTAATATCACTTTTTGCTTGAGTATCTCCAAAGGGGGATGACAGAAATTAGAAGTAGGAAATCATTGCAATTTTACAATCTACAAATGCTGCAAACCATAAAATTAGAAGTTGGTAATTTCAAAGGGTATCAAAGAAAAGTATGATTGGGGTATGCTATTTTAGCTAGTAGACAGGTGAAACATAATGAAAAGAAATCCAAAATAGTGTTAAAATTGACAACAAAATTAGGCCTATTAGCATCCATTATCCAACAAGCTATGGTGTAAAGCTTTTGAAGAAATGTAAGGGAAATACAAAAGAATGAATATTTAGTGTACATCTAAGTTTCTGAATGCTCTGCCATGTATGATTAGGACATGTCCAATTGACCCAAGAAAGGGTAGGATAGTATAATTGCTCAAGCCTGTGATGACACTATTTCCCCTCTATCTTTTCCTTCTCCTTTATGTTGTTGAAGATACAGATAACTTCCTAGACTAGAGACAAGCCTCTCTAGCAATGAAGTTATCAAGGAAAAAATTGCAATGAACTGGTTGGACAGTGAACCATCTATGCATCTATTTCAACCACAGTTCAATCACGATTTAATCATAAAACTTGTTGAACCAATCTAACCATGATCCAAGGGTCTCTTCCTTTTTCAATCTTCAATTCAGTTTCATAACATTGTGCTGGATAGAGTGTTGTGTGATGACTGTCACCTCTTTATTTATTTTTTTTCTCTTTCTAGTCTTTTCTTGTGAATAGATATCCTTGAGACTAGAAAGCCCACAAATATCAGAAGACAGGGCAATGGCTATACAAATCAAAAATGCAATTAGATTCTTTTGTTTGAACTATGTAAGACTTGAAAGGAGAAAATAAAGATACAATGACTCTTTTTTAATCAATTTTTTTAACTAACTATGTTCCTACTTAGTCAGAAATAATAAGTAAACAAACAAAAACAAAATGAGTCTCGTTAACCAGAACCCCTTAGAATATTGGTTAAGGAACTTAAAGGAGAAAAATATTTATCATGAAAATTATAGAAGATTGTAAAAAGATTTATAGATAATGCAATTTTACGCATCTCAAAAAAAAAATTTCCTTTTAATTCCTTAACCAATTGCATAAAGACAATGATTAGCATTTGCAAAGCAAAATCCATAATGTTATATGTCAAAATATGGATTCAGAAAGAACAAAGGGACTTTAATTATAAAATCCACTGGGTTTTTATCAGTTACATAAAAAGACCGAAATCTGTATCTTGCTCTGGTAAAAATTACAACAAATACAATATTAAAAAAAAAAAAACCTAAAGCTAACAAATTTCTACACCACTTGTTGTAATTGTAGTTTTTTTATGACAAATAGACAGTTCATAGCTTAATAAGAATAGCAGATTTTGGGGTCATTCTGGAAGCCATGATGTGCCCGTTGATTCTGCTAAAACTGGAATTCTTTTTCAAGGTAAAAGGTTATTCTTTGTCCCTTCTCCATTTTGCTAAGATTCTTCCTAGACCTTCTCTTGCAGTCTTGCTGTGTTCTTTCTTATTTTCTCAGCAACTTAGTTATGAAGGGAGAAGCCTTGGCATTTATTGATTGTGTAACTGGGCATATGGAAGTTAACAACTTAACTAGAATGTTTATTAGCAACTTGCATGGGCAATTAAAGTTGGCCAAAGAAACTTAACACCGAAGGATTAATGTGTGTTGTTTAATTGACAATACACACTAAGTTTGTACAAAATGACCTTGTTTCGATTCCACAGAACACACCATGATGAGGAGCGAGAAGCTATAAGAGTGACAAATTCGGATCGAGGATTAATCTCATTGTCAGATATCTTGGGGTCTTAGGAGAGAGCTACAAGTCCTAATTACATTGATTATAAAAAATATCAATTTAATTTTATAAATTTTAACTTTAATTTCTATACCTGTATAATTTCGTGTTCTTAAATCTTAACCAATAAGAAATCACACTCTTTAGGACTTTTTAAGTGATTATTGTTAGACGGAATAAACTTACCGGTTGTTGATCGGATGACAATTTTTGTGCATATATTATTTTTTCTCAAACTAATTAAGATCATTAGCATTTTTTTCTCACATTATTATTATTATTATTCTGTCTTCCAAAAAAATTAAATTATAAATATAACATATTTTAAATTGTAATGTTTATTAGAAATTAATAAAAAAATGTTATTACAGAAACTGTTTAATGAAATATATAATATAAAGATTGGATGATTGAAAATTTATCTTAGAATCAAATTTAAAACACATTTGATGAGTTAATCCGATTTTGTTTCAATTCAATGTTTGGATGAGTGTGTTGAAAAACATTAGTTTTCATGAGACATTTTTTTTCAGAAATAAAGAAGAATAAAATAGACAAGATGATAATAAAATAGAAATATCCATTTTCACTATTTGTTTAGAGAGAAAAAATAGGAGAAAAGTGTTTTTTTTTAATAAATAATATATGCATTGTGTAACACCCTAAGGGGTATTATCCTTAGTTTTATATTTTAATAATCAAATATGGATAATAAAACATATTGATATTATTACTTAGGAATTTCAATATTGAAAGTCGTACACCACTCTCAAGTAACCTCATCATATACATGTAAAAGGATTTTTCCCATATAGGGACTCTATATCAAACAAAAAAAATACATAATAAGTCTTTTAGAAAGTTAACCGAAAGATAAAGAATTATCAAAATATCAATGTCTTCACACCCATCACATTCTCTTCTTCACGTGTTCAATCTGAAAACATGAGATTAAACTAATGAGATAAGGTTTTAGTGAGTGTTAAACATGCAACATTTCACTTACATATCTCACGAATGCATCATAATTGTCAAATATTACTTAAACCTTTACATGAACATAAATATATACAAACATTTTTTACATGCTTAACGTTAATAATAATAATAATAATAATAATTTAATATGAATTAGTAGGTTAGTGGAAAATAATATACCAAATTGTGCGCGTAGTAAGATATATTAGTGTTTCAATAACAATAAGACATGGTACTTTAGGACCAAGTACTTTTCTTCATTCTTTTCTCAATATCAAAAAGGATCATAGTTAATATCTAGATACCTTACCATTATTAGAGTGTACAATGAATGTGATTTTCCTATATAAAACATTTTAAGCACCTTCGCTATAATAAATTCTTGATGCAAAAAAATTTTATTCTTCAAGTATCCAATTTCCCAAACAAAACTTTGTGTTTCCTGGGTCCTTCATCTCAAACTCTTTGTTTAATCAATCTATAGCTTTTGGAGGTTCTTCAGGAGTTCCAAAAGTATTTATGTCATCTTCATAAATAAATATTACATCAAATTGTTTCCATGTTTTTAGTAAAAATGCATGGACAAATGAGATGATTACATGTCCTTCTTTTATCAAATATTATTGAGAAGATTAAATCCTAAAGAAGTTCCTCATAGTCTAGATTGTTTTAGTCCAGAGACTTTATCAATTTGATAGGATAATCTTCTCAATCATCTGCACTACTGGGCAAATTATATCCTTTAGTAAGTTTCATACAAATGTCATTATCAATGAACTGATATAAATAGGTTGTAACAACATTTATCATATGTAAATTGACCCTTTCATATGTAACTAGACTAATTAAGTCTCACATATATTGCATGTGAATATGTGCATTCAAAATTAATGTTATGTCTTTGTGAAAATTCTTGAGCAACAAATCATGTTTAATATCTCACTATTTCATCATTCTCGTTTTGCACAAAAATCTATTTCCATCCAACTGGCTTTACATCTTCAAGTGTATATAACCTATGAGTCCAAAAACTTAGTTGCTTTTACATCTTCAAGTGTATAATCTATAAGTCTAAAAACCTAATTGATTTTACATCTTCAAGTATATGGACTACAGGTCCAAAAACCTAACTAGTTTTACATCTTCAAGTATATTAACTACATGTCCAAAAATCTAACTAGTTTCTCATTTTCAGATGTATGAACTACATGTTCAAAAACCTAACCATGTTTTACATCTTCAAGTGTATAGACTATAGGTCCAAAAATCATTTGCTTTGGAAAATAAGTCTAATTTTGCCTCAATTGAATCTTTTTATTTTGGTCAACCATTTCTTTGTTTACAATTTTTTTTATAGATTTACTCTTGATCCTCGTTATCATTATCATGTATTTCATTGAGTGTTACATAATATGCAAATACATTGTCAATGTTAACTTTATTTTAGTTCCATGATATTTCATTCATGACATAATATGAGATCTTTTTATATTCATTATTTTCAGGTACCTTAGTTCTTCTAGAACTAAAACATACAAATATATTAGAGGAATCTTCCAGCATCCTCATAACCTCAATTTGACCTTATAACGTTTAGCTCCTTTTCTTAATTGAAGATTTTTATCTTTGAAACCAATGGATCTATCATGTTTCATGTGTATTTAAGACTCATTTTGCAATATTATATTGTCTAATAGGGACATTAAAATTTTTTGGAGGATTAGCAATTGGTACATATGATTTGACCATTCTTTTTTACTAAACTTTGTAAATGAATTATCTTTTGAACTTCTGGTTCACATTTTTTTGTACGAAGATCAAGATAATGATATTTCATTTAAATTGATCTTTTTTTCCAACTGCTTACTATCTCCCCCTCATAATGGGAAAACTAATTCAAAATATCAATCAACATATTGAGTCATAAATAAATCTATTGATGATTTAATATGTTTTATTAAATATAAAAATTCACAACCAACAAATATTTTCAACCTTCTTTTGAGAACTCGGCTTAGTGTGTTGTGATGAAACAATTGGACTTTTTTTAGAAAAATTAGGCCCATATACAAACATCTAACATAATATTAAATCAGAATTATAAGGTTGCTAACCAAAAATTAATTTCAAGAGGAAAGAACTAACTATAACTTGTCGGTCGAATGTTAATCAATATTGCAACATGTAAGATTGCATTTTCCCAAGAAGACATTGATAGTTTTGATCTCATGAGTAATGGTCTTGCAATCAATTTAAAATCTTTAATAAGTGATTTTGCAAGTTCATTTTGTATATGAACATGTTCTAGAGGATGTTTAATATAAATTTCAATAGTCATACAATATTCATACAATATTCATAAAAAATCATGAAATGTAAGCACAACAACATTATCATGACATATTTTCTTGAGTTTAAAATCTCGCAAACTTTTGGTTGCAAATTGTCAACAAACAAACATGTGGTTATCTAGTTAATGCATCAATTTAAACCATGAAATATCTAAATGATTCACATGATTGGTGTATTGGTACACAAATAACACCTTGTATTTGTTTTTAAAATGTAATAAATTCATCCTCACTTTTTCTAGTAATGGTCTTATTATTAACTTCTCTTGTGAATAAGTAATTGAATTGAAGATTCTTTTAATTCTTCAATGGGTGTTCATATGAATTTTTAACTACTTTTTGCATTATAACTAACCTGGGATGACCCAATCGGCCATGTCAAATAACGAAGTTATTTTTGTTTCGTAAACTTTTGGTTTATAATCATATTTTTTCAATTGTACCAATAAACATGTAATACAACTTTAACATTGACGTCTTGCTTTGTGTAAATTATTATACTATTAGCAAGATATACAAAATATATTTCAAATTATTTCTTCTTCTTCTTCTTCTTATTATTATTATTATTATTATTATTATTTTATATTGCTCATTAGAAAAGGCACACTGCATACCATGTATACATATTAATAAACCAATAAAATCATTCAAAGAAAGACATTGCAACCTTAATACGTGTAAAAGCTATCAGCCTATATGAAATCAATTGTGTGCAATACACAACTTTAAAGCAAATTCATATTTCTTTTAATATATGATTAATCATGTTCTTGATTAACAAAACAAACAATGATGACTCACTAAATGCACTTGTGAAGATAAAGATGACAACATACATGAAACTCAAAAATAAGTTGAATCTCAATCGCACTCAAAACCACCGCATTTTTTTATACATTAGTTTATAAACCAATTCAATAAAGCATTTTAGAAACATGTATATAAAAATTCATATATGCATACATATGTTATTGGTTCCCTAAATTTATAAATATTTTAAGTCAAATAATATGTCTTCTGACAAAAGCATGATTAAATCATAATGTGAAAATAAGTGTGAACATAAAATCATCCAAAATTAATCCATATAAAACATTTAAATTATAAGTAATCAATGTTAATTACATCTACATTAATAATAATGAATAGAAGTTATATAATAAAAAAATATTCAAACAATTATTTTATGAAAAATACATGTATCATTCACCTCAGATAATAGAGCAATGTCAGTCAAATGAGTCATATGATTTTCATGTAAATTTCATAACCTTTTTTTCACAAGTATATAAGAAATAAATTTCAAATGTTTCTTAAGTTATGTTTTCTTGATATTGCTACTACAAGAGCACATTAAAGGTATGAAAATAACATAATCAAATTTTTTGAATGATATATCTAAAAAATACATAATTTTCAAGTAATTAAATTTAGAATTATAATTGCTCAAAACTATAATCGAAATAGCGAGCATACAATTTTTCAAAATAATGAGCGTACAACTTTCCAAAATAAACATATGATCAATATCAATATTTTCCTCAAGTTAATGTGAAAAATACATAACACGGTATTGATATGACCATATTATAATAATAGATAATAATAAAATAAAAGACAACAAACTTGAAAATCAATTATAAATCGTCAAAATATACTTATGAACATTGTCACACATCATATACAAAAGCATTGGATTATGCGTTCCTACTATACTAATAAGTCAATTCAATCAAACTAATCAAATGATATAAAATTCATAAATATAGACTTGGGACCCAAATCCTCTACCATAGAGATACCAACTAGAGGTTCAATTAAATTTTTTAAAACTGTTTGATTATATAAGTGAATCTAATTTTGCCACGTATCTCATGTTATTTTGCCTTCTTTCTCCATAACACTATTTTTTCGCTTTCTCTCATCTCCGTTGTAAGTTGCCAGAAAAATAACAAGATGTCACCAAACAATGGCGTAAACCTAATTTTTTACTATCACTAACCAAAATCACTGTTGTTGCTGGCCACCTTTGCCTACGAAACTCAACACATGTTTTGTCCATCACATTTTCCTTTTGCTATTGAAAATCTAGATTCCAACTGTTGGAAGGGACCTCCACAACACATTTTTTTAACTTGTTAGATTATCATTTGTTTCATGTTCTTCTATTGTATTTTTTGCATTTCATTCTGAATCGTGTCGACATTTTTTTCGTCGAGGGATAGCAACAAAAAATAGATGTTCTCCAAGATTCGTTTTCATTTGTTGAGAAAAAGAGAACAATCGAAAGCCCCATAATAGAATTGAGATTTTGTTGTCATATATTTTATACTAGAGTCACCGTAAGTGAAGGTTCAAAGAGTGGTCAACTTTGTCGTTGGTTTGTGAACAGGAAAAAAGAAATAAATAAAAATGAGGTAAATGATACAATGAGTTTTGATGAATTGATCTCTGGCATTCATTTTAATCCTACCGTGAGCTTGAGAGTGTGTAAGTGAAGGGTTGAGTTTATAGGTAACTATTCAATTTAATCTCAATGGCACATTTAATCTCACGGTGTGTCTTTCTCTAATTAGAGACTCTCCAATTATTATGGATAGGAGAAGATTCAGATCCATATACTTGCATTATTAATTACTGAATCATGAAACCTTTTAAGCCCAACCTATTTGTTTTAATAGTGAGAAAAATAGTGAATATATGTGGATCAACAAAAATAAAAAATAAAACTATTTTTGTATATGAAGTCAAAAGTCTTTCAAACGCAACACATACATACACGAAACTCAATAAAACACCAATTCAATTTTAAACCATATAAATCAGGTTAAGGAGATAAATTGGAATCCTGCGAGATTATTTTCTCACTTCTTGTAAGAAAAATATTCCCTTCTTTTCACTTTTTGTATTTTTTTTTCTCGCTTTTCTGTTTAGAAAGAACTATTTTTTTTTATTCACCTTATTGAAAAACGAGAATTTCTCCCTCTCATTTTTGCATTATTTGTACACTTCCCATGAGAAAAAATATTCTTTAATTTTTACTTTTGCATTATTTTCTCATTTCTGGTGAGAAAAATATCGCTAATTCCAAAAAAAAAATCTTACTATAAGACCGAAAGATCATATAAAGAAATATATTATGAAAAATTTAAAAGAAATAGTTTTATTCACTTTCTGCACTACTTTCCCACTTCCAGTGAGAATAAAAATATAACTATTTTCTCACTTACATTGAGAATAAAAATATAACTATTTCCCTCTTCTAGTAAGAAAAATGTTCTTCAATTTTCTTTCTTTTGATAAAGTCTCCAAGACTCCTAAATGATCAATTTCATAATTACATAAATATTCTACAAAACATAGAGTAAGGATAATAAAATTAGAAAGGAATAATCTCTTCTTCTCACTTTTGGTGAGAAAAAAAAAATCTCTAGATTTCTTCTTTCATAAGGTCATCCACACCTTTTACAAAAATAATTTCATAATTTCTTTGTTTGATGCATTACATTTAAATAGATTTCACAATTTACATAAACAATATAATCATACATATCATTATATTTTATGTATAAAATGATTGGGGAGAAGAAGAATCTTACCTTAGAATGTGAGCTCAGAAGAATATAACACGGATATGTCCTCTTGTTGGTTGAAATACGTAAATGCATAAAGAATTTAGAGAAAATGATAATTGTATATATGTATTGCAAGAAGAGTAACCCATTTATAGATATAAGATGTAACTTGTAACTGAAGAATTAAAAAAGATAAAACACAAATAAAAATAAAGATATCTACCCCTAAAATAGAGTGTTTTGGGGATGTTACACATTGATATTAATAGTATAAAAATAATTTACATTACTATTCAGTTTTTTAAAAAATCACTTATATGATAAGGTGGTTGATTTTAAAGCTATTTCAATGTTCATACTAATTAAAATAATTTTTTGTTTCTTTATATCCATAAGGGGTGCTGCTAGGTGCACCCAGCACTTAAAGCGAAAAGTCGAAAATGCCCTTCTTATATTTTAAAAAAACTTGTGCACCCAGCCATTCCGCTTCCTTCTTCATTTCCTTCTTCCGTGAGCACTGTTCTTCTCCCTTCTTCCGCACGAGCTGCTGCTGGTTCTTCTTCTCCCTCACGAGGCTGTTGTTGGTGCTCTCCCGCGAGCCATTTCTTCTTCCTATGTCTTCCTGCAAGTGTCTCTTCTTCTTCCGCGAGCTCCATTCTTCCGTTCTTCATCGAGGTAAGGTTCCTTCTTCCATTGCTTCCATTGTTGATTGCTTAAGGTCATCCGCAGTAGAGACAACTTAGGAGGTAGATGATCCGCAGTAAGGGAAAGTAGATCCGCATGCGTTTTTGGCCGCGTAGTTTCCTGCGAATCAACTTGATCTGTAGGCTTGTTTTAAATTTTAAAAAATTTTGAATTATGTTTTAATTAATGAAAAATGGTTTTTAATAAAAGTTTAGGGTTAATTTTGAATCTTTTAGCCTGGAGTATGATGTTTTACAATGGTTGTTTAAGATATTGTGGTTGGTGTGCATTCATATTTTGAAGGTTTCAGTGGTTTTTTACTTTATTTATATCTTGTATGGTACTGAATATGCAATTGTAACTATTTATATCCTGTTTTGAAATTTGGTTTTATGGCTTTTTGGTTTGTAGCTTTACTTTGAACAAAAACTATTTATATCCTATTTATATCCTACTTATGTGTTTGAAGCCCTCAAATTTAGTCACTGATTAGAATCCCAAAAGGATGCAGAAAACAAATTAGAATTTCTCACAGAATCTACCCTCCTTGGCCCTTTGGTTTTGATACTCCATACTTATTAATATGAGGGCAATCAAGATAGAGATAACATAAACATATATATAGGTACATGTGAGAAGCTTAGGAAAATATCATAGGTTAAATTTAATTTAGTTGGCTTAGAGTAGTGGAGAGCTCGTATTTTGTTTCTTGTATCCTTTTTTGCAATGTTGTTTTCTCCAAACCCCTCATTCCACAAATGGCTACTACTCTATAGCCTTTGTTGGGGTCAACCAAACATAACTCCAAAATCCTAACATCATCTTGAAGACCAATTATGTCCTCTTCAATAACATGTGAGTAGGAGCTCAAAGATCTTTGCTTCCCATGCATAGAATTTGAGGCTTCTCCTTCCTCAGGCCTTATGCCATAAGTTTCCAAACTCCTTGTAAGGCTAGAAATCCTAGCTATGACATTATCAACATGAGATCCCACTTTGTGGGTTTCTATGAATTTGTTGATGTTTAAAGCATACCTTTTGATGAGGCTTAAAACACCAGTCAAATTTCTTCTTGAAGCTCCTCTGAGGGCATATGACTCAATGACATCATTAGAATCATAAGTAGTTTCTTTGATTTCTGAAATCCAATTCCTTAGGCTTTCATTACCATCTTGCTTTCTATCTGCAACTTGCAAGTAAGACCTCATCATCCTCAAATCAGTTTGCAGTTGCAACACTTTGTCTTCCATCCTATATAGGAACATTCCTTCTTGAATGAGCAAATCACCAAGACTTTGCACTACGAAGTTCACTATAGCCTGAGGCATCTTACAAGGTTGTCCTTCTTTCTCCTAAGCAAAAGTTTTTCCTGATTAATCACAACCATTTTGCTAATTCTCAAGCTTATAACACTACTAGTGCTATTTATTGAACAAACATTAAGCATCTGAAGAAGTTCCAACATAACAACAATAGTCCAAACCCAAACACAAAACACCAAATTTCTCGAAACCAAACCAAATGAAATTTTGAAAACCATACACACATAAAAGGATTGATTGGAATTTGTGTGGTTTAGTGATGGAATTTGTGGTAGACATTTGCATATCATGGTTAAGACTAGAGGATTAGGCCATGTGTTAGGTAAGGTTATTGCCAGAGGTTTGGGGAGAGGGGATGGTGATGATTTTGACGGTGCTCCCCAGCGCCGAAGGCCGACTGCATCGGCATGCAGGCAACGGGTACCTGTCATTGTTGACGATGTTGTGCTGCGGTATCTGTGGACTCGCCTGCAGTACCAGAGGCAGAGGCTGCTGTAGCTGGGGATGAGCTCATGGTAGATGTTGACGCACATGACACCGGTCCAGAGACTGACGCACAGGATATTGGTGCACAGGATGCTGTAGATGAGCCTGAGGGATTTCCTGGTGAACCCAGGGACCCATCAGTGCTTACAGAATATGCTGACCATGTTGCGGCCAGCATATGGTCTGGACAGGTATTTATAATATTCAAGTTTGTTAAGTATTCTTTTTTATTGAGTTTTTGGTTACTGATTGACGTTATTTGAACAAATTGTGTGTTTCTTTGTACTTCAATTCAGGAACGTCCTGAGTTGAAGTTATCCTCCCATGGGAGGAAGGTGCATAACTTGGGCAGGCCTGTTCCTGCAATTGAGGACATGGTTGTTGGGACAGGATTAAGTCCTTTGATCGCATGTTCGATAGACACCGACGATCGGGGACTTATATCCTCCTTTATCGAGAGGTGGCATCGGGAGACTTCTAGTTTCCATCTTCCTGTGGGGGAGGTTTCGATCATGCTGGACAACGTCGCATCTCTTCTCCATCTTCCTATCATTGGCGCATTCCATGACTTCCAGCCTCTACGCACCAACGAGGCGGTGCTGTTGTTGGTTGAGTTACTGATGGTCTCAGCAAAGGTGACCATGGCCGAGACAGACCAATGTGGTGTAGCATATGTATGCCTGCAGTGGCTACGAGACGTATACCAACGCAAATGTCAAACACAACATTGGATAGCTGTCGCTCGCGCTTATCTTCTACATCTTTTGGGTTGCACTCTTTTTGCTAATAAGAGTGCAACCCATGTTCATGTTGCACACTTATAGGCCCTGTGTGACCTCACTCTTGCTGGGTGGTATGCATGGGGAGCTACTGTCTGTGGAAGCAAAGCTACCATGATGATTCACCAAGATGTTTTGATGATGCCAAAGCTCAAAGAGTTGTTTCAAGATTAAAGAATTAAGCATTCAAGATTCCACTCAAAGATTCAAGAATCAAATGAAGAAATCAAGAAGCATCAAGCCAAGTCAAAGTAGGTAGTAAAAAGTATTTTTCAAAAAAACATCAAATAGCACACTTTTTGTTTTAAAAAGGATTTTCTGAAATCTTCTAAGTTACCAGAGTTTTTACTCTCTGGTAATCGATTACCATTTGGTAGTAATCGATTACTAGTGACCAAGATGGTTTTCAAACTGGTTTCAGTGCTTTGCAACCTTCCAAAATGATTTTCAAATAGTATAATCGATTACACTATATTAGTAATCAATTACAAGTGAATCTGAACGTTAGAATTCAAATCTAATTGTGAAGAGTCACAACTTTTCATAAAATACATTATGTAATCGATTACACCATTATGGTAATCGACTACCAGTGAATGTTTTTGAAGAAAATGTTAAGAGTTATAACTCTTAGCATGATTTTCTCAAAAGGTATCAAGGTTCTATGAATATAAGACCTTGACACGCATTTTATATACAATAACACAGAAAAATACATCTGATTACACATAACTTTCCACTGCTTTTCTCTTGCAAAACCTTTGCCAAATTCATTATAAGTTTTTGTTCAATCTTTCCTTGAAGAAAGGAATATTCCGCAAAAACAAAAATTGTGCTATCCTTATGTTTTTCTCTTATTCTTCTTTTCTTCTCCCTCTTGCCAAAAGAATTCAAAGAACTAACCGTATGAGAATTCTTTTGATTCCCCAAACAAAGAATTCAAAGAACTAACCGTTTGAGAATTCTTTGTCCAAACACTGAATTCAAAGAACTAACCGTCTGAGAATTCTGTGTAAGAAGCGGGTAGCTTCTTGGTTGTAATAGTGAACACAAGGGAGGGTACATCCTTTGTGGTTCGCTTCAAGTAGAGGGTACATCTACTTGGTTGTTCAAAGAGAACAAGGGAGGGTACATCCTTTGTGGCTCTTTGCTTGTAAAGGATTTTTACAAGGAAAGGAAATCTCAAGAGGTTGTTTGAGGACTGGATGTAGGCACGGCTCGTTGCCGAACCAGTATAAGACTTGTGTTTGTTTTCTTCTTCCCTACGCTCTTTACTTTTTCGCTGTGCACTTTTTATTTATGCTTTACTTTTGTCTAAGTTATTGTTTCTATTCTTTACTTTCTCATAACTTAGTAGTAAAGCCTAATTAAATCTAGTAACATTAAGAAGGATAAATTTTTAATTAGTCAAGACACGTTCATAATTAATTCAACCCCCCTTCTTAATTATTCCGAGGCCACTTGTTCCAACAATGACCTTGTCCATATGTACGATCAGCTTAATGATGTCAGTCTCAGCACCAGCCGACAGTTTGCTGGTTACATCACCTTGTTACAGGTAATTAACATGTATTTCATAATTTAATTACCATAATGTTTTAATGAGTGTATATTTAATTAACATGTATGATTTTCGTGTAAACCCTATAGTGTTGGATATATGAACAATTTCTGTCAGTTGCGGAGTGCAATGCTGATCCGGACTACAACAAGGTGTGAAGAAGGTATCTACAGCGACGTACAGGCAGCGCCTGGATCATCTGAGGATCCCAGATGTCTACTGGATGCCATATGCGGAGCATCGACTTGTGCAGGACTTTCATCCGATTTCGTGCTTCTCGGGACAGCTCTGCTGGGGGCCTGTTGTTGTCAGATACAGACATGAGAGGGTTATGCGCCAGTCTGGCTATGTCGAGTGCATTCCTGCACACCCTGTCCATTCATGGGTGTCATATGATGACATGGACGCACTACTTAGACCATCTGGCGGCAGCAGGTGATCTGTGTTATGTCAGGTCAGTGTGCGCCTGACTACATAGACTGGTTCTTCGTCATATCGCATCCATTCATGACTGCGCCACAGACGGATCCTCCTCGAGATGCATATGCGACGCAACCTAGTCATATCCCTCATGAGGTAGCACCGACATTGACACATGCGGATCCTGATGCGGACGAGCCCAAACATGCAGTGGTAAGTGTTACTATTTGGTTAGATGTATATCATTTACTTCAATTATTTTAATACTAATTTGTATAATTCGTTTGTTTTCTATTTAACAGGAGGCTTGTCATGCGATCGCGGAGGCGTTGGAGCAGCATCTAAATACGTTAGGCACATCCACACATGAAGAGGTCATCCAAAAATGCCTCAGGATTGCCAAGGGTGTCACAGAAGACCACGATGTGTATGTGAGGTCTCGATATAGGCGACGTACGGATCAGCAATAGTTTATTCAAACTTTAGATATCATTAGTTTTTGATGATGTATTTGACTTAACATTTTATATATTTTAAGTTATTTTGATTAATAATATTAGTTTATAATATTAGTGTTATTTTGTCAATTATGTTTAAATTACTTGATCCGAAATTTATACCAAATTCATTCGAAATTCATCGACATATTATGAATGGAAGTAAGTAAATTAGAAATGTTAAACTAATATTACAAATGTCATTTAAAATTAAGTTTCAATAGAGTTAAACTTTTTTTAAAAATTCAGTCTCCTGCAGATCAAGTTGATTCGTGGAAAACTTGCGGATCAAGTTGATCCGTGTAATACTTGCGGATCAAGTTGATCTGTGTTTGGTCCGCGTGTCTTACATGGATTAACTTGATCCGCTGGAGATTTTTGCGAATTAAGTTGATCCAGAGGTCTTTTACGGATCAACTTGATCCACACAACAAAAACATTGGAGGAGCATTTCTGACTTTTTAAGTGATGTTGGGTGCACTAGCAATAACGCTAGGTGCACCTAACAACACCCTCCATAAGTGGAAAAAACTCTACATCAAAATTAGTATTAAAATGTTTTTTTTTACAATTTATTTATTTTTCACTTTTTTCCTTTTCAGTTAAACAAGTATAAAAATTTCTCCACTTTTTTTATTTATTTATCTAAATAATACATCTTTCTTAATTTTTTTTAGGGTTTTTTTTTATCTTTCCTACTATTTTCTAATCATTCCTTTCTTCATTATTTCAGTTCACATGTTTTTCATTCTTTAAGGAAAAAAAAAGTCGTTGCAAATCATTTTGATTTTCTTGTAATTTTGAAAAAACAGTGAAAGTGGTGGCACGGCAGCAAAACAAGCGACGGGGAAGCACTTCTTCTTCCGATTTGGGAACTAACCAAACAGATCACAGCTTCTAGGGTTTTAGGTTCCGTCCAATTAGCGGTTTCTCTCTCTCTCTTCAGAAATGGATAACAGTAGCTCAGAACAGACCGTGCAAGATGGCAAACTCTACAGAAACCTCAATTCTCTCATCGTCGCTCATCTTCGCGACAACAGTCTCACTCAGGCAAGCCCAATCTTCCATTAATCATAACATAACATATTGAAATTGAATGAATATATTTATTTATCTTAAAAAATCAAATCTTTTATTTTAATTTTAAAATGAAAATAAAAATCATATTGTTACCATTTTCACCAGGCTGCAAGTGCTGTTGCTTCAGCAACCATGACTCCACTGAATGTAGAAGCCCCTCCTAACAGGCTTCTCGACCTGGTCGCTAAGGTTCTCACTTTCGCTTTGGCCTTGTTGGGATAAATTTCTCCTTAAGCACTTATAGGACAAGAAAATAAGAAGGTGAAATACATTGAGCATCCCCATAAGCTAAAATCAACTCAGGGCCTGTTCGGATAAACCCTTCCCATAAGAGAAGAAAATAAAAAGGAAAAATGAAACAAATTTCTCCACAAGCTAAAATTAGCTTACAACGCATAAGTTAAAAATCAGCTTTTGGAGAAACTAATATCAGAGAGTTTCTATAAATTAGCTTATGCATAAGCTAATTTTAGCTTTTGGATAAGCTTATTCTATTTTTCCTTCTTATTTTCTTCTCATATAAGTGTTTATGGAAAAGGAAAAGTTTATCCAAACATGCTCTTATATACCTTAGCTTTTGAAGAAGTTGAATGAAAAGAGCTTTTATAAAAGTGCGTAAGTTGATTTTAGTTTACGTGAGAATATCATCTTCTCATGTAAGTACTTATAGAGAAGCTTATCCAGAGAGGACCTTATATGCTTTTCTTATGTGAAGTATAATCCTTTCTTTTATTCTAAGAAAATAATAACAGGGTCTTGCAGTGGAAAAGGGCGACATCACAAGAGGCACTGGTTTCACTGCTACACTGCCTCTGCCTCACACAACAGCTATTGATTTCAGGCAAACTTCAGAAACGACATTTCTATTTATTATCAAACATAATTTGTTGTATTTAATATTGAGCAAGACTTTGACTTCCTTCAATTTTTAATGTGGCAATTTAGTTAGTTACATGTAATATTAAGTCAGACATAGGTGGCAATGTCATATGCTCTCTTGAAAATTGCGTTTTGTTGTGGCAGCTCTGTGCCTGATGTGAAAGGTTCATCAAAGAGCTTCCCAAAGCATGAAACGCGACACCTTTCAGAACACAAGGTGTGCAATATGCTTTGATAGTGTATATACATATCCTGCACTAACAATTCAACATACTATGAAAACACTGTTGTTTTGGACTGATTGGCTTAGTTTCTAGAATATTGCCAGATGTGCTAGGTTTAGTGCTGATGGAAGATTTGTTGCCACTGGAAGTGCAGATACATCAATAAAGTTATTTGAGGTGCCAATTTGTTATTTAGAATTTAGAAAAATTGCTCTATATTTGACCAGCTTCTGAATTTATGCTCTGTTTATCTGGCAGGTTTCGAAGATCAAGCAGATGTTGCTGCCAGAGGCAAAGGATGGTCCTGTGCGGCCTGTCATACGAACATATTATGATCATATACAAGTATATTTGCGTTTTCCTGGCATACCAGTAACTGAAGTTGTGTGGTTATTTTTATGGGAGTTTTAGGTCCTGTTTAGATAAAATGAAGTTCATAGTTGTAATTATTGTTGGCTTTACAAATTTACTTAGTACAAAGCATTATATATCAACATACTAATTTCTGTCTTTGCTATAATTGATCTTTTTTACTCTAATACTAATCAGTTTTGGCAAATGCTTTTTTTCACATATCTCATCAGGCTTTTACTTTCCAAATTGTTGAGCTTATGGAATGATCCTTGGAAACTGCACTTGTAAATTTGATTTTTTTTCTTTTCCTTGTATAACAAAACTGCAGCCAATAAATGATCTGGATTTTCATCCACAAGGTACTATCCTGATTTCTGGAGCTAAAGATCAAACAATAAAGTATGATTTGTTCCATAATATGCATTTCACCTGTATTTCTTTCTGATATTTCTGTCCCTTTTATTTGGAAATGCTCTTACAATCTGACATGCTGGGTTTAATGTTTAGGTTTTTTGATATTTCAAAAACAAATGCAAAGAGAGCATACAGGGTTATCCAGGTTGTGTTGTCTTACCTTTAAGCATTAGCAACAAGTGAGCAAATATAAGATTTAAATATAAACCTCCATTTCTCTTTAACTTCTGTTGTGCAGGACACACACAATGTTCGATCTGTATCTTTTCATCCATCTGGAGACTTTCTGCTGGCAGGTATTTATTTTTATCACATCTTTCCTGCTGAAGATTTATGATCTGCAAATTGCATCATTTTCTTTACAGTTGATCTCCATTTCTGTGCTCTTGTATTTCTTAAATGTTCTGTTATCCCTTGAATACACATCACATTCACTGTTTGGTTTCAAATTGTTATCTGTATGCTACCAAGCTCAGAAAGTCTCATGTGCTCCACTGGACAACTTGTCTAATGTCTATAGTGTGGCTGTTAAAGAGGGAAATCCTATCTTTGTTTACAGATTACTTACAAATCAGGATTCTTGGTTCTTTTTTTTACACAAAAAATTAAAGATAATAAATATCAATTTCTGACAGGAACTGATCATGCAATTCCACATTTGTATGATATAAATACCTTTCAGTGTTATCTGTCGGCAAATATCCCAGAGACTAGCCCCAGTGGAGCCATAAACCAGGCATGTCAATTATCTCTGAATCAGTATCTCAACTGTGAATTACCTTTGTTTTACTTTAATTGACACTACAGTGATGCTAATTGTTTCTTTGTCTGATTCATAGATCAGATATTCTTGTACAGGTTCCATGTATGTTACAGCATCTAAAGATGGTGCTATTCGGTTGTGGGATGGCATCACTGCCAATTGTGTGCGCTCAATAACTGCAGCACATGGAACAGCTGAGGCTACCAGTGCAATTTTTACAAAAGATCAAAGGTATAAATACATTTTTGTGCAATTATTGGACAAAATAAAACATGTGTTGATACACTAACTGACCATGAGAGAATGATTGTGTCACTAGTCACTACCGGCTACACCATGAGTTATGTCTAGAAATGTGGTCTAGTGTTGACTTTGAAACCTTAGCAATAATATTGTCAATGTTGACTTTGAAGTGGTTGTTTCCTTTGTTCCTAATGGTTTCAACTTCAGAATTAACAATCTGCAATTAAACTCCTGCTTACTACTGTACACATTAAGAGCTTTTGTTTATTTAATCAATGCAATCTTTGCTTTAGCTGTAAGCAAAATTACCAACCAAGAAAAATAAACCATAAGACAAAAGTTATTGCATTCTATACTTGTTCATTGCTTTTGGTGCAATGGATATAGCTGCCGATGCCCATTGACCTACTACTTGTTACATTTTCCTGAAGTTCTCAATAGGCTTAGATCAGTGTAGACATTTAGTAATTTAACTGTCAATTTTCTAGGTTTGTTCTCTCTTGCGGGAAGGATTCTACCTTAAAGCTTTGGGAAGTTGGCTCTGGAAGATTAGTCAAACAATATCTGGGTGCTATACATACCCAGCTAAGGTGCCAGGTACATAAGATGATTGATATGTAATACAGTCTATTGAGTAAATTAATCTTGGTCAATTCATATGCTGATAAGCAAACCTTCTGGTATTAGTGATGCAGATGCTTGTATTTTTAACTTGCACTCAGATGTTTGTGCTCATCTTTTTATTAGTTAATTAACATTGCTTCTCTTAATTTAGATTAAATTGCACTAACCTCCCCTGAATTTTTGTAAAATTACACAGACACCCTTGCTTTTTTAACATCTGCAATAACCTCCCTTTAGGGAGTCTGATGCAATACTTTTCCAACAATGTGTAATGTATAAAAGGGTGCCTGTATATTTTTCAAAAATAAAGGGGTGGTCAATGTAGGAGTAGAAAAAAACAAGGGGTGTTTGTATAATTTCATAAAACCTCAGCAGGGGTAGTTAGTGTAATTTACTCCTTAATTTATTGTTCACAATCACAGTACAAAAGTAATTATTGATTTGTTGTTTGTAAATATCATCAGAAATAAAAATAAAAAAAAGATATTAATTGATACTCATACATATTTTGTTGGGTACATTGGAAAGCAGTTTATCACAGAAGCACCTTTATCCAAATCTCTAATCACCTCTATGTGTGAACTCTCTTTTGCAGGCTATTTTTAATGAGACAGAAGAATTTATTCTATCCATAGATGAACTGAGCAATGAGGTTTGTTCATCCACTTTCTTGTTCTCCATGTTTACTGTAGCGATGTTTGCTTTATCAAATAGATTGATTTTATTTGAGGAATCTGGTGTACATTGCAGATCGTTATCTGGGATGCGATGACAACAGAAAAAGTAGCAAAGTGGCCTTCTAATCATGTTGGTGCACCCCGCTGGCTTGAACACTCACCAATAGAGTCTGCTTTTATTTCCTGTGGAACTGATAGGTCAGTTCGGTTCTGGAAGGAAACTGTATAATTAATGGGAAGGAGGCTGAATGCATTTACAGACTAATTAAAGTTATCACTGATTGAAAGTTAACTCTGGGAATTTCCATTTATTTTTCTTTAATTTCTAGTAGTAGCCTAAGGCTTTTTGCCTGCAGAAGTAGTTAATGCATTCAGCTCTCGGAATTGGAAGATTATCTATTTCTGATGATTTGTTTTGCTCCATCTTTCAAACAATTCTTAACAGCTACTACTGTTTCATATTCCATATTTTCACGAAAGTAGCTTAAAGTTGGATTGGATGAACCTTGGCGGGTCTTTTCTGTATTCCCTTTTCCCATTCCACTTTCATGTTCTCCATGTTTATTGTCATATGCATGAATACGAAGCTTCTTAAACTATCATAAAACCAATAAACGAACAAAAGTTGACTCGGTTAAGCCACTAAAATTGAATTATTGATATAAGAGGCTAGTTTTTAAACTAACAAGTCGTTGTATTGGACTCATGTTCTCTTAAACAAGGTCTTGAGTTCAAATCTATGTATGAAAAAAATGTGATTGAAAGAGGAAAATCCTATTAAAGATGAACATTTGTCATCGGCAAAGATTAGTTTGTAATTTTTTATTTTTATTTTTGATAAATCAGGGTAGTTTGTAGTTGATTATAAATTCAAAGTGTATATGTTATACTCAACATGGAGAAATAACATGGCAAGTTCAAATGGAATTTTTATGAAAATGATTAGGATGTCATATTCAACTAGATAAATTCAGATTATTAAGATCATAGGGAAGGAAAGAAGTCAATGAACTCCGTACTTGTTGAGCTTTTATCTTTGTTTTTCTTGATCTTGAGCCACTTATCTATGTAGAAATGCTATCAAGAGACTCTGCCTTTCTCACCTATCCATAAAGAATTAAAGGAGAAATCTCTGAAAATAAGAAAAAGAAAAAAGAACCAGGTATTATGCGGTGGTCAGCATCTGGAGAATTTTTAATATATGCTTGTATTATGATCATGATCAGCAATTCCTTGCACTGCAGTGTTCCCTTGTTTGCAGAATATAATTTAATTTTATTGGCACAAAAATTGAATGTAAATTAAATTGCCAACAAAGCAAAACATTTGAAATTGACATTCTTTGTGACCGGGGTACTACTATTGTCACTACCAAAAAATGCTATTGACACTACCAAATGTTTTGGAAATTATTTGATTACCCTCACGTGAGTACTGTTATTAGCAATTTGGTAGTGTCAATAGCAATACTCTTGTGACTGACAACTGGGATGCCTGCTGCTGTAAAAGCCCACCAGGGTTCCAAATACACCTGAGATGGAATGAATATGAAAAGCGAAAACTCAGTACACTTGAGTTAACATGTTATTTTTATTTTCATGAAGCATCCTGTCATATTTCAGAGTGTTTGGAATGCCGGTGAGAACCCAAAAATTACAGTGTCCCACCAAAGCGAAGCTTTAAGGTTATCATGATCTTTTCAGCGTAATCCACCACGTTTGCAAACATGCACTTTCAGCGTGTTTGTTTTAGCGTTGAAGCCCACTTGACGCACATCAACCAGAAGCTATACATCCTTGCTTGTGTAAATCAATATATTTGATGTGGTTTTTATTTCTTGTGAGCTTATTGGATGTGTTTCCAAACATGCACTTTATCTTTTGCTCAAAACTGTGATTTATATGGTGTAATATATCTGGGATAAGGTGATGAAAGGAATGAAGATTCTAGATATTGTTCATAGGCTATCAACTGTTTTAACTGCCGTTACTGTGACAGGTAGTTGTTTCTGATGGTCAAATAGTATAATAGTTCAAAATGGGTTAAACTGTCAAAAAGATGGTGTATATTATTTAGGAGACTCATAAACAAGCCGAGATACAAGTCATATAACCTCCATCTAACTGACATGTATAACCGTTGTCATGTTGTTTGTCTACTTTGAACAGTTCCCCTCCCCATGAATTTGCATAACCATTGTCACTATCCCCTCTTTTTTTGTTTTTCACTTTTACATCTTATCCATCCGTATAAACAAACGGAATCTTCCTTAATTGGTTCCATACTCTGTTTCAAAATTTTAATGAAACTCAGCCTAGGAATAAAATTCCTTACCGGTATTGCTTTTGCCATCTGCCTACAATTTTACCCTGGTTCTAGAGCAGCATCGCACATATAACTATCATCGGTGCTCCATCAAATAAACAGCTCAATAAAAGGGAAATAAATAGCATATGTTTTTCTCTTGGTCATTCTGAAAATATAAGACATACATATTTCCTACACTGCTCGATTTCATAAAAAAATCAAAGAATCTTAATGTTCAATGATACCAAAGTGTTCATGAGTCTAGCCAGGACTCAATTTTTCCTACACTGCTCGATTTCATAAAAAATCAAAGAATCTTAATGTTCAATGATACCAAAGTGTTCATGACTGAAGCTCGATCCTATCAAAAATCCAAGTTCCAACTAACATCATATATAGAGATCAAACCCACTATACTAGTACAACTAAGCACGTGGATCAACTAATGTGGAGTTATTCCAGCTTAACTTGAGTTTTAGGTGTTTGACAAGTGGTTTCAGATATCTTAAGAAGGAAGGTTGAATTAAAATATCACAAACTATTTCCCCAATTTAAAATTTTAACTTTCTTTAATGAAAATTTCAATGCACCCTTATTTGAATTTCTATAAGACAATTCAAACTAAGCTTCCTTAATGCAAAAGATAAATAATAATAAATAAAGAAGTTTAAGAGAAGAGAAAGTGCAAACTCAGTTTATACTAGTTCGGTCACGTCTTATGCCTACGTCCAGTCTCCAAGCAACCTGTTTGAGATTTCCACTATCTTGTAAAATCCTTTTTGTTGTAACAATAGTTTATGGCAAACCGAAAAAATTACTGGCTGAGTCGCGGACAATGTCGCTTTCTTTAAGACGTTTCGTGGTACTGCCAAAAAATGTGCAAGCAGACTATCAACCACGAAGTCCCCAGGATAAAACAGCCCAGATCACTGTATAAGATTCCCACTGCACTAAGGGAACCTTTTCTAGAATTACACCCTCTTGTATGACTTGAAAAGTCACTCTAAAGTCACCCAAAAATATGACTTGAAAAGTCACTCTAACAGCCAACCGAAAATATGACTTGAAAAGTCACTCTAATAGCCAACCGAAAAGTATGACTTGAAAAGTCACTATTATAGCCAACCGAAATTATGACTTAAAAAGTCACTCTTATAGCCAACCGAAATTATGACTTAAAAAGTCGCTCTTATAGCTAACCGAAAATATGACTTAAAAAGTCACTCTTATAGCCAACCGAAATTATGACTTAAAAAGTCACTCTTATAGCCAACCGAAATTATGACTTAAAAAGTCACTCTTATAGCCAACCGAAATTATGACTTAAAAAGTCACTCTTATAGCCAACCAAAATTTTTAGAGCGACAGAAAGAAAGAGGGAGAAGTTTGCCGGAAATGCATCGGCTGAAATATGAGAGGGAGAAAGAAAAGTTGAGGAAATGCTTCTCAACTGAGGCAAAGAAAAATGAAGAAAGGAGCTCTCTATATATAGGGAGTGAAACACTATTCAAGTGTTTATCCTGAGCGATGTGGGACTTGAAGCCTTTTTTTCTTCTTTTTTTTTCCTTTCTTTTTTTCAAACTTTCATCCACATTCTCCTTTGTTCTAACAATCCTCCACTTGAAATTTGAAAAGAAGATTTTTGAGGATTTCATAAAATTGTGCATAAACAAAGGTGTCATACAACTTGAACCTTTGCATAGTGAGTAAGATTCAGATTTTACTAGAGTGACTCGAAGTCTTGAACTCTATCTCTGACATCAAATCACACACAACCTTTTCATAAGTGTATTCTATAAAGCCCGTGCGTTAAAGGTCATGCACGTCTATCCCGGTATAGTGAACGCTCTAGAAATTTTTGCCCAAAATTTCATATGAAGCGGCCCCCACTTCAACATTCACATACGTGAGTCTATCAAGAGTACTCTTGTAGCCTAGGTACTCCACTCAACATAGAGTATAGATCTCATTAAGAATTACGAATTTTTTTTTTCATAACTCATCCTCTTGTTACTTCAGGAATCATGATGCTTTCACTTATAACAACATGTTCCTCTCATATCACTTCATAACTTGTTATTACCCATTGAACCTAGTTCTTGGGATCTCCAGTCATTTAGGTCAGGTTACCATCATGAATGATCATCGCAGTAAGGGCAATAGTCTCATTCTTTTAAAAGTGTAATGGACTTTCTCTCTAGCTAATCCTTTCTTCAAAGGATCTGCTAAATTATCATCATTGCGTACGTGATCCACTCTAACAGCTCATGTTGAGAGTAATTCTCTAACAGTGTTGTGCTTACGACGTATCTGTCGTTTCTTACCATTGTAATAACGGTTCTCAATTTTTTTTTCAATAGCCGCGGTACTATCGCAATGGATCAACACAACTGATATCGGTCTTTCCCATAACGGAATCTCTGCAAGTAAGCTTCTCAGCCAACTTGTTTCCTCACTAGCAGTTGCTAGTGCTATCATCTCAAGTTCCATAGTGGACTGAGCTAAGATAGTTTGTTTCTTTGACTTCCAAGAAACAGCCCCACCAGCTATGCTAAATATATAGATGTTGGTTGCTTTGGAATCATCTGAAAGAGTGTTCCAATCTGAATCGTTGTATCCTTCAAGTACAACGGGAAACCTTTTATAATGTAATCCAAGGTTTATGGTTCTTTTAAGGAACCTCATTACCCTTTCAATAGCGTGCCAGTGCTCCATACTAGGTCTACTGGTAAACCTGCATAATAATCCCACAACATAGGCTATGTCGGATTTAGTACAATCAGTGGCATACCTATGGCTGCCAATGATACTTGTGTACTCAGTTTGTCGTATACCTTCACCAGTGTTCTTAAATAGTTTTACACTTGGATCATATGGTGTACTAGCAGGTTTACAGTCAAAGTAACATATTTCTTTAAGATCTTCTCAATGTAGTGAGATTGATCCAGAGAAATTTCCTCTTTTGACCTAGTAATCTTAATACCAAGGATTACACTTGCTTCTCCGAGGTCTTTCATATCAAAGTTGTTACACAACAATGATTTCACATCTAATTGGTTTGCAGCCAGGAGGCAAGTCTACTAAATGCCAGGTCTTGTTAGATTCTAAAGAATCCATCTCATTATTAATGGCTTCTTGCCACAAGTCAGCATCCAAAGAAGACAAAGCTTCTTGGAGGTTTGATGGATCCTCCCCTAATGTATAGGTCATATAATCGGGCCCATACTCTTTAGCAATTCTTGCTCTTTTGCCTCTTCGAGGCTCTATATCTTATTCTGGTTGTGCAAGATTTTCACTACTAATAGCAAGAAGATAACTGGATGAAGTACCCCCACTATTCCTTAATTTAAAAGAAAATCAGAAACCAGATTCTTTCTCATCTCTGGAGTATGCATCACATCTTTGAGAATCAAAGTCTTTCCAGAGGTAAATTTCAGTTCAACATCTCCAGTTCCAGTAATCGTAGAGGTGTGGGAATCACCCAGCAACACTTTCTTATTCGTGTATGTTTTAAACGTAGCACGATCATAGCAGACATAGCGGGAGGCGCCAGTGTCTACCCATCATCCATCTGATCCTCCAATCATATTGATCTCAGTTATCACAACTATGTATGACTCTTGAGCAATTTTCTGTATCTCATGGGATTGAGACTCTACTGATTTATCATCAGTCATTTGATACTTGAGGTAGCGGCTAACAACATATTTTTTAGTCCCAGCTTCCTCAGTATCATACTTCTCTTCCAAAGCCAGCCAAACTAATTTGGCAGACTTATATGGGCTATAATCATAGAGATCATCAGCTAACCCATTCAGAATGAAATTCTTGCATAGGTAATCATTTTCATTCCAAAGAGCTAAGTCCATAGTCATTTTATCCTTCACTTCCTTCTCATAGTTAAAGAAAACATCATCTTTTGTTGCCAACATTTGAAATGATACCCTTCAAACCTAAAAGGTTTGTTGAGGTCATTGTTGTTCGAGCCAATAATATCTACGGTAGCCATAGCAGAGTCGAAATCGTCTAAAAATTGTTGTAACAATAGTTTATGGAAAACCGAAAAAATTACTGGCTGAGTCACGGACAATGTCGCTTTCTTTAAGACGTTTCGTGGCACTGCCAAAAAATGTGCAAACAGACTACCAACCACGAAGTCTCCAGGATAAAACAGCCTAGATCACTGTATAAGATTCCCACTGCACTGAGGAAACCTTTTCTAGAATTACACCTTCTTGTATGACTTGAAAAGTCACTCTAAAGCCACCCAAAAATATGACTTGAAAAGTCACTCTAACAGCCAACCGAAAATATGACTTGAAAAGTCACTCTAATAGCCAACCGAAAATATGACTTAAAAAGTCACTCTTATAGCCAACCGAAATTATGACTTAAAAAGTCGCTCTTATAGCCAACCGAAAATATGACTTAAAAAGTCACTCTTATAGCCAACCAAAATTTTTAGAGCGACAGAAAGAAAGAGAAAGAAGTTTGCCGGAAATGCATCGGCTGAAATATGAGAGGGAGAAAGAAAAGTTGAGGAAATGCTTCTCAACTAGGGCAAACAAAAATGAAGAAATGAGCTCTCTATATATAGGGAGTGAAACACTATTCAAGTGTTTATCCTGAGCGATGTGGGACTTGAAGCCTTTTTTTTCTTCTTTTTTTTTCCTTTCTTTTTTTCAAACTTTCATCCATATTCTCCTTTGTTCTAACACTTTTACAATCTCTGAACAACACAAGGACAACCCTTCCTTTGTGTTCAGATAACTTTACAACAAGAGACACTCGGTCCCGTAATCACTTTTCTTGAGTAAGAAGAAAGAGAAGAACAATTCTCTCTAGTAAGAGAAAGATAGTACAATGAAGCACTCAAATAATTCCTTATTGAATTACAAGTGTTTTGGTCAAGGAATTTTTAGAAGATAAGACAATTTGATTTATTTTTTATTGAGAGAATAAGAATTTTTGGTCAGTAAAAAATCCGAAGAAATTTGTGTCCCATGTCACCAATTTATAGGCCTTTGATGGTCATTCAAAAGTTAAATGAAAAGATGTGACTGTTGGGATATATTTTCGAAAATTCCTCACTAGTAATCGATTACCATAATGGTGTAATCGATTACACAGTTATTTCTAAAGAGTTATGACTCTTCTCATTTGAAATTTGAATTTTTAAACACCGGTAATCGATTACCAACTCACTATAATCAATTACATAATTTGAAATTTAAATTCAAATTTCTTAAGGCTGTTTTAAAATGTTCAAAACCTCTAGTAATCGATTACAAGCCTTGTGTAATCGATTACATGCTTTCAAAAATATTTAAAACCATTAAAACCTTTTCATAAACCATATTGGCCACTAGTAATCGATTACAGCCTCTGGTAATCGATTACGAGAGAGTAAATCTCAATTTAAAATGATTTAGATAAAATTCTTTGGCCAAACCTTTTGCTTTCTCAATTTGGAAACTTCTTCCTGAGACTCTAGAGATTAACTTGATCATTTATCTTGAATTTTCTTGAAGTCTTGTCATGAATTAAACTTGAGAAGCACCTTTCTTTGGCATCATCAAAACATCATGATATCTTGCTTCTATAATCTCTCCCTTTTTTATGATGACAATATCCTCAAATCAAGATAAACTATATAGAAGTTGATAGCGCGTACACACAACCCATACTCCCCCTATCTTTTGGAATTTATGCCTAAGTTAATGATTTCTAACCCATATTCTCTCCCCCTTTGGCAACATCAAAAAGCCAACAACGTATAAGGAAAAAAACTAAGGAAAACAATCAATAGTAAACAAAGCCAGTCATAAACGGAAGCAAACCACACAAAGTCTTAAATAATCAATTCAAAGTCTAGAAATAGTAATAAAAGTGCAAGATAACCATAACTAAAACAATAAAATCCAAATACACGGTTGAAATAAAGAACTACTTAGAAAGAACTATGGGGCAGCCGGTGGATCAAAACTGTAACACCGTGATATATATATCTATATATTATTAGTAATTATGTTTGATGTTTGATTATTTGTTGTGTTATTTTCATCCGTAATTATTTTTAAGGAAGTTAATTTAGTTAATAAAGTGGTGTGGATAGATAAGGATCTAACTTCTCAAAGAAGCCTCTTGAGAAAACTTCTCAAAGAAGCCACGAGGAAGCTTCTGGAGGAAGCCTCTTAATGAAGCTTCCAGAGAAAACTACATGAAGTTGCCTCGGTAAAAACGCTTCCCAGCCTTCGTTAACCGTTGGATCTTCTCGAAATTTGGTTTTCAACTTCACAAGACACTTGTCCATGATCTGACCGTTGGGATTTTTGAGAATATGTCTAGAGTGTGCTAGAAGCTTCCGTTCCCGAGAGCATCTCTTATTTAAGCATTTCAGCCTTTGCTTTCTTGTAGCTTAGGAAAAACGTCATTTCTTCTTCTTTCTTTCTTACAAAGCCATTTCTAAAGTTCCAAGAACTTTCTCCATCACCCACAGCCACCATTAGCCACCACAAACCATCATTGTTCTCCATTGAAAACCCACACCGAGAGGAACCCTTCAACCGAAGCGGAATCTTCCAACTTGGCTTGCGGTTCCGATAGAGAACGAAAACCCTAATCTGACCTTTCATTTTCTTTCGAGGTAACCATGGTTCTATGCTTGTTTCTTGTTAGTTTCATCTAGTCTTTGCATTTTTTCTGACTTTGAAACCGTCATTGCATGTCTTATGCTTCCTTTGAAAAACCTTAGAGAAAGAGACTTTGTAAACGATATCCTTTCATGAAATGCATGTTATTTTCGTAACCTACACTGAACCCCGGTCACATTGGCATGGTCGGAATTTCCAAATGACGTTCCTTTGTAAAACCCAAAATGCTCTCAGCTCTTTCATGTAGTGATGTGGGTGTTTGACCCCGAGCACTGTTACTAGTTTTGTTTTCTGAAATCGATACTAAGTCTCCTTCGTTTTGGCATGGTAGAGGCTTGTGTGGAATCGACGAGCAAGGACAAAAAGGAATCTTTAAGTGGCGCGACGAGGAATCCGCGGGGTAGCTCACGATAGGTAAGGGTAGTTTATTATAAAATTTACCGTTTTAACACCATAGTTAGGGTCAGGGAACCTAGCTATGAGGATATATGCCTGTCCCTGTTGCATGCTGATTTTTCTTCAAAGAAAATTACGTTTTAACTAATGGGATGCGATATATATATATGTATATATATATATATATGTATGTATGTATGTATGTATGTATGTATTGTGATGAATGATATGGTTTTGGTTGTTTGAAATGTGTTGTTTGAAGACTGTGCGTGTGGAAATGATATTGTTGTGTTTGTTTGAATTGTTTTTGATGTTGCTATTGAGGATTTTAATTGATATGTGATGATAATGATAATTATGATGATATTGATTTGAGATGACGTTGTTAATAAAGACCATGTCAACATGAATTGTTATTATTGATGAATATGTGAATATGAAATGAGGTTGTTGTTGTTGTTGATAAAGTCATTGAGATGAGATGATATTTATGTTGTGAATGACAAGAAAATACGATTTGTTGATTGATGTTGGAAATGCATTGGCATGTGCATGTTGTGTATGTTCGTGGGAGGCACTGTGCACTGACCTTTCAAGGTCTTTGGCACTAGCTTTTGGCCACGTTCATACGTTGGATGTTGTGTATGATCGTGGGGGGCACTGTGCACTGACCTTCCAGGGTCTTTGGCACTAGCTTTTGGCCATGATCATACGTCGTATGAAGTGTATGTCATGGGGGGTAGAGTGCACTGACCTTGTCGGATGGCCCAGACGTGGGTAACTAGCGTGGTTAGAGAATCTAAGCATTCCTGAAGGTATGCTTAGGCACTTTAATTAGTCCATGGTCTTTGGCACTTACTTTTGGCTGTGATCATAGCTCATACGACACAGGAAATAGAGTAACTGTGGCCAAGTGTACTTTGTACTAGGGGGCTGTCACCTGGTAGGGAACACCTTTGGGCTCCCAGGCTGATCACCTATGGGAGGGGGGCTGTTATGTGCACAACCGGGTGGTCTCGACAAACTCAGCACAGTTCCCTAAGTGAGAGTGTCGTGTGGACACGCTTAGGCTATTTCCTGAGGTTTGGTTGTTGTTGGTACGTACCATATTGCATCTGAGTGTTGAGTCAGGTGCATGCATCATTCTGTGCAGTCTTGATTGGGTCCATAGATGGATGATGAATATTTGGTTGATATGAGTGTTGAATAATGATTGTTGTGTATGCTCATCATGTTTTCCTATGTTCCTTGCTAATTGTGGTTATTTGGAATTGGTATTGGTTCTTTTATAATAAACTCACCCTTGCAATTTTGTATCGTGTGGTTGATACCTGTGATTATCACGAACCTTGTTCGTGGGAGCAGAACGACAGTGGCAGGGTGTAGGGAGTAAGATTCTGGTGAGGAGTCGTCGAGCCACGTGATGACGTTGGCGTTATTTTGGGAGGGAGTTGTGTTTTGTAATCAACTCCTCCATAGTTGGTTTTAAGTTTTATTTTGTTGAGTTAAAGATGTAAAACTGGAATTTTAATTATATATATTAACATATTTAATTTTCGTTATGTGTATGACATGTACCGAATTATTGTTTCTATGTAATTATGCATATTCACTTAAGTAATGGCGTGTTGTTGGATGAATTTATGTTGTAACAAAATCACATCTATTTTCATAAGCAAAAATTAAGGGAGTTCTTTTTATAAAAGAAAAAAAATTGAAATTATCAAATATTAGAGTGTGGATACCGTAGCGACGAGGCGGGTCGTTACAGAAACAACGATGAATGAAACCCATGTTGTCTTCAAGCTGAATAATCCATGTATCCATGCCTTCAAAACGAGCATCCAGGGCATCCAGGCAACTATCCATGGCATCAAAATGGTCACCGACGAATGCTCAAAGGCCACGTAGCTCAAAAAGGATTTCATTCATAAGAGTAGAGGAAGCATCTCTCTGTGGCGAAGGAGACGGAGTACGCTCATCAGGAATCGGTGGTGGTAAATCTTGTTTCCTAATCCATTGTCCATCAAGATCCTTATGGTACCCAAAAGAAGTTACCGCTTCAACACCAATTGCAAAAGACCTTTTAACTTGAAAAAAAGGTTCATCATTCAAAGGAATTTGGAAGTGATGAAGAAAAAGAGTGACCAACTGAGGATAAGGAAGATGTGCATTGACCCGTAATGCCTTATGCATTCAGTACCTAACCAAGTGGGCCCAGTCGATCTAACAGTCGATATAAAAAGCCCACATTAGAATCAAGTTCTCCTCAGAGGCATGAGCAAGATTAGACGAACGGGGTAGCAAAATTCTAACAATTATGTAGTGCATGATGCGGCAATCAAAGGTTAATGACCCAGCAAGCAATCTACCGGTCATATCAGCCTGGTCATTACAGACCATACAATGAGTATCATGACTCGAATAATCGAACTTCCAGTCATCAACAACGGTGCCCTCAAAAGGAACACCTTGATTAGGTAATTTAGTTAATGAAAAGAACAGAGATTGATCAATGACAATAGGAATGTTATGCACCTCAGAGTAGATTATACCATCCTGAATTCTCAAATTATTGTATAAGACTCTAACTAATTTAGGATAATGAGGCAATTTCAAAGACATAAAATCAATTAATCCAGAGTTTTGAAACACTTGATAGCAGTCAAATGTTTCACCATCAAAGAAATCAATGTCTAGGTACTTAGGGTCTAAGATGACTCTATTACAGAATTGGGAGGAGTACCTTTGATGTTGATCATCTGACGAGAATAAGGTAGATGATCGAGGAGATGACAAGGAAGGATGAATTGGTGTTGTGGGTGCTCAAGATGATCCGTGGCGACGATAGCCAGCAGCGGCGATGGTGGAGGAAGATCCCTTTCACTTTTTTTATGATTCATCCATTTGATGAAGTTTTAGCAGATTTCAATCGTTAGAATCGAAAAAGAAGTGAAAATGATGAAGATTGGGCTTTGTGGGATGTGATTTGGTGAAGAAACGAAGAAGATATGAGGATTTGAAGTTTGGGAGAAAGGGGGGGCACCGTCACTCGAGGTTTTCGTAGACTGCAACTTCTGAAATGCGTGTATGTATAGACGAGGACGAATGGTAATCCATTATAAGCTTCTATAATCGATTACAGGCTACATGTTCTTGTGTAATTGATTACACATAATGGTAATCGATTACCAGAACACTAACTAGGTTTTTTCTCCTAAAAATTACCTAAGTCTATGTCTAAAAACATCATCTAACTATATCAATCAACCATACTTTGAAGCATTCAATTCAATCAAGCAAAATCAAACACAATAACACGTCAATCAAAAACACAATCAAATACTTACAATCAAACACAATCAATCATCAAACACTTCAAATTAAATTAACAAGCAACTATTAGAGTTACCTACTGTTTAGATCATTGAAATCTAAAAGACTTAATTCTCTCCTAATAGCAAATAATGATTCCTTAGGGAGAGGTTTTGTAAAGATATCAGCAAGTTAATTCTTTGTATCAACAAATTCTAGAACACAATCTCCCTTTTGAACATGGTCTCTTAAGAAGTGATGTCTAATTTCTATATGTTTAATTCTTGAGTGTTGAACAGGATTCTTGGATAGATTTATAGCACTCGTATTATCACATATTATAGGAATATGATCAAGTAATATTCCATAGTTAGAAAGTTGTTGCTTCATCCAAAGAATTTGAGCGCAACAACTGCCAGCAGAAATGTATTCTGATTCTGCAGTAGATAAAGCAACACTATTATGTTTCTTACTATGCCAAGATACTAGAACAGAACCAATGAAATGACAAGTTCCACTGGTGCTCTTTCTATCCGTTTTAGAACCAGCAAAGTCTGAATCAGAATATCCTATTAAATTGCATGTCGAATTCTTAGGATACCATAAACCTATATTTCTAATACCTAACAAACATCTTATGATTCTTTTAACGGCACTAAGATGTGATTGTTTGGGATTTGATTGAAATCTAGCACACATACACACACTAAACATTATATCAGGTCTGCTAGCAGATAAATAAAGAAGTGATCCGATCATACCTCGATATTGCTTAATGTCTATTGACTAACTGGTTTCATCTTTATCTAAATAGCAAGCAGTACTCATTGGTGTAGCCATGTGCTTAGCATTTTTCGTCCCGAATCTGTGAATTAATTCTTTGTAGTACTTGGATTGATTGAAAAAAATTCCAGTCTTGGTTTGTTTGATTTGTAATCCAAGAAAGAAATTAAGATGTCCCATCATTGACATTTCAAACTCACTTTGCATGTCATGAGAGAATTCCTTGCACAATAATTCATTAGTGGATCCAAAGATAATATCATCAACATAGATTTGAACCAATAAAACATCATTTAATTTCCTCTTAATGAAAAGAGTGGTATCCACTTTAACTCTAGAGAAATCCTTCTCTATGAGAAACTTACTCAGACGCCGATACCAAGCCCTTGGGGCTTGTTTTAAGCCATATAAAGTCTTTTTCAATTTAAAAACATGATTAGGCTTGTCTGAGTTTTCAAATCCAGGGGGTTGATCTACATAGACTTCCTCTTGAATAAAGTCATTTAAGAATGCACTTTTTACATCCATTTGATAAAGCTTAAAGTCCATTATGGATGCATAGGCTAATAACATTATGATGGCTTCTAATCTAGCAACTGGAGCATATGTTTCCTCATAATCTATCCCCTCTTCTTGGTTATATCTTTTGGCTATTAATCTAGCCTTATTTCTAATAACTATGCCATTTTCATCTAATTTATTTCTAAACACCCATTTTGTTCCAATGATAAAATAGTTTTCAGGTTTTTCAACTAATTCACAAACATTATTTCTTTTAAATTGATTTAGTTCTTCCTGCATAGTTATTATCCAATGTTCATCAATTATGGCTTCTTTTAAATTTTTAGGTTCAATCATAGACACAAAAGCCATACTATTGCATATATCTTTAAGAGAATGTCTAGTGGTTACCCCTTTTGATATATCACCAATGATGTTGTCAAGAAGATGATATCTAGAAGTTCTCCATTCTCTTGGAAGATCATCATTTGTTTTGACTTCATCATCTTGAGAGTCTTCATTGTTTCCTTCTCCTTTTCCTTTATGATCTTTTCCATGAATATGCATTTCTTCTAATGATTCTGAAATGTCATCTAGTATATCCTTTCTTGGTAAAATAGCATTAGATTCATCAAAAGAAACATGAATGGATTCTTCAATTATCATAGTTATTTTGTTATATATTCTATATGCTTTACTTTGCAATGAATATCCAAGAAAGATACCTTCATCAGACTTAGCATCAAATTTTTCTAAATTATCTTTACCATTATTTAGCACAAAACATTTGCAACCAAATACATGAAGATGTGAGATGTTAGGTTTTCTGCCATTATATAACTCATATGGAGTTCTCTTTAAAATAGGTTTTATTAAAGCCCTATTCATGATGTAACATGCAGTATTAACGGCTTCAGCCCAAAAATATTTTGGAAGAAGAGTATCATTTAGTAAAGTTCTAGCAATTTCTTCCAATGACCTATTTTTCCTCTCAACAACTCCATTTTGTTGAGGGGTTCTAGGTGCAGAAAAATTATGCTCAATGCCATGTTCATCACAAAATAATTCAAAATATTTGTTTTCAAATTCACCCCTATGATCACTCCTGATAGATGCAATTTTAAGATTTTTCTTGTTTTGAATAACTTTGGCAAGTTTCTTGAATGCATGAAATGCATCACTTTTATGAGTAAGAAATAATGTCCATGTATATCTAGAGTAATCATCAAAAATAACAAGAGCATAATAATTCCCTCCAAAACTCATAGTTCTAGAAGTGCCAAATAAATCCATATGCAACAATTGTAAGGGTTAAGTTGTTGAAACAATATTCTTAGATTTAAACGAAACCCTTACTTGTTTTCCTTTCTAACATGCATCACATAATCTATCTTTTTCAAATTTTAGTTTTGGTAAACCAATAACTAGATCTTTTCAAATCAATTTATTTAAATGTTCCATGTTTATATGAGCAATCCTCCTATGCCATAACCATGGATCATCATCTTTACTAAGAAAACATTGATTATGTTTTTGTTTTTGATTTAAATCTATCATGTAAACATTATTGGTTCTATAACCTATATGCTCATTTTCAATAACACATTTATGAGAATCGAATGATACTAGATAGCCTTTATCACATAAATGACTGACACTTAGCAAACTATGCTTAAGACCTTCAGCAAGTAGAACATTCTCAATGGAGGAAGATGAGTTTGTACCTATTTTTCCAACTCCAAGAATTCTACCTTTATTGTTGTCGCCATAAGTCACATGTCTGTTTTTCTTGGGAGAGATATGAGTGAATTTTGATGCATCTCCCGTCATATGTTTTGAGCATCCGCTATCTATGTACCATCTCTTCTTCAAGGATACCTACATAATCATATTTGTGACTTAGGTACCCAAACTTTATTGGGTCCTTGTGTGTTAGTGTTAACTAAAGATCCTTTTGGGACTCATATCATTTTAATATTGTTGCAATTTTTCCTAAAATAACATGTAGATGTGTCATGTCCTTTCCTTCCACAATAAAAACAAGTTAAGAAAGGAGAATTATATTTTTGTGTGGAAGCAAATAAATTTTTATAAAATTTTTGTTGCTTTTCAGGCTTATATCCTATTCCTGCCTTATCAAAGACACATCTTTGCTTTCCTAATATTACATCTAGGTTACTTTTGCCAATAGAAAATCTTGCAAGAGAATTTTTTAAATCTTTAATTTCTTCTATATACTTGTTACAACAATTACATGAATTAGATACTACTTTACTATCAGGCATGGTAGAAAATTGAATTGTATCATTTGATCTAGAAATTTTAACTTCAGTCTTAAGATTTTCTAATTCTTTATTTAATTTTGAAACTTCTTTTTCTAAATATGAAATTGTTTTCTTAGAAGATGAAACCAATTTAGCAAGTTTAATTGATTCCTTATGCAAATCAGCAAATGCTTCTTGTAACTCATCAAAAGAAATGGATAAGTTGTTATTTGAAGATGTTACCTCTTCATCGCTTTCATAACTTTTGGCCATTAGACTCAAGTTAACCTCTTCGTTTTCTGAATCATCATATGAGTTCATATCATTATTGTCCCATGTAATGTAGGCTCTCTTTGCCTTCTTTTCATTAAAGTTTTTCTTTTCAAATTTCTCCATTCTTTTCTTGAAGATCGAGCAATCAACCCTCAGATGTCCAGGTTGGTTACATTCATAACATTTTGGAGTAGAGGATGAATCTTTTGTCCTTCTTTTTGGTTTAAAGTTTGGTCTCCTTTGATTTCCTTTGACTATTAGGAATTTGTTGAATCCTTTTACAAAAAGACCAAGATCATCGTCTCATCTATTTCTATTGAATCCTCCTTATCATTCTCTTATTGGTTTGAAGATGAAGTTTTAAGAGTTATTCCCTAGGTTTTTGTATGGTTGTATTTCCTGTCACCATAGTGGGAATGTAAGGCCCAATTTCTATTGCTTCCCAAATATTCAGATCTATTGCCTCTATTAAAATTTGCATGCGGGTTTTCCAATAGTGGTAACCCACACCATTAAAAATGGAAGGCCTATTTATAAAATTCCCTTCAGGAAATAGATAGTTTGATGAGGCATTTATTCTTGAAGCTTCTAAACTTTATACATGAATGAAGCTCTGATACCACTTGTTAGACAAGTATCCTCAGATATCTTAAAAAAGGGGGTTGAATTAAGATGTCACAAACTATTTCTCCAATTTAAAATTTTAACTTTCTTTAATGAAAATTTCAATGCACCCTTATTATGAATTTCTATAAGACAATTCAAACTAAACTTCCTTAATGCAAAAGATAAATAATAATAAATAAAGAAGTTTAAGAGAAGAGAAAGTGCAAACTCAGTTTATACTGGTTCGGCCACGCCCTGTGCCTACGTCCAGTCCCCAAGCAACCCGTTTGAAATTTCCACTATCTTGTAAAATCCTTTTACAATCTCTGAACCACACAAGGACAACCCTTCCTTTGTGTTCAGATCACTTTGCAACAAGAGACCCTCGGTCCCTTAATCACTTTTCTTGAGTAAGAAAAAAGAGAAGAACAATTCTTTCTAGTAAGAGAAAGATAGTACAATGAAGCACTCAAATAATTCCTTCTTGAATTACAAGTGTTTTGGTCAACGAATTTTTAGAAGATAAGACAATTTGATTTATTTTTTTTGAGAGAATAAGAATTTTTGGTCAATAAAAACTCTGAAGAAATTTGTGTTCCATGTCACCAATTTATAGGCCTTTGATGGTCATTCAAAAGTTAAATGAAAAGACGTGACTGTTGGGATATATTTTTGAAAATTCCTCACTAGTAATCGATTACCATAATGCTGTAATCGATTACACAGTTATTTCTAAAGAGTTATGACTCTTTTCATTTGAAATTTGAATTTTTAAACACTAGTAATCGATTACCAACTCACTATAATCAATTACATAATTTGAAATTTAAATTCAAATTTCTTAAGGCTGTTTTAAAATGTTCAAAACCTCTAGTAATCGATTACAAGCCTTGTGTAATCAATTACATGCTTTCAAAAATATTTAAAACCATTAAAACCTTTTCAGAAACCATATTGGCCACTGGTAATCTATTGCAGCCTCTGGTAATCGATTACGAGATAGTAAATCCCAATTTAAAATGATTTAGATAAAATTCTTTGGCCAAACCTTTTACTTTTTCAATTTGGAAACTTCTTCCTAAGACTCTAGAGATCAACTTGATTATTTATCTTGAACTTTCTTGAAGTCTTGTCATGAATTAAACTTGAGAAGCACCTTTCTTTGGCATCATCAAAACATCATGATATCTTGCTTCTACACTAGGTATACACAATTATATTGAATTCAGTCGAAAAGGTTCACAATCCATAATAGTCCTACCCGACTCAAGCAAAATTGCATTCAGTGAAGGATATGTGGTGGTCTATACCTAAAAACAGACCCACTACTACACCAATGACTCCATGAAGGACCTCATGTTCTTCACATCTTCACCCCTCTTTCAGAAACTTCTCCGGTTTAAACAGTTTCCACAGCCCCACCGGGTGCTTCCTCCTAACTTCGCCACCACACCCCTTCAACCTCCCATATATCTTCTCACACTCTTGGTACAGCTTCACATAAAGATTATAAAACCTAAGCCTAGAAGGCATGACCAAATCCTTCAACCCAACCTCAAACCCAATTGCACCCTTCCCTCTAAAGCACTCCACCACATTGTACCTCGGCACAATCTGCTTCTCAAAGTTCACACCTAAGAACTTCGGCACATCAACCTCACACTCCACACCACTCCTCATTCTTTGCACCAGAAACTCAACCTTCCTCTCAATGTCTCCAATCTCATAAAAAATCACCCTCGGCTCCTTCCATAACACCTTCAAAGCATCGTTTAGCGTCAAATTGTAGCCACACAAGCAATCCACCCGTAGCTTTTCCTCAAAACACGTCCTCACTAAACCTGAATCCATGATACTCTCTTTGATCACTTCCCTACATTTCAGACTCTCCAGCAGCCTCAAACACCGTGAGAATTCGCCAATTTCCATCCCTAGAATCCTCGGATCCCTCGAGATTTCCCCCCTAATCTAGCGGTTTGTAAACCCTAATTCCCTAATTTCACGAACCAACGACCTCAGCTGGTCCTCAACTCCAATTCCCAAAACCCTAGGAAACAATCCAACAGCAATATCAATTTCATCCCGGGGGATTCCGCATTCAATAAGAAAATCAACCATGTTACTAATCTCAGCCTCACTCGTTACAAGAACATTGGGAAACCCTTCCAGGACCTTGGTCACGTTTAGTGCAGTAGAGCAGGAGGTTGACTAGGGTTGAGGGGGAGATTTGGGGGAAGTGGGATTGGATTTTAAATTGGAATTCACGAACAACCAATAAATATCAATAATAGTGTTTATTAGTATAAAATCAAAGTCATAAGTATTGTTTATGAAAATTATAGAACAACGTAAAAAAACTATAAGCAACGCAATTTTATTCATTTAAAAAAATCTTTCGTTTTCTTTTACTTCCTTTCAAGGACACATTCGTTAGTTTTTGCCCTTTAAAAATTATACCAATAATGATTTGTGATCATTGGATGACACTGAAATTATTTAACACTAGTAATACATCACTATCTTTTGTTTTTTTTTTTTTACCAAAATAGTACATCACCATTAAACTCCCACTTTAAATGGGAAAATATGATTTAGATCCCTTTAAAAAAATTTTGCTTGTTTGGAGTGATTGCGAGATTGGTTTTTGGGTTTTGGGTTTTAAAAGCAATTTTCAAAACAAAACGTGTTTGGAAAAAAATGAAACTGAAATAACTTTTAAATCATTTTCAAAGCAATTTTACATTCGTTTACAAAACCTAGAAAAAAGATTTTTGTGAATTTGGTTTTTTAATTTAAAAACACACATTTGACAATGATAATTTTTGTTGTCACCAACATCACCACTATTGCCACCACCACCGCCACCATCGTCACCATCATCAATACCACCACACCACAGCCACCATCACCATCATGATTGTTTTGATCGCCATAATTGGCTATCGCCACCATGACCACCACCACCATCATCATCAGCATTGCTACCACCACCCCCACCACCATTAGTGTCACCTCTATTGTCATTATCACCACCACCAACAACAATACCACCTTTGTGACACTCTCTACCCCGATATACATATTTATATAATAAAATACATGAAAATATAGAATTACAAAAAATGATATTTTATTTTCTAAGGATAAAAGAGTTCACGTGAGTAAAATATCCACATTCACGTTAATCATCAAATTAAAAATTTATCAAATAAGGGTATGAAAACATCTCTAACCCAAAACAAGGTCGTCCAATTTCTTTTACAAAAGGAAAACAAGTTAAGCAACGGAACAATATAAAGTAATATTTTAGAACATTATGCAAATAATATAGAAATTCATGCCCTAATGTCACATCTATCAAAGCGTTGTGTCTCAGTGTCCTCTAGCACGAGATTCTTTAAAGTCATCCACCTAAACATCTACTCCTACAAACACAAGGTTTGAGATCATCATAGGATCCAAACACACACACAACACATAGGGAGTAAGTTATCACATTCCTAAACAGGTAAAGATAAACGAGATATATATATATATATATATATATATATATATATATATATATATATATATAAGCATAACAAGCTAAACTTAGCATAATTCACATCATTTTATCACTCATTATGTAACATCACTTGTCTCAAGGATTTAATCACAAAATCGCATTTCACACCTTCACATTAATCACATGTTCAAAACAATACATCTCAAGTACAACACAACATCTCACACTCATACAATTCATTATCCACCATCACATAACAAGTCACAATGATCATTACACAAGTGTTATGCAACAGATACACTAAGGCTCAATCCTATATGTAATGTGGTACCATGTCAATGAAAAACCTCGTTAGACGCCTAGGAGTGCATGGCAAGACAGACCACACATTGGTAAGTCTAGTTACTCTCACTAGGTAAAATCATAGGGAGACCAATCAGGGTCACAATGTTTTAAAAAAATGCTCCAACCATGTCGGATCCACACAAGCTTAAAGGAACACTCAAATCGAGTGTATTTACCCCCAAGGCCTAGACTCCGAAGAGTTCGTCAGGGCCTCTCCCTCGTGATTCAGGTCCAACCCATAAAACATTTTAACACTCATACCTTATCTATGGACTATACAAAACACATGAATCCTTAATTGTTCTCAAAATAATTTTAACTCATCGCATCTCAAAGTGATTCAACTCATCGGGCTCCCACAGTGGATCTCATCACAATATTCGTCGTGCATTAACTCGTCGTCCTTAAAAGGTCTTATAGTTGTGTAATTGTATAGTTCATAGCTCGCAACTTAATACACACAACATCTCAATACACGTATATCTCATAATTTAACACATACTCAACTTGTCACATACACATAGTTCATCACACTTTCATAATCCCAAGACTTTACGTTATCACGCCTCATGCATCACATACATATCACACACTAATAATATTAATATGTTATATTCATATGACTAATCATCTCATTAAAACATGCATTTAAAATCATATATGTGTCATTGGAGTTTGAACTATGCAATACATACAACTACTCAATTGTTTTCAAAATCATTTTAACTCATCGCACCTCAAAGTGATTCAACTCGTCGAGTTCCCATAGTGGATCTCATCACAATATTCGTTGCACATTAAATTGTCGCCCTTAAAGGATCTTATAGTTGTGTGGTTGTGCAATTCATAGCTCATAACTCAATGTCATCACTTTACACTTCACAATAACATGTACAATCACATTGAGGAACATATTAATCCCACACTTGTTCACAACACATGTCTCATCACACCTTCTCACTAACACATTATCACTTCCCATACATTATATATATTTATATATACCTCAAAACCTAAATCAATCATTTTATTAGTCATTTTAAGGCTACAAGTTAACTCACGTTGTCAAGAAAATAACACGGGCTTAAAATAATTTATTTTCACTAAGCACGAGCGTGCTCTCATCAAGCACGGTCGTGCTTCACGAAAAAAACCTCTGTTTCATGAAGCAAAAGAGACACAATTCAAATCTCAAAACACATCCAAATTCAAAATGAATAGCACAAAACATGTGATCACATCATGGGGAAAAAAACCCCTTAATCAATTTAGAGAAAAACATGCAATAATCAAGAATTGTCAAATTTCTAGGTTTCTAACATTCAAAGCCAAACACTCAAATAAATCATTCAATTCGCATCAGGGCATCAATTGACCCGTCAAACATGAGCAATTCATAGTTATCATTGTACAGGAAAAATTAAAACATATAAAAACACCCAAAAATTAACCCTAATTTGATCTTCTAAGGATCCCTACACATGTTCACTCTAACTTCAATTGCGATAAACTCATCATTACCTCTAAGAGGGCTCACGTGAGTAGTCCGACAACGATAGCGAAGTCTCTAGCGGTTCCCTAAGAATCCTCAAGCTTTTCCTCTGGTTGTTCTACTAAGGTTTCCAAATGTTAGAAAAAAGGAGAAGGGATTATAGCCTCAATTTCACTATTTCTGTGCAAGGGGGATTTTTATCTCTACAGACATTATTTCACAAATTCCAATGGTGTAAATGTGAGAAAATGATTTTTGAAGGTGGTGTTCAAATTTCAGAACAATCCAACGGTTAACAAGTCTAAAATCATAGTTTTACTGGGATGAGTTTGGATGTATAAGGGAAAAAGAAAGGGCTTTGGAAGAGGAAGAAGGGAGAACGAATTTGGGAAGAAGAGAGAGCATAGAAATATATTGTAAATGTAAAAATTGACCTAACATGTCTCTATTTATAGTTAGGGTACTCTAAGCCTATTATTTACTTTATTTTTTCTTTATTTATTATTTTATGAAAATGAACTCTATTTTATTCTTTCATTAAATAAATAACTAATTAAAACATCATTTTACTCTATTTATTTTCTAATGCTATAAAACCCTTATTTTAACTTACAAAAACTCTTTTCTCTCATTTATTTAATTTCTAAAAACTCAATTATTTTTTTTAAAAAAATTCTTTTTATTTATTTTACAAAAAACAGGGTATTACAACCTTCGTCACTACCACCACTACCAACAATACACTTGTGTCATTGTCACCACAATCACCATTAATGTCGCTGCAACCACCACCACTAACACCATTGACATTGTTACCACCACTAATATCAGTGACATTGCTACCACCACCACTAATGCCACTGACGTATTGACAATGCGAGTGACTTGATAATCCAATATGTGCTTATGTGGATGTGACAATGTACTGACATGGCATTAGAGACCAAAATTTATATAATTAATATCATGTCAACATATATGTCAATCTATCACAACATTTATCAAGTCAATATGTTAGTGTCACTTCCAAGGACGAAGTTAGAATTTTTATATAAGGGAGTTATTATAAAAAAAAATCATGACTTAGAAAAAATATTTAAAATTTTACATGCATGACATTTATAAAAAAATTAATGTGCAAAAAATATTACTAAAAGAAACCTATTTTTTTTTTCAATTTTTTTTTCTATAAGTTAACCATTTTATGAAAGGTATTGAGTTATTTTAAGTATTTTATAACTTTCTTCATTCCTATTTATAGGACTCAAATTAAAAGTGATGCTTTTTTTTTACAAGATTCAATCCATAATGCTTATGGCATTAACTATTTTTATACTAGAATATCTCTAATTAATTGTATCATATATCAAACAATTATAAGAGAGGAGCGAGTATTAATGACAATGGTGGTTTCAAAGAAAAAAATACGATAAATACATTGTTATCAACTAAATTAATCATTTTTCTTAATCTTATTGAATTAGGTCATTGAATCTTAATATATAAATAGAAACAAAGAGAGTATTTATAATAAATTGTATTAAATAAAGGTTATGTGAATTTTATTAAATGAATAAAGTATAGGATAAAATTATATTATTCTAAATATGGCATAAATTTTCATCAAGAATAAAAAAGGTGTTGAGAAAGTATTTTAATAGCATTTTTTTAACTCTTAAGTATAATAAATTCCCTCTAAAAAAGTATAATAAATTCATGAATTAAAAAAATTAAATAAATAAATGGACATATCAAAAGAAGTTGAATTCATTTAAATATTAAACAACCTTTACTTACTTATCAAAGGTCTATAACTCAGTGGTTGAGCAAAAATATAAGTGTTGTAAATTTCAAGATACCATGTTTAATTCCTACAAATATAAAAAAAATCAATTCTTACTTATGCCACCAGAGTTTCAAAACATCACTTAAATTTATCATTATTTTAAGGAGAATGATTAAAGAAATGATAATTTTTATTAATAATTATGATAATATATTAGTAGCATTACATGTTATATTTTTCAACAAAAATTTCTTAATCACGTTGGTGCAACCTAATTGTTATTCACTTCTAAATAAACCAATAATTTTGATATTTTTTTAAACCAACACTATTTTTGGAAAAATGATGAGTAAATTGATTTCTTTTCTTTTAGGTAAATAGTTTGAAATTTATACCTTTTAAGTTTAAAGTATGAGATTGTTTATCAATACTAATTGTTGAACATGATTTAGTTGTGATTGTAATTTTTTTAAAAGGAAAATTATTAAAATACACCTAGCTTTAATAGTACTTTTTATATCATATAAAAATTATCATTGAAAATATATTTTTAATATTATTTTTAACAGTATTGATATCGATTTTTATTAAAATTAATATTATTTGATGTTTGTTAACATGATTTTTGGAAAATTGATGTGTGTGATATTAACATCAATTTTTATAAAAATCAAAAACGTGTTTTTTGCCAAATTAAATTTGTTTCGCTCACTGTCATTCAACAAAACAAAACCCTCTGCGGCTTCAAATCCTCAACGGCGGTGGCGTTTCCCCCACGGCGGCGCTTCTGAATCCCTCCGCACGGCTCTTCTCTCTCTCGGTGAGTCACTTTTGTATTTAATATGTCGTTCTTTGCTTATTGGTGTGTTTATTGTTATTTGTTCTTTGCTTCTCTCAAATTATTAGTCTAACACTATACTCATTTCGTTCCTTTGTTAAAAAAAGACGTTTTGTTCACAAGATGTGCGTAGTAGTCACATGTTCATATGCAATATTCTCCACAAGAGACGTGACACCGTTGCCAAATGCGTTCCATTCTGTTCGTGTTTGTGTGCCACGATTTTCTTTTAATTTATTTCCATTTTAAATCATGTCCATTAATTGCTAGCTATGTAGTTGATTAAATAAAAAGATTGTGTAAGATCGAAGGAGACATTCTCCAATATGACTAACCTCAGTTTCAGACTTCAGAGGTTTAGGCACTCTGGTTTTCTTCTTCACATTGTTGCCACTCTGATGCTTCTTATTCCTATGTAATACTAATAGGTATGTATGCCTTTTAGGTGTCTAAAGGCAGAGTATATATAACCAAAGCAACAACAACAACAACAACGCCTTATCCCACTAGGTGGGGTCGGCTACATGGATCAACTTCCACCATAATGTTCTATCAAGTACCATACTTCTATCCAAACCATTAATTTCGAGATCCTTTTTGATAACCTCTTTTATAGTCTTTTTGGGTCTTCCTCTGCCTCGAATTGTTTGTCTTCTCTCCATCTGGTCTACTCTCCTCACTACAGAGTCTACCGGTCTTCTCTCTACATGCCCAAACCACCTAAGTCTATTTTCCACCATCTTCTCTACAATAGGCGCTACTCCAACCCTCTCTCTAATAGCTTCGTTTCTAATTTTATCCTGTCGAGTCTTACCACACATCCACCGCAACATCCTCATCTCCGCTACACCTACTTTATTCTCATGTTGGCTCTTGACCGCCCAACATTCTGTTCCGTACAAAATCGCCGGTCTTACCGCAGTCCGATAAAACTTTCCCTTTAGCTTGATCGGTATCTTTGCATCACATAACACCCCCGATGCTTTTCTCCATTTCATCCATCCTGCTTGAATGCGATGATTCACATCCCCTTCAATTTTCCCATCATCCTGTAGATATACTATAGACTATAGTAGGTGCTTTTTTTGGTGAAATATAGTAGGTGCTTTAAAGTAATACTACAAGTTATGTTTGATTTGAATTGCCAGAATCGAGTGAAATAAGCTTAATTTATTGCCTGGATGTTGCTTAAATGTCAATCCCTTTCATCTAAATCCAGAGATATGAGATGAACTCACTTGAATAAATTTAAATCCCTTTTGTTAAAACGTCATATACTATTTTGGTGCTTAGATCCTAATAATGTGTTGGATCTATAAGGATTAAGGATAGTGGCTAAATATGTGCAAACGTTTTATTCTTGTAGGGAATGTTTGGATAGGGAGAGGGAAGGGATGGCTAATTCTATTTTAAAGTGAGAGTTAGGAATTCTTTTGCTAATTTGGTTGGATGCCAACTGTCAAGTCCAAATTCAAGTTTATCTTCTATGCACACTTTCAGGATCCTAATTCAAAATAAAAATAAATAAATAAATAAATTCAAGTTTAATATAAAATTTAAATATCTTACTCCTGGCCTACAAAGGTACGAGCACTCCAACCCTCAGGTGTAACCACATTTGATAGGACAGAGTTGGCAATGATGACTCTGGCAAAAGGCCTTAAAGATCTCCCTAGCATAGGATTATAGGAGTTTTATTTGTTTTTTTGCATCTATTTTCTATTCTTCAGTTACTGGTAACCTGTCTGATTTGATATGTTAGACTTGAGAAAATTAAAAATAATAGAAAAGGTCTTGTTGAAGGTATCATACTGAATGTTTATCTTTCAAAACTGGTAATATTTTTTTTGCATTTGTTAGTTTATAGTAATAATTTGCTATTTTGCTTGGAAGCTTACTTACATCTCATCAATCTTATGTGTACTGGAACTGAGTTGAATAAATATTAACCGAGCTACATGATTTAATATTTTGTTTGTATTTGGTATTTGCTTTTGTGCTAGTGCAGCTAAATTCCCGGATGTCATTCATCTAATATGTTTGGATTGATATCTGTGATTACCCGTGTGCATAACTACATATAAAAAAGCAATTGCATTTCATGATTTAAATGTTCCATAAAATAAAAAAGCAATTGCATTTCATGATTTAAATGTTCGTAGAACTGTTCAAGTATATTCCACTACATTGCCTTAGGTCTTTGAGACTTATGATTGTTGTTTCTTTCTATGTGTATGACCAGTTAAAATTTGAGACAATAATTTTCCTTATTACTGTAGTATCGGAAAGTTATTATTGCCTTGTAATTGTGATATGTTATGTTTAATTATGTGTTTTGTATTGTCATGCTATAGGTGGAAGAGAAAGGATTAACTGCTGAGACAGCTGACAAAACTGAAACTTTTGTCAAAGAAAAAGGACCTCCTCTAGCATTGTTGTTTAAATTTAGAGAAGGCAGTACTTTCTTAAAAGATGATGGATTCGTTGCTGCATTGAATGACCTGGAAATTTTATTTAAACTTATGGATAAATCAAAAGGCCCTGATAAAGTGGTTTTTGACTTGAGTCTTGCCCGAGGTCTTGACTATTATACTGGAGTTATATTTGAAGTTGTCTCTAAAGGGGATACTCAAGTAATTCTCATGAGTCATATCTTTTATCTTATCTCTATTCTGAAATGCTTCTTTAGTCTGTTTTTCATACTTTTGGTTTCGCATGAGGCATTATGCCAGCCCTGGTACAGGGGATGTTCAATGTGTTTCACAACTCTAAATGCTACAAGCTAAACCCATCTTGATAAGCTAATGCTTTTAAAAATGTGATAGTCTAAATACACAATGAACTGAAGGATAATGGTTCTTTTTTTTCTTCTCTCGTTAAACAAAGGAGAAACTTTAACACACTTTAAATAGGTTAAAAAGAGCTGAATTATATGAAAGATCTTTTTTCAATTTAATTGTTAAAATTTAAATCTAAATCATATCAGACTATAGAACACTGTAGATTTGTTTAGTCCAAGAAATTAACTTATAGGATGAATTTGGATTGGAAGATAGTGGATTGAAACATTGTTAGTGGTTTGAGAGGACAAGATGATTATTAGGCAAGAGAATGGTTTTAAGGTCAAATTCTTGGCTATTTGGGTTCTTTAAAGATTACCTGCTAATTTGGGATTTGAGATTTTATTGTTTCTTGGGTGAATCTATTTTATGGTATAAGATTTAAATCTGGACAAACTAAAATTTCATTTTTTTTCCGGGGCAATATTTTTGTTGACTTCTATGTGGATTCCAACCTATGTATTTTTCGAGAGGGGTATATTGCAGGTATACAGAGAGATTGGAAAGTGCTTTTGAGATTATGGTTTTATTCATTTTATTTCTCAGTTTTTCCTTTCGTTGCTCCTGGAGTAATTCTTACCCTCCTTTGTTTCCTTAATAATGTCTTCTTTTGACAAGAAACAAAAGCTGAGTAAATAGATGTTCACTTCAACCCCCTAGGCATCACATAATCAACAGAGCAGTGCTGCATCAATAATTAAAAATATAGTCTTTCCTCTTGTCCCAGTTATGTTACAATTCTTAAAGACAAATCCACTAGTATCATTTGGTGACTGCCTTTTATGTGCTGTAATTACTCCATCCCTTTCGGGACCATCTTTTCCCATTGAAAAATGTATGTAACTTACCTATATTTTTGTGTGTGTGTGAGGAATTTTATCTATACAACAAAACTCATACAACAAATTTTAATATTAAGAGAGAAAAAAGAAAAGAGAGAGAAATATAAGATATAATAAATGCTCTAATAGAGACATGTTGTCCTACAGGGAGAAGGGACATTTCGTCAATATTTCAATTCAAGTGATACATAACAACAATTTTATAAAAAAAATATATTATATTTTCATATAACAAATACTTTTTCAATAAAGAGATTGTTTTTATTTTTATATTTTGTTGGCAGATGTCCACTTTTAACTCTTTTAAAATGTATCTGTGTGTATCTGTCATCTTTTTTAATGCATAAATTGTAAATATCTTCAAGTATAAATTGTCCACTTCCTCCAGCTTCCACCTCTAGAGAGCCCAAAATTGCTTCAATCTGCTTCTGCCATAACCCCTATTAATAATCCCATGGAAGCATATGTTCTAGACCATTTAAACCACTCAACTTCTCTGCTTCCCCCATTACTCATACAACAAGAAAATGTTGGTCAGCAAAACTTTCAGGCAACCTATGGCAACATTAACAATTCCAATGAACAAGCAGTGGATCCGGTAACTAATTGGCGAGTGCTTGACAAGTTTGTTGCTTCACAACTTAGTCAAGATGCTTCCAAAGACAATATCTTTCAAGGCACGGCCAATAGCAGTGGACAGTTTAGACATTTGGACAAACAAGAGCTAGTGGTGCCTGAACAAAATGCATCAACATCAAACTCCAGCTGCCCAATTGATTTGTGGAAATAGTGTGGCTGCTTTATAAATAGGTTTTGGGTACATACTAATTATAGGGTACTTAATTAGCTAAAAACATCACTTGCAAGTACTGTTTAAGTGCCTGTACATAATAAACATACGTAATGGGCAAAACTTTAGCTATTGTGGAGCTTCTCGTTCCACTACTTCTATATATATTCGCCACGCATGCATGATGGGTTCTACTATATATGTAAGCCAAGGTCCAACAGCCACATCCGCGGTTTTCATTGGATTGTGACCGGGTGGTCGATATATATATATATATATATATATATATATATATATATATATATATATATATATATATATATATATATATATATGATTTATCCATGTCTGCATGTTACAATTAAATGAAATAGTTATAGAATAAATTGTTCTTTTCTCCTTTTTAATTTGTTTGTTAATTTTGAACATCTATTTAACAAGTTATTGTTTTCTTGAGAGAAACCCTATTTATACATCAAAACTATACAACTTTTTTCTCCAACAAATAAGAGAGACAATACATATTGATAGCAGTATTATTATATATATAGAGAGAGAGAGGGAGAGAGAGACAAAGAGAAAGAGAAGACAGTGTTATATAAGTTGCAAAAAAAAAGTTATATAAATTTTATATCTCCTTTTCTTAATCAATTTTAACATAGTTCAATTTTGTGCCTTTGTAACACACAATAAATACTTTTTTTAAAATTTCTTTATGATAAGAATTATGATAAATTTATAGTATAAAAAATGAGATGAAAATGTAAAATCTTGATACATATTTGTTTGGTTTTAATCCATAAATAGGATCTTCTCCTTCAAATAGCCTTATATTCAGTGTTTTAAAACTCGAACTGACCCGATCGGTCGGACTACAACCTGGTGGCTAGACTAGGTCAAGTCATACGTTCAATCGATTGTGATTTCCACCTAGAGCGACCCAGTCGGGTTTATGATCAAACCGGTGATCCATTGACCCAGACCAGTTCACTTATCTTTTTTCTTTTTTTCTCCTTATAGCTCAAAACGACATTGTTTCAAGCCATTTTAGAAACCCTCTTGAGTGTTGGCCTCTCTTGAGTCTCTTTCCTCTTGCAATCTCGCGGTGCCTCAGTCTCTCCGAGTCCAATGAGTCTGTGTCGTCTGCCCTCACAACCTCACCTTCTATCTCTACCCCTGTTGTTGCTGCTGTGTCATCTTGCCACACCAATGTCAGGTCATTCTTGCACAACACCGTCGAGGTCGCCTTCACGGCCTCACCTTCTACCTCTACCTCAATGAGTCTTCCCTGCAATTGTTGCTACACCATCACACCACATCAACATCGGGTTGTCCTTGCACGATGCCGTCAAGGTCGCCCTCACCTGCACTAAACGTCACCAATCACCTTTACCCCCTACCTTTCCATTCTCAAACAAGGTATGAATGACCGTGTGATGCTATTATATTCTTAGTAATTTCTTAATTAGTGATCTATGTAATTATGTATTGATTTGTTTCAAATTTATATTAATTGGTTAGATTGCACTAGTAGTTTGATACTTATGTATTGATCCCTGTGCTCGGTAGACTACATTTAGTGCATTGGTATTTGCCTATTTGGTACTTTGGTATTGATTTGTTTCGATTTTTGTAGGTTCATTAGTCATATACATATGGTGTGAATTTATTTTGTAGGCTCATTAGTTATATACATATCTAATAGCAGATTAGCAGTCCTAATTTAGGTTAATTATTAAGTGTTTAATTGTATCATAGATGACATCTGGTGAAACACCAACATCCTAAGAAACATCTACTTAAAATTCAAGGCCTAATATTAGAGGGAAAATGACAATGACTTAGTTTATGCCCCTTGGCCATAGAAAAAAATTGAACTTGTTTAAGAACATATGTTGAACTTGAACTTATTTAGTTATTTATTTATGTTTGTAATCTTTGTTACTTGTTTGTTTGAACTTGGACAATGATGTTTTTTAACATTTTGGTATCTAATTATTTATGTTATGGAATTATATTAATTTGTGGTGTTATTTTTAAATATTTTTAAGACAAGTATACAAATTTTATATTTTTTTATTACATACCAGGTCATGCGGATCAATTAGTGACCTACTAGTTTGACCATTGACCTAGTTCCATGACTGGGTCAGTCACCAAGCCAATTTTTAAAGCTATGCTTATATTAGTCATATGCTCTCTTTCCTTGGAATCAAAGATTAAAAATATATAATCATTTGTGATGGTCCATCAAGCATCAATCTTAAATACTTAGACAAATCAAGGGTTATTTAAGGATCTATTTTCAAAAGTTAGATCATGGATAGGTTGACGCATCAGTCCAATTCTTTTCAAACTGCTTCTAAATTCTGTTTTATTAGAGTGACTAGTTAGTTTATGTGTTCTTCCTTATCTCTCTCTCTCTCTCTCTCACACACACACACACCAAAAAAAGAAAGGGCTTATGCAACTACAAGTCTACCAAAGGTCCAAAAATCACTTAAATCCGCTCATATGCCATGAGTTAGTTGAACTCATAACAAAATAAGCTAAAACAACATGTGTGTTTTGACTCTATCTATGCAATAAAAAGTGCACAAAACAACACAAAAAAAGAAAGACAGGGATAATAAAAGAACTAGATAAGACCTTATTTGTTTAGGCTAAATTCTCTACATGATAATTTTGTATTAATATATCTGCTATATGTTTTTGCAATATTTCTTTTATCCATTTTTCATTTTTGTTGCATTGAATCTTGAATTGTCTATTTAGACAGTTTGGGAAGAGTAATTTTTTATACTAGATTCATATCTATAGGTTAAGTGTCCTTTCTTAAATTTGATGAAATTTCATTATAGTGCATTTCACTTTGTTCTCTAGGTGCATACTTGATTGTGGTGGAATTGATGGAAACCGCTTTCATGTTGTGTACATGGAGATCAATGTGAAATGCTGCCAAAATTTCCTTAAATCTAATAAAAGATACTTAACCTATGTGTATGAATCAAGTATAAAAAAAATGTCTTCTTGATTGTGATAGGATCATGCCTTTAATAAAAAAAATGAGATCTTCATCCATGGAATAATTTTGTGAGTATCATAGAAGAGGAAAGATGGATCAAAGTTAGATGAATGTAAGTCGCATGAGCCCTATGTTTGAGAATGAGGTTGAATAGTTCTTGGAATTTTCCTTGAAAAGAACTCGACCATATAAGGATGAGAAATATTTGTGTCATTGTATTAACTGTTTGAATGTGAGATGACAAGTAGTAGATGACATATAAGAACATCTTCTCTGTGATGAGATTGAAAAGAATTATACAACATAGATATGGCATGGTGAATTGAGAGACATGTAAAAGGGGTCCCAAATTGAGCAAGTTGATGTAGCAATTGGGCCAGATGACATTTGAGGTAGTACGTTAAATTACTGATAAGATTGTAAGCAAAATTTTAGTTTCAAATGTAACTATATATAATAAAAACAATAGTCCATAAACAATTCCATATTTTGTTGGTTGCAGGATTCCCTGGAAGAACAGTCCGCATAGGGTAGCTTTGTTGCCCATGGACATCAGGATGTACTGACTACTACCACTGGGTGACCAGAGCACCCTGGATGTGTCCGTGTTGCTGGAGTTTGTGTCACCATCAAACAATACTTTGGACCACCATCACAAAGCTCCCACACATCTACATCGATAAGCCTATAAGAGCTAGATCAACTAAAACAAAATCTTAAAGAGGAGTTGACATAGAATATTCGAGACGAGTTAGAATAGTCGATCATTGAAAAAGTGACAAAACAACTAATGTTGTCGTTCAGCTAGATGCAATCCCAGCAACCACATCCAGTTGAGCCAAATGTAGCGTCTTCTGGTGCCTGTGTGAGCAAAAAGGGAAGTTGTGTTGATCCCTCAAGATAGGACCCTGACACTGATATCTTAGATAAGTGCGGGTTGTATGTTGATGATAGTCCTCCTCGTTTGATTGTCCTTGGGAGAGTTTATGAGGGGTCATCAATTGTACACCACATGCCTTTGACCAATGATATGGTGAAGGTGGGTGTTGAACATGTATTTTCTTTTTTGTTGTGTTTATTATTATTAAAAAAAGACTTGACCAAAATAAAGTCTTGACTATTATTAACTTATGTTTATTAACTGTGTAGGATAAACAGGTATCGAAGGGACCGAAAAAGCTTGTTGATAGGGCGAAACCTGATGATTATCCCATCTACTAGATGACTTTGATGATCCCGCAACTTTTCCTCAAGCCTATGCAGGTGTCGTGAGATGCAACTATGTTTGGGGTGCACAATGATAATATTCCCTTTGTATATAAAGCATGAAGATCTTGGGGAAATAGCACACAGTGGTTAATATCTAAACATCGTTGTTATACAATTGTGGATTATGTATGTACATTTTAATTATAATTAATTGTAAATTGATTAATAATTTACATCATTTTAACAAAAATAGGCTTATGAATGAGTTAAGTATGTGATCAGGGAATGGTTCTATGTATGGATTCCTTGAGTCATAGCCCATACAGAAATCAAGACAATCACAGTTTGAATATGAGGATTATATTAAAAAATGGATGCAAAATTCAAAGAGAAATGTCTACCTAGGAGTCTTTTTGAATGGGTAAGTAAAACTGAACAAATACATTTAAATAATATATGTATTATAATAACTTAATGTTCTCTAATGCAATGTACATTGACAACTGTTGATTATATGTCCTAAGGACAATGTTGTCGCTTGGTTCTATTCCTTGCACAATAAGCCTGACAACTATATCAAAGGAATAGTTAACATGTGAGTTTTAATTTGTAACACATTTACTTTATCCTTGGTATTATACAAATATTTTAATTGTACAATATACATGTATGTTTCTCTTAACCAGTGCTTTGAAGAAATTCAATGATAAACACGAAAGTAAATCCAAGGCAAATGCTAAATGGATTCCATTTAAAGTTTGTAATTTAAACAATGTTTGATTTCTTCAAAATGATATTTTATTACTTTGTACACTAATTTGGGGATAAATTTGAACTTCTTATTGAATTTAGTGTAATAAGCAAAGAGAAAGAATTGAGTGTGACTATTACGTCATGCATTAGATGTCAACCATATTCCTAAGAACTTTTAAGGGTAATTGGAAAATGGTAATTATTTATTTCATAACAAATTTCATTTATTATAGTTGTTATTACTTACACTGATTAAGTTATCTTTTATTATATGATGGAGAATTTTACTCATCTAACAGCATTGGAACCATTGAGAATAAAGACAATTCACATTAAATGGGAAAAATGTTTACTAAGAGTTAAAACTGAAGCATTGAGTATTTAACGAATTTTAGAATTGTTAGACTCATGTTTAGCATAGCTTATAGATGATATTTATGTATTGAGATGGTTTGATGTACTTTAAGTGTTTACTTATTTAATAATATTTATTTGATAATAATTTGAATATAAATTTATGTATATATATTTTTAGTGTCAAGATTGATTCTGATTTTAATTTGCATGTTTGATTTCATTTAACAAATATACAACATTTTTTTTTTGCAAAAACAGCACTGGTTATGTCAAAATCGATGTTGTATTCTGCTATGTAACATCTCGATTTTGGTCAAAATTGATGTAGATTATGGTTTCCAACATCGATTTTATAACCAATGTAAAAAATAACTCACTTTTAATGATGTCCGTCTCAACATCAATTCAAAGTTGATGTTAAATGTTCTCTAGAATCGATGTTAATGGCCTATTTTCTAGTAGGGTATTAACGTAATTTCAAAAATAAATTATTGTATTAGATTTAATAATCCTATTATTGAATACCAAAAAAGAAGAGATATAAGGAAAAATTTAGCGCCAAAAAAATCCTAATATGAAATCTCTTTATATGGGTGAAAAAGTTAGATTTTATTCTTTTAAATATATATATTTTATATTACTGTCAAAAATATTTTTTTATTATTAATATAATTTATAAAAAAAATCATTTAATAAAAAATGATACTAATTAAATATGGAGTATGATATGAAGCTTTGATTATCAATCTTACATATATTTCAATAGATAATAAAATAAGGTCTTGAAAAATATTTGATTAATATTTCTATTTACAACATCCACAAGGCGTGACACAAATGACAAATAGTCTGACTTCTTTAAGCATATGTGAGGAGTTCAAATTATATGAATATAACAATCCATGTAGGAACGAAAGTTTCTCATTAATTGATATTTTATGACTTTCGGCTACGGAGATACATACCTTTAGGGAAAAAAAATATTTCTCTTAACTTCAATTAATGCATGCAAGTTTTTTTTTATACAAAAAACTTAATTACACTAAATGCACATCTCAAAATAAATTAAATTCACCCAAATATTAAAAAATTCCTAATTTAACCATTTCAAAATATCACTTAATTTTAGAATGATTTTTCTATCTATTATCCTAGACATATTTTATAAGAAATAAATAAATAATTAGAATTTTTTTATTAAGAATAAAAATCAAATGTATTAATAATTAATAATTAATGCCTATTTGGCATTGTGAGATGTAAATCTCTTTGTGCATATTTTTTTATCACAAGGATTTTGACACAACTTGTGTTGAGTTGGTTACACATATTCAATGATATTTAGATTTGTCTTAAAAATGAGATAAAATTAAAATTAAGATGTTTATTTGTAAAAGAGATAATTGTTAAGGATTAATTGAGACAAAATTAAAGATTATATTCATTTGCAAAGAAAAAAAAAGTTTAAGACCAATTAGGATGAAACTACAATACACTATTAACAAAAGAGGTAAAGTTTAAGATAAAGTACTCTTTTTTCAATTAAATTAATCCAAACATTAAAAAAAAAATCTGCTTATGTAGATAAACATTTGAAAATGTCTTAATTTTTAAAAATTTTTTTCTCTCTATTTATTGTCCTAATGAATAAGAAACAAATAAGTAAAAATTAAAAATCTTGATTAAATATATTAATATCATTAATTATTATAATTTTTAATTAATTTTTTAACTTTTAATTCTTTAATCATGATGCACGTGCACTCTAGAAAAATGATAAATAGTAAATTTATATAAGGAAAATATTACACACATATGTGCGTTGCACGTACATGCACAAACATAAAATATAATTGAAAAATATTTGAAAACTCACAAATATATAAATTATAAATTAAAGATAAGTTTTGTTTTTTTAAAAAGAGATTATAGATAAGTTGAAATAAGTTGTTTTAGTTTTTTCACCTAACAACTCATTTTTTTTTTAAATAAAGTTCTTTTTATACAAATTTTGAATAAATGAGCAATTTTATCTCTCTGTTTTATCCAACATCATTGGATAAGTTATGAGTACTCCAGAAAAAAAATATAAATTATGACTAAAATCTTGAATGATTTCTTTAAATATTACATTTAGTAGTTTTTTTTATAATCATAGTTATATAAAGTAGTTGAAGCAAAATTTCTTAAAATACACCTAACTTATATAAAAGATTTAGTAACTTTCCTTTAAAAAAGAAATAAATATAATTTTTTTAGAGGAAAATAAATATCATCTTAGATATGATAAATTTATTTATTTATTACATAAAGACAATACAATGAATGTTTTTATTTATTATTTTGATTTATTTATTATATAAAGGCATACAGTGGAATAACTCAACCGTAATAAAACATTGCCCACTGTCTTATGGAAAAGTGTAAAAATCAAAGACTTAATAAATGCAATCTCAAAATGAATTAATCTCATTAAAACATTAAAAAAAATAAGTTACATATAATTTAAGGATATTGATCAAGAAAAAAAATATTTTTAAAAATTATAAAAAATTACAAAAATTATCATAAATAATATAATTTTATTTGCTTTAATAAAAAAATTAATTTTAAAATTTTTAATTAAGACACTAGATAATATTTATCTTAAAATTTGTCAAACAAAAATACATCAATTCATAAGCATCCAAGCGTTTCAAAGCACTACAAATATTATTTTTTTTTATTTGATACATTTACCTGCACTAATTTTAGAAAAATCATTTAATGATAAAAAATATATTTGTATAGAAACATAATTTACAATTATTAAATTAAGAAATATTAAGGGATACACAACCTATAAAAATAAGTAAGATTAAAGAAAATAATAATACAGTAACAAGAAAATTACAATCTCTTCTTCCTTCTCTCTCCGGCCACTAATCAGAATCAGATTCAGGAGGACTCACTCTTCAGTCTCTTCTCCTTGGTTTGTGTTCTGTATCCCATTTTCACTTTTTTATTTTATTTTATTTCATTATTTTTCTTCTTGTAGTGACAGTAATATTAGTGATACACATTATATTTTATTCTTTTTTTTTTGTTTTCTGTTTCTTTGATATTCACACACTTTTTCTCTTGTGCAGGATTAAAACTTGAAGAAAGAGAGGGAAAAGTTTGGTTCATTTTTTTTGTTTTGTTTAAAGATTTTGAAGACAAGAGAGAATGAGGTGGGAAAAGGTGGAGGGAATAGGAAGAGAAGAAGGACCAGGGAAGAGGTGGGGCCACACTTGTAACGCCGTTAAAGATGGCAGACTTCTTTATCTCTTCGGCGGTTACGGCAAATTTAACTGTCAGACCAACAAAGTTCACGTCTTCGATACTCGTTCGTAACTTCCACTTTCTCTTTTGTTAATGGGAATACTTTTCTTCTTCTTGTTTTTTGAAATCTTGTTTTTTTATTTTTTATGATTTATTAAATTTGATCGCATTGTCATTTTCTGCTTCTTACTGGGCACGATGCATGGTGTGGTGTTATGGGTGGGTGGGGTTCCTATCAAGCACTGTGCTTTTTGCTATTTTTTTTTATTTGTTCACTTTTTTCATCTTTGCTATTTTGTTATATTTCTTGTTGAATCTTAATGATCAGATACGTGTACCATTGGGAAATCCGTTATCTTATTTGTTTTTAATTTGTTTTGAGGATTTGGTAATGAGGTTTTTTTTTTTTGTACAATAACGGCACCAAGATTTTAACCTAGAATTTCATGCCATCACTAGGCCGACTCGGTTTGGGATTGTGGATTTTTATTTTTTAGGTATAAATCGAAGACTGAGCTAGACTAGACCCCCTAATTGGAAAAGAGGATTTTGGTAACTTGAATGGTGTACTAATTTATTTTTCTATGCTTTGTGGGGTTACATTTTTATTTTTTTTTGGAAGTGTTTCTATGCATTTATTCTGTTACTGTCTCTAGCAAGTTAATGTGCAGCTATTTTATGATTCATGCTTGCTAATTTGCAGTGAAGCAGAGTTGGAGTGAACCAGCAATTAAGGGGCCCCCACCTACTCCTAGAGACAGCCATAGTTGCACCGTTATTGGTGATAATCTGTTTGTGTTTGGGGGTACTGATGGGACCAAGCTACTGAATGATTTGCAGATACTAGATACTTGTGAGTCATTATTCTAATTCTTACACATGTTGTAATTTGTAAACCCTGTGATAGTTGTCTTTGATTCCTACAGAATACAGATAAAAAGAAAAATGAGTTTTGGATGATCTACTACTTATGTACACCCTGTAGTGTACAGTAATTGTTTTACTTCATGGTAGTCACTGTTGATAAACTATTTTAGCTTCAAATACATGGGTTTTTCCAACTGTGAGAGGGGAGGCACCGGATGCACGAGAGGGCCATGATGCAGCACTTGTTGGCAAACGACTATTTGTGTTTGGTGGTTGTGGGAAATCTGCTGATAATATTAATGAGGTGTACTACAATGACCTTTACATATTGAATACAGGTGACTTTTCTTTGTTTCACTACCATTTATTCATTTAGCTAATTCACTTTGCAATTTTGTTGGTCTTCTGTTTACTCTCTTCTATACAATTACATTTGCATTAGTAGTTTGCAGTTTTTTATTAATGGATGAGATGAGAAATATGCTTATAATTCCTTTTCATCTTTTCACTTGTAGAATTGTTCGTTTGGAACCGTGCTACAACATCAGGCACTCCTCCATCTCCTCGTGATGGCCATACTTGCTCATCTTGGAGAAACAAAATTATTGTGATAGGTGGTGAAGATGAAAATGATTCTTATCTGTCTGATGTCCACATCCTAGATACTGGTATTTGTAGCATCCTATTCTATAAGTGTTATATTTATGATATGCTTATTAGTGCAAAAAAAGGGGACATTTATCATAGTATAATTTACTCTGCAACTTTTGTAAATGCAGATACTCTAATCTGGAGTAAACTGTGTACGTCAGGCCAATTGTTGCCACCTCGAGCTGGTCATTCTACAGTTTCTTTTGGCATGAACTTGTTTGTTTTTGGGGGCTTTACGGATGCTCACAACCTATACAACGACCTGTATATGCTCAACATTGGTATGTTTGATATAGATGCTAGCGTATAAGTATGATTAACACAGAAATAGGAGCTCAAACCTTTTCATTACTAGTTTTTAGTAAATTATTTATTATTTATTTGTTTGTTTTTCATGTTTTAAATCTGTGTCCTTTATGCAATTTTTCATTTCTGATTGCAAACAGAGACTTGTGTGTGGACGAAGGTGGCAACTACACCTAATGGTCCTTCTGCTAGATTTTCTGTAGCTGGTGACTGTTTAGACCCATATATGAGTGGTGTTCTTGTGTTTGTTGGTGGTTGTAATAGAAATCTGGAGGCCCTGGATGATATGTATTACCTATACACAGGTTCAGCAAATTGTCTCTTTTTTTTTTCTTCCTGTTATTAAATTTACTGAGGAACATTTTGATTCTAGTATTTCTGCAGATTATGAAGTATGTGACAGAATTGTGTTTTCAATATATTTCTGACAATTAGGGATTGCACGGGAAAATGAACAGCGACCAGAGAAGTTATCCTTAAAGAAGCAATTGAAGCGGAAATGTCTAGAACAAAATCCCAATCTTGTCCGAAACCCAGTTATGTGTGGATATGGAGTGGGTGCTGCCAGTAACCAGCCTATGGAAATCTTGAACTGTAGCCAACCAAGTGAGAACTTGCTTATATATTAACTTTCTGAGGAATACAATAAAAAAAAATTATTTTTCCTTGAAGTGATATGTTTTTTCCTGTCATACTTGGTATATTGGATTTAGGAAGTCCGTCAAATGTATATCACAGCTTATATTACATGCTCTCTTGTGGTAATGCATTTTCTTGGTCTTAAAGATTTTGGCCATTTGAGTAGATAATGTCAAGGTAGTGAGATTTGAGAATTAGTGCTCTTAGCTGTACTCACATTAGTGTTGGAACCTGTTCTTCCTACTTGTTTATGTTTATTGAGACAGGTACCATGGTTGTGGCAAGTTGATATTTTCTAATGTTTTATAAAAATGTAGACCATTTATGAGCCTGGAGGATCAAAGAATGGAAAATGGTATTTGGTTATTTACATTCATAGTGGGAATTTAAATATGCTGCATCATGATTACAGGCAGACTAAATATCCCAGTAAATCAGTCCCTGCTTCCTGGAAAGAAAATGTTTCAAGCCCAAGTTAAGGAAAAAAACTCAGCAGGATATACTATTGAAACCGTTATTGATGGAAAGCCTCTTCATGGAGTTCTGTTTAAAAACCAGCCTAACACTCTTATTCCAGTTCCTAATACTTCCAGTAGGTATGTCTTCTCTTTCTCTTTGCAATGTTTTACTACCATGAATCTCCAATAATGCTTGATTCTGAAAACAGGAAAAGGCCTGTCAGTGAAATTTTAAGTCCTGCTTCAAATGGTATACATTCACAAAATGTAACAGCTTATAAAGTGCTCGGGCAGGACAGAATGCAAGATAAACGGGAATTACGGGGAGAGAGTTCAGAATCTCATGAATGCCATAAGGATGCTGATACTATTGTTGTATCAAGTAACCCGACAACTGTTGCTGAGTCCTTTAAGGTCAATTAGTATTTTTATTTTTATTCTACTTCTGTTAAATAAGAGTTCTAGACACAGGCCTGATTGGTGGCTCTAAAATTTTATCTAGAGGCATCAACGGGGATTAGTTTAAAATTTACAATTGATTGTTTTAGTGTAAAAGAAATTAAATCGATAACAAAAGGTTCCAATTGAGTTTTGTTATTGGAAGGAAGGTGGTTATAAATATGATCTTTTACATGGTTAGAGGTTGTGTTTTATTTGATATTGCTGGAACTGCTGCAAGGTTGAAATAAATTTCAATTGGTGAATAAAAATTCCATAGGTACAGTGCAAGAAAAGCTTTGGAATGCCACTAAGTTATGCTTTGGAAAATGTTGTTCTGTTTCTTATAAATATTGATTTTTCATTTCATATATGTTATGTGATAGGATACACAATAAAAAAAAAGGACTCAGAAAAATACAAGTGGGCCCAAAATCTGGCGCATGTATGAGAGGAGAGGCAAGATAGGAAAAGAAAAAAATGAGGGTGCTGAGTATTGAGACAGTTACTGAATTAGGGGCAAATACATGTAGGATAAAGAATGAGTGGGGGCTATCAGTCAGGGGAAGTTTCTATTAGTAAGAACTAGAGTTAGTAAGGACTAGAGATTGTGTGAGGAGCTTATCTCTTGGATTATAGGGGTTTTCTTCTGTAATATTTCTTTATTTTCACTAATGTATTGTTTCAACAACCTTACCTCAAGCGTTTCTCCTTTGAAATATATTTGGTCAGGATCTAATTTGTTTGATACCTTTGTAGGATATTTGTACTAAGGTTTTTCCTTTGTTTCCGGAGGTTAAATTATGTTCAATTTTATACTGTGATCTCACAAGATAACATTCTCCATATAAGGGAATATTTCAATGGCTCTAGATGGTGGGAGTGAATAAAAGATCACCTCCAGTTGCTTTGCATGAATCTAATCCCAAGTTTGAGTTATTGAGTCCTAGTTGGTGTCTGGTGATCCCAAATATAATAATGAGCCAATAAAGATTATCTCTGGGAATGCGTTGCAAGTGTTTTTTAAGGTTTCTTTCTTACATATCCATGACTATCGTGCAGGTTTCTGTCAACCCAGAACCAGAAGCTGTTTCTTTGAATCGAAATGGTGATGAAAAAAATGACACACCAAAATCCTTAATTGAGAGCTTGAAAAACGATGGATCCAATGATGTGACAAGTTCCAAAGGTGAAATTCAAATTGGTGTTCAAATAAATGTGCCAGTTTCCAACTATGAAATTCCAACTCAAATGAGTGATGCACCAAACTGTAATGCTGATGTCCTGAAACCTGCAGCAGCTGAGATTATTGTGTGTCTGCCAAATGAAGGTATGAAACCATGGAACAGTTAGTGAAGATTCTTTGGCTTGACTGATTTTGTCTTTTGCATGTCTTGGCATAAAATGGCATTTCCTTTTCATTTAGCATATTGCAACATTTCCAGCTGTGATTTTTTAGACGGTTAAAACTGAATAAATCAACTGATAAGTTGCTTTGTTTTGTTTTTTTATTTTTTTATTGGTAAAACGTAACTGAGTTCAGAATTCTATCTCCCTCCCACTACTAAAGAAAAAAAGAAAGAAAAAAGAACCTCTGGCCTAATATGCTTTAGTTTTTTGTGAGATCCAAACCCACATTTTAAGAGAATTGATTTAGCCCTTAGAGAAACCTTTTCAACCTACAAACAATCTTTTTTTCCTTGCACCTCAAAACCTTTTGGTTGTTTCATAAGAATATCTTCCTCTGACTTTCCATGGAGAAAAGTTGTTTTCACATCAAGTTGCTCTAGTTCCATGTCAAAAGTTGCTACAAGAGCAAGTAAAACACGAATGGATGTGTGTCTTACAATTGGAGAGAAAATATCTTTGTAGTCCACGCCTTCTTTCTGACTATAGCCTTTAGTTATTTTATACTTGATGACTTCAGTGCTTGACAAACTAGACTTCTTCTTGAAGATCCATTTGCATCCAACAACTTTTTTGCCTTCAGGTAACTCAACTGAATCCCAAGTCTGATTTTTCTGAAGGGATTTCATCTCCTCATTCATAGCCATCACTCACTTATCAGATTCAGCGCAAGTGATTGCTTCATGATAGGTGGTTGGTTCAAATAAATCAACTTCTTTTGTTACCTGAAGGGCATAGGATATGATATCATCAAAATCATATCTTTCAGGTGCTTTAATTTGCCTTTGAGACTTCCGGGGTGCTCTAGTCTTAGGCAGTTAGGTTGCTTTTGAAGGTTCTGATTCGTTTGGTTAGACTCCTCAACTGGTTTTGAGTGATATTGTTGGGGTTGCGTCTGATGATTCTGTTCAATATCATCAGACGCTTCAGTGTGCTCTTGATCACTAAAATTTCTGATTGTGGAGCTCTCAAACTCCACCTGCTGCTTAGTGACATCCTTTTCTTTGTTTGAATCTTCTACAGACTTAGAATGTAATACAAAGAGTTCATCAAATGTGACATCTCTACATAGAATGACCTTTCTTTCCGATGAAGACCAAATTTTGAATTCTTTTACTCCATTTACATACCCTACAAAGTCACCCTTCTTAGCTCTTGGCTCAAGTTTGCCTTCATTTACATGATAGTATGTTGGACATCCAAACACTCTCAACATTGAGTAATCAACAAGTTTGTCAGACCATACCTCAATAGGGATCTTGAAATGTATGGTAGTGGAGGGGGAGCAATTTACTAAGTAGCATGTTGTGTTGACTACCTCAACCCAAAAATTTCTATTCAACCCTGAATTAGATAGCATGCATTTGGCCCTTTCCAATAAGGTCATATTCATTATTTCAGCTACTCCATTTTGTTGAGGAGTATATCGAATAGTATGTTGTTTAACAATGCTTTCATCTTTACAGAATTCACTAAATTCTTCATAATAGAATTCCAAACCATTGTCAGTCCTAAGATGCTTTACTTTCTTTCCTGTTTAATTCTGCATGAGAATTGTCCAATGCTTGAAGAATTTGAAGGCTTCTGATTTCTGCTTCATCGTGAATATCCATGTCATCCTTGAGTAATCATCAATGACAAAGAGGAAGTACTTTGCTCCTCTTAGGGATGAAACTCTTGAAGGCCCCTGGTAGTAAGAGTGAATGCAGTCCATTGCGGCCTTTATAGTGTGCATTGCCTTTGAAAATTTTGTCCTATGCCGCTTTCCATAGACGCAGTGCTCACAAAACTGAAGAGGTTTCATCATGTGGTTTCCAATTAAGTCTTGCTTGCTCAGAATTTTCATTCTTTTTTCACTCATGTGACGAAGCAACATGTGCCACAAAGAATTATCATTAGACGCATGACTTCCAACTTGTGAAACAGTTGAGGTTGAACCTGTCACAATGGACCCTTTAAGGATAATAGGATATATAGATTTACTTGCTTGGTTTCCTGCATTACAGCAGACTTTCCTTTCCCTTTTATTTGCATAATTCCACCTTCAGCACAATAAGTAAAACCTTTTGAATCTATGACACCCACAAAGACTAGATTTTTCTTAAGCTCTGAAGCATGATGAACATTGGTTAAAGTTCTAACGATTTCATCATGCTTTCTGATTTGTATAGAACCTATCTCAACTGTTTTACAAGGGGCACTGTTACCCATCAAGACATTACCAGCAAATTTCTTCTCATATGTCACGAACCAGTTTCTGTGTGGACACATATAATAAGACCAACCTAAGTCCATTATCCATTGTTCAGAATGTTGTTGTTGATCAACAACAAAGAGTACCAAATCGTTTTCTGATGAGGAATCATTTTGAACAATGGTTGCAACATATTCTTTCTTTGTTTTCTTGGGACAATCTTTCTTCCAATGACTAGGTTCTTTGCAGTAATTACAGATATCCTTTGGATAAATCATGCCCTTCTTGTTTCCTTTGTCTTTCTTCTTTTTTTCCCCTTTAGCAGTGTTGTTCATTGATAATCTAGATGCAGCAGCTTCATCACTATTTCCAGATGCTTTGAGTCGAAGCTCTCTCGAATAAAGACTGAACTTGCTTCAAGTGTAATTGAGTCTTTTCCAACACATAAAGAACTCATAAAATTCTCATATAAACGAGGGAAAGAGGCTAACAAAATCATTGCAAGATCTTTATCTTCTATTTTGACATCAATGTCATAAAGCTCCATAAGGAGTTTAACTTGCCCAAGTGCTCTTTTAGAGACACTCCTTTCATTTAGAGGGCAAATAGACATTGTTTCTACAGCAACTTGTAGCATATTAATTTCGTAATGAAGAGTTTCGCTAGCTTGAGTCAACTCATATGTAGTTTGTTCTTCAGAAACTTCATAAAGAACTTCATCAATAGAAACAAGAGAATTATCGAATGAGCTTAGCACAGATTTATCAATCTTTGACGGTAGGCCAGAGAGAGGTGCCCAAATTCCTTGTTCTTTCAACAAGGAATGCATCTTGATGTGCCAGAGGTTGAAGTTCTTTCCTGTAAATTTGTCAATCTTGATTGTGTTGACCAGTTTCTTGAACAAATCTTGAAGACCCACCCCGAACAAAAAGAAAAGCAAAATGGTTGATCATTGATACCCACCACGAATAGATGCAGAAATGATCTGAATCGATGCTCTAAATACCAGTTCGTGTGTAAGACTGAGTAAGTTCAGAATAGGGAAGAAGACTATCAGAGAAGAAGAAGAAGAGAGTAACACATAAAGAGTATGTTGTTATTATTCACGAAAAACTTAATACAATTAATGGGTTCAGAAACTCACTCTCTCAGAGTCTGCTCAACCCTTATAACTAACTCCCTTGTATATAGGAACAAGGAATGACAAAAAACTGTTACAAATCAGAACTTGTTATCTGAACCATCTAACAACTAAGAGGACTGGACGCTCCTCCTGTAGCATGATTGGACGATCATACAGAAGACTAAGTTACATTTTAGAGGACTGGATTGGACGGTACAAAGGGTGTCATCCAACCACCTTTTTCGTCCAACAGATGTCTTTGTGATGTTATATGAACTCGTGTATTGCTGAAAACTTGAAAATCTGGAGTAAATTTTCCTTTGTTTGAAGAAACCCATCTATTTCCCTGAAAACATGCTATTGTCAGAATAGATGTTGAACATGCAGTTAATTAGAATATAATTTTTTTAATCAAAATAATCATGATTTGATTTTTAATCTACTAATATATTATGAAATTTATCAGTTTAAGAACCATATGATGCTACTACTTATTTATAAAGCACTTAAAATATTCACTGGAAGTGAAAAATCTTAATTACCACAATGATGCGGCACTGTGTTGTTTACTTACAGCAGACCACATTTAAGCTCATGTTGAGTTGTAGAGAGATATATCTAACATGACTTGGTTTTTGAATTAAGATTTTCGGACAATTAGTGCTAAAAGGGGTAGTTTTCATTTCATAATAGCAATTGAAAAATTTATTGAATAAAATATTGCGAGTTTTGAGTACATTTCTTGTTATATGAAATGCATCCTTGGTCCCCCCAATAATCTTATTGTTGCCTTGAATACAGGTGTAACAGGGGATTGCACAACTCCAAGGACAGAAGGACACAATGAACAAGCAAAATTAACTTGAATTCAAGCGGTTGTGCATTCCTCTTCTGAAGGTGACAACAGATGCTCGTAAACAGTTTACTACAAACAAAAGTGCTAACTGGTGGGATATACGTATATTGTTACCTAGACAGGCATTGATCTTAAATTTGTTGAGAAAAACCATTATTACCTTAGGTGTAGGGGTAGTATTAGAATTTTTTGTCTGAAAGACTGAAACTAATGAGTTTTTCCGACATTAAACTTGTCTTTGCAAGGAAAAAAAAGATTTTGTTAAGAGGTTGACTGTAGTTGCCAACTTTTTATTTATTTTTTCCTTGTTTTGTGGGCATCACTACCTAGTGAGGTGGGAGATGATGATGTGAACATGTCTGTGTTGTGGTGTGAAGACGAAGCTGTGAGTGGTATGAACGATTTGGTTGGAAGGAAAATGAATGGGGTTTATGGTGGTGGGATAAGGTTTGGGCTTAGGCAAGGCAAGACCAAGGGGGAAAGATATATTTTTTAATACATAAATCATTAATTAAATTTATATGATTAATATTTATTATGAATAAGTAATTTAATATAAATTATATTTTAAATTTACGATGAATAAATAATTTAAATTGTAATATAAAATTAATTATAGATATCAACAATTTTTAAAAATGAATGAAATTTAATTTAGAGATAGAAGTAAAAAAAAAAGGTAAATTGAAAGGATAAATTAGACTAAAATATAATTTTGTTCTTCATATTTTACTTATTTTGTAAATTTGCTTTCCTATTTTTCAAAATCTAGGATTTTATTTCAATCGTCAATTTCAAGTATTGAAAGTTAATAAAAAAATGTTGAATGCTAAATCGTTGATGTAACAATGTAATGTTGAGTTTTTTTAATTGAATTCTTAGGGAATTTAAAGAGAGTATTTTTAATAATTTTTAATTAATTCGTATTAAATTAAATGCTTTACTAATCAAATTATCAATTTAGAAAAACTCAATATTATAGGGTTGCATCAACAATTTAACGATCAGTATTTTCTTATTAACTATCAATGTCCTAAAATTGAAGGTTAAACTAAAATCCTTGATTTTGAAAATATAAAGAGATCAAATATCTATTTTTTTTTATAAGAAGGTGAAAATTGTACATCGAGTAAAATAAAATAATGGTTATTTTATTTTAGTCTTAAAATGACCAAGTATAAAAAAAAAAAAAAAGGATAGTAATTTAAGGTGATTGTGAAAAATTTGGTCCTCAAGCATGGAGAGAATGAAAGAATCACTTTTCAAATTGTATGATCAAATTTATCAACAAATAAAAAATTGAGAGGATCTAATTTAATTGATTAAACAAGATGCATGAATGTGTGAATTGATTTAAACCATCTGATATCTAATTTTAATTCCTATGAATAGAAAAAAAACATGATGAATGGATTAAAATTATTTAATTTTGTAAATTACTAGTAGGACATTAAAATCACATAATTAAAACAATTGAGTTAGACGCCTCAGGGCAATAGAGAAATCTTGTTTTTATTTATCATCTTGTCTTAGTAGTTTTTGGCGTTTCTGTTTGTCCATTTGGTGAGATATGTGTTTGAATGTATGTTGCAAAATTTTGCTTTAATATTACCCATGTCAATAAATACTAGTGATACATTTTGAAAACTTTTTTTATCAACACTTTTTTTTTTATGAAAATGGCTAACCGTGTCCTGTAAAGAGTAGTAGAAAATTTTCTATTGGAAAATGTTATAGTGCACTCTTCTATGATTTCTTGTACACTCTTAATAAAAACTTTTCATTTATTGATTTCTTATTTCAATGTCCTAAAAACACAGGGTACTATTCTTATTAGTTGAAATTTTTGCTTCAATTTATTTAATAAGCAAATCAAAATAGAGGATTATGGATTTGTACCATCTGTAAAAAAAAGTACATTTTCATGAAAGTTATCTAGTGTGGATACTTTCTTAAAAAACCCAAAAAGAAATTCTTGTTTTTAATTTTTTTTCAACAATATTACAACTAGAGTCGGAGATTTGGGCTTGGGTTCTTGTAATGCCCACATAACCTGCAGCCTGCATATGGGTTGCAAATTTTTAGCCCAAATCGTTTAACTTGAGTTAAATGAGCTTGACTGTAGGCTCTACGGACTTTTTATGTCTTAATTAAAAAAAAATTAAATTGTAATTTTATTTTTTTTATAATTTTAAATCTATAATTTTCGTATTCTTATTTATAAATCAAGATATTTAATTTTCATAAGTAATTTTAATTTTTCTATTAGTTCACTATCTAAAGTCAAATGTTGACTTTGATGTGACATATTAATGTTAACGAACTTATATAGACTATTGACATGATTCTTAATGTGAAAAATAAATTATATGAAGTTAAAAATAAAAATTTTCTTAATTAGAATTGAAATCTTGTATTTATAGACAAGACAATAAACCACTAAAACATTTATTTTGTTTAGCTAACTATATTAACATTATTTTTTATGTATCATTATTCAAGAGTTATTATTTTTTTTTCAAACTTTAAAAATTTATAAATTAAAAATATTTAATATATAATTTTTTTATATTATTTTATGTTTTTATTTTGAATTATTTACATATTTTAATAATTTATAAATAAATTTCATAAATTAATATGTAAATTATTTACATAATTTTTTAAAATTGATTTTAATATACAAATTATTTTTACTCTAATTATTTACCTAAAATTATTATTTATTTTGAAACAATTTACTGAAATATTCTATTTGTATTTTAATATACAAATTGGTAAAATTATTTTTTACTAATAAAAACTTGTAGCATCTCAAATGAGAATCTTTTGTTCATTTTTTAATTTCAGAAATAGCAACTCAAAATTCTCTCTCTTTCTCTTATTCTTTTTTTCATTTGTGATTCATATTTTGAGGTTTTATATGGATCAATCATGATCCAAATAAGCTAAATTTTCAATTGTTGAGTGAAAGAAAAAGAATTTAAGTATGTAATTCTCTATTTTCTAGTCAATTCTCTTAGTTGTGTAATTCTATTTCAATTCTTTGCTTAGATGCATGCTTAGAGTGATCGACCTAGCTTTTAGGGATTTTAATTGTGTGGAAACATGTTTATATCCTTGTTCTTAATTGAAATTGTGCAAGGATTTGGTTTTAGGGATGAAATCATGTTCTTGCATTGTAGAGGTTCACGGTTCAAGTTCTTAGTTTTAGGTTGAATCACCTAAGTAATTAGGGATTTGACTTAAAACTCAAGGATTAATCACCTAAGAAATTAGGATTTATCATTGAAGTTGAATCTTAGTTACATTGAAATGAGAGAATGAATATGATTAAATTACATATGTATAATTTTATGGATTTCATCCGGGCAACACTTTTTCTACTTTTGAATTTGTTTTCACTCTAACAATCCTTTAAAAAACCATAAGCAATTTATTTTCACTGTAGCGAACACTTAATTCGCTACAGTGAATTCCTTTATTAAAAGCACAAAATCCTAAGACATTGGCTACAACAAATTGACACTTCGTTGCAACAAATGCTTCTAAAAATTTATTTGTTTTGGATAACTTTATTGTTGATTTTCTAATTGTTAAAATAAGTCTCTATGGATACAATAACTCAATACTCTTACTTTCTTACTACAAGTAGACTAGGTTCACTTGTCTATCTCTAAAGAACAACGACAATGTGTGTGTTTCTTTTTCTAAAAGCCTAAATAGGCTTGATTGAGATAAGTTTGGATGAGACCAATAAGGTTTGGGGTGTGAACACCACAATTTATAAGTTTTATATTTAGAAGCAAAAATTACAAAGAGAATTTAGGGTGAAAAAAACTAAAATGTTGGGTGGAATAGAACAGGCCTTACTTTTTCATAACCCAACTAAGGAGGTCCAAAAATTAGTAAGCCATGGACAAAACAAAAATTTGGCAAAACACCAGACATAAACTGAGCAAAGAGAAAAATAAGCATTGGTGGCAACACAATGATAGAGGCCAATGAGGAAGAGCACAATTAGAGACACAAAACAGACAACATGATGACCACGTGTGAGTCATGGTTAATGCAATGACGATGTGCTTGCGATGACGATATGCGAGTTGTGACGATGCCAATTCTATGAGTTTGTGTTGGTTCGAGGTGATAGAGAGCTCAACTTTGTTCTAAAGAAGTCACTTTCTGCATTTGCCCCTTTCCCTTTCATTCTTGTTAAATTTTTTAATTTTTTAGCATTTAACATTTTATTTTTTTATTTTGAAAAAAATGAGCCATGAGTCATATTGACCCATGAGTCACTGGTCCAATCACCAACTCGGTCAAGTCGCAGCATAGTGGGTGAATTACAAAGTTGATCCAATAGCTGGACTAAATTAGTTGGTCCGCTAGGTCATGCTCAAATTGGTTTGACCGACCTGGTTGGTCCAATTTTTAAAACTATGGGTGAAACAACGAGAGCTTGAGACTTCTTCCTCAAAAACTTAAGAAGACATGTGACACCTTGTTAACACCAAAAAAGTTTGCTATTGAGGCTAGTTGTTTATCGTAAGCTAACGACTAATTTAGTAGACAACCATCGACTAATGCAGAACAATGGATTCTACCTTGTCCTAGTGTTAAAGATGATTGAAGATTAAAATAGCCATTTCTAATGGCTAACAATTAAAAGAATTATTTTTTATGGTTAACGACTATTTCTGTCAACTGACAGCTAACAAATAATTTCTCTCAGCTAACAACTGACAACTAATTTCTGTCAGCTAACACATAAGAGTTGAATTAATCCAATTTTGTGGAAGACCAAGTCTAAAGTAGTATTTGAATGTGGAAGACAATTCAAAGTAATTTTTTCAAGGTCAAATGCATGTGGATCCATAATTCTTAAAAAAAAAAAGAGAAGTTGTTAGTGGAAAATAACAGTTTTTTATTTGCATTATTTGCAACAACTCTAAGAAACATGGGCCACAATTTCAACAAAAGCTTAGGAAGTTAAAATAATGTAATTCATGATCTCCTAAAATCTAGGATCATGGGTAGTTATTAATTGTTTCTACTTCTTTCTTAAGTTATTTTACTAATATTCTCTTAAACTTATTTTGTCACACTTAGTCACACAAGTGTTATTTTGAAAAACTTTTGTGAAAATATTGTTTTATCTTGCATAGGACGATAATTAGTTATTTACATAAAAATTTCTTTTTATTCATTGGATGAAACAAATAATAACTTGGTTTTTGCATATCTACTTAAGGATAATCTTTCTTTGTGAATTTTTTTTAGCATTTATCTAATACATTATTCAACCTCTCATCTAGTTTGATATTTGTTATTTCATACAATTGTGTAACGGTTGCTTTTGTTTTTTTTTCTCAAACAATCAAATCTTGTAGTTGCACCTTTTTATATCCATTAGCTCATGGAGATAGGAGTACAAGACATCATGTACTAGATTTGGAAGATATTGTGAATCCCCAGGTACATAATGAGATTCAAAAGGCCAAAAAGGAGGAACACTGTCACCATGGTCAGTTGGAGGCGTCGACTAATTCTTTGCATAGAATTCAACCATGCCAGCCTTTGATCATTGGACCTATGACAAGCGTTAAGGTGTATGGACCTCTTTTGGAACCATTGGAACTGCCCAAATGGCTAGGCAACCCCTAAATGCTACCGAAGTAATTGGATTGTCCTCTCACCTCTATTCTTAAGCAACTACCTTTATATTTCAGGCCATTACAACTAGTCTTAGAGGCCAAAACTTGCAATATAAGGCTACTAAATATCACCCATATAGATTTACTCAGGAAACAAGTGGGGGGAAAACCAACTACAAACAAACACATGAACCCCAAGGGTTACATTTTGTCGTTCCTAAATCAGGAAAACAATCGTTGTCCAAGGTTGCCTTAAGTGCTCATCAACCGACATAGGTAGAGCAGACTAGCTACAACAGGGCATGATCCACAAGCAGGGGCAGACCCATGTTGAGGCAGAGTGTGGCTATAGCCACACCCAAATTTTTTAGATTTTTTGAGTTTTTTTTTTGTTTCAAAACTACGTCATTTTGATTAGTAGGATTTTTTAAACAAAACTTCCTTCTCTCTCTCGTTCACTGTTGTTGTGCTGCACCTGACCTAGGGTTCCTTTTCCTCTGAAATCTGAATGCTAAACGGTGAACTACGCCTCTTCTTCCATTGCGTCGTGCACTGCCGCCACCGCTGCCCCTCTCGGCCTCTTCCCTTCCACCGTTCCACGGCTTTGTTAAGGTAAGGTTTCCATGAAAGGCCTTGTTTGCTTTTGCTCTGTCCATTTTGTTTCTCTTTCCTTCCTCTTTCAGGGACTTGGTCCTTTTCCTTTTTCACCAAATAAACCTCAAAATTCAACTTCTTGCAATGAATTATTAATGCACAGCTAAATATTACAGTGGCTTTGAGTTAGATAATTAACTAATTTTAGTGGTTTCATTGTCTCTTTATAGGATGAAAAAAAAATTTCCTATGCTTTCTAGAGACAAAGCTACTTCTTCGGTAAATTTAGAAGCATCAGAAACTCAACATCCAAGTGAGAGTATTAAAGTTGTTGATTATGAATTGTTGGAAACAGATCCAGGAATTAGGCCTCCAATTTCAAGCTATCATCCTGACATCCATAATGAGGTAAGGAAAGCTTATTTAAAAATAGGTCGTCATCAACCTCCTCATAATTTCGTTTACCCTTGGTCTCTTAAAGGTAATCAAAGACGTAGATTTGGCAAAAATTGGCTTGATTTGTATGATTGGATTGATTATAGTGAATCTAAGGACCTAGCATTTTGCTTGCCATGTTTTTTGTTTAAGAATGTCTCTAAATACGGGGGAGATCACTTTGTGACCGAGGGGTTTAGTGATTGGAAGAATTCTCAAAGATTGGCTAATCATGCTACTTCTTCCAATAGTCATGTTGATTGTGTGCATATGAGTTATGCTCTCATGAACCCAAACCAAAGTATTAAGGCTGCATTTGTTAATCAAACTAAACAAATGAATTCCGAATATCGTGTTCTTGTAAACACATCTCTTATAGCTACTAAGTTTCTTTTAAGGTGTGGCATGCCATTTAGAGGGAGTGATGAGTCCTTTAACTCTTTATTTAAGGGGCCATTTCTTGAGTTGGTGGACACTTTAAAGAAAATTAACCCAAAGATAGCTAATGTAATAGATTGTGCTCTGGGCAATAACTTTATGACTGCTCCTACAATTCAAAAGGATCTTGTTGCTGCTTGTGCATGTGAAATAACTCAACAAATTGTATGTGATATTGCGGATGATGTATTTTGTGTTTTGATTGATGAATCCGATGATGTTGCTGGTAAAGAACAAATGACTGCGGTTATTCGCTATGTTAATAGTGAAGGTTTCATAAAAGAAAGGTTTCTTGAGATTGTTAGTGTTAAAGAAACAAGTGCTAAGTCACTTACGGAGGCACTTAAGAAGTTGTTGTCTATTAATGGCTTGAGTTTATCTAGCATAAGGGGGCAAGGATATGATGGAGCTAGCAATATGCGAGGTAAGTTTGGTGGTTTGAGAACTTTAATTCAAAATAAAAATCCATCCGCTTATTATGTGCATTGTTTTGCCCATCAACTTCAATTGGCACTTGTTGCATGTGCTAAGACTCATAAAGATGTTAGTGGTTTTTTTGGTAAGGTCAATATGCTTGTGTCTATAATTTCTTTTATATTTTAGCTACATTGATATTTATTGTCTGGATCCACCCCTATCCACAAGGGTCCCATTTTTTGTTGTTGAATCCTAGGACACCATCAAAATCACATTAGCTTTAATGGAATCACCCACTTTTATGGTGCCACCTTCTTCTCAAACCACCATAGAACAACCTCCATAGAAGACGGTGAAGCAGCAACCTAAAAGGAGGAAGGAGTCAACGTGGAAGTTGGTGGAAGCGTCAACCAACTCCATTGAGAAAAAGCGACAAGCGTCAATGTGGAAGTTGGTGGCAGAGAAGGTTTGATGGTCAAAGAGGGAAATGAGGTGAGCAATGGTTGTAGACTTGGCACCACTCTTCCCCAGTGCGAGAGAAAGAAAAGGGGATGAGGGAGGCTAGGGTTTCAGTTTCACGGAAGGGAAGTAAACCATTTAGTCTTTTAGGGTTAATTAATATGTTGAAAGGAATTGGGTTGGACCCAATTAACTAATGGTAAGCCAAAGTTCTTTGGGTTGGGTTGGTTTTTGACAGGTTTAGAAATCACTACCGAACCCAACTAAATCTAATTGTTTTAACTATTAAGTTTTGTTTGGATGATAAGTGAAATGAAAGAGAAAAAAAAAATGGAATAAGAGGGTTATGAATAAAACAAAAAGTATAAAAACATGTTATTTAAATGAATAAGAAATAAAAAGATGAAAATAATATAAAAGCATTTTTTATATCAGTTAGAAAATAAATTTAGCTTAAGAAATATATTTTATTTTTTATGTTATAGAAATTTGCTTTAATGTTTTGACTTTTTAAGTATAAAAAAATTGTTTTGACCTTTAAAAGCTTAAAAAAACTACATCCTTTTCAAAAAAATTCTCAACCAAAAATCATTTGTTCAATTACTCATTCTTATTAAACAAAATCTTGAGTTCACTTCTATATGGATAAAAACGTAATTGAGAGAACAAATCTCACTAAAAATGGTTAATCAAATTTTATTAGAAATTATACTTAATCATTGAATATTCAACACTATTGTCATAATGATCTAATTTTATTTCTCTATAATTCTGTTTTAAGTATTTAAGTTAGAATAATTTCATATCAATTTATTCACACATTTAATTACATACTAACAACTATATTAAATGAAATTATATTTTTCTACATATTTTTAATTTCTTTTCTTCTTATTTTCACTTATCCAAATTAATCCAATCCAATAGTAATATATATTCAGACGAGGGTTTACTAATTTACTACTTCTAGTAAAAACAAAAAAACAAAAACAAAAGAAAAAATCTAGTTTCACAACATCCACCCAGGCCGTGGCAGTAACGGTTCCAAGATGCGCTTGGCCTATTGCCTTTTTCCGACATTAATCTGTTTTCACTCCTCCCAAACTCTTCTTCTTTCTTCCTTCTTCCTTCTTCTCACTCATCGCATAAATTACACAAATCCAATGTACTTCGCCCTAAACTCCTCTTCTTCCCTAGGTACCACCTAGCTAGGGTTTATCTCTCTCACTCACTCACTGCCAACAAAACCCTACCCTTCCCCTCCCCATCCCAATCTTCATTCTCCCTCGCCGATTCTGGTTTAGCAAGAATCGAAACGAAGCGTTTCGCTCGTGGAAATTACGATGATTCAAATATAAAAAAGAGTAAGGGGAATTGCTTTTTCCTCTGTTTATAGAAATACGTATCACTCTTTCTTGAATCTATTTTGTTTCTTTAAATTCTTCTGTTCAGGAACTCAAATCTAGTTTGTCTGACTAGCTGAGTTGGATTTATTTTTCCCCTTCATATTGTAACTTGTTTTGCTCTGAATTGTTTATTCACTTTATTGCTCGTGTTGTTGTTGTTCAGGGAATCATTCCTCTGTACTCTATTAGAAGCAGTGAAGGTTGGGATTTTGGTGTTAGTTTATTACTAGTTTTAGTTGAATAGAAAGTTCTCACTGGAAAGATGTATAATCAAGTGAATCGCGGTTCTAATTTTGGGCAGAGTTCTGTTCCTCCGGTGCTGCCACCACCGCCACCACCACAGTATCAGCAAGCTCCGCCACATTTTCATCAATTTCCACCACCGCCACGACCACCATCTAATACTGGTGGTCCACCGCTGCCACCACCACCTCCCAACATTGGTGGTCCACCACCACCACCTCCGCCACCTCATAATGTGTATTTACCTGGACCTCCCCCTCCGCCTACTTCGTCTTCCGCAGTTCCCTTGAACCTTGCGGTTCAAGGTTCCCATAGTGTGATGCCAAATGCCGGCCGATCATATGCTGTCCCTTCTCAATTGCACCTTGGGAACACCATGGGGCCGCAAACATCTTGGGCTCCTGTGCCACCAACTAGAGTATTGCCACCGCCACCGCCACCTCCCTCGGTTTCCCAAGGACAAATTTTTTATAACCCTCCTTTCCATCGCCCTCGTCTGCAGCCCGGTGATGTTCAGAATCTGCATAATGCTCCTCCCCCACCTCCTCCATCAGTGTATTTCCATTCAACTGTTGGGAATTACCACGTTCCTTCTGGTGTTCCCCCACCATTGCCATCGTCTCCACCACCTGTTCTGCCGGCTCCGCCGCCCGTAACCTCTGCATCACCAAATGCCGCACGCACTGATGACCCTCACTCTGTGAAGGTTTCTGGCTTGGAATCAAAGGCTGTGGATTTGGTTGACGGAGTTGTAGCTTCTCATCCATCTGGTCTTGTGCCTGTACATGATTCTGATTCTAATTGGGATGGTGCAAGTTGTAGAGAGGTTGCTGGTGCTGGCAGAGATGAGGATCTTCCCCCACCCAAGCCAACAAAAGAAAAAACTTTGGAGAAGATTGAAGCTTTGTGTCAGCTTATTGCTGAGAAGGGTGCTGATATTGAAGATAAGATTCGCCAAGATGAATTTCAGAATCCTGAATATGCATTTTTGTTTGGTGGAGACCCGGGAACCGAAGCTGCAATTTCTCACACTTATTTCTTGTGGATGAAGAAGAAATATAATTTGGATACTGGATGGCATGAAAAGAAAAGGCAATCAGATATAGTATACTCTTCAGGGGAACAGTATCATCTGCATGTTACAACCGTGAGTGCTGATTCTGACATGGAAATGGAAGGTTAGTTTTCTTTGTTATGATCCTGGCATCAAAAACTGATATTTAACATTTTTTGTGTTTAGGTATTAAATTATGGTATCTCTTATTCTGGTCCAGCATTGGTTTGAGTCTGCTCTCTGCTGTTATATATTCTTAATATGTAAGTCTATATAGTTGTGTTGGATTTGGATGCTCTAAAGTGCAGGGTGCACTTTTAGAAAGTAAAGTGTGGAGTAGATAACCATTGTTAGGAAAGCATAGTTTTGAGTGTTATAAAATACACTTGGATAACAAACCATGGAAATGTGAGAACCCGAATCTTTATTTTTGCATCACAGATTACCATTTGCACTTTAAAGAGTAAAGAAGACTGTTCAGTTTATATAATTTCTCTATTAGTAGCCGTAATGTTGAATATCTCAACTGTTCTATTCTGATATCCTGTTCTCTACTAAGTTTATGTAACATAATAGGAAAGAGAAGTGTGTGTCTGTTGGTTGGTATATTTGGGAACCCAAATCTATATTTTTGTGTCACAGGTTACCACTTGCACTTTAAAGAGTAAAGACTAAAGGTTGCTCACTTGATATAATTTCTCTACTAAGGTTGAATATCTCTGCTGTTATATTCTGATATCCTCTTCTCTACTAAGTTTATGTTGCAGAATAGGACAGAAAAAAGTGTGTGTGTGTGTGTTGGGCTGGCGGTGGGCGGTGGGGTAGTGGGTCTATCATTTTGTTTTTAATTGGATGCGTTGTTATGTATTGTTTTGGATAATAGCTGGTTACTTGGCTAGGAGAGAACATGAGTGGCCAAAAGTAGTCTTCTAATACTTATTTGGATTACTTTGCAATTTTTATTTGATAAATACTCCTAACAATGAAACAAATAAAAATTCATTTTAGATGTTGAGTCTGATCTGCCTTTTTTTTTTTTTTTTTAAATTTTTCAATGGGTGGGTTAAGATGATATTACACTTTCTGACAAGGACCTAGGTTCAAATTATGCAACTGAAGTCCTAACTCATCAACATAATCGGGATGATGAAGTGTTTAGTGTGAATCAGAATATAAAGAAGCTGCAGAATTTAACAGAGAATTGCCCTGCCCAGGACATCTCATCCTGCAGTGCATCATACTTTGGATCCATGGGAGTCAGCAAACAGAATGAAGGTTTTATTTTCAGAAAAACTGCTGTTCTTTATTTTTAATTAATTTTGGAATATTTGTTTGATTAGAGTTTCCTTTTGAGACACATGCAGTTTTTTATTACACTGAAAGTTTAAGCACTGCAATTCAGCACTGATTTTTCGGTGCTGAATAAATTTGGTATTTAATTTAGAGTATTTGATAAGTTTCTCACTTTAAACACTGAATCTGACTTGATAGTTTGAAGATTGACTTGAGAAACTTTAAAATAGACTTGTAGAAATTAGACAGAAGTCCTGTAAATTTGATTGAGTGGGAGCACTCAGCATCCTTGATGTTTACAGGGATAAAAGAATAAATAAATTTTGTTTACTCAAACAATGATAAGGAATTGAACTTTTTAGTACAACTCTAATCTTTCCAGTGATACATTAACTCCCATAAGTTCCAATGATGTTTTAATGTTTTTCACTATTTCCAACAGATTTTATGCAGTGCATGGATTGCAGTAATTATTCATAATACAAAATTTCATTTAATATCCACTGTAGGATTTTGTTTTGTCCAATTTGTTTCATTTCATTAAATAATTTCAATAAGTTTGAAGTGATTAACTATATTTCTTTTTATATAATTGAAAAAGAGGATAGGTATAGCAAGTCATTGTTCATGATCATTGCATGTGGAATACATTCAGAAGAAATTACTTTTTATGTCGTTTTTGACGTAGTTCATCAGAATTCAGAAGTGGTAGAATATTAAGAGAGTCCACTTTGTTATTTGATGTCAAATTCATTCCAGAGTTAACTCTCTAATATATGGCTTTATTCAAAGAATTTTGTTGGTGTTAATAAATCTCTTTAATAAATACAGGACCAGAGACTTTATCTGGATCAGAGCACATGAAATCTGTAAGATCAGTTACCAAGGTTTGTAGTCCTGTGAATGACTCCACTAAAGTGGCTGAATTACCGCTGGGCACAGCTTTGGAAAAATCTACAGCTCCTGTAGATGATGATTTCACACGTACTGGTACTTCTGATCACAATGAAACCACTGCTACTGATAGAGATTCTGGGCAACTCATAAGGAGTGGTAGCCCAATAAGACTTCTTCAAGATTATGCTTCTGATGACACTTCAGATAATGAAGAAGAAGGCAATGCTGCAGATGCTAATGTTTTCACAGTCTCAGGAGGTGCTGACACTGGTGTTTCAGCTGCTCATAAAGATTCTGGGAGTTATGTGGAGACTGACATTGGATCTAAGAGTCCCTTCAGTGCCCAAAAGGGCTTTGGGCCGCTCTCCAGAAAATCGCAGGGTGATTTAGAAATAGCTCCACATTTATTACAAGAGTCTAAGAAAACCCCTTACAGTAAAAAATCTGTCTCACGCTGGTCTAGTGAGCATAACCTTGAAAATCAAGTGTCTGCTTTAAAGGGCAAAGATGGATTAGAGAGTACTGGCATTGACAGTAGTAGTAAAAGTGGTAATACTGAAAAGGAAGATGAGGGGAAAACCTCAAAGTTGGAACCAAATGTTCTGAAAGTTGATGAATTCGGAAGACATCTCAAAGAAGGTCTTACAGATAGTGACTCTGATAATTCACACTATCATCGGACAAGGAGACTAAACAAAAGAGATAGAAGCTGGAGTCGCAGCCGGTCTCCTCCAGACAGGAGGAGTAGGAGGAATAGGAGGAGTCCCCGGAGGAGAAGGGATAAAAGAAACAGGTCTCACAGGTATGTACCGCTGTTGTGCTTTGTAGGATGTCCCTATGAATCTTGTCCCCAAACAAACAATTTTCTTTAGTTTGCACTAGTCTTCCTTTCCTAGGTTATTTGTTGTATGGATTGAACAAAAAACCTCCTGCTAATGAGGATTTATTATCTTTCTTTACATTTTGAATCTTGTTTCTTGATATCTTAAATTATCTCTGTGAAGAAATACTATATAGAATTTTCAATATTTTTTGGTTTCAGCTGGTCTCCCCGGCACCGAAGAAGCAGGAGTAGGTCTCCAATCTCAAGACGTTCAGGTGACTTTCGTGGTGAGAATGTGAAAAAGGACAAGGATCAGTGCTTGGACTTCCTTCGAGGAAAGTGCTATCGAGGAGCATCTTGCAAGTACATTCACCATGAATCTGACATGAATGCTACTTCAAGGCACTATAGGAATAAACATGATCTGGAAGCCAGTTCTCATGCAAAAGAATCTAAGATTAATGGAGACATGAAGAGTATTTCTTCTAAAGTGTTGGTTAATGAGCGTGATGGAGTCAGAAGTCAGGATGTGGATCTTTGCCAGAATGTAACTAGCCAGGAAGTAATGAAGAAAAAAGATGATTCATGGAGGCATGCTGGTGCATCAACTACTATTCATCTTGATGGTCATTCAGTTAATAGCAATCTAAGTAAATCTGAATATATCAGAGAGGTTGCTCCTGAAAAGCAGGAAACCATAGTAGTGAGGGAGGAGCCTAAGACTTTAATCCTTGAAAATGATGGTTTGAAAGCAGGGGATTCTCATCAGCAAAACTTAGTTGATGGTTTTCACCCTGAAGCTTTAGGCAGTGGTGATGCTTCTAAACCATCTGGTACATATAAAGATGCCATTCCCTCAGAAGATGGTTCATTTGTTCAGCAAATGCAACTCAATGTTGCAGCTGTTGGAATTCCAGAACATTCTGGTTATGCATCTCAGCATGTAAATGCATCCTTTGTGACCGGTTCATCACCTGATAGAAGATCAATTGTTTCTGCTAGTGTTAATGAAGCTCCTGGTAGTAAACCGTTACCATTGTTGTCATCGACTCAGCAACAATCAGCCACTAGTTCTGTTGGGCAATGTGTCACATCAGAGCAGCCTTCATTGCACTGTCAGGCTTCTAAAGAGTTACCTCCACAGAGTGGTTCTTCAGGGGAATTTCCACTTCATACTTACCAGTTGCCTGCTTCTGCTGTTTCACATTTCCAGGGTGAAAATCCTGTGCATATGCCTCAAATTTTTAGGCAGTATGGTGTGATGCAACAAAGTGCATTCATTCCTTTCCAATCCACTACCAGAGAAAAGTATGAACCTTATCCAGCTCCATTACACATGCAGAATGCTCACTTCAATGTACCACCTAATAGCTCTTGGACATCCTTGCCCCTGCCACCACCGCCACCACCAAGAGCGGTGTATGATTCCAGTTTAAACTCAGGAGTTGGAAAATCATATATTTCTTCTGAATTCAATCAGAGTCAATTGCATTCAAGAACTGACTTTGTTTTTCAGACTTCCATGAAGCCTGGGTTACCAACTGGTTCTCAGAATTCTGAATTTCTGGATCAAGCATACCCTCCAATGCAGGATCATTCACGAGCTTTCATGCTTACAGAACCTTTCTCTCCAAAGCATCTCCCTCAGGGGAAACCAGCTAGTCAATTACCTTCAGGCTCTAATCTCAATAGAGATGACTTTCATAATCAACTTCCTATGCAGGATTCAAAATTTTCAAGTACCCCATCATTTGGCAGCCTGCAGCCTCAACCAAATCAATTTTCCTGGAAGGTGGATGTGAACAGACTACAACCTAGTCTGGGTGGCAAGTTGCCTCCTGAAGGACATCATATGACATCTTCCCACATTGATTCATTATCACAGAAGCAACAATCAATATATAATTTTCAATGTTCTGTTTCCGAGGCTAATTTGGGTGTGCCTGGGGAGAATGCTACTGCTTCAAGATATCCACCTGATTTTCTGGATAGCAATCATTCAACTTCTCTTCCATCTTTTGGGGGATCAAGAATATCTGCTCACTATAATCCTTATGCATCAACCTTTGAGAAACCACTAACTTTCAAATTCAGTTCAAGTATTTTTAGACAGGAAAATGAAATAATCCATGGTAACAATTATGCTTCTTCAATATTGAACCATACTCCTGTGAATGGGGAAGATGGTGGTGGGGTTGGATCAAGACAGTCAGCTTCCTCATCAAAATCAGCTAGAGCTCTTGGTCAGATTTTACCTAGGTCTGGTGGTGACCAATATGACCCACTTTTTGACAGCATTGAACCATCATCCTCTTCTCTGAAAAAAAATGATTTTGATCAGAAGAAGGAAGTTACAGGTGAATCCAACATCAGCCTAAGGCCCAAAAGTTCTTACATGTCTTTGGACTCGGATGAGAAGAACAAGCACGAGGAGGTTGGGGCTGTTGCCTCTACCACTTCTCAAAATAATGATGAATATGGTGAAACAGCAGATGCAGAAGTAGGTGCTGTTGAAAATGAGAGCCTAAGTGATGATGTGGATGTTGCAAAAATGACTTCAGGGGAGGTTGAGATTAATCAGGTCAAGTCTCCTGGGAAAAGAAAAAAGAGTAAGGATTCCAGATCGATGAAATTGTTCAAAGTTTCCATTGCGAATTTTGTAAAGGAGGTTTTGAAACCATCATGGCGGCAAGGTAATATGAGTAAGGTGGCTTTCAAAACCATTGTGAAAAAGACTGTGGATAAAGTGTCAGGAGCCATGAAAGGCCACCGTGTACCCAAGTCCCAAGTGAAGATAAGTCAATATATTGATTCATCACAGCGAAAGTTGACTAAACTTGTGATGGTAATTGATTAGCTCATAGCTGCTGTGTTTGGTTTTGTATGTTTGCATCCCTACATGAAGCTTTGCTGAGAGTTAATAAAGGTCTATTTTATAAACAAATCTCTGTCACTGACAAAATGATGCGAGGCTTGATGCAGAAACTTACCTTTTTGTCTTGAAATATAAGTGTATTTAAATGAAAAAGAAGAATTCTTTGTAACTTGTTTGAAAGGGTCGGTACTGTGATTTTAACTGCATTTTAAATGTTTCCTTCAGTGATTTTAACTGGAAATTTGCTTCTGTGCTGATCTGTGTTACTTACTGGTTACATAGATCCAAAACTCAAGATAGTTTGTCTGCATGTATCTGTAAGACAGGTTTTAGTGTTCTATTGAACTTCATCAGTGGTCTATCTTCCAATGATTTTTATATGCAAGCAACTACCTTTTTCTTTTATTTTTAATAAAGGAGTTGGAGATGGGAAGCATTATACAAGAATTGTTTTACCAAAACATTATAGATTACTTGTCAGAATAGGAAAGTTGATTTGAGGATAACAATATGCCTAAGCGTTAATATTCAAATTGCTTTTAATGATGTTCCATTCCCTACATTTTATGCAGGGTTATGTTGACAAGTATGTCAAGGTATGAAAGTGAAGTATGCAAATGTTTCTCCAACATTAAATGTCAATATAGGTGCATCATTTCAACAGGAAACGTCAATGCTTACTTCTCTGGAGTTGTCTCCTCTCAGTTGAAGGCGTACTACGTAGGTGCGAGAATGATTGATCAACATTCAAGTTCCTGAAGAAGTTTTGGTCGTCCCCGATATGTATGTATTGTATTTTCTACTTGTTATTCTTGTGATTTGCTTTTAACATATAGTTTTCACCTCATTTATATAATAGCATTTTGAAGTGGTTTTCTCTTGAATATTGCAAAGTCGGAATTAGTTCTCTCTTTATTGTTTTTATAAGCTAATAACTAGAAGGAATTGCAAGTAAAAAAAATACTAAAAGAAAACAGTAATCTTTTTTTTTTGGTGCATATTTTTTTTTCTTTTTATGTTCCAAAGCATCTCGTGGGTTGGCAGAGACTAAGAAGTTTTTCTCTTTACTAGTGACCTCATCAAATATCTTCCGCGAACTGAACCATGGAAATGAAGAAGCTTTTCTTGCAGAGATGCTGTTAATCAAATTTGTTTTTAATCGTGGAGGATTGGTGATGCATTATTATATTCTGATTAATTATAATGTAAATTGACCTTGGTCTTTTATTTTATCATATATTTGATTTGAAGCAAGTCCTCTCTCCGGCAGAAATACCGGCTACCATCTGAGCTTGTTACTTAAGTGACAATATCACTGGTTTTTGTATAGTGCACGAGTTTAGCTTGTGTGAAAATTTCTCAAAAGGAAATATTTCTTGTAAACTGTTTTCTTTACATATTTTTTTTATTAAAAAAATGATATTGTCTTGAGATTTCTTGTAAACTTTAAGGTCAATTTTCTTCCTTATGAAGGTTTTTCGAGATTAATTTTAGTTTAGTCATTACCAAAAGAAGAAATCTTAGTTTGGAGTCCAAAATTGTCTTTCTCTCGTGTGCTTTCCAACATGTCTGGAGCGTAGTGTAGGGAGCTAAAATCCCTCTCTTCAACTTCTCTCCCCTGTAATATTTGGAGAATTTGGAGGGACTTGGTGTTCATTCGGCGTCTAGAATTGAGCATGAAATTAAACTGGTCCCATTAATTCTGAGTTTTATGTTTGGAAATCCTTTTGGAATTAGAATTATTTTCATGACTATGTGAAATTATAAAATTAGATTAAGTCACTTTAAATTTCATACTTTACGCCTCAAATTTTCAATTTCTATTTGCATATTAAGTAATAGTCACCAATACCACTATTGTCACAATCATCACTACCCATCATTACAATTGTCCATTACCACACTTAGATACCACAACTAGTGCCATCACTGTTGATTACAGTCATAATTGTAATTAGTATTTTTACAATTAGACTGAACCCCGATAAATGTCATGATAGAGGTCCTACTAAGCAACTTCTTTTAGGGTATGGTTCCTCTCATCATTGATGGTCACCTTGGGAGAATTACTTTGCACACCTAACATTTTTTGGTACACCCAAGAATTCTTCATTTTTTCAAAGTGACCCCTTTTTAAAAACATACGGAGTGTCAATTTGTACGGATTCATAATCCGTAATGGCGAAATATGTAAGAATCATACAGATTGTCAATCCATATGAATTCTTCATATGGATTCACAATCCGTAACGACGAATCCTTCATATGCCACCTCTATCGTGCCGCAACACTGCTACCTCCTCGTCATCGTCACCACCACCGCTCCAACCTCTGATGCATTGTAGCACTGTCACCTCCTTCATGGTCATTGCCCTCCCTCTGGTCACCTTCGATACGAGGCTGCTAAGGTCACCTTCACTCTGAGGTCCCTTTGCCTCCCCCTCACACCGTGTGACGAGGTCCCTTTGTCTCTCGCTCACGCCGCGTGACGAGTCCCTTTGCCTCCTCCTCACGTTGCACCTGCCCCTCATGCCGCGTGCGTCCTTTGTTGCCGCCAACCTTGACACGGAGGTCCATGACCTTACGGATTGACAATCTGTATAGGTTATACGTAAGGGTGTTTTTGTCTTTTTACCTTAAATGTTAGGTGTACAAGAACAAATGTTGGATGTAAGAAGAAAAAGTCTCTCCTGGGGTATAAAATACTTCTCAACCCAACTCAACGATCGGAAGCCAGAATTCAACCATCACATCGATTATCATCGTCAAAGCTGATATGTCAACTAGGTCATCGATAATAAGCATATCTGTAGTGTAGTGCACTCTCTACTCGCCTTGCTTCGCTATGATCAATGGCAGCCTCCAAAAACTCAAAAATGGAAGGTTTCGACGTGCTAACGTCTCGACAATTGCTCCTACAAGCGCAATTTCACAATCATTACAGTCATACAAACAATCAAAGTGCAAGGGTAAGCTAAAAAAAACAATTATCCATACAAGTCAATTAATTTCAACAATAAATCAATTCATCCCTTTCAACAATTATTAAGAACATTCAAGATATTCCGCATTTAACTAATATCATGTTATAGTTCGACACACAAACAATGTACAAGCAAGTCTCTAATCTATTATAAATTACTAATTGTGGATTTAAATATTAAAAAACTTAAAGGGGTCCTCCTAAACAACCTTATAGTAAAAAAGGCATGAGGTGTAACCTTAAAAAATATATGATAAATGTCCAACCAATGAACCCCTACTAATGTATCACCCACATCTTACCAAGCAACCTCTATAAATATCAATGTATGACTCATTAAATTATTCTCACAGAGATGAAATCCTTACGAATCTCATAACAGAAGTCCTACCAAGTAACCTCTATATAAAAAGGCATGAGGTGAAACCAAACAACTTTAACAATTATGAATGTTCTACATTTTCGTTCCCAATGAATAATGTTATGTATAAAATTTTATGAAAGTTGTTGATGTTCTGTTTTAAATCTCAAATGATTTAATTTAAAACATTTAGATTACTTAACACCTCTAAAGATATAAATCTAATTATTCAATAAATTGAATAAATAGAAAATTTACCAATAATATCTTGTATCTTACCAAGTTTATTAAATTTTTAAAATATATAATAAATTCAAATGAATACATCTAAATTTAAAAAATTATAGTAGGTTACTGAAATAAATTTGTCTGCCAATTTAAAAGTCAAATTGTTAGAATTTCTTGATAATTAACATTAAAGTACATCATTCTAAAACGAGAAAAAAATTACGATGATGAAATTTTAATTTAGCCCTTTACCAAATTGTTTTCAAAAGAAAATTTATGAAATTAATATTTTTTTTTAAATTTATTAAAAATATTGAACACAAACTAAGAATATATTTTTCAGAAAATGATGTAATGATACTACATCAACCAACTAATTATTTTTTTTTAATAAACTTATCATCATAGATTTATTTGCGACATCAATTCTATGTGTTTCATTCTCCTCCAGTTTGGATCTAGATTCCTATGGTTGTGGATGTTTTTCAGTTCCTTTATTTCGTGGTTTTTAGTTTGGGCTTTTAGTCCCTAGTAGCACCAAAAAAAACAAGACCGTGTAAAAATATCTATGCTAGTCAAGTCATTAGTTCAATGCTTTAATCATACTTAAAGGATTGTTTTGCTATTAAAATAATGTTAATAATAATTAAATGATATGTAAATAATTTTAAGGAAATATAGTATCATAATTTGGTAACACTAAACTAAAAATAAAATATCATTTTATAAGTTTTTAACATTTAAAGTACACAGAAAAGTGAATAAAATATATATCATAACACCAAGGTCTAAGTTTCAATAATAACTAACAATGTTCATTAACAGTGACAAGTTTACATTGAGAATAAAAAGAGAAAATGACATATTTTAGGTTGATTTTGATTTTTCAAGAAAGACATATTAAACATGACTTGAGAATTTTTTATTTTTTTACCAGTTTTTATTAGTTTTCTAGTTCTTTGACCAATTGGTTGATCTAAATGTTAGATTCATGGTTTTGACTTCCTCCAAAAGACCTCGTACCGATTGAGACATGTTTGTCCTTGTAAACCCATGCTTCATCCCTTGCTTATATGATGTGGGACTTTGGTTGTACTCCAACTGAAGTCATTTTCAATTGTGAGGTGAAGTTAGACTCTCAAATTGCTATCAACATGTTGAAGCATGGCTGGTACTCTTCTTATGCGTGCTTTAGCATCAGACAAAGTATAAATGAGTTTGTGTAGAAAGGTGGTATCTTTTATTGGTCTCATGCGTTGAGAGAAGCAAATCAAGTTGTAGATTGGATGACTAATTATGTCTTGTCTTTAGATTGCCACATTAGAGTGTTTGATTTTATCTCTGCTTGTATTTCTCATGTTGTTATGACCGTTATATTTTCAACTACATTCTCTTGTAGTTTTTAATGCTATCAGGGGTGTTTAGTCCCTTATTTCCACAATTTTTTTATTTTTATTTTGTAAAAGCCATAAACAACATGTGCCTAAATAAAGTGATTGAGCAAAAGTGATTAACATGTCTAAGTTAAGGTTGAATCATCCGGATACTACCCAAGTTCCAAATTTGAACTCATATTAAAAAGAATATAAAATCTCAAAATTATATTAATCTAAAAATATCTCATGTATAATAAATAAAGTCAAATAAATAAGTATTTATATAAGTAAAAATATTACTCTCAAATATGAGCATCTAAAAATAACCAACACTAAAAGTATAATGTAATCAACCACATTCGGCATATTATTCTGAATACTAAAAAAGTTAAAAATGTATCTAAAGGTAATTAAGTCTTCATCTTAATTTCAGCAGCTTCTTCCCCATGCTCTGAAAATAACATTTTTAATGAGATGATAATCTCAATGAATAAAACAAACCTAAAGTGTTTGTAAATAGTGTTGTTCTCAGCTAGCACGGTAATCCAAAAAATTAGTCATGGTATCCGCAATGAATTTAAAATAAGATTATATATGTATATATATAGATATATACTCCAATAAAAATCATATTAAAATAATCACAATTCATAACATTCTGAATAAATAAAAATTTAAATAAACGACAACACCTCAACGCATCCAAATAAATATAACAAACACAATTTAGTGATTCCCATAATCACAAGACTCAATTCTTTGGTTTCCAAAACCAAGGTGAATCTCAGATTCTTCAAAGGATCTATGAGTTCATATTTCATGCAGTGGTATTCCCTATCATAGATGGAGGTGTTTAGAATTTCTTCCCATCCCATATGGAGGTATTTATCATATATTTCAAAATTATCAATATATGATATGAACAATGCTTCATTCACAATTATAATTAAGTAAACACACAAATATATTAATATCAATATTATCATTCAAGCACAAGGCACAAAGTGTGTGTGTGTGTGCGTGTGCATATTCGTAACACTTGTACCCTAAATTTTCCTTTATCATTGTTATTCAAAAATTAAATATAATATAGTCCAACATAAATCAAAAGTAGTTAGACTTATATTTACATTCATCGGCACAAATATTTGAACGAGAAAAGAACTCCCGCACATCCCTGTATAACAAATTAAAATATCATTGAAGTTTGTTGTCTTGAGAGAAAATGTTAGTGTAACACTATAGTACAAATCAATTAGTTAAAGAAATTATACCCATTCTAAAATATATTTGATATTATGTGAACGTCTAAAACACCGTTAATTCCAGAGTTCTTTATATCAAGGAAACCGTAGAAGAAATTGTTCATAAAATAATTATACCATGAAAGTTTAGAAGAAGGTTGTTTTACTCACTTCTAGAAGCAAGTCATTCGAGTTCTTTATTACCTTTGTCTCAACAAAATTTTTCCATTTTCTTCATTTTTCTTAATCCTTGAGCAACCCACTAATGTCAAGAGGGACTGTTTATTTGTGTGATTCTAGGAAAAGAAACTGTTTATCCTTATATAAGAGTTGTACTTAGTTTGATATTATATCTTTTGAGATTTTTTTAACCAACCTTTCTTTATCTCTTATTTTTATTATCTTTATTTATTATTATCTTTAACCAATCTAATATATTATTATACTAATATCTTTTCAAAAAAATATAACAACCTAATATATTACAATAATTTAATCTATCTTTTCCTTTACTAAAAGATATATTTAGATAATCTTTATCTAAATAATTATTGGATAATTTTTGGAATGTTACATCGAGCCTTTACAAAAATAATTTTTTCTCAAATTTTACTTATAAAACAGTTTATATGAAATTTAGAACACTAATAAATTTACTTGTTGAACACATGATCAAAAGAAACGTCCGTGTATACACGACAATCACCTGAAATCCAAAAGACAAGGCTTCGTCTACTTGATCACACGCCTAATCTTCATCCAACAAAAGTCATGTAACACCAGATCATGGCAGTAATTACATCCCTTATTGATGCAACACCTTCCATAGTTACAAATATCACTGACTCCGTCAACTAGTCATCAATGTGGAGTGTAGCAAGAAAATGATGTGCCAATGTGATTTCAAAGCTATACTGTCATTTTCTTCGTTAGTCCTCAATTTATCTCAAGTGCCTAAAAGCTAGAGAAATTATATGGTTTATCTTAAAACCATTATGCCTCAGCTCCAATCCGAGTGTCAATCACCGACATAGTGATCCCAAAGACACTGAGCTTGATATCATTATGCCTCAACTCCAATTTTGGTGTCGATCACCACCATAGTGATCCCAAAGGCACCAAGCTTTTAATTAATTTCACATTTGATATACACATACAAAAGTATCACAATGAAATTCATCTCATCATTTATTCATCAAATCAAATGCAAAATGTCAATAGTACATTATTCCCCAAAATTTAAAATAAGGAGTCAACAACATAAAAAGAAATAACATAAATCCAAAGCTCCCACTTACCAAGCATATCAAAAGAACTCAAAATGCCCATGTTTTCAACATGTCGAATGAAAGCAATAGACCTAAGTCTGTTGGTTAAGGGATTAGCTAGCATGGAATCTGTGTGCATATGCTCTACTACCATGGAACCGTCTTTCACAAGATCTATGACAGTCATGTACTTCAACTCCAAGTGCTTATATCCACTAGAGATCTTATTATTCTCCGTATAAAACACTGCGACTTTGTTTACACAGAAAATCCTTAATGGCCTAGCAATGGAGTCCACTATGCGAAGTCCTGTCACAAAATTCCTCAACCAAACAACATGAGTAGCAACAACATAACAAGAAATGAACTCTGCTTGCATGGTATAAGAGGCAACTAGAGTTTGTTTCTTATTTTTCCAGGATATCGCACCTCTAGCCATCATGAAGATGAATCCAGAAGTTGATTTCCTATTATTGGGGCACCCACCAAGATTTGAATTTGTGTACCCCACAACCTCTAGGTTGTCAACTCTCATATACACGAGCATATACTCCTTGATCTTCTACAAGTACCTCATCACCTTTTTAGCAGCTACTTGGTGATCATTCCCAGGGTTTGACTGGTATCTACCAATAACATCAACTATAAAGGCAATGTATGGCCTAGTGCGCACTTAAGCATACAAAAGGCTGCCCAAAGCATTGCCAAAAGGCCTATCTTTCATCTCTGCTCGCTTAGTATCATTCTTTAGACATTGATCCATGCTCAATCTATCGCCTTTGACAACTGAAACATCTCCATGTTTACAATTTTTTCATAGAGTCTCTCTAAGACTCTATTAGTGTAAGCCTTTTGAGACAACCCAAGTGTGTGGTGTGATCTATCTCTGTGAATCTCAATCCCTAACACAAAAGAAGCTTCACCAAGATCTTTCATGTCAAAGGATCTCGTCAACATCTGTTTTATCTCACGCAACATTCTAAGGTCATTATAAGCCAACAAAATATCATCCACATATAGCACAAGGAAGACAAATATGCTCCCACTGACCTTGAGGTACATGCACTGATCAACCTTATTCTCCTTAAATCCCATAGAATTAACAACTTCATCGAATTTTAGATACCACTATCAAGAAGCTTGTTTCAAGCCATAAATTGATCTCTTCAGTTTACATACCAAGTTCTCACTACCACCAGCATGGAAACCCTCAGGTTGTTGCATGTATATTGTCTCACTCAAATCACCATTCAGAAAAGTTGTCTTCACATCCATTTAGTGAAACTCCAAATCAAAGTGAGTTATGAGGGCCATAATGATTATGAAAGAATCCTTTGTAGACATAGGTGAAAATGTCTCTTTAAAGTCAACACCATCTTTTTGTGTAAAACCCTTTGGCACCAGTCTGGCCGTGAATCTCTCAATGCTACCATCTGAGTCTTTCTTTCTCTTGAAGACCCATTTATAACCAATTGCCTTACAGTTTTTAGACAACTCAACAAACTTTGGAACTCCATTAATTGACATAGATTGCATCTTTTTATTCATTGCACGCTTCCACATCTATGACTGGGGGCAAGAAACAGCTTCCCAATAGCTCTTTGGATCAACCATATCTCCAATATCATATGCATCTTCACTGAGATAGACTTGAAAATCATCACTAATAGTTGGTCTTCTCTATCTAGTCGACCTCCTCAAAGGAACTTGTGGAACCTGCTCAATAGGTTGTTCATTTTCATCCACAGTAGGAGGATCAATCACATAATTGGCTTGAGGGCCAACTATATCTTTAGTTGCAACTATAGTCTCAATTGGAATATCGTTAGAAAACCAACACTTGGAATAGGTAGTGGCAAAGAGATAGTCTTAGGTGACTCAATATCAAAACCATTAAATGGATCAATGGGGTCTGCCACATCAAGCTCCAAAAACATGACATTCATGGATAATACAGTTTTGCTCCCGCTACTAGGACAAAAGAACTTGTATCCTTTAACGCAATCTGAATATCCAATAAAAAACAATGACTTGTCTTAGGGTTTGTCTTTTTCTATAAGGGATTATATATTTTCACCTTAGTTGGGCAACCCCAGACTTGAAGATGGTTTAGGCTGGATTTTCTTATTGTCCAAAGTTCAAAAGGAGTTTAGGGAACAAATTTACTGGGAACTCTATTTAGACTGTAAAGAATTGTTTTCAAGGCCTTTCCCCACAGAAATTCTAGCAAGTTACATCCACTCATCATGCTTCTCATCATATCTTTAAGTGTCCTATTACGCCTTTTGGCTACACCATTTTGTTCAGGGGTCCCAAGCATGGTGTATTGCGAAACTATTCCACAGTCTTCCAAGTATAAAGTGAATGGTCTCCCATATGTTTCCCAGTGACACCATATTTACCATAATACTCTCCACCATGATCAAACCTCACAACCTTGATAATTTTTCCCAATTGTTTTTCTACTTCAGTTTTAAAAATTTTAAACTTTTCAAGTGCTTCAGATTTTTCTTTAATCAAATAAAGATAACCATATCGAGAAAATCATCAATTAATGTGATGAAAAACTTGTTACCACAAATTGTAGGAGTTAGGGGCACACTGATGTCTGTATGAATAATCTCTTAAAGATCTGAACTTCTAGTTGCACCTTTCTTTTTGGTTTTAGTGAACCTTCCCTTTATACAATCCGCACAAGTGCCCAAGTCATCAAAATTCAAGGAAGGTAGAATATTTGTTTTTGTCAATCTCTCAACCCTTTCCCTAGAAATATGACCTAAGCGCTTGTGCCACAACACAAAACATTTTTCCTCAATTTTAGACCTTTTAGCAACAAAACTCTCAACAACCACGGATGCAGAAACATTATCATAATCTAAAGAAAATTTATATAAACCATCCACTAAATACTCATAACCAACAATTTAGGAGTTCAACATCATATTTGTTTTCCTATCACCAAAAGTAAAAGTGAAACCAAGTTTGTCTAAACAAGAAACTAAAATTAAATATCTCCTAAAAGAAGGTACATAAAAGGTATCCTTCAAAACTAATTCAAATCCAGAAGCTAATACTAGGCTAATGTCTCCCACTTTCTCCACAAACACTTTAAGATCATTTCTTACCCTTAGTTTGCTTTCCCTCAGACTGGGCTCCCTTAGATATCTGAACCCCTGTAAAGACACAAAAATATAGGGTTGGAACCACTATCAAGCCACCAAGAATCTATAAGATCATTAACTAGATTAGACTTAAGGCACACAAAAGCTAAGTTATTACCTTCTGATTTCTGCCTTTTCTCTAGCCAGACCTTGGACATCCTACAGTCAGCTTTCTAGTGCCCCTTCTTCTTACATCAAAAGCACCAAATATCCTTCTTAAAGGTAGTTGACTTAGGACCTTCTACATTTTGTTTCAAACCTTTGTCTGGTTTCCAAGAACCTTGATATTTATGAGAAGCATTAGATGTACTCTTGGTATTTTTCCAATTTCCCTTGCCAGAAGTAGGTTTCCTATGGACAGATAACACAGATCTGTCACTCATTTGGTAATTCACAATCCATTTTTGGCCAATGGTGTTATGGTCAGTTTTAATTTGTGTGAAATCGGTGGGTAGGCAATTTTAGGCATGTTCAACAATGAATTTCTCATTAAGGTCAATTTGTGGGATTTAAGCTTGGTTTGGATGTGAACCATCTTCATAATGAATTCCTTTACACCCTAACATTATCATATCTCATGTTTGTTAACTGCTTCATTAGACATCCAGACTCAGCATTATAAGATACTCGATACCTCTCTCCTAGAGCGTCAAGAAACTCCTTGGTTGTCACTTTCTTTGGCAAACAACTTGGAAGATGTTCAAAGACTATCCTCTTGATGGCAATCAGACTCAACCTATTAGACCTCTCCTACTTAGCCAAAAGTTCCTTTTGTACAGGTGCAGTCTCCGCATTGATCACAGGCTTGCTCTCACGTAAAGCTAAATCAAGATAAAAAATTCCTAAAGAAAATTCCAAATCTTCCTTCCATTTGGGGTAGGTTGATCCATTCAAGATCTCAATGGAATTATTCACAGAAAAAGTTCACTGCTAAGTCAAAACAAGAATGCATTAGGATAAATTCAGGACAAGATATAGCTCAAAATGAAACAAGCTATCAAAATGAAGCTAGTACCATAGCACATTCTACTTTGGGCAGAATATACAAACCAAGGTTACAACCGAGGTCACTACCTTAGATGGGTTAATCCATCAGCATACACAAAAAAATAGTCCCCTTTGGGTAAACATATCCTTAACTTTGTGTGTTCCCCAATAACTTCATCTACTTTTAACTCTTAACCCAAACACACAACCACCCTCGTTAAAAGCATTCCTCAAATTACAAAAATTTTCATGAATCAAAATAAGTAGTCCCACTTTGTCTGTAACGACTTACAGTAATCCATGAAAATTCTCGAATAGGAATCAATTTTTTTTCTCTTGTCCAAAAACATGATCCAGTCAATAGACAATTGCATAAAAAAGCATCGTCAAATAAATTAAAAGAGCATTTCCCATATATTTTGAATTTAAACGATAACAATCAAATAAAATTCAAACATTTAAGTTTCTTAAATATTCTAATAATATTTAGAGCAGCGGAAATTAATAAATTTGAAATCAAATATAAAGATATAAATTAAATATATGCTATTAGTAATTTTCAAAGCGCAATCACAAAAATTCTATCACTTAAGAAAAAATTGCAACAGATTTGGTATTATCAATAACTCATAGGCTAATATAATTGGGAACATAATATCATATTAAATATTTTAATGATATTTTCCAATTAAGCATGATAATTTGTCCAAAAACAAAATATTATATAATAACTTAATAATACAATCAAATAAAAAAAACTTTACAATTACTTGTAGTTTATTATTGAAGATAAATAAAAATATCATATTAAAAAAGAATAATGATTCAAAACCAAAATCAAATATCAAATATGATTTTCATAACAATTAACTGTAGATGCATATCCAAAATCTGTGATTGCAAAAACAAAACAAAAATCCAGTGTGATTTTGATTTTGCATTTTTTGAAAGCCTAAATTAATTTTGTCGAATGGATTCATGAAAAGAAACATCAAAGGCGTGAATTATTTGGAAACATGTATCACTAGAAAAGGTGTGAATTATTTTGATTTCAATATTATCAGAGGCGCTGAGGATCAAAATTTCAAAAGCATATCATCAGAGGCATGGGGTGAATGAGATATCCAACATAAAATACAATTGTGATCATACAGAGGCATCGTGATAAAAAGTTCACGTACACACAAAAATACAATCGATTATAAAATAATAGGTGCATTACAATTACAATTATTTGAAAAACATGCAATGCACCGAACATGATTAGAAATAAGAATAAACACTCAATCCATAAGCTGGTTCTAAATCATATAAATTGGCTTTGATACCAAATGTAGGATAAATAATTTATCAAGCAATTTATGTGAAATTTAGAACACCGATAAGTTTACTTACTTGTTGAACACATGATCAAAAGAATCGTCTGTGTATATGCAACAATCACTTGAAACCCAAAAGACAAGTCTTCCTCCGTTTGATCACACATGCTCAAATTCTAGAGTTCTCAATGGGACAAACCCTAGATAACAACTAATGACATGACAATGAAGGGGACTTAACATCTCTATTTATTAACCATAGGCACCTCCATCATAGACCTAGTGGCTCAGCCCAAATTATTTCTCACACGGATCAAAATTAGGTGTCCGAAACCCATTACCATTAATCATATTATTTAATGGACTTAAGTATCATCAAATCAATCATAATATTAACATGTTTTTGAAAAAACAAAATATTACAATGAATGAATTGTAGACCATAATAATTAATAGGAAAATTCTAACACTAATTAGTTATAATTTTTTCCCATATTAAAACCAAAAACACAACATCTACGTAACCAATATGACCATTATCCCATTAGTACTAGCAATGAATATTTTTCCTAAAAGTAGACAAGAAAAGTCAATGGTATTTCATCTTTAATTACTCACCACTATACAAGGAGATCAACTCACCAATTTTCTATGCATATGTATAAATATGGTCGTGTTTATAAATTTTGGGACCATAGACAATTTTTTAAGCAATTTAATGTAATATTATTAATTATTTTTATGTTAATATTCTTCTAACTATATGAGTTGCAAAATCATTTATTTAATAATTTATAATTAAGTAAGTTTAATATTTCATTTTTAATACATAAAATAACTAATTCATTTAATATATCGTGTAATAGTATTGTTGATCTTAAATAGGATTTAAGAAAATTTATTTTTGAAAAACTTTATTCAATTGTAGCAATGATTATTATTATTATTATTAGTATTCTATAAATAATGGATGCATTTTTCTTATGAAAAACTTTGCATGCATTTAGAAAAGAATGTTAACTTCTTTAAACATTTCTATGGAGTAAAAGAATAAAATGAAATAAAAAGACAACAATGAAGGTTATAAAAAATGTCATAAAATAAATAAGAGAAAAAGATGAAAAGATATAACCTGAAAATTTTACACGTTAATATCATGTACAACAATGATTTAATATAAGCTATCTACTTAAACGTTTAGATCATTATACTAGCGACTTTAAACGTTTAACATACCATCGGTGTTTTATATAAAAAAATACCATAGGTGTAGATTGGATCATTGGGTGATGTGAATTAGAAAAATGGATGCAATCTCCATGGACAATGAATTTCCACTTTCACGGTTCAATCTTAGTTTAGAGGTTGTAGCCCTCAATAATTTTTTATTTTTTTTACGAAAAGATACTTATGACATTTATTGATAATGCATTCAGTAGTAACATGATAGAAAACTGAAAGATGAAAAAAAAAATGGTGTTGCTCTAGATAACTTAACAACACTATTAACTTGTTGTCTCTGTACAAAAGATAAATTATGTGATTAATATTTAGAAAGTAGGTTTCTACATTGTTAAATATCAGAACTTCACTTGGACTCATCTGATTTTGTGTATTAATTGAAAGTATTAAATTTATTTTAAATTATTTTTTCTTTTAAAATTATTTATTTGAACAAAATTAATACAATAAATATTAATGAGTTATATTTTTGTTACTATCACATCATTGTAAGACTAACTTTAATGAATAACATATTTGTTAAAAACAATTAATGGGTGAAACATTTTAGATTAAACCTTATAAAAATGATTAAACTACACTTTTAATTTGACCTCATAATAATAATATAATGTAGTATTTTTTTTAATAAACATCAATAATCACTCCAACATTCCTACCAATGTAAAAAAAATAAAAATTTCAAAGACAAATTTGTAACACACAAGGGTGTTACTGTATATTGCAACATTTACTGTAGGAGTCATTTAGCAATGAATTGCAATTCTTATAATTATGTCAATGACCTATTAGCAATCACAAAAGGATTACTTGCAATTTTCACAACTATATTAGGGACCTCTTGGTAAATGCACAAATGTTTTATTTGCAATTTACTAGGGACCGATGTTCAAATTTTCAAATTTTATTGAGGTCACTTAACAATTATTTTGTACGGATTGTTATGTAATTTTTTTTTATATTAATAAGGAATTAATTGCATTTTTTTCTAAATTATTTAGGTGTTTTTTAAAAAAACATTAAAAATTTATGATTAACTTAATTTGACCTAAATTGAGTGTTTCATTTGTGATTAACTAAGGTTACTTTAGCCTCTATCTTTCTCATTTTTTAAATTGAAGCTTGTATATTAGCCATTTGCTGCTTGCTGCCACTAATAGGCATTCTGAAGCTTAATTGTGATTGTGTTATGACAGAAGGAGGCTCAAGAGTTTGCCTATGTGGTGGAATTTTAAGGGACTACATGAGTTTTTCATCTTTGCTTGTGCATGTAGATTGTGAATATGTTTCACCATTCAAGTGAACTATGAACCATTCTTCATGGCCTACAAATCTCTTGGAGAGAGGATTTCACAAAGGAATTGTGTATGTGTTTGTGAGAGCTTTTCGATGTGTCCATAAGATATTTTGAGCTTGTTTCAATAAGTTCTCCAAGATAGTTTATAATTAAAAACAACTTATAGCTTATTTAAAAATAGTTCTACCCAGTTTTTACTTTAATTATTAAAATAACTTAAAGAACTTGAGGTCTAATTTCTAAAATCTAAACTAGCCAAAATCAACCTTGAATGGGTCGAATTATTGAGACAGGATGAATCATGCATGATCCCCTATAACTATAATAGAATAATAGAAGTGTCCAACTAAACTACCAAGTGCCACCATGTGTTATTGACACTGTTTCGTAAAGTGGAAATTATGGGAAAATAGGAAGGAGGGAGGAGAAATAGGTGAGATGTGAAAAGCTTGGGTTGTTTAGTTGGGAGGAACTAAGGTAAGAGAGAAATAAAATGGTATGATACTTATACTTTTTTTCCCTACAAAATTGTGTGAAAATGAATAGTACTAGGTGGAAATGAGATAATTTTATGGTGATTTATTTGGGCCAGCTAGAAATTGACGTTTTATGACAATTTTATGTGTTTTTTTGTGAATTTAAAAATGCCAAAAACAAACTTATTTGTGGCAGCTAAAAAAATCTGAGGAATTGAAATTCTTGTGGCAATTTTCTTAATTTTCCAACAATTTAAAACCACAAGAATAAATATTGATTATCAAAAACTAAAATCAATAATCTATAAAAAAAACTTATTTTTATTTTATTTCTCTTTATGTCTTTTTTTCTTTATTTCTCTCAAACAAAATACCTAAAAATTCATTATACTTCTCATATAATATTTCCATTATGGGTCTGTGTCCAAAAACTATCGTCTAATACTCAATTTAAGAACTAGTCTTGAGTGTGGTCACTAAAACTTTCAGAAAATATCATACACTTTTTTTGGTTTACCTTACACGGGAGCTTCCCCACTATTGATTTTCGTGTCTATAAACATGTTTCTTTTGACCTCTCTTGTATCAGGTGCAACAATGGACATGAGACGATGATCCACTTACTTTAGGATTGTGGACTATCTCAACAAGTTTGGTGTCATTTGAAGCTTGATCAACAACCAAATTTCTATATTGTGGATTGGTATGAATGGTGTTGTCTAATTTGGAAAGCTCTAGTAGTTCCTTGTATGTGGTGACATGTTGGACTCTTTGGAAGGCAAAGAATGCTTCAGTTTTTTACGATAAGAATCTAGACATTTGGCGTCTTATTAATCAGGTTCAAACTATCTATAACGATATGATGGTGGCCTTTCAACATGCCTGTTAGATTCAACCTTCTTGTCAAGTCAATTGGGAGCCGCCACAAGGTCTTTTCTTTTTTTTATTAAGGTCAACACTGATGGGAGTTCCAAAGGCAGTCTTGGTCGTTTAGGCTTCGACGATATCCTTCGACACTATCTTAGTAATTGAATATCTGCCTTCTCTAGGGTACTGTGGTTTTACAACTAGTATGCATGCATAACTCATTGCTATTTATCATGGTCTTTCTAAAGCTTGGGATGATGGTTTCTGCTTTGTGACGTGTGAAAGTGATTCCCAAATGGCGTTAGACCTTATTTGTGATCCTCCAACAACCTTCCACCCTCATCTATGTCTGATTCATTTGATTAAAAACATGATGGATCGAGATGGGTCTTTAGTATTCAAAACCACCTTGAGAGAAGTAAATGCTTATACTCATTAACTAAAGAACTATGAAAATATCCAAATTACTTGGACCTTTGGCATACCTCGGCAAATTTCTCCATCTGGGATACTTTTAAAAACTATTTCCCCAGATGGGGTCCTTTCTAAACATTTTCTAGGAGGGGGTTGTTTTTTTTACGTAAAATGCATGGAGGCCCCAAGCAAATCGCCAGTGGAACTGGCGAGTTTGGTGTTTTTGAAGGAACTGCCAGTGCCACTGGCGATATCAGCATCAAGGGGAACCGCCAGTCAAACTGGCGAGTTCCAAGTTGCAGAAAACCAGGCTTTTTTCAGGCGCGTACCAGTCTTTTTTCAGGTGCTTTTCAGTGGTAGGGGAGCTTAATCAGAGAAAGGAAAGTTGCAACTGCCATTGGCGAGTTAAGGGCAAGTTGCAACTCCCACTGGCGAGTTAGGGCAGTAGGAATAGCCATTCCAGATGGCGATTTAGGGTCTTTATATACGCGAAAATTGTTTCAGTGTTGCTGTGTGTACACAAGTAAGTTTGAGTTTTTAAAACTGTGAGTGTTTAGGATTTATATTTATCCGCATAAGGTTTCAAATTTGCTTCTTGAGGCTTCAATATCTAAATCAGGTTCGTAGGAATAATTTGTATTATAATTTTTTTTAAGTAATTTTTATAGCAGTTTGAATGTATAGTTTTTATTAATTTTTTAATTAAATTAGTTTTATATTTTATTTTGTAATTTCCAGTAAAATAATTTGTATTATAATTTTTTTAAGTAATTTTTTGTAGCAGTTTGAATGTATAGTTTTTATGAAATTTTTAATTAAATTAGTTTTATATTTTAAATGGTTGTTTGTGTATAAAATAGAAGAAATTTGTCATCAAATTTTTAATTAAATTACTTCAGTGTTGGTGTGTGTTCAAAAGTAGATTTAAAAATTAGATTTAAGCTTTAAAAAACTGAGTGTTCTTGATATTTAAATTTGTCCGCATAAGGTTTGAAATTTGCTTCTTGAGTGTGCTGAATGAGGTTCGTAATTTTTAGTCAAATAATTTGTATTATAAAATATTTTTTAAGTAATTTTTTAGAGCAGTTTGAATTTATAGTTTTTAATAATTTTTTAATTAAATTATTTTTATATTTTATATGCTTGTTTGTGTGTATAAAATAGAAGAAATTTGTCATGATATTTATTTAAAGAAAATATTTGAGTCCCGAAAAAATTTGGTAAATATAAAATTTATAGTATATTTTTAATTAGATTAGGTTGGTGTTGATACTTTGTTAGTGTGTTAAAAATTAATCAAGCGTGTATTGTCAAAAGTCTGTGAAAGTAAAAAAATTTGTAACATCATAATTATTTGAAGTAAGTATTTTGAGTGTGGAAATTTATTTTAATATAAAGTTATAGTAATTTTTTAATTAGATAAGATTGATGTTCATGATTTGTTGGTGTGTGTTAAAAATTATGAGCATTCAACTTGAACGGTATTTAAAAATAATTTTTTCCCATTATATTTATTTGAAGTACGTATGTTGAAGTTATTATTGTAAAAGTGAATTATTTATAAATAATACTAACTTTGTTTATGGTTTATTTGGGCTTTAAAATTACTACCTTGGAATTGTTTATTTTTTTAAGTGTTTACCATAAAAAATATTTAAAGTTAATAACTTTTTTATAGAATAAAGTTTTAATGTCAAATTGTGTTAAAGAGACTTTTTGTGATTACATTTTACTATTTTGAATTTATTATGATTAATTAATTAAAATATTATTTTTGTAGGTACACAATGAATTCGGTTATAACAGTGTTGTATTTCAATGGAAGGGTATATGAAGATAATGATGGTGTAATATTTGAAGGCAGTAAAAAAGCGATTCAGATTAAACATGAAATTAGTTTCAATGCTTTGAAGAAAAAAAATTGAAGACAAGGTAAAATTACAAAATAATGAAATTATTTCTGCTATTAGTTGTAGATTTTTAGTGTCAGGAAAATATATTGTCTTGCAAATTTGTGATGACGAAGACGTTGAAACAATGCTGGAAAGTTTTAAACAACAACAACAAATGTTAGTTCTAGAATTGTACATAGAAAAGGATGTGGTTGGTGGTTCAATGTTTCATTCTGCAAATTCGCTTACATCATGTGGAAATTATTTATCTAATGATGAGACACAACCGCCAACAAATATGAGCAATTTACATCTTGACGAAGATGATGATGATGATTATCTTGTGTCTAACTCATACGTTGAAGAGTCTTTAGACGAAGATGACAGTGTTGATGGTATATCTGATACAGACAATGAAATCACTGACATGATTCCACCAGTAAGAATTGTTCACCCACTAGAAGGTATAATTTCCTCTTAAAAAATACGTCAATACATTTATTATTTGACGACAATTGTATTAAAGGCTAAATAAGTATGATTTGAATAATTTTTTTTTGGACTATAAGGTGTACAAGGAATTCAAAATCCATTTTGGAATGATGCTTTGCATTATAATAATATCAACTGGAGTCATCCTGATGAGGAGGACATTTGTGGTTTGGAGATGCCATCCAATTTTAATGTTGGCCAAAAATTATATGTTGGCATGGATTTTGATAGTAAAGATGCGGTCAAGAATGCAGTCAAACAATATGTTATGAAGGTGCATCAAAGTTTCAAAGTGGTTGAAAGCAAATGGGACAAGTATGTCGTTTGTTGCTTGAATAAAAATGCAGATTGTCCTTGCCCTTTCTATATGAGGGCAATTCTATCTAAAAAAATTGATTCATGGAAAGTCACTCAATGGGGTGGACCACACACATGTCTCAATATGACCATGACCCAAGATCACGAGAAGCTTGATTCAGATTTAATTGTCACTTGTGTAATAGGTGTATTTTATGTTCATATTATGTTATTGTTTAGCCTTAATTGTCATTTAAATTTTGTTATTCTATTGACAGGCATGATCAGAGAAGATCCATCGATAAAAATTTCATTGATTCAAAAGAGGATTAACAGTGAATTTGCGTACAAGGTGTCGTTCAAAAAAGCTTGGTTGGCGAAACAGAAAGCCATTGCTATTGAATATGGCGATTGGGATGAGTCATATGCGAAACTTTCGTCGTGGCTAACACACATGCAAAATCATTCTCCTGGATCATATTTTCAAATACTACATGACGATTTTATCGTTGGGAATACGGTTAGTCACGAACACTGTCAGTTTCATAGAGTTTTCTGGATTTTTGGCCAATGTAAAGAGGCTTTCAAGTACTGTAAGTCAATCATACAAGTTGACGACACACATTTGTACAGCAAATACCGTGGGACCCTCTTAATGGCCACATCACAAGATGGAAATGGTGGTGTCCCTCCTCTAGCATTTGCGGTGGTCGAAGGTGAGACATTGACAGCGTGGTCATGGTTTTTGGCACACTTGCGTGAACACGTCATAGATAAAAATGGTATTTGTCTGATATTTGATCGACACGCGAGTATAAAGTCCGTTGTCACTAACGAAGCACTTAGTTGGCAACCTCCCCACGGTTATCATGTCTACTGCGTGCGACACATAGCAAGCAACTTCAATCAAAAATTCAATAATGTCAAACAAAAAGAAATGTTGAAGAAATTGGGTAAGATATAATAAATTGATGGTCACGTTTATTTAACTTTCATATATACTTAAAATTGTTATTCATAACTAGTTTTATGCAGCCTACACTCATTGCAAGCACATTTTTTATCAAAATTTAGAAAAATTTCGTCAACTGAGTCCAGCCATAGCAACATGGATTGATCGCATTTCAAAGGAAAAATGGACGATGACTTATGATAGAGAAGGACGTCGATATGGCCACATGACAACCAACCTCTCAGAATGTATCAATAAGGTTTTAAAGGATTGTCGCAACATTCCCATAACAACATTGGTGAAATCAACGTACAGTAGGTGTCGAAAGTACTTTGTTGAGCATGGTCGCCAAGCCCAAAGACAGTTAAATGAAGGACAAGTATATTGTTCAAAGCTTGTTAAAGAACTGAGGAAAAATCAAGAACAAGCTTGTACGCACATCGTTCGCGTGTATGATATCCACTCCACAAGGTTTGAAGTAGAGGAGAGCTTCAACCCTATAACGCAACGTGGCGGACAAAAGTGGGCAGTTAACTTGAATGGTCATCATTGTCAATGCGGAAGGTATTCTGCGCTTCACTATCCACGTTCACACATTATTGCAGCTTGTGGTTACATGAGCATGAACTACTACCAATATATAGATGTTGTTTATACAAATGAGCACATCTTAAAAGCTTACTCCGCACAATGCTGGCCTCTTGGGAATGAAGCGGCTATTCCTCCTTCTGATGACGCATGGACACTTATCCCTGACCCAACTACAATTCGTGTGAAAGGTCGGCCAAAATCAACAAGGATAAGAAATGAGATGGATTGGGTCGAACCATTTGAGCACCGACAAAAATGTAGTAAACGTGGAGCCGAAGGGCATAACAGGCGTTGTAGTCCAATGCAATGTGAGCGTGGGAGTTGTTCAAATCGTTGATTTATGTATGTTAGTCGAGTGACTTGTATTTGTTTAAGTTCTGTTCAATGTATTGAATTTCTAGGGTTCAATGAATTCGGTAGTTAATAACATTTTGGTTTCTGTACATTACTTATTTGTGGGGTTCAATGAATTCGTTAGTTAAAAACATAAACATAAACCCTAACCCGAAACCTAAACCTAAACCAAAACCCTAACCACTAACCCTAACCCCTAAACCGTAAACCTCAAACCCTAACCCCCTAAACCCTAAACACTAAATCCTAAACCCTAAGGCAATTAATGAACTAACGGGTATTCAAATGATATCCAATGTTGTAGTTAAGGGTATTCAAATTGATACTAAAGGAGAACTATCTACAATGATGAACTATGGACTTAGTTAAAAACATAAACATAAACCCAAACCCCTAAACCCTAAACCCTAAACCTAACTCATACACCCTAAGTCATAAACCTAAACCATAAATCCTAACCATTAACCCTAAACCCTAAACCCTAACTCCTCACCCATAAGCCCTAAACCTAAACCTTAAACCCTAACCACTAACCCTAAGCCCTAAACCTAAACCCTAACCCCTAAACTGTAAGCCCTAAACCTCAACCCTAAACCCTAAACCATAAACCGTAAACCCTAAATCTTAAACCCAAAACCTAACTCATAACCCATAGCCCCTAAACCCTAAACCCTAACCCCTAACCCTGGCCCTAAGCCCTAAACCTAAACCCTAAACCCTAACCACTAACAACTAACCCTAAACCCTAAGCCCTAAACTTAACTCCTAACCCCTAACCCCTAAACCTAAACCATTACTTAGTTTGATGCGTGACATAAAAATAGTCATTATGGTTAGTACCATTACTTATTTTCATTTGTCTACTTTAATTTTTCATTTAGAAGTTGAAATTGGTGCTTGTCGTTAGTTAGTACCATTACTTATTTTCATTTGTCTACTTTAATTTTTCTTTATAAAAACTTCGTACCCCATTGCCCAGAGGCTCTTCGCTATGCGAAGGTATGGGGGAGGGATGTTGTACTTTAATTTCATTTGTCTACTTTAATTTTTCTTTATGACTTTATTTATTATTCTAGTTTGATGCGCGACATAAAAAATAATCATTATGGTGTCCGTGATGGTGATTCCATAACAAATAGTCATTGAAAACGAAATTCCATAACAAAACCCATAACAAGTAGTATGAGATACCATAAATTAAGTCTAAAATTCAAATTACAAAGATACAACACAAATTTTAAATAAAGACATCAAAATCAGTCATTATGGTGTCCGTGATGGTGTGAGGATGTGCCATATGGTCGATCCCACCTTCGGGCTTGGCGATCTGGATTTCTTCTTGCGCACTGTCTCCGCCCTTGTTGCTCAGCCTCTGCAGAAAACTCGTGACGCAAATCAACACCTAATAAGTCACCCATATCAGGTATTGCTCCGAATACATCCCATTGCGGAGCTAATGGGGCATTAGGTGTTGCCATTGGGCATCATGTTGCTGCGAATGGGTCATGGTCGACCATGAAAAATGAGGATGTGTTTCCGCAACACCACCAAACGAATGTTCGCTTGCAGACATATCAGTGTCATGACCTTCGAAAGGATACTGATACATCTGCGAAGGATACTGAGAAAATGTTGGTGGCGTGTAATACATTCCATGGCCACACTGCTGCATTTGTTGGGAAAAATCTTCCGCTTGAACAATCTCCCTTCGTCTGTCAAAACCTCGAGTTTCAATACTTGACTGAAGCATGTGAAACTGTTGTGGGGGAAATCGACGCTCTGATGTTGGACCATGTGCCATAGGCTCAGTGATCCTCTCTTGCTCTTCGGATAAAATCGTTATCTTCTCCACATAAGGCACGAGATCATTAACTGTCCATGTGTTCCGCCCTTGTGGTGACACCATATACTGCAATGTCTCTGCAACTTCACCCTGCAATTATTAGGGTCAGCAAATTAATGTCAATGCTTTAAAAAATAAATTGAAGTTAAATAATTAAAAATAAATAAATACCAATGTAGCTGTGTTTGCATTGTTTGGGTCGACAAACATCTTTGTTTTTTGCCTATACTAGACCATGTAATCGGAGTTAAAACTCAATAGGCTCTCCTGTCGAGGATAAACGTTGACCCTAAACTCAGCTCGATTATTCCATTGACTGATCATTGCGGCCAACAGCTGGAACCAATTTTCATCTTGTTTGCCTTTCAGCATTAGCCCATGGATATTCTGTGGTTGCGAAGGAGACTCCGGAATAGGTTGTTGCATTCCAAATTGTCGCAACACTCTATCGGGTTGGTGCCACTCTACAACATGGAAACAAATGAGTGGCACCACTGCGCACCACACCACACTACCAACCAAACAAATGGGAGACAACATCGACATAACAGTTGTTGTGTAAGGTTCCCACAGAAACTGCATACAATAACACAATTGTTAATTTTGACTTAAACATGACATTTTATTTATTATTTAACGAATACATAATGATCTTCTTACCTCATGTCATTTCATGATATCCAATTTGTGACGGAAAACTATTAGATCATCATTGTCAATATGTTGGTTTCCACGTCGCAGCCACCTACAAAAAAAATATGAAATAATTAGTGTCGACGCGTTACATTATTGATTATTTTCAAATGAATTTTTTTTAAAACAACTAACCTGTGTCCGAGTGGTTTATTTTCTATTACAGGAGGAGTTCTCTTTAGAGCCAAAGTCGTGCAACGTTCTCATGCCCACATTTGGATTAAGATGCACATACCTCCGATTGATTTTATTTTGTAATCGGTGGCGCTGCACATCTCTCTGTATAAATAAGCAAGCACGACATGTCCCCATGCATACGTGCTGCATTGTTCAAAGTCCCGTAAAAATTGGAGGTACCTTAGGGAAACTTTACTGCTGCTTGTCAACAAATAGAACACGGGTAAACCTTTGTAATTGTTCTACGTTACTGTCATGGATATTTATTTGTGAAAAATGGTGAGTCAGCCAACTTAATTTGACCACACTACCTTGAAGTTCACCTTCCTGTGGTCTGACTCCCAACAATTCTTCACACAATTCAGCCCAATCAAGATTAGTTTGGCCAATTAATGGTGCCCCGTCAATACGAAGACCTAACAAAACTGACACATCTTGAAGAGTAATCGTAGCCTCTTCGCATCTCAAGTGAAACGTGTGTGTCTCGGGCCTCCATCTTTCAATCAAGACTGTAATTAATGACGAATTTATTTTTAGGTACCCCATCTTCATTATCCAATAAAATCCAGATTGTCGAAGCAGAGGAATAATTTCCTCTGGTATTTCTTCTTGTCCTTGATAGATGGGGACAACTCGTCTGATATGTAATTTTTTGTCTGGTTCCCCATTCCAAACATGTTCTGAAACATGTTTAGGTTGCATCCATAAAACGTTTCCATCTATTGGACCAGATTTAATGTGTATACTAGATGAAGATGACGACGAAGATGACATTGGTACTGTAAAGTAAAATATAATAAAAAATTGACAACAAAAATTTTACATTAAAAAAATTAACTACACTTGGAAAATATCAATTAAATATACATACCACATAATTAAAATCTGAATAAATAACAAAATACATCAATTTGAACAAATAACAAAATTAAAAATAACAATATGTACACAAATTTAAATAAATGTTCTAAAATACTCTACAAATAACAAAATTAAAAATTAAATAGCTACACAAATTTAAATAAATGACTAAATTAAAATACATAACAAAATTAAAAATTGTTACACGTACATAAATTTAACACACAAAAACTTAAAATACTCTACAAATAACAAAATTAAAAATTTAATAGCTACACAAATTTAAATAAATGACCAAATTAAAATACATAACAAAATAAAAAATTGTTACACGTACATAAATTTAACACAAAAAAACTTAAAATACTACCTAAAATACTCTACAAATAACAAAATTAAAAATTACATACCTACACAAATTTAAATAAATGACCAAATTAAAATACATAACAAAATTAAAAATTTAAACACGTACATAAATTTAATACAAAAAAACTTAAAATACTACCTAAAATAGTTTACAAATAACAAAATTAAAAATTAAATACCTACATAAATTTAAATAAATGACCAAATTAAAATACATAACACAAAATTAAAAATTTAAACACGTACATAAATTTTACACAAATAAACTTAAAATACTACCTAAAATAGTCTACAAATAAAAAAATTAAAAATTAAATAGCTACACAAATTTAAATAAATGACCAAATTAAAATACATAACAAAATTAAAAATTTAAACACGTACATAAATTTTACATAAATAAACTTAAAATACTATCTAAAATAGTCTATAAATAACAAAATTAAAAATTAAATAACTACACAAATTTAAATAAATGACCAAATTAAAATACATAACAAAATTAAAAATTTAAACACGTACATAAATTTTACACAAAAAAACTTAAAATACAACCTAAAATACTCTACAAATAAAAAAATTAAAAATTAACATAGCAACATAAATTTAAATAAATGACCAAATTAAAATATGTACATAACAAAATTATAAAATAAAACACGTACATAAATTTAACACAATAAAACTTAATTTACTAACTAAAATACTCTACACATAACAAAATTAAATATTAAAAAACCTACGTAAATTTAAATAAATGACCATATTTTTTTCTAATTATTAAAATTTAAATTAAATAACATATATTATACACAAAAAAATGGTATTAAATCAAAAAATTATCATGGAATAAAAAGTTTAAACAACGTATATATATAAAATTAATAAAATATCATAATTTCAATAAAAAACTATAAATAAGTCAATTAAATAATATTCACATTCTAACTAAACCTAAAATACCATATATAAAATACAAATAATATCATACAAACCTAATAAATCTAAACCAAATAATAATAACATAACAACTAAAATTAACGTACAAATAATTTTATCACAAATAATAACATACAAATTTAAAAAATCTTAACAAAATCATATTAATAAATCAACTACAACTAACGTACAAATCATAATATACCAACTCAAATTTGTAACATATACATATAACACAAATAATATTAATATTTCAATGTACTACTTAAAATTTAAAAATACCATCTAACATCAACAAACGTAGCATATGTATATATAAAACAATTAATACCATAGTAATTTACAAAATTTAAAGAAAATAATATTATCAATTCAACTATAACTAACCTAACATATATCTATATATGTAACACAACTAATAACATATAATTTATAAAACCTAACTTAAATAATATTAACATATCAACTAAAGTTACCAAGTTAAGAAATACTTACCAAACACAGAAATCACGTAACAGGAAGAGGAGAGAAACCACGTACAAGGAACGAAACCACGTAAGGAACAAAGCACAGCCCTACAAACATAAACAAAATAATTTTCATATATCAACTACAAATTAAGTTAACATATATATATATATATAACACAACAAATATTTACCATTCAAAAATACTTACCAAAAACAAAAGACAGGAACAAAATAAGAAGAACGCAATGTAATGGGGGAACTTATGAAGAAGAATAACAAAGCAATGGAAGGAAGGCGCAATTGTGCACTCTCGGGAGCTTCTTCTTTTATAATGGAAGGAGAGGAAAAAATTTCAAATAAAGCAAACCGCCAGCCACGCTGGCGATTCCTGGGAAACGCAAACCGCTAATACCGATGGCGATTTGCTCTGCGACCCTGAACCTGCACTACACGGCCTGATCTCCTGCGCACCTAGCCCTGCACCCTCAGTCTAGTGGAACTCGCCAGTCAAACTGGCAGTTCCTTATGCCTGTGCTTGTCGCCATTCCAAGTGGCGAGTTCTTCATTATGCATGTGCGTATCGCCAGTGTGAATGACGATTTGTTCACGGACACCAAACTCGTCAGTGGTTCTGACGATTTGGGTGCTGCATGCATGCAGAACACGTCCAAAAGTGCCCCCTGCTGGAAAATGTTTCAAAATAGTCTCATATGAGAAAATAGTTTATAAAACTATCCCAAATGGAAAAATTTGCTGCATACCTCACTTTTTAATTTTTATTCATTTTATTTTACATTTTTTTTCTCCCTACAAAATACACCATATATGCTTCCAAGACATTTTAGATGAACACAAGACTCGCATAGTCACCAACTCTAATTTTTTATTATATAATATCAAAGTCAATACTAAAAAATTTATAATTGATGTATCTTATTCAACTAGTATCGAAAGACACATTCTACTAAAAATTAACAAAGTGTTGTAATTTGTGAGTGTGATTGGATGCAACCTTTGCCATCATTATTCGTTAATTGGTGCTTAGGTGGGTGTTTGGGATCAAGAAGAGAAAAAACCCTCAGGAGGATAAGATTCACATTGCAGTGAAAACCATACGTAACGCGCCTGTAAACTTGAAACCCTAAAAGCGACGATTTGCAACAGCGCTCTCTCTCTCTCTACGCGTTTCGGACTGAATCGAGGTTCTTTTTTCTCTTACTCTCAATCTTTCATTTTTCAATTGCACTCTGTATGCTCTTAATTTCTCTTTTGCCCTCTTTGTTACCTTTACTGGTGAAAGCATAAAATGAATCTGTGCCCTCTTTCTGCATTCTTGTGTTTTGGATTTTCATTTTCAGTAGGAAGAAAGCATTTCACTTTGTTTTATCTTATCTTATTTTGTTTAAATGAAAATGAAAATGAAAAAGAAAAGATGTTCTTGGGGTCTATGCCGGAAACCCAATAGGAGAATTATGTGTAGTTAATTATGGATTCAGCAAAAATGACAGAAAAGTTATCTTTTGGTATAATGTTGTTTTGGGTTTTTATCTAAACCATTTGTGATTTGGGTATTCAAATTTCATTTCTTGGTCGGTTGGTGAATTTAGGACCAAGGTTTTGTCTGTATCTGCATCACGATCACAATTGTGGCCAACTGTGGCCGCATTTGTGTTCAATGTCAAGGATGGGGATGGAATTTGAAGCCTTGTTTAGGACACACTATTTGGAGTTCTGAAACTTTGTATGGCTGTTTTGGGCTGATCTCTTATTTTGTCTTGCAGGCTTTTTGAAAGAGTCTGTGGCGATACATGGGAGTATAGATTCAGTAGGAACAGTCCAATTGGGAAAAATTAACGATGGAGAAATTGAAATCCTTGTAAATATTTAGGTACAGAAAAATGTGGATTTGCTGGGTGGTCCTGTAAAATATATTTAGATACAGACAGAGAAAGGTGTTTTTGCTGGGTGATCTTCGATTATCACCACTGGTTTGGTATTGGATTTGCAGCCTCTGTACGTTTTCTAGTTTAGGAGGTGCTTTTCAGTTTAAAGATCCGTGATGGATGTTGTAAATGATTTGCATATGGGGCCTCCAGCAACAACCAATTTGGGAGGTTCCACTAGTACAGATGATGTAAATTCATCGCAGAAGCAGAAAATAGTGAGAAAGAAGACACAAGGTAAATCTGTTGAGTGTGAAGGTCCTGATTTTTCACTGGATAAGTCTTCACCGAAGACAGATGCTACTATAAAGCACCCATTACATGAGTCCCCTGCTTTACCTAATTTCTTAAGTTGCCAAATAATTGTAGAATATTCAACAGAGAATGAAAAGAGCAAACGGCAGAAGACAACACATAATGCTATTGAAGGCAATGTTAATGGTTGCGGCACTCCTGAGGGTATTTTTTCACCAAAAGCTTCCACACCTGCATTGGATATGCCTTCAGAACATCCCATTCAATGTTTTTCCAATGATCTAATAACAAGTCAATCTTGTGTGGAAGTGGGTATTTGTCAGGGACATAATGAAGAAAAGAAGCAAAATATGATCAATACAACTGCAGAAAATAGCAATTCACAGCAAGGCATTCCAGAAGAAAGCTGCAATCACATTTCAGTTGCAGCAAGTCATGAGCCTTTTGCAAAAGAGTGTGTTTCAGAAGTTGTAAAATTGAACACAGAGCATGGTATAAATGATAACATTCCCAACCGTGAGGATAAGAATGATTTTGAAAAGAATACAAGTCTGGTGAAGAAAAATGTTGATGACTCACTGGATTATGGCTTGTGTGATAAAAATCTGTGTGTTAAAACGTATGCAAGGAGAAAAATGGTTAATTCCAGTTGCTGGAGAAACAGTGGTTCCCCAAGTCCTGAAAATTGTAACAAGGAACCAACTATTCAGGATCATCAAAAGGATGATTCACACAAATTTTCTGATGGACCATTGAGAGTGTGCTTGATGGATGGAGAAACAAAACTTTCAATTGATCAAGTTACCTCACAAAGTGGAGCTGCAGCTGAGGAAATAAAGTTGAGCACTGACAACATTAACGAGCAAAGATTTATGACTACATCTTCTGCAGTAGACATTCCTTCAGAGCATCTCAAAACAGATGGCAGACCACTAGATCATACTAAGATTACAAGAAATGATCTGTGTTGTGCAGGTGATGTTTCTGATTTATGCTTAGACATAGTAAGAGATTATCGTTTAAAGTTTTCACAATTCTGATTAGACTTAGTGTTGTTGGCAACTCAAAGAATAAGCTTCTCATTTTATGTTGTGCAGATGAGGAAATAGAGTTGAGCACTGACAACATTAAGGAGCAAAGATTTATGGCTACCTCTTCTGCTGTAGACATTCCTGTTGAGCAACTCAAAACAAGTTGTAGAAAGCTAGATAATACGGAGATTACAAGAAATGATCTGTGTTGTGCAGGTGATGTTTCTGATTTAAGCTTAGACACAGTAAGAGACGGTCATTTAAAGATTTCACAATTCTCACTAGACAGAAATTTTGCTGGCAACCAAAAGAACAAACTTCTCATCCTTGATCTGAATGGACTGCTTGCTGATTTTGTCAGTATCAGTGACACTGACACTCCTTTCCGAAGATATAGACGAGAACCAGAGCCAGATTTTGTGCTTAGAGGGAAGAAAGGTGACATGGTCAAATGTCTTGTTTCCTCATTCCAGATTTCATATCTTGCTCTAGCTCAAATTTGGCTGATATGCTACTCTTTCCTTTTGCAGTCTACAAGAGGCCCTTTTGTGACGATTTTCTACAGTTTTGCTTTGACACATTTCATGTGGGAGTATGGTCGTCTAGATCCAAGTATCTGCCAATCTGTGACTGATTTTATCTCGTTGTTTTTGTTTATTAGTTTGACCTAGGCTTAAGATGCAATCACAGACTGGTTGATTTGTATTTCAGTAATAAAAAAGTGGTATTCATACATTTTTTACCATTCCTCTATTGGCAGGAGCAATGTTGATGCATCAATCAAATTTCTTATGGGGAAATCTGCAACCAAACTGCTCTTTTGTTGGGTAATCTGTTCTAAATCTTTTGTAGTTTTTAGCATAAATTTTAGGGGCTTCTGCTATGTATAATTTCTTTTCCTCAACACAGTCTTAGGAATTCAAATACTTCTTCTGTCTAGTTGTACTGTATCAACATTTTTACTCTAAATGGCCTTTTGTTTTGTGTGAGCCAGATGTTGAGTGGTTATTGGGATTGTTTTGTATTCATTTCTTGCATTTTGAATGATGTGAAATTGTGGTGATCAACAAAACAATGCAATATTGCTGACATATTTAATTTTTCTCTGTTAATATCTCATGTTTGGAGATATAAGGTTGGCCTAGTGGTTGGGAAGGGGGGGCTTAAGGGTGAAGGGAGAGAGGGGAGGGGGAGGTCACGGGTTGGAATCTCCCACTGACATTATAACAAACTAACATTTGCTGATCAAATTAGACAATCTCATGTCTGCAATACAATACAACTTGTTCTATTTTTGCTGCCTAACTGACTTTTATGCCTTCTCTCCAGGATTTTCCATATCATTTAGTTGTATTTTTTTTATTATCACCACCAAACAGAAGCAGCCTTGTATTTCTAGTTGTCATTTGCTTGAATTGTGTGTATGTGCATGGGTGTGGTGGACTGTGGATGGATTTCAGTTTGGACAAATTGGAATTGGATTGATGTTGTAAATCATAATTGCATTTTAGTAAAATAATTTGTTGTTTCATCATTATAGATGCAGTTACAACTTGCAGATGTTTTCTGTTATCAATTCACTTCTGCTTGGAATTTATCTAGACACTATTAATCTCTGTATAATGCTATATGTAGAATCAGTCCCACTGTACTAAAACAAAGTTTAGTACTGTTGAGAATATAGACAAGCCACTTGTGTTGAAGGAAATAAGGAAGTTGTGGGAAAAGGCAGAACCTGATCTACCATGGGAGAAGGGAGAGTTTAATGAGTCAAACACATTGTTATTGGATGACTCGCCTTACAAGGCACTAATGAATCCTGTAAGCTCTTTTGTTTTGTTTTCCTTTCTTGCAATAAGCTTTAGTCTCTAGTGTTATATCATATTTCCTCCTATTTTGTCAATTCACATGAAATTTATTTTCAGAGGCATTCAGCAATATTTCCTTATTCTTACCGGTACTACCACACCAGAGACTCAGAATTAGGTGGGACAATCTTCTTCTGCTCACCTTCCTCTCCTTTCTCACGCCCTGTATTTCATTATGAATAACAAATGCTTTAAGCATATTGATATGAAATTCATGTTAAGCCTCCTGTTCTATTGTTCCACAGGACGAGAAGGTGATCTTCGGGTTTATCTAAAAGGGCTGGCTAAGGCCGAGAATGTGCAAAACTATGTGTCAGAAAATCCGTTTGGCCAACGGCCCATAAGAGAAGCAAATCCATCTTGGGGTTACTATCGTAGAGTTATAGAATCACTTCAAAGAAGCCAAAATGATGGGCCCTCATTACCCAGGTAGGGAGATAACTGCTTACAGAACAATGCATGATGAAAACTGTTGAGATGGTTCTCATTCACATTGTTTCAAGCAGTGCATATTTTGGCCACTCTGATGAATGAATAATAGCTGTTGAGTTTTGGTTGATAAGGTGTCTGAAATAGATCAGTTTTGTATATTTGCTACTTAAGCCGACTAGCTGGGCATATAGTTCTACTGTATTCTGTTCATTATTTTTCGGCCTTCAAGCGTGATTGATTTCACGTTGGAAACCGTTGACCACTGAACGCGAGTTTAGAGTTGGTCAAACTTGATTTTGTCTTTTACTATTATGTTTTGCACTTCTCATACTTGTATTAACAGAATAGACTAGAGTCTTATTTGAAACTATTTCCGGTAGCTTTTGAATCCATTTGAAAAGAACCCAAGTCTGTGAGGTAATATTTTGTTCTTCCATAAGATAAAGGGTGAGTTTGCTTAAACTTAAAAAAATTACTTTAAAATAAGTGTTTTCTTAAGAAGCAGATAAGGTTTGTTTATTTTTTAAAATAAAAAGAATTTTTATTAAAATAGAAGTAATTTAGACAAACATACTAAAAAAATAGCTGCATATTTTATTAAAGTAAGTGTTTATTTTAACAAATAAGTTTAAACAAATTGACTCATACTATATACTTCTCTTTGACAAAGGGGAGCTAGTGGGGAAAAAACCCATCGTATCCCAATATCCAAAGGCTTCTGAATTCTCTCGCTATGTAAGGATATGGGGAAAGGTCATATGCGAAGAGACTTTTTGAATTTAAATTCATGACCAATGACCAAACCAATCACAAGACAAAAAGAGCTAGTGAGTTATAGAAAAATTGCTAGGATTAGGTTATAATTTTTTAAAATGTAAAAAAATGTGAAATTTAATGCCTGAAATCACAGGTAAATCTTTTCCTAAATAAATTTAACTCACATTTTGATAAAAGGTGAGAAAAATAATGACCTATGTCAAGCTTTTTATATTCATAGATAAGTTGCTTTGAATGCACTGATGCAATTCACATGGATTACGTGAAGAGGGAAGCTGGTTTTGCGTTAATTGACTTGGAAGTTGGAAGGGGTAAGACTTGCGTGATCCACACTATTCAATTTTCTAAAATACTTGTTAAAAATATTTTAAATATATTGTAATACAAATACTATATAATTATTTGTATAAGAACCCATTCTTATAGCTGGAGTTCATGTTAACCTCTTTCAATAATGATCCTTATTCCTTACTAAGGACAATCCTTAACAAGAATCGATTCTTAAACTTAAGAACTTTACAAGAACTCGCATTGAAGATATCTTTAAAAATTAAATTTTTACTAAAAACCTATTAAAATTTAAAATATTAGTTAGGTCCATTTAAAATGTTTTTTAATTTTCAATGATCAAAAATACTTTTTACTTCAATGATTCATCTTCTGATATTTTAACTAAAACCTATTAAATTAGAGAGATCTATTAAAAATGACATTTGTACTAAAACCTATTAAAAAAATAATGAGGTCCATTTAAAATGAAAAAGAGAGTTGCTGAGAGCAACATCGTGGTGAACTTGAATTGCTCCCCAACGGTTCTTTAGTTGCTGTCAAGAGTACTATACAAGTTGCCTCACAAAGATAAATCAGCGTTGGAGACGAGCTCAAATATTAGGTATATACAGAGAAATGTTAACACTTTTTTAACACGTTTTAAGAAAGCCAAGCTCATTTCCTTCGTTCTTGGGTTTTGACTTCAGAGTGCGAAACTCAAGACTAAATATAGCAAGATGTTAAGAAAAATGTAGCCTAGCAACATGTTAAGAAAAATGTTCTCAATATTTCTCATATAAAAGATGCATCAAGAAAATATATGAATAGAATAAGAGAAAGTAAACTATGTACTGTAAAATAAATTTAATCACAAATACGATGTATAATAAGTTTTTTACTTTTACAATAAATTTACTTGAAAATTAATTAGTATATAGGGCTGCCAAGAGTAGTCATGGAAGACAATGATTTTTTTATTCTCCACTAGTATTTTATATTGCAAACAATCTTATTGTGGATACACACTAAATATGAGTATCTCTCTTAAAATGAATTTAAATCCAAACATTAAACAAGATTTATATTTTTCATTGAAAGCAATTTTATTTCAGACACTAATATGAGTATCTCTTCTAACATGAATTTAAATCCAAACACTAACTCTGGTTGAATGATCCCGGTACTATTCAAGTTCGGTTCTTGCTAGAAATAAATTTTAGCATATTTTACTTATCTTTCTATCAAACTCTAGATAAGATTTCTTTTCCTAATAAACCAAAGATTAAGAAGAAAAAAAATCCAAACACGAAACAAGGTTTGTACAAGCCAATACGCCAATACAGTAACATGGTGGTTGGATTTTATTGTCTGCATTGACCTAACGCAACTTTAAAGATTTGCTGAAGTACGTAGAATCCTCGTCTGAGAAATCAGAAGTTGTTGGACACGTAAATAAAAGGTGAATAAGAACATTTTGGTGGTATGAGTTGTCAAAGATGTGCAAACCCCTGCAGAGCATGTGGCAGTTGGAGACACTGCAAAGTCTCTAATTAAACTTATTGGTCAATTTTAACCAAAAAATGTCCTCGTTTAACAGAATCAAAGCAACCCTTCATTGGCCTAAAGTGATTAAAAGAAAAAAAAAGGGTTACATTGCCTCTCATAAGTCATATCTCATAACTACATAACAAACAAATAAAGGCATTCAATATTTAACTACCGAGTCCATGAACTTGTTAATATATATTTTTATTCTTTTCAATAAAGCCTATTACTAGCAAAGGTCAATTCATTAGAAAAAAGAAGAAGAAGAAGCAAAGGTCAAATTAAACCTTTCAAGTAATTTTGCTTTAATTATGTATAAGAGTAGGTATTGCTTTCTGATTTTAGGCCCACCGAGATCCTAATGTTTGGCATTCTTGTCCCATAATTTTATTTTGCAATATCTTCTTCACTGTCACAATCTTCATATATTCATGTGAGTACACACTGTTTGCCAATGACAGTTTAAAAATGCTGTAACCCAACCACCATTTTCCCTCGAGCTTCTGTGCCATGAGTTAAAAAAAGAAGAAGCATGCATGTGTTTCTATTCTCAGTGTTGGATATGCATTGCACACCAACCATGCTATCATTTCTAGTTCCATGTGCATGCATGCAATCATGCAACTACTTTAAAAACCAATTCCATACTTATTTTCCTAAAGAATGTGTTGCTTAGGACCACAATTAAATCCTAGGTCACCTTCTTTAAGCTACAAAATGGTCCCAATTTCTGTTTGTTTCTCCCAGAACAGCTAAGAAAAAGCCCACAAAATCCAAACTAGAAGTGACTCAACAATATGTGGATAGAAAAACCTCCAGGTTTCTTTGGTGCCTTGTCACGTGACCAACTCAACTAGCTATTATTATTGTTAGGCTTAAATATGAATTTAGTCTTAGAAAATTTGTATTTTTTAATTTTAGTGTATGTAAATTTATTTTATATGTTTAGTCTCTATAAATTTGTATTTTTTTTTATTTTGGTTCTATAAGTTTTTTTATTCATGTTTAATTAATCTCAATAAGTTTGCATTTTTCTTATTGTTAGTCCTTTTAAGATTTTCATTTTTTATTTGTTAGCCTCTATAAGTTCATGCTTTAGGGATTTTAAAAATAAAAACTTAACAGACTAAAAATGAAAAAAAGACTTACAAGAATCAAAATTAAAAAAGTGCAAAATTATAGAACTAAAAACAAAAAAAAAGCTTACATTAATCAAAATTAAAAAATGTAAATTTATAAAGAGTACATTCATATTTAAGTCTTATTGTTATTAAAGATTTTGTCTAACTAATTCTAACTAAAAATAGGATTAAACAACTTCATCCTATGTGGCCTAATAAATTACACACATTTGTTTAGATTTCTTTATACATAAATTGTATATAATTTTATTGGGCAGTTTAGGATGGAGTTATTTGATTTCATATAATTCCATTATTAAATGTTTGGTAAACTTGTAATATAGTTTTCATCAACCGAGCATGTGCTATGGATGCAACCGTGATTTAGATTACCTGTCATATAAATTCCCATGCTTTTTTTTTTTTTTTGAGAAATATAAATAAATTCCCGTGCTGATAACTATTCGAAATTTTCTTGACTCTTCTTACCTTTTCTAGATTTTTATTCAATTGGTTTAAATCTTTCATTAAATGAAGCGGTAGTACTATATCCCTTTTTTAGGTTTCATCATATTATTGTGGAGCAAGTAACTTCATTTTCGTGGTACTAATTATACGAATAACAAAATACCAAAAGAAAGCTACCAAAAGATTGTGACATGTTCCGCACCTTTTATTGTCCTTTATCTCCCACAGCATCAATCTTCGAAATGGCCAAAATGTGAAGTCGTTGAACACGAACCCAAACAGTTAATTCTCTCTTAAAAGTGTTAGAAATATTTATTGAAATTTTATAGAATCCTTATAAAATATATGTAAACATCAATAACATAGTTAAATTATCAATAAGGGTTATGAAAAATACTTGGATTCATACTATGCAGCCAAATTAATAATTATAAGAAACAATTAATTTGGTGATCTTTCTCAATCAAATCACAGTTTTTATTTATTGGGGCCTTTTTTTTTCTTGTTAGATGGAAAGAAGAGAATATGATTTCTTGATTTGATGTATTGGGGATCACAACTGTGCTTTACGTTTTTAACCTGTTATAGTTCCCATTATTTTCTAACGGGATAAACAAGCCCATATTAATTTTCTAATGAGAGTCTAATAGGCTCACCAAAATAAATTGCTTATATTGAGTCCATAAAAAATATAAATAACTAATATAATATGTAGTCCACATTAATTGATTAAGTAAGAATTATAAAATTCCTTAGAATATTTACATTTAAATAGGAGTGAATTGAACTTTTCTCTTCAATATACATGCTTAAATTATGTTATCCTTTAAAAAAATAGGCTTAATATCACTTTTGATTCATTATGTTTCGTAGTTATTTTGCTTTGATACCTTAAATTTAAAATTTTTTATGTTGGTCCATTATGTTTTCGAAATGTATCATTTTTTGTCATTTTTTCAATTTTCTGTTAGAAACGTTAGTGCTCTATTAACTTTTCAATTTCAAAATGGTTTGACGTTACTTTTGGTTCATTATGTTTCGCAATGGTACATTATGTTTTAAAATTTTCATTATTGTCCTTTATGTTTTCGAAATGTATCATTTAGGTCATTTTTTAAAATTTTCTTAGAAAAGTTTGTTTTTAAAATTTTTCTCAATCATAATGGGTAAGGGTCCCATTTCCTTCCATCGCTCTACCTTTCGTCGTCGACCCAAAAAGATTGTTGTCCTGCCCTCGCTTTTATCTCTGCCACAACCACCCTATACGGTCGGAATTGTCGCCTCACCTAACGACAACAACCGTCTCATTGTCACCTCTCTTTACGTTGCTCATCTTCGCCTGACCAGGTTGTAGATGTCAAATGAGAAATCCTCCACTTGCCCGTCCAACTATGTGTGATAGTGGCGGTCTTGCTCACATACCTCACAAAGAGTCACATTATCACTTCCTCGTTCATATATGGATTAATAGGCGAGTTAGGATCATGTTTTTGTCTTTTGTCAACTCTTGCTCCGATTTCCCCTGCTTCTTCTATTTCCAATAACATAATTGTATGAAAGGTTTTGGTTTTCCAATGAGGAGGATAAGAATTTTCGGTGGTTCTAGCGAGATTATGTATTGACGTCGTTCAATTTGTGTGATGTTGCATTTTTTACCTTTTCAAATCTAAAAGAGGTTGGAGGAGATGATTATTTTTTAGTTGTTTTTTTTTAAATATAGTGGTGGTTTTTAGCCACCACTATGTAAAGTTAATTATTTTAAAAGACTTAATGCCACTTTTGGTTCATTATGTTTCACTTTTACACATTAATTTTTAAAAGTTTTATTTTGGTCCTTTATGTTTTCGAAATGTATCATTTTGGTCCTTTTTTAAAATTTAAAGTTAATCAAACACTAACATTTCTAATAGAAGAATGAAAAAAAGACCAAAGCAACACATTTTGAAAACATAAAGGGCTAGAATAAAGCTCTTAAAACTTAACGTATCAAAGTGAAACAACTACAAAACATAATGAATCAAAAGTGACACTAAGCCAAAAAAAATATTATACTTTGTTTTTGTGGAAAAAATTACATTCCACTCTTCTAAAAGATTAATGTATTAATTATATTAATTTGAATGCTCTAAGCTGAGACTTGTCGACTTTTTGGTGACATCGGCCAAAAATTTAAATTTTTTTTTCTTTATGTGGATTGAAATAATAAATCTCTTGAATATGGTGCAATATTTTGACACAATTGAAACATTAGCAAGGTTATATGCATTTACAAATGACACTTTGACACTTAAGTTAGTAACGATTTTACTAAAGTAACGATATATATTAAATATTTAAATGCTATAGTGACCTTAATTGTATTTAAGAAGTTTAAGATATGATGGATTTCCTAGCACAAGACTCAATTGTTAGAAAGAGGAGTGCTAGGAACACACTATACCAAAATTCTAAAATCAGAATAAACATGGCCACACACAAACATGAAATTTAATAGAGTTTAGCAAGTCTACCTACATCTTCGGGAGTAGAGCAACCATTTCTATTATTCATTTGACAAATAAGGTTACATCAATATTTATAATATAAAATATAATATAGATTTACAATATCACTCATGTATTACTTCACTACACCCCTTTGAAGAGGTGAAATACATATCAAAGGTTCCCCATGTCAGTCCAGTTGGTTGTTTGATATATACAGTGGTTTGCACTAGACCAAATTTGGTACATGTTGTGAGCCAAGTATGTAAGTTTATGTCGAAACCAAGGAAGTGACATTGGGAAGTAGTGAAATGGATCTTTAGGTACCTAAAGGATACAATAGGTCATGGTATTATGTTTGACAGCAAATAGGTGATCCTTCAATTGTGGGATATGTGGATTCTGACGATGCTATTGATTTAGATTCCGCTCCAGTATGCTCTAACATTTGTTTCCCCCTAAAATATGGTTTGTGCACAAAAATCTCCATATTGACAAATATTAACCCCCATGGAAAATAACAATAAGTCCACCTCATAGTCTCATGGGTCAAGGAGTCCAGTTATATCTAGCATCGAGCAACATTCAACAAGTTCAAGAAATGCTTGAACATGTCTGCTATGACTGCCTTGACTAACATATTAGTTGCATTCTTTAAATTATGAACCTTTATGAGCAAAATTTGACCAAATTCCATCAACTCCCAATCATGTGAAACCTCTCATCAATATGCTTGGTGTTAGCACGATACACTTGATTCTTTGCCAAATAGATAACACTTTAACTATCACAATGCAAATGAACTCCACCTTGCCCAATGCCCAACTCCTTTACAAATTCCTTACTAGCCTCTGTTATTGTCATGTACTTTGCTTCAATTATTGAAATTACCACAACAGACTAAACAATGGATTTCCAACAAATAAGCTCACCTGTAAGAGTAAAGAATACCCTATTGTAGACCTCATGTCATCCAAATAACTAGCATAGTTAGGATCCACAAATCCCACAACTGAAAGATCACCATGCTGACTGCCAAACATAAAATCATGAACTATTGTACCCTCTAGGTACCTAAAGATCCACTTCACTGCTTCCCAATGTCGCTTCCATGGCTTCGACATAAACTTACATACGTGGCTTACAGCATATGTGAAATCCGATCTAATGCAAACCATAACATACGTTAAGCAACAAATTGCACTATTATAGCGAACCTTTAATATGTATTCCGCCACTTCATCTATCTTATGGCACTAATCTATAAAAAGCTTGAAGTAGTTTGCAAGTGGAGTACTCACTGGCTTAGTAATGCTCATGCCAAACCTGTCTAACATTTTCTCAACATTGCCCTGTTGTGAGAGCCATAGTTTTTTGGATCTTCTATCCTTGTGAATATCCATCCCAAGAATCTTCTTGGTAGGACCCAAGTCATAAATTTCAAACTCTTTGCCCAACATAGATTTTGACTCATTCACATCACATAAATGGTTACTAGAAATTAGCATATCATCCACATAAAGTAGCAAAAAATAAAAGAGTCATCATCAAGGTTCCTCACATTAACACAACAGTCATCTCATATTACTAATAACCAATTAGAAGCATGTAGGAATACAACAAGCTTGTACCACTACCTTAAAGTATGCTTCAATCCATACAAAGACCTCTTCATCTTACAAACCAACCTACTCGCATTTTGATTGAACCCCTCTAGTTTCTTCATGTAAATTTGCTTTTCTAAATCACCATGAAGAAAAGTTGTCTTCACATCCATTTTATCCAAGTGCATATCTCGGAGAGAAGTCAATTCCCTTTTGTTGTGAATACCCTTTTCCTACTAAGCAATCCTTGAACTTCTCCAATTCTTGTTTCGATACTAGAGGTTCCCTTTTGTACACCCATTTGCACCCTATGACTCTCTTGCCTAGAAGAAGCTTAACTAGCTCCCATGTTTGATTCTTTTGCAAAGACTCCATCACCTCCACCATAGCACCTATCCATTTGTCTTTATCACATTTGTTCATAACCTCTTAAAAGGTAGAAGGGTCTCCAGAACTGGTGAAAGGTGCAAAGGAAGCCAAGTCTTCAAACCTGTATCAAACAACAAGTTTAATAGTGTGACATTCTTTATGTCTAACAAGATTGTACTCTTGCTATCCACTTGAACTCACTTCTCCATGTTCAAACCTTAGGTCATGGACTACATGGATTTTCCTTATCAAGAATCACCGACAGAGGCTCAAAATCTATTTGAACCTCCACAGAGCTAGGGGAAGCTCCATCTAGCACTAGCACATGGGTCTCAACTGTTTGTGGCATCATGAATTGCTCACCAAATATTGTATTCCTGTTGATCACCATCTTCTTAGAAATTGGATCCCAAAACTTGAACCCCTTTTTGTGACTTTGGAATAAGCTATGAAAACACTCTTTTTGGACTTTGGATCAAGTTTAGATCTTTCATAACTAGATATATTCACATAAGCAAGACAACAAAATATTTTCAAATTATTAAAATCAGCCAAGTTACTTGTCTAGACTTCCTCTACAACTTTCCCATCCAATGAAGCTTGTGGTGATTGGTTCAACAAATATCACACTATATTCATTGTCTCTACCTAAAAGGCATTGGAAAGGCCAACATTCAACCTCAGACACCGAGCCCTTTCAATAAGGAACCTATTCATCCTCTCTGTAACACCATTATGTTGTAGTTTTATGATTTGTTTATTGATGCAAACTCTATACAAAGGGGTTTCTAAATCAAAATTATAACATCTGTTAGACTTTTGTCATGCAAATCTAATTGAAATGTTCCTTAAATGTATATTAAGTTTTTTACAAGCATGCTTGTGGATGTAACACCTTAAAAGGAGTTCATTCCACAAAAAATATTACCATGCAAAAAAGATTGGTGACTATAGGTTTGTTAAAGAAAGTTAATTTTTGTGTTAATGACTACATGTTGCATAGGCTTGGACATGGATTGGATTTTTTAATCCAGTCCAAATACAATTAAACGGATTGGATTTCAAATTTAAATCCATATTTCAAATTCAAATGCAAACAAGTTTTATAAAAAAATGTTTCAAATGCATATCATAAACTCAATGGAAAAAAGATAGCATACACACTCCAAGACCAGTCAAACAAAGTTTACAATGAAAAAATTCATTTTGAATATTTACAAAAGATAAGGCATATACAAAACATAGTATACACAAAGTAGAGGTGCAACACAATCATACTATGATTTCAACATTGCAGTTTGACAATTTGAGCACAACTTCTGTGCTAAATATAATGCAATGGAAAAATAAGAGAAATCATAATTGATCACAGAGTTCACATATTTCAATTTATTTTTGAAAGTAGCATATTCATGTATTTCAATAAAATATAAGAATAAGAGTGCCCAAATTATTTCCCCAAGAATGACAAGACCAACAACTAAGAACTACATGTAAGTTAAATATTCTTTAATTTTAGAATTATGTATTGCTTAGTCCCTAAAGGCAATAAAATTTAAAACTTCAATATGTCCTTTACTTGTCAACTAACATCAGTATAATAACTCTAAAAAGAAAATGAATAATATCGATGAAGAAAGATGACAATTTTAGTATTGTATCATGCCATCATTAGATCATCCTATACAAGTTAATGCATACCATGTTTGATATTTATAATACATCATTCAATAAATTAGTGTTAGGAAATACAATTGAGTTTCTTATAACCTACTTCCCAAAAATTTAGAACATGTATTGTTGTGAAGAAATAACTATCTATGTTTATGAACTTCAACATTTTGCACCTCGTGTTTCTATTCTTTCTATATAATATGATCAACCAAAGTTATATCTTTTTAACCAACTCATCAAATTTTTTTCCATTACAAACATTGAATAGAAAAAGTTTAAGAGCATCTTTAGTGGAACAACTCATTTTAGGTTATGGACCACTTTTTGTGGGTTCTACATTTGAAATTAGTTAGGGAAAGAGACGTTAAAAAATTATATTTTTTGAAAAAAAAAAGTTCTTGAGAGTTCTTCCCCTAATACTCAACCTTCAGCATAGAGAATTCTTGAGCAAAAATAATGATAGATTTGGTGAACAGAGGTTCTTGAGCTAAAGAATTCAGCTCAAGAACCCCTACTAAAGACGCTTTGAGATTGAAAAAAAACATTATATGTAAAGCAAGCCCAAAAAATATTTCTTAAAATAGAGAACCAAATATTCAATGATATATAATATTAAGGATGGGAAAGCATATGTCACATGTATGGTCATAAAAATAAGTATAACACAAATAGAAATGTAATATATACATGTTGGAGTTAGTCCTAGTGGTCAATCCATTTTATACTATATTTGTATTGTGGTTTTAGCTTATATATTTTATATATAAATTATGCATGTTAATTATTATATTTTTAGTTTTATAGTGTAATAATGTCCTTAGAATAAGCACTTCATTCGGTGGCAAATCAAATGAGACTTGATTGTGAGATTCATTGAACAATGAAATGTTATTCTGAAAACATCTATAGTCAAGTATTCTTGTTGACTAGGGCCACAATAATGCATTGAGGCTATTGTGTGAGTAGCCTGTTGACCACGTTTCACAGGTGATGGATATGAGATATTAAGTTGGCACATATTAGGAGTTATATTTATACTTGGATAGACCCACTATGAGAAGGCTTCATAATATTTATGTAAGTGTCACAAGTGCTTCTCATGACAGCCAGAAGATGATAGGAGTCCTTTGACTTGAAGTCACTATGATTCCTACATATAGGAGTTGTAGGTTTTAATGCTATCAAACATTATTTGTAACAAGATGATCATACTTGAATATCTGAATTGTATATTCTAAAGGCCTAAAGAGAATGTCTCATTGGCTTCTTATTTATAGTAATCAATGTTTAATTACAATAATAATTTAATCCCTTAATTGTAGGGATAATAACCAAGCTAAACGGATTACATAAAAATAGTAACCTGGAAACTAAATCAATAACACAAATAAGAAAGCAATCCAAATTTAAATAAGGAAACAATCATATCATAATGATATATTAACACATATCATAATCATATCTTAACACTCCCCCTCAAGTTGAGGGTATAGATCATATAGATCCAGCTTGGAACAAATGTAGGATGTCCTTGACCCTCTAAGTGACTTGGTAAAAATATCTAGTAGTGAATTCTCCATAAATTATCTTTTTTCGCGTAAAGTGACAGTCAATTTTAATTTTGTTCGTGGAAGACCTATAAATATTCAAATTGAAGGCAAGACTAATGCATCTAGGATAATCGTCGAGACTATTGCACCTGGGACATAAATGGGGCCAATATATCTGGGATGAGACAAGGGCCGGTGCTTCTGGGACATAGACAAGAGACAGTGCGACTGGTACAAAGACAAGGGTTAGGGCATCTAGGACAAAGACAAGGCCAGTGCATTAGGACATAGATAGGCCAGTGGAAGCCATTGGTGAGAGAGACAAGAATCGAAAAACACATACCAGTACTTGTGCATTGATCTTTAGGATAAAGAGAGATCGAATTTGGACAGACTAATGATCGATGAGTCTATCTATGATGTCGTCGACAAAAATAGGTAGCTGGAAGAAGGGCGACAAATGGAGGACAAACAAAGAAGTCCACTGGGGACAATATGTCCCCGATAGAGCACGATTTTTCATTATCCCTCAACCACACTCTAATATCAACTTGAATATGTTAATTGTATATTCCAAATTCCTAAAGAGAATCCACTTGGTTGTGTATTTATAGTAATCAATGTTGAATTACACCAATAATTTAATCCCTTAATTATAGGGATAATAATTAAGCTAAATGAATTACATAAAAATAATAAATAGGAAACTAAATCAACAATACAAATAAGAAAACAATCCTAATGTAAATAAGGAAACAATCCAAAAAAATCATAAAAATAGTACTTGTGTCTTAAATGAATATGTTGAAGAATGTGATTTTTTACATAGGCCTGCATTGCATAAGTGATGCGCATTTCAGCAATTTAAGACATGGAGTTGCTTATATTAATATTAAAATAGCGGAGAATCAACCAACTACTTTCGTTTTCAGTTTTTCCTAGACTCAAACAATAAAAAGCAAAAGAAGTTGAATAGATAATTGACTCGGCTTTACTTAATTTGCAGTGCCACTTTACTTCAACTCCAAGATTTGATCTAAAATATCCCAATTTACGTTTCACTTTCACAGCCTTAAAAAGCAAAAGATAAAGTAAAGTTTCAATTTTCCTCATATGCCATCATGCTCCTCAACAGTTCTTCAAGATGAAAATCTTGTTTCTTAGTTAATTACACAATGAATATTATGTTTAGAGGAAACTACTCTCTCTCTCCTCTTGACTTCACACTTCTAGGTTTTACTTTGGCACTTATAAGGGTTAGAACACAAAATAATATATTTTTTGTCTCTCAAATTTAAAGTCTATCTTTTTAGTCTTTTAAATTAAAATTTATATTTTTTATTCCTTCAAATTTGTAAAATATTTTATTGGTTTCTTCTTATACATTTTTGGCAATTTGAATGCTTAATTTATGATAAAAAATTTTATTGCAAAGACAGCAAATAAAAAAAATAAGTATATTTAAGTTTTTTTAAAAGGGTATTTATAGGGGGTTAGATCCCCTCCTTTTTGTATAATTCTCATACTAATTGAGGTGAATCTAATAGTCTACACACATAATGATTATATGTGGGGGATGCTTCCTTACAAAAAGGTAAGGCATAATGTGCCAATCAAAGAGGGTTTTGGGGTAATGTTACTATGAGCATGGGTTAGTGGTGATTGGGTTAGGTTAGTTGGTCCTGCCTGATAGAGTCCGGCACATCACATGTGAGTTCCTTAACTCTGTGGTGTGGGGTTATGTTGCTAGCTAGGCTTGAAGCTTCTGTGTCCCCATATATATCACTATCATATCACTTTCAATTGCAAGCAGATAAGTGGATACAATAGTTATAACTTATAATGTATCATATATCTTCATGCACATAAAAAAAGAATCGAATAATTGAAATGGATCTATATATAAGTGTATGCATACACAAGTGTACAATTAATTATCATTTCATTATGCCAACACGGGCCATCTTCTTCCAAGTAACAGCTGGATTACTCAGTCAGCTTCATCAAGTATTTATCCACCTGACAAAAGAAAAATGATAATAATAATGATGAGGGGAAATTAAAACAACAAACACTGTTATTATTATGACCACTTTTTTAAAAATGAATTTAACATGTTTTATTTAATAATTTAACATTTTCTTATTTTCATCTTTATAAATATTCTTTTTTTAGTCCTTGTGAAATGTATTTGTACTATTTTTTATCCTTAAAGAACTTTAAATAATATTTTGAATAACAAAAAATACAGTGAAAAAAAATATTATCTAAAACATTTTAAAGATAAAAAATAAAACAAATAAATTTTACAATGACTAAAACGACTTTCTTTTGCAGGGATGGAAATAAAAAAATTGCTAAATTATAAAGATAAAAAAAGATATTTAAACCTTTACTTAACTATATGTTATTTAATAAATTGGTAAATTAGAAAAAAAAAATAGTGAACATATATATTTTGTTCTCCAAGGAAAAATTAGACTTCGGAGGAAAAATACATAAGTTTTCATCCATTCAAATATTACAATATTTTTGGGTGCAAGTCAAATTAACGTGAACTAGTACTATTCATGTTTGCTTTCAAGTTTGGTAAAAAAAAAAAAAAAAGTTAGCCTTCAAGTGTTGATTAGTAGGTGGACTCTTCTATCTAATATATTTAATATCTATAATAGCTTTTTGATATGGTAACATATATTTTTATTTTGATGTAATTGCATCGCAGAAACACACCCTCCATTAATTTATAAAATGAATTCTGGAACAGTTCTAAAAGTAATACAAATGCTAATAAAGCAAAAGTCCAAATCAATTAAAAGCATTAAGAAATAATATGCACACGGCGTCCAATACTGAGATTTCAAAATTTTAAAGAATTTAAAAAGCATTGAAATTTAATTATTTCAATTAAATTTATTTTATTTAAAAATATTTAATTTGTTTGAATAAAACAGTTTAAATTTCTTGCGTTATTTCTATTGTGTGCAAATTTCAAACTCTATTATTTGAAGTTCTTTTATTTTATGTATTATTTTAAATTCCTTCATTTTGTTTGATAAATATCCCCAACCAAAACTTCCATCATTTTAAAAATTCTTTGAACTAAATATTCAAATAAATCATGTTGATATACAATATTCTAATTAATTTACTTAAAAATTAATTTTTGTAATTAAAATTCCCCATTCAAACACATCAATGCTCATTAGCGATTTCTCACTAGCAAAACTGTGAGAGTAAACAAGAGGCTCACATTTCTCATTAACTTCAATTATATGCATGTTTGATGCATAGACATAGTGACATACATATCATCAAGAAAAACTGGTGATGATGAGAGATGTTTCTAGCTAAAAGTCGTGTTAAAATAAAAGACCCCTTTGGACATTTGTGAGGATTGATTGGACCCATTCATTTTAATTATTCTATTTTGTAGTGAAACTCAAAGAGTAAAAACAATTGAGTAAGGATGAAAAGGCACACTAACTATAGTAGCTTGTAGGGAGAATTGGAATGCATTAGGGATTGGTGGGGAGCCATGTGCCCGAGGAATCTGACACGGAGTTCCCAGTTTCCTCAATAACGGACATTTTCATCATTTATTCTATGGGGTACCACTCCAAATGTTGCAATCTACATGCAAATAATAACGCATGGGCGCGTAGTAAGGGGTAACAGAAATGGAATAAGAACCATTTTTAGCTAGCTAGTGCCAAGTGCCAACTGCCAAGTCAATTATACATGAATAATTAACATTGTTTTTTAATATAATCTTCTTTAATATCATTTTAATTGTATAATTAAGGCTAATTATACATATATTTAGCCCAACATCTCTTTTTGTCCAAATAAAATTGAACTTTGTCCCTACAAATATGATTTTAGGTTAGCTTCCAACGTTACAGATGAAAAAGATTGAAAAAAAAACAATTCACAAGAATTGTAGTCATATTTTTTAGTGAAGATTAATTATCACGATGATTCAAAAAAAAAATTATACAATAAATAGGTGCTAAAGATAAAAGGATATATAAAAGAGTGCAAATACTTTTTTGTGTGAATCAGACTGTTTTTATCAGAAAGTTAATGATTAATTTCTTGAAATAATTTAAGAGGTTAATTTCTTTTAACATATATTTTTCATAGTCACAAATCATGTATTAAATTCATGATCATGTGTTTAAGAAATAAAAATTATATACTAGTCTTGTCATACAATATTGATTCTTTCATAATTCATAATAGTTCTATGGCTTGTATTAGATTCAAACAAGATTAATTAACTCGAATATATAATGCTTATGATTTTTTTTAAAAAAAGAAGAAAATACGTATTCAACGGTCAACATCGTGGTCGAATTAAATACATGGTGTTGTTAGCTGAAGCTGCTTTAGGACTTTTGGGTATCGAGAATAATGGCCTCCATGTATGGTGACGTGTTTTTAATGATGAATAAACTCATCAACGACACAATAAATTGTATAGGCTGGCATTGGAAAAATACAGAAATCCAGAGAGAGAGAGAGAGAGAGAGAGAGAGAGAATCACGTTACAACAAGCATGATGTAAGCTAGGAATTTTGTTTGATTAAAAAAATCTAATTCCAGTCAGAATATTAACAAACATTTGTCTTTTTATCACATATATATAAAAAAAAATTGAATGTGGATGTTTGTAAAATATGTAGTTTGACGTGGGTAATACTTCATCTTCGGTATTCCCTATTGTACAAACCCAGCTTCTAACCTTATATGGGAAATAATTGCCATATCTTTAAAGAACGAATTTCTTCTCACTACAAATTGTTTTGGCACTTATATATCACATCCTCCAATGACGCATGTTTCCACCTCGAGTACTGTTTTCAGCTTGTTAAGATATATTAAACCGTGTATTAGGTTAAGAAATGGACTATTTTGCTCTCGCTACTTGCTAATTAAGCAGCCCTCTCTATAATGGGAATTATTATATTTTTTATGTACCAAAGTTGTCTTTATGTGTGTATATATATCGGTCTATTAAATGAATTTCCATGGATTAAGATTTTGACTTTCTTATTTTTTTTTGTGAGATTTTGACTTTCAATTTAGATATTCCAAATTCACCATAAAAATACAAATAAAATCAATAGAAAGGACCACACAACACATTCACCATTTCCTGTAAAAAAATTCATCATTTTATCATATTTATGATGTTATTTCATCGAGTAAACCTTAGACCATTTAATTGTTTTTTTTACAAAGTGAAATAAAAAAAGCTGTGTGATTAGGTTGGAAATATATAGTTGTAAAAATTAGTGAATTTTCTTAAGGGTAAAAAATAAAGGCATTAATTTCCCAGAAAATTTAAAGCATACCAAATAAATAAATTCAATTTTCTAATTTATAAATTTAAAAACAAGTTAAAAAATATTTGCTTGACTGGGCAGCTCTACCCTCTTTTAATTACCAAGAAAAAAACATTATTATTTTAAATAAAATTTAAAAGTTGAGTTTTATGAATACAAATTCTGAAAATATTTATTTCTCAAATTGAATTAATCTGAATTCAATGGAATTAGAAGGTCTCAAATAAAAAAAAAAAGCACTGAATTTTAAATAACGAAATAAAGAAATTTTCTTGAAAAAAAAAAAACTTAACTTCAGGGTTCAAAATTCACTTCAGGGGTAAGTCATGAGGAGCGTAGGCCGTAGGATACATTTGATGAAAGTGTATAAAAGTGATTGCACTTTGCAGCTGGTAATAAGAGGAGAGATTGAGAAGAAGCATCCTTTTTGTTTGATCAAGGGTTAACTTCTTTTTTTCACTACTTAAATAAATTATGAAATAAAACCTACTTAAATAATTTATAAATGTCAGACTCAATTTAATTGTTAATTAAAAATAATAAATGTGCAATTATTTAAGAGTATAAAACCTTTTGTTTCTATAAAATTCTGAAGTATTCTAAAATAATTTGATTCTTTAGGTTGACAAACCTATTATAAGATTAATTCTTAATTAAAGATCTAATCATACATTCAATTTCTTTGTTTCTTTTCAAGAGCATATTTTATAAGAATTAAACTTAATTCTTACCTCATAAATTTAGGATGCATTATATCTGTTCTACATCTATTAGTTACATTAGAGAGTATACTTAGATGAGAGTGTACATTTTCTTTTTTACAATTCAAGAATATTTAAATTAAATTCTAATAGAAAAATAATAATAATAAATCCTAAATATTTTATTAGAAGAATTATATTCATTATTCAAGTCACATATTTCTGTTACACACATTCTACCCTATCTCTCTCTCTCTTTCTATCTGACAATATCACATGCACATGCAGACAGCTCCACACCCACACATCTTCATCCCACATGGATCATCATCGACTTGTGATCTATTAGAGTCTACGTGACATGTGACCCACCCAAACATTTCTCACCTTCTTCCCCTTCCACCCCATTAACACAATTAACAATTTGCTAAAACACTAAAAATATATAATAATAACAGCGTTAAATTAATCATTTGATTCTTATATTTTCATAATATTTTCATAATTTTTATATTTTTAGTCTCTATAATTTGAAAGTGATTTTTAATCCCTATCATTTATATTTTAATTTTTTTTAATCCTTAAAAGAAGTTTTTTTAGTCATTATAATTTGCATTTTAATTTTCTTTTAATCTCTATAGTTTAAAAGTGGTTTTTTTAATCCTTATAATTTATATTTTAATTCTCTTTTATTCTTTATCATCAAAATATCAGTAATATTATTAATTACAATTAACTATAAAAATATTAGTAAATATTTCATAACAAATTTATCACAAGATAATTTGTAATAAAAAATAATTGATAATTTATAAATAATTATTTTTATATATTTTTTAATAAGGATTAAAAGATAATTAAAATACAAATTATAAGAATTAAAAAAATTATTTTCAAATTATAAAAACTAAAAAAGAATTAAAATATAAATGATAAGACTAAAAAAATATTTTTAAATTATAAAAACTAAAAAAATTTAAAATATAACTTATAGAAACTAAAAAAAATATTTTCAAACTACAAAGACTACAAAATTAAGAATCATGATAAATTACTAATTTATCCTAATAATAATAATAAGCAAAACCCTTGTGCCAGCTCCAACCAGATTGTTATTGCACATTCTTAATTTCTTATGATACCCCCAAGAAAAAGAAAATGACCCTTTTTCAGTTTTCTCTTATCTCTGTCTTTCCTTCTATCGAGACAGACACATTCGTACTAGTTTCATTTTTGGTGTCTTAAGTCATTGTTCCTCTGCTCATTTTGGGTCCACTGTAAGAGGGTGTTGTGTTGGGTTACCCTCTCTCTCCATCTGCATTGTCTCTGGCTGTTAGTGTTATCATACAAGGTGCTATCTGGTATCATTTGTGAAACTAAACAAATTTATTAGGCTTTCTGGGACTTCCCTTTTCACCTTGCAGTTTTCCTTGGCTTTTGCAAGTGCTGAGGAGGTTGGGGAAGAAGCTGTGACAACCAAAAAAAAAAATGGGACTTTAAGTTTCTACGTGATAAAGTTTTCACCTTTCATGATTGTGTTGTGAGGACCCAAATCTGTAGAATTTGAGGAAATTGGCTGGAGGGTTTTTTTTTCTGTAATTTTACCAGAAAGTGTTTGCTTGCAACTTGGAAAGCATAAATCTTTTTGAATGCTTCCCTCCATTTGAGACTACAGAACTGTGGGAACTGTTTCATTCTTTTTTATAATCATCAGGGTTAGTACTGCACTAAGGTTTGAGGGTGAAGGAAAATAGAGGAGGTTGAGGTTCATTTAGTTTCTCTTTTGAGCACAATGGATTTTGTTTTAGGATGGTGATGGTCCCTGTGCGATTGTGAAGTTCTGGATTCTGTGTTGTTCTATTTGTAGTAGCATCATCAATCATTATAATCCTTTCTCAAAAGGGGTTTGCACTTTGCAGTGTTGTGTGATTAGATTTAAGAGTAATAAATAAATCATACAGCTTTTATGAAGAGGGTGTAATTGATTGTGGTGGTTGAAGGGTCTAGTTTAATTGAAGAAGAAAAAGGTTGATATGGCAGCAAAGCTCCTACATTCTTTAGCAGATGACAACCCAGATCTGCAGAAGCAGATAGGATGCATGACTGGGATTTTCCAACTCTTTGATCGCCACCAAGTTCTCACGGCTCGCCGCATCAGCCAGAAGAGGCTTCCTTCTGGTATTCACCATAGTATGAACATGTTCAATTTTACTAATTCAGTTGTGTTTTCTGTCTCTAATTTTTCCTCCTTGACAATCTCTGAAATGATTTTACATTTGAGCCGTTGACTTTAGAGATGATTTTGATTACTGATGGATTTATCACATTGATGCCAAATTGCCAATCTTGTATCAGTGTTAGTTGGATATAGTTTTCTTTTTATTAATTAGCATCTGACTGGTTATTCAAGGTCTTCAGAGTTTGGAAAGGAGAGGGGGGGGGGGGGGGGTAGGATGTGTTGCTTTTTTTTTTTTTCAATTTTTCTCTGTATTCAATAAAAGTATAAGGTGTGGATAAGATGCTTGTGAGAAACTATTTAAAGAGATTTCATTTCTTGTTTTTTATTGTAAGTTCAATCTGAATCATTTTTGTTGTTGTATACGGTGATCCTCTCTGTGAAATGGTCAGTTCATGTCATTTGCATCACCATTGTTGGTTCTTGGTCATATGTTTCAGTTTCATTAGAGTAGAGTATTTGCCAACTTGCATCTAATGCTTAAGTTTTCCTTAGGTAATTCGCCCTTCAGTGATGGCAGCTTGGAAAGAGATTCTGATAATATACTCCATCGACAAACAGCAACTGTAAGAACCTTCTTTTCTCCCTCGTTTTCTACTTTTCTTTAGTTAAAATTGATTGAATTACGCTTTAAAGTGAAGCATGATTGCTTGTTGCCATATCATAAATCCATTTACTGATTCTATGGTATATTATCCATCGTTTATGAGTGAATTTGACTTGAGAATGTTTTAATTCCTCAGAATCATTTTCAAGATTTAACATCTCCTTGGTCCTTCTGCACAATCATCTGAATTCTTTTATATTTTTTGATAAATTTCATGTACAGATACTTTCTAATGCTGATGCATGTTTTTGTAACTATCATGCAGTATTAAAAAAATGCACAGAAACTAGACTTATGAAGCATATTGAATTCATTGCAGGATACTGACAAGGGTGTAAATGAAAGGCAAAGAATTTCTACTGAATCATCAAGAGCATCGTTCTCTTCTTGTTCATCATCGGTGTCCTCTCTGGACTGCAAGGCTGAAGCAGAGGCTACATATGACCGGATTCTTTTTCCTGAAACTCCTTCAAGGGATGCAGCTATGAACCAATCAACCACCTCTCCCCATTTTGGATATAACTCCCTTGACCTGAGGGATGTGGTGAAAGATTCGATGTATAGGGAAGCCCGTGGACTGTCAGTGAAGACTACAGCCAAAGAGGAATCTGCCATTAATGCCGCAAAGCACAGGGATTCACCACGACCTATTCAGTTGTCCAAATCTGTTGATGGATCTTACAGAGTTGGAATAGATGGGAAACAAAGTGTGCCTATTGATCTAAAGGAGTCCATCCGAGTCCTTGCTAAACTTAGAGAAGCACCTTGGTATTATGTAGAAACTAAAGAACTTCCGAGATCATCACATGAATCAAAAGATGGACACTGGAATTCCATCTCAAAGGATGCTCCTTGGTTTCCTTATGAAGGTAAAGAAACAAGCCGTTTATCTTTTGAATCACGAGAGACCATCAAATCCACACCAAAACTAAAAGAGCTTCCTAGACATTCACTGGATAGTAAGGAAGGTTCATTGCACAGTTACAGCACTGACTCAAAAGCCACTCACCACTCAAGAAACATTTACAGTGGCACCTCCACCTCAAATGACAAATTTCCTACCCTACAACAGCCTTCGGCGACCCCGAGTCGTCCACCTAGTATTGTGGCAAAATTAATGGGCTTGGAAGGTTTACCGGATTCCTCTTTGGCTGGTGATGCTCAGTCAAGTTCAACTGAAACTTACTCAGCTCAAGATAATGGTCAATTTCGAAGACCATCTAAAAATGGACTCATGAGGCCACTCCGACTTTCTAATTCTCCAAAGATCTCTTTGAAAGACCCAACTTCCCCACGGCGAAAGAATCCTGATCTGGTTATGAAACCCATCTCAAGTTCAAGGGTTCCCATTGAACCAGCACCATGGAAGCAGCAAGATGGAAATCAAAGCTCCCAGAAACCTAATTTAAGGGGCATAAAAGCTCCAGCGAGAGCACCGGATTCCTTTCCTTCTGTTTATAGTGAGATAGAGAAGAGATTGAAGGATCTTGAGTTCAAACAATCTGGAAGGGATCTTCGAGCATTAAAACAGATACTTGAGGCAATGCAAGAAAAGGGACTATTAGAGAGCAGAAAAGTAGAACAAGCTCCAAATGTTGTTGGAAGTCAAAGTGACTATGAACCAAAAGCTACCAATCAAAATCAGAATACCAGGTCAATAAGGCAACAAAACACTCAGAGAAACAATTTTCTATCTTCCACAGTCAAGGGATCTGACTCAGCAAGGGCTTTTGAATCCCCAATAGTGATAATGAAACCGGCAAAACTTGTTGAGAAAACTGTGATTCCTGCTTCTTCAGTCATTCCAATTGGTGGCCTTTCTGGTTCCCAGAAATACCAGATTGGTGGTGTATATGTAGATAATAATAAAACTGGTACATCTACTACTCGGGTAGCAAACGATCAGTCTCCCAGAAACATTCATCGGGATGCTTCTGCCAGTTCCATTGATAAGAAAGCAAGTAGTAGTAAGACTACAAGACCTGTACAATCTCAATCCAGGCCTCAACAACTTCCAAAAGAAAATAGCCAAAGTTCAGTGAAGCACTCAAGATCTGTGAGCCCAAGATTGCAACAGAAGAAGTTGGAGTTAGAGAAGCGGTCTCGTCTGCCTGCCCCACCATCGGATTCAAACAAACCCAGAAGACAATCTGGTAAGAAGGCAACGGAATTGGGTTCACCAGGTGGAAGACAAAGACCCAAATCCCTCAACTTACCGCATGGTGATGAGCAACTGAGTGAGATCAGCAATGAATCAAGGAGTTTAAGTTGCCAGGGGGATGGAGTTTCTCTGCAATCAGACAGTTTAACTGTCAACTCAAAGATGGATATGGAAGTCACAAGTAGTTTACGAACTGTTGAAATTGATGACAGCCGAAGCCCATCCTTGAAGGCTGCAAAGCGATTGATTTCAGAGACAGTGCAGAAAGTAGGAGTCATTTTTATCTCTTTATAATCAATCTTTCTGATTAGCTCAATATGATAAAATATTAAATTTTAGCAAATAGCTTATTCCTTTGTTTAATGTACCAGAAATCAACTCCAAGGTTGGATGAGGAGGAGACAGTTGCAGAACTTGCAACAGATGCCCCGGAACATCCTAGTCCTATCTCAGTTCTTGATGGCTCAGTGTACAGAGATGATGTGCCATCCCCAGTAAAGCAGATATCTGAAGATTCAAAAGGTATAGTTTCAGTCTTCTAAATAAAGAAAAAAAGATAAGATACATATCATGTCTGAGGACTATACTAAATAAAATCATAGTACAAGTTCTTGTTTCAGTCAGTTCATCTTCCTGATGCATTGCAATTTTGTATATAAAGAGAACTCTTATCCTTCTTCTTTTTAAATTGTTCTTAATGAGGGAATGACAAGTGATAACAATCTGCGAATCTAAGTTGTGATCAAGCTTGCATTGGCACTTGTGCATGAAAATAAATGTAAGATTTGTCTCCTAGAAATGATATTGCTTTCTATTGGATCACTAGTTTTTCAGCAAGCCTCAAGTGATTTGAAGTGTATGTGCATCAAGAGTTAGTCACTGTCAAATGTAAGAATGGTATTGGTACCAGCTACAAAACAAGCACATGCATTAGACATAATTGAAATTGTTATGTTGGCCTTGTACATTTTTCCATGCTTAATTTGCATTTCCTGAAATTCGTCCCAAAGATTTGACCGATAGATATTTCTTGTATGTATCATATGATTGTCCAAAAGTATGTGATTTTTTTCACCTATATAATTATAAAATCAAATTCTGCAGGTGAGGATGCTCAAGAATCCAAAGAAAATGAGATTAAAGATCAGTGGAACCCTGAAGATAGCCTTTCATTTAACAGCACTGGACCCCTAGAGATCAATCGCAAGAAATTACAGAACATAAATCACCTTGTTCAGAAGCTTCGACGACTGAACTCCAGTCACGATGAAGCTAGAATCGATTACATCGCTTCCCTGTGTGAAAACACAAATCCAGACCACAGATACATCTCCGAAATATTATTAGCTTCAGGTCTCTTACTCAGAGATCTGAGTTCCGAGTTGCTGACATTTCAACTTCACTCGTCTGTTCATCCCATTAACCCCGAGCTATTCCTTGTCTTGGAACAGACCAAGGCAAGTAGTCTGCTTTCAAAAGAAGAAAGCATCCCAGGAAAAGACGCTAATTCGAAGCTGAACAAAGAGAAATTTCACAGGAAACTCATCTTTGATTCTGTGAATGAGATTCTTGGCGCAAAATTCAGCTCCTCCCCCGAGCCATGGATTCAACCTAACAGTAACAGACTCACCAAGAAAACCTTGAGTGCTCAAAAGCTTCTTAAAGAACTATGCTTTGAGATTGAAAAGATTCAAGCCAAGAAGCCAGAATGCTCCTTAGAAGAGGAAGATGATGGTCTGAAAAATATTCTGTGTGAAGATGTTTTGCATGGCTCAGAAAGTTGGACAGATTTTCATGGTTACTTACCTGGGGTTGTTTTGGATGTTGAGAGACTGATATTTAAGGACTTGGTAGATGAGGTTGTGATTGGTGAATCAACAGGTTTGCGAGTCAAGTCATTGGTTAGGCGCAGGAAGCTATTTGGAAAGTAGTTTGTTCAATTCTTCCCTTTTTCTCACTGATATTAGATCCATATAAATTTTCTTGTCATTTGCTTATAAAAAAAATTTCTTGTGTCAAGGCATATAAGTTTGCTTGTTAGAGCTTTGATTATTAATTTTTTTTTTTTTTGCTAAGGTGTAAAGAAATTTGAGTTACCATGGATTTGTGGCATACATAACAATACATAAAAACTAAAAATTCCTGTTGTGAAACATCTTTGTGTTTCTCAGTTTCTCTATTCACCCATATTGAGTTACATGCCATGAATGCGTTACAACTTACTATTCCATGCCACATAATGATGCAATAATAATACAACATGTTTTCATTGTACACTATAGAATGTTTGTACCAGTAGGGATGCTTACATCCATCTTTCTGATCTTATGGTTTATATTTCATAGAAAAGAATGAGAGAAGCTATTATATGTCTAATAACTAGGTTTTTTTCAAATTTGTGTATGCATTAAACAATCTAATAAAGCAACTTATATAGCCAGGTTAGATAAGAATAGGGACCCACCATTGAGTACCAAGTATCAACTACCTAGTCAGGGGTGTTGCTTTGTGCACCAGACATATTGTTTGTGTACCAACAATATTACGATATTCCAAAAATACGTGTGTCATCTTCCTTTTAGCTTTTTCTTTCACGTTGAGTCATTCATTCATTCATTTTGTTGGTTTCATCGTGTTCGTTTATTCTCATGAGAGGAGAGGTCCATTGTGTCTGCTTTGGTCGAGGTGAAAGTCTTACAGAGGAACATCAGCAAATGGTGGTTGTGGTGGTGGTTGGTGTGGTTGTTAACGGTAGAGGTAAGCTACAACCTGTCTTTGATATTTTTTTTTCTGTGTTTAAAACTTACGGATTATGAATATGTAAGTAACATACGGATTAATAATCCATAAATAACATACGGATTAATAATCTGTAAGTACCATACAGATTGGTAATCCATAAGGTTCTTAAGTTTAAAAACCGTAAGAACCTTATGGATTGTCAATCCGTATGGTACTTATGGATTGTCAATCTGTAAGTAACTTACAGATTATTAATCCGTAAATAATTTTTTTTAGTTTTTTTTTTAAATTTGTTTTATTGTTTATTTTAAATGTAATTAGTATTATTATTTTAAATATTTTTAAATAAGTATAGTTTGATAATTAATTTGTAAGTATTTGCTTTTATATTTTGAAATTGGTATTATTTGTAAAATAATTTAGACTTATAAGTTATTTGAGTCTTTGTGCTTTAAAATTGGTTGTTTTTAGTGCTTATAATTTGATGGATTACAATTAAGTTCAGTAATATTATTTATTTTAATATATATGGTTAGGTCATTAATTTTTATGTATTATATGGTTATGAATTTTAAGTAGAAAAACTTGATGCTATTGGTTTTTTAATATATATGGTTATCAATTTTAATGTTATATATTATTAAATGTAATAAAAAAAAATTGTGTGATAGTATATGTATGGTGTGGTTAGGGGTCGTTTGTTTGTCATTGAAATTTTTGAATGTTTTGTTAAGATGGACAAAGATCAGTGGATGCATGACAATATAATGTCTGAAGAAGTTGATACGAATGAACAAAATGAAGATGAAGCTGGTGTGAAATCAGAACATGTTGATTGTTCTGATGCCTTCAATACTTCTCAAGTATTAATATGATTTTTTGTTGTTAAAAGTTAATGAATGTCTCTTGAAGACTAAAGATGTTTGGATTGCATTGTAGGTGTTTGCTACCCATGATGATGTTTTGAATTGGGCTCGAGTTGTTGTTTATGAAATTGGTTTTGTGGTAGTCATTATAAGGTCAGACACAAATACTGGTATAAGAGGAAGGACGTCATTTGTTGTAATTAGTTGTGAAGAGAGTGGTTGGTATAGGGCTAGGAAGAAAGATTTGGTAAGAACAGATACTGGTAGTAGAAAATGTGAGTGTCCCTTTAAGCTGTGTGGGAAACCAGTGGTTGGAGGCCAATGATGGATGATGAAGTTAATTTGTGAGAGTCACAATCATGAATTGGTCAAGTCATTAGTTGACATCAATACGCTGGTTGATTGACTAAGGATGAAAAGATTATTATTACTGATATGACAAAGTCAATGGTGAAACCAATAAATATTTGCTAACGTTGAAGGAGTACAATGCTAATAGTTATACAACAATCAAGCAAATATACAATGCAAGAAGTGCATATCGTTCTTCCATAAAAGGCAGTTGTATTGAAATGCAACAACTAATGAAGCTTCTTGAACGGGATCAGTATATTCATTGGCATAGATTAAAGGATGAAGATGTCGTACGTGATATCTTTTGGTGTCATCCTGATGCAATGAAGCTATGCAATGCCTGTAATTTGATATTTTTTATAGATAGTACCTACAAAACAAACAGGTACAGACTTTCGTTACTTGACTTTGTTGGTGTCACACTAACATGGATAACATTCTCTGCTGGTTTTTCCTATTTGGGGGGAGAACGTCTAAATAATGTTGTTTGGACCCTAGAATGATTTCGAGGTCTATTTCTCAAACGTGATGCCCTCCCTAGAGTTATTGTTACTGGCAGAGATCTAGCATTGATGAATGCAGTGAAAATTGTATTCCCTGAGTGTACCAACTTGTTGTGTCGGTTTCACATTGATAAGAATGTGAAGGCAAAGTGTAAATCCCTTGTTGGTCAAAAAAATGTATGAGATTATGTTATGGAAGCCTAGGGGAGTTTAGTTGATTGTCCTTTTAAGGAAGAGTTCGATGAGTGCCTTAAGAAGTTTGAAATTGTTTGTTCACCATGACAAATGTTTATTGACTATGTCAACCAAACATGGATAATTTCCCACATAGAAAGATTTGTTAAAGCTTGGACGAATAAAGTGATGTACTTAGGAAACACAACTAACATGTATGAAAATTGTTAACTTTTTTTTACTTAGGGTTTAGGACTTAATGGATAAAAATAGTTGTCTTTGTTTATTTTTTTGTGTGTATTTCATATGCAGGGTTGAATCTGCTCATTGGACCTTAAAAATACTACTACAAAATAGTCTTGGAGACCTATGTAGTATTTGGGAAGCAATGAACAAAATGATCACGCTACAACACACTAGCATATTTTGAGACAAGTACATATGTGGTTGGACATGTTTTTAAAGTTACCTTATACAAGAAATTATTTGGCATGATATCAAAGTATGCTTTAAACCAAATTGCTACTGAGTATGAGCATGTGAGTTATGTTGGTATTAACAGTTCTCGTTGTGGATATCTAATGAGAACTACTCATGATCTTCCTTGTGCATGTGAGCTAGCTAGATATGTTGTCAGTAGTATACCTTTGGGTGTATGTTTTGGCGGAGGCTAAGTTTTTCAGACCAAGGGTTATCTAAGCTCGAATTCAACATAACCGAAGAGATGAAAATCATATCCAAGAGGTTTAAAGAACTTGATGTTTGTGGCAAAGTTACTCTAAAGAATAAACTTCAAAAAGGTGTCTACCCTAATCTAAACTCTATGTGTCCTCCTCTAGAAAAGGTCAAAACAAAAGGTGCTTAGAAGAAACCAATGACCAAACATCAAAGATCAACAAAGTGTGATTCGTCTTCCTGAGAGTATGTTGATATATTACATTTTGTGCAAAATAGTAATTTTTAATCAAACGTAATTTATCATCATCTGAGCAAACAATTCCAAGAAGGACTATGCCGATGTTGGATCAATTTCATCTATGCATTCATGATTCCATTGAAAATATTGTTGATGTCAAAATTGACTGTAACTGTGGATATTGTGCAATTGCTATCTTATTAGGTATGGGTAAAGATTCATGATCTTTGGTGTGCAACCTTTTGCTTAAAGAACTTGTTAAATGGTCTGATAAGTATATCAACCTACTTAGTGACATAGATAGATTTGAGGAATTAAAGCGGTTCCTTCTTGTTGATGGATTATCCGTGGTATATAATTTTTGTTATATTTTGTTGGATTAAATTTTGTTTAAATAAATGTAATTATAATTATTACTTGCAGGTTACCATGGATAAATGGATGAATATAACCGACATGAGATATGCGATTACATCAAGGTATAATGTTATCCTTGTTTCTCTTTCTCTCCAACAAAGCATGACATTTTTTCCTCTTAGAAGTCAACCACCAACAAATTATTTTGTGCATCACATAATATGTATCAGTTATGTGTATGACAATCATTTTGTTCAGGTAAATGCATGATCATCCTTTTTTTTTAATTTATGTATTAAATTGTGTTATAATAGTTTGAATGTGTATGTCCATATGTAACAGGTATTTCTAAGAGACTATTGTCCTTTACAGCCAATAACTTTGTTATGATCTACACATTGTCATCCTCAGACAAAACATTGACCAACACCATATATTCGTAGAATGCAGCCGTACAGAAATTTGTTGATGTTGAAAACAAACTATGTTGATTTAAGTGAAGATTGGACATTTAGTTACTTATGTAATTGTCATGTAATACAATAATATACACATGTTTCATTGGACGTTTATATAATTATCTATTTTACTTAACTTTCAAATTGTTTAGGGTTACTATAATACATAGGGCTTAATGTTAGATGTGTTATTAGGGTTTATTGTTACTTGAATATGTGGGGTTTAGTGATATGTAACTAATAAGGGTTTAGTGTTACATCACAAGTTAGGGTTTACTAGTATGGTACTAACTAGGGTTTTTGGGTGTTTTAAAACCTAGGGTTTAGTGTTACATCACAACTTAAGGTTTACTATTATGTAACTAATATAAGGTTGAGTGTTGCGTTACAACATAGGGTTTACTTTTAATTCAAAACTTCAAGTTTAGTGTTAATGACTAATATAGGGTTTATGGTTTAATTTACGTAATAAATTAAAAAGTTCTCAAATAAAATTAAATAACAAACATTGTCTAATCATATTGCATACAAAAATCATATAAAACCTAATAAATTCTAAAGGTCTTTATGCGTATTCCATACGTCACCTTCGTCACGATCGCACATATACATTGCATTCTTTAGTCACACCTCTAGCGATCCTTAGGCAATCTTCCATGATAGTGTATGCTTCTGTACCTTCTGTCACTATCCTTAGGTTGAGCAACCATTCCAATCTTTTTCCTATTGCTTGGCAAGCCTCCTATGACATTGACAACAACGAAAAAGGTTTACACTTAATGCATGTTCAAAAAAAATTGAATAACATATTAAGTTAAAAATATATTTTACCACTGCATGTCGAGACTGCTTTACATGAGTAGGTGCATCCGCAACTACTTGGTCCATAGATGCTGCCGCCTTCGGGTACTAAGGAATATCTGGTTCAATAAATGTGTCATCGCGCATGATAGGTGGATGTCTGGGTGGATCCCTAGGCTGTGCCGGACTCATGAAGGGATGAGAAATCATGTAGAACCACTTTATGTAGTCTGCTGCATATTGTCTAGGCGCAACACATATCTGACCTACCGATGCAAGGTATTCAGAAAACTAAATCCATCTATCATTAATATCTTATATGCAAAATGTTGACGCAACAAGGTGTGGAGGAATGATCTACACATACCCAAATTATCTTATAACCCTCTTCGATCAGTGTATGACAATAGATGGACCCCATCTGATAACTCCGAAAAATAAAGAAATAAGCTTGAACTCTCTGAATGCACGGTGGTCACCATACGGAATCCAACACACAACATCAAACGTCAATCTATCCAAATGCTTACAATACATCGATACTGGTAATGCCTTCCCAGACTTCCAACGGTAGGCACGCGATTTCCTCTCATCAAAATCTTCAGCAACAATACACGAAGCAATAGAAGAAAAATGCTCGTAGATCTAATACTACACATATTATGAAAACAAAAAAAAATTCAAAACAATAGTCAACATAAAATACATGATAGAAATAAAAAATTCAATTCAATTTCTAATTACTTGTAAAAGTGTGATATATCCTACAAGTTGCTTAACATTGCTCTTAGACGCATCATTCAAATTGTCATACATATGGACTAGGGCGGCAGCTCCCTATGCGTAGCTTCCACTCTGGGTGAGGTCACGAAAGGCGTTCAAGAGTACCACATGCACATGTGTGGCACTCTTGTTAGAAAATAGAGTGCAACCTACCAGATACAACAACTATGCTCGAGCCGCTACAGTCCACTGTGTTGCATCACATTTGCTACGATAAATGTCTCGCAACCACGATAGCCGAACATACGCCCCATGGCATTGTACTATTTTAGCTCTTGCTTCAACTTTATTAACTTCAAGCAATTCAACTAACAACAACACGACTTCGGCAATATGAAGAGGCTCGAAGCTATGGAAGGCACCTATGATGGGCAGATGAAGCAACGATGCCACATCATCGAGGGTGATAGTCATCTTTCCTACAGGAAGATGAAAACTACTTGTTTCCTTATGTCACCTATCCGCAAAAGTCAATATAAGTCCCTAATCGCCAGTGTCCAATGAACATGCGATCAAAGGACTTAATCCTATGGCATCCACTAAGATTTCAATCTCTAGAGTAGGCCTACCAAATTTCTCAACCTTTCTTCCATGGGAGTATAACTTCAATTCAGGACGTTCCTGAAAATCAAAATTTAAATCATTTCAACAATAATAACAAATACTTACAAAAATATTATTTATTTAAAAATATAAATACATATTCATTCCAAACAGTCACTGCAACATAATGAGCATAGTCAGTTAGAACTGATGTGTCGTGGGGCTCGCCTGGAAAACCCTCGACATCAGGAACTACATCATTAGAAGCTGTTTCTTGATGTTGTTCATGGACCTCATCAACTGCATCATCCACATGGTGAACATCCTCAGCAATAGGTGTAACTTCCCATTGCTTACGTGCAGATGTTGTGGGCCTTCGCCGCTGGGGGCATCATCAGCATCACAAGTCACTTCTCTTCCTAAGGCTTTTCCTAGAACTCTGCCTAAAGCCCGACCAAAACATATGGTTCTGACCATAATCTGCACATTGAAACAGTCATAACAATTTATGTAAGCATTCAAACAATACTTCAATCAATTACTATTTAATAATTCATAAATAAAAACTTATTTATTTTCTAAATATCTTTTTTATTAGTTTTATATATTCATAAATGCATATAAAAATAATTTTTCAAATAGATAGAGTTCACATAACTAATTTTTTAAATATCTTTGGTTTTTATTTCTATGAAATCACTATTTCATTTTTCAACAAATTACTATCACAATAACTTTAATTTTTATTTAACTAATGAAAAAGTTTTAATTTTATACTTCAAAACACTATTTATATAAATATTTAATATTAAGAATGTAATAATATATATACCTCTATATCAATAAAGAAATTGTAATTAACAAATTTACTTTTTCCTTTTAAACTAAATTGTGAAGTATATACTAATAAAAATTTGGAATTTATGATATATAGTAAATTTATAAATATATTTGATAATACCAAATATAAATAAACTATTTCTATTTTTTACAAAATATTAAATTACAATAATATATATACATTGTTTTTGAAATAAACAAACTACTTGTTTATTAAAAACCAACTTAAAAAAAACAAATATAATTAATTACATTAAAAAACCAAAAGAATATACAACAATGTTTATTTATTACAAATTAATTATTATAATAAAATATTAATATATTTATAATTTTAAAAAAATTAAAACAATAATTTTTTCTTTAAATTTTAGCTTTTAAAAAATAAAAGTTTACGGATTGATAATCCGTATAAGTTATATGAATTAGCAATCCGTATGAGTTATACGGATAATCCATATAACTCACACAGATTGGCAATCCGTATGCGTCATACGAAATTCCCAATCTACAACACAATCAGACAAACAGAGGGGTAGGGAGCATGACCATTTATGGTGGAGACAACAGCAGGGCTGTCATTGACAACATGACGACGACGGAGGGATGGATGACGTGGATTCACGGCATGATAGTGAAGCTCTGAAATCGTAGACAAGGATGATGAACAGTAGCATAAGCACGATAAAGGAGGAGGCTGAGGGAGAAAACTTTTTAAATTTTTTTACTGAAGGGCATTTTTACCACTTCAGTAAAATTATTAGGTGCACCAACAATTCTAATGGGTGCACAAAGAAAAACCCCTAGTCACTAGTTGAAAGAACCTTTCATGGGCTATCTATATTAGAAGCCCAATAACAAATATTTATCATGTAGTGTTATATTTATTTAATGATTCAAGAAATTTATCCTTAAATAATTGATTGATTCTAATGTATCAATAAATAACTCAATAGGAACTAAAGATGGGAAAATAGAGTTTTAAAGAGACAAAAATTAAAAAGATGCAAACTTATAGGAATTAAAAAATAAGAAAAAAAACTTATAAAAACCAAAATTAAAATAAAATAAAATAACTCAAACTTACCGGACTAAACATTAACATAAAAACTTACAAAATCAAAATTGAAGAAACACATACATACAATTTATTAGATTAAATTCATATTTAAGTCTTCAACATTTCTCTAATAAATTCTAGTAAAATATATTAACTGAAATCTCAAACTAAAAATTTCAAAGGAAAGTGTGGTGGGACGTCTCATTCTCAAGTTGGTAGGATTTATATGAATTTAAAGAAGAGTGTTAAGATCAGAGTGATATAGAATATTTTTTTTCAACAAGGTGATATTGAATATGTTAAACTATGAAATCCTAAAGATATGATAGTAAAATGTAGAATTAAATATGATTTTTTTCCTCCAAATATTAATCCATATTAAATTTGATCCTCCAAAAATTGTGACGTGAATGCCACATCAAGATTAACAATGGAGGACAAGGATGATAACATGGTAAACTTTTAACAGAAAAAAATAATAGAGTTTGAGAAAAGACTTGAAAGGAAAATTTAAAAAATTTAAGAAACTAAATGCAATGAAATTATATTTGGAGGACCACAACTAATATTGATGGATATTTGGAGGTTCATGAAAGAAACCTCAAACTATGAATTTTCAAAGGAGCTAGAGCGTGGAGGTTCTCATTCTCAAATTGCTAGGATTTATATGTATTTTAAAAAGAAGAGTGTGAGAATGAGAATGATAGTGAATGTGTTATACTAGAACTTCTCAATATATTTGCAGGGAGTGACTCATTAAATCTGCAGTCACGTGGTGTAGATTGTTCAGAAGTATGCCCTTTGTGCTAATCAGATTTCTTGTCACAGTTTTATCACGTGTCCAGCTAATATGCATGGGTTGATGGGAACACCTGGATTTAAGCCAAAAATAGGAGAACTTGCTGTAATGCTGCATATAGTGCCCTAACTTTTCCTCAGCTAATGTTTGATTTATTTCGTTCTTTAACCCATGCGAGCAATGGTTTTTTGGAGCATGTGGAGACGCAGATAGGATAAACTCTTAGAGAATAAAATACTCACTCCTCCATCTTTCTTTATAAGACTTATTTTTTAAAAAAATATTTATTTTTATAAGATTTTATTTCAATTATCTTATGTATTAATTACTTTTTGACCAAATTATCCTAAATTATTCTTTTCTCTCTCCTATAAAAATTAGAAAAAATGAATAAGTTTCCAATAAAAATAAGGATAAATTTAAAATTATATATTATAATTAAAAACAAATTTAATATTAATAAATAAACAAATTATTTTTAAAATAAATTTAAATTAGTTAATTATGTTAATTAGGGACAAGCAGTTTCTAAGAGCTCTCTTATCCACAGAGCTGATGTGTTCTTCCAAGATTGTTTCAAAGCTAGTGAATCATAATGGTAATGTGGTTTCAAAAGCTGAATGAATAAACTCATAAACATGTGTCTGAAGGTAATCGGGGAGAAGCATTTTGCGTTGAAGTTTGCTGCTTCAATAGTATTGAAGAATGTGCATTTTGAGATGGGTAATATAGGAGTAGTAGATAAAATAAATAAGGTGGTTGCTAATTAATGTCTTTAGAATAAGTATTTAGTGTGAAAATGATAAGAAAATGTATAAAAGATTATCTACAAAATAATTTTTTATCTTTTAATAAAAATATTTTTATTTTTAGTTTTTTAATCAATGTCCTTAAAATATTTATTAGTATTTGTCATTAAATAACGCATATATGTTAATTTCTCACAGTTGAACATTTCAATTTATGAATGTTGGATTTTACTGTCTTGTAACCAGAATTTTAGCATTGGTTTTACAAGGAGACAAGTTAATACGAGGTTACTCATGCTTTAGTAAAGGTGGCTTCATTTCATAACTTTTCAATATATAGATAAACGATTCAAAGTAAAAAAAAAAAGAAAAAAAAAAGAAATTTCTAAAGTAGATATATAGTGATCTCCTATAATACAATATCCTCTTTCTCTCTATGTATATATCAGAATAGTCATCTCGAATGAGATTTTATATGGAGAATTTTCTGAACCTTTTATTTCTAAATTGAATTTTAATATGTTTAAAAAAGAAATAATAAATAATTAAGAATAATCTTATGTCACATTATAAATTAATTATAAAAAATGAAAAAAATATGATTTTAGTTCCTATACTGTCATGAAATTTTATTTTTAGTCCCCATAATCTCATCATTTAATTTAATTTTTGTATTTTATAAATAAAAAAAATTCATTTTATAAATATGATTTTAGTACCTTCTCACATATGGTGTTGATGTTATTTCTTATATTGTCTATTTACCGTACGAATTCATGGAAGTAACGTTTAAGAAAAAAAACAAAAATATAAAAGAAGACGTAAGAATAAATTTGCAACAACAGTTAAAGAATGACGACGGAAAGAAAAAAAAACCCTTGATAGTGATTAGTGACGGTTCCATTATATTAAGAACTTTTTTTTAAAAAAAAATAAATTAAAAAAAGCACTTTGTTTGTCAAGTTAGATTAAAGTTGACGTTGTTTGAAAGAATTCTTGTGAGTAGGAACTAAGGATAAGATTTTTGTAAAATACAAGGATTAAATAGGATGATATGAAACTTTGAGGATCAAAATCAAATTTTTATGAAAGTATAGGAACTCAATATATTTTCCATGAAAAAAATATCAGTAATTTATATGTCTAAAAATATTTATTTATTATATTTTTTAATTATATATATATTCAAAAGTGTTTATTTGTTTTGTATAAAATTTAGTTATATAGAATAAACACATATCAGGTGCATTGCTAATATTTAAATACTAGTTATTTCTTTTGATACATTAATATTATAATAGGGAAAATTTAAAATAGAGAAATACTACTATTCAACAAAAGTGGTACTGTGCTATAAAAAAAAAAGTGGCGTTGTGCTGTAAGAAAAAAAAACCAAAATATTGTTTTAGTCACGGATAAGGTAATTGTGATGTTCAAATCTCTCTAATGGCTATAGAAAAAAACAAAGAGAGCAGGTGATCTTTTTTATATTCATTTTTATATTTTAATTGATTAACATTATGAACATTTCATATTAAATCATTTGATAAATTCAAGAATTCATATAATAGTTCAAGGATTGATACAATAGTGTAAGGTTATTCTATAGGTTGTTCTACCTTTATATGAGTGGAAACTATTACAGAGAGAATTTATATTTAATTTTTATACTATACCAAAATTTTCTTATGTGACTGATAATAATACATGGCGAATGATGCTACAATGAATTAGAAAATATTTTGTTCTATAATCATTAATTGATAACAAAGTATTTTTTTATAAGTTTATAACCTTGAAAACATATGGATAGTTGATATAATTTTTCTATGCAATATGGAGTGTTCAAAATTGTGAGATTAGTTTTCCAGTTAATAGGCATGAAAAGTTGTAAATCTCTATGGTTTAAGTAGTTATTTATCCGTGTGAACGGGTCGTCTTGATTTTTACATATTTTTAAAAATAATTTATGTATATCACAATTTGTTAATTTCCTTAAAAATTAATATTAGATATACATTTATTGCTTACGACAATAAAAAATAAAAACTTGAATGTACATAAGAATGATAGAGTACGAATTATTGACCTAGATAATGTTGCATAAATTGTATTAAAATAGTAACTTGAAACATATTTAAAAAGTTAGTCTTACAGTAACAAATATCTCTAAAAGTTTTAATAAGAAAATACCAGCAAAAGTAACAAAATATATTTAGAAATAATCTCAGAGATATTTCTTATTTCATTTAAAATATTTATAAAATTGGATGATAAATTTATGTTTAATTTTTTTAGAAAGGATTTAACTCATGTTTAATTAAAATAGATTTTATAATTTTGAAATGTGAAATGATAAAATAATTCAATTATTTTATAACTATATTAAAAATAAAAAATTATTAATTTTATAATATTTATATATAGTTTTTAAATAATGTTTCAAATAATTTAAAGTCTAATATTTAATGAAATTAAATGCAAACTTTTGAAATCCAATATTACTTACCGACAGGTTGATTTTGGAATTTAGATCGAATTCTTTAAATAAGGCCTTAATATGGATCCCGTGGTTGAAAGAGATCTTGCAAAAGTTAATGAATATTGATACATTATTATTTTATTCTATAATAGATAATTTATATTTCATTACTAAGATGAATTGTTATAGAATTTTATAGTATTACTTTTGACCCGTCAAAAGAAAATGTATTGAGTTAAAAATAATAATAATACTTTTGTCTGAATATTTCAATAATTTTTTCGTGAAGGATTTATAACAATATTTTGTCGAAAGCATGTTAAAATTAGTGTCCCCTATAATGACTATACTTCATTCAAGTGAAATTGTCTCCCAGAAATAATACATGCGGATTCTAATATAAAAATATCTATATTTAATTAAAATTATTATTGATGAATTAATTTAAAATAATTTTTTGTAATAAAAATATATTTAATACATTTAATTTATATATATATATATATATATATATATATATAAATTTAACATTATTAAACTAGAGTCAAAATATTATTTTGTACTTTTTTGAAGCAGTTGCAACAAATACATTAACTAAATGATTAACTAAATGATTTTACAGATTGAAAAATAAAAAGAAGAAAGATTGTTGAGTATTACGTATGAAGTTTTGTTAAATACTCAGTGAAGTTGATTTATTGTTTATAATGGTGATACTTGATTTGAATATGATTGTCTTTGTGAATAATTTTTGTAATCGAAAATACGTTTAAATATATTGTTTGGTCCTTTGAATTTGAGTCATTTGTTTTTTAGTTCTTTAAATTTTAATTTTTTAATTTTTTGAATTCCACAAAATGTTGTTTTTAATCATGTATTGTTGAGCTAGAAATGGAATAAGAGATTTGTGATTTATAATAACTTTTTATCGTCAAAATTTGGTTTTTACTTTATATTTTAAAGTAGGCTTCAGAATTGTTAGTAAAAAATTTAAAAACCTATTAACATCTTTAAAAATTATTTCAGTTTTTTTTATTGACTAGATTATATTAGCTAAAAATCGTCCAAAATTTGTGCTTTAAAATAAAAAATAAAAAATAAAATTCTTACAGTAAAAAATGTCAAAATTTCTAAAAAAAAATTGTTTCATTCACGTTTTACAAAAGGATTAAAAAGATTATTTTATGAATTTCAAGAACTAAAAAAACAACTTCAATTTTGGAGGACTAAAAAAATATGACTTATATTTGAGCGACTAAAAATATATTTAGTGGAGTTATTTAAAATTGTTTTGTGATGAAAATACATTTAATAAATTTACTATAATATATTTATGTAAAAAAGTTAACATTATTATACAACTATTTATTCGAAAAAAATATTGTATTTACAGTCATTAAACATAGAGTTAAAATATTACTTTTGTAATAAATATATTAAGCAATTAGATTGAAATTAATTGTTAGTATAAACAATTTTAAATCATAAAATAAATATTATTCAAAAAAAATAAGTATGAAATTATTTTATATGATTTCTAAGTAAAAATGATTTTATAGGATTAAAATTAAAAAAAATGTATTGATCTTAAGTATGTAATTTTTTAAAATACCTAGAAAAATAGATTTGTCACCATAATGAACTTGACTTGAGCAAGGTTGTTTCCCATGAATGATACATGTGGATTTTATCATAAAAAACATTCAATTATTTTCATATATGAAGTTATTAAACAGAGTCAAAAAATTATTTGATAGCCAATGAGTAAAGCTTAGTTGACCACATGTTGATTTTGTGGTTAAGGACCTCTATTTGACCCCTGCATAATACACTCTTGGATAGAGAAGAGAAGCCTTTTAAGGCTAACATTCTTGAAAAGAAGGTGAGAAGCCTTAAGGCTAATTAAGTCTCAAACCAAGCGATTATGATTGTTGTTAATAAAGTAATATTATTTTGTAACAAATATGATAACTAATTAGATATAATTAATTAGAGTCAAAATATTATTTTATAATAAATATACTAACTTGATAGGTTTAAATTAATGCCTAGTATACAATTTCAGCTTCATATCATAAATATTATTTAACAAAATATTTATTGATGAAATTAGTTAAAATCATTTTATATAATATATAAGTAAAAATAATTTTACAGAAGTTAAAAGTTAAAAAAAAATCTTAGATTAGATATAAATTTGTGTGAAATACTCAAAAAAAGTATTTGTCAAAAAAATTAATGTTGGTATTGTCTCATGTAAATAATACTCGTAGTCTCTTCCATAATTAAAACTAATTTAATTTATGAAATTATTAATAAATTAATTTAAAAATATTTTTAGTAATGAAAATATATTTAGCAAATTAATTACTACATATTTATATAAAAAATTAACACTATTATATAAATATTAGTCACCAAAATTTTGGCATATGAAGATATTAAATAATACCCGCTCATCATAGTGTTATTTAACTTTAGGAAGATTGTCTCTGATAAATAATACTTGTTATCTCTCATAAAAAAAATTAAAACTAACTTAATTTATTTATGATATTATTGGTGAAGTAATTAAAAATTATTTTTTACTAAAAATATATATTTAATAATTTTTTAATTTTTATTATATATTTATGTAAAATATTTAACATCATTGTATAATGATTAATCAACAAATTTTTTGTATATGAAATTATTGAACATAGAGTCAAAATTTTAATTAATTTTTAATACAAAATTTTAACATCATAATATAAATAAATAAATTAGTATTGAATTCAAAAAATCTAAATATAATTATTACGCACAAATAGCCATACAAGTTTCAATAAAAAAGACGTAAAATAAAAAAGAAAGAGGAAGAAATAAAAAAATAAAAGAAAATAACCTAAAAGAAAAAAATGGAAAAAGAAAAAACCTGGAAAAGAAGAAAGAAAAAATATTGAGTAACATAAATAATAAAAGGATTTTTTTATATAGAGAATAGATATAGAATAGAATACAAAAATAAAGATCAAAGAAGGAAACAGCAGTGGTAGTGCGTTCACTAAGAATTTTAGACAGAATAACTAAAATAAATGAATAGATTATTGTTAGAAACTGGCCTCCGTAGCATAGTGGTAGTGCGTTCGCTTCGTAAGCGAAAGGTCGCGAGTTCGATCCTCGCCGGGGGCTTTATTTTTCATTTTCATATTTCCTAATTTTATATGTCTTTTAGTTTAACAAAAGAACCAAACAGGTGGGTCCATTGAACAAACTTCAAACTTATGTCTTTCGTATAAATCAACCAGGTCAAACGTTGAACCTAGTATGGTCATTATACGTGTTTTTCCATTGAACAAACTTCCAACTTATGTTCACGAAGAAGTTTGTTTCTCATAAAAATGGTGTATTGGAACTTATGTCAACGGATAGAAACGGTAAAACAAACAGCCTAACACGTTATGAATATTGTAAAAAAAAAAATACAAAAAGAAACTCTTTACGGAGAATAAAATAACTATCTCATCACAAAATCTACGGCAAAATCATACTACAAAACCCTTACCTAAGGGGCATGTTCCACCAGAACGCGACACGTGGCGTGACTTGGCAGGACGATGAGACAGGGGTGGAAGTGGTGGCCTACTAGGCGCGACCACTAGTGGTGGGCCCCAGACACGTCCCTCTTCCCTATAAAACCCCTTCCCCTCCGTTTCATTTACACACAAAAACGTTGAAGTGAGCTGAGTTGAAACGTGTTGAAACGTTTTAAACCGGTTAGAAATTTTGCTCAAAACTAGTAAATATTTTTTATCTTCGATACATTATAACATTAATTAATATTTATTTTGTTGATGATAATAATGATTATATTTTGTAGGTGCATAAACAAATTGACACTAACTATAAAATGAAATAGTAATTTTGTTTATATTTTTTGTGTGATAATTAGTAATTTTTGGTAACTTAATAATTTAATTTTTTGTTATAATTATGTTATATTTGTTTGTTGATGACAATAATTATTTATTGTAGTAGTTTTTATGTCTAGCACATTATTATTATTAGTTAAGCTCATAATTATTGATGTTGTTGGTATATTTTTTTAATAGCCAAAATTTATACATAGACATTAAAAATAAATGCCGATTGTTTTGCGTCATAAGTGTGCAAAGTAGGAAATTGTTGTGACAGTAATTTAATTTATTTAGAGTAATTCTAACCGGTATAAAGTGCTTCAACACGTTTCAACTCAGCTCACTTCAACGTTTTTGTGTGAAAATGAAACGGAGGGGAAGGGGTTTTATAGGAAAGAGGGACGTGCCTGAGCCCACCACTAGTGGACGCGCCTGGGCCCCACCACTACTAGTAGCGCCTCGCAGGCCACCACTTCCACCCCTGTCCCATCGTCTTATCAAGTCACGCCACGTGTCGTGTTCAGGTGGAAGGCGCCCCTCAGGTAAGCGCTTTGTAGTAAAATAACAGACCCCCTTGGTAAATAAAAATGAAATAGACTCATTTTGGTAATTAATTTGTAAAAGGGACCCAATTTGGTGATTTTGCCCAAAATCTACTCAAGGATGAAAAAAATACAAAATTGGTTGAGTGATTAAGAAAAAAAATACTACATATTTGATTATTCTATTAATAAACACTAACAAAGTTAATAAAAAAATATGGAATCATATGAGGGAAAGATACAACTCATTTTTGCTATTAACATTACTCATTTATCCCTATTAATGTTTCACCAGTTTTTCCCTCTTACTTCCATAAGAGTTTTTTTTTTAATTTTTTTTAAATATTTATGACGAATTAATTTAAAATTAATTACCCAAGTAAGACTTGAACCTATGACTTTCAAGTTATTAGCTCAACATTCTAACCAATTGAACTAATAAGCCAATTACATTGTAAAATAAATAATGTTGTTATACATAACATTAAAATTTTTTATGTATATTTAATGCACATGTAAATTTAAATAATAAATTTCTGTTATACATATGAGGGAAAGACACAACTCATTTTTGCTATTAACATTACTCATTTACCCCTATTAATGTTTCACCAGTTATTGTAATGGTTTGGTTCCCAAGTTGGAGAAAAGGTCGTCCCTAACCTCAGCCCAACCTCTAATGTTTCACCAGTTCTATTTGTTCATAAGAGTATTCCTAATATAAGATTTTTTTTTGAGTGAATAAGAATTTTGGTCCCTGTCTTTATAACCTTTTTGCATATTAGTCCCTAACCTATTGAAATGTAAAAAATAGTCTCTATCTTTGTATAAGTGTTTCAAAATAGTCCTTATCATTAAATTCACAAGTAACTCCGTTAGTGAGGTGCATTGTTGATAATTCAGTGCCACGTAGACTATTCAACGTGGCACTGAAGTCTGCGTTTATAAAGCATCTTCTCTCACACTCACTTGCTTCTTCTTCTTCTCACACGCTCATTTGGTTCTTCTTCTCTCGTCTGTAAAGGTTCTACCCTTTGCTTCTTCTTGTTCACTTGATTTCTCCATGTCTGCAAGTGGCAGTTCTTGTGCATTTTTTTGTAGAACCACTCGGCAATGCCACCATGGAAGACATGTAGCTATTCGAATTGCAAGAACAAGGAGGAACCCAAGAAGGTTATTCTATACTTGTGCATTGCCCCAAACAGACCCAAATAACTGTCAATTTTTTTAATGGGTTGAAGAAGAAAACCAAGTTTTTAATCCTTCTTCTGTCACAAGAGAATCAATACTAGTGACTGATTTGAACCTACAAATTGAAGCTTTGCAAAAGAAGATGAGAAATTTAACAAACATTTTGTTGTTAGGTTTTTCATTTTTAATTATAATGTTAGTTTTAGGGGGAATGTATTTTAGCTAAAATTTGTAATAGCATCTTTTGATATTGTAATTGTTGTTTTGCTGAAGAATTTGTAGTAGGAAGAAATTTGTTGCTATTGTCAGTTACCCATTTCAGTTAAATATAATTTGTTGCTGAAATTTACAGTTTAATCAATTCACCTAAACCTAGTTCAATTAAATATAATTTTTATTTATTAATTAAAATTTTTTGTTGTATAACCAGTCGAATTAAATATTTTATTTTTATTTATTAAATAACATTTCAGTTATTGAAGTAGCAAATGTATGAGAAATTTTGAAAAACCAATCAAGAACAAAAAAGCACTAAACCAGGTGGTCCTAGTCCAGCTCCAAAACAATGTGTAAATTATAAAAGAAAGAGAAGAAACATACATTAAATCATGTGATTATTTTTCAAAGTCTAGAAGTTGATGTAAGGTTTAACAGCGGTCCTAGTCCAGAGAACTGCTAGCAAATATCATTTGACACTTCCTAAACCAGAAAACCAACATGGCTCAGCCATAATTTCATTTCACATACCAAAGCATGGTAGTTACAAGCAATTGTTCAGTAGGGCAAGCTTTCACACCATAAACCAAAATAGATAAGTGAAGCTTTCATATACAAGTACCATAATGTTTACATTGTTCAAGCTTTCAAAATATCCAACTACTGAATCCTAATAACAAAATAAAAATTAGTCATATCCAACCACACATCCTAATAAAAAAATAAAACAAAAAATGAGTCTTCAGTTTTCTTCATTTTTTATACTGCATCTTTATCAATAGCCTTCCTTTGTTTGGGTCTTGTTATGTTTAGCTTATTCCTTGCTATTGGTGGAACAATAGTTGCAGGGACCTACATGCAAATGCCAAACATGTATAACACTTGTAATATATAAAAATGGAGTGTTGCAACAAATTAGGTTGAGATAAAAATACTTTCTTGTGACAAATATTTACCATGAACTCCATGTCACTATCTTGTGACAAATTAAGCTGAGATAAATTAATCTCCACCGAACCTTCTTGAAAATGAGCAGCAGCTTCTTCAGCCTTATTCAAAGCTTGCTCATCTTGAGCTAGTAGGTCGTCATCCTGATTTGAAGTTGGTGGTGCAACATATTTCTTTGGTCTAATAGGAACTCCAATATTTTTGCAGCTTCTGATGTTATGATTGGTTTGGTCACACCTTTCACATGTAAAGTCTGACAATTTCCTTTTTATCTTATGTCCTATGACATTGTCTTCATTTGCATCTCTCCTTCTATCTTTCTTAGGCCTTCCTCTTTGGACCTTTTTATGTGGTGGAATAGGTTGTGCATATTATGTCTGGGCCCAATATTGTGGTCCTTGGACTGGCTCAATAAAATGATGATATGTCTTATTATAAGCCTCTATGGACAGCCACTCATGACACATGTCCTCAGGCTTGCCTCCTTTGTGACTTATTGTTGCAATGGCATGTTGGCATGACATCCCTACATCAAAGTTGTAAAATCAGCACACATGTAGGTTACGAATGAAAAAAAATTATACAGAACACAACCTGTTAGTTTCCAAACTCTACAAGTGCATGTCCAGCTAAATTGACCTCAACCTTTTTCCCCCACATGTGGACCTCATATCTCACGTCCATGTTATTACCACACCAAATTGGAGTCCATTGATTAGCAAAATGAATCTCTTTTTCTAGTCTTTTGTACTGAATTGGACATAATGGTCCAGGTTTTCCAGAAAGTTTAATCTTGTGGGCAGCCATGGTTCTCATGATGTAACATCTAATTTCTTCTTCAAACTCAGCAACAGTAGTCGACTTTGCATATTTCCACACAATTCCTTTAAGTTCCTTGCTTTTCCTTTGCTTTGTAAAAATTTTCCAAAGATGCAAGGCACAAAATCTATGAGGTGGTGTACCAGGCATGACTTCCTGTAAAGTTGGAATAGCAGTGTAGTAAATATTTCAACCTAGTCCCTAACTTATGTCATTAACTACAATTAAATCCCTAACTTATGATAATAATTGCAAATCACACCATGTCATACCTTTTGCATGTATGACATGAAATTTCACCCATTCTGTACGTAATCCCTAAGATATTCATGCAACAAAGTTAAAAACCATTTCCAATTGTCTTTGTTCTCCATGTCCACCACAACATAAGCAATAACAAAGATGTGGTTATTACCATCAACCCTAACAGTAGAAAGCAAGTTTTCTCCAAATGCACTATTTAGGAAACATCCATCTAGACCTATGAATGGTCTACATCCAGCAACAAACCCGTTTTTACAACCAGCAAGACAAATATATAGCCTCTGAAATTGTGGTGGACCTTCTGGACTTGGCATTGTGTTGATCTTAACTGTTGATCCAGGATTGCTCCTCAACAACTCATGTGCATAATCAAGTACTTTGGCATATTGTTTCCTCTCACTCCCTTCTACTAGTTGCTTTGCTTCTTTCATGGCTCTCCACATCTTTGTAACTTCAATGTGAACTCCAAACTCTTGCTTGAAATAATCCAAAGCTTCAACACATTTAAGGGTTGGCTGGATTCTGAGTTTGGCCTCAAGTTTGCTGACCACCCACTCTCTATTTGCTTGTTTGTTCTTCATTTCTCTGCAACAATTATGCTCATGCTTAAATGACTTGATTTGAAAAACAATTTCTGAGTTCATTTTTTGCACAGTAGATCTCCCAATCACAACATGCCTTCTTGCATTTTGCTCTAGCCCTCTGTTTATCATTCTTCTTCAACCTGAACTCCCTACCCATGAATATGCTATACTCCCTCAAGGCAGATTTAAATTCAGCTAGAGTACCAAACTCCATCCCTAATTCCAACCTTTATTCAGCAACTCGATTACTTTCATTGTATTGAGGATAAACTTTGTCAACATCCTCATCTTCATCATGACTACTAATGGGGGTTTTGAGCTCCTCTGAATGATAACCATCTATTTCAACTTCAACTTCAACTTCTTTCCCCATACAAGAGAAATCTGTAAACCACTCATCATTGTCATCTTCATTATTAGGATTACCATCCTTTTCCTCCTCACCACCTCCAACATCTCTCTCTTCACCACCACCAACATCTCTATATTCACCACGACCAGCGTCCACATTAATACCTTTCTCTCCACCACCAACATCTGCATCAATGGTGATCAAGTACAAATAAATTATGTTAATTAATTATAAACATTAAATTCCAAAATTATGGTAACCATGTTGGACCAAGTACAGATCAATTAAAATTTACCTTCCTCATGGCCAGCAACATGTACATCATCTAAATCATCCTCATTCTCAACAACTTCTGTAATTGGATGACATTTCAAGTACAACATCTGTGGGACTTCTTCTGGAATTGGATCTACTTCATGATGAAAATAAAAGTTTATCTCATTCTCATTTTCCAAAGCATCCCTCACTAAGTATAGTATATCTCCATCTGTTATACAACTCCTTAACCCATGATTAAAATCTAAGTCCTTATCAATCAACCAAAAACAATCTCCTATACTGCTATACTTCTTACATGCTTTCACCAGATTATATAGGATAAATGTGTTCATGCAATCTGCAGATATATCCTCCCAAACGTCAACTTCTTCGCCTAACTGTCATATATTAGGAAATAAAAAACTTAACTCAAACATAGACACATCACACAACAAAATGCAATGTCATCTATAAAAACAGAGCATCATAAATCAAAATAAGAAAACAATGCAAAAAGGAAGGTAAGAAGTTCTTTCCTCGTATGGAATTCCGAAGAGTTTTTTTTTAATTTTTTTAAAAACATTTATGATGAATTAATTTAAAATTAATAGCCCAAGCAAGATTTGAACTTATAACTTCTAGGTTATTAGCTCATCACTCTAACCAACTGAGCTAATGAGCCAATTACATTGTAAAATAAATAATGTTGTTATACATAACATTAAAATTTCTGATGTATATTTAATGCGCATGTAAATTTAAATAATAAATTTTGTGACAATTAATTTTGATATAAATTATACAGATTATTTAATCCGTATATTTTTTCAAAAATAAAAAATATTTACTATTACAAAATTTAATATATATTAAATTTTTAATAGTAAATATATATTAAATTTAATATTTATTTTTTTAATTATTAATATGTTAAATTACTCATTTGTGCATTAATTTTTTTTACTATTACAAAATTTAATATATAATAAATTTTATAATAGTAAATATTTTTTATTTTAAAAAAAATATGCGGATTAAATAATCTGTATGATTTATATCAAAATTAATTGTTACAAAATTTATTATTTAAATTTACATGTGCATTAAATATATATCAAAAATTTTAATGTTATGCACAACAACATTATTTATTTTACAATGTAATTAATTTATTAGCTCAGTTGGTTAGAGTGTTGAGCTAATAATTTGAAAGTCATAGATTTGAGTCTTTCTTGGACCATTATTTTTAAATTAATTCATCACAAATGTTTTTTTTAAAAAAAATTAAAAAAGAAGCTCATACAGAAAAACTTCTTCCATAAACTCTTAGTCTTTCATAAGAAAACTTATGAAAAAAGTAAGAAACTTTTACAAAAGAGCTTCTTCTGTAAACTCTTATGGAAGAAGTCTTCTATAAGATTGTGTAAGGGACAAAATTAGAAAGATGATAAAATACTGGGTGCATTAGTAATTCTGCTGGGTGCACCTAGCAACACCCCATTAATAACTGGTAGGAAGAACATAAGCCCAAGATAGCAGACCCAAAAGAAGCACAAACAAACCAGCATACCCTGGGATTATGTGTGACTTTCATGAATGTTCTTATCAAATATCTCGTTTTTATTCTCCCCCCAAAAAAACTAGTTTTTATTCTAATGATGAAACTCAATGTAACTTGAATTCTTATCTTATTTTTAATAATTTTTATTTGAGATTAATGGTCTTACGGTATAGAATAATTTTATAAAAAAAAAAGCTATCTCTTCTACATACATAAGAACTCGTTTTGACTTTGAAAATTATTTTTTGAATGCTTATGCAACTTGAGTTGTTCTTGCTAATATAAATAACTTCTATAAGAACTCAATATTATTTTTTTGCCAATAGTATTTTAAAGCTGCTTATTAACTTTAAAAACCAACATACACAACGTAACTTATTGGAATTGCTCTAAGTTTTGACTGTCTCCACGCCAATTATAAATAAGTAGCCTTAAGGGTGATAAAATTTTAATATTCTTAGAAAATTTATTTTTATTTTAAATTATTGGGTGATAAAATTTACTATCATATTGATAGTTAATTTATTAGTAAAATTTTGCAATTTACAAATATGTAAATAGATGTTATTACTTGACGTCATGTAGATGTTATTAGTCAATTACAAATTTATATGAAAAATCATTTTACATTTGCTTTAAATTCCAACACAAAATTGGCATTGAAATAAATATAGAACTTAAAATTTTACAATAATAATTTTTTATAAGTAAAAAGTAAATTTACGCGGACACTCTCAACATTTTTCCTAATTGCACACGATAGTCTTTTTTTTATATCCCTATAATAACACATTAAATGTTTGAAAATATTATCTGACACCCCTTATATATTATATTAACCCTTTAGTTATTTGAAAAATATCATATTTAGTAACTCTACAAGAAAAATTATTATAAATATTAAAAATACATGAAGATTATGTGCAATCTAAATAATTTTTTATGAGGTATCAATGTAAATTACTCTAAAAAAACGTTTAGATGAAAATGATAGTAACAAAATCATACATTTAGTTGATGATTTTTTTTTGGTTCTTATAAAAATATTAATCCTTTTGATTTTGATTATTTTATATACATATGAAATCAACTTATTTCTTTTAATGAGGTTATTTGGTAAATTTTAGGATATGAAATCACTTTTGACTTTTTTATTTGAATCATCATAATTTAAAATTTAGAAAGAGGATGAATAGAAAAATATTCTATGTGCTTGAAAAAGAGAAAAATATTCTATGTGCTTGAAAAAGAGAAAAATATTGTATTAATATTAAAATAAATTCAAGTTTTAGCGAACATTAATTTGATTTTGATGGTCTTGATTTTTTTCTTCAAAAATATAGGTATTGAAACTAACAAAATAAATTAATGTACTATTGGAAGTTTTAAACTATATTAAGATTGATTTTTTATAATACATGTAATTTTTATAGATTATTAACAATATTTAATCAATACTCTCTCTATCCCAAAACAAGTATTGTCCTAAGTTGTTTTACATGGACTAAGAAAATTTAATAAATAAATGAAAAAGTAATAATTTTACAAAACTAATTTTATTATAACCAACAAGTCGTTGGTCTGAGTGGTATTAGACTTGATCTCCTTAAGCAAGGTCTCAAATTTGAGTTTCTGGATGGATAAAACGTAATTGGGAGGGAAGAATTTCACTAAAGATGGTCATCCAGGTGTTGATGTATATTTTGTGCCAATAACATGGTTACAAAATAAAACTAACATTACTATAAATATTATATTGAATAACTAAAATGATACTTGTTATGGACATTAGTAGAAAAAAATTAATATTACATTGAAAAGTTAACATAACACTTATTCTGAGACAAATTTTTGTTTTAAATATATGATACTTATTTTAATACTGAGGGAGTAATTTTTAACTATCACTTGAATATCATACATATGTTGATCTAAGTGCTTGAGGATAGAGTTCCCTCAACTCTTTATTTATAATGAACATAAAATGATTACAAAAGGAAAACATCCATCATTCACCAAAAAAAGAAGAAAAAAATCCATTGATAATAGGGATTAGGGATTATACAATCATAATAAATTCCATTAAAAAACAGTAAATGAGATTATAGAGAACATCAATCAAATCTTCAATCATAATCTCAACACTCCTCCTCAAACTAGAGCATATGGATAACATGTGTTCAACTTGAAACAAATGAAGGATATCCTTGGCCCTCTAAGTGACTTGGTAAAGATATCTACCAACTGATTATTTGAATTGACAAAAGAGGTGGTGACTTCTCCATAAATTATTTTCTCATGCATAAGGGCCTGTTTGGATACAGCCCAAAAGACCTTCTACCATTTTATCTACTAGAAAAAAGTCTTTTTATTTTTTATTTTTTTTAAGAGTTTTTGGTTATTAGTTTTCGGGAAATTCAAATTTTTTCTTGAAAACTCAAATTTTTTAAGAGTGTTTGGTTATTAGAAAAAAGCTCTCAACAGATTTTTTCTTGAAACTCAAATTTCCAGCTTGTGAAATTTTTACTTTCGGGAATCTGTTCCCTAAATGATGTTTGTACAATTATGTCCTCAAAAAATTTTAAAATGACAAAGCATGCCCTCCACATTTTCTAAATCCTCAAAGTTTCTCTCTCTTGTTCCTCACAATTTACTTGTTATGCCTTCCTTCTTCGTTCCTCAATCTCTCTTCCATTCTTTCGATTTCTCTTCAGATCATCCTTTGTCATATCTTCTTCTTCCTTTGTTAGCATCACAAGTTAACCAGTTCTTCATTAATTTCTTTTTTTTTTCTCTTTAAATTTTGAATTGTTATGAATTATCGTTATGCTTTTGTTTGTTTCATTAAGTTTGTGAAATGTCTCTCAATCAAGTTCTTGTGAAAAGAAAGAAGCATAATCGTGTGATAAAAATATTGAAATTATGTTGAAAGTGTGCATAGAAGAGGTGAATGCTGGAAATAAACATCACAACCACTTCACTAAGCTTGGTTGGGCAAATATTGCAGAAAAGCTCAATAAGGCAACAAATTTGAGATAAGAATATAAATAATTCAGAAATAGGTGGGATTCTTTGAAAAAGGAATGACAATTATGGGCTAAGCTTATTGGGAAGGACACTTGATGAGGACATGACCAAGAGCAAGGGCAAGGATCCACTTGAAGGACTTGGAGGACCTATGACAAGGGCTAGACCAAGGAAAGCAAAGGAAGCTCTTCAACAAGTGTTGTCCATACTATTTGAATACAAGCCCAAGTTTCAAGGAGAAAAGTCTAAGGTTGTGAGTTGTATCATGTTCCAAATGGAGGAGGACTAAATGGCGCCATTTCGTCTCAATTTTAGAGTGTTTAGTTTGTCTAAATAATGGCTCAATCCATGTAAAGTTGGATGACCAAAAATATGTTCTGGGTTACTCAACTAAAGGGGCTTTAGTTTGGTTTAGTTCAAGTTGTAATAAAGGCCCAATTGGTAGCTTAGGCATCAACCTTGGGGTGACTTTTGGTTGCCACAATTTCAGTTACACTCAGCCATTTAAGTTCTTTTAATTTCCTAGGTTAATGGCTCATTACTAAATTTAAGTGGATTGTAATTTCCTTTAATGAAGCATATGTAAAATCTGATGGTAAAGCTTCTTTATAAGCTGAACCATTTTATCAATAAACACAAGTTGAGTTTTATTCAAAAAAATTAGAGTTTATCTCTTTTATCTTAGTGAGAGTGATTCTCCTAAGTTCTTGAGTGATTCAAGAACACCCTGGCTATATCAAAGGTTTTTTGCATCCTTTGTGTGTTGCCCTCGTCGGAAAGAGTGATTCTTTCCTTCCACCATTTCATCTTCAACCTTGTTCTTTCAAACCACAATTCTAGAAAATCCAATTCTGCCTAGAATTATCTCGTGACCATAACTCTCGTTTTACTCGTTCAAATTAAGTGATTCTTGAGCCTAAATTGAAATTCAAAATGAGAGCTTTCACCTCGTTTTGGAATCAACTCATTTGGAGTCTTGTAGCTTGAGTTATAGTCATTTCTATACTTCTGTTCAGTCACCACTTAACCTACGTTTTTACCATCTCCTTCATCCATTTATGCCAAGATTCACCTTATTAAGTCCCAGGAAATTAGCCACTGCCCAACCCTTGAGTCTTGCCAATTTCCCATCCTTTTCTTAATCAATTTTCTGAATTTTCCAACAAGGTTTAATCCTAGACGATCCTAAGTCAGCCCTTGTGCCATGAGGGTTCATATCATTGTTGCTAGTGATGAATGGTGGGAAGCCAAAATTCAGGTGTGTATTATTCAACTAAAATAGAGTTTTCCTGCAGGCCAGTCTTTTGTTCTTTATGTGTGATTTTGTTTCTGTTTCTTTTTCTTTTCTATTGCAATCTTATGCTTCTCTAGACTCTGCTTTTAATTGTAGTATCTTATTGTTGATTTTCTTTTTCGCTGATAATAATTGCAGATGGCTATCAATATTTTTACTAAATTCTTGCTCAGTTGATGCAGTTCTATTCCATCTCTTTATGTCCCTTCTTGTCCTTCATTTTTTGCACGATTGTAATGTATAAATTAACTACACCATTGACCCACCAGAATAACCTATTTTCATGGAAAATGATAAGAATTTGATGCATAAGCATAACTATGACCAGTAAGATTTTAATCACGGTTATGTGATGGGCTTTTGACTTATGAGCAGGGGCGGACATAAGGGCATTCATTCAATTCAATGATGTGTTGACCAAGGTCATTTCAAGACTCAACCACAGAATATTAGAATTGAGTATTGGGGAGAACTAGGATTGTCAAAGGAAACATGTAGTGTCGAAGAGCTATATAATAACATAACTCTATGTTTGGTACCAAGTTTTTTTTTATTAAAAAGGATAGAAAGAGAAACAATTATATCTTTGTATATTTAGAATAATTGAGAGATTGATAAAATATTTTGATGAATCTCAATATTTTTATCTTTTCCTTCATGAATGAAATGTAAGAAAAAAATAAAAGACCAAACAACACCAACAAGATTATTCCAATTTAATTAGTACTTTTAAATTTGAATCTTGCAAAAGTTGTGTGAAATATTAAAAGAGAGTTTTGCTGTGTCAACAGTAATGTGTATTTTTTTATGTGATGTAAGATGTTTGTCCTTATGCAAGTGTATTATGCAGTCAACTAATCTTTAAACCGATATATATGGAGTTGAATGTCATTAGTTCTTTATCATAAATTCTGCTCTAATAATTTCTCATTTGTTATTAATTACCTAGTGTTATTGTTTTTGTTATATCAGTAGTGAATTTGTTTTTGGTTGTAAATGGTTTCCTCAATGTAATTTTGAAATTCAGTTGTTAACTACCCAGTGCTATTGTTTTTGTTAAATCGGAAGTGAATTTGTTTCTGATCCTAAGTTGTTTCCACAAAGTAATTTTTGAATTCAAATGTTAAGGTTCTATATTTTAAGTTTGATTGAATTTTGAATTTTGAACTTTGAAGTGTTATTTTATTTATTTATGCTTTCAAGTAGGTAACAATGTATATGATATTGCACTCATCATTTCAAAACATGAAAACTCTAAATTAAAAGAGCTCAATTTAGATTCAGTTAATTATACTTGGCTTTCATGTGTGAGGAAGAAGCATTTGCTTCTGCTATAAATTTTATTTGAATTAATATATGTGAGGAAGTTGAATATTCTTCTGCTATACACTAGTAATCGTCTATTTCAACGTGTTTGATCTGTTCAAGGAAGACCGTATCAGATGCTATGTGCAAGGCTACTTGGTTGTCAAAAATAAGTTTCATGGACCCTATTTTATAGAATTTGAGTTCACTAAGGAGTTGTTTTGACCAAATCAGCTCACATGAAGTAATAGACGTAGCTCCATGTTCAACCAATCAACATTTGTATATGCAATGATAATAGTGTGACCTCTATTTCAAAAACTAACCCCTTTCCTGAAGATCATCATTTAAGTGGATTTCACTTCTAAATAAGCAGAACCATTAAAAAATGAGAAGTGAGACCTAACAAAATTAATGATTTTTAATAAATTTTAATTAATCATAGCAAAAAGTGTTAGAAAGAATGTTATTAACATTTCTCTAATTTTTGTTCCCTCGTTGTTTTGAAGTTTGATTTTAGCCTCTCTAAATGAAACTTTTCTAAAACTTGATATTTCTTATGATCTTGATGGTTAAATTTTATTTGAAAAATTAAAAGTTACAAGAGATGTTTCAACAATAGATCAAAATCAAGCCTTATGATATTTAGTTCTTTGAATTCCTTTCCTAATGCATTTTTAACTTAAAATAATATTTACTATTTATGTTATTGTTGCATATAGTAAAAGAAGTTTATGAAAAATAAAAATTTTAAAATCCTATTTATTATGTCCTAAGGTAGATATTAAATACTTTTGCTTTAATTTTTATTGAAATGATTTTTTTAAAGAATGTTAACTGTGAACAAATTATTAGTGAGTTTTACACCAAAAAGTGTATGGAGGATAATATTTAAATGATTATGAGGGCATGATATTTTCATTTTGGCCGGGGCACTAAAATTTTTAGGACTGACCATGTATAGGTTATATATATACAAAGAGAGAAAATAGACGATGTATTAGTTGTGTAAAATATACTGTCATTCAATAGGAAATCATCATACTACATAGTATGTTTGGACTTTTATAATAAGTTAATAATTACCTTAAAAGTTATATACATTTTTTCTAGTCTCAAATATATAAAAAAATCAATTCATACTGACTAAGAAAGTTAGTTAATAATCACATTTAATTGCATCAATCTCAAATAAAAATTAAGTGGAGTGTATTCAATTAGGATTTCAAAGAATTTTAAAAGAATTATTTTTTTTGTAAATTTTTTTCTAGATATTCAATCAAGATTTTTAAATAATAAAATAAGTTTTGTGGTATTCAGTCAAAATTATTAGGATTTTTTATGAATTCAATAAAATCTATTGGTATTTCGTTAATATTTTTTACAACTTACAAAAATTTATTTGATATTTAAAAGTATACAAATTTTGATAGATTCTTTTTTAGGATGGATTTTAATGGATTTCATTAAATTTTTAAATAGAAAATACATATAAAATAATCTCACCCAAACCCTTGAGATTTCTTGACACCTTCTTTATTTCTTTCTTTTCCTACCAATTGATATGCTTTTTCTTCTCCCATCAAACATAATTCCTTGTCTTTTTGTTGAAAGTGATAGACATTCATATTTTTTTTTACTCTTTAAACCCATGGACAACATGTCCTAAGACATGTGATATGAGAGATCTTTGCTATTCTTTGAATTTGAGGCATCTTGATTACATTTTTATTTATAATTTTTTTTTTGGTGGGATTGTCATTATAGAAATGATTAAGAGTATCTATGCTACTGATAGACATTGCAGTATGTAATGTTTATACTATTAACATAATTGATGATTGAAGAGGAATGAATCTATTATGTTTGTAAATATGTGAGGGGAAATTGATTTATTATGTAATAAGTTTATAGTTCTTTATATGAGATGGTTTTATTTAAAGTGTTAGGTGAGAGAATTTCATAGATCTTTTTCAATAATTTTGAATGTTTTTTAAAATTTTACGAAGTCTTTTAAAATCTTAAAAATCTAAAATATCTGTTTAAATCTTACATATTTATATTTTATAAATCTATTAAAATTTAAACTACAAAATCCTAATTAATTATAAAATTCTTTTAAAAAAATCTTAAAAATCATTATATTTTTAAAAAGTCTTTTAAAATCTAGAAGATATTTTTTATGTCAAAATAATCTTTTAAAATCTTAATTCAATACACCTCTTAAATATTTCTCAAATTTATCCTTTATAATTTGATATTAAGAATAAAAAAGAAACGTTAGAACTAAAAATTCAATTAAATAAAAGATCCTTTAGACATAATAATATAGACATAATAATATTGAGATAAATTTAGTTAACATTCTTTTGAATTTAAAAAAGAGACCGAGTAGTATATTGTAGATGCAACTGTGGTATTTTTACACCCTTATTTTTTTAAACTCCTACATTTAATAATAGAAATAATTTTTTTCATTTGATTTTCTAAAGAAATGAAAGAGATAAAAGAAAAAGAAGATAGAATGTGGTCCAATTCTCTAATGTACAATATAAAATATATATACAGGATCCCAAAGGCAATAATTTTTCTTTAGTAGGGATGACGTACGCACTGGTATGCACGCCTACAAAGCGCATTATGCAAACTCAACTACAAAAGCATCCGTTGATTGATTTCTTTCAATTTTCTTTTTGATATAAATGAACATGTGATTTTTTTTCTTTTTTCTTTTGTTTCATCTAACTTTGTACAGTTTATTAGGAATAACTCATACTGACTGAGAATATTAGACAGACTACAATGAAACCATTGAATAATCTCTAATATTGATCATTAATCTTTTGATCTAATACATTTTAGGATTTTATTGACAGCTCTTAAATCTTTGACTCTGAGACCTTTGAGATGATCCAAATATAAACAAAACATTTAATCCCTCTTTACTTGTAAAAGTGATTGATTTAAGGTCTTTTGGAGAAAATTGCTCCATCTTATACTGTATTTACTTATACTAAGAAAAATTGTTCTATACTTATGAATAAATGTTAACTTATAATAATATAACCTTTTTTTCCAACAGATTGTTAAATAAAAATTTAAATTTATATTAATCAAATAATTATAATGGTTAACATTTTTAATTTATTTATATTAAATGTAAGGTTTTTAGTAGAGAGTACGTTAACGATTTTATTTAAATAGTGGTTTTAATGACAATCTCACTTATTAAAAATGATAATATTCTTTGAATTAAATGGCTATCAAATTATATATAATAACCATTTTAAATTTGTTAAAAAAATGTTATATAAAACTAAATATAAGTCGTTTTGCTTGTTTAAGTTTAGCCTCAAACTAAGTTTTTTTTCTTCTTCTACTAATACTACTACAATAACATTACATATTTAACAATTTTTCATATTATTTGCTTTAAAATGTATTTCGTAAGCAATAATAATTAAAAATAATTTTTTTTATAAATATGCATTTCAGCTTAAAATAACTCACAATATTCCATTTTAATTAATAATTAAAGATATGCATTAGAAAAAATAAAAATTAAGTGATTAATCTACAAGAAAAATTCAATAATGAATTGGCAATACAAAATATTATAGTTTATATTGACTAAATAATTTCAACGTGCAACTTATGCTTTATATATTATTTCAAAGACCTATACACTTTAGTAGTTTTATGCACTGATAAGGTAAAAAAAAATTACAAATTCAATTATAAGTTATCATATGATAAATTTATTAAATTTTATCATAACTTCCTTAAAAATTATACTTACAATGATTTATGGTTATTGCTTCTTCTTAATGTTACACACAACTAATTAAATTTAACTACATTGTATAATCAAAGTAGCATAACTTCAATTTTAAACTAGGCCAACATTTTTCAATTCTACAAATTATTAAATAATTTTTCATTCATTATATATTAATTTATCATTTTTATATTAAAACACCCATGGATGAAAAATGAAACAGAAATGTTTGATCACAGTTTCTTTTTCTTGCTTTATATTCATCATATGAATGTAAAATCACTCAAAAATTATATGCTATAAAGCTAGACTTATACCTTTAATGATCACAGAATTAGGTTAATTATTTTTATTTTTCTATTTATAAATATTAATAAAAATAGTTTATAAGAAAATATTTAATAAATCATTAATTTCAATAAAATATAAATTTTGATATATTTTATTTTTTAATTAATGACAATTAACATGATTAATTTCAATAGAAAAAATAAATAATATTTTAAAATATCATTTACAATGAATTATTTATAATAAAAAATACATATAGAGAACAATTCACTTTAGAGAATAAAAAATATCTCAATTATTAATGAAAATTAATAATTAATATATATTATATATACATATATTCAAATATAAATCTTTAATTTTTTTCATTAACTAAAATTATACTTTATTTACTCATTATAGAGTAGGTGAATTTCACATCTTCTATAGTAATAAAAAATGACAAAACAAATGGTAACCACCTTTCATTATCATAACACTTTTTCGCTCATTTAACCACGTCAACACAAATAATAATGGTTGTGAGCCACACTAGTCAAAAGTTTCACCACTGCCACATAATAAATTGTTATGCATAATTTTGATTTTTTGCTTTCTTTCGTTCATTAATTGAAAGGTACATTAATGAGGTGGGTCAGATATTACAAGTTGTTTGAACAAACCATCCATATACTATGAAATTGGATAAATATTAATTAATGTCTTTACAATATTAACTAAGGAATTTAAAATAAAAATATTTTTATCAGAAGATGAAATATTATGTTTTTTTATGATTTTTTTATGATTTTCACACTAAATATTTTTTTCTTTTAATTTTTAACCAATAACCAATTTCCTTAGCCAGTACCATAAAATTAAGACAGAGAGACTAATGAAACACCCTGCTAACTATATAGTGTAAGCAAATAAAAAGATTTTCCATGATAATGTACCGCCAAGTCTGAATAGTTTCCATATTTCTATGTTTTAAAGCCACTGAAATAATTAATCAGGACCACACAGACAAATACTATATATAATATTAATAAAACTTTTTGGTCATATTTCTCTTTGATGACTCTATTCCAAAGGATCCTCTGAAAACCTAACGGCTGCAACAACTGAGTCTCCTTGTTAATTAATTATTCATCTTGGATCTTGTGACATATTATTGTCTACTACACAAATTCAGTCTCCCCCTGTGATTTTATGTTGTCTCCTTTTCATTGTCAGCAGAAACTGTAGATCCAGAAACATTTCTCTCTCTTTTTCACACTGTGTCGATGGATGCTTCCATGCCTTCATTAAGATGCTGTCTAAAAGGGTACAAAGATGAAGATAGACACAAGACTTATTATATTGCTTACTAGGCTACTACTCTCTCTCTGCATTTCACACACATCTATGTAATATACAACAGATCCCTTTGGACTGTAGCATGCAACTTCACACAGCCTTTTCACTTTATCCAATTTTCAAGAGAACATAACCACATATAGAATTAATTTTCTAGTTTTATATATGTATACATTGATCATATAATAATTTATAAGATTTTTCTAACATTATTTTTTTTTAATTTTTCGTCACATTATCAATAATTGTATTTCACAATTCTTTTTTTTACTGTACAAACTATTTGTATGAATTGAATACAATTTTTACTTTTATCAATAGGTACTAGTGTATAATTACATTCTTTCTTTTCCTTTACAATCTTACTATATATAGGGTGTCATGGTTGGTGCATCTCCAAGCCTTTTCTTTGTTCAACATTATCTTTAATTAGTACTATTTTCCAACTGAGAGTTTGTGGCAGACCCTCACATGCAGTAGGTCGGCATGCATTGCTAGCATAGCTACATGCATCGGGAATAAGTCATTAACCAAAGGCATCAAAAGTTGCTTCTGATGAATTGAGTTTACATATAATTAGGACACTTCTTTCCACCACATAGTTGAAAAAACATTCAATAATTCGTACGTATACTTTGATTCAAATTTAGGTTGCATTACTTGCTTTCTGAATGTTACTATATACATGTTAATGCACAAGGACATGGTACACATATTTATAATTAATAATTCATCATTCATCTTTCCAGATTGCGTGTTAATTATATATCACGCTACTTACATAGATGTACACTAAATGAAACATAGTTTTTTATATATGTTTAATACTATACCACCAACAAGGCACAACTAATTTATATTTTCACAATTCAATGTTTTCATGTAGTGACATATAGGTAGCAAAGAAAAGAATCATGCATCCTGAAACTAGAACAGATTTAAGACAAAACATGCAGCGAGCAAACCGACCATATATAACAACTGTTGCAAGACAATGATACGATACCATATAACATATATACCATACCATCACATCCAAAAAGTTTCCAAAGGTATTATATTGCCTTCTAAATAAAAGATATTTATATAAGTTGATGTTAGCTCTAGAAATAACATGGGTCAGTGGTTGCAGTTCTTGTCCAATGGAAAAGAAAACCCAATTCAATTGTCTGGTTCTCTATTTTAAACCAGCACTAAAATAATTCAGAAAAAGAGTGATAGAATTATACAAGACAAATTAATTACAAACATATATACACACGTTAAGGTAAGTTACATAACTCTATTTTTAACATACTACTCCATGATGCTAAGCTAAACACTAGTTAACGCGAATGTGACAAATGGACGTTTAATTTCTTGGCATAGCAATGTATAAAGTAGAAAAAAGTAATAAAGCAGAACAAAATTATTAAGTATATATTTATCAGAGTATATACGAGGAGAGGCTTGATCAAACACATTACCTTCAGTAAAATTATTTTGAATTATATTTTATATATAAGAGCCGCTTCTGCCAGCCATATATTGAGCTCTCAAGTCGTGGAATTAAAATTCATGAGTTTAGGTGAAAGTACTAATTAAGTATAGAAGCAACAATATCTCTGTTATATAAACAAGTGAAATCACCCGTCTCCATATCTTATTTCCTTCCCTGTCCCTCCAGTATATTAACACCTTAGCAAAAAATGAAAAAAATTAACTAAGAATAAAGAAAGTGAATGTTAATTTTTTAATAACTAATCATTTTTTCTTAATCCATACACAAGGACATCGATAGTACGTTACATTTGTTCTTGGACTTTATTTTATGGTCACCCTTTCATGCTACATCGTATGCATTATTAAATGTAAGATGTTTGTAGTGATGATCACAATGAAATTCTAGCTAAACCCTTTCAAGCTTAGCCACAGCGCATTGGTAATTGAATTAGCTTGGATCACGGAACTGTACTGTCTAACTTAAACTAAAATGAAAATGCCTTCTTCTTTTATTTTACATAAATTAATTTCAATGATGGAATTCATGTATATGCATACAAGAAATTAAGAAAGAGAACTCTATTTAGTATCTTGGTACTTATTATAACTTGTACCCAGAAATGGTTTGTCAATAAGGTACGTATAGCTGAAATCACAAAGATTCAAATACAAAATATACTGTTCTCATATGTATAGCTAGCATTGCCATACCTACAAACGTGCATGTACTCACCTTGGTAATTGAAACTTGAAAGTGGAAAAAATATAATGTGCTTTAGCTTCGAGTGATTTCTATGAAGAATACCATCTCACAGGATCCTTAATTTCACAACAATATAAGGCCTGCATAGAGCCACAGTACAATCTAACATCTTTGGAAGGAACAATGGTCATGAGGAGATTCAAGAAGTGCTACCCTTATGATCTTGTTGGCTATGGTTGCTGCTGTCTGAATCCAAAAGCTTTGAACTAAAGAGTGCTGCTGGGAAGGGTCTGATCTGTGAATTGAATGGGTGATGAAGAGATGGTATGAGAGGATGAGGAGGCAAGATTTGAGAGCCTGAGTTCAAGAACTGATGAATGTGGTTGAACTGTCTTGGATCAGGGTCCACTGAGGGTGCAATAAATGGAGCATAGGTGGTGAACATTGATGGTGTAGCAGAAGATGAGCCAAACAATAATTGAGAGCCCGATGAAGGTAATGACAAAGAAGATTGGAATTGCACACCATTGTTGCCACTGCTTGGATTAGGATCTACTTGTTGAGAAGGGAACAATCCATGGCTTCCAAATTGGGATAAAGATAAACTAGAAGGCTCAGAACTGTAGGCGTTATATGGCATGGAATTGTTTAACAAACCAGGTAAAAGGGAGTGAGTAGTAGTAGTACTACTACTACCCATTGGGAAAAGCCTTTGAGTAGAAACTTGCAAGTTGTTGTAACCTCCAACAACACCATCTTGATCATGATTCTCTTCTTCACTTGTTTTGATCCACTTGCCCTTTTCAGCTTCCTTATTGCCTCTTAATCTTGACATTGAGTTTATGTTCTCCCAATACCTTGACTTTGCCATGAGGTTTTGAATCCCTCCATCCCTCACAAAAGTGGAGCTAGCATCACTGAAGGGTCCAAGAGACAGCTGATGAGAGGCAGCACTTGATTCATGAAAAGGGAATAGGGTTTGTGGATGATGATGAAATTGACCAAAACCCTGAGGGAATTGGAGTGGAGGGAGCTTGTCAATGTCAAATTTAGTGGCTTCAAGCAACCAATCTATCACTTTGCTTGGTTGGCTTAGTCCAAGCTTGTCTTGAAGATCATATAGCTGAATAGCTGTGGGAACCGAGAGCCTAATCCTTCTGTCCCTCAACCCTCTTATGGTGCAAACCTTGCTATGCCTATCTTTCCCTCCAAAAGAACGAGACACTCTCACAATTCTTGGATTTCTGAACGCTGACCATTGTCTTGAAGTAGTAGAAGATGCCTTGGAGAACTTGTCAATATTAGTGGTTGTGTCACCCTCTTGCTTTGCTTGATAACCTTCTCTTGAACTTGCCATCATCGTCAACATCATCTACTTATCTCATCATTGCGATTGTTAATTTCCTTGAATCATCTCTCTCCTCAATATATACATATATATATATATATATATGGCGCTAGCTAGCTTGAAGCAACTCTCTGACAAACAAAGGAAAATTATATCCATTGGTATTAGAAATAGAAACCCTTTTGTGACATTATTACACTTACACAGTTTCTGTTGTAAAATTTACTGCAAGATTGTACAAAAGTTTGTTGCATTCTTGACTATGAAAATATTCCCATTTTCAGTAGTTAGTTATTAAGAGAAACAGAATCATAAAATTAGAGAGCAAAAGGTTCTGAAAGTAGTAGTCTAAAAAAAATGGAAGTTCTACACTGAAATCAGTTTTCCCAGTTCCATTTGAGAACTTCCAGTGGTGCTGAAGTCATATAAATTGAAGCGAGGAGGATTCTATTTACTCAATTGATGGTTTGTTAAACCAAATTTGAAGCAAATATCATAGCCTTGTAAGTTGAAAATTGTACATATATATATAATAGGATTTCACTGAAAACATTAGAAGAATGAGAAGCATAAAGGGTTTAGGCTAGCATTAAAAATCACAACAAAACCAACTTACACGAGAGAGAAAATTCTGGATGTCTGGTTATTCTGTTCTATGCCTTCCACCATAACCTAGAAAGAGAAGAAATGAAAGGGAAAGGAAATAGAAATCCCCTAAAATGAAAAGTATTTCCAAATTGAGCACCTAAATGTTAATTATTTGAGCAGATGACCCCAACCTTAGATTTCAACCTATATTCCCTCAAGGAAATAATAATTCAGAATTTTGTAAACGAGAAGTAGTGAAAATTTTAATTTTACAGCATTTAGCTTTTTACATTTTTAAATGTAAAAAAGAAAACGATCATTGATCACGTGGCATCCTTTTGAAGTGGCACGTCAACAAAAGTGGTAAATTTTCCTCGATTTGTTCATACCACATACTGAACAATCACTGGCTTAATGATTAACTGCATTTTCAACATAATTTTTCAATTGAGTGAACATTAGATGCAAGCTTTAATATTGGACTAAGCATTGCCAGCCCAAAGGGAGAAAGATAAAAAGAAAAGACAAGGAAAGAGATGACCCTCAATCCATTTATAACTTGATTTTTTTTTATTTATCTAAAAACTAGAAAAGAAAAGAAGAAGAAGAAAGCATGGTTTACACTTTTTGTGCGACCACATGTATCTTTGTCATGAAATTCGCACTGTTGTAAAGGAAACAAAAAGAATTCCACATACCATTATCTAAAGAACTAATGCATTTCTGGTAGTATTATAAAAGCGAAGATCTTATAAGAGAATGCAATCCTTTTGGTGTTACATATATATATATATATATATATATTGTCTTAGAATTATACCTATATACCAAATATTCTTAATTAAGATGATAAGACTAAGATTTTCAGAAAACTAAGAGAAACAAGTGTGGAAGGAAATTCAACTAGATGATAGATCATAGGTAGCTGCGCTATGTAGATCAGGGACCAACTTAGGTTCTTAAAAAGCATCCACTCAACTCAGAGAGAAAAAATGAGGGACCACAGGCAGATGGCAGTGAGATTTGCACGGCACAAGTTGGAAGATCTGACTTTCACTATTCTGTAACATAAATATCTAAATTTGGTTTAGTAACTCTAATTGCGTGCGTTCAATTACTTCATTAAGATGCATGTGCTTATTCCCTCAATGAGATGCAGATACCTATGTGCTAATTAAATTGATTGATCAAAGTGTGTTATAATGCACCAAGAAATTTTAGTGCACGGATTTGATTTGCTAACTTGAATAATTTGGCACTATATATATATATATATATATATATATATATATATATATATATATATATATATATATATATATATATATAGCACTCCATCTTTTCCTAATTATGTTGTTGTCTTGCGTAGGTCTTTAAATATTTAGAGTACTTTGTAGCCTGCCAAACAAGAAAAACCCTAATGGACAATTATTGCTCACTCTGAAAGAGTGATATCTTAAGCTTAATTTTTTTACACTTCAAAATGTGGGCTTGATTAACAGTGAACGAGTAAAAATGGGCTTGTACCAGATTAGTTTTTCAAGGCTTAAGGGAACCCTAGGTGGGTCTTTACATAGAAAGTTGTAAAAAGGAGGGAAAAAAATAATGAATTAATTAATTTTGTTACAGATTTCTTATTAATAGCTCAACTGAAGTTGTAACAGTATTAGTTGGTAATGAAACAGCGTGCTTTTAAGAACAAGAAACCTTGAAAAAGCTGTGCTGTGTCCCGCAGTACTGTGTGAAGGGTAAGAGCCTGCAGATTTTCCTTCAAAACCAAGCAATATCCAGAATAAATTGGGATTTTCACCAAAAATAATTGAGAGGTTCATCACAGGACACTGCGACTGCAGTTTTACTTGTGAAAAGCTGAACCTACTTTATATATAGTTTTTAAGCTTCATATGTATAACCTAAATGAATTCAAACCATATGAACCCCAGAAACCTACCAACAAAATGCATTCAATGTGAAATTTCATTTCTGCACCTAAGCCGTACCTTGGTGTTCCTTAGACACATACTACTTTATAACAATTAATTAAGAAATATACAAAGAATGAATAATGTAATTATAAAAAAAAAACCCTAAATTCCAATTCAGTAAACATAAAACATAAAGGCCTAACTGAACTTTGTCCTTTGATTAGTCAAAAAAAAAACTTTGTCCTTGGAAAAGGATGGCTAATTAGAAATTCATCTTTTTCTTTTACGGAAACAAAATGATTATGATTTTGACGTACTGTTGTCTGTTGCTTAAGGGTTATTGGTTTTATGCACTTATCTTTCTGTCTGCTAGCTATTGCTGAATAAGTGGAGAACTTAACCACAATGAGTGTTTCAGATTGGACTAGCTTTAACCTATAATTACCCAGAAACTGTGTCTTCCATTTTGGTTGATTGGATAATGGAAACGAAGGACAATTTTATTGTGCAATAAGATTCGAAAAAAATGAGAATATTAATCAGCAGCTCTTTTTTTTTTTTTGTTTTTATAACAATTAATATGCTGGCATTTCATTTAAAAGAAAAAATAAAAAAAAAGGGTCATACTCGTTGAAAAAATAAAGGGCATTCTGAATCTCGATCTATCCCAAAATAAATCATTCATGTTCTTATAGTAGAGATAAAAGTCATTTTGGATCTAAACTTACGTATGGATTGATAGAAAAAGAATAGAATACAATAGATTATAATGAAATAGAATGAATTGAACTGAAATAAAAATATCATATATTTTATAATACATCGGAGCAAAGAATTTCATACCATCGTTTGAAAAGAATAGAATATAATGAATTTTAACTTCTTAATTTATCCTATATTACTTTCAATGTTATATTTCAATCCCATAAAAGTAATTTTTAAGATAGAAAAAGGAAATGATAGAGGATAGCAAAAAATGAAAAACGAAATACAAGAAAACTATATTCGTGATTTGCGAAGAAGAAAAGAAGAGGAAATGTTTCATTCGAATTGATCTTTTTTGAAGAACATGCCTTAGAGTGATGAAGACTGTCAAGGTAAAGGTGAAGTTTTCTTATTAAAATGTTGGGTTTTTTGAAATTGGTGGCCATGTTGGCTAGAAATGGAACAGTGGTGATGTTGATAGGTGAGAGAAGAGCGGAAGAGTTTGTAAAGATAATTATTTTATAATTAGACGTTTTGCTTTCATTAAGTATACTTCAAATCAAAGAAAAGAGAAATGAAATTAAGTAATATATGATTGAATAAAATTGCTCAAGACTCGTTTATTCCATATGTTTCATTCTAATTTTTACAAATCAAACAATGAAATAACTTCTTCCATTCCATCTTTCTCCATTCTATCATTTACCAACCTAAACATAGTTTTTTTAGCTTAGGTAGGAACTGTAGCTTATTTTAACTTCTCTTTTTAGTATGGAGAAATTCAACCAAACATATTAAATTTTCTAAAAGAGACTTTAAAATATATTTTTCTAATGAAAAAACTCTTAAAAATTATTTTAAAAGATTTTAAATTATATTTATTCCTTTTATTTTTTATTTCAAATATCAAGATTTAAAAACATATTATACAATAAGTTTTAATTTAAAAGTAACTTTTAGACTTAAAAAATATAAAATTATCAAACATCTTCCACATTAAATTTAGACAAATGCTGCCCTAAAGGTACAAATTAAGGAATTAAAGTGAAAAGCTTTTTCCTTTTTGTTGAAGCATATTAATTTGTTCTCAATATGATTTCACAATATAATCCATCGTGTTTTCCAATAAAAACATATATTTATTAATTCTTTAATCAATATCTTGAGATAGTACACTACAAAAAAGGTGTTTTTTACGTCGTTGATTCTATGACGGTTGTAAACAACTGTCTTAGAAAATGAGGCGGTGACATATTCGTAATTAACAGCAACAGAACGATGACGTTTCCCGATACCCGTCGTAGATTGCAGATGGCATGGCAAAGCTGTAATTATGCGATTAACATACAACAATGGTCTCGTCCAATGATCGCCTTTGTATCATTAGTGGTTTCACGTGGTGGACACGTGATTTTCCCGACTACCATACAAAGACGATCATGTACCGAGACCCGTCTTTGTATCGTTAGTGGTTATACGTGGCGGACACATGATTTTCACCTTTAACATACAAAGACAGTATTGTCCTCAGACCTGTCTATGTATCATTACTAGTTTGAGGTTGCAGACTCGTGATTTTGTACAATACAAAGACGGTCGTACGGATAAACCCATCTTTGTATCGTTGGCGGTTTCACCTGGTGAACACGTGATTTTTCCGTTTACCATACAAAGACGGTCTTCACTGAGACCCATCTTTGTATGTTTAGTGGTCACACGTGGCGAACACATGATGTTCCACTTTATTGCCATATAAAGACGGTCTTCACTGAGACCTGTCTTTGTATCCTTACTAGTTTCACGTGGCGGACACGTGATTTACCCCTTCTAACTCTTTGGCTCCTACGACCCTCGAGTAGACAAAGAACACCACCTCTACGCGCCCTAGCTTCATAGCAGCGTCTCCGACAAAGTCCCTACCGCTTGGTCCGTGCGGTTTGGTTAACATCTCCGGCGTTACTTCTTCTTCCGTCTACAGTCGCCACCGACAATGCTGAGGCTGCATTCAGGTAATGTTTATACCTGTATTTTCATTCCGCATATGACTTCACCACTTTGATTCATGTTTGGTCTCGTCTCAGGAATTTACTTCTTGTTGGTCGTCTACTACTCCGCCACAGATTGTCGTGAAGCTGAGCCATATTAAAGGTAACGTTTATAACATTGTAGAGCTAAACAAATTTGTTGGTGGTGGTCACAGGAAGCTTTGTCTTCTTACTTTGCTTGTTGGTGGTCTTAGGAAGCTTTGTTTTCTTATGTTGTATTAATATTCTTCTTACCTTGGTTGTTGTTGGACAAAAAAATTTTGGGTCCTGTAGAGCTACTTCCATAAGGCTTGCCTCCATAAGGGTTGCCCGAGTGTGGAACAAGACACTGAGTCACACACACATTTATTGGTGTCATAGCATGTTTAATTTACCAGTCTTCTGTGTCAAGTCCAAAGCTTCATGAATTATTGTAGTTTCACGAAGTGACAACTCTCCACCTTTCCCTGCCTTATAATCAAGTTGAGCATATGTAGGTAGTGCAATTTTTTTGTATCAATGTAATTCACATGAGAGGTTGAAATAAAATAATAAGATTGAAGGGTAAAACCTTCATTATTGTTATCTATATTGTATGACTATCCTGTCAATAATCTTGAAAATGTACATCATAAATTATTGGTGTCCTGATTTACTCACATCCTAATTTTGATGTCTTATGCAATGAGAAAAGCATGATATCAATAATTTTTGGGACTAGGTCGAGTCTAGTAATTCAACAACGGTTGTCCATTTCATTAAAGGTTGTCCATTTCACTAAAGGTTGTTCACTGAAGTGTCTCATGAGCTTAATCTCGGGCAAGTTGTTTAGTCTTGAGTGTGGTGCATCTTTCTGAAAGATGAAAACTAGTTTGTTGCATCTTTCTTAATTATGAAAATGACAACTTCTAAGGCAGGCAATTTGAGTCCTTTTTAATGGATTCAATGATTCTTAATGCTCTTGCTATTGGTCACTTGGTCAATAAAATATGTTCCTGATGCTTGTATATCACCAGAGATTGAAAATAGTGTTGTTTATGCTAATGAAGGGAATATCAGCACTAGGGAAAGAAATATAGCTCCACAGTAAGCCCATAAAACATATTGGGGAAGTAATGATGTACTTTGCAGGGAGTTAAAACCCATCAGGAAATTATTGAGTCTGTGAATTATAAGAACTTTATGGTAAGGAAGAGATGAATTCAAAATCCGGTTCGTATAGAAATTATTATTTTTTTTATAATTTCTGCTATAGGGCAACATTTTTGACGCACAGAAAAGAACATGGGCTAAATTCAGTTGTCATATCATATACTTTGTTATTGTTTTTAGCCAATTGGCAGTGTTTTAAATCCTGAATAGTGGCACATAGTTGGTCCCAAAAATGCTAGAGGGATAGTTGCCATTTTGAAATTTTTATATAGTTTATATTTTGTATGTTGTATACAATTATATGTATAAATTCTCAAAAATGATAAAAAAATACTCAAAATTCATGATTAATAATAAAAATACAAAGTTATAGGTGTGTTAAATAAAACAGCAAAAGTCAAATACAAGTTGCCTTCATTATCATTTTCACCAACTGCAAATTTCATTTTGGGAAATGAATATCCTAAAAATAGCCCAAGCCATTTCAGGGGTTGTTGTAGTGTAGTGGCCATAGCTGGCCAAATTATTCAGTGCTGAGCTGCTACACTGGTATAGCGGTGCTATTTAAATCCCTGCCTATTAGTTATGTTACTTATATGCAACTGGCTAACTTAACCTTCATTATGATACATGGGTGGACCTACCTTCATGGGAACTTATCCTGTTTTGAGCCCGTATGATCGAATTTGAGACCTTAAAACATGATTTTAAGATTCTAGATTGATACATATAGTAGAGGTTTCTAAAACTTCATTTAATTTTCTCAAGACCTAAAATCAATTATAAGATAAGTTGAATCAGTAAATAGTTCATAGTTTCATACCCCAATTTTCAATAAATAGTTCTTGAAATTGTTTATACTAATGTCTTCTACTTTGATATTGTTCAACTAACCGCTTCACTTGCCTTCTTGCAGTTATCAACTTTTTCAACCTGATTTTGCAACTTAACTACAAAAGCATGGTGATCTATCAGTGGTTGAGCTCCTCCTAACATTTCACTTTGAGGTAAAGCAGCATCTGTATTTGAATTTTAATTATAGGTAGTGGCATCTGGCTCAGAGTTAACAAGCTATGCATTTTCTTCAAGTAGAAATTAGTAATAAGAAAAAAAACATTATAGATCGATTCTGATCTGACAAGATGCTGCTTCCCAAAGGGCAGGGACATGTGAATTAAATACAAAAACCAGGCAGTTAGGCCCTTATTCAAATAATACTAATTTAAAAACTTACAACCATGATGCACTTTAGCTACCCTGCACAGAAAGATGTAAGTGTGATTAGACAATAACCAATGTTTTCCAATTAATGTGTCTACTTAATTAAACAGTAATTAATAGAATTTTTTTTAATAATGTCAATTTTTTAATCCCTCTTTACAAACATACTCTTGAGAACCAAAAGGTTACTACAACATCTATGTTGCTTTACACTTACACAGTACTGTACATATTTTAATAGTACTTGTATTTCCTCTTGTTCAAATCATGAGTGTTATCAACTATTGCCTCGTCTTGTTGTTGATGTGTCTGTCAGGCACTGTTTGCTTGTGCAAGCAAAGCAGCTATCTTTTGAGCACAAGTTTAACAGGCTTTTCAAGGTGAAAGTCAATGGTATGATACAATATAAGAAAAGATTTGGAGATATAAGATTGACTTGGTTATAAAAACAAGAGAGAGGGTGAAATTGATGGTGGGTTGGAGTCTCTGAAACACAAAAATTAATATATTAACAACTAACATTTCCAGTTAAACCAATATCGAAATAAAAAAAGGTTTTAAAAAATGGGGCAGAACAGTGATTTTGGTTGTAATGTAAGGACCATTTGTAATTTCTAGGACTGTATCACAACTATAATTGTTGCTAAATCATCTGTGTTTCACTGTAATTTCACGCAAGATAAAAGATAGCATAAAAAACCGTCATCAGATTTTAAAACCATATTAAAAAGTCTAATAACTACTAATGTCTTCCTCTAATAGGTATTCTGATATGGTTTATTGAAACCCAATTCATTAAAATGATTCATAAGTAGTAATAACTGAATTATTCACATATTTGCCCACTTATCATAAATGCAAGTATGTTGCAGGACTTGTGACTAAGCTGATAATAACAATTTATGTTTCTCTACTTTTTCCTGAATGTTAGTGGCAATTAAATGTGTAAAAATGTCTTTTTGGTTAGACGTGTGTTTTATTTATGTTGTCATATGATGACTTCATATGTACATGGCTAAATCTTTTATTTTCTCGAGTCTTATGATAGTCTTGAATGAAGAAAATCACCTAAACAAAAGAAAATCAACTACCAGCATTCTTCCGGATTTTTCGCTGCCCAGCTTTAACAAAAACCTCAACATGGTTACTTCGCTGAAGGACAACAGTCCTAGAGCAACACCTAATGTGATAGCAGCAAATAACACAGATGCCCAATACATGCTTATCATTTGCTATTATAATTTTAAGCTTCTAATTTTATTGCAAATAACACTGATGTGATGTGGATATTACAATTAAACCAATATGTAAGTTGTTAAATATTAATTTTTAAGAGAGCCTTAGCTTCCCGTTCAAGATTCAAAAAAGGGATTAATACGGACAATTTGGATTAATCACTTTATTGGATCTTGAATTGTCCGTTTGGACAGTTTGGGAGCTCCTATTTATTTTTTTTTACTTCATTCATTGTTACATGTTAAGTCTGTTTTGGTATATATGAATAAGTTTCGGTTGACTGCATATGGCTTTGTTCTCGGGGTGCATACTTGAACATGGTCAACTGATGTGACCTGTTTCATTTTGTGCACTTGGAGACCAATGTGAAATGCTATCGAAATTTATCCAAATTTACCATATCGTGCTTAACTTGTACATATGAATGAGTAAAAAAAAATAAGAGTTCCTGAATGGGATAAGACCACACCTTTTAATGAAAAAAAATTGGCATGCATGGAGTATGATGTAGCTAGTATTACAGCACAACGACCATGGATCGATGTTGGATTACAACACCTCGCATAAGCGAAGTGTATGAAAATGGGGTTGAAGAGTTTTTGGCATTTGCCCAACAAAATGCACCAGTTTTAGATGCAAAATATTTCTGCCCTTGTGTTAAATGTGTGAATAGGAGGCGTCAGTCCTTGAATGACATTAGATCCCATCTGATGTGTGATGGGTTTAGCCCGGCTTACACAAAATGGATATGGCATGGTGAATTGCATGCTAATACAACAACATCTCAACCTGAGTTGGTTCATGTACAAAGCGGAGATCGAATGGAAGACATGATATGTGATCTTGGGCAAGAGGGTTTTCGGGATTTTCATGCAAATATTTATGATGATCTCCAAACAGATGCATAAACGCCATTGTATGTTGGATGCAAAAGCTTCACTCGGTTATCAGCTGTGTTAGCTTTGTTAACTTGAATGTCAGATTTGGGTGGAGTGACAAAAGCTTCACTGAGTTGATTTTGTTATTGAAGAATATGCTTCCTGAAGATAACAGCTTACTGAAGAGTCACTACGAGGCAAAAAAGATATTATTTTCCGTTGGCATGGAGTATCGAAGAATCCATGCATGTCTGAATGACTGCATTCTTTACAAAAATGAGTTTGCGGATCTGCAATTCTGCCCCACGTGCAGAGTTTCACGCTACAAGGCCAACGATGGGGAATGCAGTGAAGGTGCAGCCACCATCAGTAGTCATCCAACAAAGGTTTGTTGGTATTTGCCAATAATACATAGGTTTAAGCTATTGTTTGCCAATGAACAGGATGCAAAAAACTTAAGGTGGCATGTAGATGAAAGAAGAATCGGGACTGGTCAGACATCCCGCAAATTGTACACAATGGAAGACATTTGATTGCTTGTATCCAACATTTGCATAGGATCCTAGAAACCTAAGGCTTGCACTAGCTTCAGATGGAAAGAATGTTTTTGGTAACTTGACCACCAATCATAGTTCGTGGCCCGTATTGTTAATGATTTACAACCTTCCTCTGTGGTTGTGCTTGAAGCACAAATACATATTGTTGTCTATGATGATAGCCGGTCCAAAACAATCTGGAAATTATATTGATGTCTATCTGGGGCCTTTGATTGAAGACCTGACAAAATTGTGGGTAGATGGGGTTGAAGTCTATGATGCAAATGAAAAACAGGCATTCACCTTACGTGTTATGATCTTTTGTACTGTTAACGATTTTCTGGGGTATGATAATTTGAGCGGATATAGTGTCAAAGGACACCACGCATGTCCTATTTGTGAAAAAAAAAATTCTTACATCCAACTAACACATGGGAAGAAGACAGTCTATAGTCTACACAAGGCACAAAAGATTTTTAAGTCGTAATCACCCATATCGGCATTTGAATAAAGCATTTAATGGAGATAATGAGATTGAAAGTGCGCCTGAACCATTATGTGGACATGATGTTTATGATCGGGTCTGAGACATAGTAACTACCTTTGGTAAGACACAAAAAAAGGACTTGTCTACGAAGAACATTTGGAAGAAGAAGTCGATATTCTTTGATCTGCCATATTGGTACAATCTAGATGTTCGGCATTGTGTGGACGTTATGCATGTGGAGAAAAATGTGTGTGATAGTTTGATTGGCACCCTTCTTAACATTAAGGGCAAGACAAAGGATAGTGTGAAATCTCGTCAAGATTTGGTTGAGTTAGGTATACGAGAGCAACTCCACCCAGTTTTATGTGGTAATCGAACATATTTGCCCCCAGCATATTGCACAATGTCAACGACAGAGAAAAAAAGGTTTTGTCACTGTCTAATAAATGTGAAAGTTACCCAATGATACTCTTCAAATATCAAGAGCCTTGTGTCAATTAAGGAATTGAAATTGATTGGCCTCAAATCTCATGATTGTCACATACTGATGCAACAACTTTTACCAATGGTCATATATGGAATCTTGCCTGAAAAAGTTTGAACTACCATCACAAGGTTGTGTTTTTTCTTTAATGTTATCTGCAGCAAGGTTATTGACCCATCACAATTAGATAATTTGGAGATAGAAGCCGCCATTATCTTTTGTGAATTAGAGATGTATTTCCCCCCGTCATTCTTTGACATAATGATTCACTTAATTGTTCATCTAGTTTGCGAGATTCGATTGTGTGGCCCGATTTATTTACACTGGATGTATCCGGTTAAGAGGTTCATGAAGGTGTTGAAAGGATATACAAAGAAGCAATATCGACCAGAAGCAAGCATTGTTGAAAGATATGTTGCTGAAGAACCAATAGAGTTTTGCTCAGTTTATATAAGTAACACAGAGCCAGTCGGGCTTCCGCAAAGTCATCATCACTCCATGACTCAAGGTAGGGGAACACGACGATTTAATGTTGTAACCATGGATAGGAAACGTCTGTCCCAAGCTCATCTACATGTCTTAAACAACACAATAGAGGTCATGCCATACATAGATTGTCACAAACAACATTTGTCAGTTAATCACCCAAAAATGAACAAGATGAGGCTATTGTAAGAACACAATAGAACTTTCATTAACTGGTTCAGGCAAACCATTTTTGCAGATGAACGTGTTTCTGAAACGCTACGATTGTTATCTATTGGGCCAAATCTTAATGTTCCCACCTGGCAGGGATATGATATCAATGGCTATGCTTTCTACACAAAGGCACAGGATGCAAGAAGTACCATGCAGAACAATGGGCACTACTACAAAAAGCATATTTAACATCGGCGGCTTAACATCGGTGTTCGGGGCCTTATCAGGTTACATGGGATGCCACCATGTTCGGGGTCTTTAATCCAGACTTCCCGCTCTACATAAAGCACGAAGACCTCTCCGAAATCGCACACGGTGGTCAATGTCTTAGCATATCAGTGTTACGGTTGTGGATTTTGTAAGTCATTTTAGATTAATTTTAATTACCTAAGTTATTGCTTTCAATTCATAAATATTTCACTTTGACTTAACATAAATAGGCATCTGAATGAAACAAGTATGCAAGCGGGGAATTCTGATATCTATGGATTTCTCGAGCCACAATTCATTCAGAGGTCTGGGCAATCACAGTTTGAGACTGAAAGTTACATACAGAGTTGGATGTAGAGTTTAAAACACGATGTCTACCTTGGAGCCTACCTGAATGGGTAAGTCACACAAAATAACTGAATTTAATTAATGTTTACTAATATACTAACCCATATTCATCCTCGTTGTAGCGGACACTGGCAGATGGTGGTCATCGTGCCCAAGGAACACCTAGTTGTCTGGTTTTGTTCATTACATAACAGGCCAGACAACTACCTTAAGGGGATAATTAACAGGTCAGTGTTCTTTTCAATGCATTTGCATTCAAATACCTCAACAACACCATTTTTTTAATGGTTACTCGTCTGGAACAGTGTTTTAAAAGGTCTTCATGATGCTCCACAGCCTAAATCAAAGGCTCCTGCTAGGTGGATTGTCTTCAAGGTACGTCATTTACATAAAACTTCCACTTATATATACTTCTTATGTGTGTATACACTAATTGTTTAATCAATATCCAAATTTCATTATGTATTTAGTGTAATAGACAAAGAGGAAGTACTGAGTGCGACTATTATGTCATGCACTGCATGTCCACCATCATTTTAGGAAGTTTCAAGAATAACTGGGAAGCGGTACGTTTATTTTAAACAAATTCGATTTTTTTATAATTTGTATTACATTATTAACTTATTATCATTTATTTCATGATGCAGTATTTTAACGATCCTAGACCATTGGAGCTAGAGAGATTAAAGGCGCTACGGATTCAGTGGCCACAATATTATCTCCGAGTTAGAGCTCAGAGCTAGGATTTAGGGACATTAAGTTTAGCTTAGTTTACTTTGGTTTAACATTTTTTTCATTTCCTATGTTATTTGAACATTGAATTCATTTGTTGATATTTGTTAATAATAAATCAATTATTCAATTTTTATTGTGATTAAAACTGCTTGAAAGCAGAATAAAATATTTATTTGCTGTGAATTGGGTCTGAAATTGCATTTTACAAGTACAATTTTGGGTTTATTGTAAAAATAGAAAGTTTATATATAAAAAGACTTGAAAACAACATCGGTTATTTAGAAAAACCGATGTCAACATGAAGATTAACATCGGTTTTTCAAAAAACCGATGTTGGTTATTTCTAATAACATCGGTTATTTATACATAACCGATGTTAACATACAAACGTTAACATCAGTTATTTATAAATAGTCGATGTTATATATAACTAACTACAGTAAAATAAGTGTATAGATGATGGACGTTGACATCGGTTTTCTAGAAAAATTGATGTTAATATATTCGTTAACATCGATTTTTTTATAGAAAACCGATGTTAATCTATAACATTAACATCGGTTTTTCTATAAAACTTATGTTAAGTAATATATTAACATCGGTTTTTCTATAAAACTGATGTAAATGTTCATCATGCATACACTTATTTTGCTGTAGTTATTTATATATAACATCGATTTTTTTCAAAACCGATGTTAACAATAATACTTTCAACATCAGTTTTAAAACTGATGTAGAATGTCGTAAATAACCAATGTTGGAAGTGTATTTTCTAATAGTAGGGGTTAGTGTTGACGGTCAGTCAAATCATTTTAGTAGTGTTTCTGATAACAATCCGATTCACGCCTCAATGCCCTACTATGGAGTCATTGAAGATATTGGGTGCTTGATTACGGTCAATTTAGAGTTCTTGTGTTCAATTGTAGTTGGGTTAATGCAAATACTGGGTTATGCGAAGACAAAATGGGCTTTACATTAGTTGACCTCGAAAAGGTGGTTACAATGACGACCCATTCATAATGGCAGTGCAAGCTTGACAAGTGTTTTATGTCCAAGATCCGTCCGACCCGACATGGTCAATGGTTGTACAAGGCAGAAAATTTTCTATGACTGACTATAGTGATGGTGCAGCATTTGATGTGACTGGCATGCCACCTGTCAATCAAGAAATGCCCATCATCTCAAGCATCGATCAGGATAATGTTGTACATGCATCTCGAAATGATCATAATGAAGGCTTATAGGAGAATATTAATACTTAACTGCTTATGTTTTTTCTGGTAATGTATAACACCTACTACATAATAGTAATACATTTATGTTTTTGAATACGATACATTGGTCATTTAACATTTCACTTGTTTGTTGAAATTAAAAATGTCATAGACTGTGCATAACCAACGTTGATGTTACTATATATGACTGTTGTGCTCATTTTTTTGGTTGCAGCTGTGTCCAGAGAATGACGACACCCCCACCCTCTCCTACAGAGCCCGATATTCCTTTTGATGGTATGTCTAGGAAGAGTAGACAATCCATGTGGCTAAAAAGGTTGACTGCACGAAGCTTGGATCAGCCACGACCTACAGTAAACATCAATCCAACCACTGGGAGAGGCTCAGGTCCTCATAAAGAAAAGTTTCATAGTTATCTAGGAGTTGTAGCACGAGACAAGATTCCGATTGTGCACTCCAGCTGGAATGATGTACCAGAAACGCTAAAGAACATGATATGGGGTGACATTTTGGCAAGTCCCTTTTGTAGGTCACATAATATTCGTTACAAACATTGATATGTTAGTAAATCTTACTTGAATACAAATGTTTTGTAGGCAAAAATCGACATCTCCAAGGGTGATAATGCAAAAAAGAAGGTCATGTCAACGGTGGCTATGCGATAGAGGCAATTTAAGTCATCACTGACAACAAAATATGTCTATGGTAACAGTGACGGGTAACCAAAAGATGATCCTTCAATTAAATATGGTATTGATGCAAAAGATTGGGCTGAATTTGCAAAAAGAAGGCAAACCCCTAGTTGACAGGTTTTTTTCACTACTTATATTATTGTATAAACATTCTCTCAATTTGTTTGGAACAAGTGTTTTTCTTAATCGTTGACAATTGCTCATTTTTGACAAAAAGGGATAAGGAAAAAGGCGCAAGAGATTAAAAAATATAATGACTGTCCGCACTTGTTGTCTCGTGAAGGCTATGAGTTACTTGAAAAAAAATTAATGGATGAAAAAAGGAAGACACGAGAACAACAAGCACAATTTACGGAGAACCCTTCATTGTACCTGGACCCACCGTCCCTAATTTCTAGACACATGAAGTGGAAGATGGCCCGCACAAAGCAATATGGCCAGATGACCTCTAAAGCCGCCAAAGAAATATCTGACAAAATTGTGAGCAATTAACTTAGTGTTTGATAGTGACAAATAATTTATTATTTCCAATAACAAGTTACTTTGTAGCTTTTATATATTGCGTGGATTTTGAACAGGACTATTTGGAATAGCAGAGCACACATGGTAGCTTTGTGCCTTCAAGACGCGACGATATTTTCAACAGCGCTATTGGAAGACCCGAGCATTCAGGTCAAGTACATGTGGCGGGGACAAGTGTGACAATTAGCCAGTACTTTGGTCCAGCATCACATGGGTCTACAACTTCATCTAACTCAATCACTCCACACCAGTTGGCTGAAATCATTGGTAACTTAAAGGAAGAATGGCAAAGAGAGGTAGAACAACAAAACAAAAACAGAGAAGAGGCGTGGTTGTGGAGGGTAGAAGAGGAAAAAAATGCACTATGGACACAATTAAAGAAGAACTAAAACAAGAAATCAAGTTGGAGTTATCACAAATTGCATCACAACACTCACCCTCACTTCAAGCACATGATATACAAGTATTAGCAGCAAGTGTAAGCTCCAAGGGGAGCTGTGCAGCACCGAAGACAAATGCAATAGGTAAAAAAGCCTCTGATATGCATGGTGATAGCGTGGGGCTGCATGTAATTGCCGAGAAGTCTACAAAATTAGTAGCATTGGGCAAACTGTACGACACTTTTGGCACCATACACAATGTGCCTTATGCAGATGATGTGGTTCGAGTGAGTGTTGTGAAAGTTTACGATGGTGATGCGCAGGTCCCTTTCCCCACATCAGAAATTAAGTTTGTCAGAGTAGCTGTTGGGACTTTCGTGGGATGGCCAACACATTTGGTTAAACCCATATCGAATGAGGTAATTACGATAGTCATGAATACTTATATTATTTACTTTGTAACATGGTTACTTATGCTAATTGTTTATGTTTTGTTATACCGGTAGGATCTAGAGAAGCCCATGACCACACCATTTAAGATTGTTGCGGAGGACAAAGCATTGGTGCCAGTTGATCCCTTGGGAGAGTTGGTAAAGAACTTGTTTGAAATTTACCAAAAACCAATTGAGTTGTCGTGGGATGGTGCTAAATTTGGGATCGATAATGTCAAAGATGGCTTTTTCATCACACACGCTAATGTCAGTGAGATAATTTTAGGTGACAAGTGTTTGAACATCTCCCTACTACAGTTGTGGCTGACGTAAGTAAAATATGTTTACATAGAGTCAAATATGTGTACACTGAAGATGTAAGTTAGTTAAAATAACCAACTAACAATTTTTATGTGGAATGTTTGAAACAGGTTTATGCATGATTGGAGTACAAGCATAGGTTATGGATCACTGTATTGTTTCCTTGAACCTCAGTGTATCCACAATGCAAAGAACAAACATGAAGAATGTCAAAATTACATTGCAAGATGGATAAAGGAATCACAAAAACAACTTTACATAGCACCTTATTTAAATCAGTAAGTTGAGTTAACGTTCTTGAACTATGATTTCTTGTTACATATTATTGGCTGAATGAATCGCCTTTATGTCTTCAGGGCCCATTGGCAGCTGCTTGTTATGTGCCCAAGGGACAATCTAGTGGTTTGGTTTTGTTCTTTGCGTAAGAAGCCTGATGCTGCCATCAAGGCTGCAGTGAACAGGTGAGTGTTGCCTCAGCAATATGAACTAAGCTACTGCAATGGTACATGACACCAACAATGATTATTTCTAATTTTATATGAATTTAAAATAGTTTCATGAAAACATTAAGCAAAAGTACAGAAGGAAACCCATATCAACCTGTGCCTCAGTGGATTGAACCAAAGGTATGTCTTGCATGTAGAGTCATGTTCAAAACGAGAGCCTACAAGTGTGGATACTATGTCATGCACTGGATATGGTGCATAGTAAGTGGCGGCTTGAAGGATGAATGGATTATCATATGTAGCTAGTAGTCATTTACTTGTTACTGTCATTAGATGCTTTCTTATTGACCTGTTTTTATGTCAATTACTAATTTCATATTTACAAATTCGCAATGTTTTTCGGATGGAACACCTCTAACAAAATAGATCATGACAACACTCAGGTATAAATGGGCGGGATATTTTCTCCAAATTAAGAACTCAGAAGTTAGAAAAATTTAGATAACATAGGAACCTTTTTCGTTCATCCTAAACATTTTTCTACTCATTATGACATTTTCGTTATTCATACCTATTTTATGACTAAAGTTGACATCATGGAACCAATTTTAAAGAGTTCCCTTGCTTGTAATTTTTTCCTATGGTTGTATCTATATCCAAAGTTATTTATAAGCTACTAGATGGCTTTATGTAAGCTGTATTGGAATTATACCAAGCTTAATGTAGTATAGGGGTGAAATCACTATACGAACAAGTAACCAATGGATATACATTTGTTGTTGTAGTCTTGCTGTGCTTTTCATAGCTACACTGCATATGGTGACTGGGATCATCATCATGATAAGGAGCATTTATGGTGAGCATCAACACTGTCATTCATTTGTTATCCTGAACTAAAGCTGCTACCTTGATGTTTTCGTGCTTCATTTCAGGTCCTTGGTTTATCCTGCTTCCAACTGTTTATGGATGAATGTGTTTGCTGTCCACACCCATTATTTGGTGTCTTGGTGGCAGCTGCTTGAATGCATTTGCTGTCAACAAGTGTCATTTTCATTGAGAACATGGTTATTAGCATGCTTACTCTTTTGCTATGAAATGATTTGATTGTGCATGCTTGAGTCAGCTATGTTGACTTGAGGTTAACTTCAAAGTAGGACTCATGTGCTTGATGTTTGTGATCCTTTTTTGTTTGCTACTTCAACAAACTATAGATAAATTTTTATTTTGGATTCATGTTTGGGTGAATTCATTGAATTGTTTACTCTATAGGACTACTATTTTTATCCTGTGTTCTTTTTTTTTTCTTCTTCCTGTAGACTTCCCAATTCACATTCTGCTAAGTTTTTTTAATCTAATGTTTTATGTTCTTTTTCTATTAATTTCACCATCATCTTTCATTTTTTGACTTCATTAATGTTCTTATTGCTCCTATATTGGTGGTGATTGTGTATGTAAAGTTTGAGTAATTATTTATCACAATTTTCTTTTAATATGGGTTTTTGTTTTGTTTTTTGAGTTTTAATATATTCAGTACGAATTATTTTGTTTGTATTATACTAATATTTAAAATATTAGTCATCCCACTTCCCACTATTCTGCCATAGCGTTTTCATATCAATTTATTTATGTTTCCAATATATTGTGGTTAGAGCTACTCTGTAGGGTACAATTTATAATCTTTTGTCATTATCCTATAGCCTTTTATAAGCTTGTATGTCAGTGTATGTCTATGAAGTGTTGTGGGATACTATGTTCTAGGTTTGGGTTTATTTCTTTTGTCTGAGGAGGGAAATTTGGGTTGGTTAATAGGGTATACATATTCTAAGATCTTAGGTATGCTCTTATATCTGTTTGGTGGTCTATCTCCATATTCTTGTGTGTTGTCTGGACTGGTGAAATAAATAGTGTAGGTTTGTTTTTGAACCTTGTCTATTGCGGAGCATGTCATGTGATGTCACTGTGACTGCATATAGTGTGAAGCAAACATCTCTCCAGTTACCCCTTTTATGGAGTGCAAACCATAGATGAATTGCCTTGATCCAAGGCAACCAGGTATATAGTTAACTTGAAGTGATGCTACAATATGATATTTCTTATTTCATGGTTATTATGAAATTTATATTGACTAAATATTTGTTATTACAATTGCAATAAGAAATGTGGACCCATCAAACGGCTTGATCAAATTTTTATGGTCTGGGAAATGTTGACTGCAAAGAAAGGGTTGAAGTTTGAAAGCTCAACCATGAGAAAAATATGGTGCAAATGATTGGTAGATATATACGTTGAAGGGAAAGGTCGAATGGAGAAGAACTTCAAATGTAAGCCACTTATGGCATTTTCTGTGATGGTTAATGACTAGATCATAATTTGGAAAGCACTGCAGAAATCTTTGCTAATGTAAGTTAGACCATGATTTTTTTTTCACTAGCATTCAAGGCCATTAAAGGTGATTGACATTCACTTTGTTACACATATTGCATTTTAGTTCCCTGTCATTGTAGGATACATTATTACTTGCGGGGAGGGGGATGATAGGTCTAGATTAGCATGTTGTTCCATAACTTAAGCATGAAAATTGTTCTTTACTCCTCTCCACCCATTGCATGTAGTTTGGTACATGAATATAACAAATTAAATGTAGATATTTTTTGCTTATCAGACAGAAAATGAAGAATTCAAAGTACGGATGAATGCCCTTATAGCCAAAGCTCAGAAGATGCCAGAGGAAGGTTGGACAATGCAGGCTGGAACTCGAGTAACTCTAACAGAATACTAGGGATCATCCGGGAATGAATCAGGTATTACGATTTTCTTCAAAGTGCATGAATAATCTTTTACCATTGTTATATTTTGAAGTTGTAATTTTTGTTTTCTGCAGGTGTTTTTAGGTCATATTGGGGGGCTGGATACAGATGGAAATGAGCTGCCTAGACTTGTTTATGTTTCTCGTGAGTAACGACCAGGCTTCCAACATCACAAGAAGGCTGAAGCTATGAATGCTTGTCAAACTGAAGCTTCTTATTTTATGTTTTATGAAATAGTTGATTTATAATTTTCTTAAACGGTTTCATCCTGTGTCTTGTTTGAATATGAATCAAATTTATGACCTTTATGTAGTTGCTGGTTTTACTTGTGCTTACGGCAAAATTGAATAAACTAGCAACTATTAATAACAAGTTTTCTAATCTGCTTTGGGATGTGAACGATGTTGGTAGTTGAGCATGTGGATTTTGTATTTGAGTTAGTATTGTCAAATTAATATTGGTCCTTCTGCAAACCAACTATACATTTCCTTTACTGTGCCATGGTGGGGATGTTGTTGCGGATTTTGTATTTAAGTTAGTATATGTTTTGAGCATATGTAATTTTGAGTTTATCTTGTGGGATATGGATTCCAGTTTATGTTGTATTGACTAATGGTGCATATGTTCTGAATGTGGATTGTGATCACTATTTCAATAATAGCAAAGCCCTCAAAGAAGCGTTCATGGTAGTCAAACAAAGCAAATACTCCATTTTAAAAAAAAAACACCATTCTACGACGATTCTGACAACGACCGTCGTAGAATGCATTTAATTCTAAGACGGACACGTGGACACCATCGTCTTAGAATGCATCGGATTTTACGACGGGCCTGTTCAGGTGCCCGTCTTAGAATCCAATGCATTCTAGGACGGTCGCATAGCCATGACCATCGTAGACTGCGTTGCATTCTAAGATGGGTCTGTCCAGGTGTCCGTCTTAGAATCTGATGCTTTCTAGCACGGTCGCATTGGCAGGACTGTCGTAGACTACGTTGCATTCTAAGGCGGGCATGTCCACATGCCCGATGTAAAATTCTGCGCTTTCTACGATGGTCCTTTCCAACCGTCGTCGATATGGTCACAACTTTTCACTACGTCGGAGACGACGACGATCGTTAACCGACGTAAAATGCCTTCAATAACCGATGTTGAATGATGCTTTTGTAGTAGTGCTAATTAGTAAGACTCTTAAATTTTAAGCTAAAAAAAGTCAGACCAAATGTTATCATAGTCTTTTAAATTTAAAGATTTAATGAATCTGGCCCTAGATTAATTATATATTGTTTTCTATAATTTATAACTGCTAATTATTTAGTAAAATATTCAAATAATTAATATTGCAAAAATATTTCTGCTAGTAATTAATCTAACTAAAGACATTTATATTTATTAGTTCTTTAGCCAATATCTTAACACACTGGTAAGACTCTTGAATTTAAAGTTCTAAATTTTAATTGTAAGCTTATAAAAGTTTTTAAGCTGAATAGTCCGACCAAATTTTATCTCAGTCTTTCAAAGATTTAATGAATTTGATGCTATATTAATATATATTGTTTTCTATAATTTAAAATTTCTAATTCATTAGTAAAATATTTAAATAATAGTACCAGAAACTTTATGCTAATAATGAATCAAAATTAAACATAAAATTATTTTTTTATTTTGACATGTAATAAAAATATTTTAAATTAAATAAGTGGTAAAAATTCCACTCTTGACAGATAATTGTGTGCTAATTTCAATACACTTCCATCTAAAAATTAAGGGAAAAAATTTATTTGTTAATTTGAGAAATTTGTTTTTATGAATAACATATTGATATAGAGTAAAGATATACAAACACTACTATATATTAAACACTATACTAATACTAATCATTTCTTTCCATCTCATTCTTCCTATAACATATACACTTATATCTCGTTTCTACTCTGACTAGAACATGAAGGTATTAATTGAGGAAATGGATCCTCTTCCCTGACATTATCGATCATTGGATCAAATAGCAGTCTTTTAAATAATTTTATTAATATGATACTCTCTTCGTCATTCAAAAATAAGTGTCATCTTGTTATTTTATATAGATAAAAAAAATTAATAAATAGATAAAAAAATTTATAAAATTAATTTTATTATTAATTTTATAGTGAAAAGGTAAAATGTCACTTATTTTATAATAATTTGTTTGCTTAAATATGATACTTATTTTAAAATGGATGGAGTATATATTTTATTGTAAAATGATGGTTTAAAAGAATTAATAGTATCCTAAAAAAATTAACAGTAAGTTCTTCCCACACTTCAGAATTTAAGTTTTTTTTTCTAATTTTTTTATAAAAGTATTAATTATTAATTGTTAGCTTTTTTTTGTAAGTGGAAAATCTCATTTTTCTTCTCCTTTTATCACCTTATAACTCCATTTTTTTTTCTTTTTTCAATTGAGATTGATTATTTTCCTAATATATAATATTTGTCAAGAATCGGTGCCCACATGTACAGTACGTATAGTCGCAGTTTATAAAAAAGAAATGTATACAATATCCTCTCACCACATATATCTATCCAAAGTAATGCTTGGTATACATAAACATAAATGTTGGCAGAAGGGAAAAACGAGAGACGAATTTTTCCCTTGTGTACTACGTAGTTGTTGCTTTTTCATGAAAGATGCAAACTGAAAACGCTATATCAGGAATCATCATCACCACTGTTCACTGAGTAGTGAGTATCTCGCTAATGAATGAATGTATTCCATCACCATCACCCTCTAAGATACTTCACAGCATAATGACCCCAGCCAATAAATGCGTGCATGCATGCATGTGCTGTCAAATTAAATAGACAATTAGAGAGGTTGTGAGTATGAGTTACAAATTCCCATTGTCGGTTGGAGTGATGAGTCAACATATTTAGACTTAAATACTCTTTCACTCCTTTAATCCGGGATGTATTTTTTTAGTTTTTAAAATTTAAAAATATTTTTTAGTGCTTAAATTTTGAAAATTGTAATTTTTGAGTTTCGGATATCTTAAATTAATTTTTATTTTTTAACAAGTGCTGAAAAAATCTATCACAAAATACTTAAAAATAATCACAAAATATCAATTTTATGTAAGGAACTAAAAAAAAGTAATTTTTAAATTTTAGGAATTAAACAAATATTTTTAAATTTCATAGATTAAAAAAAAAACACCTTCAAATTTACTTCAAATTTAGAGACTAAAAAAATAATTATTCACATATTTATAATATATATATCGATTAGGATGATGAATTAAAAGCCATTAAGCCTGGCTATAAATTTTCTTGATTTTGATTTATCTCTGCTGCTGCACGCAGTTATTGCACTGCGTGACTGCAGCAAAAACTTGGCAGGAGATAGGACTCGGCATATGTATGTGTGGAGATAAATTAAAGGAATAGAAGTCAAAAGGTTGATACACGTTTAATGAAACTGTACAAGATTAATTAAATTATCTTGTTTGATTAAGTTGTACAGATATATGATTATGTTAAATATTCAAAGAATTACCTTCGTTAGTAGATAATTTTGAATATATAATTATTTTAAATATATGGAAAAAAAAATTCCTGTCTACAATGATCCTACTCCGCTCAAGTTGGGTAACTTTCTGTGGAGGATATTTATAGTTTATAGCAAGAAAGTCTGTGATTTTTATGTTTTAAGTAGAACCTAATAGTTATAAACCGTTTGTGTTTTTCTTCAACTAAATTGATATGATTCCTTGCTTTTTTTAGTTAAGTTTCCAAACATGCACCATGAGTATTATATGCTTATGTATTTCATCTATCTTAATAATTATTAGGATATATTTAGAAAGGGAATTGTACGAAGGACACAATCTTCAATCCCATGTTGTGTGCTTCCGTTATATTGAGTGGGAGGAAGGGGAGAACATGGCTTTGATAATTGAGGTGGGGATGCCTGTTGCGGTCTGCTTCAAGTATAACAGATCACTGACTCAATTCTAACTGATCGAGAAATTATAGCTGCACGTCAACTTTGTACAATTTTTTAATTCTTACAAATTAGAAAGTGATAGGAAGAGAAAAGAGAAAAAAAATTCAGATAAATTGAGTGATCATGTGATGAAGTTAGAGAAAAAATGAATTTTAAAGTGTTGTAAGAATTATCGTAAGAATATTTTGTGTTTTGATTTGGTTGCAACCTTCATTATTTTTGTAGATATTCATCTTGTTATTGTATTATTTTTCAATTTTATGTTTATATCATATATCATTGCTAATTTGCGGATCCATTTTTTTTATCTTGACCTTTTTTTTTCCCGCATCTTACAATATTCAAAAGCTTAAAGCTTAAAAATTAAGCCTCACTTTTTTGGGTCTCGGAAGACGATTGTGGGAGTAAAATTCGTACATGCATTTTGTAATATAAATTTATTTATTTTTAAAGTGACAACACCCCCAATTTCTATCTGAGTATATACATATTTCTTTCATTGGTAGCATTTATAGAATTATTTCTAAATTACGAGCGGCTACACTATAGTAGGTGTTAAAGCTTCAATATTTCATTGTGTACGTTTTCCTACGTACCAATCAAACTTCTTTTTCTCTCATTGGTAGAAATTATAGAATATTTCTAAATTATATTACGAGTTACTAGCTAGACTAAAGTTGGTGTTAAGCTTCATTGTGTCCTACCAATCAACTTCTTTTTCTCCTCACAGAGATTCTTAATGGTGTGCTCTAGTAGTTAATGATACTTGATTTAGAATGATAAATAAATTAGCTTGGAAGTGTCTAATTCTCAGATTTGAATTTGAGGAATCATATTACAACATTAATTATGTTTATTTATTTTTAATTATATAAAAACAAGACGGGCCATCAAGAATTAAATTTTGGAATATTCTTTTAGAACTAAAATTAATTTTTTGTATGTTGCATATCATTTAGGGTCTTTTTCACATTACAAGATTATTTTTATTTATTCTCATAACTCTATTGAGACTTCTCAAGTTTGATCAGTTTCTTGAATGAGTTCACCATAAACAACATGAAAATACACAAGTCATAAATGAAATGTAGTATAATAAATTTACCAAAGAGAAGCTTAATCATTTCTTGATCCTCTGTAAATTTCTTGTGCAACAATCATTTGGCACCGTGCTTTCTTCCATCTCTTTATGATAAGTTAATTTTTTTTCTTAATAACTTGATCCACCTTCAAAAGCCTAGAAGCTATGAAGATAAATCAAAAGCCTAGACGTTAACACCCATTGTCTCACCATCACTATGCCTCCATTGTTGTCATTGAGAGGTATACAAATCTCTGCTACCATTAATTTCTTTTACGTTTTTATGGAAAGTTTCAATCTCCCTTTAAAGTCCTCAATTTCACAATGAGGGTTTCATGACCTCCATAATTTTCAAATTATTTATTTATTTCTTGCAATTCATCATTCTTTTTTTTTTATCTTATTCTAGACAGTTGTAGAGTTAAGCAAAAACTACCTTATTGGTAGACATGTAAAGCAAAAGGATTATGATACTCAGTCGAGCAAAGGTATGACTATTGTTGAGAATGAAAATATGAGTTTATATTTATGTCTTTAATTTTGATGATGATATGTTAAGTAATTTGTAAAGCAATTTATTATGAACTCTAGCCTACTAGGATGTGTGACAATTGTTTTTATGCTTGAATGTGTGCAACTCAAGCATCATAGGTTAGAAAAGTATTTCAATTTTCTCATAATTGATATCTTAGTAAAGATCCATGGCTTATATTTGTTAAGGATTGAATTTGGATGAAAACTGTTTTGAAAAATCTTAAGTTTTAAATCCAAGAAAAATATAATTGATTACTTGAACAAATTAGTCAATTATCTTGAGGCTTTGATTTTCAGAATTGCCTAAGGCTCACAGATGATCGATTATCCACTTAAGATAATCGATTTTTTGGTCCTAAAACAACATTAGACTCTCCTAGTTAATTAATTATCAGGTGATATAATTGATTATTTTGTTCTTTATGATACCCAGGTGGTGATATCAACAAATTAATCAATTATCTTTTTTATCAATTAATCATCAATTATAGGCTCTCCGAGTTAATTGATTATTAGGCTCTAGTACATAATAGGTTATTTTTGTCCGAAGACTGTAAAACGAAAATTTTGAAGACTCTCAAATGTGACATTCATTTTCCTTATTACACTTTGAATTTTCACTTAGAGCTTAAAGACCTTGTGTGTCATCACCCTTTTGATTAATTGCTACAAAATCTTTTTCTTACCTTGAAGAATCAATGGATCTTTTCCACATAATCATGAAGAGAAGTAAGTCCATCATTTTCATATCTTTTGCTAATTAGGTGATTTTTCCTATTTCTTTGCAGAGTTTGCTCTTGAGTGGGCTGGGTTACTCAAGGTTTAGGAATATGTAGAGGATTTCTACATGTTAGTGTTTTATTGATAGGTTTTCAAGAAGTTGTACATGTATGCAAACAATTGATAATGTATAGTGGAAGGATCCAAGCTTAGGTTGCTTTGAATCAAACTCGATGTAGATTTCGTTTGAAGTCGAACTATTATAAATTGGTTCTGTAATTTTCTCTATCCCTTGATCTATTTACATTCTTATTAAAGGTTCTTTTTAGAATTTTTAATTGATCTTAATTAATATCTCAATTAATCTTTAAAACTGAACCTAGGGATTGAAAAGGATTCATTAACTTAGCAACTCAATACATAAATCAACATTAAGAATCAAGATTTAGATCTTAAAAAAAGGGGTTTTACAAAAGTTTTTTAAGAAAGTTTTTATTAACCAATTCATCCCTCTCTTGGTTAAGCCATTCTATTCAACAACTCTTGCATTTTTCATATTCGTGCTAATTTGTCATTTTATAAGTTTTATGTTTAGTTTGCATTTGATCAATATACACTATTTGTGCACCTCTTGAAAACTCTTTTATATCATTTATTGATATTTGTATAATTGTTTCTCAAGTCCGGATGACCTGTATGATTTTTACCATTGTTTTGAGGGAATTTCCACATTAAAAATCTTTATGTATTTTTGTGAGTAAGTGGTTTATAATTTTTATTGATCATGATTTTGAATTTATAATATATGATGCGTATGAATTTAAAATTGATAGAAGTCATAAGATTGGTCTAATGGTGAAAGGAGAAGGAAAGTGGAAAGAAGTTGTGGGTTCGAATCCTCCCATTGACAAAAATTACTATACTAATAACTACATTTATTGGGGGAAAGGAATCTAAAAGTGATAACATTGGTAGAAATCTATAATATTAGACATAACATATAATTAGAAATGTATCACTGTGTAGGGAGCGATCATTTTTCTACATCGGTTAAGGAAATAACTGATGTAGAAAGTGGCAATCTTCTATAACCCTAGCATTTTGTATTGGTTTTGAAACCGATGTAAAATCCCTTTATTGTAGTTGTGCAAGTTACTCTTCATTTTCTTAATCTAATGGTTCTAACAAGTAACTCATCTTTAAGTGTTAGGTTAAAAGAAAATAAAAAGATGAAGATGAAAAATAACTTTGTTAAACTTATTTTTGAAATAACTTGATCTCTCTTCTATACAAATACACACATATACATAAAATATTATAATTAAAACTAATTTATATACATATATTAATAGTTTTTTAGATATAAATATAATTTTGTTAAAATTAATTTGATTTATACAAAATGTTTTTCATTTGAATAATATTATTTTTCAAATCTTCACAAAAATAATGGAGCTTGAAAAAAATATTGTTTTTCAAATAATTGTTTTAATCTCTGAAAAATTAAGCACTAATTGGGTAAATTACATTAACTACTTATTTTATTATATTATATTATGTGAATTTAATATTGATGTATTACTGTCTACCTTTTCTTGTTGTTATGCTTTTTATGAATAATATCAGGGTATGCAACATAGAATTAATAGTTTTATTGGTGTCAACCTAACTAGGATTATGAGTGCTATTATGATGCTCTCCATTCCTTACTTTATTAAAAAAAATAATATAACTTTTTACTTTATTCCACCGATTCATTTGAAATTATTTTAAACATTTAAAATAATTTTTATAAAAACAATATTTTTAATGCTTAAAAATTTGTAATTAATGATGTATAACGCTTTTAACGTTATCGATCTATTTTTATTAAATTTATATTATATTTTTATGGCTATTATAATGACAGTGATATAAAAAAGAATAAAATATCTTTGTATTAATTAATAACCTTGCAATATTCGTTTTACTTTTATATTTTATATTTCTCTCCACCCTCATCTAACTATATTCTTCACTCCACTTTTACATTTTTGTAACTCACAAACACACACCCTTACACTTTTTTCTTCAAAACAACACTCTAAACCATCTCACAACACCATGTATGATTATGAATCACCCTACCCAATCACCACCATAGCCCTTTCTCATTGTTACCACCATCAACAATCGTTCCAACCTCACAGTTGTTCCACCTTGCAATTGTCACCCTGAGGAGCACTTCATTGACCTTTTCCTTTTATGCCTTTGTGAATGCCTTGTACTCGATCACAACTTTTCCTCCTTTGTTGGCAAGCCCCCTACTCCCTCCATTTTGTCATTACTGCCTTGTGTGGATCCATCCTCTCTCCCCCTCTTTCTTCTACCCCTCGTGAGCTCTATCGAACCAAGTCCTTGTCCACCTCTCACAACAAAGGCCTATCTAATGTCTTTGAGCCATTAAGAAAATGCTACATCATACCCTTTTCTCCTTCTACAAAATTCCCAAAAAGGAACCCAAAGTCTTGATGCACAACCTCGCTTCCTCTAACATGGAAGCAAAGGAGACACTAAAGGCGATGAAGGACCATATGGATTTGGGTTCTCAATCAAAGAAGACTTCTATAGTCTTAATTTGAAGGGAATTTTTGGTTTGTTGCATAGATTTTCAAGAAAGTTAAAAAAATGGAGGCAAAAGCAAAAGATGAAGAATCGTAGGTGAAATAAAGCCATTGTCGGGGGTCAAAGATGCTTTTTATGGCCAAGAAACAAATCATGCGATAATTCTAAGAGACTAACTAGTTGTGGATTATAGCACCTTTATTTTTACTAATTTGTTATTTACTTGTTTGACATCATTTATAAGTAGTGAATAATTAATTTAAAATATAAACTCAAGACTACATGGATCTGAATTTGCAATTGAAGAAGACATTTAGTCACAATTTGAAGGGGACGAGTTTTTAATTTTTTGCATTGGTTTTCAAGAAGAAGCTTTAGAAATGGAGGCAAAAGCAGAAGATGAAGGAGCACAAGTGAAATAAACGTTGTGCAGAGACACTTTTTGTTCTCAAACCAAGAGCTTAATTATACATTTTGCTATGTATTTTTTAAAAAAATAATATTCTTAATAAAGGATATTTTCTGATAATGATTTCTAATCAATTTTTCACAAATATTTTTATGGAAATGTGATAATTTTTTATTTTAATTTTTTGTATTACAGTTAAAATATCTTTTTATTTTTATATTAAATTATATAATGTAATAAATAATTAAAATAATCAATAAAAATATGTATTACTCTTTGATTTTTAAAAAAATTATCTAAAAATTCTCCATGACTAACCAAATAAATGTTATTCATTCTTAGAAAATGATTTACAAGATTCATAATTCACACAGATTCATGAATTTGGGTTCTCAATCAAAGAAGACTTCCCGTCGTAATTTGAAGGGAAAATTTGGGTTTGTTGCATAGATTTTCAAGAAGGTTAAAAAATGGAGGCCAAAGCAAAAGATGAAGAATCATAGATGAAATAAAGCCATTGTAAGAATCAGAGATGTTTTTAATGGCCAAGAAGTAAATCATGCGATAATTCTATGAGACTTAGTTGTAGATTATAGCACCTGTATTTTTACTAATTTATTATTTACTTGCTTGACATCATTTATAAGCAAATAATTAATTTAAAATATAAAATCAAGGACTACATGGATCAGGATTTGCAACTTAAGGTTTTTAAAACCTCCATACATTGTCATTTTCTAACAGGTTCAAGTCGTGACAAATTAATGTCTGAAATCTACTTTTTTATTTTAAGGATCCAAATATTTTTGTTTAAAAATTTATAAACCTATTTGAATTTTTCTAAATAACTCAAAAACCTACTCAATAATTTAAGCTAATCAATATCATGACGCGTATTCAACAAGGTTTCGGTTTCTCGGTTATTACGATTTACATTCCTTTTCATGCCAATGTTTACACGTACGTGGGCATGAGAGGTGCTCTTCTCCCAACACACATCCAAATGCATCATCTTAAGCGTGAAAGATAGTCATTTTCTTTTCTTTAGAGAAAAAAGAAGAGAGTGAAGGGAGATGGGAAAGGGGTCCTATCTGATCGATCCACGATTCTACAAAAGAACAATTATATGTTATAAAATTAAGAAAAACCATATATAATAATTGGGACAGAAAGAACAACAATGGAGTGTGGTCCAATTAAATGGCACGCAATTGGGAAAATTTTAAGCAAAGCTGATGTTCAGTATGGATGAAGTTATTGAACTATATAGGCTCCACACCTTTTTGTGCTCTTGTGATCATCTTAACCTTAGAATAGCAATCACTCAATGACATTTACCGCACGTTCCTTTCAATATGCAGCTGCATTATTCTTGAAAAGTTAATAAAGCAGAAATTAATTGAGCAACCTTAACTAATGGTTAAATCCAATTATTACTTAGCATAAAAATCTCGAAAAACTGTGGCAGAACGTATATACGGCTAATATCCAAAGTGGCAAAATTTTCATAAATCAAATTCATGTCTTGCAAACTACTTGCTCCAAAAAAGAATCATTTTTTGCAATTCATTCCCAATGGCAGAACTTATATACGGCTAATATCCAAAGTGGCAAAATTTTCATAAATCAAATTCAAGTCTTGCAAACTACTTGCTCCAAAAAAGAATCATTTGTTGCAATTCATTCCCAAGTAGCTAAGAATTAATCTGTATGGCTGATAGAGATAATTGGCATCAGCAGCAGCTAGCAGGCATCGAATATATTATTTGACTGACAATGATGCTTTGTCACGTTTGCGTTATATCCCTTTGACAGACCAAATTGATGTCCAATATTATAAAGACCACCGTTACATCCGGAAAAATCTATCATCAAGCATACATGAAGTTTAATTTGCTTAAGAATTTAAATTTTTTTTCTTTACCTTTACTTCCTTTTTATAGATAGCATGTAGATTTTACAAGAGACAATTCTAGACCGCAAAACACCCACAACACTAAAGGGATATTTATTTCACGGATAAATTTTTAGTCCCACAAATATATGAGGAGAAAAACTTATTTTGCGTTTGTTATGAAGTAATAAGATAATTAACCTCGGTTATATTTTATTCCTAGGCATGTAAGCCGTAATCTCCCCTTCAATTAATATTTAATCCCAACGGAAAGGATAAGAAATATTTATTTTCATGGAACATGAATCACTCTTAATGAGTAAAAATACACATATATATGTCATCATTCCTACTCACTACCCTCTTAATACTCCCTATGTGTATGTGTTATAAAAATTTTCATTCCCACAAATCTCGTTCATGCACCAATTTCATTTACCGCCTCTTTTTTGTATCTTACAAAAAAAATTTGATTTCCCTCCAATGCTTCTCTTTTAATAAACAATTTCAATCATTTAAATAATAGTGTATTTGCGGCTCTTATTGTTCAATGTTGATCATATAATTAGTAGAATATTTTATCGTTTAATTTATATTTAATTTTATTTTTCATACTTATGTTAATTGACAAGTATTTGAGAAAGATATCCCTAACCAAAATCTCAATATCTCTAGAGTTTTTGGAGTAGCAGAGTGCTTGTCAAATTCTCTAAATTTATTATAATCTCATTTTACTCTAACCAACTTGTCGGAACGTGGACCATGACAGGATGATAAAATAAAAAAAATTAAAAAGATAAATAAATAAATTATTTCCCAAAAGAGAAAAACTTGAGTAGTTATTACCAACATTTATTTAAGGGGAAAAAACGTCGGGAAAACCAAAAAAAATATAAGGAATTGTCTACGGTTTGAGAAAAACGATTCGGAAGTCGTTTACGCACGAGAAAGGTGTTAGCACCCCACGCGTCCATCATGAAGATGACAACCTTTAATCGAGTGTGCTAAAAGTAAAGTGACTTTTAATTATTTATTTTTCCTTGAAAACATGAATTATATTATTTTTTTATTTAGAAAAGGAAATCAATTTTTTTTCTTAAAAAGGATTTTATTTTTTAGTTTTTTTTTTGGGTCGACAAGGGATTTGTCATCGCTCCTACGTATCCTCATATGCAATGAAAAAATCAAACTTACATAGTTCTTTGTAGAAAAAAAAAGTGATTGCGTGTTGATTTTATTTTATTTTATTTTGAAAGGTTTTAGTTTTGTGGTAAACTTTGTAAAGTCAAATAAATCGGAGACCCAACATGAAGTGCATGAATAAAAGAGAATTGAGTGATCATTTATTTGAGAATTTTATCTTTTTAGAAAAGACTTTAGTTTTGTGGTAAACTTTGTAAATTCAAGCAAGTCGGAGACCCAGCATGTCAATCACAAAATTTACTCACACGTTATTGAAACACCACAAAGCAAGTCAGAAACCCAACATGGAGTGCACGTAAGCATGTACTAAAGAATGCTAATGTAGATTTACAAAAATAAATAAACAATTAACATAGTGATAGGAAATTGAATAAATAGAATGAGAATAGAAATGGATAAAATAAAAGTGGGGAGTACACTTAATAATTATTAAGGATGCAAAATTAAAGCATGGGGAAATAAAATGAATAACGAGATATTTACATTGCATTATTAATTAAACTAACTAGCTAGACAATGATTATAAAAAAAACATTGAAGAATAAACAATAGAGACAATAAAGAAATACAATAAAATAAAGAGCTAATTACTAATATGTATATTTTTTTTGTTTTTTGTTTTTTGTCAAAGTCAAAGGGTTGACTTGGACTTAATCAACACTAACAGAGTGTTGATATGACAGGCCTAGTCACCATCCTATGTGGCAGGGGTGCACATATAAAGAAGGAGATGTAACCATCAGGTTTTTTTGCTTTTGGCTTCATAAAAAAAAAACAGGTTGGGCCCAAAATGAAAAAAGGTGCATGTGGTAAAAAAAGAGTGCAAATAGCATTTCAATTTTCTTTCAAATTTTGAAAAAATGGCTAGGCCCAAAAGAAAAAGGTGCATGTATGAAAAAATGTGTGTGAATAGCGTTTCTATCTTATTACATACTTTGCAAAAATGGCTAGGCCCAAAACCCAAAAATGGGTGTATGTAATAAAAACATGGTGTAAACAGTAATTGTTGTTGTTATTTTTTTGTACGTTTTTTAGGGTTGGGTTGGAACCGAGTCAAGGCGACCTGGCTCAACTCGCATTTAGGCATCAAGGTTGAAACAATCCTAGATGACCTAACTCTCAAAACGGTGCCACAACTGGAGAAGCCACCACGGAGGGTGGTGCACCTCCCTGGCACCACTGGTGCATGGCGTTGCGACACGAGGCCACCATGGGACAGCGGCGGTGGCATAAAAGTGACCCATGGTGGTGGTGCGCTAGCTTCATCAAAAAATGAAAGAAGGAAGAAGAAAAAAAAAGAAGAGAAGAGAAGGATGACAGAATGTGAAAACACCAAGAAAAGATCAATATCATCATGTACAGATCCTGCCGGCGACCATGGAGCTCACCGGCGAGACGAACAGTGAGGATTTGAATGAGAAGAAGAAGAAGAAAAACGGAGAAGAGGAAGAAGAAGAGAGAAAGAGGGAGAAGAAATGTGAGAAAGCAAAAGAATGAGGGGTTATCTAGTGACCCCTCTCTTTTCTCTGACGTTGTGACCAAATGGCACGATGTAGCTGGTCTATTTGCCTTCCTTGGGATCCGTGTTGCTATGTGAATTAATTGCCAGACTTTTCTTCTTTCCTTTTTTATGCAGAGTGTTATCCTTTTTTTGACCTAATGGGCTCTCCTTGATAGCCCAATAGGTCACACAAACAGTTTTTTATTTTACTTTTAGTGTTCTTTTTTTCTCTTTTTCGTTTGCGTTTTTTTTTTTGTTTTCTCTTTTTTTTTCTTTATTGTTCTTCTTTTTTTTCTTTATTATGTTTTTGGACCCGGACAGAATTAGGATCTGACACAACTGCATCTGCCAAGTGTGCTATATGGCAGTTTTCATATACACCAAGTGTGCTACAAGGATATTTTAGTAATTATAATATATATTCTTAGGGAAAAATGTCAAAGAAACATTTTAATTATTCCTGAGCATATAAAAAATATTCTCAATCATTTTTAATAGTTAACCAAACCCATTTTTTATAATATATCTAGGAATAATATTCTCATGTTTTATTCACAGGAATAATATTTCTGAGACTAACAAAATTATCCATATATGAAACAAATGTTCCTACAAGTTTTCATTATTTATCTAAATCCGATGCACAACGAAAAATATCTCAAGATATACAAAGGAACACAAATATCTCAACAAGATCTTGTCAAGATACACAACAAAGACATGTTTATGTTGTGTTATTAAGGGATAGATTTGTCAAGATACACAATAGAAAATTATTTTTGTTGTGTTGTAAAGAGTGTCAAACATTATGGATATTTTCGTCAAAAACATATTTCTAAAAAGGTTAAAGGTCTCAATAGTTATTTTGAGGTGTGAATAATAATGTACTTTAGCCTGCCTTCAGGGTAACATGGGTTGTCAAGATAAAATGAAGTTGTAGCCCAATATTTTTAGGCATTTGAGTGGAGAGTTTGATGAATATTTTTCTATTTACACCCTTTATTTTTTGAATTTTCAAGCCAAGAACAAAAATTCTATTCTTGTCCCTCTTCCCGTAACACCCTGATCAAATCACACCAGAATGAGAGAGATCCAAGGTTAAGCAAGTATAAAACTATACAGTTGAGGATGACTTGTTAGAACTATAAATGTGACATACTAATCTCTTGAATATTGGGACTGATCAACCCATGTCTAAGGGGTGGTGTGCATACTAATTTCTTTGGTATTGGACTTTATCAGCCCACTATCTGAGGAGTGGTGTGCAAATTCATTGGAACTAGTAAGCGATGGATGTACAATAACAAGTGAGACGCTTGTTATTGCTTTGGATCGAGTGGTCAAAGTTATGCAAAAGCAGACAGAGATTATTTGTCATATGGGAAATGGGGGAAGTCGTTGCTTGAGAGATAGTGCGTCCAAATTCTTAGTACGTGGGCTCATCCAAATTTTGTAGGAACGATTTGCTAACTTTTTGCGATAGCTCACATTTGATTGAAGCATAGGAGTGGCTTCAGATACTATAGGAAACTTCAATTATGTGAAGAATCTATTTTTTCGTATTTTTAAATTGCCACATGTTTTGAGTGTTAGGATAAACTTGTTACTTCTATTGCTTGTTGAATAGTCTTGTATGTTTTTTAATTTTCCTATGAGTGTTGCTACCCCCTACGAGGGATAAACTTATTACCTTAATTACTTTATCAAAGTGTTCTCTAGTGTACAAGACTTGTCCTATGTTGTTGATTATGATTTAATTATTGATTGTGATTGAACATACCTTTCATTGTTTATAATGCTGAAAAAAAAATTGTTGACCATGATTCTTGTCTCTATAGTACATGTAAACCAAATAGGGAACTGGTATAATTTTATTTGCAAAATAATATAATGGCATATGTATGAGAGATATTATGAGCATTTGTTAATAATAAATCCATAATAATTTATTGTGTTTTACCGTAATTTAGTTACTAAACTTTGTCACACGTGCTTAATTGAGGAGCTCAAGGATAATTATTCTTATTGTTAGTTAAGATAAATGTTAATTAATTAGTTTAACAATAATACCTCTACTTGAGAGCTTACAAAGCTTAAGGGAAATAAAGGAACTAAAGAATACGAACCAAGTATGCTTCTTGTTGTTTTAGGCTTAGAATGGGACAGATTAAAAGTTATGATAATTTCTTTTGAGATTGTTTAAGAGATGATAGATTGTAGATCAAGAGATATAACCTTCAAGTAAGGGAATTATGCACCATATGTTGGTAGTCGAGTGTTGTAAAAAATAAGATCATTAATTTTAAAGAGGGGAGTTTTAGAGAAATTATATTAAGATAATGGTAGGATTGTTGTATAACCAAGGATAACCAAGATCTATCAGTTCACAAATAACCACTAAGTTGTTGATATTAAATCATGTGACTAATTTACTTATGCATTCGTTAATTTCTGATGTTTGACTTCTAGTGTTTTCTTGACTTTTGGGGTGCTAATATGATCATATTGTGATGTGTGCTACATTTTATTTCATGACTAATTGTCTTCTTGATGAATAACTTTACTTGCCTTGACTTATGTCCAAGAATCATGTTTAATTAAGTGTTTATTGATTATGAGTGTTTATGTAAGCATGCAAAGTATGAACATTTTGAGCTTGTGATTATAGTGATTGTATGTTGGTTTTGAGTATTTTTATGATAACATGTTAAGGATGTAGTGTTTAAAATGGTATAACAACTGGGAAATTGTGAAACATGTGCCATAGCAAGAAGCTCAATAACAATTAATTGTGTTTAGCATTATTGTGTTAGAACTTATCTTGCTTAACTTTTTAATATCAATAAGAGCCTCTAACATGATATCCTTGAAAATTTCTCATATATGTTAAAATAGTACATAGCAAATTTTGAAATGTTTTAATATTAATGGAAGTTAAGCTTTGTAAGTTTCTAATTACAGAAAGTAAATCATGCTGATGCTGAAATTTTATGAGTTGAGTTCAAAAATTACATAATTTCTTTTTACTGATTGATTATGATTTTTTTGTAAAATAAAAATAAGACAATAAACTTATATGTGTAAGTTATATGCTAATCTACTTCCATACCAATCTAGATTCATTTGCATAGGAAGAAAAAAAAAGAGACTTTAAATGACTAAAAACAGACTTTAATAACTTCTTCCACCTTTTTCAGTTTGGCTATATTTGAGGACATGGAAATCACTTGAACTTGAAAAGTTTGTTTTATCTTTATATGTGTATTGTTACTCTAGAATGTGTTTGGAATTTTCTTAAACATAGAACTTGTTAGTGCCTAGCTTTACTAAGCTTTAAAAGATTGGCTAAGATTTTGTTAAAACATAAGCACTTAGACAATGAAGGAAAGCTGGAGTTGCTGCACATGATGTCCAACGTTATGTCAAAGAATAAGATCGGGCTGCACAATGCACAAGGCAAGATAAAGTGTCAAATGAAGAATTGAAGCTGTAGGATTCACGATGTCGGATACAATGTCCAGGACATCCTGCCTGAAAATACTGGAATGGCTAAAAGCATTGAAGCTGCAGGATCCACGATGTTGGATACAATGTCCAGGACATCCTGCCCAAAAATACTGGAGTTGCTAAAAGCATTGAAGTTGCAGGATCCACGATGTCGGATACGATGTCCAGGACATCTTGCCCGAAAATACTGGACACATAAATCTGTTATATCTTTAACAGATTATTGTGCAGTTAGCAAGAGATAAGATGATCTATCTTTAGGAACGAATTAAAAGATAATTAAAGTTCGAATTACAAACTAGAAGAGTTCGTTCAGGGATTAAAGATTAAAGATAAAAACTAAAAGATCAAACTGTATCTTTTAGATCTTTAAGTGCAGATTTTCAGGAAAATGATAGATCTCATCCAGCACAAGAAGTTGCAGCCCAGAAACGCACACTGCTATAAAAACATGAAGGCTGCACGAGTTTTGTACCAAGTCCGGGATTGAAAAGTTATTTTGTGAGTTTTGGGACTTGAGTGTTTTGTGAGCCACCTTGATGTTACTCTAACATCAAGTGTTGGACCTGAGTGTGTAGAGTTGATCTCTAGAGTGTGTAGAGTTGATCTCTATAGTGTGTGGAGTTGATCTCTATTGTTCAGAGAGCAATCTCTGGTGTGTATTTGATTTGATTGTAAACACGGGAGAGTGTTTGAGAGGGAGTGAGCGGGGTTTCTCATATCTAAGAGTGGCTCTTAGGTAGAGATTGCACGGGTAGTGGTTAGGTGAGAAGGTTGTAAACAGTGGCTGTTAGACCTTGAACTAACACTATTTTAGTGGATTTCCTCCCTGGCTTGGTAGCCCCCAGATGTAGGTGAGGTTGCACCGAACTGGGTTAACAATTCTCTTGTGTTATTTACTTGTTTAATCTGTTCATACTCCCAAATATAATCTGCATGTTCTGAAGCGTGATGTCGTGACATCCGGTACGACATCTGTCATCGGTATCAGAATTTCAATTGGTATCAGAGCAGGCACTCGAAATCACTGAGTGAGATCTAGGGAGATAAATTCTGATGAACATGGAGAAAGAAGGAGGACCAGTAAACAGACCACCAATCCTGGATGGAACCAACTATGAATACTGGAAAGCAAGGATGGTGGCCTTCCTCAAATCGCTGGATAGCAGAACCTGGAAAGCTGTCATCAAAGGCTGGGAACATCCCAAGATGCTGGACACAGAAGGAAAGCCCACTAATGAATTGAAGCCAGAAGAAGACTGGACAAAAGAAGAAGACGAATTGGCACTTGGAAACTCCAAAGCCTTGAATGCTCTATTCAATGGAGTTGACAAGAATATCTTCAGACTGATCAACACTTGCACTGTGGCCAAGGATGCATGGGAGATTCTGAAAACCACTCATGAAGGAACCTCCAAAGTGAAGATGTCCAGATTGCAACTATTGGCTACAAAATTCGAAAATCTGAAGATGAAGGAGGAAGAGTGTATTCATGACTTCCACATGAACATTCTTGAAATTGCCAATGCTTGCACTGCCTTGGGAGAAAGAATGACAGACGAAAAGCTGGTGAGAAAGATCCTCAGATCTTTGCCTAAGAGATTTGACATGAAAGTCACTGCAATAGAGGAGGCCCAAGACATTTGCAACATGAGAGTAGATGAACTCATTGGTTCCCTTCATACCTTTGAGCTAGGACTCTCGGATAGGGCTGAAAAGAAGAGCAAGAACTTGGCGTTCGTGTCCAATGATGAAGGAGAAGAAGATGAGTATGACCTGGATACTGATGAAGGTCTGACTAATGCAGTTGTGCTCCTTGGAAAGCAGTTCAACAAAGTGCTGAACAGAATGGACAGGAGGCAGAAACCACATGTCCGGAACATCCCTTTCGACATCAGGAAAGGTAGTGAATACCAGAAAAGGTCAGATGAAAAGCCCAGTCACAGCAAAGGAATTCAATGCCGTGGGTGTGAAGGCTTTGGACACATCAAAGCTGAATGTCCCACTCATCTCAAGAAGCAGAGGAAAGGACTTTCTGTAAGTCGGTCTGATGATACAGAGAGTGAACAAGAAAGTGATTCTGACAGAGATGTGAATGCACTCACTGGGAGATTTGAATCTGCTGAAGATTCAAGTGATACAGATAGTGAAATCACTTTTGATGAGTTTGCTATTTCCTATAGAGAACTATGCATCAAAAGTGAGAAGATTCTTCAGCAAGAAGCACAACTAAAGAAGGTCATTGCAAATCTGGAGGCTGAGAAGGAGGCACATGAAAAGGAGATCTCTGAGCTTAAAGGGGAAGTTGGTTTTCTGAACTCTAAACTGGAAAACATGACAAAATCAATAAAGATGCTGAATAAAGGCTCAGATATGCTTGATGAAGTGCTACAGCTTGGGAAGAATGTTGGAAACCAGAAAGGACTTGGGTTTAATCATAAATCTGCTGGCAGAATAACCATGACAGAATTTGTTCCTGCCAAAAACAGCACTGGAGCCACGATGTCACAACATCGGTCTCGACATCATGGAACGCAGCAGAAAAAGAGTAAAAGAAGTAAAAGAAAGAAGTGGAGGTGTCACTACTGTGGCAAGTATGGTCACATAAAGCCCTTTTGCTATCATCTACTTGGCCATCCACATCATGGAACTCAAAGTAGCAGCAGCAGAAAGAAGATGATGTGGGTTCCAAAACACAAGATTGTCAGTCTTGTTGTTCATACTTCACTTAGAGCATCAGCTAAGGAAGATTGGTACCTAGATAGCGGCTGTTCCAGACACATGACAGGAGTTAAAGAATTCCTGCTGAACATTGAGCCCTGCTCCACTAGCTATGTGACATTTGGAGATGGCTCTAAAGGAAAGATCATTGGAATGGGAAAGCTAGTCCATGATGGACTTCCTAGTCTGAACAAAGTACTGCTGGTGAAGGGACTGACTGCAAACCTGATCAGCATCAGTCAGTTGTGTGATGAAGGATTCAATGTAAACTTCACAAAGTCAGAATGCTTGGTGACAAATGAGAAGAGTGAAGTTCTAATGAAGGGCAGCAGATCAAAGGATAACTGTTACCTATGGACACCTCAAGAAACCAGCTACTCCTCCACATGTCTATCCTCCAAAGAAGATGAAGTCAAAATATGGCATCAAAGATTTGGACATCTGCACTTAAGAGGCATGAAGAAAATCATTGACAAAGGTGCTGTTAGAGGCATTCCCAATCTGAAAATAGAAGAGGGCAGAATCTGTGGTGAATGTCAGATTGGAAAGCAAGTCAAGATGTCCCACCAGAAGCTTCAACATCAGACCACTTCCAGGGTGCTGGAACTACTTCACATGGACTTGATGGGGCCTATGCAAGTTGAAAGCCTTGGAGGAAAGAGGTATGCCTATGTTGTTGTGGATGATTTGTCCAGATTTACCTGGGTCAACTTTATCAGAGAGAAATCAGACACCTTTGAAGTATTCAAGGAGTTGAGTCTAAGACTTCAAAGAGAAAAAGACTGTGTCATCAAGAGAATCAGGAGTGACCATGGCAGAGAGTTTGAAAACAGCAGGTTTACTGAATTCTGCACATCTGAAGGCATCACTCATGAGTTCTCTGCAGCCATTACACCACAACAGAATGGCATAGTTGAGAGGAAAAACAGGACTTTGCAAGAGGCTGCTAGGGTCATGCTTCATGCCAAAGAACTTCCCTATAATCTCTGGGCTGAAGCCATGAACACAGCATGCTACATCCACAACAGAGTCACACTGAGAAGAGGGACTCCAACCACACTGTATGAAATCTGGAAAGGGAGGAAGCCAACTGTCAAGCACTTCCACATCTTTGGAAGTCCATGTTACATTTTGGCAGATAGAGAGCAAAGGAGAAAGATGGATCCCAAGAGTGATGCAGGAATATTCCTGGGATACTCTACAAACAGCAGAGCATATAGAGTATTCAATTCCAGAACCAGAACTGTGATGGAATCCATCAATGTGGTTGTTGATGATCTAACTCCAGCAAGAAAGAAGGATGTCGAAGAAGATGTCAGAACATCGGGAGACAATGTAGCAGATACAGCTAAAAGTGCAGAAAATGCAGAAAACTCTGATTCTGCTACAGATGAATCAAACATCAACCAACCTGACAAGAGACCTTCCATTAGAATCCAGAAGATGCACCCCAAGGAGCTGATTATAGGAGATCCAAACAGAGGAGTCACTACAAGATCAAGGGAGATTGAGATTGTCTCCAACTCATGTTTTGTCTCCAAAATTAAGCCCAAGAATGTGAAAGAGGCACTGACTGATGAGTTCTGGATCAATGCTATGCAAGAAGAATTGGAGCAATTCAAAAGGAATGAAGTCTGGGAGCTAGTTCCGAGACCCGAGGGAACTAATGTGATTGGCACCAAGTGGATCTTCAAGAACAAAACCAATGAAGAAGGTGTTATAACCAGAAACAAGGCCAGACTTGTTGCTCAAGGCTACACTCAGATTGAAGGTGTAGACTTTGATGAAACTTTCGCTCCTGTTGCTAGACTTGAGTCCATCAGATTGTTACTTGGAGTAGCTTGCATCCTAAAATTCAAGCTGTACCAGATGGATGTGAAAAGCGCGTTTCTGAATGGATACCTGAATGAAGAAGCCTATGTGGAGCAGCCAAAGGGATTTGTAGATCCAACTCATCCAGATCATGTATACAGGCTCAAGAAGGCTCTCTATGGATTGAAGCAAGCTCCAAGAGCTTGGTATGAAAGGCTAACAGAGTTCCTTACCCAGCAAGGGTATAGGAAGGGAGGAATTGACAAGACTCTCTTTGTCAAACAAGATGCTGATAACTTGATGATAGCACAGATATATGTTGATGACATTGTGTTTGGAGGGATGTCGAATGAGATGCTTCGACATTTTGTCCAACAGATGCAATCTGAATTTGAGATGAGTCTTGTTGGAGAACTGACTAATTTTCTGGGACTCCAAGTGAAGCAGATGGAAGACTCCATATTCCTCTCACAAAGCAAGTATGCAAAGAACATTGTCAAGAAGTTTGGGATGGAGAATGCCAGCCATAAAAGAACACCTGCACCTACTCACTTGAAGCTGTCAAAAGATGAAGCTGGCACCAGTGTTGATCAAAGTCTGTACAGAAGCATGATTGGGAGCTTACTATATTTAACAGCTAGCAGACCCGACATCACCTATGCAGTAGGTGCTTGTGCAAGATATCAAGCCAATCCTAAGATAAGTCACTTGACTCAAGTAAAGAGAATTCTGAAATATGTAAATGGCACCAGTGACTATGGGATTATGTACTGTCATTGTTCAGATTCAATGCTGGTTGGGTATTGTGATGCTGATTGGGCTGGAAGTGCAGATGATAGAAAAAGCACTTCTGGTGGATGCTTCTATCTGGGCAACAATCTTATTTCATGGTTCAGCAAGAAGCAGAACTGTGTGTCCCTATCTACTGCAGAAGCAGAGTATATTGCAGCAGGAAGCAGCTGTTCACAACTAGTTTGGATGAAGCAGATGCTGAAGGAGTACAATGTCGAACAAGATGTCATGACATTATACTGTGACAACATGAGTGCTATTAATATTTCTAAAAATCCTGTTCAACACAGCAGAACCAAGCACATTGACATTAGACATCACTATATTAGAGATCTTGTTGATGATAAAGTGATCACACTGAAGCATGTTGACACTGAGGAACAAATAGCAGATATTTTCACAAAGGCATTGGATGCAAATCAGTTTGAAAAACTGAGGGGCAAGCTGGGCATTTGTCTGCTAGAAGACTTATAGCAATTACTTCTATTTGAATGTGCTCAAACGTTAATAGCACATTCATTACTGGGCCGAAACAGATTTGACCGTTGCTTCACACGTCCCTCTACATTCTTCATTCAAATTTATATTTTCGTGGCATTCTTGTTTTCATCAGCATACCCCAACTTCTCTCGGAATTTCACGAAACCATTTCAAAAGCTCTGCTTCTCCATGGCTACCTCACCAAAAGATACTGCAGCTCCTGGTTCACCCTCTGTACCATCATCTCCGCACCAGGGACAACCTGAACTCAACATCCAACCCATACAAATAATTCCTGGTCAAGCCCCTGTTCCTGAGAAACTGGTTCCCAAACGACAACAGGGAGTAAAGACTGCTGAAAACCCTAGCCTTGCAACAAGTCCTAGGGAAGTAGACCCGGAGATGGATAAGAAGATCCGCAGTATTGTGAGTAACATTCTGAAAAATGCTTCTGTGCCTGATGCTGATGAAGATGTTCCAACATCCTCCACCCCGAATGTTTCTGTGCCTGATGTTGATAAAGATGTTCCAACATCTTCCGCTCCAAATGCTGAAGCCCTCCCTTCACCCAGTGAAGAGGAATCAACAGAAGAAGAGGATCAAGCCTCAGAGGAGACCCCTGCACCACGGGCACCAGAACCTGCTCCAGGTGACCTCATTGACCTTGAAGAAGTAGAATCTGATGAGGAACCCATTGCCAACAGGTTGGCACCTGGCATTGCAGAAAGGTTACAAAGCAGAAAAGGGAAAACCCCCATTAAGAGGTCTGGACGAATCAAAACTATGGCCCAGAAGAAGAGCACTCCAATCACTCCTACCAAATCCAGAAGGAGCAAAGTTGCAATCCCCTCCAAGAAGAGGAAAGAAATTTCCTCATCTGATTCTGATGATGATGTCGAACTAGATGTCTCGACATCAAAGAGGGCCAAGAAATCTGGGAGAAAGGTGCCTGGAAATGTTCCTGATGCACCACTGGACAACATCTCTTTCCACTCCATTGGTAATGTTGAAAAGTGGAAATATGTGTATCAACGCAGACTTGCGGTTGAAAGAGAACTGGGAAGAGATGCCTTGGCTTGCAAGGAGATCATGGACCTCATTAAGGCTGCTGGACTACTGAAGACAGTCACCAAGTTGGGAGACTGTTATGAAAGCCTAGTCAGGGAATTTATTGTCAACATTCCCTCTGACATAACAAACAGAAAGAGTGATGAGTATCAAAAGGTATTTGTCAGAGGAAAATGTGTTAGATTCTCCCCTGCTGTGATCAACAAGTACCTGGGCAGACCAACTGAAGGAGTGGTGGATATTGCTGTTTCTGAGCATCAAATTGCCAAGGAAATCACTGACAAACGAGTCCAGCATTGGCCAAAGAAAGGGAAGCTTTCTGCAGGGAAGCTAAGTGTGAAGTATGCAATTCTGCATAGGATTGGCGCTGCAAACTGGGTACCCACCAATCATACTTCCACTGTTGCCACAGGTTTGGGTAAATTTCTGTATGCTGTTGGAACCAAGTCCAAATTTAATTTTGGAAACTATATTTTTGATCACACTGTTAAGCATTCAGAATCGTTTGCTGTCAAATTACCCATTGCCTTCCCTACTGTATTGTGTGGCATTATGTTGAGTCAACATCCAAATATTTTAAACAACATTGACTCTGTGATGAAGAGAGAATCTGCTCTGTCCCTGCATTACAAACTGTTTGAGGGGACACATGTCCCAGACATTGTCTCGACATCAGGGAAAGCTGCTGCTTCAGGTGCTATATCCAAGGATGCCTTGATTGCTGAACTCAAGGACACATGCAAGGTGCTGGAGGCAACCATCAAAGCCACCACAGAGAAGAAAATGGAGCTGGAACGGCTGATCGAAAGACTCTCAGAAAGTGGCATTGATGATGGTGAAGCAGCTGAGGAAGAAGAAGCAGCTGAGCAAGAAGAAGAAGCTGCTGAGGAAGAAGAAGATGCAGCAGAGGATACAGAATCAGATGATGATGATTCTGAAGCCACCCCATGACCATCAGACCTTTATTTTTGCTTTTCACTTTTACTGGCTATAGGGGCATGTCCCTTTGAACAATGGATTACTATTGGTCTGTAATATTTGCACCTTAAGTTCATGCATTCTACTTTTGTCAAATTCTGTCTAAAAAGGGGGAGTAATAGTATTATATGCATGATTTTGTGTATGCAGTAGTAGTATTATGCATGACTTATGATTTAGAGAAGTAGGATACGATGTATGCATGATTCATGATTTTGAGGGGGAGTTGTATGTACATGATTTTGAGGGGGAGACTGCTGCTGCTGATGATGACTGATGTAAGCTACTAGTAGCTGATAGAAGATGCTGCAGTAAGAGCATGGAGACAAGGGAAAGCTGATGTCACATGAGATGTCTTGACATCCTGGAAAAGCCTAGTAGCTGATAGAAGATGCTGCAGTAAGAGCATGGAGACAGGGGGAGCAGAAGCAGAAAGCTGATGTCATGTGAGATGTCTTGACATCCTGGAAACGACTTGCAACTTGTCTAAACTACAGATTCCGCTGTGCTTGATTACTCTGATAATGAAAGTTGCTGATCCCACTTGCATAACTGCTCGTACCTGCTCAGGAAGTGTCTAAGTATGTTTTAGACAAAATTTGCCAAAGGGGGAGATTGTTAGTGCCTAGCTTTACTAAGCTTTAAAAGATTGGCTAAGATTTTGTTAAAACATAAGCACTTAGACAATGAAGGAAAGCTGGAGTTGCTGCACATGATGTCCAACGTTATGTCAAAGAATAAGATCGGGCTGCACAATGCACAAGGCAAGATAAAGTGTCAAATGAAGAATTGAAGCTGCAGGATTCACGATGTCGGATACAATGTCCAGGACATCCTGCCTGAAAATACTGGAATGGCTAAAAGCATTGAAGCTGCAGGATCCACGATGTCGGATACAATGTCCAGGACATCCTGCCCAAAAATACTGGAGTTGCTAAAAGCATTGAAGTTGCAGGATCCACGATGTCGGATACGATGTCCAGGACATCTTGCCCGAAAATACTGGACACATAAATCTGTTATATCTTTAACAGATTATTGTGCAGTTAGCAAGAGATAATATGATCTATCTTTAGGAACGAATTAAAAGATAATTAAAGTTCGAATTACAAACTAGAAGAGTTCGTTCAGGGATTAATGATTAAAGATAAAAACTAAAAGATCAAACTGTATCTTTTAGATCTTTAAGTGCAGATTTTCAGGAAAATGATAGATCTCATCCAGCACAAGAAGTTGCAGCCCAGAAACGCACACTGCTATAAAAACATGAAGGCTGCACGAGTTTTGTACCAAGTCCGGGATTGAAAAGTTATTTTGTGAGTTTTGGGACTTGAGTGTTTTGTGAGCCACCTTGATGTTACTCTAACATCAAGTGTTGGACCTGAGTGTGTAGAGTTGATCTCTAGAGTGTGTAGAGTTGATCTCTATAGTGTGTGGAGTTGATCTCTATTGTTCAGAGAGCAATCTCTGGTGTGTATTTGATTTGATTGTAAACACGGGAGAGTGTTTGAGAGGGAGTGAGCGGGGTTTCTCATATCTAAGAGTGGCTCTTAGGTAGAGATTGCACGGGTAGTGGTTAGGTGAGAAGGTTGTAAACAGTGGCTGTTAGACCTTGAACTAACACTATTTTAGTGGATTTCCTCCCTGGCTTGGTAGCCCCCAGATGTAGGTGAGGTTGCACCGAACTGGGTTAACAATTCTCTTGTGTTATTTACTTGTTTAATCTGTTCATACTCCCAAATATAATCTGCATGTTCTGAAGCGTGATGTCGTGACATCCGGTACGACATCTGTCATCGGTATCAGAATTTCAGAACTATTAAAAATGATAAAAACTCATCCAATTTACGCTTAATTTATTTTATTACTATTTAAAATAATGATGATGATGATGATGATGATAATGATAATAATAATGCACAAAATGATTCATCATATTTGGTGTTTTGAAATTTGACTCTTAATAGTCTATTTGCCTTCATATGTTGAAATTTGAAATGCTCTAAGTTGCTATTATTGCGGCTTAAATATCTTTCTTAGTCATCGTTAAATGTTGTATTGACTTGATTGTTGACTCATCTAAAAAAATATAATATTTGCATTCTAGTAATTGCATCGAATGAATTGATCGTTTTTTTAATTCAACTTTTTGAGAAATTAAAAACACAATCATAACCTTTAAATGTTACACCTTATCTTGTTTATCACCTTGTGATGTGAATGCATTGTATTAGAATAGCAAGATGTTGCCAAAGATTGTTTCTACTCTACCTTAAACACAAGTGACATGATTTCGATGGAGAAAATATATTTTTTTAGAGATTAAACATGTGTAATTAGTGAGAATATGCACATAACATATTAGAAATTATATGAAATATAAATCAAAGGATTATGCTTAACATAATGTGCTCTCCATTAGTATATATGTACAAATTTGTTTGGTCTACCTTTTTGTTTAGATTTTAATTTGTTGTCTAAAATCTCATATTGATTGTCAAAATTGAATTGTTTGCATGGTATAGTTATTTTCTTTGGATTTTTGAGATATCATATTTCTTTTTTTTTTCATAACATGAGATATCATATTTCTAGATCTTGAATTATGGATATATGTTTGAATCAATCATTGTTATTTGTACGTTTCCTTAAAGGTTGAACTAGATAATTCAAGTATGATTGTGCATCTAGTCATCAAATGAGTATGTCGTACTTTTTTATTTTAAGATTTGTTAGGAGTAGAGTGAATTCTAGGGATGAGATTATTTAAGGAGAAGAGAAATGTAATATCCTAAAATTTTATTATAATAATTTTTATTTGTTTTAGTGTAAAAATTATTAGTATAAGAGTTTATTTGAATTAAAATAATTATGATAATATATATATATATATATATATATATATATATATATATATGTATGTATGTATGTATGTATGTATGAAATGCTTGTATTATGGTATATTAAATTTCATTGAAATAATTTAATTAAAAATATGACTATTTTTAATTACTTTATTTAAAAATAATTATTTTATCAATAAAAAATTTGGTAGTTGATATAAGATTGTTGAGATTATTTAATAATTATAAAAGAAAGTGTGACAACTCCATATACTAATTAAAAGATTATTACTATTGTAATGATAATTATTATTGTAGGATGTCCTAAGGGCTGGTTCAGATCATAGTTACTATGGTTTCGATTCTTATATGTGTAACTACGGTTTTGGATTATTTCTTTGCAAGATGAAAGTGTCCGGTGTTAGTTGTATTACCAAAGGCTAAGAGTTTAGGATGACCTAATTTCTCTCATGTAAAAAGTTTTTAGACCACAAGTATGTCCAATGGGATTCTGAGTGTTTAATAGAACCACAAATTCAGAACTTAAACTCGAGATTACTAGTAAGCTAAGGTCACTTAATCTATTCTTTCATGTGATTTTGGTACAAAGACCACACGCACCCTCTACAAGAAGTCATCCTACTCAAACTAGGTAAGACTATTTATATGTGAAAAAGTTTTCTCTCCAAATATTCAACATAATTGGATCATCCTCTACGAGAGACCATCCTACTCGAACTAGGTAAGATCATTACAATTGACAAAGTTCTCCCTTCAAATATTCAACATAACTGCATACTCATGTCTTCGGCTCTATTAAGAGACATTAAAAGGTCATCAAATTTATTTCAATTTCTGCAAGTTGGATACAAAATTTGAGGCAGCCAAGCCAGCAGAACCCCCAATTACACTGACCAAGGCAACCACAACCTGCAACCCCACAAATCCAAGGTTGTCCTCAGGAACGAAGTAAACAAATAAGGGTCCAAGGATCAGCAACCCCAAGCTGAGGGTCAAGAGTGTCCCTGGAGTTCCAGGATCAGTTGCAGCAGATAGCACACCCAACTCTTCTGCCTTTGAGAGGAGTCCAAGCCTCTCTATTGTTGAGAGGGAGAATCCAAACTTCTCTGCTGCAGATAGCAACCCTGCTTTCTCTGCTTTGCTCAGCAGCTTCAGCTGCTCCATCCTTGTCAAAAGCTTTATGGGAGGCGTGGCTGTCGCGGGGCTGCTCCTAGGTTGTTCCCCAAGTGGGAACACAGTTGAGTTCTGCATTGTGCACTTGGTTAAGTTATTGAGTGAGTTTGTTTAAACTTACAAGAAAAACAACTTTAAAATAAGTGTTTTTTTAGTAGCTGATAGAATTTGCTTATTTAAATAGGCAGAAAACTATATTTTTAACCAGAAACAGTTTAGACAAACACACTTAAAAAACAGAAAACTATTTAATTTAAACAGGCTCAGTATTGTAACAAAACACTAGTACTACTTAACCAGATGAAAAGAAAAACAGGTTTTCAGTTAGGACAAAACTTGCATACAGTTTCTTAGGTGTTTTTGATGTTGCTTTCCAATCAGAGTTGGACTTACACTTTGGTAATCTATGTTGGCCTTTAATACGAACCTTTATTTCGTGGTTTACTGAGGTGAAAGTCTAATTTTGTTTGGAAAATAGCACAAAAAAATAACTCTGAAACTACATCTATGTTTTGTCCATTTAGTTATGTGATGCACTCATGCCATGATGCCATTAAACGCTCGCTATTATCTTGGAAACTATCTTGAACAAACCCTATTTAAGAGCAAATAACCATTACAATGTCTTTTTTTTATGTAATTTTTGGTTCAAAACAGGCAAGAGCCTTTTTTTTTTAAGTGATCAAGTTCAAACATTACACACAGGTTTCAGTAAACCACATGAACAGAGAGAATCATTATGTAAAGCATGTTTAATACATATAGATACATATAGATACATATTATTATACTTACAAAATTTTAAGAACTAATTTTTTTAATGTAATTTTTGGTTCAGAACATTCAAAACAGTTATTTTTCTTTCTTTTTTATAGTGCTAAAGTTCAAACACTAGAGACAAGTTTCACTATTCATAATAAACCATTTGAACAAAAAGAATCATTATGTAAGCAAGTTTAATACATATATAGATATCTAGACACATATTACACTGACTTGGAATATTTTAAAAGCTAATAGTCATTATAATGTTTTTTATAATGTAAAATTTGGTTCAAATCAGGTAATTCACAACAGATCCTTTTCTTTCTTTTTCTAAGTGATCAAATTCAAACACTATAGACAGGTTTCAGTTACACTGCACAAACCAATTGAACAAACGGAATAATTGCGTAAAGCAAGTTTGATACATATATATTACAATGACCTGCAACAATTTAAGAGCTAACAACCATTACAGTTATTTTTGAACAACCAAAAGCATATATTAATAGATTGGATATGGAACAAGCAGTGGCCATTTCTCTAATTACATTGTTTCTTCTCTAATTTTTGGTTCAAAACAGGTACATTAAAAATACCCTTTTCATTCTATTAGTAAGACACAAAAGATAAGTGTCACTCTTCATAGTTCATAGCAAACCATTTGAACAAAAAAGAATGGGTGTATGTGTGTGTGTTGCACTGACCTTTCTAGAGCCTACAGTTCTAGAGACTGAGGGAAGAGGCTTGGGAGTGGCCATGGATTTGACAAGCATAGGTGATGAGAAAGAAGCAGAAGATTTTTGTGTTATGGCACGAGAAGAAGAGAAGATGAAGTTGTTGTTGCAAATGTATGCTGAGACCTCCATAACCATAAAATTTCTTTCTTTATCGTTATTGCTTGGTTGAGATGAACAAGAGCCTCTCATAAGCGCTGTGTGGATGATAATGGTGCATGACCAAGATCACTCATTGGATTTCCTTTGCTTCCATGTCCACGTGCCATGCAATGGATGGTGCTCCCTTCTCCCTCCTTCTACTCCATGGAAAAAGTTTTGCTTTAAATTTTTATTTTTTTTAGCAACGGAATGTTATATACTAAGTTTTGTAATGCAAAAATTTAAATTTGTGATTGGTCGACAAGTGTTTAGACAATATCCATCTTATTTGTCTTAAATAAAATTTGTGTTTAAATTTTTGTGTATAAAAAAATTCATTATATGAATATTTTAAACTAAAAAGTAATTAATTTTGATTAAAAAAATAAGTTATAAAGTGATCATGTAAAATAATTTCACATTATTGTATAATCATAATTTATCATATATAATATTTTTGTTAATTTTTTTAATGATGATGCATGACCAGTAATATATAATTGGATTATTGATATAAAATTGTTTTATATTATTAGTGCATGATGATCAGTTAAATTTAAAATATTATTATATTTTTAAAATTAAAATTTTCTCTTATAAAAAATTGTGAAAAGAAAATAAAAAATATTCCTCTTTTGATATAGCTTTGTTACTTGATAAAGGAAAAGATTGACACATCAAAAAATCATTCACCCTCAGATTTTTTTTTTATCTATTTATCAATTCGATTTTACCTTATCACACAAATTAATAAAATTGAGAAAAGTTGAATGGTATGAATTCCTGCAGTACAAATTCAATTTCACAAAAAAAAAAAAAAATAGAAAGATGATGTTTTTTTTTTTTTACACAAAATAGAAAGATGATACTTGTTACGAAAACCATCCATATCCTCTTCCTATCAAATAGTAGATGAAGCTATTGCTGAAAAGATTATATACACAAATCCATGCCTAAATTTCAGTCAAAACCGTTCACTAATAGTCTAATACCTGCCAAACCTTGTAAAAATAAGAACAATCGAAGGTAAATATTTTCAGCAAGAAATTGTTGCTGGCACACGTGTACTTAACCATCAAGAAAAATGAAGACCCCTTTGGCTTATTCAAAGAATTAATCTAACATTTAAATAGTAACACAAAAACCCATTTTTTGTCATTTTGAAAAGGATTTCATGTTTTCTCCTTTTTCTTTTTCTTCACATCTTGCTGGACATTTTTTTTAGACTAAAATATATTTTTTATTTAAGTAAATATAAAAATATTTAAAATTTATTCTATAAAAATTTTAGTATATTTTTTTTGTTTTTATAAAATTAAAATATATTATTTTTAGATCCGAAGTAAAATTTGAATATCTAAACTTATGACATTTTGAAAATAATCAGCAACTTTTTTATTAAGAACACTTTTTTCAAATAAATTTAATAAATTCAAATTTTGTAAATCTGAATAAACAGGTTTGTAAAAAAAAGACGCTATAAATATTCCTAAAAAAGTAAGAATCACCGAAAAAGCTGCGTTGGTCAAAAATTCATACCAATCCATAAAATTTTTTGAATTTTTATGTAAAAGGTCTATAAAGGGAATTAACCATTTTGATACTACTTTTTACATAAGTTATATATATATTTAATATAAAAAATATTATATTTATATCAGTATACATAATCAAATCAAGATAAACAAAAATCATTATATTCAAACCTACTTCAATTTTGTCAGGACATAAAGTCAACAAAATTTCTAAAAAAGTAAATTCTAAACATATTCATATGTATCAAAATAAAAATCTTATTTTAGCCTTCTTTTATTTCTCTGCCTCCATACAATCTCAGCCACTAACCACCATTTTAATGTCGTTACGTTAGCAAGCCTTTTTTTCCCTCTGGTTCATTATTGCACTAGTGTTGAATTAGAGAGCTTTCTCTATCTGTGTGCTAGGAGTGTCTTGTCAAAATGGGTCACTGGGATGTGGGATGTCCTAGTTCGAGTTTGCAGGTTATAAAAGGCCTGACCAAAAAGTATGGGCCTATGTTATTCACGTCTCTTTTTTATTCTTCACATCCCATTTTTTGGTATTTTTTATATTTCTGAAATATCTATCTTCTTTTAATCCTTTTCACTTTCACACTCTTACTCTTTTCACAGGAACAAGTTTTCATAATATAATTATGTTCTGTAAAAAAAAATTATACAAAAAAACCTAATTAATCACTTTTAATAATCTCTCCTTTCAATATATATATAAATTCATCCCCATCCTCCAAGTATATATAAATTCTTTTCGGTATTTAAAACTCGATTAAAAAAATTGACACATCTTGCTTTTTGAGGCTACGTGCCATCTCTTTAATTGGCCTTGCTGATTTGAGAAAAAAGGGAAAAGCAAAACAATGAAAAGGTTTTTGTTTGGTCCAACAATGAGAAGAATATGACGACATTAATTACAACACTAGCATATGGCTTGGGCGTTGATTATGAGTAATTGTGTGATCAACGATGAAATCTTTGTACATATTTGTGATCCTACAAAAACAAAAGGGCAGGTACGTTGCACAAAAGCATTTATTTTGCACAAAGTTTTCCAAACTACTGACCAAAAACAATATTTGTATTATTTAACAAATTGTTCAAAATTCCTCCAAGATTCAACAAACTCATTAGAAAAACTTTCTTTGAGTCTTTGTCCTCATTTAGTACAATAATAATAGAGCTTCTTCAGCCTTCCGAGTGCCTCATCGTATTGATATATAGCCAGCTAGCCTTTTATATGGTTAATGATTATCATGTCTCTGCTTTTTCTTCATTTCTTTTTATTTTTTTCTTTGATCAAATTATTTATTGTGATATTTTTTTTCTCTCTCCTTTCTAGACCATACATTATAACATTATACGTGTTTAGCATTGTTCTTAGCACAATTTGGCAATTAGCATATTTTGCTTTACACTACTAAAATAGAAGCCAATTGCGCAATCTTATTTCAAAGTTTCCTATTACTACTTCATTCTTAATTACATAAATGTACAGGTCTTCATTCTTGTGTAAAAGAACATAAATGAGCACGTCTTCATTCTTTCCCATTGCTACTTCCACCAATTAAAAATAAGTTTCCTTTACTAGTTTTTTCTTAATTACATAATTATTATTTTATTTTTAATTTGTTTTTATTAACACAACCTTTTTTTGGCTGGACAAAATTTTGAAAATTAATAAGATAATAATCTTTTTTATATTATTAATTAACCACATCTGTAGAAGGTTATTAATATTGAAAATATAAAAAATGATCATTAATTAATCAATTTTTAATTACAGGTTATTAAATATTTAACATCGTTTTTTAACAGAATATCGATGTCGAAAAGCGCTATTTTACATCGTTTCTTATGATAACACCGATGTAGAAGGTCTACCTTCTACATCGTTTCTTAACTGAGCACCGATGTCGAAAAGCGTTATTTTACATCGTTTCTTATGATAATAGTGATGTAGAACGTCTAACTTCTACATCGTTTTTTAACTAACCAACGATGTGAAAAAATGTTATTTTACATCGTTTTCTATTATAGCACCAATGCAGAAAGTCTAACTTCTACATCTGTTGGTACGTTAAGCCTGATGTAGAAAATGTTGATTTTCTACAACAGTGGTTGGAGGATCAATGTTAAAACTTTTAACTTTCAACAACATTTTATTGAATATCGGTTGACCACTGATGTTAAATATCGATTTCCTGTAATGTTGAAACTTCCTTTTCTAGTAGTGAACATGACTATTTTTTTTAATTGCGTTACTCAAATTTTCTCCTTTGCCGGCTGTGCTCTTTGGTTGCGTGGATCATATATGCAAAGGTGTTTTTTAAAATGTGTACATTTCTAGTGAGATATAAACAACCTTTGTTCCTATCTGAGAATTAAATAGTAATCGGAAGAAATCATAAAAGAATTAAATATTTTTTCTGTTTAATAGTTAAGATCAGGATCAACAAAAATTATTCAGGGAATTTAAAGTTATTCTTCTCTAATTGAAATTAATGTTACAGTTTTATAGATGCTAAAAACTTAAGCATTTGAAGCTTATCTTGTTTCCTTTGGCTACACATTCTGTTTTCTACAAGCTAAATACTGACATCTAGACTCTAGTAATCTCTTAACCTTATTTCAAAGAGTTGTAACTTTTTTTAACAGATTCAAGAAACGTATTCCTATAGGTGTTCATGGCTAAAGATGACAAGATACTTTACACTTAATGGTGTCCTTTACTTTGTTATATCCTTTCTTAGTACTCGACTAAGCAATCCGTCAAAGGATAAGGATGGAATATCTGAAAAAAATATTTTTGACGCTTAAGTAAAATTTCAGTTTAGAGTAATAAATAAGATAATAAATATGAGTAAATAATGATCTTTGTCTCAAGAATCTCACTTCTATATATACAAACTTTGTTGGATCTTAAATCTTTGGACTTTTAAGGATGATTGACTTTCCTATTTTATGTTGGATTGAACACCTATCGTATTATTCCAGCTGAACACCTATCTAATATATATTGTTTATTACACTATCTTAACTTTATGGTTTGAGATATTTTAACTATTACATTAATCAACATAATGACATTATGACATTTACTTAAGTGTATGTTAATTTGTTTTTTTTAATGTGGTTGAAAATATTTTAACAAACAATATAAAATTAACAATAGAATACCCCTCTATTTCTTATTATAATATCATTTTTAAAAATTTGTTTCTCTTTTAAAAAGAGTATTTTCTAATTTTTAGATGTGTCAATTATATTTTATCCTAAACACATGTATTATATTATTATATCTCCAAAAGTTAATGAAAAGCAATTTAGTGGATAGAAAAATAAGAAAAAAGTAATTTTGAAATAAGAGTATAATAATTGACATATTTAATGAAATTAACTAAATTAATTACTTTTTTTAAGGGATGTGAATTAATTGAAAGAATCTTATAAATAGGGATGAAGGAATTACATAATAAAAAAATAATAGTATAATGATTGAAACTAAAAAATGTAATTAAAAATTAATAAAAGAAAATTACAAGCATTTAAAATTAATTAAAAATTATAATTACCCCAATATATATTTTATCAATGCAATGAAATTAAACACTTATAACTCATCAACATGTCATCGGTCTAAGTGTAATTGATTTAAATCACTTAAGCAATGTCTCGTGTTTAAATCTTATAAATAAAAAGATATGATTAGAAGAAGAGTTTTATCAAAGGTGATCAGCTAAGTTTTTTAACAAATAGATAATACTAATTAACAAAGTTGATGTCTACTGGCACACCAATGGCATAAATGACAAAAAAAATATATAACTCAATAAACTAACTTAACAGCTTTCAACTATTAATTACTATCTTTTTTTTTTTCAACTACTTTTTTTTATTATCAAATACTTATAACTTACCCGCATGTCATTCGTTATAGTGTAATTAAGTTTGAATTAATTAATATTTTAGGTTTGAACGATGATAAAACATGATTAGAAAGATAATTTTATTAAAGGTGCTGAATTAAGTTTTATGACAGAAAATCATTATCAATAAAATCAATAAATAATTCCACACTAATAACATACATAGTGAAAAAAAACCAATAAATTAACTTAACAACTTTAAACTGTTAGTTACTAAATTATTTTTCAAACTTTCAACTATTTTTACCAAATGTAATTGTCAATCAACAAATTCTCCTTTACTTCTCTCCTTTTTTTTTTTTACTCTTACACTAATCTTATTTTTTAAGAAAAATATATTTCACTAGCACTTTTATATATTACACTAGTACTCTATTATCCAACAATTACTTACATTGTATACCCTTCTTTACAAGGAATTTGCTATAAACATTAAAAACAGTCATGTATAATATAAAAATCTCAGAATTTGAGTTAATTTGCTTATTTAGTTTACGGCACTCAAATATAAAATATTCAGTACTCTTTTTAGGCAAGGTTTTTAGGTTCGTTCTCTAAATCACATTTGCAACAGAAACTTTGTATTAGCTTTCGAGTTTTAGAATTAATCTTACATTAAGAAGAATTAATTTTATAAAACTAAAAATGTTTAAATTTTTAACATATAGAATTATTTTTATATATATGGTATAGAATAAAATTTTAAAAAGTACACTTTAAAATGAATTTTCCTAAATTTATTTTAAAATAATATTGTTAAACATAAATTTATCTTTAAATATTATTTATTTTGAAATCAATTTTTAATATAATCCCCCATCCCTGTATTATTAATATAAATCTTCATTCTTTTTTAAGGAATAAATCTTCATTCTTAAACAAGACACCATATTTTATTATATTTTTTCTTTGTAACACATGTCTTATTAATACCTAACTTTATTCCGTCAAAAAATTAATACCTAAATTTTTATATATTTTTAAAAAAATTAAATTTTTACTTGTATTTTTGTTTTTCGAAAAATTACTCATTTAATTTTTATAATTACAAAATTTTATATTTTAATTTATACGTTTAAAATCATTTTTTTTACAAATACCTTTGATCTTGTTTAATTCATCATTCATGTCTTTACTCAAACTTGATCTTTCAGTCATTTTGTAACATAATGATCAAAAGTGTTGTGCAAATTGAGGAGTAACACGAGAGACAATTTTACCACCGAACCATAATCATTGACAATTATATAAATGAATTTAATATTATACTTCAATTTAAAATTAAAGAATAAGGTTTATAAATTTTCTTCTATTTATATGATAGTTAATTTTTATTGAGACAATCTCACTTATATTTAAAAAAAGATAAAAAAAAATGCATAAACAAGAACTAAGAAAATTATTTTAAAATAAAATAGAGAAGAGGAAACGGTGAAAAAAGGAAATGTAGATGAGCAGGGAAGGTAGGGTGTGGCAGCAGATAGGTGGGGCGAGTGAGGTGACGTGATGGCGTGGCAACTGTTGACGCGTTGCCAAGTTTTTAATCTAAACTGTGAAAGCAAACCAAAGTTACAGTGTCTCCAACACGTGGCGTTCTCACCTCTGTTTAGAACTTCGACAACTTCAAAAGTGTAGCTTCAGTGGGGCCCTTTGTTTGCAAGCTTTTTGTTGTCACATCAAATCATTCAACCTCAGAATTCCACGTCGCGTCTTGTCTTGCCTGGCATAGCATCCCATGTTCCAAAACCTTCGCCCTGTGCATTTAACACTTTGCCTAATCATTCAATTGATTTGGTTTGGGTCTACAACATACCAAATTTAACACTTCCCTATAGCTGAATTTATGCTTTATTAGGTAGTAAATGAAATGGAGGAAAGATGATGAGAAAGAAATAAAGGAAAAATAAGATGATGAGTTTTATGTGAGTTTCATAATTTTTGAATTCTATTTTAATTTAAATGGCTCACTTATATTTTATTTTTTTAACAAACAGTTCATAGGAAAGACAAAAAAAGGAAAAGTAAAAGTATTTGCAAGTATAAGTCATGCAAATCTAATCTAATTCAAATAATTTAGATTGAATTTTTTTATGTTTGAATTAAATTCAAATCAATTCATTTAAATTTGTCCATGTACATGTTAACTCATTCAATTAATATATATATATATATATATATATATATATATATATATATAAACATATTGGATTTTAGAAATGCTCTGACCTGACCTAATCAACCCATTTTAAAAAATAAGAAAATTTAAATAATATTGAATTTTAGAAAATCATATTGGATTTTAGAAATTTAAAATAATATTGTTCCCTGAGAATACAAAAACAAGTGGAATCATTGTCTTAGATTATGCTCTTCCATGAACTTCCAATTTTCTCATATTTATAGTTAAGGTAATCAGTGTGCTGATAGTTAGCTAACTAAGATATTGGCAATAGGATTGACTTTACATTGTCAGTTCATTAGTCTCAGTTTTTTCTGCATTCAATGCGGATTCCTTTGGTATTGTTTTAGTTGATTTCTTGCTTTGATTTTTGTCTAGCCCCCCAAGGTCTCTTGTTCTTCTTGTTTTCTTAATAATATTGTGGCTAGGTGATCGATGATGGGCTGAAAAAAAGGTACCAACATAATTGGAATATCTTTTTTATTATGAGATTTAACAAATTACATACTTTACACACACACACACACACATATATATATATATATATATATATATATATATATATATATATTAAAGGTCAGGGAAACAATTTTAAAAAAAACTCAATTAACAGACTCTTGAATTATTAAGGTCACTTGATTAAAAAAGTGATATCAAAGCTTGAATATTGGGTCAAGCTTAACAACAAACTATTTTTTTTTTTCAATTTTTTAGTTGGGGTACTCTTGTCTAATTGTTGTTATGGAAATTAAATGTTTATGTAACTTGTGTGACTTTGCAGTAAGGTTATTGTAGAGTGAAGTCTGAAGAGGCCTATGAAAAAAATACTTGTGTCGAGTGTATCTACAAAGATGAGAACATTTGTTGAAAAATCTTGTTGAGAAGAATATGCTAAGACGAGAATATTGACCTTTGTAGAGGTAAGAATATTCAATGTAGACCTACAAAGATAACAAATACTTGATTTAGAGACTAATTATATCCTCATGATTAATTTTCTATAAGAGAAAATGTTAAATATAATTTTGGTCTTCCAGATATTATTGATCCATATTGGTTCCAGTACCTCCAAATTAATTTCATTGCATTTGCTTCTTGAAATTTTCAAAGTTTTGCTTTTAAGTCCTTTATTTAACTCCATTATTTTTTTTTTATTAAATGTAACTACCTTCACCTATTGTAAGCTTGGTTAAGACTCAAATTATTACAGTCAGTCAATCAATCATATGTTGATGTTCGTTTCAAGAATAAGGTTCTACCAACAACAAAAGTAATAAATAAGTTTTATTGTAAGTATTTCTTTGGAAATAATGAAGTTGTGATTTGGTTTTGTTTCTATTCTTGCATGGCACAAATGCTAATGGTAGAAATGAAAATACTAATGCTAGAATAACTACTGCAATAAACTTTCAACAAGAAAAAATTATCAGATTAAATAAAGACCTTAAAAGGAGAATTTTGGAAATTTAAGGAAACAAATACAAATGATTATTTTTGGAGAACTAAAATTAATATGATCAATATTTAGAAAATCAAAGTCATATTTTGTTTGAGTCACTATGATATGTTGGTGAGTAGGGACGGATGCAGAGGGAGGTGAGCAATGACTCGTGTCCACCTCTTTTCTTGGAATTTTCATTTATATACATATAATTTTTAAGTTAATTAGTATAAAATTAATTTTGTAAGTTGTTAATATAATAATAGTTAATGTTAATTAGTATAAAATTGTCTAAAATTAATTATGTTTGTTGTTTTATTACAATGATTAAAGTGATAATTAGTGTAAAATTAATTGTATGTTTGTTGTTATTATAATAACAATTAAGGTTATCATTATTTAATAAAAATTAATTTCAATTTTATGGATTCGTCACTATTGAATATTATCCATTAATTTTATTAATGATTAATCTTTGTTAGAAAATCCATTAATTTTATTAATGATTAATCTTTGTTAAAAAATCTGATGAGATATCTTTAATAAGATTCTCTTAAGAGGGATAACTCAAGGATTTGAGAGATTTAAAGCAAATTTAAGAATGCAAAATTTTATTTATTCATAAAATAATTTATTAAAATTATCATTGTTTTATTTAAAATTAATTTTTTGAACTTTTTGTGATGTAAAATTATTGATTAAATTGTCGTAATTAATTTTATTTAACAATTTTTAAAAAGTTATTACTCATTAATTGTTATTTATGATACCAATAAAATGATTAACAGTTACTTATAATATTTTAATTAAAATTTATTTTTAAATATAATTTTACTATAATATTTTTTGGGTATATTAATACTAAAAAAAAGTTAGAATTTTTTTTTTAACCTAAAGCTGTTTCTTAAGCTATTTGGGCCTTAAACTAACCCTGATCCCTATTAGATGCAAAGATCTAATTAAAAAATATTTAGAAAACCAATACATGATCTATTAAGTAGAGTGAAAAGAAATTGAAAAAAAAAAGTGAAGTGAGATAAAAGTTGAGTTAAAGCATAATATAAAAATGTGGATTTCATATAATTTTATTATTCATTTCTTCCATTTTCCTTTTTCTTTGTCTGCAAATGAACGCATTCTAACTTCTTGTTTTAGAGGCAAAAGAGGGTGAAAATGAAGTAAAATTACACAAGACTCACATTTTTAAAATTTAATTTATTTATTTTTATCTTTTTCTTTCCGTTCTACTAAAATAATATGTGAAATTTAATCTAATTAAAAATATTTAATAAGAGACAAGCACTCCCAAGTCTCTAGAAAAACAGGTTAGGTTGTGGCAGTGAGTTGGCGTTATTACCCCCAAAGTGGCGTAGGGAATTACATTACGTGGCATCATGGCGAAAGAAAGGTGTCGTAGGAGGGTGGTGCCTGCAAAGTGCAGAGAGACGAAGCACAAGTGTACTGTAACCGTAGACGATGTGAACCAACCTCTCTCTCCACTGATTACCACGTGGAACTTCTCAAACGCTTCCTCATAATTCACGAACTACACCCATGAAAAACATTGAAACATCATTCAACAAAAGCATTAACAACAACAAACAAAACTCACTCTTCCTCTTTCATCTCTCTCTCTCTCTCTCTTTCTCAAGCCCTTTTCAGTTTTCTTCTCTCTCTCTCTCTCTCTCTCTCTGATTCTTCAATTTTGTTGACTCTTTTTTCCATTCACTTCTTTCTTTAAAATCATCTTCATAACAAAAATTGTGAGCCACCTTGCCCCTATTAATTTTTTTTCTTCTTCTCTTAATTTCCACACAAAATTTGAGCTTAGTAGCTCTTTGTCCTTTTAAATTTGCGTTTTTTTCTTCTAAGTGGACCACTCAAATTGTACTTTTGCGCCTAACTGGTTCATGCATTTTTATATTTTTTTTCTCATAGAGAAACCTTCAAGGGAGTTGTTGTGTTGAAGGATTCCTTCTTTGATCCTTGGTTTCAATGGAGGTAAATAAAAGAAAAAAAGAAAAAAAATTGTTGATCAAGTTGTTTTTTTTTTTTTAGTTTTTATTTTCATCATGCAACAAGGCCTAAGAGTCTGAGATTATGAGATTAATTTTACTTTTTGTGTGTGTTTCTTGTTGGGTGCAGAGGTGTTACAATGAGAAAGAGTACAAGTCCAAGAAAATAGACCTTACTCTAAAGCTTTCACCTTGTGGTGAGAATGCAGAAGAGAAAGAGAGGGGGTTGAGAAGGTCATCATCATCATCATTAGTAGTAGTTGGTGTTGCAAATGGGGCCCAGTGGGGCACATCTCTTGGCAGATCTTGCTCATTGCCAGCAGAGAGGCAGAGGAGGGTGGCTGCACTCTCACCTCAAGTGCTTGCTTGGGTGGCTGCTTCTTCTGCTGTCAATGTCAACAACACATCGTCATCACTTCACAAACCAAACCCACTCCCAAGTTCTTCTCAGGATTCAGGGCTTCAGGGTAATCAATTTCTTTCGCTCATGTCTTCTTCCTCTGGTTATGTGTTTGGAACTTTGGCTTAGCATGTATTGCAAAATATTAGTTTTTTTTTTGGGTGGGGGGATTAGGCAGTTGCCAACATGTACATGTGATGGTATGTATGTATTCTTATGTCTTGTTTAATTCCTTGACTAATGTTTCTGGTGACTGCATTAGAATATTTGTTTATGTTGCAGCTAAGTTATTTAAAAAAATAAGATGAAACAATTTTTGGTTTTGGGGACTATCCCCCCCTTCCCCTCCCTTTTTTTATGCCATTTTTCTTTTTTTCATTGAATTTTAGGTTATTTACATCAATTAGATTTTTTTTATTATTATTTGATTCATCTTGCTTCCTAGTGTTATTGGTGATTAGTGATGAAGAGTATAGAAAGATTTATCTTTGATGCTTGTATGAGTGAAAAGTGAAAAACCTGGGGGATAAGAGAAGAACACTTGAAAATTAAATATTCTTGTTTACTTTGAAGGCAAATGCAACTCCAAATGCAAAAGTATTCCTAGTTGTTAGTCAAACAGCCTCACATGGCAATCACAAGTGTGCTTTGTGTTGGTACTCAAATTTTGCCATGGGGTTTTGCTAAATATTGGGCTGAAGGCAAACATAACCTTGGATAGTTGTGGAAATATATAATACATGTTGAAGACAGGATAGAATTTGCTGATGTACTTAGGTGTTATAAGACATGGTTAAGACTGCAATTTAATAACAAATGGTAACCTTGAATATGTTATGGGGTAACTTTATTCTAAAGAGTGAGACTTTCAAAAAGACATGATTTAGTGAAAACAAGTGCATTTAATTCTTAACATGTACCCATAGAGAAAAAATTAACAGTAGTCTTTTAGAAATTCCTTTTAATGGCCTTCCATATCAATTTTGTTCTTGCAGAGTTATGTTTAACTCTGTAAATTATCTCCCTCAATATGAGTTTATTCTTTATATAAATTTTTAATGATATCACAACTAGTTTAGAGTTGATCTTGTATAAGTGTTTTCCTATTCTTTGTATGACTAATCTTCACTAACCCAAATTCTATCTTCATTGGTGGATAATGGTTATCATATCAGCGTACTAATATTTATATACTAGAAAAAATAATTTAAGCATCCTTGATATGTCAGGACATAATGTTACATCATTCTCTGGATCCAGATGCCCGTTTACATATAGAAATTGGTTTGCTGGTGTATGATTCCTTTAGACTATAACTTTTGTTTTTGTTTAATTTCTTAATCTTATTCAAGTATTAATTATTTATGATTTGTGTCCTCCGAAACACAGTTCCTATACTTTCTTGCCACATACTAATAGATTATTATGTATGCTGCAAGTGTGAAGCCAAACTTATACCACTAGATACATCTCTTTAATTTGTTTTATCTATATAATGATTAGAAACCAAGATGTAACATTTATGAAAGTAAAGCTGGATTTGCAACATTCCCTGATAGATTTATACATCAAAGATATTCGTTTTTGGCATTAAAAATTCATAATTTGGGAGAGGATCTTTTGTTCTGTTCATGTTTTCTTCATTGTTTTCATGGTGGTTTTCACTTGGGTTGTTTTGGAAAAATTGGCCACTAAATGCAACAAAGGGTCCTAAAGTACCGTTTTCCTCCCTACAAAACCATTTTACAAAAAAAACCTTGTAAGTGGTTAAGGTTTAGCTGTAATACATTATTAACTCATGAACAAACAGCGGCTTGATTACAATTAGATACAATAGAAATGAATTTTCTCATCTAGCAGTAATGCTGAGACGTACCTCTGAATCATTTGCAATAGCACATATGGAGCAGAATATTATTAAAGCTGTAAGTGTTTTGTATCACAGATTTCTTTGCATTGCTTTAAGTATGTTTTAGTTTGCTTTCTAAATTCATTAATATAAGTTTAGCTTTAAAAGAGAAAAAATTCTCATAGTTGATCACATTAACTCTATTGCTGATATTTGACTATTTTTTCTTTTGATCTTGGTTATCTGAACCTGAACCTTTATTGTATGCTTTCTATCCCAAAGATACACTCAGAGGTGTCTCATGCAACATTCCATATATAGGTCCTACACATGCAGCCAAAGGAGTTGCTTTGAACATCCAAACATCAACCAAGGAGGAAAACGATTCCAAGGCTTCCCTCAAAACAATGGCCAAGGCAATTTCACCTAGGCCTGCTGACAGTAAGCCGGAGAATCCGGCTAAAAAACATAAACTTGGGAACTACTGCAGTCTTAAAGGCGATGTAATGGAGATCCTGAGACAGATGCCGAGTGTGACTACTACTGGAGATGGCCCCAATGGGAAGAGAATAGAAGGGTTTCTGTACAAGTATAGGTCTGGTCAAGTGTGTATTGTTTGTGTCTGCCATGGTAACTTTCTCACCCCAGCTGAGTTTGTCATGCATGCTGGGGGCAAGGAAGTGGCCAATCCAATGAAGCATATCACTGTTTTATCTAACTCATTTTAGAGGCAATGTGAATGGATTTATAATTCATTCATCTTGGAATGTAGAGGGAAGTGGAAACAATGAGATTATCTTTGGTTAGTTTAGTTTCCATGAATTAATATTATCCATTGTTCAAGTGGCCTGTGTGAAAGGAAATTTTCATCAGAGGCTGTGTCCTTTAGTATGTAATACAAGGTAAAAAACCAATAGAATTATGTGATTTTGGTCAAGTTTTTCCATCACTTTTAAGTTATTGAATTCAACTTGGTGAATAGGATGTTGGAGTTATCAACCTTTATATTCCTAAACTTAATGAAGCTATAACTACATTTCTGAATGGGTGTGTAACTGAACAACATTATTTACTATATACATATCTGAATGGCTAAGTCTTGTGATTCGTCATTTCTTCCTTGATGGGACAATCATATCTAATTATTTTTTAAATTATATTTTTAATTTCTCGTAACTAGTCCAATTTTATCAATTGGTCTGAATAGACGTGAAATTAAAAACACAATTTATATATAAAAAAGTACAAATAGATACTTCCATGAGATTCATTCATGATGTGGTAAAGTTATTGGATTTGTCGCTATTATGTTATTAACTAATATTTTTACTCAACAAGAGGGACTAAAATTGTTAAGGAATAAAAAGTATAGAACAAAAAACCTTATAAATTTTGTTTAATAATTAAAAATGAAATTTAAAAAGGGTTTAAGGCCAAAAACATAATTAACATTTAGTTTATTCATTTGATTAGGATACCTAAAAATCTATTTGTAGATGTACTTAATAAGGTAACTAGCCTAATTAAATGGAAAACTAAACTAAATTTATCTTAAAATGAATAAATTAATTCAAGATAAAAAAAACTCAAAAAGATAAAAAAAAAACTCAAAATAGAATAAAATTTCTAACCACCATAGAGTTCTTTAAATTTATGAGAAGACTAATTTTTCTGTTTTTTAACTCATCCTAATGTCCACTATTCTTTGTGCAAATGATAAGGGTTTATTTTATTTATCCGTAAAAATTAAAAACAGGATCAAAAGTTTATAATAACTCATATATACTACTCAACTAACTGAGTTAGATCCCCTTGACATAAGGATTCACTTTAGTACTCTTCAATAAAAAAGAGTGTTATACTAATATTTTAAAAGTTCAGACTAAATAATAATTTTTTGCTTAATTTTATATTTGTCTATTAGGTATCATAATTGTATAATTTTGGTCATTTAAATTTTAATTGAGTAAATAAGTGCGAATGATACTAAACTCGTCCTTTAAGTAAAGTCTTGAGTTTAAGTCTTGATTCCCTAATGAATGAAGATTAATCATTAACAAAGTTAGTTGATATTTCACATAAATGTCATGGTGATCCATAAAATAATATAGCTGGCCAACATTGTAAAAAAGGCCTAAGGAGACACTTGTGAGAAAAATAGATTTTATGATTTTTAGTCCGGAAAGAAGAGGAGAGAAAGGCTAAGAAGGACATTGGTGAAATTGGTTAAGATGAATCTCATTATGAGTAATATTTCTGTATTCTGAACTTTTAGTCTTTAACCCAGCAAAATAACATTAACATTATAATCCATGTAGCTGATCTTACCTAACAAGATAAGACTATTGTTGTTATATAAGTGCAGCACTAAAGATTTAATTCAATTATACATTCTAAGATGTATGTGAGCCTTGGCAGTTGTGCAAGCCTCGTTAACTATTATGCCTTCATGTCTATTCTATGATATGCTGTATGATTCTTGAATGTAGCCTGCAAATGAGGGGTAACTCGTATTACGGACATGGCTGAAAGAGACACCCTGCTGTTAGATAGCTCCTCTAGGTCATTTCTATAATGACTAAAATATGTTTTTCATTCTTATAAAATTTTGGTGAAGTTCATTTTTATTCTTGTGAAATTTTTTGTCCTCGTGTGATATTTTTTAACTCAAAGTTAGATTTGGATGGCTCGGAGCCAACATGACATTTTTTTTAATAAATTGACAAATACCCATTGGAAGAAAATCTAAAAATGCATCCGAATTTTTTTCACTTCAAGATATACGCTTTAATTTGGCTCCATGAGTTGATTATTTTTATAAGGCTGAAGGGATGAACTCATTGATTTAATTCTCACACTCTTTTCATGAAAAACTTTTGACATTTTCCCTCTTTAACCTGTAACCCTTGTATTGTCTTGAATCAGTTGAATGACTGTAGACCTCAGAAAAGTGATAATGAGAATTGTTAACATCCATGAAGGTGCACGGTGCACCCTTATAGAAATGAGAACCGGTTTTGGCACTAAAACTTTAATGTATTTTTTTTTTTTTTTACAGCCTTCATAAATTTCAGGAATAGGCCATCTCTAAATTTTCAAGATGATGGGGATGAAAGCACTGTGTCTAAGTTATTGCCTCATGATAAAAAGCAGAAAAGACAATGAATAAACCTGACTGAGACATTGGCAGAATTATAAATTGTTTTCAATGGTAGTTTTTGGCCGAATGTTTGGTCCTTATTAAGAATAAGGAGCACTGCTTTGTTTCAAGTAATGAAAGAGCTTTTCGTTCCTGCCTGCTTGTAGATTTTTTTATTTTTTTTTTTGAAGAAAGAATCATCTTATATGCCTGGTTGTAGATGGAAAATATAGAACTAGGATTTTGTCAAAAACAAATCTAGTCAAGATTGAGTTTTTCATATAAAACTTATTTGTAACTTTTTAATCCTCAAATAATTAGATAGTAATCCAAATAGTTTTATGGTTCCATTGATTTCCTCAAACTCTTGTTCATTAACACTTATAAATTGGTTCCTCCTCATTTCATTACCATTCTGGTGATCTTCTATTGAAAGACTTTTGGCTACTTGACTACATCTTCAAACGTGCGAAATGACGACAAAGTAATATTAACATAATCAAACCGCTGATGTTGTTATTATGCCACATAAAATTTGTGTGACCTTGCAGGCTTGTTCTTATGTTTTAGTGTGCCATTGATGCCATCTAAAAAGAATTTGCTATATATTGAATCCCTGGACCCTTGATTGCTTCTGTTGATTCATTTATCTACCAACAGTGCTATCAAACTAACCTATTATGTTACATTGTTAATCAGAAAAATTGTGTCAGATTTCCCAACTATGAAGTACATGTGCATGATACTAAACTATCAAGGTGATAGAGACAATAAAATGGTTTTGGCAAAAGCCAAGAGAATCTATGATCAGATGGTGACCTAGTGTGTTCTAATTAACAACATGAGAAACAAGAAAACCATGATTTGTTCTGAGGAGCATTTGGGATTGGCTTGGGGTTCTGAGGTGCTGCATCTGGTGCTGGTCTAATATCCTGCTGCTCTGGCTGTTTCTGCTGCTTTCTCTTCTCTTCACCATGCTTTGCCGAAAGAGGTTTTTCTCCATCTGCCAATCTTCACATCACAAAACCAGTTAAATTATTTGCTCAAGAAACTTAACATCAAGTTAAGCTTTAGCCACCATCAAGAAGCATCATCTACCCAGTAATTTGGTCTAGTGATAGTAAGATTTATTTCTCAATTCAATGTTTATGTATTCACATTCCCTATATCATGTGTTACAGTTCTTATTATTCTTATTATGAATTCAAGGGCCAAATTTTACACTTGCCAGGTCAAAATTATTCACATTGGTCTAAATATAACTATAATATAATCACTTTTCAACAACACTACTAGTACTACTAGTATGTTTGGATTGGCAGTGAGGGACCCAAAATCACGACAGTACCATGAAAAAACCCGAAACGACTTTGTGTTGCTTAGCCTTCAATGTAGAAAATCTGAATTCGTTTAGGCAAAAGTGAATTTAAACCAAACATGCTATTAGTATATCATATTGGTGTATCATGTTTGGTTTGATTTCCCTTTTGCCAAGATCAATTCAGATTTTTCCAAGTTGAAGGCAATGCAACACAGTGTTGTTGCTTCCGGTTTTTCATGGTGTCACCATGATTTTGGATCCCTCACTGCCAATCTAAACACACTATAAATAGAATAGTTAATGAACCAAACATTATTTTTTTTTTACATATAAAAGAAGTTAGTGGCTAGAACTTACACATTAAACGCAAAGGATTTGGTGCTCCCATCTGATTTGTGAGAATGGGCATTAGAAGTAGAACGCATATTGGAAGGTGTTGCCCCTCCAGCAGGTATCAAATCCCCTTTACTTATACTGTTTTCCATTATAACCTCTCTCATTGTCTCAGCAGCTTTTAGTTCAGTCACTCTTGAACCTTTATGTTGTTTTGCAGTGCTTTGGCTGATATCACTGAATTTTGTAGCTGGAGGTTGAGGTTGAGGTTGGGGTGGGGATTGAGGTGGGAGTGGGGGCTGATTGCTTGGAGGAAATACGCCAGGCGAGATCGCGTCACCAGGTCTATCCATTTCACCAGATTTGCTCATCCAACTCCAACCCATGTCATTCGAGAAACTTGTATTTCCCATTTGAATGCTGAACAATGATTCATTAGAGGCAGTGCTCCATTGGGTGTTTGATTTTGATTTGTGTCTATCAAACACATGTGATGGAAACCTATAGTTCGAAGAAGTTGTAGGATTTTCTGGTCGCTCCATTATCTGTAGTGGAGGATTTTGCTTTTCTGAGCCATTGCTTGTGCCAAGAGCAACACCTGTTGATGAGTTTTGTCCTTCACCATCACTAGTTTGTTGTCCATGTTTTTGGAAAGAGCTAATTGGGATATCATCATTACAAGATTCTGAAGCAAACCTAACATCCTTTCCCCTTTTTTGAGGTGCTTTAGTGACTGCATTTGCAGAATTATGCATGTGGTCTTGAGTTGAAGATTCAGAAGCTGGGGAAAATGATGAAACTGATGAGTCTGACTTGTTATCTATTTCTGAATTGCTACTGTCCTTGTTGTGATGTCCTTGCTCTGTAACTGAAAAGGTATGATGCGGTTCAACACTTGTTGGGATAGTAGTAGAACCTGCATGGTCCTTAGAAGTTGCATCAGCTTGGTGTTTGTTTTGTGCTGATTCCAACAAGGGGTCTAATTGTTGGCTCGAAGAGGGAACATGAGTTTCACCATGTGTGTTAGCAGGATGTGTCCTTGCTTCGCTACTAGGCACGCTCCAATGACCTTGCTCCGGTGATGGTAGTCTATGATGTGATTCATTGCCATGATCATGATGTTCATCAACTTTCACCGAGTCAGCTGAACCAACAAAAGTGTTCTTATTGGTTTCACTTGTTGGTGGCGCTTTGAAGGGATTCCCTTGTGATGATTCATTTGTGGATGGTGCCAATGATGAATGGGGGCCTAGCATACCATCAGTGGGAAATGCACTTACACTATTGTTAGGCATGCCACCTTTTTCTTGTTGCATGGAAGGCAATGAATGTAGATGGTCATGCTCCTTTTCAGATTCAGATGCACCAACATGTTTAGTGTTGGTGGTGGCATCACTCATCTCTATGAAGGGGTTTTGTGACGATGTAGAGGGGGCTGTGTTGTTTTCTAAGGGAGAAGGATTAGCTTCGCCAAAAGGGTTAGAAGAATGTGCTTCCACATGGCTGTTAACTGGCCTTCCATCACCATTTTCTGCCACTAAATGTGTGTTATGCAATTCAGACTGTGAGTAAGTTTTGTCATGTGTAGGAGAGGTTGCACCTAGAGGTCTAGGATGAGTTGTAGTGGTTGTTGCATTTGGCATAAGGTCAAAGTGATCTTGTGATTTCAACTCTGATGAAAAGGGTGAAGAGGAGGGTACTTGTTTCTTTTCTTTGTTAAATTGTTCTCCTTCACCTGACTTTGTAGTAGGACCAGTTCTCATATCAACACTAGATCCACTGTTACTTATGGATTCCATCAGCCAACAATGTCAAGTAATATTCATTCAGGGTCTGGATATTCTGTAAAAGCAGAATCTCAAATGAAAAACCATATCTGAAAGAAACAAGGATTTGATTCAAGTCAACCAACTTCATGAAACCACCCCCTATAAGACCTATATGCTTGTTCCATTAAAGCTGACAACAAAATGCTTAGTCACTTGAAAACGAGAGAACACATAGATAACTTCAATAAACTATACCAAAAACAGGTATGTCTGATTCCTAGCAATTCAAAGATGTATTGGAACATTAATAGTTATTTCTTTTTATCAATAATTAAGATTGCTTACTTTAACCATGTCGATTTTAAAGGAATTAAATCTCTACTAGAAAGCATACAACAACAATGTTATCCGTCAAATATTGGTGGGGCGGATACATGGATCAACCATGCCATTAGGCTATATTATAAGTTTAATGTAACATAACAAAGCTGTTAGGTGCCTTGCATGCACAAAATCATAAACCTTCATGTTTTTTTGAAGTGTGCATTATTTTGATCCAAACAGAATCTCGATGCTATCTCTATTAATCCATTTCAAAAAAAATGTAATCGTCAATTCTTCAACAGAGGTCATGTCCATCATAACAAAACGTTACTGAAACGACAGTGCAAGATAATCTTTACATCGATTTATTATTTTGTTGAAGATGGTTCTTCTGGCTATTTCAACTAACAAGTATTAAAACAAAAAAAAAGAAAACAAAGGAGAGACTATAAAAACAAACTAATTACATGTTCATGATGTACATGATACAAATTGGAAATTTATTAATAGCCATATACTATATAACATACTAGATGATGAAAATAATGGCAATCAAACAACACAATTAAACATGTTTTTATGATAATTGAAACAAAGGATTTAAAAAGAAAAATTGCATTTCAAAAGATTCAATAAAAAAAAATGCACCCAGAAAAAGGGAAATTTACAATGAAAGAAGTAATGTGCCCAAAAGATCCAGTTGCCCGCGCCTGCTATTTACTAGGCCTCTGATTACATGGTAAATGATAATAAGAGTCCCATTATCTGAATATCACAACAACAATGTACTAACAAAGATGCAGGAAATCCAGAAAAACGGTAAATAAAAGTTTGAAGAAAGTGAGCAAAGAGAAAAGGATAGAGAAGATGCAACAATAAAGGGTTAAATAAAGGAGAAGGCATTGCACAAGTTTAGCCGTTTCAATCTCTGGTATTTTCCTCAACTCACAGACTTACGCTGCCATGCGCACCAATGGTCAATTAATCTAAACAAAGGGTAAAATCGGGAGTTACACAAAATTTTATAAGTTGAGTTTTGGGATTAATTTTAAATTGTTTTCGTTAGCTTAGTTATACATAGATTTTTTTATTTTATAGTAATTATTCTTTTTACTGAAGATTTTATAGTAATTAAAATAACATAAAAATTGAACTGAATAACAATGAAAGATATATATAATAAAAAGATTTAAAAATTAAAACGAATTAAAAAAAATATTAGAATCCATAACTTTTAAGACCATTCAATCATTTTGAATAGTGGACATTGGAAGACATAACACATAGGGAAAGAAACTATTACAAGACATGTTATTCATTGAATGAATTATTTATGAGTAAAGTATGTTTCCAGTCCTCCAAAATATATAAAATGTGATTTTAGTTTCTTAAAAAAAAAATCTACTGTGATCCCTCCAAATACAATATATGTTATTTTTAGTCAACTTATTTAATTAACTTCATCAACTTAGCGTTGACATGATTAATGGAGTTTCTCATTAATCAGTGATAGATCTTGATTAGAGTGGAGAGGAGTCATGACCCCTCCACCAGCTTAAAAGATTGGGGTTATTCTTCCTACACCAGCTTAATATCTTCTACACCCATCAATTGAAGTGAAAGTTTCAAATTGTCCTTCAGTTAAAACTCAAATACACTCATCTCTCGTCACACACCATTGCGACTGTCATTGTTTATCTTCCTCCCTATTGTGCCACGAGTCTCTCCCCTCAGTTCATATTCACCATTCTGTGGTTGCTCAATCCATGATTTATCACAACAAATAATCTTCTTGATGGTCTTGCCTCTCTTTGTCCCCGTGAGTATCCTTATATCCCTAATTGTGTGTGTGCTTTTTTTACTGTGTTAAACCCATACGGATTGACAATCCATATCCGTATGGATTGTCAATCCGTATAATTATTAAAAAAAAATTTAAAAATTATAATGTATTGATATAGTATTATTTTTAACTTTTAGTTAAATAACAAATAAGTCATAAGAAAAGTGTTATTCATTAATATACTTGTATAAATATTATTACATTAATAACATTAAATATTTATATAAATATCTCTTTCAAGTCTAAAAAAAATTGTACATTGATTTTTAAATATATAAAAGTATTAAAATATTCTTTGGTAAAATAATTAAATAGTTATTTATAATATATTTAAAATAAATTTGTACAATGATTTTGATAATATATTTTAGTATGCTCAATTAATCATTCAAAGTTAATTTAAACTTGTTTTACAACATTTCTTAAAGTATAGTACATTTAATAAATACTAGTAAGGTTTTAGAACATTTATTAGTATGGTTTTATTTTCAATTTAAGACTATTTTGTTGAAGTTGTCATTTGATTTGAAGTATTTCAGTAATATTTGGGCATGTCTAATCCTTTGATCACACACAACAAGATAGTGTAGGTTATGATTAGAACGATATCATTAATTGATATTAATGTGAAAAAATTTAGATTATGGTTAGAATGAGAGAATTACGTCGAACTTTAGGTAGAGTTTTAGGCAAAGCTTTAGGTAGGCATGTAAGTGGTGATAAGCAAGAAGCCCATGATCATTGAAGGCTGACAACATTGGCACATAGACAATGGGCAGCTATAACTGTTGTAAAGGATGTTGAAAATGTGGATCATGACACTGATGAGCCTCATGAGGAGCCTCACGATCCAGTTACGGAGGATGTAGGTGATGGTTCACAGGGTTTTTCAGGCAGGCCCCAAGATACACCAGTGTTGACTTCATATGTTGGTCATGTGGCAGTCAATGTGTGGGTAGGAAAAGTAGTTATATTTGTAATTTTAACGTATTTAAATTTTATTGGTCAATTAACTTTACCTAATTAATTATTATTATTTGTAGGAACGTACAAAGTTAAAGTTAGCCTCTCATGGGAGGAAGGTTGAGAAATTTGGAAGGCTTGCACTTGAGATTGAAGGTTTAGTAGCTGGTACAAGCTTAAGTTCTTTAATTACATGTTCATTGGAGACAGGAGACAAGGGACTTTTGTTTGCTTTTGCGGAGAGGTGGCACAAGGAAACTAGCAGTTTCCATCTGCCCATAAGAGAGATGAGTATAACCCTTGATGATGTGGCATCATTATTACATCTACCCATTACAGGTGCATTCCATATGTATGATGCAATAGATGTAGAGCATACTGTGGATTTGTTAGTTGAGTTGCTTGAAGTGTCTAGACAAGAAGCAGTAGATGAGACAAAGCACGATAATGGACACTAGTTGTGAGACATTTATCGAACCAAATGTGATGCACGATAATGGATACTAGCAGCTAGAGCATATTTCATGTTGTAGGTTGCACACTATTTGCAAACAAGAGTACCACACATATCTGTGTGGTATTCTTGGATGCATTTTGTGACCTTAATCAATCTAGAGGGTTTTCATGGGGGGTAACTGCACTTGTACGTATGTATGACAATCTTAATTATGTGTCTTTGCACAAGGCTAAACATCTTGCAGGGTATATCACTCTCTTGTAGGTAATTATATTGATTTTTATCATTGTTGTTTGTTTTAAACTCTATATGCACTATTGATTAGAATTCTTATTGGTATTTTTTAATATGCGTAGTCTTAAATCTACGAGCATTTCTCAACTATTGCAAATATTATTGTTGATGGGCACTACCACGAGAGGAAACCACGTGAGGAAACCATGTGTTTATCGCTGAAAGTGTAGGAAGGCATTACCAGTGACCACCTATCATAAGCGGTTGGATAGGTTGATGCCAAATGTTATTTTTTGGATACGTTATGGTGATCACCGTGTTTTCAAAGAATTTGAGTTCATTTCACTATCTTCTAGACATATCAGATGAGGTTCATCTATTGTTAGACACCTACTAGAGAGGGTATTATGATAGTTTGGTTATGTTCAGTTCATTTCTCCACTCCATTCTTCTCCATCTCTATCCACAGAGGAGATTGATGATAAATGGCTTCAGTTTTCTCAATATCTTGCACTGGTTAGAGATTTTTGTACTTTTCCTGGTCAATGTGCTCCAGGCTATATGGAGGGGTTTTATATGATATCTCACCCATTCATGAGTCCACCATAGGTGGGGGAGCCTCCTAGACATCCACCTATGGTGCATGATCATACACCAATTATGCTAGATCCACATGTGTTGCTTATTCATACAACAACTATGTCACACCCACCTACACCTGCAGTTGTTGATGCAGACATGCCTTGACATGCAGTGGTAAAATATATTTACAATTCGACTAATATAATTTTTTTTTACATACTCCTATATTTATTATTGACATTGTTGTCAATGTCGTAGGTCGTTTGTCAAAAGATAACAAAAAGCTTGGAACACATGATAAATATGAGGATGATCACTACTGGAACTGATGCATACACTATAATTGAGCAATATTTAAGATTAGCCAAGGGTGTCATTGAGCAAGGAATGTTTATGTTCGCTCTAGAAAAAGAAGGGATACACAGGACAAAGATGGTGGTGGACGGGGATCATGATTTTCTATTATTTGATTGACTGTGTATATGACTATGATTAACACAAGCGTTTATTTTGTATTTGACTATTATGTTCGATCGAAAACAAACACTGTGTTCATTATGCAAATGTGATTAGAAAGTGTTACATGCATTATCCATGGCATTACAACTATGTAAGTTAAAAACAAGTAAACAATAACAAAATGTTCAATCTTCTCCTAAATCAATATGTTATGTGGTCAACCTCATGGAATTAGTATATTGGTGCATTTGACTAATATACGGAGTAGGCCACTATTTTTCTTGATAATGACAATGTGTTGACCATAACAAAATAGTTTACGGCTTAGAAATACCTGTTACAATGACAAGTACACATTCAAATGTTGATAACACATGTTATAATCCAAAAATTAACAAACGTCGTTATCATTACTATACCTGAACAAAATGATTGTCATACACATGACCAATACATATAATGCGATGAACAAAACTATCTCTCGATGGTTGACTTCTAAGAGGGAAAAACATCATGCTTTGTTGGAGAGAAAGAGAAACAAGGATGACGTTATACCTTGATGCAATCACATAACTCATATTGGTAACATTCTTCCACTTATCCATGGTTACCTGCACATAACAATTTTAATCAATATTATTAAAAAAATATTTATCAATGAGTACGTAACAAAAAACTTATATACGAAGGATAATCCATCAACAAGTAGGGACTGCTTTAACTACTCATATCTATCTATGCCACCAAGTAGGTCTATATACTAATCAGACCATTGTCCGAGTTCTTTCAGCAAATGATTATGAACCAAAGATCAAGAATATTCACTCATACCTAATACGGCAACAATTACACGATGTCCACAATTACCATCAATTTTGACATCGACAATGTTTTCAATGAAATCTTGAATGCATGGATGAAATTGATCCAACATTGGTATCATCCTCTTCAGTTTTCTTTGTTCAAACGATGATGCATACCATTTTAGTGTGGATGAGCTATTTTGCACCAAATATAATGCATTCATATACTCCCAGTAAGATAGATCACGTTTCGTTCATCTTTCTTGTTTGGTCATCTATTTTTTAGCACCTTTTGTTTTGACCTTTTCAGGAGGAGCACACCTCAAATTTAAATCACGGTATGTAATTTCCCAAAGTTTACTATTTAGAGTTACTTTGCCACATATATCAAGATCTTCAAACCACTTGGATATGTCTTTCATCTCTTCAGTTATGTAGACTTTAGGCTCAGATAAACCTTGGTCTGAAAAACTTAACCTCTGCCAAAACATATGGACAGTGTCAAGTGGTATGCTACCAACAACATATCTAGCTAGCTCACATGCACATGAAAGACCATAAGTAGTTTTCATAATACATCCACAACGAGAACTGTCAATGCCAGCATAATTCACTCGCTTAAACTCAGCAACAATCTGGTTTAATGCATATCTTGATACCATGTTAATTAGTCTCTTGTGTATGGTAACTTTAAAAACATGTTCGACAACATGTGTGCTTCTCTCAAAAGATGCCTTATTTCAATGTGTTGCATGGTGATCATGTTGTTCATGGCTTCCCAAACACTACATAAGTCTTTAAGGCTATTCTGCAGTAGTCTCTTTAAGGCCTAATGTGTAGACTCAACCCTGCATTTGAAAAATACAAACAATTATTTTTATCCATTAAGGTGTTCTTATTAAAACCAATATACATTAACAATTTTCATACTTGTCAGTTGTTCTGTTTCCTAGATGCATCACCTTATTCGTCCATGCTTTTATAAATCTTTGCATGTGGGGAATCAATCATGTTTGTTTCACATACTCAACAAACATTGGTCATGGTGAATAAGTAATTTCAAACTTCGTAAGACAATTATTGTACTCTATCTCAGTAGGACAATCCACAAGACTCTCCCATGCTTGCATCACATAGTCCCATGCATTGTTTTTACCCACAAGGGTTTTACATTTTCCCTTAACATTCTTATCAATGTGAAACCGACACAACAAGTTAGTTGCATTAAGGAACACAGTTTTAAATGCATTCATCAATCCTGAATCTCTACCAGTAACAATAACTTGAGAGGTTGCATCACGTCTCATAAAAATACCTTTAAACCAGTTAAGAGCTCAAACAACATTATTTATACATTCACCATCCAAATAGGAAAATGCAACTGAAAATGTCATCCCAGTAGGTGTAACACCAACAATGTCAAGTAAAGGCAGTCTGTATCTGTTTGTTTTATATGTATTATCTATGAGGAATACCAAATGACATGCATTGCTTAATTTTAGTGCATCCGAATGTATCCAAAATATATCACGTACAACATCTGCATCCTTCAATCTATGCCAATAAATATATTGATTGTGTTCAAGTAGCTTTATTAATTGTTACATTTCAGTGTTATTGTCTCTGATAGAAGAATGATATGCATATCTTTCATTATACTCATTGTTGTACAATTGTTGACATTGTGCTCCTTTGATTTTGTCATATCACTAATATTAATCTTCTCATCCTCAATTAGTCGACCATCTTATGGATATCCAGTGAATGACTTATCCAATGTATGATTATGAGTCTCACATATTAAGTGGATCATCCACCATTCACCTCCTAAGACTAGTTTTCCTCACAGCTTAAAAGGAAATCCACATTTTCTAGTGCTAGTCACCGTCCGTACTAAATCTTTCTTGTATACTCTATATTTTTCACTCATCTCACAACCAATTAAAACAAATGAGGTCTTTCCTCTGTTTCCAATTGATGCGTCCAATCTCATTATTACAGCCACAAAACCAATATCCTATGCAATAGTACAAGCCCATTGCAATACGTCCTTACGAGTAACAAATACCTACAAAAGGGATAATACATGTTTAGTCTTCTTAGAACATTCATTTACTTACTTTAACCAAATACAAAATCATATTAATATCTAAGAAGTATTGAAGGCATCCGAATAATCAATATTGTTAACCACAATAGGCTCCTCTCCAATGCCTTCATTCATATTAATTTCTTTAGACATAATGCTCTCATATATCCACTCATCTTCGTCCATCTTAACAAAACACTAAAAAAATTTCAATGAAAAACTAATGACAACTAATGAAATTTTATATGTATAGCCTATATGGATTAACATATAATAATTAATACTTCTATATACATATAATAATAATAATTTATCTCTTAATAAAATATATGAATTGTTATTAATTTTAATTAATTATAATTATTTATAAATAAATCTATTTATTTTTAAAAACTTCAATGTAGAATTTTATTTTAAAATCTGCTACACTTGACAAAAACTATTAATGTAACATTTATGTAGATATATTAACATCTAGTATGACACAATTTTATTATTTTTTGGTACATATAGTAATATATTACATTGAAATTGATAAGCATATATGTTGGTATATGTAAAATGAGTGAATTAGAAAATGTTGGTATCTCTAAAAATTAACATATATATATATATATATATATATATATATATATATATTATATGTTGGACGTAGGTACGGGAAGTGGTCGAACCAATATAAATCGAGTTTGTAATGTTCTCTTCCCTTATCTCATTTATTTTATTGTGACTGATTTTGTCTTACACGTTTAAAGAACATTGATTAATTTAATTATTGTTTCTTCTTGTGCATTATGAGTCTATCATATATCATTTAAAAGGGATTAAAAAGTTGTTAGTAAAAAATTTTAAAACTTAATTCACATCCCTCTTAAGTTATTGATGTCACTTGTTCAACAACAAAATCTTTAGGTTTTGTTACTCAAAAAATTATGAAACAATTTTTTGTCTCAAATACAAAGTATTAAAATGAAACATATATTCATATTTCTATCTATTTAACAAAAAAATAGTAATTAACTAACATAATCATTTTAAAAATGAAACATCATATTTTTTTTATTCTAATTTTTCTATCTCTTTTTATTTTGATAAACACATTAAATTTGACATAAATTGTATTAAGATAATTAAAATTAGATATTTTAGTAAATTTTATATTGTTTTACTTATGTTATACATTATTTTTCAAACAATATGCAAAATAAAAAATTATATGGTAACTTATATTTTTGTCTTGTGTTTTTTTTTTTCATATCAAGTATCATATTTTTAATAAATCAAATGAATCTTATAAGTGACAAAATTCTTACTATGTATATTTAACACAATTGCATATTTAAGATTTTAAAGTAAAGGTCAGTCATTAAACTATAACAACAACGATGATTCAATTATTTGGTGGAATATGTGTATATTATTATTAAAAAAAAATCACCTAATCTTTGAAACTTAAAATAATGGAAATTTATAAATAATTTGGACTTTAAAAGAATATATATATATATATATATATATATATATATATATATATATATATGCGCGTGTGTGTGCACGCTTTGGAACACAATTAATATTTCATTTTAAGTATTTTAAGTAATTAAAATGATAATTGTCATTTTTTAATTTATAAAATATATTTTCAAAGTATGTTTAAAATATTTTTTTTATTATATTGATATGAAATATTCACTATAAAAAGTCATAAGTATTCTAATTTAAAAGAGTATAATATTTACCGTGTAAAACTCAATATTAATTCAAGAAAATATCAGTCATGTACATTTGTCCACATGCAAAAAATAATGAAAATATAGTCATGATTCAAAGTAAGCATTTTGATGGTCCACATTTGAAGATTTTCGAAGTCAAAGTAGAAGCCCAATGCCTTCATGTGCAAGTATAAACGTTAGCGTTGCACTCATGACTTTGCACATATTTTTCTCTTTAATGAAAGAATAGGAAAAAAATTAAAACTTATATACAACTTTCATTTAATAATAAATTATTATTTATAGTAATCTCACTTTTATAATAAAAATTTAATTAAAATATAAATAATTTTTATATTATCATTCAATTAAAATTATTATATATGATAAAATTATTGATTTATAATAATTATTTTAAAAAAGATATTTAATATACTTTCTAGTTAAGAGTATAAATAATTTTACAAAAATTATGTATAAAATTAAAGTGATTTTAGAAAGAAGTCATTACAAATGATTGAATCCGTACACTACACTGACAACTCATCACAAATATCTGTTTATTATATACTAGGATACATCGGAAAGGTAAGAAACGATCCCAAAGTCCTCCACTGACTATTAGGATAAGATAGAAATATTATATTAAGAGCATCTAACTTAATTAGTTAAGTAGGATATGTAAGTCTGGTAAGTCCTCTGTATTTAATTTCCACATATTAAAACAAATAAAATTACTATGGGTCAATTAGATTTGTCAAAAATTATGGTTTGGATAGTAGAAATATTTTTTTTTTCACTTTTGATATTAAGAAGAGTAGGAGACACCAAAAATCAAGCAATAGGACATGACAAATGTGAATTATGCATATTTTGATGATGCCAAAAGTATTTACTTGATAAAGCATATATTGTTTGAAGTCAACAAACAAGATCAATAAAATCGCATATAAGGATTTAGTTAAATTGTTAAAAGAATCTCATTTTTTATTTGTAATAGTTTGGCCTCAAAGTCTTTTATCAAAATTTATTTATCAAGATTATTCAGTTCAAAATAAAGATCTTTTTGAATTGGTAATCGATTACCAAGTCTTTTAATCGATTACGAGAGAAACTATGAAGATGACTTTTTGAAATTTTGAATTTATTTGAATTTTAAACTATGTAATTGATTACCAACATTCTATAATCCATTACCTGCAAAGAGATTTCAGAGAAACTTTAAAAAGTCATGACTCTTTAGAAAATTTAACTATGTAATTTATTATTAGATTCCTGTAATCGATTACCAATGAGAAAATTTTAGAAAAACTTTTTGAAAAAACACATCTCTTCAAACTATTTTGAAAAGACACAATGAGCCTATATATATGTGTGTCTTACTTCGAAAATAAGAGTAGAGTATTCACAGCGAACTTAATTGTCAAAATTATCTCAAAACAACTATCGGTCAAACACTTACAAATCTATTGAGAATTCTTCTAAAATCTTTAATTTGTATCATCTACTCTAAAGGAGAGAAATCAATATATTCATCTCTTTTAAAACTCAGATGTAATCAAGAAACTGTTTGTCTCTTGGCTTGTGAGAATCTTGAACACAAGGGTGAGGAATCTCAATGTGTGTTCAAAGAGATAATGAAAAATCTCAAGTGAGTTACTTGAGGACTGGACGTAGGCACACGAAGTGGCCGAATCAATATAAATCGAGTTTGTAATTTTCTCTTCCCTTATCTCATTTATTTTATTGCGACTGATTTTGTCTTGCACATCTAAAGAACATTAATTAATTTAATTACCGCTTCTTTTTCTGTATTCTATATATCATTTAAAATGGGATTAAAAAGTTGTTAGTCGAAATTTTTAAAACTTAATTCACCTCCCTCTGAAATTATCGAGACCACTTGTTGAACAACAAAATCTTTAGGTTTTGTTAATTTTTTGTCTCACGTACAAAGTATTAAAATGATACATATATTCATATTTCTATCTATTTAATAAAAAAATAGTAATTAAGTAATATAATCATTTTAAAAATGAAACATCATACTTTTTATTCTAATTTCTCTATCTCTTTTTATTTTCATAAACACATTAAATTTGACATAAATTGTATTAAGATAATTAATATTAATATTTTAGTAAATTTTATATTATTTTACTTATGTTATCCATTATTTTTCAAACGATATGCAAAATAAAAAATTATATGGTAACTTATATTTTTGTCTTGTGTGTTTTTTTTTTTCATATCAAGTATCATATTTTTAATAAATCAAACGAATCCTATAAGTGACAAAATTCTTCCTATGTATATTTAACACAATTAAATATGTAAGATTTTAAAGTAAAGATCACTCATTAAACTATAACAACAACGATGATTCAATTGTTTGGTGGTATATGTGTATATTATTTTTAAAAAAAAAACTAAACCACCTAATCTTTGAAACTTAAAATAATGGAAATTTATAAATAGTTTGGAATTTAAAAGAATACTAGTTATTTACCGGTGCCTACGGGTTGCTCCGCTATGTTTTTGTTTAGTATAAAAAGTTATTTTTATTTTTTAAAACTATTTTTTTATGAATAAAAATGCATCTTTTGTGTTGTTTTCGTTTTCTTCTAAGTTTTCAAAATTCTCATTCTCATTTTGCCCTTATTTAAGCAATGTGTCAACAATGTAGGATAGCTCAAGTCATATAATTGGACCGATAATTTATTTATTTAAAAAATAAATGAAAATAGCTTATAAACTTTGATAATTTTACCTTATTCAACTATAATTTAATTAATGAATAAGATGTACATAAATTATATTGTTATTTAATCACAAAATTATCATAATAAATTTATTATTTTTTATAACAATTGTTTTATAAGTTATACCGGAAAAAATTATGATTGATTAATGATAAAAAAAATTTAACAAATAAAATAAAAAGTGAGAGATATGAATAGAATAATAGTAATATCACATAATTGTAATGAGTTATCTTCCCACAACATTCAAGAGAGTTCATGCACTTTTTTCAATGCTTGCTAATTGTGAGTCTCACCAACAAATATTTTATGCACTGTAATGTTTGTCATTCAAGTTTAAACTTTAAAGTTTAAACGTTTGTTTTGTCTTACTATCATGTTTCGAGGTAAAATATCATGTTAGAATACTATCTATTGTATAATTATATATATTTCAAAATTTAATCTAACAGTTTGATTAAAATACCAATTCTAGTTACGAAGGTAGTTAATTCCTTAAAAAAAATGTAGTTACTAATTGATTAATAATAGAAAATCTTTGATAAGAAATCAAACTTTTGAATAAAATTTCATATCAAATTTCTTATACTACTTAAATTGTTGTATCTATTATATAAAATTTCTTATACCACTAAAAACTACTATATCTATTATTATAGTTGGTTCCTTGGGTTTGGATAAGGAAATCATCATATGGTATTAGAAGGACAGTGAAGCTAGAAGGTCTCAGCAAACTATATTTTTTTAATATATCTATATATCCTTTTAAAATAAATGAAAATACTCATAAACTACTAAAATTGTTGTATCAGTTATATAAAATTTCTTACACCACTAAAATGGTTGTGTATATGATTATATTTTGTCTTTGGATTTAGATAATGCTGTCATCCCGTGATATTAGAAGGTCATGTGGTATTAGGAAGTCTCAGCAATATTTATATATTCTTTCAAAATGAATGAAAATGACTTATAAACTTTAATAATTTTATCCTCTTCAACTATAATTTAATAAATGGATAATATGTGTATATTTATATTGTTATTCAATCATAAAATTATCATATGTGATAAATTTATTAATTAATATAGTAAGTATATTGAAAAAAATTTATCATTTTTTATAATAATTATTTTATAAGTTATACTAAAAAAATCTATGATTGATTAACGATAAATTTTTTTTGAAAAGAAATTAAACTTTTGAATAAATGTTCATATAAAATTTCTTATACTACTTAAATTGTTGATTATATTATATAAAAATTTTCATACTACTAAAATTGTTCTATCTATTATTATATTTTATCTTTGGGTTTGGATAAGGAGATCATTCTCGTGGCATTAGAATGTTCAGTGCTTTCAGCAAACTATATTTTTTTATTTTATATATTTATATATAATTTTAAAATATATGAAAATAACTTATAAACTAACACTTGTATCTATTATATAAAATTTCTTATACGACTAAAAGTGATGTATCTATTATAATATTTGGTATCTGACTTTGGATAAGAGAGTTATCTTGTATTAGAAGGTTTTGTGATATTAGAAAGTGTCGATAAACTATACTATTTAAATCCTTTCTATTTTTTGCTTCACAAAGTCTAATTTTTTTGTCTCTTAAAAAACATGATTTTTGCAGTACTTGTGCTGCAGCCACTAAAATCAATCCTGAACAGTGTATTGCTCACCATAAGGTATGTTAGTTCACCACGACTCTGAGTTGTTCCATTTGTGGTTATTTGCCTTAACTTACCATTGCTTATACATTGAATTTTATGTTTATTTGTATCCATAATTATTTTGTGTCGTAAGCTTTGGCAAGTTTCTTCATAATATTGACACTCTCCCACGCTCCTATCTATGTGTATGCTTTCGATCTCTCTTCTCTCATCTGATCGGTATCTTCATATTTGTGCTATGAATTAATTTTTAATCTAATTGTTAAGTAGAATAAATGATTCTATTGTAACAATTTTTGTAGTTGATTACATTGTTTGATTGAATATTTTTTTTGGTTGGATCATCAGTATTCTTCTGTAAGGATGGCAATTGGATCTATTTATCCTATAACTTTCTAATTCATCCATAAATAAATCCAGCCAAAATATTCAATTATAAAAAAATAATGGATTGCATAGATTGAGTCAACACTATTATTGGATGGTTACTGAACCATCCAGCATATTTCTTAAACCATTGGATAAATGGGAGCAACTCCAATGGGTGTGGAGAGTCAACCTTGTTTCATCCATAAATCACCTCTTAAATGAATATACCAATCTTTGAACCTCTACAAATGTTAAAAACAGATCTTTCGTGGCTTGTATAAGAATGTATAAGGCAATATATAAGAGTGTGAGATTAGAAACAAGAAAAAAATATACTTACCCTAAGAAAATGCAGGGGTTCTAGTAAGAATTATAATATAACATCATATGAAATGTAGCTAGGTTCAAATAGGTACATAAAAAACACTCAAGTGTAACTAAATTAGTAGTGAATACATTATAATGCTGAGGAAAATGGTCAGTATATAGATATTATATATAACTTGATAGGTTTTTTAGAACCTCTTTGAAAATGGTCAAGCAAGTATAGCTCTAGACCGGAGGAATCCAATGTTGTGTTGTTGGATAAATTTGGAAACGTGGAGAAGAACTTTCATTGAAAAAGAACAAAACCAAGAAAATGAGTAAGGAAAAAAGAATTGGGTATACCATTTCTGAGGTCAAGACTGGACTTTTTAGGGTTGATGTTGTATAGAAAACATTTACATATCTCGATGGAGAAGCGCTCTCACTAAAAAAGAACAAAATCACGAAAATGATTAAGAAAAAAGAAGGAATGGGTAGCAGAATAATACTATTTCTATTGCGGTGGTGTTGTTGTTGTTGATGTCGTAAAGAATGAAATGAAAATCACAAACTCAAAGAGCAACAGTGAACAACGTTGTAGAGACCCTAAACTCAAAAAGCAACTGCCAAACAAAACCCAGACAACAACTCATTAAAATTACTCATTTACATAGATTTAAACCATGAAACCCTAACAGAAACCCAAAATGCAACTGTCTTGTCTTGTAGTCTCTAATGGAGATAAGTTGCACATACTACCTTTGGTTTTTTCTAGATGGGGGAGAAAGAGAAAGCTTTTTAACCTGCACTGGAACAAAGTCAAGAGCAAAGAATAAACACTTAACAATAGTGTGACAATAGAGGATGGGTAGTCAAGTTTTTCAATTGTTGCAATAACATATTTCTTAGCTCATTTTGTCTTAGCTAACTTACTACAGAGGTACGCATGCACGGGTTGACTCATTCAAGAATGGAAGAATGATAAAAATGGGAAGAGAGAAACCAATTCTCTACAGGCAAGTGGATTCAGAAAAAATATTCTTCAAAAAATTGAACACATAATTGGCTCCATTAATCCATTAAGTAAATATTGAATGTTTTAGACACATTGTTTCTTGAAGAAGCAAAACATCATTGTCACCCATGAATCGATACTCAATCCCAGTTCATAATGTTGATGTGTAAAGAATACCTTTGTATCTCTCGATGGAAAAGAACAAAACCGAGAAAATAATTAAGGAAAAAAGAACGGGTAGCAGAAGAATACCGTTTCAGAGGCCAATAATGGACTCTTTGGGGTTGATGCTGTAGAAAAAACCTTTGTATCTCTCAATGGAGAAGCGCTCTCAGTGAAAAAGAACAAAACCAAGAAAATGATTAAGGAAAAAAGAAATGAGTAGCAGAATAATACCTTTACTACTGGACTCTTAGGTGTGTTGATGTTGTAAACAATGGAATGAAAACCCTAAACTCGAAGAGAAACAACAAACGTTGTAGAGATCCTAAACTCAAAAAGCAACAGCGAAACAAAACCCATTAAAATTACTCATTTACATAGATTTAAACCATAAAACCCTAATAGAAACCCAAAATACAACACCAACCAAGAGAGATTGAAAAGAGAAAATGAAAGGTTAGGGTTGAGGGAGAGAAGAATGATGATTTTTTCTTTTTTTCTATCTTAGATGGGAGAGAAAGAGAGAGTTTATTTTATTTTATTTTTCCTAGCTTAGAGAGTCTCTAATGGGGATAAGTTGCACATACTATCATTTTTGTTTTTTCGTTTTTTCTATCTTAGATGGGAAAGAAAGAGAGGGCTTTTTTTTTCTAGCTTAGAGAACGTTTTTTATTTTTTATTTTCTTCTCTCTCCATTCAAAATTTGCACTTCCAGTAACCTATACTTCTCACCTTTTTTGGTAGATAAAGGTAAGAATATAAACATAACACACGTGATCTGTCTTGCAAGCGCCACCATGCCCCTATTTTTTTCTTTGCAACCTTCTGATGCTTCCTTCAATTTAATAAAAACTAATTCTCTCTAACCACTACATTATAGTGCACAGTTCCTGTGTGAGCTTTTTGTCCTTCAAAACCAAAAAGACCATAAAACCAACAAAATTGACAAGTGTCAATAAATAAAGTGAGATAAAAAATGTAATTTCCCTAGACTACTCCTCTATATTATATATATTAGATTAAATGTAACTGAAAAGACATATTTGACAGATAATAATAACTTCTTGGAAAAAGTAAATAAACATAATGAAAAGAAATATCAATGGACTTAAATTTTATGGCTATTTTAGGCGGCTTATGTAACTGTCCTGCAGTCATTGGAAAATGGAAAATTATGTAAAGGCGGACTCACTATTCAAAGTATGGGAAGTTGGGAAGATAGGTACAATGCACGCGTGTAATGTAATAAAAATAACAATGAATATGCATTAATATTTATAGAAGCTGAAAAGCCTGCCAAAGATGATCATTAACATGTAAATGTAACTAAAAAGACATATTTGACAGATAATAATAACTTCTTAAAAAAAGTAAATAAACATAATGAAAAGAAATATCAATGGATGTAAATATCCATTGGTGCACAGTGAAGACAATTTTAGTTGATGATTCAATGTGATATTTGTGCATGCAAGAAAATGGAATCCAATGTTATAATAGTAGTAGGAATATATTATACATACACGATGTTCATACGCTTTACATAATTTTAGTTGATGATTAAATGTGATATTTGTGCATGCAAGAAAATGGAATCCAATGTTATAATAGTAGTAGGAATATATTATACATACACGATGTTCATACGCTTTACACAGGAAGTATTTAAAAATTAATTAGTATAGAATATTAAATTAACCTGTATTTGATCTTTTTGTAATATAAATAAAATCAAATTTTTATTTCATTGTACTTAATCAATAGAATTTATTTAGTGATTTTTTTTCAAAGTAAATACCAATTAACTTTGGTCCCATATTCTAATTTTTTTCGTATTGTAAACAGAAAATGTATTTAAACAAACTGATATACAAACCAACCAATTCTTTGCAAAGCAAGGTTTGTATGTTAAATCGGTTTCAGCAATAACGAATAATTAAATGACAAATATATTATCAAAGTGGAAAGGTTGATGATAGGAAGTTTGACCATACATTGATATCCTGGACAAAAGAAAAGAGTAATTGGATTGATAAGTAAGATCTTTTTTCCTGACAAAATAATGCAAAACATAAATAATACCAGTAACACTTAACAACAACATGACAATAGAGGAAGGGTAATCTAGTTTTCAGTTGTTGCATTAACATATTTCTCAGCTCATTAGAGAGGTATGCACGGGTTGACTCATTCAAAAATGGAAGGATGATTAAAAATAGGAAGAGAAAATCCAATTTTCTACAGCCAAGTGGATTCGGAAAAAATATCCTTCAAAAAATTGAACACATCAAAACATCAGTGTCACCCATGAATCGATACTCAATCCCAAGTTCATATTTAGTTTTATGTTGTTTTGCTATCAAGTTAGAACTATCTTACTTTCCCTGTCTATATTCTCTTCTCTCCCTCCTATGTCTCAGAAAAGAAGTGGGAAGCAGAATAATACCGTCTATGTGTAAAGAATACATTTGAATCTCTCGATGGAGAAGGGCTTTCACTTTCACTAAAAAAGAACAAAACCAAGAAAATAATTAAGGCAAAAAGAACTAAGTAGCAGAAGAATATCGTTTCAGAGGCCAATACTTGACTCTTTGGGGTTGATGTTGTAGAAAAAGCCTTTGTATCTCTAGATGGAGAAGCGCTTTCATTGAAAAAGAACAAAACCAAGAAAAAGATTAAGGAAAAAAGAAATGGGTAAAATACAGTTTCTACTAGTTCGGCGTCGATGTTGTAAAGAATGAAATGAAAATCTTAAACTCGAAGAGAAACATCTAACGTTGCAGAGACCCTAAACTCAAAAAGCAACATCGAAACAAAACCCAGACAAAAACCCATCAAAATGACTCATTTACATAGATTTAAACCTTGAAACCCTAACAGAAACTGAAACGCTCCGTTCCATTAATATAATAAAATAATATTATAATAACAAAAACCCACCCCCTCAGCTTAAAAAACTCCCGAGACCCCCCCCCCCCCCCATTTCCCAAACTTCTGTTTTCTTCTTTGTTGCAGCAGCCCACCCCTCTCAAACCCTCTCTTCTTCCCAACAAATTCAATATCTCAATCTTTCACTCACCTCCTTCCATGGTTCCGAAATTTTAAAGCTTTTTACATCTTTGGGTTTTCCCAAGCACGAGGAGGTGACGGGAAAAAAGGGGGAAAACACTACGCATTTCCTTGTTTTTCTATTTGATCTCTTTAAGGTAAAATTTAATAACCCATTGTGTTAGATGAGTATGTTATAACACTGATTAGTTATGGATTGGGTGAAAAAGGGTTAGAAGCTAAGTATTAAGAATTATTGTGGCATTCTCAAAACCATAGGTTTGCTAAAATTGGAGATTTTGTCTAATCCCTTGTTCTATTATTTTAAATGCTTAGATCCTATGGAAAATGCGGAGGTTAACCTTCCCAACAAAAGTGGAAGACGTTGATCGCATCGTTTAGGTGAGTAGCTAATATACTTAGCGATGTTTTTAAAGTTCATCTTGGAGAAGCAAGTTTACTTCAGAATATATATTTTTTTTTGTGAGCTTTGAAATTTATTTTGAGATTTTGATGATATGTATGAGGATGAATGTTGAACTGTATGTTTAATTTTATTTATGGTGAGTTCATGAATGATATTTTCATTCGGTACAACGAAGAGATAATGTAGCCTATGAGTTGAATTCTCATAATATAATTATATTTCCGTTTGTTACAACGAAGAGATAATGTAGTCTATGAGTTGAATTCTCATAGTATAATGTAGGCTATGAGTTAAATTCTCATAGTATAATTATATTTTCGTTTGCTACAACGAAGAGATAATGTAGCCTATGAGTCGAATTCTCATAGTATAATTATATTTCTGTCTGCTACAACGAAGAGATAATGTAGCCTATGAGTTGAATTCTCATAGTATAATTATATTGCCGTTTGTGACAACGAAGAGATAATGTAGCCTATGAGTTGATCTCTCATAGTATAATGATATATGTCGTTTGCTACAACGAAGAGATAATGTAGCCTATGAGTCAATTACTCATAGTATATTTATATGTTTCATTCGCTGCAACGAAGAGACAATGCAGCCTACGAGCTAAATGTCGTAGTTATATAATTACCGTTCACCACAATGAAGAGATAATGTGGTCTCTGTGCACATAGTAGAATAAATGCTTGATTTTTTTAAAGTAATTATTTTGGATACCAGGTTATGAGAAGTTATGAAATGTATATTCTTTGCGTACATTGATTTCTAAAAGGAAGTGTATTTTTGTTCATTATTTATTAAATGTCATTATAACATCTTTTGGGATGGAAAGATTCATGTTAAATGGTACTCTCTTTCTTGTCCGCTTTGTATATTATGCTCTCACTAAGTCCTTGTGACTTACCCCTTATTTTATTTCTTTTTCTCATATACACTGTAGTGGAATAATTGATTTCCTGGGATTGCTGACACACCCAGGAATTTGGTAGGTCCCTATTGTGTCTGATTTGTAACTCCAGTATATTGAAGCTATAGGGGCCAGGATAGTAATAGGCTTAGAGAGAATCCATTTATTTTGAAAATGTAAATGATTCTCTCTTGTAGCTATGATGATGATGAACTGATGATGTTTTGAGACACTTGATGATTAGTAATTATAATCAACTTTGTTATTAAATGGACGGAATGAGATATAGGTATATGGAATTGTCTAGACATATATATATATATATATATATATATATATATATATATATATATATATATATATATATATATATATGGTGTAAGCTTTGGGTTGAGGGAGGAAAGAATGACCATTGCAATGAAGCCTACGTGACCTTTGTTCTTCAAATTTTCCATAAAAAGATCATAAAACCAAAAAAATTGACACGTGCCAACAAATAAAGTGAGGTCTAAAATGTAATTTCCCTATACTACTCCTTTATATTATATATATATATATATATATATATATATATGAAAAAAATATTTATTGTATTAGAAATGTTAATTATTTAGTATTTACTTCTTAAATAATTAAAAATATAAAATAAATATATTTAATATTCTTTAAATTATACTTTTTTATAAAAGCAACACCATATATTGTTTTACAAAAAAAAAAAAGAAATATCACCAAATTAATCCTTTTAAATTTGACCTTTTGAGTTATTATTTTTAAGTCCCCTATAAGAATCCCTCAAATTATTATTCAATTGAGTTATATATCATGCATAATTAATATAAAAGTTAGTTATATAATAATTTTCAATATATAATAAAAATATATAACACTTCTAGTAATTGAAATAAATAGAAAATATTTATTTTATACAAATTTTGAAAATTGAAAGTAATATTATATACGATACAATATATATAATATTTCTAATAATTGAAATAAAAAATATTTTTATACAAATATTTAAAAAATAATAATCTTACAATAAATTAAAATATTGATATTATAATTATTTTATCTCATGTATTATATTTTCATATAATATCTATATGTAATAAGTTTATTTTTTCAAGCTGATTTCCCGAGTGATTTGTTGGCTTGAAGTTTAAATATCAAGCCTTACTCGTCTTCGAGCCTCCAAAATCACAATTTTATTTTTTCAATATATTATGATTTATTTTAAGATTTATGTATTATTAAACTCAGGCATTTGGAAAAATAAAATCAATAATATTTTGAAATAATATTTTTAACTAATATTTGATTGTAACAATTTGTTTCTAATTTAATTCAGCAATTTTTTTAATCTAATTATTTTTTATGCTTTAAATTAGTCAAAATGTTTATAAAGTTAAAATATTATGAAAATCGAATTATTTTTTATTGGAATGTCATCATAAATTAATCAAACTACTTTATTATTTCACATTTCAAAATTACAATAGTATTTAAATTTAAACGTAGTATTAAATATAATATAACATATTTTATCATTTTAACATATATGGTAGCAATATGAAAGTCAATTAAAATTTTAAATTATTTACAATATTTAAATTTAAAGTTGCTTATACTTAATATTTAAATTGTAAGAACGAAGAAGATATTATCCTTAATTTCTTATTCTTAAATATAATTGTTATTGCAATCGGTATCAGAATAGATTTAAGAATATATGTTTTCATTATTGTTTGCATTTTACTCTGTTTTTCTAGTTTGCATGGCATAATATATTAAGTTGGGTATAATAGAAAGAAATTTTTGGTGCTTTCATACCTAATTTTTATAAATGCAACTTTTGTTTGTAAAATATATTATTATGATAAAAAAAAAGTTTTTGATGATCCTATACGCATGATTATGTTTGAAAATGTATTTTAGTTAGTTTCTAGCTTTATTTTTGAAAAACTTATTTGATTGTTTAGTAAATAATTTTTTTTAGTAGTTTCTCCATAACTTTTAACGTTTATTGAAATGTTACTTGAAATAATGTTTTTTAAAATGATAGTTTCTAATTTTTTATATTTTCTTCTTCTTTTATCTTCAATATATTTATTCTTTTTTCTTATTATATTTTAAAAATAAATTATAATTTTTTTTATCATTTTACATGACTACTTCAAAATTAGTTTTACAAAAAAAAAATTGTGGAGCTATAATGGACTGAGAGTGAGAGCAACAAGGCGACCACCAACGAGAAACTTTTTTTCCTTCCCATCATAACCACCTGATTTAGAGTGGTGAGTCTAAACCAAAATCTTTTAGAGATCTTCTAATGAACAACAAAACTCCAATGCCAAGAAGGGAGAAAAACGATATGATCAGCCAGAAGTTGTTCACGATTGAGTTCGAGGAAGGCAACAAACTAGGACCATGTTGCTTCTTAGATGACCGTGTTATGCAAACCCTTAGGGCACCATGGGTGGAATTTGTTATTGTGAAGCTCTTGGTTAGCCATGAAGGAGCAACTGAAATGGGTGTGGAAACTATCAGGAGGATACAATGTGTGATGGACATAGGTCCACTACTAGAAAATAGGCCTTCTACATCGGTTTTGAGAGCCTTTTTATATCGGTTTTCACGCGTGGTCGTAGATAGGAGTCGTTGAAAATGCTAGGCCCTACAACATCGGTTGAAAGACTGTCTTAAAAGGGCATGGTTACGAAGACGGGCATGATATCAAACCCGTTTTAGAATTTTGAGGTTTCTACATCGGTTCTGAGGTGTAACCGATGTAGAATGTGAGGTTTCTACATCGTTTGTGAGGTCCAACCGATGTAGAATTGTGAAGTTTCTACATCGTTATGAGATCCAACCGATGTAGAATGTAAAGTTTCTACATCGTTTTTGGTTTACAACCGATGTAGATGTAGAATGCTGATTTTTTTTTGTTGCCAAATTTAGCTAGTAACAGAGTCATCTTAGCATACATCTTCAAGCTCACACTAATTAAAAAAATTCAACCATGCAAAATATTTATTTATCTCGGTAAAACAAGTAGACTTTCATTTTAATATTTACTAAAAAGTGAACTATGTTGTAATTGAACAATTCCATAAAACATATGGTTAAACTGTAGATCTCCAGAGTCAAGATAACTACAAAAATTAAGAATTATACATACTTGGGTAAGAAAAGCATCATGAACATGAGTATTACTCGCAATGTTATTAGGACTGAGATGTGAAAGCATACAATCGAAAATAACAAACTGGGACTCATACAAACATCATGAACATGAGTATTACTCGCAAGGTATGTTTTCATTTTTCACATATATGTTCATATGTAAAAAACTAAGTGATGCTTACAATTAAAAGCAACCATGTAAGCAGTCTAAAAGCAGGAATTATGGAATACATCTGCACTAACTAAGTGATGCTTACTATTAACTTGGTCTTTCAGTTCTCGAGGTCCAAGGCCATCACATCCCCTGCTCATAAGGCACATCGATTATCATCATATCATATATATCAAAATTAAAAGCCACAAAGTAACAAAAAAAAGAATAGATATTTAACTATCAGAAATTCACAATATATCCTAATTAGTAATAGAGGTGCAAAGTTGTTATTAACTAAGCAGTGTTATTTAACTATGATACTAAAATCCCAACAGTGTCATTTGTAAGCTTAACATGCTTCATTCTCATTCCTATTAACTGAGCAGAATGAGTCATGATATTGAAGTATGGAAGGTACGTCAGAGGGATGAGGCAAGCAAGCAGCACCAGAAATTATAAAAAGCTCCATTTTTGAAGTTTTTTCCCTGTGTACATGCAAGTATCCAATGCAAAGAACCATGAAACAGGGGTCATATCCAAATTCCAAGAAGTTCACCATGCTATGCATCAAAGGGAATATGATGAAGTCCTAAACACACAAAATGGAATATGACAATATTATTGTGATATGTTAAAAATAAATACCTTATCTAATTTGCACGACTCCAACAAAGATAGACATTTATCTTGTATCCAAACAAGATACAAATGGAACAACTCTTTTCTGTCTACTCCACCTTTGATAGAACTAAATCAAATGAACAAAAAAGGGGGTATGTACACAGTTATGTTTCTCCATTCTAAATCAGATGTTAGCTTACCAAATCTACCAAGGCCAACATCAATATCATTGATCATCAAACAACTCATTTTTCCCTATATCAGGAAAGCAATACTACAGAATGTCAACAAATTAAACAATTGCAATAACATTGCTCAATTCAGAATGTCATCACCACCACTTGGTAAATATGAATTAGGATTTTGGCCTGTTTGTTTAACCATTAGAAAATCAATTCTAGCACTATCCATGGAAAAACACAAGTTCCAATGCAATTTCTCCCTTAGCTTTTTCTAATCTAACTTTACTCCAATTCTAGCACCGGAGTAAATATATCATCACCAAAACTAGTCTTGTTGTTATGAGGCAGCAAGCTAAAAATTAATAGGAAGTATGGTATTCACCCAGAGCACAGGGTCTACATATTAAATCTGTCCATACTTGAGTGAGATAACTCTGAGTGATTCTGTGCATGAAAGTAAATTAAATATTAAGTTGAATTTAGGAAATAAAGTAATTACTTTATCAGGAAGGAGGACTCATGCTTAGTTAAGCAGTACATACAAAAAATCTTTTTTTTACCGTGAATCGAAGAGGGTCAAAAATTTAACTTTTATAAAATTTAAAGATAAGACTGATTAAAATTAAAATTTCAAAACTAAAACTAAGTTTCATAGAAAATGATAACAGATTTTATTCTTATTATTTTTGCGGGTTCACTAAGGATACAACATCGTTATAAAATTTTATTGAAAGTTAGTGCATTGCTAACATTCTATATTACACTTTTTTATAATAAAAAATGACTTTTAAATCTTTAGTTATTATTATTATTAGATGAGACTGGATTGATGGGAAATATAAAGTTGTAAGGTTACCTGTCATGATATATTCTGGAGCTGCATAGCCGTGTGTAATTTTAGATTCAAAAATCTATTCAACACAAGAAATAAATATATAAGTGTTTGTGATTGGAAGACAATATTGATAGCAACACAGGCCCAACTACCTCTAATCTTGGCACTTTCTAAATATTTGCGTTTTTCCAATTACAACCTTCCGGATTTTTATTTTTTTTTAAGTTTTGATTTTCTTACAACTATAATATTGTGTTTTTTTCTTGCTTTTTCCCGTCAAATGATTTACCAATTTTTTTAACGAAATGATTTAACAATTTTAAAAAGTATAAAATAGAAGTAATATGACCACATATTATTTGCTACAGTGACAAGGTTTGGGGAAATATTAAAAAGGCAACATCCAAGGAGGAACAATTGTAAACTTTAGTTGTTAATTAATGAAATTTAGTTCAATACTCATGCTAATTTTATCTTTTTATAATGAGTGCGGGTTTATATATTTATTTAATTTTAATTTATTTATATAACAGCAAATTATAATAGCAAATAAGTATTCAAAGACATTAAAGCCTATTTTAATAATTTTATACTCAAAATCAATTATAACTCAAAATATCCAAATATTACTTTCTTAAAAAAATATCAAAGTGTTATGACTAAGTGTATCAAAACATGCTCTATACATATTAGTGCAATATACACAAATCAGAACAAGGAAACTGGGTAACTGGCATCTATGAAGAGAGAAGCATAGAGCAAGCAACATGAGACAAAAATAACTTACTTGCAAAAGAAACATTTCTCTGGGCATTATTGAGTCTCCAGGAGAATGAGCAACTCCCAATTTAATGACTTCCAAAAACTAGCATGAATAAGATAGACGTTAGTGAATGTCTGCCCATTCTGATCTATGCTCCCGCAGGAACCTAAGGAGAATGGGAGGGGGCACATTCTGGACAAGAGAAATGACACCTTTGGAAAGAAGAAATAGAGAAAATAGGAAATCAATGGTAACTTTTTTAATTTTAAATTAAATAACATAAAAATAACTAAGAAAATTATATAATATTTTTATTTTATTCATATCATTCAATTTTTTTTAAAAAAAAACTAATTACTTAAAATAATCAAACAATTTCCTCTACTTCTTTTCGCTCTGAACCGTGCATCCAATCCTAAACAGTAAAATAATCTAATTTCGTGTAGCTATGTAAATTGGACTATTTTCTTTTATGTATATCCATTAATTATTAGTGTGTATCATTTATATTTATTTATTTTTAACTTATTTGTTACCATTAAACACGTGGATGTATTGACATATAATTATTTTAATTTAATGAATGGTTTTAAAATGAAGTCTTATTTATACTATCCCTATCCCTTAAATACTTAAAAAAACAATTATCCCTTAGCTTATAGGGGAATAATTACCTCAAGAAGAGCATTTCCTGGATTAGCTTCTCTTAGTTTATTCTACAGTCCAAACACTATTTGTCATGCCAAACAAACAAGATCAAGAGAAGCTACGACAATCAAGACAAATATAAATAGCAGCTTCTATATACCTGACCTTCAGCTGTCAAATAGAAATCATCTATAGATACTGTTGCAGACCAATCTGTTTCATACATAATCAAGAAAATTGTTGTTATATCGAAAGAATATGGAAGAAAAAAAAATCTGAAAACAAGCTCACAAATTACAAGCAGGTTGTTTCTCTTTATAGAACTAAAACATGATTGACAAATAAAATGAAAACTCTCTAAAATTTATCAGAGAGAGTGGCTTTTAAAAATAAAAATAAATAACACTATGCCAGAGAGAGTGACAAGTATGTAGTATAATTTCTCATCATCTCCAATTGCCATAGACAAACCTAATTGATCAAAGTGGGACACATGTGCCAGCCTAAGTTATTATACTATTACCTATTTCAAGAGTATATTCATTAGACATCAAAATGGAAGTTATAGTCCCCTTGAGCTAGCAGAATTATTTTTCCCTGATATTTCTCTTTGATCTTTCTAATTTGTCAAATCTAAATGTATTAAGGACTTACGGAGATCAAGAACTCTCTCTATATCAAGCTACCCATGCTACAACTCCATCAGTATTTCCATGTCAGGCATTAAGATTAATGAAATTGATTTCGAGCTGGAAATTCATGTTTCTCATAGCTCAATATTAAAGAATCTTTTGCAAGAAATTCAGTTGCCTGTGAGCCGTCGTATCTTGATCCAGAAGATGCTGCTTTTCGTTCTCCCAAATATCTCACAAAACTCCTAAAAAAAAAAGCACATCAAAAGAGAAGGAAAAATAAATGAGGAACCAAAATAATCGCTTTTCTTCCACCTAAAAAGATAATTAAAAGCACAATTATTTAGATATTGCACACAAATTTGACAAGTCACATCGATAACGCCAATCTTAGAAAATCAAAATGTGAATTTGAACATACCAAATTCCCCTTTCATCTACGGCAAAAACCATTGGGTTACAGTCAAATATCCCAAACAAATAATACCTGAAAACATGTAATACAATGATCCACCAGTTCCATAAATATCAGTAAATTATCCGTGAAAAGGCCATGGGAAATTAAAAATGGTTAGCCAGAGTGAATGCTAACCCACATCACGGAGCACAACGTTTTGGGTCAAAGGAGAAGGACCAACATCATCAACAAAATATATCATAGAATTATGACTTGTATAATATCAACGAATACAGTAGGTCACAAGTAAAAGATACAGACTTAATAAAATACTTATTTAAATGCAATGGGTCAAGATAAACATATGAAATCTTTTGTGCACCATGAAAACCGTACTAAACCCTAGATTAGAGAAGAAATGCAGAGATGAGAGAGAGACGAACTAGGGATAGGGAGAGAGTTATTTGCAACTTTATTATTTTCTGTTAACAAAATAAAAAAAAACAAAAAAAAATGTGTGAACCAATAAACCTTAGATTACGGATTAAAGAGGAATTGTAGAGATGAGAGAAACGAACCAACGAGAGAGAAATTGGGCGAGCTAGCGAAAGAGAACTCCAGTCACTGAGCTCAAGCTAGTCTGTACTATAGAAGCTCTAGCCACGGCCTCCGCAGTCACTTTCCCCGTCGTGCCGCGGATGAGAGGGCTGAGGTGATGCGAGGGAGAGGCATGCTCCATGTGGACAGCGGCGCCGGCACATGCCCGCCAGGTTTTGGGGTTGACGCGGTTGGGCTGCAGCGGAGACATGAGGGGGGATTGAAGTATAGAGAAGAGATTGAGATATGAGAGAATTAATGCGAAAATGGGACTTTAATGTTGGGAATGCGAACGAAGACGGGTTTTAAGTAAAACCTGTCGTAATTTCATTTCACAAAAGCACAGGATCACCACCAACATATATTCTAAGGAGGTTTTTAATAACCGCCTTAGAATGTCAGTCGTAAAAAGTTTTTGTCATTTCATTAATTACAAATTTGCCACTGTAATACTTTCTAAGCCGGTTCTCATAGAACCGCCTTAGAATCAGGGTCGTAAAACATCACTTTTGTAGTAGTGGTCATAGATTCTTCATGGTAAAGTTTGACTTAAGCGCATATTAAGAGAAGGTGATGGTGGGTGGTCCCTGGATGATGTTTGATCACTACCTCGCAATAAAGGAGTGAGTGCTGGATTTTGTCTCCACGGAGATGGTTATAGACAAGACTCTTGTCTGGATCAACTTTCTAAGCTTGGGCATGGAGTATTATGATGAAAGCGTCTTATTAGCAACGACAGTGGGGAGACCTATACGGATTGACTTGATGACATTGAATGCATCCCGTGGCAAATTCGCACGAGTGCGTGTTGAGATTGAACTCAATAAACCTATTGTTGGAAAATTTTGGTTTAGGGACCACTGGTTTAAGATTGAATATGAAGATTTGCACCTCTTTTGCGCATCTTGTGGAAAGTACAATCATATGGTGCAAGAGTGTACTGAGAAGTAGCAAGTGGTTGGCCATGATGGAGGTTGACAAACTTAGTCAGGTGAAGCGGATGTTGGTGGCGACGGAAAGGAACCTGAGGAAACCAACCCTAAAGCCTTAATTGTTGTTAGTGAGATAGGCAGAGATTGGCTGCATGGTGAGTGGCTAACTGATAACAAAAATAAACGAGGAGCGAGAAACGTGGGGTTTGATGGTCATAGAAATAAAGGTAATCATGGAGGGAATAAAGGCAGTCATGAGGCACATAACAAATATATTGTTTTGGGGAAGGGAATGACTATGGGAGCATTAATGGGGATTTATCTGTTACGGAAAAAGGAAAATCTTCAGAGGTAGCCAAATCTGGAAAAAATATTGGCCAAAATGAGGCGGGACCTAGCTTATAGAAGTGGGAAAAGAAAAAGAAAAAGATGGTTGAGGAAGATAAGTATGTTGCTTTGAAGGCAAGGCTATCCATTATGCCTACTTCAAAGGCGTCAAAACCCAGTTAGCCAAAGATAATGGTTTTTAAGGATGACAAGAAAGTGGAGTTAATGAAGGAGAATTTGAGAGGAGATTGTCTTCGTGGTGATGGTGACAAGATGGGAAGTGTAAGGAAGAACACTGTCGCGTCGGGTAATAGGGAGGACATGGTTAACACATATGAAGAGCCTCCAGACCCGGGTGATCACAAGTATGCGTTGGTACCTAGGGCTATCCGAGATATGGAAACTAATGTAAATGTGGGAGGCCAACCTGAGATGGTGGAAGAAACAATGGAGGTTTGCACAATCATTTTGGATGACCAGTAACGTCTAAGAGTGGAGACTAGGATCTTTCTTTATCAATTGTTATCCATGTTAGTTTTTAAAGATAGTAATAATCTAGCTTGGAATGTGAGGGGGTCACATGTAGGAGGAACCAAATTCATATGAAGGAGGTTATGATTAAATGGAAGCCAGACTTCTTTGAAGTTCACACTCAATTTGTCAAGACCTCAACATTTTGGAGAATGAGTATTTATGAGCCTGTTTATATCCAAGAAGCCAGGGGGCAATTGGGGGGCATATGGGTTTTAAGGAGGAATGACTCACCATACTCCTTTACAACCTATGATGTTCATCCACAATGTATTTCAGTTCTCATTGAGTTCAGAAGACAATCTTGGCTATGTTTAGGAGTTTATGCTAGTCCTAGAGCAGGTATAAGAGGGTGGATCTTTGGAACAATTTAAGGGATATCTGCAGTTTTTCGAACAAGCCTTGGATGTTGATTGGCGATTTCAATGACACCATGCTCTCCTCAGAGCAACGTGGGAGTGAGTTTGATCAGAACCGTGCTACCATATTTGCGCAGAATATTGATGATTGTCGACTCTTGTGTTTGGACCATGTAGGTGCATGCTCACTTTACCTGTCACAGGAAAGTTGGTGGTCTAAACGCGATTCATAAGAAGCTAGACAGGGTTATGTGTGATAATAATTGGAGGATGAATTTTCCAGAAGCTGTTATTGAAGTTCTTCAAAGGGCTCACTCAAACCACCATTCGCTATTGTTGAGATGTAGGGGAGATAGACTGTTCAAGTTCATTGATGCCTGGTGCACACATGAGGACTACAAGCATGTGGTTAGTAATGCATGGAATAGGTATGTTGTTGATATCCTGACCTCGTTAGATAGCATGAAGAAGGACTCCATTATCTTTAATAAGGAAGTATTTGGAAGTATTTTCCGTCGCAAAAAGGAGCTGCAGTTTAGAATTACAGGTCTGGAGAAGTATCTGAAGACTGTAGATTCGGTGCGGGATTGGATTCTGTTTCATATATACTTTTTTAACAACATAAGTTAATTTTTCATATAGTTTTTTATTTAATTTTATAAATATTTTGAATAAAACCAAAAATATATGTAAGTCGTTCGTACATAAGACGCGTTAAACGTCAGTACTTAATAATAATAATATAGTGTAAGAAACTCAACTGGGGAAGTGCATAAAAAAATAAAAGTATAAATACAAGAAAAATGAACTAAGAAAGTGTGTACTTATGTGCTAATTAGCAAGATCGTTGGAACAAAAAGCCAAATTGACTGGTACTTTCTCGTTAATTTCTTCAATTTTCATTGTTTCGTTAAATACTAGTGGCATGTCCGTCAAAAGTCAAAAGCCACATATTGATGAAATTGTGTTGTTAGAATAATTAATTAATTACTTGCAGAGCAAATCTCCTCCACAATTTTTCTTTTTTTCTCTACCCAAGAGACTTCCTTTCAACTCAGATACTCTTTGATTCTCTTCAGGAAAACATCAACTAATTAAAATCTAATTTTGTCTTTGATACTCTTTGTCCGCGGAATTCACCACCCCCACCTTCTCAATTTGTTTGCTTTCTGCTTTCTTACCTCTTTTTTCTCAGATTTCATTTGGTTGATCCTTTCTTCAATTCTTCTTCTGGTTTTGTAGTTGTTTTTTTATCTGACTTGTGTTTCTAAAATCCATGAACCGTATGTGATTTCCAGTGTCTTTTTCTTTTTCCAGATTCCAGAAGAGAAAAAAGAAAAAAAATCCTTTTGTTTGTGTGAGACTGTAAGGATCAATTGGTTGAGTTCTCCATTTCTTGTGGCAGTTTTGTTTGAGTTTTTTGAGTTTGGAGGTTGTGTTTGGTGTTGGTGGATTACGTATTTGATTTTCATCCCTTTTTCTTCCATTAGTTGGGACTTGTTCTGGCTACTTTGTATTTCAGGGTTCAAACTTTAAGGTTTAAATCCACTTATTGTTCCTTTGAGGACCAAAAAGCATATTCTTCATTCTTACAAGCTACAACTTTTTTAACCTTTTCTTGTTTAAAGGTAAGCTTTTGCAACCATGAGTTCTTTGTTGAAACCATCAATCCTTTCTTTCTATGTATATCTACACATGACTGTGCAATGATTTTTATTTTTGTTTTGGAAATGAAGTAGTTCTGTGTGGATTTCTTCTTGCTCTTTACATTCTTTGCTGAGATGGAAGAAAATAAATCTGTGATTTCCACCTGTGAGCAAGATCAACATGTGGTTGCTGCTGCTCAGCACATTTTGAAGGCACTAGCAGCAAGTAAGACTGTATCTGAAGACTTGAGAAAAACCCTATTGGATCTTGAGACACAATTGTCTTCAATTTCCATAGTCAATGAGAGAAAACGAACAGGAATCAAGCAATTTGAGAGGCAGCTTAAGTGTGTTGAAGACAAGGTAATGAAATGGGAGACAAACCCTTCTTCCAATGAGTCTTGTGAGTATTTGAAAGTTGTTGGTGAAATCCAAACACTGATCCAGAGTTTGGAAAACTTTTCTGTGAATGAAAAGGGGAAGCCTAAGGAACTTCTAAGGAGGGCCAATGAAATTCTGCAGGTTGCTATGCCAAGCCTTGAGAAAGAACTAGTCCACATTCTTGTCCAACATAAGCAATACTTTGAGCCTGAATACATGTCTTTCCATTCTAATAGAATGGATATTGTTTATGATGAATCGTTTCGTTTGGTCGAGGAAGAACAAATCAACGAGGCCTCCCGAAGTAGTAGCAGTGCTAGCCGCCAATCTGAGGCCAGCACTATTGATTTGGTGAATCCAACAGTGCTTCAACATCTCAAGAGCATTGCTAGTTTCATGTTTGGTTCAAAATACCATCAGGAGTTCTGTCAGGTCTTTGTTACATCGAGGAGGGATGCTTTGGCTGAGTATCTTGTCATTCTTGAGATGGAAAAGTTAAGAATTGAGGATGTGATAAAACTGGAGTGGCATTGCTTGAACAACGAGATAAAGAAATGGATTCGAGCCATGAAGATCATTGTTCGGGTGTACCTCGTCAGTGAGAAACGATTGTGTGAGCAAATCCTTGGTGATTTTGGATCCTTTTATCAATGCTGCTTTTCTGAAATTTCTCAGAGTTTCATGCTGCATCTCTTGAATTTTGGTGAGGCCGTGGCAATGGGAACACACACACCAGAAAAAATGTTTCGGTTACTTGACATGTATGAGGTTTTGGAGCATCTTGCTGTGGATGTAGATATTTTGTTCTTTGAAGAAGTTGGTTCTTTTGTTAGGGGAGAGTTTCACAAGCTTCGAAGGAGCTTTGGTGAATCTGTTAAGTCTACATTTGTAGCATTCAGAAATGCTATTGCATCCAACCACTCAAAGACACCTTTTCCTCAAGGGGGTGTTCACCATGTTACCAAATATGTCATGAATTACATCATGACACTAGGTGAATATGGTGACACCCTTAATCTCCTTCTTGTTGATGAAAGTTCAATTGATCCTGCAGGCAACAACAACAACAAACCTGACTTACCATGTCTCTCATTGTGTCCAACGGCTTGTCAATTTCGCTCAATCACCGCAACTCTAGAATCCAACTTGAGCAACAAGTCCAAGTTATACAAAGACAAGGCCTTGCAACATGTTTTCATGATGAACAACATTCATTACATGGTGCAAAAAGTTAAGTGTTCTGGCCTAAGTCATTTCTTTGGCGATCGCTGGCTTCGCCAGCACACTGCGATGTACCAGCGCGATGCACGGTGTTATGAGATGGTCTCTTGGGGATCATTGCTATCCATGCTCAAGGAAGATAGTGTGTCAAATTGTGTCTCACGGAGAACTCTTGAGAAAAAGTGCAAAGAGTTCTGCACTGCTTTTGGTGAAGTTTACAGGGTTCAGACAGAGTGGTTCATCTCAGATCTTCTACTTCGCGAGGATCTACAAATTTCAGTGTCTCAGAAAGTTGTTCCTGCATACCGCACATACACTGGGAAAAACTCATATAACATTGCTGAGAAGTATATCAAGTACAGTGTAGATGATCTACAAAGTTATATTTTGGACCTTTTTCAAGGGTCACCAAAATCTTTGCACAAGTGAAAGGGTCTTGAATTCTTGAGTTTCATTCTTTACTTAGATCATTGTATATATTGCTTGTAATTTGGCATAGTGACACCATGGTCTTAGTTTATTAGCTTAGGGAGAGTGTTATGTACTTGTTCTCCTTTGTCATCAAGTTAATAAATGAATATGATCTTACATGTTGGTCATTTGAATGAAAATGGTGAATTTTATCTTTTCTTTATGTTAGTGCCATTTGATTCTGCTTTATTTTCATTATTAGTGATTGGTGTTAATAATGTGTAGCTGGCATCTGATTTATGAGGCATTTCTATAACAAATGGCAACAGAGGTTTTAAACACGAAAATGAAGGAAATTAGGATCTTTTCAATATCAGATTTGATGTAGAGAGTTGAAGATTGAAAGATATCTTGAAATATTTCAAAACAAGATAAACACATCAAGCATCTTCATATGAATTTTTTTTTTCTATTCGGCAATCAATTTTTCCCATATTTAGCTTATTATATCTTATGTGACTCGAAAATTATCACAACCTATTTATAAACTATCCATTTATAATTTATTAAAATTCAATCATAACCTATAATGTCTCCCTCAAAAACAATAATAATAACCTATAATGTCACTACATTAATATGTTTGGTAAAGGAGATTTTGGCCGAAAAGAGTGGAGGAAGATTATGTGGTAAAAAGATGCTTTTTTACTAGCTTGGTTAATGAGAAAAATAATTAACGAAGTCTAACAAGTTACTATACGCTGAAGATATACTTTTCTAACGGCATAATATTTTATTTTTCAGTTTTTAAAATAGGATTTAGTAAATAAGTTGATTTCCTATATTTTAGGAGTAAGGCAGTTTTAATGGATTAGCCTAGTCGATAAGTGATTCCTATCTTTAAGGAGCAAGTTAGTTTTAATATTTTGTTTTGCTAATATCTTGTTATCTAATTAGTTTATCTTTTGCTATTTATTGTATCGCTGCTGAGAACAATTTGAATTAGAATAGAATAATTTTATTTCCTCTGCATACGTATTGTCTCTCTTCTCTCCTCCGTTTTTATAATTTTCTCCACAAAACCAACAATTGGTATCGAGAGCCTTATTCTTACGGGACCTCTACCATGGAAGGTGAAGCAAGTTTTTCCCACATAACTCTTCCAATCTTTGATGGAGAGAATTATGATCTTTGGGAAGTGAAAATGCAATCCTACATGGAGTCTTTGGATTTATGGGATGCTGTGGAAGAGGATTATGAAATATATCCGCTGCCTGAAAATCCCACCATGGCCCAAATTAAAAATCACAAGGAAAGAAAGATGAAGAAGACAAAGGCGAGGTCATGTTTGTTCATTGGTGTTTCACAAATGATATTCATCAAAATCATGACTCTTAAATCACCCAAAGCAATTTGGGATTATTTGAATGAGGAATACGCTGGAGATGATAGAATACGAAGCATGCAAGTGCTGAATTTAAGGAGGGAATTTGAGCTTCAAAGGATGGAAGAGTCAGATACAATCAAAAAATACTCAAACAAATTGTTGGGTATTGCCAACAAGATAAAGTTGTTGGGAAGTGATTTTACTGATTTGAGAATTGTAGAGAAAATTTTGGTAACGGTGCCGGAGAGGTATGAAGCATCTATAGCTTCATTGGAGAACACAAAGGATCTGTCGAAAATCACATTGGTAGAAGTGCTACATGCCTTGCAAGCTCAAGAGCAGCGAAGGTTGATGAGGCAAGATCGTGTTGTCGAAGGTGCTTTGCCCGCCAAACATCATGAAGTTGATGAAAGCAAAAAAGATTTTTTCAAGAAGAATGAACCAGCAAGCAGCAAAAATAGTGCAAACAACCAAAACAAAGATAAGGATAAAAAGAAAAATTATCCACCTTGTCATCATTGTGGCAAAAAAGGTCATGCATCTTTCAGATGTTGGAGGAGACCAAATGCAAAATGTAATAAGTGCAACCAGATAGGACATGAAGCAGTGATCTGCCCCAACAAAAATCACCATGATGAGGGAGCTCAGATTGCTAATCAAGAAGAGGAGGACCAACTGTTTGTGGCCACATGCTTCTTGAGTAGTGAATTAGTGAAAGTTGGTTGATTGATAGTGGTTGTACGAACCACATGACATATGATAAGACTCTATTCAAAGATTTGAAGCCAACTAGTGTCTCAAAGGTTAGAATTGGGAATGGTGGCTATATTCCAGTAAAAGGAAAAGGAACTGTTGCAATTTCAACGTATTCAAGTACCAAATTAATATCAGATGTTCTTTATGTACCTAACATTGACCAAAACTTGCTAAGTGTAGGTCAGTTGATTAAAAAGGGATTTAAAGTGTCCTTTGAACATCAACATTGCTTTATCTATGACAATTTTGGCCGGGAAGTTACACCCATGGAACTCTGGCACAAGAGACTTGATCATTGCCATCTTGAAAGAATGCTAAACATGAAAAAAAGGAAATATGCAAAAGAAAATTTGAAAAAGTTTCAAATGGAAGAATGCAAGTCTGTTAGCACACCAATGAATCAAAAGGAGAAGTTTAGCAAGGAAGAAGGTGTTGATAACATTGATGAAGGATATTGTGGGAGCTTGATTGGATGTCTAATGTATCTTACTTCAACAAGGTCAAACATTCTATTTTCTAAAAAGAACAAAACTGGAATTTTTGTTGACAATCAAGTAGCCATTGCTATTGCAAACAATCCCGTGTGTCATGGGAAGATTAAACATTTCAACATCCAAGTTTAGTATTTGATAAAGATGCAACAAAGTGGAGAAGTGAACTTAATTTACTACAAGTCTAAAGATCAATTGGCTGACATGTTTACAAAGTCACTACCTATCAACAAACTTGAACTCAAAGAATTGGAGTTTGCAGTTCCAAAAGCAAGGAGGAGTGTTGAAGATATACTTTTGTAACTGCATAATATTTTATTTTTCAGTTTTTAAGATAGGATTAAGTAAATAAGTTGATTTCCTATATTTTAGGAGTAAGGCAGTTTTAATGGATTAGCCTAGTCAATAAGTGGTTCCTATCTTTAAAGAGCAAGTTAGTTTTAATATTCTGTTTTGCTAATATCTTGTTATCTAATTAGTATATCTTTTGTTATTTATTATATCGCTGCTGAGAACAATTTGAATTAGAATAGAATAATTCTATTTCCTCTGCATACGTATTGTCTCTCTTCTCTCCTTTGTTTTTATAATTTCCTCCACAGAACCAACACTATATATTATTTTTATAAAGTTACTATATTCTGCGAAGTTAGCATTTTTTTTTAAATTCTTTACTAAGGTGCAACTTTCTATAACTTCAGCTTACCATATTGTAAAAACAAAAGCATATCATCCCATATTTAAAACCTTCACACCCCATCATCATATTCTCCATCACATAAATAAAAATTATCATGAACAAAATTTAATTGTTACATAAAAAAATAGTTGCCGTGAATTACAAAAGTTCGTCATAAACGTGTTACGTGTCCCTCTTTAGGCCGGTCACTTTAAAGTCAAGGTCTCCATATATGTTAGTCAAAGAAAATGCAACCTAGAAATTACTATATTGGAGTATACCAACGCGTATACATAGTATAAAGTTTTACTTGACAAAACTTAGTTGCACTGAGCCATAAGCAGATTTTTCTCTCACCTAATCTATACTAATTTAATAATATTAATTGTATTATTGTTATTGTTATTATTATATATTACATAGACATGCGTAATGGATGAGGCTAAAGCTATGTCAAAATTATAACTTTTTGACAAATGTCAATTATTTGAGCAATTTCTTTTCTTGCCCCTTGAACCTATTATTTGATCGTATTTGATACCTATAGGTTGGTTTTGTATTGTATATATCCAATAATTGCTACCCGTATTGTGCACGTGTACTATTTCGTTTGTTTCACATATTATTTGATTATTTCCAAAAATATTATTTCTGAAAATATAGTATGAGAGTGTTATTATCTGATTTTTTTTATAAAAAATGCATGGTATACCTACAAATAATTAATTTACTATCTCATAATAAATGTGAGAATAAATTTTTGCAACTCTATATTTCCAAAAATAAATAAATAATCCGTTACACTAATCTTATCTTTTATATATACATTTATTGCAATCGTGTTAAATGTTTGGTGCAAATTACATTAGTAAGAAATGTACTACCTCAAATTTACATGAGGTGGTATAATTAGATATTAAACAAATCAGATAAGATAATTAATTGCATAAAATAAAAATTACATAAATATATACGGATATTTAAATATAAATATGATAGTTCATTTGTCTAAATGGTTTTTCTAACGTGTGCAATCTTCCACACAATAAGATTAATTGATAAGTTAATTTTACCTTATTTAGATTAAAATATTTATTATTAATGATTCTTTCAAACTAAGTGTTATATTTTCCTTATTTAGATTAATAAATTTACTTTCAATCCAAATAATAAATATCTCTCTCATTTATAAAATAGATTCATTTTCAATAATATTCTTCCCTCCAAAAAATAATATCTCTTTCTAAAAAAATCAAAATAATATTCAAGCACCATAATTATGTTTTTCAGTTTTTCATTTCCTATAATGTTTTTCATCTCTTCCTAAAGTTATAGATTAAGTTTTTGGAGATATGTCTTGAAATTATATTACCTTTCTTAATTATAAAGTTTATATTGTTTTTTTTAAAAAATATAAAACTCCATTTTGAATCACTGATAAATAATTATTCATTATTTGTAGTTACCAAAATCCAGAGCTGGGACATGTCAGGATGGATATGACTAAGGTGGGTTCTTGGACTTCATACATCGGCTAGAGAATGACCTTTGTTAAGAGGACAAGAGAGAGGGACCTACAAAACAAATGACTTTAACGCTCAAGTAAGTATGTGAGTTAGGAGAATATGAGAGAATAAGTATATGAGTAGGTGTGAAGGTGTTCCTCTCAAGTGAGTACGAATGGACGTGTGAGTTGCTGTTGAGAACGTGTGTCGAGAGAGTAGAGGGAACCTGATACTTATAGTGTGGAGAGGGAGTTGCGGGTCCTTATTAATAAGGGTTGTTACAATAATGTAACAACCCTTACAGATAATTACCGGCTTGTAGATAATAGCTAGTAGATAAAAGTGGCTTATAGATGACATTAAAGATAATGTATAGCTTAGAAATAAAAGCTAGTAGATATTTGTTACTTACATATCATGTGTAGACTTGCAGATAATTGAATATCTGCCAAGAGATAAAGAGATGATGTTATATTCAAATAATAAGAGGTTAGAGATAACATGTTGGTTGGGGAGTCCGGCTGCTAAGGGTTGGGCATCCATGCTCTTGTGCCAGGGTTGACGTGTGTAATGGAGTGGCATGTAACATGACACATGTACTTTATGGACCCTAGACAGTACATAAGCCCCTAAGCTTTGAGTCGGCTTACAGGTGAAAGAGGTTGTTCAATGTCGAAGGAGATTATCCCGTGTTGAGGGAGTTCATCAGGTGTCCAGGGTAGTAGCTTTGACAGGTAGGAGGGTAACGAGTTGGTCGAGCCGCCAAGCATGGACAAGTGTCTTCCATGGTCAAGAGTGTTAGCCTTGACAAAAGCAAGAGTTGTAGGTTTGCCAAGCTTGTTAAGCCCCCCAGCCTGGACAAGTGTTGTTTGGGCTACTTTTGTTAAGTTGTTCGGGGTGGACATACTTTTGCTTTTGCAAGCAAGGTCTGATGTGTCAGGTGAAGAAAGCCTTTATCTTTGACAACTCTGTCATTTTCTGACCGTTGGAGGATGCATTGAAGACAGACGTTACGTTTTGTTTGTTAATGAAGGCGTGTGCGGCGCACGTGCAATACTTGTGCATACGTGTCACTCGTGGAGTGGTGCTTTCTTTTTGCTTTGCAAAGCTTTTCCTCTGACGTTTATGAGGAGTTAGTGTGATTTGCATCTGGTTAAAGGTCTTGTTAACCAATCTGGTGATAAATGATGCAATCCTACCCCGCAAGGGCATTTGATAGAAAACTCCAAGTAGATTGGGCCAGAGATGCAAGAGAAGGCCCTAGGGTTCTTATGAGCCTTAGGGTAGATTTCGGGCCCATGGGCTAAGTATGAGCCCACTTATCTTTGTAAATATTAGATTAAGGTTTCATTATTTTTGGGCCTTGTATTTGGGGCTCCATAATGTAGGTAGGGTACCCTAGAAATATAGGATTTTTCAACCCTTGTATTTTAGGGCACCTAGACTAGTTTTTGTATTAGGGGTAGTTTTGTAATTTCACATGCACTAAGTGGATATTTGATGTGTGTGGTTGGAAATAAATTTAATTGAATTGGTAGAAGCCCAATCCAATTAAATTTTAGAGGGGGAGGTGAGCATTTGCTTACTACACCCCATTGCCACATCATATAGTCACACTTTGTGCATGTCTTTCATGCTTTTCATGCCTCATGACACCTAAACACACTTAGTGGAGAATCTTGGAATTGATCTTGGATTAGTGGGCTGAACCATAACTAAAATTCACTAATCATAATTAGTGAAATTTTGGCTCCAAAGTTTGGCTCCACAAATTCAATTTCAAATTCAAGTGAAATTTGAATTTCCCTCCAATTTTGTGTGACACTTAGGCTATAAATAGAGGTCATGTGTGTGCATTTTTTTCAACTTTGATCATTTGAATATTAAACTTCAAAGTTCAGAGCTCCCTTAGAGCACAAAATTTCGTGCTCTTCTCTCCCTCTCCCTTCATTCATCTCCTTCTTCCCCCAAGCTCTTATCCATGGCCTCCTATGGTGATGAGCTTCTTCTAGACTCATCTTCTCCTTGAAGTGGCGTCTCCTCTCTCTCTCTTCCTTCTCCATTCCGCTGCCATTCATTTTCCAAGAAGCAAAGGAATCCATTGATGAAGAAGATCCTAGGCCTACAAGCTCCAATGGAGCTTGCATCATGTGGTATCAAGAGCATCTTCATCTAGGTGATGTTCTTTTGCTTCCTCTATCTTTTTGTTCGGTGAATTCTCTTTAATTCCTTGTTCTTCATCTTATTCTTCATGTATATCCTCCATTGTCTTGTGGTTTGATGCTGTTTAGAGTAGATTCAAAAAAAAATAAATAGATTAAATCTTAGATCTACACTTGTTCTTGCATTTCTATGGTTCAAATTTTGTAGATCTACTCTTGAATCTTGTTTTTGTGTTGATTTTAGGTTCTATCAATTTTCATTCATAATATTCTTGTGTTGAACCTTTAGATCTAAATTTTGTTCCAAAATATTGATTAGAAAAAAAACACAAAAATCTAAGTGTAAATCACTTAATCCATGTTGTCTTAGAGTCATGTTTAGTCATAGTAATTGTCACATTATGTTCTAAGTTTGTGTTGAATTTTATTTTGTTGATTGAATTCTAGATACATTTGTTCATGTATTCTTATCATTCTTATCCTATCTTTTGAATTTTGAGTCTAATTCATGCATGTTATTTAGTTCATAACATGTTCTAAATCAATTCCTAGAAGTAGTCTTGTTCTTGAACTTTTTTTTTTTGCTTTCTAAGTTTCCTACATGATGCCTATGATGAAGTTGAGTTGTGGTGCTGAGTTGTGGCTGGATTTGTGAATCAAATAAGTCTTAAGCTCTCTTGAATTGTGTTATTCAAGATAATTGAGCATAAGCAAACACAAATTGTAACTATCCAAGCCTTAAGCAACATAAACACTACTCTTGATTTCTAGGTTGAAATCGCTGGTGCTGGCAGATTGAACATACGAAATTGTGTAAATTACTGGGAATTGGTCACTACGTTTTTTGAGCTGAAATTTTTACAGAATTTTCTAAACATCTGGAAAAAAATTATAAAAAAATAACCAAGCGATTTGGATTAAAACAAAAAATGATAAAAATCGCACAAGTTGGCAGAAAAATCAGTGTCCAGGAAAAAAAAGTGAAAGGAAAGTGTGCTTGTTGTTTTGGCTCAAAATTTTGCTCTATAATTGGTGCCTATTTTATACCAATCCTAGTTCTGAAATTTCAATTGAAAATTATTGTGAAAACAAGTGCCAAAACTAGAGGTTTCTTGAGTCTTTTTTTTTTAGAGTTTTTCTACTCTACTCTAGAGCCATTCTAGGTTTCTCTTTGAGTCCTAGCTTGCTTTTTTGTGTTTTTCATTGCTTTAATTGTTGAATAATCCTTGGAAATTTGTCTTGTTAAAACTCTATTGGTTTAGATTTTATTTCATTTTTTTTTTGTGTTTGGTTATTGCTTGTCTCTTTGTTTCCTTGCTTGTGAGTTGCCATATAGGGAATTGGAAAGGAGGATTGGTGCCATATCTTGAAGAATTTGAGTCAAGAAGCAAGGGGCCAACCACCTTAAGAGCTATTGGACTAAGAAAAACTCCAAATTGAGTGAAATACTAAAGAGATAATAGCCACCACAATTGAGGACTTTTTTTTTGTAATTTTGTAATTGGCAATTTGTTTTGCTTTCAAATTTTATAACAAAAAGGCCTTTCATTGGAAGTAAGTTGGGAGCCTCCAATAGGTCACCCTACTTCCATTTGTGTGTAATAATTTTAGGCAATTTTTCCTTAGGATAGTGAGTGTTTTGTTGGGAACCTTAAATGAGGTCATCCAAACACTCTTAGGATCCGCCTAGTTTGCATTTCTTGCACTTTAATTTCTTGCTTATTTTCATAGCTTATTTCCTTTACCCTCCATTGTCAAACCGCCTAGATAGCTTGCCTTTTACCAATTAGTTTTTACCTTATCTTTCACACCTCTTTTAGTGTTTATTTTGGCTAGTTTCAACCATAGTTTATTTTTCCTTTTGTTTTCAAACCCCCAACAAGAAAGAACCATAACTTAGGAACCAACATGAGTCTTCATTCTTCATCTAGTGTTAATGGTGAGGGTTCTACTCCTAAGGACCCCTTGTATAAGATATTAGATGAGTTGAGATCCCTTAAGTTGTGGAAAGAAAAACAAGAGAGAAAAGAAAAAGGTAAAAAAAGAGTGGAAGAAATAAGTCAAGATGAAAGAGAGAAAATAAGAGAGGAAGAAAGAAGAAAAATAATGAAAGAAATGAAAAGAGAAAAACATGTCTCCTATAGTAGTTATAACTCTTGCAAGAGCCTAAGTGAAGAACTTCGTGACTATTATGAAGGAAGGCATAGGTCACATCTTAGACCTCACTCCCATAGGAGAGAAAATGAAAGAAAGCCTCAAGAGGTTAACATTAAACTCCCATACTTCCATGGGAAGGACAATGTAGAGGCTAATTTAGATTGGGAAATAAGGGTAGAGCAACAACTTAAAAGGAAGTCTACTTCAAAATCTTATGGCTCTCACTCTCATCCAAAGAAAGACCAAGGTCAAGGAATCTTAGGGGTGAGACCTTCTAAGCCCAAAGATGATAAGGCGAAGACAATAGAAAAGCAACCCCTTAAGGCTAGTATGCAAGAGAAGACTAGCTCCATGAAGTGCTTTAAATGTCTTGGAAGAGGACACATTACTTCTCAATGCCCCACCAAGAAAACCATGATTATGAGGGGCCAAGACATTTATAGTAGCCAAGATGAGGCTACTACTTCACCTTCCTCTAGTAAAAGTGAAGAAGCAAAAGGGGAGGAATCTAGTGAAGAGATCTACCCCCAAGAAGAAGGACAACCTTTAATGGTTAAGGAGGAGTGTAAGGAGGTAAGTGTCTCCTCCAAGAGGTTAGCTAAGAAGGAAAGACATTTTGAAATAAAGACAAATATTAAAGAAATTTCCCTTCTTAGACAACCTCCACATTTTCTCCTTTGTAAAAAGACACTTGTTAGCATTGCCACATCTCTTAGGCTTGAGTTTATTCCTCAAGTAAAGGAGTTGTTGGATGAGGGTTTGGTTCGCAAGAGATTAAATCCTTGTGCTTTTTTGGTGCCCAAAATAGGTATTATTAGGCACCAAATCCCTAAAATAGGTGGTGTGATGAATGCTTTGGGTGGTGCAACACTCTTTCGTAAAATCACTCGTGCACCCAACATCTTCATGATTTGTGTACATAGGGACTCATTAGGTAGGTTTGTTCTTATTTTTAGTTTCAATACAAACTTAGGCATTCATATGGGACACCTTAGGTTTGTCATACTTTTTGGTAAGAATAATCAACATGAAAATACAGAAAAAGGTATGTTCTATTGCTTTACTTTTCTTAATTTTTTAAATTGTGATCAAGGGGTTCCCATGAACCCTAAGAGAACAAAGGTCATTCCTGAATGGCCCGCTCCACCAAGTGTAAGAAAAATTTAGGGCTTCCAAGACTTAACAAACTTTTACAAAAGGTTTGCCCCATATTTTTCTATACTTGTAGCACCACTCATTGAGTTGGTGAGGAACCATGTTCCTTCATGGGAAGATGCCCAGGAAATGAGTTTTCAGACCTTACCTTACTTCAACATACTAAACACCACTAATACATATGTTTTTGTTCTTTTTACAGGTGTTGAGAAAAAAAGCCCAGAGTTTCAAGAACCTCGGGATTTGAGGTCAAATCCTTTTCAAGGGGGAGGGAATGATGCAATCCTACCCCGCAAGGGCATTGGATAGAAAACTCCAAGTTGATTGGGCCAGAGATGCAAGAGAAGGCCCTAGGGTTCTTATGAGCCTTAGGGTAGATTTCGGGCCCATGGGCTAAGTGTGAGCCCACTTATCTTTGTAAATATTAGATTAAGGTTTCATTATTTTTTGGCCTTGTATTTAGGGCTCCAAAATGTAGGTAGGGTACCCTAGAAATATAGGATTTTTCAGCCCTTGTATTTTAGGGCACCTATACTAGTTTTTGTATTAGGGGTAGTTTTGTAATTTCACATGCACTAAGTGGATATTTGATGTGTGTGGTTGGAAATAAATTTAATTGAATTGGTAGAAGCCCAATCCAATTAAATTTTAGAGGGGGAGGTGAGCATTTGCTTACTACACCCCATTGCCACATCATATAGTCACACTTTGTGCATGTCTTTCATGCTTTTCATGCCTCATGACACCTAAGCACACTTAGTGGAGAATCTTGGAATTGATCTTGGATTAGTGGGTTGAACCATAACTAAAATTCACTAATCATAATTAGTGAAATTTTGGCTCCAAAGTTTGGCTCCACAAATTCAATTTCAAATTCAAGTGAAATTTGAATTTCCCTCCAATTTTGTGTGACACTTAGGCTATAAATAGAGGTCATGTGTGTGCATTTTTTTCAACTTTGATCATTTGAATATTAAACTTCAAAGTTCAGAGCTCTCTTAGAGCACAAAATTTCGTGCTCTTCTCTCCCTCTCCCTTCATTCATCTCCTTCTTCCCCCAAGCTCTTATCCATGGCCTTCTATGGTGGTGAGCTTCTTCTAGACTCATCTTCTCCTTGAAGTGGCATCTCCTCTCTCTCTCTTCCTTCTCCATTCCGCTGCCATTCATTTTCCAAGAAGCAAAGGAATCCATTGATGAAGAAGATCCTAGGCCTACAAGCTCCAATGGAGCTTGCATCAGTTCGTCTAATGGAATTTGGACCTTTAGTTGTGGTTGTCATGCTTCTTGAGGAGTGAGTATACCAAGGGGGTGCCTTGGATTTTGTAGGAGTGCGTACCAAGGGTGGACCTCGGGATTTTGTACCAAGGTCAGACCTTGAGTTTTTTATGTTCTTGTATTCTTGCACAGATAAAAGTTAGGAATAGGAAAGATTGTTAAGGGTAGACCTTAGGTTTGATGAGCCTAACGCACGTGTCGTGCTCTTGCATACCTATCACTCGTGGAGTGTCACGTACTAGAGACGTGGTGTGTGAGCCTGTAGGACTCACCAAGGGCAGACCTTAGGTTTTGCGAGCCCTTCGGAGAAATGACCTACGACTCATCCATCCTGGATTTTGGCGAGACTCGCCAAGGGTGGACCTTGGGTTTGACGAGCCTGTGGAGTTGTGACCATGGATGTACCTATCTTAAATACACAAGAAAATTATGAAAATGAAGGGATGTAGAATTTTATTCAATGTATTTGATTGTATACAAATTCCCTTTGTTATCCCAGATATGCCTTATTGAAACCTTTCAAGCCAAAACCTTGATTGTGTACAACATCTGGTTTTGCATTAGGTCAACTGAAGTAGAACTTCAAGTGGGTGGCGTTCCATGTTCTTGGAATTGCTTTTCCATCCAATTCTTGCAGTCTGTACGCTTCATTGTTTAGGCTTGTTGTGACCCTGAATGGGCCTTCCCAGTTAAGACCAAGCTTTCCTGCTTAAGGGCTTTTCTAGCTTCACCTCAGACTAGCCATACGAGGTTGTCGAGTTGAAAGGCTCATGGTTGAACCTTTGTGTTGTATCTCCTTGTTGCTCGAAGCATGGCAGCTTTTTCCTTGATTTGTCCATTTCTTAGACTTTGTCTGTTGTTTCAAGCTCTATCCTCATGTTTTCTTTAGTTTGTTGTTGCTGGAACAACAACCTCCTTGTCAATGGTTCCCTGCCTTCAATGGGAATTATAGTGTTTGTGCTATATGTGAGTCGGTAAAGAGTTTCATTCATCGTTGTCTGGGGTGAACAATGGTAGGCCCAAAGTATACTAGGGAGTTCTTCTTTCCATAGGCCCTTAGACTTATCGAGTCTCGTGCGCAGGGCCCTGAGGATGACTCTGTTGGCTTCCTCTGCATGGTCGTTGGTCTAAGGATGTTTGACAGAGGTGACAAGGTGCTTGACGCCTAGCCTAGTTAGGAAGTCTTCATAGGTCTCAACTTTGAATTGGGTGTCGTTGTTAGTGACAATGGCATATGGGAGGCCATACTTGCATATGAGGTGTTTCTAGGTGAACTTCTCCACCTCATTGGCTATAATTTCTCGCAGTGGTCTTGCCTCGATCCACTTGGTGAAGTAATTGATGTCACTAGTAGGTATTTAACTGCTCCTAGGGCCTTTGGCAGTGGTCCCAATATGTCCATTCCTTATATGGCAAAGTGCCAATGGGAGCTCAAACTGTGGAGATTATCAAGAGGGGTGTGTGGAATGTCTGCAAACTCTTGGCTTCTTCTACATCTCTTTGTGAAGTCAAGGGCATCTGCCCTGAGTATTGACCAGTAGTAACCAACATGCATCACCTTTGTTGCAAGGGATTGTCCCCTTGTATGGAAACCACAAATTCCTTCGTGGAATTCTCTCATGACATAATATGCCTGTTGGTTGTTCAGGCGCTTTAATAAGGGTGCTTTCAACCCTCTTTTGAATAGCACGCCATCAAGGATGGCGTAGTAGCTGGCCTTTCGTTTCAAGCTTCGGGCTACATTCTCGTTTGATGGCAACACCCCCTGAATTAGGAAATTCTTGTAAGGGGTCATCAAGTTTGGTTCATCCTCTTCTTCGGCCATAACTTCTTCACTATCTATGGTAGGAGTTTGGAGCGTGTCCTAGATGATAGTCTTGAGATGTCCGATTTTTTTAGTGCTAGCCATCTTGGAGAGCAAGTTTGTTCTGGTGTTGCTCTCCCTAGGTATGTAGTACATCTCAAAGCATGCGAAGTTGGCAATGAGAGTTTTGGCAACGTAGTAGTACTTGAGCAACATTGTCTCCTTGGTCTGGTATTTGTTGGCAACCTGCCCCTGGACAAGCTACGAGTCTATGTAGCATCGTAGCTTTTTGGCTTTGACTTTTCTTGCTAGTTTTAGACCTACAGCGAGTGCCTCGTACTTAGCCTAATTGTTTGAGGCTTTGAAGTTGAGCTTGAGGGCTTGCTCTAGGGTGACATTATCAGGGCCTTCGAGTGTGTAGCATCATAGCTTTTTGGCCTCGACTACTCTTGCTAGTTTTAGACCTACAATTAGTGTCTCATACTCGATCTGATTGTCAGAGGCTTTGAAGTCGAGCTTAAGGGCTTGCTCTAGGGTGACATTGTGAGGGTCTTCGAGGATGATTCATACCCTGCTTCCCTTCATGTTGGATGTGTCGTCAACATAGAGGCTCCACCAGTCTGGGTGGTTTGGTCGTTCCTAGCGAATTCTGTCAAGAATTTTGCCATGAACTGTGTTTTCATGGGGACATGGGGTTCGTACTAGATATCAAATTTTGAAAGTTCTACGAACTAGGCCACCATCCTCTCTGCTAATTAAGGCTATTGCAAAACCTATTTAATGGAGTAGTTCATCTTGACTACCACTTGATGACTCTGAAAGTAGGGCCTAAGTTGTCGAGTCAAGGTAATGAGTGCTAGTGCCACCTTTTCTATCATTTGTAGCGCTTTTCGGCGTCATAGAGTATGCGGCTGGTGAAGTAGATAGGGAGCCTGTACAAGGGTTGAGCTAATGGCTTCGTCAGGTACTAAGAGATATAGGAGTAGGGGTACTCCTAGCCTAGGTCAACTCATGATCGACTGTGTAGCAATGGTCCTCTTGAAGGCTAAGAAGGCTTGTTCATTGATTTCGTTCCATAGGAATGACTCAGTTTTCTTGAGCAATTTGTAGAATAGCTTTGTTTTTTTGGCGAGCTTGGGGAGAAACCTGGATAGGGAACAAGTCTTTCATTCAGCTTCTGGACTTCCTGGACATTAGTAGAACTGTGCATCTCCAAAATAGTAGTGTAACATCCTATTTTTTGTAAAATAAATTAAAAAGTTTTTTATTTAAAAATAAATAAATTTTTAGAAAAATAATGAGGTTTTTGTAATTAAATAAATAAGGAGAAATAGTTTTATTAATTAAAGTAATGGTTTTAAGGTAAATAAAATAAATGTGTTTTTAGAAAATAAAAAGGATATTGTATTTATTCATTTGATAGGGAGAAAATAGAGTTCATTTTTATAAAACAATAAAATAAAGAAAAATAGAGTAAATAATAGCCCAAAGTACCCTAGTTATAAATAAAAACATATTAGGTCAGTTCTTACATTAAGATGTGTTTTTACGCTCTCTCTTCCTCCCAAATTCGTTTTCTCTTATTCCTCCACCAAAACCCTTTCTTTTTTCTGCATACACTCAATTTTTTCCTAGTAAAACTACGATCCTAGACTCATTAACCATTGGATCATCTTGAAATTTGGACACTAGGTTCAAAACTCATTTACACATTTTCACCGTTGGGATTTTCGAAACAATATCTGTAGAGAAAAAATTCCCTTGCACGAAGACAATGAAATTGAGGCTCTAATCTCTTCTCCTTCTCTCTAATGCTTGGAAACCCTAGCAGAGCAACCAGAGGAAAAACTTGAGGAATCTTAGGAAACTGCTAGAGACACCGCTATCGCTGTCGGACTACGCATGTGAGCCCGCTTAGAGGTAAGGGATGAGTTACTCACTCTTGGGGATTAAAATGAACATGTGTAAGGATCCCTAGAGGATAAATTTTGGGTTATTTTTGGTTATTTTATGAATTTCAATTATGTTCTTATTCTTTTTTTCGTGAATTGATTGTGTTTGACGGACCAATTGATGTTCCGATGCGAAATTGTTGTGAAATTGATATGTACTTGTGTTGGGTGTGACACCTAAAAATTTGGTCTTTTCTAATTAGCTTGAATTGATGAAATTAAGTAAAGAATGATTTACCGTAAGAGTGAGTGAGATATTGATTTTGTATTTTTTCCTTTTTCGTGCTTTTTAGGGTTTTTTATAGTTTGAAATTAATATTATAATTTGGAATTATAATAGGCTAACCGAATGACATTCTTAATTATTGTTTTAGTTTTAATATTTATTATGAGTTTATATGTTGTTTCATATTTTTATTTTTTAAAATTGGCCAAAGTCCATTTAACTATATGGTTCTTCGAAAGTTTTAGTGAATCCTTGGTGCAATTTTGTTTGATTATATTTCACTTTGTAAATTCATGATTTGAATATTTGTGTGTTTAATTATTTATATATCATGTATGTTTATATATGTAATACTACTTGTATATTATGAATTGTGATTGAGATTGACTATAAGTGACAAGTTGAGCATGTGTTAATTTGTGAGATGCACGTGAACATGTGATGGTGGATTGTGACGTTGGGAGGTGCTAAATTGTGGACATGGGATATGGTTGTGAATGAGTGTGTGGTTAATACTTGATGTGATATTATTTGTGTTTTGAGTTGTGAATTATACAATAACCCAACTGATGTTTACCTTGATAAAAATGTTTATGTGCAAGGTGTTAAAAGGAAAGTATAGGGTTCCAAGTTAGGAACCTGAGATGTTAAATTGTGGCGCAATGCACAAGGTGTTAAAAGAAAAGTGTAGGGTTCCAAGTTAGGAACCTTAAGTGTTAATTTGTAGCGCAATGCGTGAGGTGTTAAAAGGAAAGTGTAGGATTCCAAGTTAAGAACCTGAGGTGTTTAATTGTAGTGCATTGTGTTAAACGTGTTTTGAAAATAAGTGTGAAGTCATGGGTATTGGATAATTCATTAGCAGTGTCTGCATGCAAAATTTATTTTAGGGGTTGGACCTGAATCAAGAAGGTGAAGCCCTAACAGATTCTTTGGAGTCTAGACCTTGGGGTTAAATACACTCAGTTTGAATGCTCTTTTAAGCTTATGTTGATCGCATATGATTGGAGCATTCTCATAAAACAGAGTAACCCTGACTGTTCACCTTATGATTTCATTTAGTGAAAGTGACCTAACATACCCATTGTGTGGTGTGTCTTGTCATGTACTCCTAGGCGCCCTGATGTTGTTTTTCACTGACATGGTATCACATTGCATATATGATTGAGTCTTAGTGTATCTGTTGCATAACACCAATGTAATGATCATTGTGACTTGTTACATGATGGTGGATAATGAATTGTGTGAGTGTGAGATGTTATGTTGTACTAGAGACGTGTTGTTTTGAACACATGATTAATGTGAAAGTGTGGAATGTGATTTGTGATTAAATCCTTGGGGGCAAGTGACGTTATGCAATGAGTGATAAAATTATGTGAATTGTGATAAGTTGAGCTTGTTATACTTATATTATATGTATATATGTGCTTTCTTTTATCTCTACCTATTTAGGAATGTGATAACTCACTCCATGTGTGTTGTTTGTATTTGGATCCTGTGATGATCTTAAATCTTGTGTTCGTGGGAGCAGATGACTAGGTCGATTGCTTTAAGGAACCTTGTGCTGAAGGACGTTAGGATACAATGCTCTGATAGGATGTGACATTGGAGCATGAGTTTCTATTTTAATTGCATGATATTCTAAACATGTTATTTTACTTTATTTTATTCTGCTGCTTAACTTGAATTCTTTTGTAAACTTGAACGACCTTGTTTTGAGTCGAAAATATTTCTAATAAGTTTTATTTGGTAACAATGAAGTGAAGTGAATGTGAACCTTTTATTCACGTGAACCCTTTTATGCTTAGAAAATAAAATCTCATTATATGAAATTTCGTATTTTCATGTATTTTATTATATAAATATGTATATCAAGGTAGAATGTGTCACAAGCAGTGCATTTGTCAGGGTTGACTTCTATTCCCCAATGTGTGATCATAAATCCCAAGAACTTGCCTCCGCCAACCCCAAAAGTACATTTTTCCGGGTTGAGGCGCATGTCATATTTACATAGCTCTTTGAAGACCTCTTCTTGTCTACCATGTGTTGGGCTATGCTGAGACTTGATGACTATGTTGTCGACATAGACCTCGACGTTTCATCCGATCTACTACTTGAAAATTTGGTCCATCAATCTCTGGTATGTAGTGCCTACATTTTTTAGGCCAAAGGGAATGACCCTGTAGCAGAAGTTGGCATCTTCAGTTATGAATGTCGTTTTTTCCTCATCTAGAGCATGTACCTGATCTGGTTGTATCAAATAAATCAAAGTTTACATTAAAATATAACAAAGTCATTACATGTTGAACGATAAACTAAAATAATAATATCCAAAACTAATTGGTTAGTTGTTGTGAAAACAAAGTCTCGAGACTTGTATGATGTGCCTGAGATAGCTACACCCGAGGCTTGTCAAGGAAATGATGATATTGGCTCGATCCCCTTTACATTTAATGCCCTAGATAATGATCAAGGATTGTCTTTGGACAGGAATGATTTAGTCCGACCCATAGTTAATGGAAAACCGGTGGTACCTTAAGAAGTTGTTGACCGTGAAGAAGAAAGTAATGATGGAATTATTGATTTAGCAAAAGATGAAGAAAATGATTATATTGACGAAGCTAATAATAGTGATGATGATTATTAGTATTGTATATATTAGTTTTTGTACACCAAACTTTATTATTAGTTACCTTTACTATTTTTTAACCATATATTATGTTTGTTGCTTGTTATAATAATTGTTATTGTGAAGGTTATACTTTCGTTATTTATTTTAAATAAAAAATTCTACGAATACAATCGAATTTAAAATTTTAATTTATATTTTTAGTTTGATAAAAATAATAGATGAAAAATTTGATTTAATAGGCTAATATTAAAAGGTAGGTGGTGTTTTAACTACCTCAAATCCACCACTAGAAGGTGGTTAATAGAGTAATGGATCTAAGGGAAAAGAAGGAAATCAGGTGGTTATGATCGTTATTCTAATAATACTTTAGTGATTTATTTGTTCACACAATGGAAGTTGATTGTCCAAAATTTGTTGTCACTAGTCCGGTAACATTCTATTAAAAAAATTACCCATAGAATCAAAAAATAATATTTTAAGGTCACTAAAAAATTAATATATGTGCTATAAAATTTCAGTAAATAATTTAAAAGATAATAAATAATTTAAAGTTATTTTACAACAAAAATTCAAAGGTTAGTAATAATTAATATACAGAAAATTAATGGAGTTTGAATAAAGTATGTGATAACCAATATATAATCGAAATATTTTAATATTTTAATTTTTTTACACATCATAAGTATTTTTAATTACTTATCTAAAATCTTAACACACCAAGTATTGTAATATGTTGATAGATATTTGTGTTCATGACCAGTAATTAATTTTAAAATATACATTTACAACATAACTAATATTTCATTGATTACATTTTATTATTTATATTTGCATCATTATATTTTTCTTATTTATATTTATATTATATTTTATTATTTATATATTTTGTTTATATTTTTATTTATGTTTTATTATTTATAAATAATAAAATATAATTAATAAATAAATAAAATTATATAACTAAAAAATATAAATAATAAAATACTAATAATGCAATATTAATAATACAATGTGTAACATAAATAGAATGTAAAGAGATTAATTGTCAGTTAAGTTAGCATAAACAAAGGTGGCTTAGTGGTTTGGTTTATTTTTTATAGTGAGAAGTTTTAAGTTCAACTTTTTTTCTGCTTTAAATTTTTAATGACGAATAATTTGTGAATAATAATTGAAAACAAATAGACTAATGAAATATAATATAATTTTTATGACAAACTCAATTTTTTTTTTTATCACAAATACCTTAATAATGTTGACTATTTGACTAGAACGTGCATTAGTGACAATTTTAAAATATGAAAGTAAAATATATAGGTATTAGTGACAAGTGACAAATATTTTTTTTGTCACTAATAATAAAATAAAATTACAGTGACAACTTTTTTGTTGTCTCTATTATAAATAATATTAATGATAAAATAAAATTTAGTCACTATAAGATATTATTTGTGACAACTTTAATTTTTGTCATAATTTTTTAGTCACTAAAAATCTTTATAATGATTGCATGATATGCGATAGATCTATTCATATTTTTTGTCATACTTTAATGAATAATAAAGAAAAAAAATGAGAGATTTTATCGTGAGAATGTGAGATATACAATATATTGAGTACATTTTTTGTTTGTTTTTGTTGATCTTATAATACAATTATTTATTTTATGAAAAACTAACGTCTTTAATATAATAAGAATATTTTAGTAATAATACATATTCTTAAGAGAAAAATAATTAGCTAAATATATGTCTTAATTATTTCGGAGAATATAAAAAATATTCTCAAGTATTTTATAGTTAGAAAATATTTTTTTATTAAATATCATAAATAGCATTCTCATATTTTATTTTCAAAGGATAATATTCTCGGAATTAAAAAAGTTAGCAAACGCCCCCAAAACGTTTATATATATATATATATATATATATATATGACCAGGACTCAACTTTATTGTGCGTAACTAAAAGCCTAAAAGAGCACTTAAAAAAATATTTGTCTTGCTTTATTTAATTTATTATTTTTAAGAAGAGAAGTTGGACTAAATATAAATTTTTAATTAAAAGAACTTTAGAAAAAAAGGTTAACTTTCAAGACTTTTCTTTCTCTTTTTTAATTCAAAATCAAGGTTTAAGAATATATTATTTAAAAATTTAACTTAGAAATAACTTTAAGCTAAAAAAATTATTAAATAGTTTTAACTTTAAAGTTATTTTATTTTTTAATTTAAATGGACTTTTTAAGTTAAATGCTATTAACTGCTCTCATATGCTCTCATATAATAAACTCTTGGGAATAGATGACGAACTTGATTATTTTGATAATAGCCGCCAAAGAACCACATATTTGAGAATATCTTGGAGTCCTATTAGAGAATTAAAGATTTTTAGAATGGTGGTTATAAAAAAAATGGGTAAATATATTTTTTGCTTTTACAATTTTATTTTTTTTATCCCTAAAAAAATATCATTTTAACTCTGACACGAAATGTGTTTATTTTTTTTTTTGTTAAATAGTAAAAAAACAAATAGTGAGAAAAATTATTTTGATAGTGAAAAAAATATTATCTAAAACATTTTAAGAATAAAAAACAAAACATACATTTTGTAATGACTAAAATAAAAAAAATTAAAAAACAAAAAATGAAAAATCTACAAATTTTATATTTAAACCTAAAAAAAATGTTACTAAATGCCGTTGAGAAGAGAACAGCGTTGCATGTGGGTATTCTTTTACTAAAATTTGTATACAACATTTACATTTAATATTTTGTCATAAAATACAAAATTTCAATGTTGGGATTTTTTAAAGAATTGTAAGGATCCAAAATAGTTTTTTTCTTTTATTTCTTTACCATACTGGTATAATTTACTTTTAATTATCTAACCAATACAATTATCTCGACTTATCTCGAAGTCGCCAAAAATAAAATAGAGCAAAATCGTATTCATCAACTACAAATACAATTTTTATATAAAAAAACTACAAAATACAAAAAAAAATAAAATGCATTAATTTGAAATTTTAAAATTAAAAAAAAAATTCACTAAAATATGAATCCTTAATCATATAAAGGCAAGGATACAATTGCATAAATATTTTTCGGGTGAACTAAATATTCATTTTTTAAGAGTCAATGACTAATTCTTTAATATACTGAAATTTATTCAAAGAATTGACATCATTCAATAGATATTTTTTCATACTTATAAGTTAAAATTAAATCCCTGACCACATACTTTTAGTTACTAATGGAGTATGCGAATTCTCTCTCTAACACTTAAAATTTTCAATAAGCAAAAGATACACACCAAGTTAATAAGTGTGTGGAATATTTTTGTCATTCAATCTTTATGTATCTTTCTCTTTATGAAAAATTTCAATGTTAGAGAAGATAAACACTCACTAATGAAGTAGATTCAGAACTTTAGATGAAAAAGATTAGTCTCTTATAATATAGCGAATAAAAATTTAATTCTTTTGTTGAGAAAATATTTATGCTTATTAGTGTCTAATTATAACTATAACAAAAGCTTTTGAAGGTGAAAGAACAAAAATAAAGCAGGGATTTAGGGAGGGACAAAAGAGTGGATAGACTAATTGAAGACAAATTCTATGGTGGATTATTGTGTTAAAACATGTGAGCTTAGTGCAATGCAATATTATTATTCTCGACTCTTTGGATCCTCAGTTCAAGTACAGAACATGAATGATACTCTGGTCTCTGAGGTTGTCGTTACATAACATTAATGCTTGTGACCCCGCAGCATTAATGTTTAGGATGCTATGCGTTATTCATCATCATTGGCAAGTAGCAACCAACCTTTCCATGTTCTGTGACTCTCGTTGACGATCATGCTATAAGTAGAAAGGTCGGTTGCTGTGTCTATTGTTCTCTTCCTTTGTTACCGAATGACAACATGGATCATATTAAAAGTGGTCCAACGTGATCAGATTTATTCAAATCGGTCAATAAATCAATAGAATTTAATTCAAATATACTTACTATAAAACATTAAATAATATAGAAAAATACCACTAGGTGACACAAGTGAGAGTCACTTCTATCCCTTAATCAAGTGATACTTCACACCAATACCAAAAAAAATATAAAATATAGGTTAATAGAATTAATTAATATGAAAAAATTGAAAATGATTTTGACAAAGAAAATAGCAATATAGTCTTATCAATTAAAATTGTTATTTTTTTAGTTTAGGAGACTAAAAATATATACTCCTATATAAAATTTAGTAGTGTATTTAGATGGAATAATTTAGCAGGCGAATTCATTTTTTTTGGAAATTTAAAATAATTCATAATAAAATAACTTGTTTGGATAAAATATTTGGAAAGGAATTAAAATTTTGATATTTCTATGAATCATTTCGAATATCTAAAACAATAAGATTTCAAATTCTCTCAAAAATTAAATAATTTGATATTCTTCTTTAAAAATTTTCGGAGACACTCACTCTCATTCATGTTCCCGCTCGTGACTCTCTCTTGACCCTCGCAACTAGGGTGGTCAAGGTTTTTATAACCGATAATGACATGAGTTGTTTTTCACCAATGACAACCAAGGTTTTTTAGGTTAGGATTTTTTGTATGAAGTCGGCCAAGGCATTTTTTTGGCCAATGTTGGCTACAATTTTTTTGGGACAATGTTGGTCGTGGCTATTTTCTGATTGACATCAGTCATGATAATTTTTTACCAATGTCAGAAAAGGAAATTCTTTGATCATTGTCATCCAAGTTTTTTCGATTGACCTCAACCAATAATGTTTTTGACCGATGACGTGTAGGTTTTTTTTACCAACATCGACCATGACTATTTTTTAGCCGACAGTTAGTGATGTTTTTCGATCAATGTCGGCTAGGGTTTTTTGGCCAATGGCGGCTAAGGTTTTTTTTTTTGCCTAGCATCGACTAAGAATTTTTTGGCTGACATCGATCAGAACTATTTTTTAGTCGATGTTAGCTAGGGTTTTTTCGTCAAACATTGACCAAGGCAATTTTTTAGTTGACATCAGTTAAGGTTTTGCAACCGACGTTGACTAGGGTTTTTTTGGCTGACGTAAGCTAGGGTTTTTTTGACTGACATCAACTAGGTTTTTTGGCTGACATCGGTCATGACTATTTTTTAGCCGACGCCAGTTATGTTTTTTTTTTGTCGATGTCAGTTAGGGCTTTTTCTACCGACATCGGCCACAACTATTTGAGCCGATGTGAACTAAGGTTTTTTCGGCTTACATTAATTATGTTTTTGTTTTTTGCTGACATTGGCTAGAGCTATTTTTTTTGCTTACATCAGTTATGGTTTTTTTAATAGACGTCGACTAGGGTTTTTTGATTGACATTAGCTAACAAGGGATTTTTTTGGTCGATGTCGTTTAAAAAACATCATCGACCAACATCATCAACTAAAAAATAATCTTAGTTGATATTAGTTGAAAAATAGCCTTGATTGAAAAATATTCTCAACATACTTTGGCAAAATAGACTATAGTCGACATTGGCTAAAAAATAAGCTTGATTGATGTTAGCCTAAAATCATCACTAGATGTGGTCGATTGAAAAAACCTGGACAAAATTATCAATATTTGTATTTTTAAATTATTAAATATTTAAAATATTTTTTAATTAAATATTTCAAAATTAGATTGTGTGTTTATTTTCTATAAAGTTTAATATTGAAATTTAATCTATTTAAAATATAAAAATGAAATTTGAATAGGGAGAAAGTTGAATTGTCCTATCCAAACAAAGAATTTAAAATTTAAGAAATTTTAATTTATTTATCTAAATAAAGAATTTATAAAATGAAGGAAATTAAAATAAAAGTAATTCAAATTCCTTGAAAATTTGAAATTCTTCCTCCAAACACAAGGTTAGTAGAAGTCCTTTATTTACTATGGTTATGTTCAACCATGTATTTCAATTAGTTTTTAATTTTTTTTACTAGTGGAAAAGTTTTTTTTTTACTATTTAGTAAACAAGTTTTTTTAATAACTTCTAACATTTTTTGAAATGATACTTTAAGTAACATTTTTCAATAGTTTTTCTTTTTATCCTTAATATATTTATTAAATTTTTTAATTATCTTTTTTAAATAAATCATAATTTTATTTTTTTAAACTACTTTAACAGCTGATTTTACTAAACATTTATAATTTAATAAATTAAATTTTAAACCTTCAATTATCAACTTTTAATTAGATTTTTAACTTCTAGTTAACTTTTGAAATAATATTTTTGAACAAACCTTCTATTTTAAAAGTATGTCCTCTTTAGTCATATGTCAACATTTCATCCGCCATGTGTCAACTGAAGCTCTAAATTTTCTTTTTAATTTTTTTTATATTTTTTTCTTTCATTTTCTCTTATGATTTTTTTAACGTTTTCTTCTTCTTTTTTATTTTTTTTTCTTTTTCTTTTTATGTTTTTTATTTCTTTAGTTTTTCTTTCTTTTTACTGGAGATTTTAAATTTTTTATTAAATATTTTGTAATATTTTATATAGTATCAGACACAATTAGAAAAAATAATTCTTAAGTTATTGACAATGATCAACTAGGGGATGTTTTTGGAAAAATAATTCTTCAACTCTTAAGTTATTTAATTTAAACTCACAATTCACTTTTATTGTAATTAGGATAGATAATATAAATAAAATAGTTAAGATATAATATTTGATTAAAAATATGCATTTTAAGAACAATTTTCAATTTATACACATTTTATGAAAAAAGCTATTTTCTTCTTTTTTTCTCTCCCATTTTCTTTTTTCTCTTTTCCTTTTATTAACACACAATTTTTATAGTAATATTTTTATTTTTATTAAAAATAGATTTAAATAAATATTTTTTGTAGATATAAATAAATCTTTAATAGTATCAAAATTTTAAAAAAAATCTATGATAAAGAACACAAATACCTTCTATAGGAGTAGTATTTACACTATTGCATACTCGACAATATCTTTTTAATTTGAAGATAAATTTGCATTGTCAATTTATAAAATATATAATTTTATTTTTATTCAGTTATTTTTAAGACTTAATACATATTTTTCTACTCTTACATAGTATTTCCAACATGTTAACTTATCTATCTCCTTCAACATTTTTTTTTCACCCGTCTACTTCTACAAATACTCACATCATTTTTTTTTATTGATTATTATAAAATCCAAAAAACGGAGTCCAAGTAAATATTTTTTGAAATCAATATTCTATCAAGACATGTAAAAGATTTTCGATAGACATAATACTAATTAATTTCTTAGAAGGAATTGTGCAAAAAATTGTCATTTAATATTACTGAAAATATGTTATTGCAAATATTAATTATGTTTCTAACAATATTTTTATTTATTATTATCTCACCTAAATATTTAATAAAATTACAATGCCTATTTAACTCTTTTAGTAAAGACAATTTTATAAAAAAAATATTTTAACTGAATTTAAGCTTTTTATTTATTTCACACCATTTATACTCAATAAGGAGTGAAAATAATAAAAAAAAAACTCCACGGTAACGAAAGCGTTGCATGGCGACTACTATTTCACAGCAAATGAATATTAATGTGAATAGCCAGATCCAGTTAAAATTAGGATATTTGATAGAGTATAGTGCAAACTCAGACTAAAAATTTCATGGGAAATTAGACTATGTCTTTTAAAATGTGCCCTAACATAACCTATTTCCACCCTTACTTAAACCCATTGGAGTAGGGTTTTAGCATATCTTCACAGAAGACAACACGGAAGAAGAACAGAGAAAAGAAAGAAAGAAAGGCATCTACTCTTTGATCAATAATCATCATCATTCCTCGCGCTTTGATTCTTCTCTTTTTCTTCATTTCCTTTATAACTATTTCCTTTTCTTTATGCTTCTAGCTGTATTTATAATATTTTTGGTTTTTGTTTGTTGGCCAATGTGTGTGGCTGTAACTACTCTTTCTGAATCAAAACTGCAAGAAACAGTGCATGAGAATGTTTTGAAGCTTTTTTTTTTTTCAATTGATAGGAGGATCTATTAATTAATTAATTAATCAATGATGACTTGTAAATTATTCTGTATTTTTGTGGGGGCGTAAGCAGGTCCCAATTGTCGACAATTTTAATTTTTCTGTATTTTGTTGGCACAAAATCAACGATTTTTTTTTTTTTTTGTAGTGACAGCCAAAGTTTAAATAACTTGGAAGATTTTTATTTTTTTGGACGATCTATGTTAGATAGTTCATTAATATTTCCTTTAGGGTTGCGTGGAGAATTTGGGGTATTATTGATGTTTGATGTATAGATTAATTGTTCAAAATGTTGTGTATATTGTGCTTTGAATGTGGTGTGCAGAATATAACTTCAGTGTTTATGTCGTTTCTCAGGTTGCAGGAATGGCTTTCTTTGGTAGAGTCGGGAATATACTGAGACAAGCAACGAATCAGAAGATCGGTTTGGAGATACGTTCTTTGTCATCTGTTTTCCAGGCTACACGGTGGATGTCAAATGCTCCAAATTCAAGGCTGTTTATAGGAGGTGTGTTTGAACTAACATTTGCTCTGTTTTTAATCCATGAAGTAGGTTATTTGTGTCTTTTCTTTGGTTGATGATTGTAACGATTGAGAATGAATGTGTTGTCATTTTTCTGTTGCAGGTGTTTCGTATTCTATTGACGCGCAAAGTTTGGGGGAAATTTGTTCACAATATGGCCAAGTTGTTGATGGTAAATGGTCAGATTTGTTGCTTTCTTTTTCGTGTACTATAATTTCTTCTTCGTCCTTTTTTGGCAAGGTTGTTTCCAATTCAACTCTATTAATTGTTGTTTACTCTCATCTTTTTGTAGCAAGGATAATTATGGATCGTGAAACTGGTAGGCACAGAGGATTTGGTTTTATCACTTACAGTAATGTTGATGAGGCATCGCGTGCCCTTCAAGCCTTGGATGGACAGGTAAAGCAGATTTTCACCCTTAGTATTAGAATTTCATTATTAGCAATGACAGTGCTGTGCAGAATTATCATATATACTTATGTATGCTGAAGCTACGTACATAAGCTATTGAGTATTTGAATCAGCTGAAACTTGTATATGTACTTCAGTATAAATTGTGTCTGTCTTTGACAGTCAGTGCTTTGTCTTTGAATTTGTTGAGTTTGAAATATTGATTTGTGGTCCCATTTCCTAGGAAATGCAGTGGTTTTTATTAACATATCTAGGTTTTGGATTATGTTAACTCTTAGGTGATGACTTATTTATGTGACTGCCACTGTGGCTATTGCTATTAGTCGGTCACAATGACAACAAAAACTAAAGTCATTTTTTCATTAGGTGGGGTTGGTTACATGATTCAAGATGCCATAATCTCTATTTGTCTATAGACAAATTGTCGATCATAATAGCAGTTATCAGGAAATATTGCAAAACTCATGTAAAGATAAAACATCCAGGCAGATGCCTGCTATTGTTGTTTTTTTTTATTTGATAGGCATATCCTGTTAAAAGATATTCGTGTGGTGGTCTCCAGTTAAATTGTCATTGTTAGGAACTTACAATAGATCTGCTCGTTGTATTTTATATGTAAATCTTCAGTAACTTATCTGCTGTGTAAGCTACTTTTGAACTTTGCCAGTGATGCTTAGGGCCTGTTTGGATGCATTTTTCTAAAAGCACTTCTAGTAGAAAAAATAAGAAGAGAAAAAGGAAATGAGCTTCTCCATAAACTAAAATGAGCTTTCCATTAGTTAATTTATAGAAGCTCTCTCATATAGCTTCTCTAAAAGATGAGAGGACATCTACAAATTAGCTAATAGAGAGCTCATTTTAGCTTACGGAGAAACTCATTTTCTTTTCTTCTTATTTTTTTCTCCTAGAAGTACTTCTAGAGAAGCTTACCCATACAGGCCCTTAGTATCTTATAGTTCATACTTTTAACTCATTCATTGACACAGTTCATGTTAATTTAACTTTGCAAATCTGGATCTTCACACTAGTGGTTCCAGCAGCATACCTAGCACTAATACTGTAATTATAGTACCTCTGGTACTTTCTTTCATTTATAATATAATATATTTTGGCTGATAAAAAAAAAAAAAAATTTAACTTTGCAAATATAATGACTAATCATATCACTGTAACCTTTAACTTTTTCTTTTTTACTTCTTTATGAGTGTAAGTGTTTTTTTCAGGACCTGATGTATTTTATTTGTAAATTTTCAGTAACTTATCTGTGTTATAAGCTTGGTTATAACTTTACCAATGATGTCTAATATCTTTATTGGGAAGCACTTAAGTCCCACATCGGCTAGAGATAAGGCCAATATAGAGTATATAAATGAGGGACAACCCTCACCCTTTAAACTAGCTTTTGGATTGAGTTAGATCCAAAACTCACATTTTAAGAATCTTGTAGTTACATACTTTTTCAGTCATTCATTGACACTTCATGTTAATTTAATTTTGCCAATAATGATGAATGGTACTACTGTTACCTTCCTTTTTTTTACTTCATTCTGAGTATAAGGTTTTTCTCAGGATCTTGACGGTCGTCGGGTTGAGGTAAAATTTGCAATTGAAAGATCCCATGGATTTGGTGGCGGCGGCTTTGGTGGATCTTATGGCAATACTCCCTATGATGCTGGAGCTGGCACTGGGCATCCAGGTAGTTATGGCAACACTCCATATGGTGCTGCAAGTGGTGGGTATGACAATACTGGTGGTGGCAATGCTGCTGGAGTTTATGGCAGGGGTGAAGATGGTGGAGGTGGCAATTGGCCGAGTGGTAATTTTGGGGGAAGCAGCTTTGGTAATAACTATGGCGATGCTGGTGTCTATGCTGGCAATTCTGCTGGAGGTTATGACAACAATGGATATGGTGGAGGATCTGGCGGTGACGCTGGTCCCTATGGTAGCAATGCTGCTAGAGATTATGACAACGGCGTTGGAGGATCAGGTAGCAGTTTTGGGGACAGAAGCTCTGGCAAGAACTATGGTGATGCCGGTGCCTTCAGAGCCAATGCTGCCAGTGAATATGGTGGAGGATCAGATGGCAGTTTTGGGGACAGCAGCTCTGTCAACAACTATGGTGCTGGTGGTGGTTATAATGGAAGCGGAACGAGTTACAGGAATGCTGGTAGCTTTGCAACCAGTAACCCTTACAACGATGGACCAGGTGCTGCCGGATTTGGCAAGAATAATAATTATGACAGTTCTGCAGGATTTGGTAGTGGCAGTAGGTATGGTAGTGCTGCTGCTGCTGGAGGAAGGCAGAGTTTTGCCGGTAGTCAGCACCCTGGAAGTGCCATGGCGAATGCCAGTGACGGTACAGATACTGGAAATGGCTTTGCTGGTGGAAGTTATGGGAATGCTGGTAGCTTTGCAACCAGTAAAACATACAATGATGGAACAGGTGCTGCTGGATTTGGCAAGAATAATAAGTATGACAGTTCTTCAGGATTTGGTAGCAGCAGTAGGTATGATAGTGCTGCCTCTGTTGGCAGCCATGGCAGCCAGAGTTTTGCCGGTAAACAGCACCCTGGAATGGTGAATGCCAGTGATGGTACAGGTACTGGAAATGGCTTTGCTGGTGGAAGTTATGGGAATGCTGGTAGCTATGCAACCAGTAACACTGACAACGATGGAACAGGTGCTGCTGGATTTGGCAAGAATAATAATTATGACACTTCTGCTGGATTTGGTAGTGGCAGTAGGTATGGTAGTGCTGCTGCTGGTGGAAGGCAGAGTTTTGCCGGTAGTCAGCACCCTGGAAGTGCCATGGCGAATGCCAGTGATGGTACAGATACTGGAAATGGCTTTGCTGGTGGAAGTTATGGGAATGCTGGTAGCTTTGCAACATGTAACAGTTACAACGATGGAACAGGTACTGCTGGATTTGGCAAGAGTAATAAGTATGACAGTTCTGCAGGATTTGGTAGCAGCAGTAGGTATGGTAGTGCTGCTGCTGTTGGCAGCCAGAGTTTTGCCAGTAGTCAGCACCCTGGAAGTGCCATGGCGAATGCCAGTAATGGTACAGGTACCGGAAATGACTTTGCTGATAGATATCATGGCAGCGGTGGCCAATTCGGTAGCAATCAAAGCAGCAATGTGGGTCAACATGGTCGAGATTTTGGAGGCTCGTTCGACGAAGATTTCAGGATCGGCAATTATGAAAATGATGCCTTTGCTGGACGGGCATGAAGGAATCTTAAATGTCTAGTGCTCTGTTGCCTACCCCTCATCTAACTTTTTGCCTTACAAGCATTTATCAATCAGCAAATACAAAGTTTAGAAGAAAGAAATGTCAGTTCTCTTGTGCTTCATTCTTTCCTTTTACATTCTTTAAGGTGATTTGTGTTTTGAACAGAATGATATCTTTTTTCAGCAGCTTGTAAATAAATGTACTGTTGCCACAATAAGCTTTTAAGACTGGCGTGGGAATTTTCAAGTTTTTCACTCAGTAACGCTTGCGCGTTAAAATAGTGTTTAGTGCAGTTAACTAAGAATGGAATAAAAAAACATGTTTATGTAATTTAAACGAAAATATGATATCTAATAATTTTTCTATCAAAAAGTAATTAAACTAGTTTCCTAATATTAACTTTTATTCGCTATTCGCTGTAAAAAAAAAAAAAACTTTGATTCAATTAACTTTATGTTTGTCCCTTGGCAAAGTATATATTCAATATTTTAATTATTACGTTTTAGTTTAGAGTTTTCTAAATAAAATATTGAGATTATTTTACTAAAATATTTAATTTTCTTTTTTTTTGCACTGCAAAAATCTGATAGTATTAATAAAACTTCAGTACTAGATGTACTAAAAATGATATATAATTACAAAGGCATATTCTGCCTATCCCATCTGCAAAAAATCTCATAAGATGAGAACCCATACAACAAAATTCTAAGACATTTCTTTCTTTAAGTCTAGTAGACCACTGATTAAAATGAAGATGGAAGTCTGTCTCCATTCCATTTAACCAAGACCAAGTATGGAATAGAGCTTCATCCATAATTTTTTCGGAGCAAAATCTGATTGTTGAATACCAAAGAATTTCTATGCTTCCAAATAGTTATAGATAGAGCTACCTAAAGGACCTGCCATCTTTTATCCACTGAAGTTTTCCCACTCCATAGTTATTAGTATGTATCATCCTTTTGGGAGAAATTATTAGGTGGTCTAAATTTATAATCTCAACCACTCTATATTCAGCTATACCCCATGTATTATATTAGGGGTCTAGATTTCAAGAGAGCTTCCTCCCGATGCAACAAGTCCTTTATTAAACAAAAGAAAATATATAAATGTGATTTTTTTATGTAATTTTGCAAGTATTATACTCTAAATATAATTTAAATATGATAAGATTATATATTTATATTTATCTATCTATCCGAGTTTGTATTTACTACTTGTCCAAGTTTGTATTTGTACTTCCAATTTTAAACTTTAGAATTTATCAGCGGAGATTGGCATAAGAAATTTAAAATTTGAAATCCTTTTTTTAAAAAAATTGAATGATAGTGAAATGTAATTAAATTTCTCATAAAATCATAAAAATGAAATTACCTATCTAAACACACCTACTATTTTGACGACTAGAAATTTTTGAATGTCGAATAGATGGTATTGTTGAACTTAATGTAACTTTATGTTAGACTGAGTAGTCAGTAACCAACGTGTGCACACTAAATACCTTCACGATATTTATCACGTGCGCACATTTATTTTTATTTTTTCTAAATAACTTGTATAATACTATATGTTTGTCAAGCTTTCTAACTTGGTCTATCTTTTTTTATTTTAACTTTAATTTTTTTTAGCTATAATATATGCATCGATCTGACTATCATTTCCAGTCTTCTACATACTTTTTTTTTCTTTCTATTTTCTCTAATATTATATTCCTTGTTCTATTCGTTGATATGGTAATGAAGAGAAAATAAAACAAATTAGTTTGACTGTTTATACTTTATACCTTGAATTACTTATTTGACAAGTTTTGAAAATTAATTTCCTTTGACTAGCATGACTGTTAGCAGGCTATTCATATAAATCATAGACAGTGTCGTGCTAGAAGAAATACATATCTATTCGACAAAAAAAAAAAAAAAAATACATATCTTATAAGTTACCAAACTTAGGTCTGATGACGTCTTCAGGGTTCGTACTGAGATTTTTTAGTGTTATGGACGATTTAAGAAAATTATGTCTTTGCAATCATTTGAATATTATTGTTTTTGCAAAATTACTAATAATTTATTTATAATCAAGATTCTTTAAAAATTATTTTCAATAGAATCAAAGAAAAAATATTTAAGCGACTTTGTGATATAATATGACGCAAATAAGATTTTAATAATTTCAATTTCGATAAACTTTTTTCAGCATATGCAATATTAACAAAAATAGTAATACTACTCTATAATATGTACATACATTAAGGAAACAATTAAATATCTTCAAAGAACTCAATATCATAAAGCTTAATTTTTTTACGTGAATTCTACAATGGACCCATAGAACAAACGGTTCATAGGTGAACCATGAAGTTATAACTCTTCAGTTTATTTTGTTTTTTAATTGAACAATATAGATTGTAATGGATAACTTGGTATGTCAACATGATATCTGTTGTCATATTAAATGAAAATTATATTGTGGTAGTGAATGGTCATCTTAACTTTAGAAAAACCATTAGGATTGATTTAGAGTCAGTTTAGTAGTGGGGTGTTTAGGGGTAGTATACATGATGTTTTAGGTTCAAACCTCTAATTTGAGTGACTCATTCACATAAATGAATAAACCTATATCAACATTGAAGGAACATTAGACTAGGACATTTTAAATTGTTCATCATATTCAACTTTATCCCATTTTCTTTTATAGTCGAAAATGTATGTATAGTTTTCTCTACTTCCTTTCAACACAAACTAAGATGGGATCAAGGTACCATTTTCTTTGGGTTTGGGTGCCAACGACGACAACTTCTCTCTCGCCAAAGGGAATGGACAAAGATATCTTTGGGGTGTCACTTTCTCTTTCTTACCTGGGGTTAAAAATGATCTCATTATAGTATTTTTTTAATATAATTTTATAATGATTAGAATTTCATATTATTATTTTAATCTCAGCTATTCCTTTATTTGAAATTATATCTAATGATATTTAAGTTGTTCTCCATCGATAAACCATATGTTATATGTGTTCACGCTAGAAATTGTCTGATTTTGATTCAATTGTTAAATTACTCAATGACTCTTAATTCTTTAAATAACATTTCACCATCAAGATCATAAGAATTATTATGTTTTATATAAGTTTTAATTTTTATTATTTTTTATATATTCCTAACTTATCCCTCTTTACATTTGCAACACAACTAAACATAAAAAATTCAATGACATTGTTACATTGTAACATTGAGTTTTATGATCTTGCATAACTGTGCATTCGAGTGATATGGTGGAACGACAAGGAGATTAATTAAAAATAGAGAAATTAAAGATGGAGAAGACATTAGAAGGAAAGAAGAGAAATTTCAAGACCCTTATTTACGTAGTTAGGTTAACATTGATAGACATGGAAATAAATTACATAACACTATCTTCCTTATGTTAAGCATTGTACATAAATTGATTATTCATTTTTTTCAAAATTATAGGTAGACTTTTGTTTAGAAGTAGAAACATCATCTATTACTTGACTAATATGATAGGTAATTGTTTCCCATTATTGGTAATTATTTTATTCTTTTATAATATTTTTTATATAATTTAGAAATTATATGGAAGTTTTATTTTAATATTTATATAGACTAATTAAAAAAATTTGGTGTTACTACAAAAATGAACCTTTGGGCGATCGACCATTTTGATTGAGTTCGGGCCACCACTCTATGCCTAATGCCTTATGTAATCATAGAGATGAGAATAGTGACTTTGAGCTTTTTAGAGTTATATAATTTCTCATGATTTATGAATCATTCAGAACAGGAAATTTTCATATATGCAAAAAGTAAAGTGAACAAAATATTTTCTAAAAAAATTGTTGGTAGAATAAGTTATTAGTCTATTTGGATTATATGCTCAGTATAAAAGAAGAAACAATGGACGTGTCATTTAAAAGAATATTTTAGTGATTGATGACACAGGTTTGTTATGTCATAATAGATATTTGTTCTTGAGATAAAGTGCACATATATAATTAATCTTATTTATCAAATATTTTTTTCAAGTACATTAACTAAGGGCATCACCGTGTTATTGCAAGCTTCTTCTTTTTTTCTTATGGGAAATATGTCGATGAAATCATATTATATTTTTTGTTTGACAGAATGAAATCATATTATATTATGACCATGGATATTTGTTTTCAAGTGAGGAAGTATGAAGGATATTTTCGTTTGATATTAATTTCAGACAATCTCACCATAATAAAAAAAACAAAATTCAGACAATCTCTTGTTGAGAGATTTTCCTTTTATTTCTCAAACAAATTCTAAGATTAACTCCTAACTAAAAGATAGATTCATAAAAAAATATTAAAATCAAACTTATTTGGTGAGATGAAACTCTCAACTTATAGTTATAAGAAGCAATAAGATATTTGTTGAAGTATCATCTTAATAAAACATTAAAGTTTTATATAATCAAGAGATAACTCATTTTTAGGGATAAAGTGATTTTTTCAATTGTCAAATCCATTCTCAAATCGAGAGTCGAACCTCAGACTTTAAGGAACCAAATGCCAAACTACTTGTGTGAATAACTTTTGGTATTGAAGTGTTTTTACAATCAACTTGGTGTCACATATTATAAATAACCTTGTCCCTAAAGTACGTGAGTAGAGGTTCGATTTTTTATTTGTGTGTACCGAGAAATACCCGGGTTTAACATGAACAATAATACCGCAAGGAACAATAATACCACTAATCGTGAATGGAATCAACTTTACAGAGAGTCCAAACCGAACTTCCGTACATATAATTACATTTCTATCATTGAATTTCGTTTTATTTTAATATTGACAGCTAAATATCTAAGCAATCCATAACTTTATTTGTAGCATCCATTTCATTGTCGCGGGTTTGTGTATTGTAGGAGATGCAACACAACACCTCATTTACCAGAGAAAATTCATATATAACACCCCGGACAATGTTTCACACACAACAAAATAAGCCCTATTATCAAACACATGCTTTATCAAAATAAACTTGGACACGTGGTCTAATCTAATTACTTGTAGTGTCACTAGTGTGTTCATTCTTCCACTTCAGGGACAAAATTGAGTAATGCAATATTTTGTTGTTTCTCGCAAAACTGTACTTTAAACGTGCAATATATTAACCAAGCATTAATCCAAACATACACTTTATAGGCCAATGAAACAACTTGAGTTATGAATCTTTGGTGGAAGGATTTAGGCCTTTTGCTTTTGAGTTAAAAGAATTTATAAGCAGGGGAAAAGGTGAAAATAAAGGAAGCTTTTTGGTATTAATAAATGTTACTCTTTTTCTATTCCTAGATGCCTAAAAACTATTTGATATCATTGTTCATCTTCATACACAGAATATAATATCCTTTGTGCATTTTTAAAAACAGGAGAACCTTTCTTGGTCCTTTCAACAATTTGCCTAATCAATTGCTGTTCCACCTCAGTATCATCAAAACCACAAGTTTCATCTGCAGTACCATCTAATTCATAAATGCTCCCTTCCATCATTGTTACCTTACTAGAACCATTTGCTCCACCATGTTGAACCCCTAATGCATGCCAATCATTTGCATGTGAATCTTCCTGGTGGTCACTACTATCATGGATGCCTAATGGTGAATTTTCTTCAGAGTCATTTATCTTTATTAGTTCTTCGTAGGCTTCATTGTATGCATCTAGAGCTTCACCTGATAAATTGAGGATTAAGGGCTGGGACATAAGGTCACAATCATCATTTTCTTTACTAAAGGAAGATGCCTTTTGAAGATAACTCTCTTGCTTTGATTCGAAAAGCTGTACTTTCCTCTGGCTATTTTCAAGGGCAATCTCAAGTTCTTTCACGCGTTGCTCAAGTTGGGATTGTATAACTTCATGCAAACGCAAACTCAGTTCATGAGGCAAAACTGCATAGTTGGCAGGGAGAGGTGTTGCATCACCAGCATCCTCATTTGATTTTGGATGGAGAGAATCTTTCCCACTGACCATGTCAGCTCGCAACTCACCTTGAGAAAAATCTGCTACAAACTCTGGGTCAAGCTGCAAGAATTTGTGCACCATTAACACCCATTAATCCATTTAAGAACCATTGACTTCAACCACAAAAAGATGCATTGGAACTTCCAAGAAAAACAAGGCATATAAAATTGGCAAAGAGAACTAAAACCAATATCTATAGCCGTGCAAAGATTACTTGTTCATTGTGTTACTTAGCAAGCCAATGCAAGTCAATTGCTAGTTATAGCTGCAATTCTGGTTTCTACTAGAATAAATTAGTCATACGAATTAAAAACTCATGTTGCAGCATAAGTCAGAACAAGTGGAAGTTTGTAATTCATCTTTCATGTTACAGATCAAGGTTATACTTTGTATTCTCAGTACAGGTGAAAACTGAAAACAGGTAAACAGGGAGGAATTGAGTAACATAACATCTCTTTCAAGACACATAAATCAGAAGGGATCACATTTCCATTCCATTTTTTATTTCCTCCACATCCAAGGTTGAGACCAACTAAACTAGGAGGTGAACACATGGCACACAAAATCTGTCGTTAGCTGCTGAAGGCCAAGCACAACTCTCTTTCTTTACCCAGACTTGGGACTGACTATGATATCATAGGCGGTGTTAGGAGGAGAATGCATGGAAAAACTAATAATAAAAGACATCAAAACAAATATATTTCAAGACAATGTTTTGTCGTAAAGGATAATGTAATTATTAGGAATTGTGGAAATGTGAAGATATAACATTTATTCTTACCTCAACAAGCTCGGATAGTTTTCCTTCTAGGCTTGATGCATTCATATCCAACCCCAATCTCTCAAGTTCAGCTTCAAGCTCAGCTTCAATTTTGCTCATGGACTCTGAACTTTGTTCTACCTTTTGATGATATGATTCTTTGGAGTCAATTCTTGGAGAGTTATCCACATGCTTTTCAGGGGAAAATTCATTTAGCTCCTTGTCATATGAAGAATGATCCAATGTATCCAGTGAACCATAATTTTCATTCTGTAACTCCTTTACAGTCATTGAATCTTTCATTTCCAGTTCCTCTTGTAGATCTTGAACCAAGTTTTCATTCTGCTTCAACAACTCTCTTAACTTGTCTATTTCTCTTTTATTTGCCATGATGGAAGTTATCATCCCGAAAGAAATCCCAAGACTGAAGAGAAATGTTTTATCTGATGAATACAGATGTGTTAATAAATGTAGTTATCAAAGTAATACATGTTGTCCACCCATGAAATAAATAGCAACCTAATTCATTTCAAAGATCAATATTTGCAGTTGTCAATGCAGAAGATATTTTTGGGTTAGAATTTAGAAAGTTAGGCTTAATCAAAACATTAAAGATCAGATAATAATACCCTTTGCTCATTCCACCTTCAGTTCCCATGAAAAATCCATTTGCAAAGGAAGAATGAGATACTCTATGGTGTGTTTCAATATCAAATTATCAATTGTCGTGAATAGAGAAACAAAAAGCTACAATATCCCTCCAATATGAAAGGACTTTAAAATTTGAAGTTTAAACTAGTTTAGAAGCCACTCCATTTTAATATAACTTATAAGCCTCATTCTCAAAGATTAGTAAATTGCATAGAAATATCAAATATCTATATTTATAACTTAATCCATGAGAAAAATAAAACAAGATTCCTTTACAATTTTCATTCTCACAAAACAGGAGGAGACAGTAACTAAACATGATACCAAAAAATCTAAAAAATATCATATTGAAAGGCTGATCTTTTCCTCAAGAAACTAACGAGTGTGTTATTGCTACCACAAAAGAAAAAGTTCTAAACATAGCCATGAACAAGAAATACATAAATCAAACATTTGCAACACAGCACAGGCTAAGGAGGTATTGTTTAAATCAAGGAAAGAAAAAGTTCTAAACATAGCCATGAACAAGAAATACATAAATCAAACATTTGCAACACAGCACAGGCTAAGGAAGTATTGTTTAAATCAGGGAATATACCAAATTGTTGAGTACGGATGATTTTTCCACTTGATACATTGTCGGAAGAGCTCAATCTTCGACTTCTCCCAATGACTGCATTAAATGTCTCCTTAGTATCATTTACTGATATGATTTTTGGCAAGGAAGAAACCCCAAATACATTTTCATCCTTTACTTGACCAGCTTCTTTTTGCAACTTATATTCCTTGCTTCCAATCGGCACGCTGAACAGATTATTATTTGCTCTGTTGATTATTTGGCTTCCATTGCTTACAAGAAATGACCTCGTGGCAGTGGACGGTGATGAAAGAGAACTAAAAACATATTCTTCTGTTTCGGCATGCTCCTTGTACAGCTGAGCCATAAAGCAACTTTCCAATGAACTTAAAGGTCTATTAGCACGCCCAGACAAATGCTTCATCTTGAGAAAGGTTTTATGTCCAGAAGAGTTGTTGATAGGAACCACTTCAGCAGAAGAATCTGGAAAAAGGAAACCATGGTCACCAACAAAGCCAGAGCTTTGCTCATTTCCATCATCAACATCATCATATGGTGATAATGGCATTGCTAAATTTGATAAAGATAGCACATCATGCTTGTTATAATTCCGAAAATGTCGCAATTTTTCGCCATCAATCCCTCTGGTAGAAGCCACTTCTCCTGTCAAAAGACCATCCATTGTGTTCAGATCTGAAGACTTCCCTTCTAAAGCTCTTCCATCATAACAAAAATCATTGCCAAACTCATCTCTTCGCGCTTGTTTGGTGAATGGAGAGGAGCAGCTAGGGGGCCCAGGATTCTCAAAACACGAATCCTCCAAAGCCATGTGACACGAGCCATCGCCATTTTTTGAAATCCTGTTCCAATATTTAGCCAAATAACCAGCTCCAGCAGCAGCTGCAACAACCCATAAATCCATTTTACCCTTCCTGCCACAGTCCCTACTCAAACTCAACAGCACAAGTCACCCCTTTTCTTTCAAACAAAGGCAAGAACTTTCCATGAATTAGAGAAATACCCTTCAACTTTTCTAGCAATAACAAACTAAGCACCACTTCAAGCTAAACATCACCACACACATATTCCTTCTCACAAACCAAAAACCCCACCATTCACTACTCTAAAGTCAAAACCACAAAAAACCACTCCTCAGAGTGCCCAACAACACTTGAAAACACACAAGAATAACTAAATAAGAACCTTAGAATACCCACACCAAGAGGAAATCAAAAAAAGGGAAATTCGCAACTTTCTCGGAACTTCATATGCTAGAGACAACAATCACAGTTTATTATTACACCAACAAACGCTACCCTTTTGAGCGGAAAAAAAAATCGAAGATAACGCCCACACAGTTTACTACAACAACAAACGAACACGACCCTTTAATTTTCTGGCATTGGAGAAGAAAAAGAAAAATAAAGTTTTCTTTGTTGGGAATTAATTGCTCACTCTTGTGAAATGAAATCTAAGACATGAAAAATGATGGAATCTCGCAAGTTGGGTACCTCCAAACACAAGAAATGAGACCCGCTACAGCTTTATCTCCGCAGAACGGATACAATACAACACAACCTACAATGTTTTCACGACAGAAAAGGAAAAAAAAAAAAAAAAAAAGCACTGGTCGCTAATAACATATCACACGGAAAATATAATAAATGTTTTTCCTTTTCTGCAGAGAAATTTCTATGCTTTTTATTTATTTTTTTATTTTTCTTCTCTCTCTCTCTCTCCAGTTTTTATAGGGTCCAGTGGAGTCTCGTTCATATTGGCATATGCCTTGATTCTTGAAAAATTGAGAGAGTGTGTGTGGTAAGAATCATAATAAAGAGACATTAGTTATTTCTAAGATTTTGTAGAATTACATAAAAATTTTCCTTTTTTTATTTTTATATTAATCTCATTAAGTTTTTGAAAATATATACACTCACACCTCACTATATATTATATTAATACCATCTTTTAATTATTTGAAAAATGTTATACCATCTTTAAGAATGTAATTTACTCTTATAAAGATTAAAAGTGTCATCTATGTTTTTCTCTTTGGTTATCATTTTTAAAAGAAATAAATTACTATTTTAGTCTTTAAGATTATAAAATGTTGTCTCATTTTAGACTTTGAAAATTTTGAAAGTTATATCAATAATCATATTAGTACAAAATTCAAAATAACTTGTGATTACAATTATAATATTAACATATATTTAATAACTAAAATGATAAAAAAGTAATTAAATTTTTGTAATCATTCTAAGTATGGTCTTGAATTCCTTGGTATGACTGTGTCTATAAGCTTTGACTCTTTGTATCAATTATGAGACTAATTCTCATTCTAAACAATTAAAATTTATTGCTTCTCTCCAAAAGTTTATTTTATTAAAATTAAACTCAAATTTTCTTTTACAAACTTAATATATATTATCAATTAAGTTATAGCCATTAAATAAAGAAATAATTAAATTGAAAGACTTACATTATAAAAAATTGTTTGACATTTTCTCCGTTTCATGACTAATATAATATCTAAAATAATTGTTTAGTCCTTCTGCATCTGTTTTCCATTTATTCAGTTTTTGTTTCGTTTTTTTATGCACAAAAACTGTCTACCCAATAGTTGCATAGACATTATTAAAGTACTTCAATATTAAGAAAATTAATTAATTTAAGTAATAATATTAAATTTATTACTAATGATTTATATTTTTTCTAAAATTATTATCATCGTTTCATTTTTTTACTTAATTATTTTTTAGTAAATAAAGTAACGTGTACTAGTCATTTTCCTTTTCTATTAAAATTCATTTTTAACCTCACAAGAAAAAAAATGAAATTATCTCATTAATTTATAATATTTATTATTTGGTTAAAAATATTTTTAATCCCTATATAAGTTTATATTTTTTTAAATTTTGGTTTTTTTTTTTATTTTTAGTTCTTGTAAGTTTGTATTTTTTTAATTTGATATGGTAAGACTTTTTTTTTTCATTTTTAGTCTATGTAGTTATGTGTTTTTTTTCCAGTTTTGATCCATGTGAACACAAACTTATGGGACTAAAAATGAAAAAAATTGAAATCTTAAAAAAGCTAAAATTAAAAATATGGAAACTTATATGGACGAAAAATAAATAAGAAAAGGTCTTATAGAAACCAAAACTGAAAAACACAAATTTAGAAGAACTAAAAATAAAATAAAAAAAACTTACAAGAACCAAAATTAAAAAAAAAGTTAAAATTTATGATTAAAAATATATTTAAATCTTTATTATTTATAGAATCCAAAAATTATAAAGTAATTCAGAATATTTTAATAAAAATAATAAATATAAAAGATTGCTTTTAAAAAAATCTTATGAATGGGAATAAAAAAAATCTTATATATAAGGACGGTATATTTTATCTCATTTGACAAGGTTATATTTATAAGATATCAAATATCAAAGGAAGGATTTGTTTACCTGCTAACACGGTGTTCAGCTTTACTAGATTTAAAAAAAAAAAAAAACCTTTAAGTCAATATTTAAATAGAAATAATATACCTAGAACATAAAACAGGGATATAATTTTTTTTTAAATATGTTTTTTTCCTTGATGTTTTTTCAAATTTGATATCTAAAAGTTTTTTTTTTCATTTTTAGTATTTGTAAATTTATGTTTTTTCAATTTTAATCCTTTTAAGATTTTACTTTTTTTCATTTATTGTCTTCATTTGTTGGCCCTTACAAAAACCCTAATTAAAAAAAATACAAACTTACAAATACTAAAATTAGAATAATGAACTTACAGGAACAAAAAAAAAAGACTTATAGAGACAAAAAAATATTGAAGTCAAAATTTATATCAAATAATATTGTTGACAAAAACGTTTTAATTTTTATTTGATTTTTTTGTGAATTAATGCTTATTTGATTAATATTTGGGTCCAACATTAATGTAAACACATATTTTATCCATGTTAGTCAAATTAGAATGTACTAATAATAATATAAAGACTTTTCCGTGTTCGAATATGGGTGTGTGAAATCCCTTGAATCATCGCGGGTGGATTAGTCTTTAACCAGTGAGATAAGGTCACTCTTAGTATATAATCTAGCTAGAACAAAAAAAAATATTAAAGCTTTTTATATTTTATTTAATTACAAACCATGTTTGATAAAATTAACTTAAATAAGTTAATTGATTTAATTGAAAATATTTAATGAAACTAACCAATAAGTTAGCTGATAAATGTCAAATGATGTAAAAATATATATTTAATATTTGAATTTTATTTCTAATAATTTGTCATCTTAAAAAGTAGGATAATAATTTTTAAAATTTTGTATTATAAAAAATAATGAAAATTTGGTGATTTTATTCATATTGTTTTAATTTTTTTGAAAATTAAAATTAAACTAAATAAAATTTATTAGAATTATATTGCTTAAAATGATTTTTTTAACATTTAAATACTTTATTATTAATATTATTTTAAAACAAAAAATATATGAAAGTGTTTTTTCTTTATAAATTTTGTTAAACATTCATTTTTTTTTATTTGTACAAGAACTTAGATGAGTATATTTCTCACTTACATTACTATGAAACATGATAATGTAAATCTATTATATAAGTGTTGTTCTGTTATTATTGGTTTGCTTCTATACAAACTTTACGAAAAAGTTAGATTATTGAGTGCCCCAACCAGAAAAAGGTTATTGAGTCACTCTCCCAACCACAGTTCATGTGTCTCTAACATGTTTATTTATAACGGGATTAAAAGACTATAATGGGTTTGGTTTAGCTATAAAATACTTGGCTTGAAAGGATGGAGTTTTACTTCTGTTATCAATTTCTTTTGGTATACCAAAATATATATCACTATAACCTTTTTTATTGAAATTTATTATATGTTTTTAGCCTTTAAATGAAGTCGTCCGTCTTTAAATTTTTAACCTTTTTTGGGATTCTTTTAAGGAATACATTAAAGGAACTAATTAAACAATCATGCCAAAGGAGAAGGTGCTTCCATTATTGAATCTCTTCTGATTACGGTGCCCCTAGAGATATTCTGTGACTAACAGAAGGTTGGACTTGAAAGGAACGCAGAGAGTGAATACCGAGAGTGATGACATGATCTCTTCGTAAGAAGAAGATCTGTTACGTAGAAGTACAAAGAATTAAAGAGGGAGAAACAGGTGAGGATAAACTACATGGAGAAACCCATACAGATGTGGTTCAGTATAAGGATATACTGCTGAAACCGATGATCGGGAGAGTGACTATGCTTCCATATAGATGGGGAATGAAGACTTGGCTATGCTGGAGAATTTGTCGTTGGATGCTACACAAAAGACTCAAAAGGACCATGATGGGATCGTGATTCCTATTAGTGATGAAAAACCATGGAAAAACAGGTTGCTAGTCAAGGTGCTAGGTGCATGGGTGAATTTCCGCATAATTGAGGCAAAACTTCAACGAAGCTGGACAAAGAATGATACCATATATTCAGATTATTGATGTGCAAGATGGGTACTACCAGGTGATCTTTACTAGTGCAGATGACTACAAATTTGCATTGTATGAAGGGCCATGGATGGTAGCAAACATTACTTGATAGTCCAAAGATGGAGGCCGTTCTTCTTAATGCAAGCGGAGGAGACAAAGAAGGTAGCTGTATGGATTCGTATACCCAGGCTACCAATTGAACTATACAATGATACCTTGAGGGTTTGGCATGTCACTTGGAAATTTTTTGAAGATTGATAAAATGACATCCATCCATTCAAGAGGAAACCCTTAGTTACACACATAGTTATTAAAGGATTTCCTTTGTTCTTAGAGTATGAAGGGTTGCATTCTATTTGTTTTAACCGGAAGATTTGGTCATAAGAAGTCGGGTTGTAGGGAGTTAATGCTATTGGGTTTTTTTTTTTTCTCTTCCAATGTGAGCAAAGATTCAAATGAGAAAATTCTTTTTGTTTTATTTATTTAAGTGAAGAGGGGTCAAATTAGGATGAGAGAGACTTATTTGTGAGAGAAAAATAATTACAAAAGATTGAGAGAGAAAGGAGAGAAAAAATCATTGTAATTTTCGCATACGAGAGAACATTTTTCAGATTGTAACGTTGGATCGGATTAATTTTTCAGGAGATAAGTATTTCACATTCTTTACTCTGCATTTTGAGATTTCATCTTCTTGTCTCTGCTATAAGCATTAATGCTATGTGAATTGACGAGACTAGAACTATGATCCTTGGAGTGAATGACACACTCCTTTGCCACTACACCCACATAACAATTTGGATATTTGGTGCAAAATATAATATTAATATAAGTTTTATGTTAAAATAGTTTAAAATTTAAATTTTATTCCTTTTTAATTTATTATATTTTTATAATCATATATAAAATCTTTTAAAATATAATATATAAGATTAAATTCTATTTTTGCATAAATTAGATTATGTGTACTTATATAAGTTATATTTTTATAATCTTATGTATTTTTATCAAATTATTCAAAACTTATTTTATGCAGTAAATATATGATATAAATTTAATCTTTAATGTATATGTTTTTATATAAATTATAATTTTATAAAATGATAACATTTTATTATATTTTAAAATATTTATATATGTGATTTAATGACAGTATTTTTTACCTATATTATGATATTCTTGTTATTTATTATAATAATATTTTTATTTATATTTAAATTTATTTAATCAGGTATGTAATTTTTTAAAAGAATTAAATTATATAGTAAAGATACATACTTAAATAAAATGACACTATTTTCTATTTTTAAAGTATTTATGAATATGATTTATTGACACTATTTTTTATCTATATTACAATAAATAACATGAATATCTTAATATAAATAAAAAAAATTGTCACTAAATCACAAATATTATTTTAAAAGATAAATATAATATATAAAATAAAAATAAAACTTATATGAATATACATATTTTAATGTGAAAATAGAATTTAATCTTATAAGTTATATTTTAAAAGATAATATATAAGATTATAAAAATATAATAAATTACAAAATAATAAAATTTGAATTTTGAACTATTTTCACATAAAACTTATATTAATACTAAAGTTTGCACCAAATATTTAAATTATCACTTGAGTGTAGTGGTGAAAGAGTGTACTCCTTGCTTCAAAGATCATGGTTCTAGTCATTTTTCAAGCATGTGAGATAATCTCTCTTCCTATCAACTACTTTAGTACCGAAATGCGCTCATGATAAGTATATTGAAGACCAACTACAAGACTAATTTGGAGCATCAGCTTGACAATGTCACAAATTATTTTTTTAAAAATGTATAAATAATGGTATGTTATTCCTTATTCTTGTTTCCTAACATCGTCTCCCTCCCCATCCCTGATTCTTGACGACGATAATATACAAATATAGAAGAAAAAAATGAATATTAATAACAATTGTAATTGTGTAGACTTATTTAATGAGAATCAAAACTAATATGGTTGAAATATGTAATATATTTTATAAAATAACATCATCTATTTAGCTTCCATGATATACATGGTTATTCATGTTTTAAAATTTTGTAAATAATGAAATACACATTTAATTTTATTAAAGTTATTGTTGTTAGATACGTTGTTAGTATATTATTTACAAAAGACTAAACTATAAAGTACAAATCTAAGACTGCTAACATATTGAAATGCATTTTTGATAACTATATTGAAGAACAATTGCAAGCCTAATTTGGAGGATTAGCTTGATAATGTCATATGATAAATGATTTAATAAAAACATGAGAACAAATTAAAGTATTTTTTTTAAAATTTAGAAAATAAAATTAAACCCAAAAAATAAAAAAATAAAAAGTATTTAATCTTATGTTTATATATAATCATTTAAAAAAAAGTATTAAGATAAGCATGATAATGCAGCACCATGAGATTGTATGTCGTTTCTTATTCTTATTCCTTAACATCGTCTTCATCTCCGTCCCTGATTCTTGACAACGATAATAAATAAATATAGAAGAGAGAAAATGAATAATAATAATAATAATAATAATCATAGATACTTACATAGTATTATTGTAACCATGTAGAACTTATTTAATGAGAACCAAAACTAATATGATTGAAATATATAATATATTTTATAAAATAACATTGTCTATTTAGCTTCAATGATATCAATGGTTATTCATGTTTTAAAATTTTATAAATAATAAAATACATATTTAATTTTATTGAGGTTATTGTTGTTAGACATGTTGTTAGTATGTTATTTACAAAAGACTAAACTATGAAGCAAAGATCTAAAACTACTAACATATTGAAATGCATTCATGATAAATATATTGAACAACAGTTATAAGACTAATTTGGAGCATGAGCTTGACAATGTCATATGATGGGATAATTGGTGTCGTTTCTGGTACATACCAAATATCAAAATGACATTGATTTCATATAAAAAAAAATATACTTATATTTCTATTAGAAAAACATTGTTTATTATCATAAGAATTAAACTTAGGTGTTAAGAAATTTATAACAACTAACACACATTATTTAACTAATTGATTTAAATTCCTTGATGTTGAATTTAAGTATAGTCAATAATATAAAATTTTAAATAAATTTTCTATTACTAAGTTAAAATAATTAAATAATATTGAATTTAATATTATACTTAAATTTTATCTTCTTTTTTATTAAAAAATCTTGTAATAATTTTATATCATTTCTTTTAAAAAGTTACTAAATTAATCTTGTTTTTACCTACTTTTGTTATTTTTTATCATAGATCTCATATTCTTATTTGTACATTCACTTTTTTTTTTAATCACATACAACCACTCAGTTAAGTATATCTATATAACATGACCAATATTATATACTATTTATGTTTTTCATTTTACCTGTTTTGTGTGCAGTTATTCATTATAAAAATTAATTTAAGAAATAAAACTAAAGAAAAGATAAAATAGGTTAATTTATTTGATCAAGGATATATTGAATAAGATAATATATTTTTAATCAATTTAGATATGAATTTTATTTCAAATTTTCGTTTCTTTCATACACAACTACACATTATTTAATAAATTTTCAATATATCAAGCTATAGTTATAGATATGATAAAAAATAGTACATTTTAATTTAAATATCTTGATCAAATTAAATTTAAATTATTTTGTCTACGACTGATATCAACTCTACTACATAGATATTAAATAGTAGAATTTTTATTTGCAAAATTATAATAACAACACTTTTATAATAAAAGTTTTATGTAATAATTCACCAACATTTGTGTTTAATTTGAATTGTTTACACACAAGTCACAAAATGAGAAAGAGAGATGAGGGATTAGGTCCACTCAATGCAATTTGACATTAATGGTAAGGTTCGCACTTATGTTCAACAATTTTAATAGTAAACCACACTAGTTTCATTACATATCATTTCTCCCATAGCATGCACAGTGCCCATGTGATGTGTGTCCTAATGAGGATATTAGAGTAGCTTTTCATAAAGTGTTGAATTATAGCAACCAAGACCCTGGCAGGTAGAAGACGATTTGGATGAGTTTTCCATGAAGTGTCGAGTCATTTTAACCTAGTATAAAGTTTATGAAAACAATTTTTATTAAAAATAAATTTTGCAACATCAATAATATAAAACTTTAAATAACTTTTCTATTACTATTAGATGTTAAAATAATTAAATAATATTGAATTTAATATTATACTTAAATTTAATCTTCTTTTTTTATCAAACCATCTTGTAATAATTATATATTATTTCTTTCAATAAGTTACTAAATTAGTCTTATTTTTATTTACTTTTGTTATTTTTTTTCATAAATCTCATATTTCTATTTGCATACATCCATTTCATTTTTTTAATTGCATACACTCACTATGTTAGGTACATCTATATAACATGATCAATATTATATACTATTTATGTTTTTTATTTTACCATTTTTTGGGTGCAATTATTCATTATATAAATTAATTTAGGAAATAAAACTAAATAAAAAATAAAATAGATTAATTTATTTGATCAAGAATATATTAAATAAAATAATATATTTTTAATCAATTTAATATGAATTTTTTATGTTTGTTTTTTACTCGAGAGAATGGGTGAAAAAATACTTCAATAATAATAGTTTTCTCTCTTAAGGGATTCAAGTCTCATTAGATGTAGGACTTCCTTGATGCAAATTTTAATGCATGTTATTTTTGTTTATGTAGGTTATCAAGTGTTCAATTTGATGATGAATTTCTTTCAAGGAGGAGGGAATGACGATACCTAAGGATATTCATTCAAAAGAAAATAGATTAAACATGTTTTATATTTGGGTTTTTTTCGGGACTTGTCATTTGTATTGGGCTTAAGCATCTTTCATTAGTTTGTTTGGCTTGTCATCCGCATTATGGTGATGTTTTATCATTTCTCACCTCAATCCATATTTTTTGCTTTTGATTTCTATATTTTTCTAGAAAATTACCAAAAGAAATTCATGTGTGAGATGCTGAATTTGTGATCCATTTTAGGTTTCTCATCAAAATGTGAAAATTGATGAATCAAAAATCAATAAATTGGCAAGAATATAAATGACATTATTGAAAAATGGGTGAGAACATACACATCACTCAATGAACTAGTAGTTGTAATCGTAAGCATGTGTGGTGTTACAGAGATTTAGTGTAAGTGTTTTCAATCTAAGAAAAAAATGGCTATCTAGTTGATATTTATAGATTTTTGGACTACCAATTGAATTATAAGATTTCAACACGTGTACAATTAGACCTAACCCCTATTCTAAGATTTTGACTCTTGTCCACAAAGTTTTGAAATTGATAACTATAAAAAAGCTACCTTATAAAACCTTTTTTATGACACTTCTGGAGAATAACCATTGAAAATTGCATCTGGACACATTCTGGACTACTCCTTAATAATGTCCTGAAAAACATGCTTAATCTTTTGATTTTAGAAGTCCTAAGTCTTCATGATATTATCTAACACTAAGTCATGTTTTGCTCTGGGCTTCAACATATCATTGAAAAGCAAGTTTTTGAAAAATAAATTTTCAATAATGACAATTTTCAATGAAGTTCAATTTGTACTCACATCTAGAAAGCGTTTTTTGTTGCTTTCATAAGTTTTATACTTCTAGAAAATTTCACACCAAGTCATTTTTCGAGCAATGTACTATTCGAGGAAGATAATTTTTGAAGAATTTTGATATTATGTTTTCATAACTCTGAAAATATTTCCCCTTGTGTTCAAAGAATTTAGACTTAGCATATGATTGCATGAAGTCACTTTTAATGACCCCAAAAATTAAACAATTTACTTAACACCCTTAAAACATGTCACCCCGAAAATGTTTACTTGAAACATTTTGAGAAATGACATATTTTTTATCCTTTCTCGTGAGAGTGAAAATACCAAAAGATATTTTAACACTTAGTGAAAATAATATGCTAAAATGCTTAATTGGAATGGTCTACTTGAAAGGTCATTTTTTACGCTTAGTAAAATATGGTGGCATCAACAATCCTATGTGTATGTATAATTTCAATTTATATAGAGATTTATTAAATTTGCTTGAATAATTTATTCACGAATAAAAATGATTTATTGACAACAATTGTTGAATTGTTGTTGTTGGTGGTGTGAATAAAATTTTCTAAGTATAGAGATTTTGTCATGTTCAAAATTTGATCTCTCATGAAAACATTGCTTTCGATAGGTGATTCAAAGAGGAGTATATTATGATTGAATCAAAAGCAATTTTCTATAAGTTAATGTTATGATTAGTATTAACAATAAAATCAAGTGCATATATATTGTTTAGTAAGATTTGGAAGTCATTTGATTGCATGAACAAATGAGGATTTGATTACCAATTCAAAAGAAAGTTTATTAAAGGTGTGATACTCATTTCGATGGAGAATTGAAATGTGAAAGTTGAAATATATAGAAAGTTTCTAAGTGCTTGGTGATTTTGATTTGTGAAAAGAGTTTCTGAAGACAAATCATTCAAAGACATGAAAGAAAATCTTTTTGACAGAAGAAACATAGTTATTAACAGGTTTTTCATCAGACGAACCAAAAGGACAAATGAAAACTTCTTAGATAGTCTATTTGAATAAGTTGTTGTTAGATTTCATCTTAAAACCAATTGGCATTAAGTGAAGTTGCCCAACAGGTATATAAGTTGCACTCCAAGGATTGAGGCAGCCGATGTGGGACTTGGGTATTTTCCCAATACACCCCCTTCATGCCCAACACTTATTGGGCTTGGTGCGTGAACCACAAATGGTGGGTGCTTGTCGCAGCGGAAGCGAATGCGAGGTCCTAGGGTTAGAGCCTGCTTTGATACCATGTTAGATTTCATCTTAAAACCAATTGACATTAAGTGAAGTTGTCCAACAGGTATATAAGCAGCACTCCAAGGATTGAGGCAGCCAATGTGGGACTTGGGTATTTTCCCAATAAGTGCTGGGCGTGAAGGGGTGTATTGGGAAAATACCCAAGTCCCACATCGGCTGCCTCAATCCTTGGAGTGCAGCTTGTATACCTGTTGGGCAACTTCACTTAACGCCAATTGGTTTTAAGATGAAATCTAACATGGTATCAGAGCGAGTTCTGACCCTGGGACCTCGCCTTCGCTTCCGCTGCGACGAGCACCCACCATTTGTGATTCATGCACCAAGCCCAATAAGTGTTGGGCGTGAAGGGGGGGTGTATTGGGAAAATACCCAAGTCCCACATCGACTGTCTCAATCCTTGGAGTGCAGCTTATATACTTGTTGGGCAACTTGAGATGAAATCTAACAGTTGTACATGTGTATAAATCTTGTAATTCAATCATTGAGTCAAAAAGCTATAAATAAGAACAACGATAGTCATTATAGGTTCTAGGAACAATATGTATGTTCGAACCCATATTTTAATGTAGTTTATCTTTTCTACCATTCATTTTCTTTTGATCAATTTACTTTATTGCAACTCTCTACTTCTACAATTCTTCTCAAAACTCTAAACTTTATTCAATCTCCATTTCTTCTATGAAATCTTACTCTTTTGTTTTTCTTCATTTTATATTGTATTTTGATTACACAATCAATTAAACTTTTACTTTTGCACAATTTTTTTTATTGTGAACATAATAAAAAAAATATTTCGAATAATTATATCTTCATTTTTTAATATACTTGTTTCACATAATTTCCTTATTGTGAAGTAATTGAAGGTTTTTATTTTTATATCTTCACTTCTAAAGATACTAGTAACTTTGCATGACATTATGAATGCATTGTTCCTTGTTCAAATAATTTTATAAATTGTTCACATTGTTCTCCTAGTTGAAAGATAAAACACTTCTAGTTTAACAAAAATGAACTCATAATTGCGATTATGCCTCACTAAATAAAATAAATTTGTTTGTGATTGATTAGAATCAAAAGTGGAAGATCAATATATTTATTTTCAATTACCTGAAGAAATTCCCACCATAAAAACTATCAAAAGCAACTAGGAGCCCAAAATTTGAAGAGGCATGACCCCAAGTTGTTTCTTTGAGACACATGTCATCACAATGTGTTATTAATTGAAATGGGGGAAATTTTGTTTTACTCAGAATTTAAAAATAGAACACAAAGAAAAATTTAATTAAAAAAAAATCAAAGAAATAACCAAAGGATCCAATGCTTGGGTAAATCATCATGACTCCAAAAACAAAAAATGAATTTATGATCATGCATTCCAATTCGAAATCATGAGATAATCACCTTACATTTGTTCATCAAAATAAAAAATACAATCACATCTCTCCATTGAAATGAGTTCAAGCATAATTCAAATTGAAATAAATAGTCAATTGATCACTATGAAAGGATTAAACAATCCTACCCCTAATCCCAATTCAATTTCCCAATTCTCAACATAATCATGCATTAACTCAAAAAGGGGGAAAACATAAATCATAATTTGAAATTCAAAGCATAGAGAAACTCAAATTTACCATAAGCTTAGGATCCTTGGATTGAAAATGGATTTAGCTCTCCATGATCATCATCAATGAGAGCTTCAACAAAAAAAAAATTAAAAAGAGGGAGAAAGGGAGAAGAAGGAAGAAGATGAGAAAAAGAGAGCAAAACCTAATTAAATTTTTGAAATGTAAAAATTGTAGTGTAAAGTGTTGTGCCTACAAAAGAGTAAGTGTATTCATTAAGAGAGTAGTTATAAAAAGAATGTTGGCCCTTAATTACAACTGAAAACCACTCATAAAATCCCTAAAAGACCTATTAAAAATGCTAATGGGCCACTAAACACAAAACTAGACCCAAGAATGTAAAACTTAAATTTTCAAGTGAAGGGCAACCACATTGAAACTCAATTTTGACCCTTGAGACCTCCAAATTAGATTGATCTCCTAAGACACTAAATTGTACAAATCCTCATTAGATTTCAAATAAGGCTAATAAGCTGAATTAGAGTTCAGTGTAAAAGGTTATGGCATGTATAGTAAAATCGTGTCAAGATGAAAAATATGCAAAAATTATTAAAATTTAACACTTAGCCGAATGAGGACCAATGTCACAAAATTCAGCTAAAATGAAAAAAAAACATTAAAGTATTGTCATTTTATCCCCAAAATGAGCCACTAATGAATGCTAAATTATGCTCTATCAGTCATACAAATAAGTTGTAACAACATTTATTAGAGACAAAATCATGCTATTATAAGAATATGTTGATTCACAATCTATTTTGGTTCTTTGTGAAAACCTTTAGATAGTGTTTGATTGGGGGAAATGGAAGGGATGAGAGGGAAGGATTTTTTTAAAACCTTTCATGCTTGGTTCAATTTTTAGGAGGACAAGGGAAGGAAATGGAAGGAAGCAAAACCCTTCCTCATTCAGTTTTTGCTCTCCTTCAATATTGGGGGAGAAGTGGGAATTTTAGAAAAAAGTTAGATATATTGAGTAAAATATGTCTACTTATGCTTTTAAATTTAATATTATAAGGGTGTAAAAGTAAATTCATTTTTAAAATCCAATCCCCTTTTGTTAATCAAACAAGAAAAGATCTAATCTCCCCCCTCTCCGGCCCCCGGTTAATTGAAATAATAAGTTCCCTTAATAAAAGGTAATAGGGCCTAAATGGAACTCTAAGACATAAGACTAGGCTGAGGTCCATTAGCCCATACATACCCACACGATTATAAATTAGAAGTGGAAGGAAGGGTTAGAAAGAGAAAAAGAGAAGAGAAAGAAAGATAGATAAAAAGGAGGGGGGGAGGAGGAATAATTTTGAAGGTACCTAGGGCATTGAGCTAGTCCCCGTATATTCCACAAGTTTGGAGATTTATTAGTTTTGATGATTTTGCATGATTGAAGGGTTTCTTAAGTAGATTTATCGATTTGAAGTGTAATAGAAGTGATTAAGACTTGATTGATATGCTTTAGGATTGATTAAAAATCATGGATGACCCTTAAGAGTGTGAATTTGTGATTCTTGCAAGTTACAGATCCCATACCTACGCTAAGCATGTTGATGCATGCTCAATGCATGTCTTATGGGTTCATGTTCAAGGGTCAGGGCCCATGCTAAGCGCAATGAATATGTGTTCAACACGCATGAGTTTTTGGGTTTAGGTTTGATCACCTATGCTAATTAAGCACGCATCAAGCATGCTAAGCATAAAGGTCACCCATGCTAGCATAAGAAGGGCACATTAAGTATGAAGACTCATAGATCACAAGGTTAGGTTGGTGCACTTAGCACACAATGGGCATGCTATGAATGAGGACCTCTAGAAAGCAAGTTTAGACCTCCCTCATACCTACGCTAAGCATGTTGATGCATGCTCAATGCATGTCTTATGGGTTCATGTTCAAGGGTCAGGGCCCATGCTAAGCGCAATGAATATGTGCTCAACACGCATGAGTTTTTGGGTTTAGGTTTGATCACCTATGCTAATTAAGCATGTATCAAGCATGCTAAGCATAAAGGTCACCCATGCTAGCATGAGAAGGGCACATTAAGTATGAAGATTCATAGATTACAAGGTTAGGTTGGTGCACTTAGCACACAATGGGCATGCTATGAATGAGGACTTCTATAAAGCAAGTTTAGACCTCCCCCCCCCCCTCCCCCGCTTGCACTATTATGCTAAACACAAGTTTGTTTAGCACGAGGGTTCTGCATGCTAAGCACTACACATCCATGCTGGGCATGGGACCCCTAGAACAACATTGTGCGTTTTGCTTATTTTCATTCTATAACCAATATTTACACGATTAAGGATAATATATGATTGTTCTTTGTATTCTTGCCATTAATTGGTACCTTGAGGTGTTTGATTATTGTATATATACTATGTAGCCATAGGTGTTGCATTCATGTGATTATTACGTCTTCCTACAATTATACGTATAGAAACGATAGACTACATGTAAGAAGATACTTAATACACCTAAGATTAAATGATGCCTCCTTAGCAAAGGTTGAGAGTTTTTGTGTAGTTATAAAAAGGCTTTATGAAAGGAAAAGTTTTCAAAGAAATATGTTTTAGAGATAGATGTTTTCCAAGAAAAGATGCCTCCTTAGTAATGGTAGGACTTATTCAGATCTAGTCATGTCTGAATTCAATCCCTCAAACTAGAGGAGGATATAAATATGAGGTCAAGAAAGAATGACACTTTTTGATGATGGAAGTTAAGTGAAAGATAATAGCAAGGTTAATATGAACTAAAGGAAAAATAGAAAAAGTAACCATGAAATGTATATTGTGAATGCTTATGTGAGGCATGTATATTTCCTTATTGGTATTAGATGATGTGTATGCCTAGTTGCTAGGTGAAAGATTTCAGATAAGCTTATACATTAGATGAAGACTTAGGTATGTTATGTACCTAAAGGAGGGTAAGTGAGGGGTTATAACCGATAAAAAGTTTTTGTGAGCCACAGTTGGGCATATATGAAAGTTGAAAGAGAAAGTAAAGGCATCTCCTAATCCAATGTGATAGGTAAGTAATTCTATAATGAAAAGGCAAGGTTTGTGTTTAAGGTTCTGACACTTAAGGTACTAGTGGAATTAGGTTTGACCATGAAGGTTAAATCTAAGTACCAAAGAAAAGAATAAAGACAAATATAGTGAAACTATGATAACATCATATTTAGGTAATAAATATGAGAGTGGATATACAAAGGTAAGATTGAGGCATAAGTTAGACAACATAGACTAGTGATAAGTCAAAGTAGTTCCTAGAAGCTTAGTAAAAAGTGAGACCTTAAGGAAATTATCATTAGGATAGTAAAGCCATATTAGAGTTCTTAGAGCATTCAATGAAATATTATGTCACATATATACCTTTAAGTTTCATGTTTTTGAAGTTTAACAAGTGGATGTCCTTGCTATAGGAACATGGAGCTTGGAGTGAAGCAAGAAAAGTGATAGTATAGTAGTCATCTCAATGCCAGGGAGTGATGTTATGTTTCTATATGTTTTTGTGCTAAACCCAAGTGCCAAAAGATTTGTATTATACTTATTTAAGTAATTCATGTTGATGTTCTATTTTCGTGTAATCTCAGATGTTTGTATATTTTGAGTTCTCCTTGTTGAGGCACATGAGCATATAAGGTAGCATCCCCCAGGATGTTACATATATGTCCGAAGTATACCTTGAATATGTCCTCAAAATACATTGAATCTAATTTCTAACATTTGAATCTATCAAAATTAACTCTAAGGGTCTTTGATTCGTTAAAAATTATGGTACTAGGTAAGACAAATATTTTTGTTCCACGCTTGATTTGAAAAAAAACATTAAAGGATAACACAAATCAAGCAAATGAGGACATGACAAAATCTATAATTTTTGTTACTCAAAAAATCATGGAATAACTTGTTGCTTAAGTACAAAGTATTAACAAACACATATATCTCTATTTCGATCTCTTTAATAATCAAAAAATAGTAATTGACCAATGTAATCATTTTAAGAAAGAAAACACCGAATCTTTTTAGATTTTACTATATATTTTGTCCCTGTAATTTAGCATTTTTTAATTTTCTTTCTTGCATTTTTTCTTCGGTTTAGTCTTTGTAAAATTTGTGTATTTTATTTTTTATCCTTAAAGCACTTAAGATATCATTTTTTCACTGGTCAAAGTAGTTTTTTTATTGTTCAAAGAACCATCTAAAGCACTTTAAGAACAAAAAACAAAATGAACACATTTTTCAAGGACTAAAACGAAAAAAAAAAATTACAGAGACAAAAATGAAAAAAATACTAAATTATAGGGATAAAAAAAGTATTTAACCCCTTTTTTATTCTATCTCTCTCTTTTTTTATATATACACATGAAATTTGATATAAATTATATTGAGATGATTAATATTAGGTATTTTAGTAAATTTTATATTATTATACTTGTGTTGTCTATTATTTGTCAAATGATGTACAAGATAAAAAAAATTATCATATAACTTATGTATTTATAATGTGTTGTTCTTATTACCTTGTTCAATATAATAATTTTTATTGAATCAAACGGACCCTAAGTATAATCTTGAGTTAAACTAAATTAGTGTCCCATGCATATCACTACTTATAAAGAGAAATCGAATACTGTAATATTTATGGAAGGATAGACTCCACAAAATGTTAATATTTATATTTTAAATTAGAATGTTAGTGTGCTGATTTACATCAAAGTTGGGCTCTGTAATAAAATAAAGGCTAAATTATTTATAATTTTGATCCTTTAGTTTTCCAAATTCATGATTCTGATCTCTTAATTTTTAATTGTAACATTTAGTCCCTTAATTTTATAAATTAACGATTTTGATTCTCCTAGTAGATTATTAAAAAATAATTCTTATTAATACAATTATTAAGTTAATTATGATTAATTAAAAACCATTAGTTGTTAAAAACTTTAACTAAAAATTATTAATGTTAATTCTTCGTGATATTGTGTCTTTTATTTCTACCAACACTTCTTTCACCTTCACCACTACGCAACTCCAACAACAACACCACATTTGAATTAGTAACACTTTATCAAAAAAATTTAATGATTAAAATTTTTATTTAATTTATATAGTTAATTTAATAACTCTGTTAATCATAATTATTAGTTAACAATATATCATAGGGACCATAATTATTAAAAATTTGAGAATTAAAATTACAATTTAATCTAAAATAAAAAAGAAAATTATAATAATAATGGATACATAACTCATATTCATGACTCACGAACCATTTCAGTTCAATCATTTGAATGCTAGACTTTAACCTTTGTCGTGTAAAGGAAGTGAAGAGGTTCTTATTGTATTATTGCATTTGTGCGGATTTTATGATTGGACTTATTTGTCAAATAACAATAAATGTTCATCTTATCTGACTGCTTATAATGGATATGGGGTTATTAATCATTATCTTGTAACTTTTTATAATTATATCTCATCTCATATATATAAAGAATCCTATGGAACAATTTGGTTTAATTTATTTTATTGGTAAAATATTTTATGAATTACGTGAATGAATGTTATTAACAGTTCATTTAATTATTTGTAGTAAATAAAATTTAAATTGCAATGTCTTATTTATAAAATAAAGAAACAGTAAATAAAAATGATTTATTAAATTAATTGTTAATATATAATAATAATTTCAATATTATATTAATAAACATTTTAATTTTTTTCCTTTAAAATAAATTTATAAATACTAATTGATTTTTTATTAAATATATATTTATATTTAAAATAATATATAATAATTTACAGTTATTTATTTCGAAAAAAATCTTCAATCTTTGAACATTGTCTAAGTGTTGGATTTTTTTTTTCATAAAAGTCTTGAATTTTTCTTGAAAAAAAATTATGTTTACATTCATTGAAAAATATCATTTCAATAGGTTGCCTCAACCTTGATTTTTCTTATTATAAGGTCTTAATAAAGTACTATTTTAATCTTTATCCCAATTCCTCGAATACCTTGGAATTATCGAACGGTCTTTAACTTCAAATCAAAGACCTCGATTTGTTCTTTTCAACATAAAAAATATGAAAAAAACTCTACTTGTTTGAAATCAATGTCTTCAAAGGAATTATCTACAACCTTGACTTCTTATATCTTCTTGAAATGTCACTTCTTCTTTACAACATATCTCGGGATTTTATCAAATGTTTTCATATGCTCCTTTCGTTTTCAAAAATCAAAATGTGTGTCTCAATTTTTTCAACACTTTGTCAAAATTTTCTCTTCCACCACCAACGATAATCATGAAAATATCAGTTTTAGTTGCAAAACTATATTAAAAATACTTAGACTTTGTTGGATATAGTTGTCAACCTTAAACTGAAATTTTAAAAAATTAAATAAATTTTCAAACTCGTAATTTTTAATTTAAATTTTAATAAAAATATTAAATTCACAAATTACTTCTAGCCTTACTTTCTAATTCAAGCATATTTAACGATAACAGTAATAATAATGATTAAGATAAATTTATGGTAATAAAAGTAATCGTTCAGAAAATCTTAATGGTAACAAAAATTATGATAATGGTAGGTTGGTGCTAGCAATATTTGACAATAACAACCACCCTCCTATGCGGGTCTTTATTTTATTTTATTTTATATTCTATTTATTTTTATTTATAAGATTTAAAATAATGTTTTTTTTTCATAAGACTCAATCTATAATGTTTTTTATATTAATTATTTTTATATTAGAAATATTTCTTGTTAAAAGAAGAAAAAAATATATTAATAAATAATTAAAAATAAAAATATTAATAACAATAAGATAAATTTATTGTTATGAAATTATATATAAGAAAAGAGAAATTATATATTTTTGTTTGCAATTTTACCCCATAGAAGAGTTTCTTTCCCGTTTTGTCCCAGTTTATGGTTAGTCTCCCTTCTCCCTTCCAAGTTCCAAGCCCTTTTCCTCCACATGAAGAACACCTCCCCTTCTATTTGCAAACTCCACAAAAAACATTGTTTAACTATTTCATTCTTAACACTGCAAATTCCAAATCTGGAGAAAAAGAAAAAACAAAAACAGAGCCATTGTTGGCAAAGGTGAGGCGGGCCGTGGGGTGGCTCGTCGACATATATATATATATATATATATATATATATATATATATATATATATATATATATATATATATATATATATATTTTAAAATAATAAATAAAATATAAAAATTATATTTTAAACAAATCCATACATCGCAGGTTTAAAATATAATATAAAATATAGTATATAATAGTAAAATTCACTTAAAGATTTTCTAGCCATTAATTAAAACTTAGACTCTATAATAATCATTAATCGCAGGTTTACTTGAAACTTTTATAACATTGATCAAAACATAGGACTCTATAGTCTATAACAACTGTTGGTTAAATTTGAGCTAATTTAACATTAATGAAAGATTAAATTACTTGCAAGAATGCCATTTATTATACATTTTTGTCCTAATATTAATAATAATAGCATAATTTAAGAATCAACATACCTAATTATAGTAAAAATGAAATTATAATGGTCATTGATAAATAAATTTCAAATATTCTTTTACAATTAATTTTTTTTATTCTTATTGAGTAGAGTATTTTATTATATCTTTTCTCAACTTTATTTGTTTTTTTTAAATTAGTTATTTGAAAATATATTTCAAAAAATATAGTAATTAAAAGTAATACTTTTATAAATATGATGCTAAATTTGAAAGAATAATAATTTTAGATTCATAGCAGTAGGTTCTTAACAAAAAAATGTGTTTCATAATACTCTCTCTCTATCTATATATATATATCACTTTAAAAAAAGATAATTAAATTTATGTGAAAGACTCCAGATATCTTGTTGGAAAATTCTATCAAATGGTAAATAATTAATATAAATATATAAATAATGTACAAATAATAATATTTTTTACTAACAACAAACTAAAAGACATTACTAGTAGTAAACATGATGAAAAATTTTATTTTAAAATAATTAACAAGCACATATATTTAATAAAAATCACACCATTTCAATAAATTAAAAATAATTTGAATTTTTACAAGAAATATATTAAAATAATTATTTATAAACATAAAAATTAAGTACAAATCATATTTATATTAAATTTATATTATACATTCCTATTTATTATATTTATATTTTTTAAAAATTATAATTTTCATAGAGATATTGTACTGCTACTATTATTTGGGGAAAAACAAATCATAATAAATTTTAATAGGCTTAAATTTTTAAGATAACATTTTTTTATTAAAATATAATTAATTACCTTCCTCAATTTTAATGTATTTATATTTAAATTTTTTTAAATATTTAAAATAATAATTTTATTTTTATATGCATACATTTTTTAAAAATAAAAAAATATTTTAAACAAACCCTGCGATCCACGGTTTTAAAATCTAGTCTATGTGATAGTTGTCGGTCTAATCAAATTTAAAAGACTTAATAGTATTGAATGGATAATTAAATTAATCACATAGTTAATATTAATGTAGTATTTAATATTATTAATTTTATTATATAGGTATTAATGTAGCATTTAATATTATTAATTTTATTATATATAAATTAATGTAATAATTAATATTATTAATTTTGTAGTTTTTATAATATATAAATAAATATCTTTATTCCTTAATAATATTTTTATTAAAATAGTATCAATTATTGTATTTATTAAGGGACGGATGGAGTATTGTTTTTTGGTACATAATGTTAATATATAATCACAAAAAAAAAATCCAATTCAAAGTTACAACATATTCAAATTAAAGTAATTAGAAATCTCTTTTAAAATCTGTAAAAAAAAAAAAAGCAATCTCTTTTAAAATCTGTGAAAAAAAATAATCTCTTTTAAAAAACAAAGGAAATTAGCATCCATCTATCTACCTATCTTGTAACAAAATAAAAAATATTTACCTATCTCTCTCTTATTTTTTTACTCAATTTACCTATCTATCTATATGTAAATGAGAGTGGAACATCTTATAATCATCGTATCAAAAAATTAAACTTGACGATAGATGTGAGTCTAATCAAATTTAAAGGACTTAATAATTTTATTACACAGATATTAATGAAGCAATTAATATTATTATTTTTTACCTTAATGTAGCAATTAATTTTTTTTAGATTTTATAAATATATAAATAAATATTTTTATCCTTTAAAAATATTTTTATTCAATTAGTATTAATTATTATATTTATAAATATAATATATTTATTATATTTTCATCATATACATATATATTAAACTATAATAATAACATTAAATATTACATGATATGATTTGTGCGTATAAAAAAACATTTGTTAGAACATATTAATTCTTTAAATAAATTTCATATCTTGGGGAACTAGTCATTTATAAGGGATATCCCAATTCATACAAAAAATATTTGACTAAATTGATAATTGAAATGAATATATTTTAAACATTTGACTAATTTTGTATTATGTTAACATATAAGTAATGTTAGGTCTATATAAGTAATGTTAGATCTATATTTTGTATTATGATATATGACTACTTTTGTCTTAATGTTAGGTCTATATAAGTAATGTTTGTTGGAATTTTAAGGGAATTTTTATAAAATATCAATAATCATCAGGAACATATCACGTTAGATTATCAAGAAGAGTTTTAAGAATATTTAGATTCATAATGATTGATCAAACAAACTCATCAATATTTGCATCCATAGGTAACTGGGGGCTTCATAGTTCTTCCTCAATCGGAACCTCTTTATTCCTCAATAGGACCATCGTAACTCTTCAGATTGGGAGAAGACAAACTATGTGTGACGGCTCGGTATATTGGGGACCATAGCCTTCTTAAAGCGTATTAACCTAATAAGGTTCCCATTATCCCCCTAATGGGCCAACACTGACATCATTTAAGTCCATATCATTTGATTTAGTTGTCTAATGGACTCACTTAATTTGATCACATAAATAAAACTCACTAATGATAAATAGTTAATATAATTGTTTTATAATATTAGTCCACATTAATTATTGGAATAGAAAATTCCAACCATTTTTCACTTGGGCTACATATTGTAACAATTATATCAATATCCTTAAGCGCACATTTGTACGCTATTTACCTTTAGATTTTCACCTTAACAACCTGGTTCATCTCATGTATTAATAATGAAATCATCTTTGTGGCTTTCGTCACTACAACAAATGTAACTAGACCCCAATGACCACCACATCAATACACTTAATGACATAGGTCAATATGGATAAGCAGCATGGAAATTACATGTAATGTGATCTCAGTTATGCCTATTTGCTATTGGTCCAAATTTTATTTTTTATAGAGATCTATCCCAATACAACATAAATATTGCAAACAAAACAAGCTGATAATGAAAATGTTAAACTTCAACTTTATTTCTGTAAAAAATCCAAACAATAAAATGTTTGTAAACTATAAGATATAGAACATAATCAAGACTCCCACTAAACTAAGATACTATCAGGAATTACACCCATATGAGCAATGTGCTCATGAAAAAACTTTAAGTGTCAGACCTTTAGTAAGTGGATTGGCTAGCATGAAATAAGTACCTATATGTTCTATACAAACCTGTATTTTCTAAATTATTTATTTAACAACCAAATACTTTATGTCAACAAACTTTTACTTAGTTGAATCCTTAATAAGACCGCTAAGATATTGTTTCAATAAACGCCTGATGACTTCTTAATGTTGGCAACAACAGGAAAGCTAGTTACAATAATTTAACAATCATAAATTCTAGTATGATGTCTCATAGCAAAAAAAAAAAAAATTCACTCCACCAATATGGTTAAATGTGAATCCTTATGTGCAGTGATTGCTATTAAGATATTCCATAAAAATCAAATTCAGAATCCCCAATGATCTCTAAGCTTTTAGACTATCGATATGAAAACATGTAACTTCTTGTTCTCTTCAATCAATTAATACATTATGCACTTTACTACTTTCTAGTGTTGCATACCAAGATTACTCATATATCACCTTAAGACTCACACTAAAAATTATTATAGGACGATAAAAAAAACTTAAGTATACATGATAAATTGCAATATAACTGTTTTGCTACAATAAACCATATGATGATAGTAAGATGTCATCAACATATAATACCAAAATAATAAATTTACACCTACTTAACTTTTAACATACACAATCATGAACTAAATTTAGCTCAACACCATAAGAGATAATCTTGATGAATTTTGTAATACCATAGATGAGAGACTTGTTTAAAAGCATAAACGAATGTCTTTAGTTTGCATACCATAGACTTTAGATTATCTTATACAAGGTTTTTTGGTTGCACCGTATAAATTTTTTCATTAATGTTTCCATTTAGAAACATAATCTTTACATTCATCTATGCAAAACAATCATCAAAATGTTCTATAGTGTCATTATAGTCACAAGAGAATCTTTCTAAGAAATTAGAGAGAAAGTCTCTTTGTGATCAACGCCTTCCTTCTTGTAAAACTTTTGACAATAAGACAAACTTTATATATCTCAATATTACTCATTGAATCCCTTTCAACTATAGATATTTTATCTACAACTTATGAGTTTCATACTTTCAGGAAATTTGACAATATCCCAAATGTCATGTTCAACCATCGATTTTATTACATCATTTATGGCATCAATCCACTTGAGAGTTAGAGCATAACATGACTTGACTAAAATCGATTAGACCTTCTTAGTAAACCTAATGTCATATTCATGTTTTTAAAGAAATATAATATAATCATTCAAATTATTATTTTCCTTTCTCTAGTGGATCTTTTTTATGATACTTCTTGAGGTTATTGAGTTTGAACTTTAGGTGGTGCTTGATAGAGAATCTCAGTGTTGTCTTGTCTTTTAATAATGATAGGAGTAATATCATTATTTAATTATCATATTTGTTTCTTGAATGATGGTAAGTACAAAGGCTTATCTATTGTCAATAATAGGTTATTCTTTAAAGACAACACTTCTTATGTTTCCTTTCCCTCCAAACTCAATTTCCTCACGGAGTCTTGCATTCTCATCTCAAACATAATCTTAAAGTCGGATTGTAAAACTTATACATACGAGAACTTTAAATGTAACAAAAAAAATTATAACTAATTATTTTTAAGTCCAACTTACCTTCATGTAGCCTATATGGCATTGCTTCAACTGGACATTCCCAAATGTGCAAATGCCTAATGTTGGGATTTCCTTTGCTCACACCTAATAGGGGTTCTTAGTGACTACTTTAATTGGTACCCTAAAAAAATATAAATTGCATTTTTTTAATATTTTTCCCCAAAGCAACTTTGGTAGAAAATAATTAAACTTCTTACCATATCTGTACAAGTTTAGTTTCATCATCTTGCAACTTTGTTCATGCTAGGTTTGCCTAACATTACATGTTGTAAAATAATTTCCTAGTTATTGAAGAAAAATATATGGGAAACTCCAAACGTTGTACTTATGTCATATATACTATAGTATTCTCCACGGTTACATTTGACAATCTTAATTTTCTTTCTTTTTCTTAGTTGAAGTTCAACTTCAGCTTTGAAAGACTAAATGTCTAGAGGCTAAAACTTCTCATAATTTAAATAAAGAGGAATCATCTATTAACATAATAAAATACATTTGTTCATTTCATGAATCCATAAGGAATAAAACATAAATATATGTATGTATTAGTTCTAAGACATCCTTAGTTCTTTCTACACTTGAATTCCTTTTTGTTTGTTTATTTTCCCTTTATATACTCAATGTAGAGTATATGGTCCAACCAATATAAAGGATCCAAAGTTTCCTATAACACTAGCATCCAAATTCTCTATTAAGAGATATGACTTAAGCGCTTATGTTATAAAGTGACAAAATTCTCTTTTAATTTTAAGTTTTGTACCACCCAAAATTGTTTGCAATAGAAACACACTCAAATATCCATAAAAGAACTCATAACTTGTAACATTTGAATATAAGAGAGACTAACTTTATTATTTCTTATTGAACAAGAATAATTGAATTTGTCCAAATTAGAAATAAAATTTGGTTTAATAAATAGTTCAATATATGTCTCAATCAAATTCAAATGAAATTGAGTCTTTTAAAGCAATATAAAAGTTCTTATAGCTTCAACTATAACTTTATGTCATCACCCATATAGATGAATCTTTCATTATCACTTGGTGGATGACTCCATAGGTAGCATTGTATAGACATGCTTAAGTAAGTAGTAGAACCAAAATCTACCCACTAACGTTTTTCGGTAAAAAAAAACTAAATTAACTTTAAAACAAACAAAAATGGTAAGTTTACCATTTTTCACACACTAAATAATGTAAATGGAACTTCATTTTTTTATATGCCTCATCCTACAAAAGCAACAAGGAAATTCTTTATCTTGTTCTCTTGTTTCTTCTCTAGAAAAAAAATTATGCAATATCCTCAACTCTCAACTGACTCCTTTCAAACTCTAAATTTTATACATGTAGCTTTGGGATTCAAATATGAGTATTTTAAACTGTAGTAGTAGCAACAACAATTAAAGAAGAGAAAATAAACATACAATGCAAAATAATCTTTATGGTAAATTTCAAGACCCAAACAAGATACCTAGCGCACCATTAATCCTCAATCTTTTGATTGAAAAAGACTAATTGCAAGTGGTACTCTGAACACATTGATCAAACATTGATAATAAGTCTTGTCAAATAAAGGTTGTCTTTGGACACTCCATTGCCCACATGGAAAACTTATATGATGATTAATTTGGTCAAATAATGATTGTCTTTAAATATTTTATTATTCACATGGAAAATCACACTTTATAATAACCACATGTTTACCATTGCAGATATATAATTATTCTACCAAATTGTTTCTTCCTTTGGGACGAACACATTTTGCATGAATAATTCGATGTAACATATATGTATATTCAATCAAATCAACTTACGCAACAGAAGTTACTTTGCCAACATGTTGTTTCAATCAATTTAACCAAAAAATACAAGATAATTTAATATAATAAATGGGAGGTCTTAAAATCACACAACTTTCACATATAGTTAAGTTATATAAAAATATATATAACAAAACGTGCAAATATTTTGCATAACAGACCCATCACAAGATACTTAGCACAACATTAATTCCTAATCTTTTGACAGAGAAATTAATTTGTAATTGATACTCTTAACACTGATTAAATATTGAAAATAAATTTTGTCAAATAATAGTCTTTCTTTAGATTGACTATTATTCACATGAAAACACCTTATAATTGTCACACACTTATCATCACAGGTACAATATTAGTTGGCCAAATTGCATCTTCCTTTGGGCCGAACACAATTCGCATAAATAATTTCATACAAAATATATGCAATTTTAATCAAATCAATTTTCATAATAGGGATCACTTTGACAATATATTGTGTCAATCAATTTAATTAGAAAAATTACTAGATATACAAATAAATGGGAATGATCTACTACTGCTAAATTTATACCCAATCATGATAGCAGAAAAATATAAAACATTAATTATGACAAGTAAATATTATATCCTTAAATTATATTTAACGCTATTATTAATTTATACTTTAAAAAAATTTGTATCACATCCATAAATAAAACTATCACAAATTCATGAAAGAAATTAAAAAAAAAATATCAAACACAAACAATACAATAAACCAAGACATTTCAAAAATCTCGTGTCATTGCTTCTGATCTTTATCGTCTATTCCACCATACCAATGCAAACAAAAGAATGAAAATTAATCCATGTACACAACGTGATAATGGCATCCAAAGTATTCACAAATCGCACAAAATAACTTTATTAAAGCCATAACCCATGTGGCTTTGAATTCAACGTAAAAAGGTTTTTGGAAACCCAAAAAAACAGTGTAGAGCTTCCTCAAATATATATCACAAGCCACATGAACAAAAGTTATGCATAAAACCCAAAAAGGATGTCGAAAAAACAACAGAATTGTATTCAAAGCAAATATGGAACATTGTAATATTTGAATTTACCGACAATTAATATGTATTGTTCCAAAAAAATAGGGTTCATATAACCAAAGCAATTCAGGTATAATTAGAATCAAATAACTTTAAATCCCAATAATCTAACAGTAATGGTGGCTTTGATACCACTTGTTGGAATTTTCGGGGATCCTTATAAAATACCAATAACTATCAAGAATACATTACATTAGATTATGAAGAAGAGTTTTAAGAATACTTGGATCTATAATGATTGATCAAACAAACGCAGTAGAATCTGAATCTGTAAGTAACCGGTGGCTTTATGGTTCTTCCTCAACCGGAATCTCTTTATTCCTCAATAGGACCTTCACAACTCTTCATATGGGGAGAATAGAAAATATGTGTGACGACTCGATATATTGGGGATATAGCCTTCTTATAGCGTGTTAACCTAATAAGGTTCTCATTATCCCATAATGGGCCAACATTGACATCAGCTTATTTAAGTCCATATCATATGATTTAGTTGTCTAGCGAACTCACTTAATTTGATTGCATAAAATAAAATCCACTAATAAATAGTTAATATAATTGTCTTATAATATTAGCCCACATTAATTATTGGAATAGAAAATTTCAACAATATTATGCTACAATGGTTAATCACAATTCACAATTTCATAATATTGAAAATAAAGTCATATACATATTCAAGGTAAGATGGGAGGGAAGAAAGTTTTGGCTCTTGTCATGCTTGTTATGACTTATGGTTTGGAACACTACTAAAAAAAAGTTATTTTACGACGCGCGTTCCACATCGTTTCCGCCAAAGACGTCGTAGTAGGAGTAGCGGTGGCAATTCCGTAAATAAGTGAGCATTTTATGTGCCATGTGCATGGCGCGTGACACATTCAACCACGTTGGCCTTGGGTGCCTGTCTTTGTAGGTAGCGCGCAGGTAAGTTAAGACGGTGCACTTGAAAACACCGTCGTTGAAATTTTGAATTTCGAAGACGTTGTTCTTAAGCCACCATCGTTAACATTGATGTATATAATGTTGTTCGCGCTAATTCATGAACACTCGCGCTCGAGCTCCCGCTTCCCTGTTTGTCTGAAATTTCTGTGTACTGTGACCTCGCCGTGAACTCGCTGTGACCTGTGGCGTTTGCCCGCACCCCCGTGACCTCATCCGACGTCTCGTCTTGTGGCGGCACCGCGCAAGCCAGTGAGTACCCCTTTTCAGAGTTGTCGTAACACGGCTGTGTTTTGAAGGTAAGGTTGTGGATGTTTGAAATTTCTTGTGGATGTTGAAGAAGTAATTATTGTGCACTTGGAATGTTGTTGTAAGTAGGTTAGTGAACTTGGAATGTTGTTGTAACTAGGTTGTTGTGCAAATGTTGCCTTGCCCTAAAAAAGTAATGTTTGAATGCATGTCTTTAGGAACCCATTAAGATAATGTATTCGTATTTATGCTCCCTAGCTCTGATAGAAATTGGCAGTTTCTCAGAGTCACCTGCTATAGCACATAATATTTGTCCATAATATTTGCATTCTAACCAACCATAAACCGCATCCATTTATTAAGAAAGATCAAGAAGAAACAAGTAATACTAGAAAACAGAAAACATGAGATGCAGATTTGGGATCTTGCTGGTTTTTCTGGTTTTTATATCAATGTTGCTAGGTGCTGGTATATGTCAATAAATTATTGGTTCATGTCCTTTAATGTAGTTGGGTAGGGGTGAGGGGTCCTTGAATCTTTTGTTCTCATGTTAGATGCTACTATTTTTGCTTCAGGCTCTTCTTTCTGGATGCTCGGCTGGTGGTCTGGCTACTATTATACACTGATGAATTCAGAGGTTTTTTCCCAGAAACTACCAAAGTGAAGTGTCTTAGTGATGCAGGATTATTTCTTGATGCGTATGTGATTAACTGCAGAAGTTCATTCAGTGAATGTCGTTTCCATTGTTACCACAGGATTTTTGGTCCTTAAATTTTTTTGTTAATTCGCCCCGCTCCCTTTGAATTACAGGATTGATGTCTCCTGGGGACATACCATCAAGAATTTATTCAGTGGTGTTGTAAGGCTACAGGTACCACAGTTTTTTTATTAGGCCACCAATTTCCTTAAGTATGAAAGCAAAATGTACTATAACATTTCCTATTTCATGGTCATCATGACAATTGACTAATAGTATTTGGTTCAACTATTTCAAATAAGCTAATGTGAAATAAAATCTTAAACTCCATGCTGGATACTGCTGTTTTAATCATGGATCTTCACAAGGTTTTTCACCAAACCTCAACAGGAACTTATTTTGTTTGCAGTTAAATTGAATTTCGAAAACCTTTGTTTAGTATGAAATGAGGATCTGCCACATGCTAATTTGCTTTTATGGTTTGAAACTTGGCTATTTTGACATGATTATAACTCTTACAGCTTGCTAAATATTTTGTCCATCCATTGCAGGGAGTGCAAAAGAATCTGCCGCACTTTTGTACTAATCACCTTGATCCCACTTCGGTAATGATAAATATATTTGATTCTGAAAATTTAGAAAAATCATTTTCATTTGACTGAATGTGCGAACATTTGATGCTCCATAGTTGTTACTTGCTCTGAGTTTTTCTTTTAGTGATGTATCTTTTACCCCTCTTTCAGTGCTTCTTCCCTCAGAATTTGATTGCCGGTATTAGAACCCCACTATTCATTCTTAATACTGCCTATGACTCATGGCAGGTAAATGTCTGATTTTTTCACCAGGTTGTCTTAATTCCTGATAAATCTTGCATTAAATCAATTGTAGACATATTATACTCAACAAATATTTTCTGTTTATCATCAGGTCCAAACAAGCTTAGCTCCTTCATCAGCTGATCCCCATGGCTTTTGGCATGATTTTAGATTAAATCATGGTAAATGTACTTCTTCACAAATCCAATATTTGCAAGGTGGTTTGACATATGAGAAATAGCTTTAATGATCAAGAGCCGTTAAACCTAATGTTCTTAAATTTATTATGAAGCTCTCTAGTGATTACAAAAATCTCTCAATCTCTTCTCTCTCTGTCTCACATGCATCACTGTAAGATAGGTGTCAAAAAGAAAGGATTCAAGTTAAATTTAAACCTAATGTTCTGAAATGAAGGAAAAAAAAAGAGATTAACCACGCTAGGGAACTTGAATGAAGAAAGAGAAAGGATTTAAGTTTGAAGATTTATGAGACCTATTCTGTATATTAATCTTGGGTATCATGTTATCATCATTATTTTTATTATTTTACATGAATCTTGGGTTGTAGCATTTGCGATCATTTGCTGAATTTACGTAAGATTGGAAGTTTTTGTTTTGTTCATTTTATATCTTGGCTAGATAAGATATTCAATATGCCTACAATCTATACTGTCTTGATTTTCAATGTCTAAGATGTTGCACTGTGGATACATTGTGTCAAAGAAGAAAATTTACTAATTACTAAAATACTATATGAAATGTAGATCAAAACAGCGGAAACAATGCAAAACAAGACCAATAATGATACCAAAGCCATATCATCTTCATTCTTGCAGATTCTTCTTGCTATCTTCCAGACAAACATGAACCAACCAGTTATGATTTAGACAATTTAAAGAATCAAGAACCATACAAATCACTTAAACGATTAATATATCAAGCTGGATACAGTTTGTAGTTTGAACCTCATTTGAGACATGTTTTTAGAGTATAAACAACATTTGGGGAACCATGTTTAAATAGAAAGAATGATATAAATAACAAAAGAGACTTAATGAGCTTTACTATGTGCCTTTTCTGGAGCTATCTATAACGGCAGACCAAATGTGACAAGTATAAGGTTTAATAACATCATAATGAAGACTTTCAATGTCAGTGTTAAGCAAATAAAATCTCGCTCAGATGTGCTTGAAGATTGTATAAGTTTGTCAAATAAGTAACTAGTTTATGCACTTTAAAGGATTTTTAGACTGCTACCTGTCACAATTTTTCATATATAATAAATTTGTTGACTTTTATCATAACTACCTTAAAAGTCATATTTATCATCATTTTTATTGGTTGACAGTGTAAGAAAAATTATACTAACAATGCATAGAAACTAGCCTGTTGTTACCTAAAATCTATTAAACCATAAATAAGGATACCCAAACCAAAGAATATATATAAAAAGTAATATCTTGTCTAAAATCCATGAAAAATATTTTAGAAAAGAGATGAGGCTTTTTAGAATGAACAATCATGTCTTCAGAAGTGAAAATCTTGAGCAAAAAACAGTGGAAATCTTGGAACATAAAAAATTGTTTTCTGAAATAAGTGAAAAGCTTAGATGAATGTGTCTGCATCAAGGCTTTTAATTTTGGTTAAAAAGCGAAAAGAAAAAGAAATTAAAGACAAAGCCAGCTAAGGTCCCCCAACATCTTCTCCTCTGGCACCATGAGAATTCTATGGTTTTCCCTTTTGCTTCCCTTCTTTTGTAAATAATTGAACTATCCTTGGGTGGGACGTGCCAGGCCCTTGCAGTAGTGCAAAACAAGAGCGACACTTGAGAGCCTCAATAGCAAGCTACTGTAATAGACCCTCTCCCTCAAAAAATAAATTTAATATCGTGTGAACCAATGGTCCACATATCAGATATTAAACTGATAAGAACAGATACTACACTTGATCTTAGCCAAAAGGCCGAGAAAGGTATGCTTTGTACAATGTAAGTATTCAAATTTTATACTGGGACCTTCTGCTTCCTGACAAAGTTCTGACAAATGTGGGACTAATTCTTCCCAACATCCTAGCCAAGAGCAACATGGTTAAAAATTTAGATCAGCAACATAAAAGTTCAAATCTGAGACTAATGAAAGTTCAAACACATTATAATCTTCCCGTTGATATTTTACTTGGATATGCTACTATTACGTACTATGTTGATTCTTCTGACTTTGCTAATCATCATGGATTATTAGAACTGATAGGACTGATTCCTGCATGGAAGAGGGTTATTTAAAATTCTACTAATAGAAGAACAAGATCTCTTGTATGTATTTCTTAGTGTTCAGATATGAATTTTTACACAGGTTGTGAATTAAAATTCATGCTAGTTATTTCTGAAAAATGTCAGCCCGGCACCTGAGCCCATCTTGTTGGTAAATAACACTAAGGTTGACGAAAGAAAAGACAATGAAAACAACACAATTTTCTCAGTTTTCATTGCCTATTAGAAGGAAGAAAAAAAAAGAGTTTTCATAAGTTACGGATATATATTGACCCTCGTGCATGGGTCCATAGAAAAATTTAAAACTGGTGTCAACTTCATCATGAGAGTTTTGCTGATGTTTTATTAAATAATGCACGCATTTCATTTAAATTAATTTATATTGGCTGATATCTTTTATTTATTCAATCTCCTTCCTCTTAGTATTTTGACCTATCATTATGACTAATCTGTTTACATTTGATTGGTTTCTTTAAATTACTATAATCTTCTTTCACATAGGAGAATGAAAAACTAACAAATAGCAGACCAAATTAGTGTAAGAGTAGCTTCTCCTGTAGCCTAGCGCAACTTTACCAGAACGAATCAAATTACGAAAGTTTTAGAAATCTAAATATAAAAACAAAACTTGTAAGTTGCATCGATAGGGAGCCGCGCGAACGCATGCTCCCACTACCACAAATTATGACGTAGGCTCTGCCACTTGGGCAGACCTTAGGAAAGCACCCCTCCAAAGTGCAATGGAAGTCACTTCCCTAGGCCATAGACCTTCTTGATCATCCATTGACCCCGCCCAGGTAAGTATGTTACTCAATGCCATACACTTCTCTTTTATAACTCATTCGTCAGACCACTTTGACTCATATTTTCGATGTGGGGCTAGCTCTGAGGGATTTGGCTTTCTATTTAATCCGTGGTCTCTACTCTCAAGTTGCAATATGCTCCTTCCAAACTTGAGTCATTATCAACATGTGTTGTGCTGAATCTTGTTGCAGAATCATAACTGAAAACAAACAATGGTGGCTTGAGAGGGGTTGGCTACTGCTTTGGCATGTAGAACTCTCTTCATATATGCTCTTGTGTCTTCTATTGTTTTTAATGGTACAAGATTACACAGCAGGTGATGTTGTTCTTTCAGTTTTTGGATTGTACCTTTAAAAGCCAAAAATGCTATGAAAAAAGGTAGCAAACCTTCTTGCTGAACATTGTAATATGTAAGTTTTTCTACATTGATTTTAGCATCTATGAATCAGTCAAGCCAAACCAAAATGAAGCAGCAACAAGTCCAAATGATAGCATCAATCTATTTCACAGGCTTTTGTTTCCTGTGTAAGTTAATTAGGAATGAGTTATTTCGCCAGCAGTTAGGTATGAACTACATGAATTCAATTGATTCTCTTGTTAAAATAACTGTTCCCTTGAACCGGGTGTTATGTGGGAATCATGTGTCCAATTTCTTAACTACAATGTGATGCAAGGTTCTTGAATTGGACAGTGCAGGGTCCATTTTGATTTCATGCATAAAGCTGGTATTTATTCTTGGGATTATTTCTACCATCTAGGAAGCTTACTACAAAGTTTACCCTATTGAGGAATTACATTACATTAAAATACTGACAAAATATTGAATTAGTCAGGTTCCGCATTGAAGGAAATGATGCAGATTTCAGTTAATCACTTAAATCTATTTTGTTAGTCGTCAAACATAACAACACACTGTGAAAGCAACATTTGTTGAAGCTGAAGCCTTCGTGTTGAATGAAATGTGAGTTTTGTGCATCATAACTATAGTTTTCAGTGGTTTGGCTTATAGTTGTCTTTTCTTATGATTTGGACCTTCTGATCTTTAACTTGCGATGCGGAATGCAGGGAAGAATCAAGATTTGTGAAGGAAAGAATGTTGATATGGTTTTGGATGAGGAGATTCATGAGTTGACACTGAAACTTCAGAGATTGCACAGGAGGTCGAAAGTCAAGGATTTAGGGGCCAGGAAGAAAAGAAATTTTGACAAGCAGGTTTCTGTTCTGCAGAGGCGACTGGAGCAGATTGGAGGGTCATCAGATGAGATTTGTTTGAGGGAGTTTCAAGAGATGGAAAACATAAGCTTGTCAATTAAAAGAAGTAGCATAGTTGATGATAACGTTGTTGCAAGTGGAAAACTAAATGTAAGTAAGAAAGAAACCTTAATGTTTTGCCCTCAAAACATGTATTGAGTTTTGGTTAACTCCATAAAATAAAAAAACATCCCGGTATTCTTCTACATTTATCTGCTACGTATTTTGTCCAACCATGCCATAGAGCATTTTGTTATTCTCCAGTTGTCTTTTGTTGTTATTTTGGTGTTTTCTTCTCATAGATTTTATTAAAATTTACAGGTGGAGATTTTGAGGAGGAAAATGGAGGGATTGTCAAAGGGCATATTATTACAGAGAATGGAGGAAGAGTATAATTCACTGCTGTCCACTGCTAGTAGTTCTCTTGCTAGTTCTGGTTCAAATTCCAAAAGACTTGAATATCAAGATTCATCTTCGGTACGAGTACCTCATCAGGTATATATCCTTCATTTCTTTGCTCATCACTAGTTGATAGTAGGTTATTGTTAACATTTAGTGTACACAGTGCACAGTACACACACAATGTTTTTGCTATGGTGTACCTAATCCTGTTTAATCCGACTAATAAATCCCACCACCAATAGGAAAATCTGGACATGAATTGATTTGACTTATTATAGTGTACCTAATGTGAGAAGTGCATAATCATAACTTGGATAGATACACCATTTGTCTCCAGCATGAGGGTGTGGGGTAAACTAAAATGCAGAAAGCATTCACATCATAAGAAATCAATCATTATCTTCCTAGAAATTTGAGCAATAAAAAAATGTAGTTGAGTACTTGCCTTAATTCTATATGCAATAAGGTCATACATATTGTAGTTATCACTCTGCATGTCTTGCTTCATTCTAAGTGTGGCTTTTCCTTCTTCTATACTGCCATTTTTCATATCCTCAAAGAGCTTCAATGACTCTGAAATTGGCCTGTCTCTCCAAGGACTGTTCAATTTCTTCTCCCTATGCTCCTTTATCTCATCAGGTGTCTACAATCAAGTCATTAATAAATAGTTTATTTTTGTTGCAACCAATACAAATTCAATCACATTATGCAATTATCTCAACCTCCTTTATCAACATACATATTAAAATAGCTTAGATTTAGGGAGAAAAAAGTTTATTTAAAAAATTAAAAGAATTAATTTGATAGTACAAGTGACTGATATTTGAGATGAAAAAGAAAATTTAAATATAAAAATTTAAAAGTAATTTAGATTTTAAGGAAAGAAAAGATATCAATGCAAAAGAAAAACATGATCAATAAAAAAATTATATAAAAAAATTCTAAATAGCGGTGAAGCCACACATAACAATAAGAAAGAGAATACCACAAGAGATGTCCTCACAATTAGGCATGAGGACACAAATTTATAACACAAGGGTTGATAATATAATTCCATGCAACTGAGATTTTCAGAGTAAACTGCCAAAGGGCTCAGAATTAGTGCTTTAAATAAATCAATTAATTAGAGGCTGTTACAGGTTATAAATCCACCCAAAAGGAAGAACAAAGGAAACATTTTACACAAATAAACAAGTTAAATATTTGAAGTAATAAGCTATTCAGATGTTTAGATACCAACCTGATGATCAACATAAGCATGACCCTTTTTTATGAGCTCCACTGCTAATTCGTACAATTCTTGGAAGTAATCACTTGTGTAAGTAATCTGCAAATATTATCACAAAGCTGTTAAACACCTAAATAGTTAAGTTGGAACAATCACATGAGCCAAGAGGTGCTACAAAACAAACCAACATACCTTGAATGGTTTCCAACCCATCCACTGAACAATTTCTTCAATGTGATCAATATACTCTTTCTTTTCTGCTTCAGGATTTGTATCATCATACCTGGAAGCGCCACAAGCCATCAACTTGGAACAAAGAAAGTTATAGTGCATTTAGTCAAATTATAGACTTGTTAAGGGCCTCATCGTTTTGGAAAGAAAAAGGTACAAAGCTCCTCAAATTTATAAGAGTATTAAAATGATACATTTTACTCAAATTATCAAACTAGACATAGAAATTTAAAAACTTTTCGAATGGCTTACCAAGAACACTCACAAAGAAATAAGAATTCCTCTTGAAAAAAAAATATAAAACGTGATCAATCAAAAGAAACTTATAAATTAATATTCGTTTGTTCGTAAGTTGAGCATACTAAAAGTTTGTGAGGAGATGATTGATATCTTCCCATGTACACAATTTAGATATGAATTGAAAGATAATAATAAGCCATGCCACATTCTTACACAATTAACAATTTAATTACAATTTTATACAAATATGAAATAGATCGAGCACCTGTGAAAGTGAATATTTTATCATGGTATACTCACTAATATATTGAAAATTTTGGTTTGATGATTGCATGCTTTGTTATTTTGGTTGTGTAAAGTGTAGGCACTCATGTCATTGCATGTTTGATTTTATCTGAAGCAGAATGGATCATCAAGGGCATAGCCAGAACCCATCTATGGTAGTGGAGCTCAATTAGCATATGGTTCTAACACCAGCTTCAGCAACAGCTCCAACAATTTTGGTCAAACCAGTACCAAGAAATTGAGAAGGTTACTGATTTCAAGAACCACAGTCTTTCCCTGACAACTAATATATTATGTTTATTGTTAATAAATTTAACAATTACCTGATAAATCTAATTATATATATTGTTAATTGTTAATATGATTAAGTTACAATATTTTAACAACTGTTAAATGGCTATTTGTATTCATAATCATTATTTATGTTATTGTTGCTTAAGATTAATATAAATTTAAATTAAGTAAAATGATAATATATACTACACAAATTTATATACTTTCAGCTTATTAGTACATTTTACTTTTTTTATTATTATATTATATCATGTTTAATTATTGTTATTTATTAATCTCATCAGGTTAATTACATTTCAAATACTGGTTGATATATATTTTACTTTATATAATATCATGCATTATCTTGCTTATTTATATAATATTAAATTAATTAAAACCAAAAATTTTAGCACAAAAATTATATTTACTTATCATAATAATTATTAGTTGACAATAATAATTTAAAAATTTCGAGTTCATATTATTTACGTTTATACAAATAACGTTTATAATTTAAAAATTTAAAATAGAAAAAAAACTTAATCTACGTCGTTGCTTACGACAACAACAACGTAGCTTTTCCCATGCAGTCAACGGCGGTCTCCTCCGCGAAATGGTGTAGTAGCCATGCATTCCACGACGTTCCTCTCCCAGACACGACGTCAAGGCCATGCATTCAACGACGTTCCTCTCCTGGAAACGACGTAGCAAGGTTCCTTTCGACGTTGTTGCTTTCGAGAGCAACGACGTAGTTGACCAACCATTCAATGGCAGTCGTTGCCGGTCAACGACGTAGTAGACCTTACCTTTCAAGCATTGATTGTTATACACTACATCGGTGCTGCCATAGCCCGACCTTAAAAGCTTACCTTTCAACGTCGTTCCTCGTGCTGGCAACGTCTTCGAAGGCGAACCTGCAACTACGGGCCTCCAGTCATCCCCGTCGCAGGAATCGTGTGTTTCTAAAACTGTGGAAGGAGACCGTCGTAGACTGGCCGGAGGCCTACGACGACTCATTCAAAGACGACCGTGCACCGTCGTTGAACTCCGAGAAGCACCGACGTTCGCGCTTTTTGTAGCAATGGAAGTAACAACATTCATTGCTTGTCTAGTTCCTCCAACGTGCAATGGGTATGGGCCATTACTTATTCAATGTGTGCCTTATTTAGTTAACAGAGGCTCTTCTACTCTAACTCCCCATTGTTGTGATGGAGCAAGAGTGGCATTTCAAAGAGCCAACAATGCTCAAGCTATTAAGAATTTTTGTAGTTGTTTGGTGGATGTTGGACCATATTTAGGGTTTCAAAACCAGAATTTGGTACTACTTCCAGGAGCTTGCGATATTAAACTGTGAAAGCATATATTAATGGTTGAATTGATAAGTAGATGTAATAGTAATGAATATTTCCAATGAAAATAGAGAAAGTATTGTTAGAAACCATTTATGATGTCACAATGAATCTGAATATTATGTAGGTTTAAATGTAATTTTGGTCCATCGATGTTTAAAAATATGTAATTTTGGTTCCTTTATTTTAAAATAAAAATATTTAATCCTCTGATTTTTTAAAATTCAAAAGGCATTGGTCGGTAAAAAATTAACTTGATGTATTACAAGATAATTTGTGTAATCTACGTCATATACTCATATATTCAATGTTAATCTCTTAAGAGTCAATGCTTTCTATTTGAGAAAATGACCAAAATCTACTAGAGTAAGAGACTAAATATCTTTGTTTTAAAGGGGATCAAAATTACAGATTTTTAAAAATAAGAAGACTAAATGTTTGTATTTTAAAATAAAAGATTAAAATTACAGATTATGAAAAATAGAAAAATCTAAATTACATTCAAAGTAAAAAAGATAAAAGGAAAAAGGAAAAATCTCAATAGTTCATATGTAATAAATCCCCGTTCATGAAATTTAGGGAAGAAAAAGATCCAACTTACACACGGTGCACCCTAGATATCGTCATGTTTGAATAAACCTCTAGAAAACAAATATCAAGGCAAACTTGACATCCCAACAACTTTGGTACCAAGCTTAAGCTATCATATGTCGTTGGCCAAATATTATTAAAATATGAAAAAGAAAAGTACAATAACAAAGTCTGGAGAGGAAAATAACATAAAAGATCAACCAAATCTAAAATTAAGTAACCCATATCTATCCCTACACTAAAGGGTTCTCAGACAAAACTAGGGATGGTGCCTCACCAGACTGAACCTTGAGAGTCACACCATAATTTGCAAGCCGATCCATGCATCCATTTCCTTCACGAAAAATGTGCGAAATAGAAAACTGCATGGAGCGAGTAAGTGCCCAACAATTCAACCAACGCGTCCTGAGATGCCAAGGAACTATATCATGTGATACAGATGCCTGAACTTGATACAAACCCTTTTTTTTCCAGTTCCAACCCAATTTGATTGAAAATCATGAACAAAATTAGGTTCAGATCATTAAATCAATTCAATTTAAAATTATAATCATGTTACATATATTTATTTATTTAATTCATGCCATTGAAATGTATTAAAAGAGGATGATAGAAATAAAATAAGATATAAGGCGATAAAACTCCAAAAGACATCTTCAAAGAGTCCAGAACGTTGGAGATGCTTTAGAGCATTAAGTTACTCTTTATAACACACAAAAATACAACTACATACTATAGAAATATCTTAATCTTTAATCCTTTGATGCTTATTCTTTATTTTTTATGCAAAAGCTAAAAAGTTGTCTCTCTTCCGATAGCATATAAAAGAAAAGGAAAACGAATTTAAAATAAAAAATTAATAATCTCTACTAATAGATATGCAGCTCACTTGTATAAAGTGATTTTTTTGTCAAAAAAAAATATAAAATAAAATTCACTATTTTCCTTCCCCAACCCCCACCCGAAAAACATTGAGTCTATGCCTCCTTCTTTAAAGATTGCTTAATTAAGGAAAATTTTTTTATCTACTTGATCCAATGAATTATAAGATATGGGTGTTGCTAGGTGCACCAGCTTTATTGCTTGTGCACCCAACAGCTTTTGGTAATTCTAAAATTACCCCTACGTCTTCTTCCTCTTTAATAAGTTGCCTGTGCCGTTTTCATTTCACGTGGTTCACTTTATGGGTTGGTGGCTCCTTTGGTGTTGATTTTTCCCATTGAGTGAGGTGTCGTTTGGGTGGAAGTGAAAGTGATACCGGTCGATAGTGATTGTTGCGGTGGTTGGTTCGATAGTGACGTCGTCGAAGGTACGCAAGTTCGTGGTTGATCCGTATGTTTAAACAAATTAATTGATCCGTGTTAACCATACGGATCAGTTGATCCGTATAAACCATACGGATCAGTTGATCCGTATAAATTATACGGATCAAGTTGATCCATATGGTATATTCAGATTTTTAAATTGGTAAAATTTTTTCATTATAAATATGTTAGGATGTAAATTTTGTAAATAAAAATTATTTGTTTATACATGCATTTGAAATGATTTGTATGTATATTGATATAGGCTTTTTGGTTTTCAATATATATGGTTTTGAATTGTAGTGTTTATAAAATGGTATGCAGTAAAAAATTACGTTCGGTTTTGTATGATAATATATGTATAGTGCGGTTAGGTGTTGTATGCTTGTGATGTGAAATTTTTTGAATCTGTTGTTAAGATGGACGAAGATCAATGGATGTATGACAATATAATGTCTGAAGAAGTTGATATGGATGATGAAAATGAACACGATGTCGGTGTGAATGAAGAACAACATGTTGATAGTTCGGATGCATTCAATACTTCTCGGGTAATAAATAATCTTCATTATTGTTATTAAATTGATAAAATGAATGTCCCTTTGAAGACTAAAATTGTGTGGGTTGCATTGTAGGTGTTTGTTATCCAAGATGATGTTTTGTAGTGGGCTCGATCAGTTGCTCAAGAAAACGGATTTTTGGTGGTCTCACATTTACTCCGATAAATATCTCATAGCCACAATAAGCTTACGTATGCCCCGTGACATTATATTGTCTCAGCTCTAGCATCCTCTCCAGAGACTTCAAGTAACTCCACCAACATCAAGACCGCTTCGTCGACATGCAGAGTCTCGAAGCTGTGGGATGCGCCTATAATTGGAAGATGAAGCATAGAGACCACATCATCCAGGGTGATGGTCACCTCTCCAACAGGAAGATGAAAACTGCTCGTTTCCTTATGTCATCTCTCCACAAAAGCATATATAAGTCCCTGATTGCAGTGTTCACTGAACATGCGATCAAAGGACTTAATCATGTGGCAGCCACTAGCCCTTCAATTTTAAGAGCAGGCCTCCCAAATTTTTGAACCATCCTTCCATGGGAGGATAGCTTCAATTTAGGACGTTCCTGAAAAAAGTTTAAATAATTTTAACAATAACAATATAAATTATGAATAATTTAAATAATAACAAATACTTAAGAATTATAATTCATTAAAAATTATAAATACCTCTCCATTTCATACAATGACTGCAACATAGTCGCCATAGGCAGCCAACATTGATGGGTCACGCGGCCCACCTGGAAACCCCTCAGTATCATCAACAGCTTCTTCAGCATGTTGGAATACATCTTCAGTCACGTCAGCCACGTCAGGAGCATCCTCAGCAGCAGGGGCAGCTTCCCGTTGCTTACGTGCGGATGGTGTAGACCTTCGTCGCTGGAGAACATCGTTTGAATGACGATGATCCTCTCTTCCCATGAGTCTACCTATCTGCCTGAGACATGACCTAACCACCTAACCCTCTAATTCTAACCATAATTTGCAAATTTTCACACGCATACATTTTTTGGTCGAAATTCAATATTTTATTTTCATTTATCTAATAAACAAAAACTATTTACAAACAAATAATTAAATAATATATGACTATTTTTCATTGAAATAAAATAAACATAAACTACTACAAAATTCATATATTTACTATTAAAATTTATAACTATTTGATAACACAATGCAATATAAAATATTGTTTTTTAAAACACAAACAATACCTATTTTTAAAACAAAACTAACAAATAAACTACCTATTTAAAAACATTATTCAAAACATAATTTTTCAAACAATAACTATTTTTTATTTTATTTAAATTAAAAATGCTCTTACGGATTAACGTGATTTGTATGACTAATACGGATTAACGTGATTTGTATGACTAATACGGATTAACGTGATCATAATCCATATGCCTCATGATCCGTACGAACACACAATACCAAAAACGAAAACACAACCATTAATGGAGAGAAAAAGCTTACCTCGACGGTGGAACAACAAAACGAAGATGCAGGTCCTCAATGCCAACAACGAACCACCCAATACACGACAAACAAACCTTCAAGAAAGGGAAACAACGCAGGGAAGAGAAGAAGCTCAAGAACGGAAAAAGCTCGAACGGCACAACAAAGATAACGAAATGATGCAAAGAAAAAGCTCATACGAAACGCGTGAACAGTACAAATGGATGTACAACTTTTAAATTTTAAGTGAAGGACATTTTCGTCCATTCACTTAAAATACTGGGTGCATCAACAATAATATTGAATGCATCTAGCATCACCCATAAGATATTAGATAGTTCATTATCCATCTAATAAAAAGTGACTTAATCCAATCAACCCATTAAGTTTTTTATAACTTGATAGATAAGCTGACCAATACCCAAATAGATTTGATAGTAGATAATGGAATTCAATTGTCATCACCAGTGTTGTTAGGTCAGTTTAGTTTTTTTTTTGTTTTTTTTTAAAGGAGGTCACTTTAGTTAAATTAACACATTTTTTTTACCACCCTGAATAAAAAAAAAACGAAACTAGAACTTTTATCCTTTTAACTAACTTTATTAGAAGGCATAGGTAAATGCATTTGAAAAGGTACTAGAAAATAGAATTATTATTCACAGGTAACTTTTGGGTAGACCTGTGCGTACCATTTGCAAAGGGTCCATTTATAAATGCTAGAAACGGAAGTCATTCATAACATCCACTAAACAACACTTACAAGATTCAGTCTTGTTTGGCACAACGTATTACAGAAGTGTATTTAAACATACAAAAGCAACACATAAAAAATAAAAATTAATCAATGAAAGAAGAATAAACCTAATTTACCTAGAAGAAAATTTAATGGCAATTAGTAAGAAAAGACATCAAATGTACATTTATTCGATTTCTCACTCTTCTATCATCCGAAAGATTTCTCTACACTTGAAAGTCAAGTCTAGAGAATGGCCCCCCTAAATATTTTTTTATAAATTAAATAAATCAATAAAACGTAAGTCCAAAAAAAAAAATCAAAACAGTGAGATGGTGACTGCATTCCCATCCTCTTAAAATACAGGAAACTCCTCAGGCCGGCTCAGAAGGAAACAAATGAAAAAAAGAAAAAAAAAAAAAAAAAGAAAAGAAAATTCATTACCCCAACGAATTTATGAGGTCTTTAAAACTGAAAACTAGCCAATCAGCTTTTGCAGCAACAGACTCTCGAAGTTGAACACCCGCGTAGCAAACGAACATGTCAGCACCACCAGGTCTACGAGCCTATATGTGTGGTGATAAAATTCATATAAATTACTATCATACATGAATACAGTATAAGAAAACAACTAACAAATTAGAGGTAATACGTTCGAATATCTCTCATTAACAAAAACTAACAAACTAATTACTAACATTTACTGATAAAAAAAAAAACTAACCATGACACAACAATTTGGCCAAAATATCTATAAAAACAAGTTGATTGACTCATCAACAATTCAGCATTACTTTTGGTCCTTTTGTGTGAGATCTAAAAGCTGTTTAGTTTAACAGGACAATGTACAAAGAAGCAAAAGAAATCATCATAAAATTATTAAAAGGTGTTGGATATCAGTAGTTTTAGATTAAAACAAGTCTAATCACAAAATTAGAAGGAAATTTGCAGAGGATTTTTCTTACCTCAAAATCAGTTGCACCATCCCCCACCATAGTTAAAGTTTTGAAACCATGAGCCTGAAAATCAGTTTGATCAGCTTTACAAGCAATGCAAGTAGTTAAGAAAGCAAAAAATTAACAGGCGGGCTGAACCTTCTTGATTTGTTGGACTGCAACAGCTTTTCCTCCACTCCTTGAAGTAGGCTCGTTTTTATCGAACCCCAGAAACTCTCCAGAGCTTCGAAATAGCAGTTGATTGGCAAAAATATTCTCTTGTGGAATCCCAAGTATTGATGCAACAGGCTTCATAAGAAGTGTGCAAGTAGTTAGAAAACTAAGGTACCTAATCCATCATCCTTTATACATAGAGCATAGAAAACTAAGGTTCCTAATTTGGACTTGGCTTAGGAATTCTGAGAAAGACTTCACACTTCACTTTAATCATTGGTCAAGTCATATTCCACAAGGCTTTTTGTATCAGTAGAGGGTAGCTTTCATTTGGATTTTAGTAGCTGTATAATACATATGTAGCCATAATATGGTTCCTAATCAAACTATATTAGTTTCACCGAGGAACCATGTCTATGGAATCCTATCTATGTACAAAGTACCTCTGGTACTTCAATCCTATTTATATAATTAAATATTTATTTTTGCCGATCAAAAAAAAAAATAGAGCATATCAAATGTCAAAAGCACTGCATAAAATTCTTAATGTCATGACAAAGTTAAGCTATGAAAAGCATTTGCATGGGAAGGGCATTGGAAGACATAGACACGAGTTGCTAACTATATTCATTGCATTTCAAAACAGACTTGCAGCTGGCTTAAGGGCAATGGAAGAGGCCCTGATCAAAATTCCAATATCAGATTTGATCCCCCCTCCCTGATACACAATTCAAAATTCATCAAGCTTCATTCCACATTCTAAATTAAAATTGAGATTTAGATGTATTTTGCAAGTGATATGTGTAGGAAGTAACATTGTGCTAATCTTAAAGATTACAGGCTTGCAAGGACTGTATGTATTAGTTTTGAAATATTTTCAATGGCAGTGTGCTATAAAGATTAAAAAGTCTATCCAATTCACAATATGTTATTGATTTACTCCCCAGGGCCCAAACTGAATCAGAAAAACCATTAATTACAACTATTCTCCATACATTGATCATTTGACGGAAGCCACCAGAGATCAGATAAACAACTATGCCATTAGCCTTTAACTTCTGGACTAACTCTTCAATGCCAGGGGAAAGCCTGCATAATAAGAAGTAGAATCATAAACATTAATCCAAATCTGTCTGAACTAAACATGTCAAGATACTCATTGAAGAAATAAAGATTAGAAGGTGAAGAGAAAGAAAGTAAACAGTCAAGCTTTGGTGATTCAAATACCAACCCTTTGTCTCATCAAAGTTTAAGTTGGTATTAACTAGGGATAAGTCCATAAATCTTTGTCATAGAATATCATTTCTCTACACCACTTACAATTTATCAAGTGTAGAGTGTTGTTCCTTTTCATAATTGAATAATAATTAGAAATATAATTAGAATACAGAGGAATATAACTTTTAGCTCTAGAAACCATGCAGCACTTTTTTGCTAGGGGTCAAAAGCAAATAATCTTAAAACTTGCATTATGTGAGCAAATATGCATTAGGTAGGGAAAAACATGTCTTTTTCAGGAATTTGGTTATTGCTAGAAAGTGCCCACAAGGGTTGTGGTTACAAAGGCATCCTAGGGGTGACCACTCTCTTGAATCTGTCAATATAACCTTGCAATTTACCTTATTTATCTGTATCAGACATGAATGGATATGTCAAACAGACACAAATGCAGAAAACTGGGTTTGATAGTCAATGGTAGACCGTAACCGTAGTATACAACTAACATTATATCTCTTCCATTTATAGGAAGACATTGCACAAGTACAGAAACTGCAAAGTGTTGAAGAAAGTGAGGTTCCATCATTAGGATGTTTGGTCATATATCATACAAAAGGAAAAATATTATACATCCAGAAATATTTTGCCAGGACTAATTTGTGCTGATATTGACACCTTGAATTGATAACTAAGCATCACCAACTTGTTGTATTTAACCACCACTATCTGAATCTAGGTAAACACTGGCCAAATTCTGTCAATTTTTTCTTCTGGTGTGTAGCATTACTCCATACAAAATGCTGAAAATAAATCCTTTCAATGCTACCAAATCAAAAGCCTATAAGTGCAACCTAATGCTATAATGCTCTTGCCATGGTGAGCACCTGGGAAGTGTCAAACCCATTACAGGTCTATTACAGGCAACCTTACAAGCTGATTCCAGAACCTGTGACCTGCTAGTCACAAGGCAACAAATCTAACAGTCACACCAATTCTCCCCTTCTATTAAATTAAAATAACCTAAGGCAAGAATAATTGGGGAATTCGCAAGGAAATGTCCATGTCACTTTTTCAGTTTTTGCAGTTAAAAGCCAAATCAAAATCAAATACTCATACATTAAGCAATCAAGTTTATTGTTCTTCACCAATATGTCAAATCCCTTCAAGCAAATAAACACTAAAGACTCTAAAAAAAACTAGTCAGTCTCCCTCCTTCATACCTTGGTGGCTTTTGTTCAAGAAAATCCTGAAGCTGGGACAAAGAGGGATTGAACAAAGACAGCCTAGCAGCCAAGGCTTCCTCAAACGGAACAGAACCACCCATCGCTCTGTGAGAATTCAACAACACTCAAATCAGATACCAAAAACAACAAAAGAAATTTAAAAAAACAAAATCCCAGTTAAACAATACAACCTAGCAGTCCATTCAGCCACTGCCTTTCCAGCCCCACAGAATTCAGCAAGCTCATCAATCCCTTCATCCAAGCACACAGTGCTATCCACATCAAAGCACACAGCATCACCATTTCTCCAAAGCTCAAGAACCTCTAACATCACATAACAACACTACTTTATAGTTCCACCAAAACACAAAGCAAATAACATCAAATCATATCATTTTTTCTTGTTATCATGTTATTGGTCCGGAGTATCACCAGTTTTACCGATGACTAATCTCCGTCTGAAAACCTAACTGGTCACCTTTAGAAGGGGAACCACGTTTTTTCCATTCACAAAGACTCAAACCTGAGACCTTGCTTAAGGGGACCGGGTCTGATACCACTAGGAATAGCGACTTGTTTCCATCAAAATAATATCATGAATACATATAGCACATAAATATAAATATTATAATATAATAACCTTTGGAAGGGAGTGTGTTCTCAAAATGGACCACTTTGGAGCCACCAACAGAAGCAGCCACAACGAAACACTGTTTCTTCTCCTTCTTCTCAACCCCAATTCCAAATCCACACACACTGTTATTCCTCAGATGCAGAGTTGATGAAGGAAGAAAACGAGATTGGTGTTTTGTAATGCCAAAAACACGAACCGTGTTGATCCCAGAACTCACCAAACCTTCCATGGAAACTAGCTGTTTTCCAAATCCAGGGACAAAAAAAAAACTGTTGATTTATCAAAATCCCATTAGAGGATAAAGGGTGCTAGAATTTAGGATCCAAGGGTGTGATTTGAGAGTGTATGAATCTTATTGAGTACCTCCTGCAGATGTTAGAAGTGAAAGCGTTTGAGGCGCGTGTGAAAATCTGAGAGGGCTGGTGACTGAGGTTAAACCTCAATGTCTATGAAAAAATGGAATAATGTTTCTTTTATTTTTTATTATTTTCTTGAAACAATGTCGTTTTCTTGTTTAGGATGTTCCTTTCATGTTCCTTTCTCAAAAACCATTGAGGCTTTCAGTATTTTGATCTTTAACATATTTTACAATATATTCTGATTTTAACTTATTATATGATTAAAAAAATGAATACATTCTTACTAGTATAAGAGACGGTGTGTTGCACAGAATAAATATTTATTTCATAAAACTAAAATTTATAATTCAATAAATAAATACTTTTAAATTATAAATTATATTATAATTTAAGATTAAAATGAATAGGAATATTTTTTAACATATAAATTTTGAGGATAATATATATATATATATATATATATATATAAAATTTTTAGCATTCAATTATCATTTATTAAATCGTCTGATACCACTCGGTTGGATTGTCTCTTTGATTTTATCTCCATATATTCATTATGTTGTTGTGCCATACTCAAGGCATTATGCATTTTAGGATAACTTTGATGCAAGATATCCACATACCATAGGGATAACCCACTAATTGATATCCATATTTGGCGATACACAAGATCCTCCAAAGAGACGAGTGTAGAGGAGACGAGCCGGTGAGAGTTTCAAATGATTATCATTATATAACTCAGTTTCAGAAAAAAAAAAAAAAAAAAAAAAAAGGAGCTTAGAAGAGAGTCATTTTAGTAAGAAGAGAGTATCATTAGATTCAGTGGGCCTCAACATACAGACCCATCCTCTGTATATAGGAGAGGAATGGATACTAACGTATAAAGTCTTGTCTGGGGAATGATAAGATTATTACAACAACGAATAACATAGAATCTACTTTATTACAGATAAGATAAGACTGAGTAGACTTAAGATAAGACAACTTCTAAACGACTTGACACGTGGCACACAATGACACGAGGATAGGATTACAATCATCCTTATCATGAAGATTACTCTCTTTACGACAAACCCATATACAAGTTTTCTTCAAGTCACTAGTCTGACCTGGTGGATAATGACAAGTTGTAATGTTGTACCTCTGATCTGGTGAGACTTCCGTACACTGGGTGGTGATAAGGATATCTCTTTTTGTGTAGCAATTCTTCCATCAATTGAGCATTGTAGTCTTCTCAGTCTTGTTCTAATGTGGAATGGTCATCAACCAAATCTTTGAACCTATTCTAGAGAACACTTGCATCAAAGGTTTTATGGAGATGGGTATTGAACATTGTACTGTATTACACCAAATGGCCCATATGGTTGGTTCACACAAATCCCACCCAATCTCACAGAACAATTCAAATATACCTCCAAAGGGTATCTCAAGGTCAAATATTTGTGCTGGAGTGTATTTGAATCTCATGGTTTCATGCAGAAAATAAAATGGGAGTAATGAGACTTAGCATATTCAAGGATCTGTGCAGGAGTATGAGTAATCAATTTTGGAGGGAAAACCTTAACAGTTTTGGCTGTTTCAGATAATGGTTTTACGATGAATATCAGTGGGAAGGAGTGAGTGGAAGTTATCACCTTAATGGTCTTTTGTTTGGGTCTAGATTGAATCAAATTATTCTTCCCTTTTATGTGTTTCAAAGAAAAATCATACATGGAGAACTAATCCTTGAGCCTTAAAATTTGAGGATCTGGTGGCATCTTCTTTTTAAATTCCAAAATTTTTGGAAATGATGAATTGTGCATGTGAACCTGAAACTGGTGTCCTCTCAAATGAAAATCAAATTTCTTGATCTCATTTTTTACGTCAAGGCCTCTTTGAATGTAGTGTGATAGTGTTTCTCAGCTTCCTTGAATTGTCCACTGGCATGGCCACAATAATAATTCTTCTCTCCTTCTTATTCTATCATGATAGGTCCTCAATAATGATCACTTGCATCAATTTGTAATATCCTCTGGCCTGTTCCAGGAATCTTCAAGGCTGAGGAATTTTGGACAATCTTCTTGAGTTTCTTTGACTGCTATCGTCTGTTCTTCTTACCATGGAGAAGAGTTTTTCTTCGAAAGTTTGGATAATGAACTAGTATATTGGGCTGCTCTGGGAATAAAATCTCTGATATAATTTACAGTTCTCAAGAATTGTTGGATCTGTTTGACTGTGAGATTTTTATTAAAAAAATTTAACAGCTCTTGAGCTATGTGAGGCTGAGGCTGGTAAGTACCCTGGAAGAAATGCATCCCTAAGAAATCAATCTGGGATTGAGCAAGCTGAATCTTTTTTTTTTTTCTGATAGCATGATCCCATGCTGGTTGGCTATTTCAAAGAATTGATTCAACAATTTTTTATGAGAGGAAATATCTTTTGAATAAAGGAGGATGTCATCTATGTAGACAAGAGTGTTCTCTAGAATAGGTTCAAAGATTTTGGTCATGGCTTTCTGGAAGAGAGGGTGCTACTTTTAGACCAAAAGGTAGGACTGAACATTTGGAATACAGAAAGTTGTTTTATACCGGTCTTCTGGTTTTAGGCCAAGTTGCCAAAAACCTGATTTTAAATCAAACTTTGAAAATACTTTGGGATTGGAAACTTATCATCTTTAAGAAAATGATTGAGAGACTTATAGTCAATGACTAACCTTTTCTTTCCCCTTAATTTTTCAGCTCTTTTTTCTACATAAAAAGCTTGGCATGCCCAGTTTGACTAGGTTGGCTCAATCAATCCTTGCCTCAGCAGATCTTCTTGGCATTCTTGTCTGGCTGCTTGTAGGTCTGAAGGTGTCATCCCTGGATGGGTTGCTTTTGTTGGATTGATATCTTCGTTTAGTCTGAATGATAGATCAACAAAGTATTCTTTGTTTTTCCACAAAGGATATGGATGGTTGAAATCTCTTCATGACTGTCTGTGCATAGGGAGAAAATTTTTTGTTTAAACTCTCCAACTTCTGGCGGGGCTTCTGCTAAAGGGAATAGCCTTGTAATTTTTGAAAAAGGCTTGAATTCTCTCTTGAATTTGATCCCGGTAGAATGTATTTGGAGTTTATTGGCCGTAGTATAGACATCCATTCCGATAAGGAGGTCTCTATCAGGCAATTTGCTTCCAATGACTTTGGTCCAGATGATACAATCAGGGAAAAACTTGATGCCTATCGGAGCATGTGTTACTAAGTCAGTTCTAAAAACTTTCCCATCAGCTGCTACAAAATAGGCTACTTGATCTTTCCAATATCCTTGTGGAAGAATATCTGGATCCATCATCGTCCTTTGAGCTCCTCTAGTGTCTATAAAATCAATAACCTTGATAGGTTTTTCAAACTTTTTTTCCAACACTTGAATTTCAACACATGGTTGAGGAATCGTCGACCTGATAGATTGTTACTTCTTGTATGGAGAAGATGGGGATTGGAGGAGCTGAAGATTCTTCGTCAGAAGAATCTGTCTGATTTAAGGCAAATTCAGTCTCATCATCTAGTTCACTATGTTCAGAGTACAGAGATTCTATATCATCATATTCACGGATTTGAAGATGAGAGATTAGTCTGATGGCTTTTTGTGACTTCTTAGGACAACAAATGAGACATCTTTGTCCCCTGGATTTTCCTTTCCTCTGGCTTCTCCTGAAAAACTTCAATGTCCTTCTTTTCCCCTTGGTGTCAGCTTGTAAGGCTTTCTTTTTCTTTGGTGAGAAATGGCAAGTCTTCTCTCTGCATTTGATCTCCAAGTAAGGCTTTTTGCATGATCTGTTATACTTGACTTTTCTGTTCATGATGTCTGAGAAATATTGATGTTGTCTGCAAAATTTGTCAACGACCTCCAGAGTGAATTGATGGATCTGTCCCATAGACATGGTAGAAAAATCCATTTGGGCGGCCGCTACCATCTTGTTCAATTTTGATTGTATTTCTTCTGATAACGAAGCTACATATGTATTCTTCAGGCTAGGATCATTGATACCATTGAGAAGATAAAATCTCTTATTCATTCTTTGGAAGTGTCTGTCCAAATCTTTTATTTTTAAAGAACAACACCTCATCTCAAAGAATTATTGTCTGATCTTTCTTTCAATGATTTTTCCTTCTTCGATAAATTCTTGATGGAGAGTTCCGAGAACAGCTGCAGTAGATCCCAATTCATGGAACTGGTTTTGGCACACAACTCCTAGATTGTGGTACCATTCCTTCAATGTTCCCGTCATCTGACAACAAAATTCTTTAATTACGGATCTGCATCTTTCATGAATTCTGTATCGAGCCATGCTCCCATCTTAATGAGTTTTTTTTCTCCAATCTCTTGGGGGAGTATCATCAAAGGTAAACCAAGGTGCTGCATTTGGCTTGGAGGATGAACCCTTTGAGATCACTGGTTCTTCTTCTACAGGAGAATCATAGAATGGTTCTTCTGTGGAGCGAGCCATCAAAATGTTTGAGATGTCCATGTATCCAACCTCTTCTTCTTCATCATAATAAGATTTTTCTGCTTTTGTCGAAGATTCTTCAAATTGTTCCTTAGATTCATCAGATTATGTTCTAGTTTCATCAGATTCTTCTGAGGCTTCTAGCCTTTGTTGAATCGATAACTGGGAGTAGGGATCTTGAGAATCTTGAAAGTCATGGGGGTCATTTTTTTTTATTTTCTCCTAATCTTGTGGGAGATTCGGATGACTCTTGGGGATATATATTTAATTTATATGGATTCTCTCTTTGGAGGTTCTGGTTTTTTCTTATAAGCTAAGGCTGTGGGCAAAGACCAAGACTGACTAGCTTTGGGAAAAAAAGTAGTCTGAAGGGTTTGGGAGAATAGAAAGTAGGAGAAGGAGGGGTTAAAAAGGAATAAGGATCTAAGACATACTTTTGTTTTTCTATCATCTTTGATTCTATGTATCGATCCAGATCCTGGACTTGAGCTTTAAGCCTCCTTATTTCTCTTTCTTTGGCATCAGAAGCTGCTCTGAAAGTGGTCTTTCTCCATTCTTCTACAAGGCGAGAAATTTCCTTGGAAAGTGGATGGTATTGCTTTTTCATCCTTTCAGATAGATACTGTAACTTTTTATCATTTGTGCTCACTTGGGTACATATCTTGTCAATCTTTTCATCTATCTTTGTCAAGAGATGATTTTGGGCTCTGACATTATCTGTCTTCCAGTTTAAAACTTCTTCAGCTTGGCTAGGGCTTTTGAGCTATCCTTCTGGCCCTACTTCCGTAGGAATTATGTAGGGCTTGGTTGATACTTTTGTCACTGGGTCTGTTTTTCTGTTAAGAGATGGAAACTCTAGATCATAGGATGTGGAAGAAAACATCTTGCAAGGTATAGGTGCTTCAGGAATCTTCAGAGATGAATGATTCCAACCTAGAATTTCTGCCATCCTTTTTTCCTTCCAAAAAGGGTCTTCTGGATATTTCTTCTTTATCCCCGTCCATGGTCCATTTTCAGGGTCACTCCTCCTTTGTGGTGGTGGAGGTGGTTTGCAAGGCCTTGGTCTGGCTTCCATCTATCTTCATCATCATCATCCGAATCTTCGTCTATGTCTCCATCGTGATCATCACAAGAACAATCTGAATCACACATTTTGGGAGCAACATCCCAAATAAATGTAGAAGCAAGCTTCATGATGATGAATCAAGTATGAGTCAAGTAGTTTTGATAATGACAAAAAGCCCGAAAGAACCTAAAAGAATGATTTCAAGAATGAGTCAAAAAGTTCAAGATCAAGATTGATTTCAAGATTCAAGAAAAGACATCAAGAAGAATCAAGATTCAAGAGAAGATGAATTCAAGATTCAAGAGAAGAAATCAAGAAGCAACAAGTCAAGACTTCACAAGGGAAGTATTGAAAAGGATTTTTCAAAAACCAAACATAGCACAATTTTGTTTTACAAAAGAGTTTTCTCAAATTTTTCTAAGTTACTAGAGTATTTACTCTCTGGTAATCGATTACCAATTTCCTGTAATCGATTACCAGTGTTAAATTTTGATTTCAAAAAACTTTTAACTGAATTTGCTACATTCCAAATGATTTTTAAATGGTGTAATCGATTACAATATATTGGTAATCGATTACCAGTGTATCTGAACGTTGAAATTAAAATTCAATTGTGAAGAGTCATATCTTTTCATTAAAAGCATTGTGTAATCGATTACATGGTTATGGAAATCGATTACCAATGACAAGTTTTGAATAAAAGGTCAAGAGATGTAACTCTTCCAATGGTTTTCTCAAGATTTTCTCAAGGTTATAACTCTTCCAATAGTTTTCTTGACCAGACATGAAGAGTCTATAAAAACAAGACCTTGACTTGCATTCATATAACTTTTTGAACAATTTCTTGAACAACTTTTGAGAAATCTTGAAACCTTTGCTACTCATCTTTCTTCTTCTTCCTTTGCCAAAAAGCTTTCTAAATTTTCTGTTTTCCAAACCTTGTTCTTTTGCAAGTGAAAATTCTGCAGAAAATAAAAGTGTGCTATATCTTTTCATTCTCTTCTCTTTTTGCCAAAAAGAATACAATAAGGACTAATCGCCTAAATTCTTTTTGTGTCTCTCTTCTCCCTTTTCCAAAAGAACGAAGGACTAACCGCCTAAATTCTTTTGTGTCTCCCTTCTCCATTTTCAAGAGAATTCAAAAGGACACAGTCTGAGAATTCTTTTGATTCTTCCCTTTCCCTTAAACAAAAGATTTCAAAGGGCTAACCGCCTGAGATATCTTTTGTTTCCCCTTACAAAGATTCAAAGGACTAACTGCCTGAGAATTCTTTGTCTTAACACATTGGAGGGTACATCCTTTGCGATACAAGTAGAGGGTACATCTACTTGGGTTGTTGTAATTGAGAACAAGAGAGGGTGCATCTCTTGTGGATCAGCTCAAGTGGAGGGTACATCCACTTGGTTGTTCAAAGAGAACAAGGGAGGATACATCCCTTGTGGATCTTTACTTGTAAAGATTTTTACAAGGTTTAAAGAAATCTCAAGAATCGCAGGTTTCTTGGGGATTAGATGTAGGCACAGGTTATTGCCGAACCAGTATAAAATTCTTGTGTTTGTCTTCTTCTTCCCTACACTCTTTAATTTCTGCTGTGCAATTTAATTATCGCTTTTACTTTTGGTTAAGTTTCTTTTTCTATTCTATACTTTCTTAACTTAGTAGTAAAAGCCTAATTAAATCTAGTAACATTAAGAAGGATAAGTTTTAATTAGTCAAGGTACATTAATAATTAATTCAATCCCCCTTCTTAATTATTCCGAGGCCACTTGATCCAACAATAAAGTGTCCATTTACTTTATCTGAATATATCACACTTCCATCTGCCTTGACGACAAATATCGGCATTCTGCTGTCTTCTTTAACTTTAGGTTTTATCATTAAAGAATGAAAAACCTCTGAAGAGTTGCTACTACTGGCTTCATTTGGTTTCTTGAAGGTCGTGGTTACAAGCCCATCTACAGATCTTCTGAAAGTGGCCTGAGAAGTACTAAGAGACTTAGCATTTTCTCTGAGCTTCTCGTAACCGGTCACCCATTGAAGAGGGATAAGCTCCTACAGTTTCTAGAGATGTTTCTGGGGATCTGGACAATAGACGGAGTTTCTTCCTGATTATTAGCCAGGATAAAGAGAGCACTATCATGGCTAGTAGGCATAGATAGATTGACAACATGATTCTATAATCTATATATGATCTAATGATGCAAGGTAGCAGAACGAGCTTCGGATACTTGTTCTTCTCCAGTGATCTGGATTTGGGCTTTCATTCTTTGTGGGAGAGTAGGATCTCTTAAACTGACGTTGTAATTTGGGAAAATGGTGAGAACTACACTTCCGGCATGGAGAGTAGTTAATACAGTTCTGATCACAACATTTTCATAGTGGATGTAACTGGAGTCCTGAAGGGAGACTCTAGCAGTCACAGGAAGTCCTCTTCTGCCATGTAAGGATAACACTAGCCTAATTGCTTCATAGTGAAGATAGGTGTATCCCTGTTGTTGCCAACCTCTGATAAGTTGTTAAGGGATCTCAATATTGTCATATTGCTCCTTAGAAGTAGCAGTTAGAGAGCACTGGTCCATTCTTGAAGACTAGACATATTCTTTCATATGGGATCTTCTAGTAGTGATCAAACTGGTGATAGAACTTAACGAGTAATGATGTCTTTTAAATATGTTGTAGGGACTTAGCAAGGGATTTAGAGACTCAGAGATTTGAGCGTCTTTTGGAATATATGAATATTCTACAAGATTTTCTATTTTTTCTGAATGGGTTTTGGATATATTTATGGGTAGGAAAATAGTAGAATTTAACAAAACAGATTACTTTTCAGCGGATTCTGCCATTTGTAAAGAGGTTCTCTTAAAAGCATAGGAGGATGTAATGGATAAGAAAATAATGAGAACACAAATAAACTCAGACTTTATATATATAAGAGGACACTATAAAATTAGAATCCAATTAGATGACATTGTACAGTATTAGTGCAATCTTTATATATATCAATCACAACTCACAAATCAGGATCCGATTTATTTCACCCATTGACCCAATTGGGACTATTCAATTGCATTTTGAACCCCCTATATATATATCCTTGTGTGTTTTTTTCTTTCAAAATGCTCTCTTTTAAAAACTAAGGGCCTATTTATTTCGCTTTTCAGTTTTTGTATTTTAAAATCTGTTTTGTAAAAAAAAATTTACTTTCCTATTGTAAAAAAAATGATCTGATAATTTCATTTTAAAAACTGTTTTAGAAATGAGAAAATAAAAGAAAAATCATTTTTTAATTAGTTTTAAAAACATGTTTTTTTAAATTACTTTATTAAAGAATTTATGAATAAACATATTTTTTTCACCTTATCCTGTTTTTTATCCGTAGGATAACGGATAAAAAACAAATACAAGAGGATTTACATTATCCTGTTTGATTGTATTAACTATTTTTTTCATATTTTTTTAACTTATTAAAGAATTTATGAATCACGCTGTCAAAAGCAAAAAATAATTTATGAATCATATTAAATTATTAATTGTATATCTCTTTTTTATTATTTTATATCATAATATCGTATACATTCAAATTATTATATAATTAAAATTTATTTAATTTTATAATAATTACTTAAAAAATTATGTTTAATGTTATATCTAATTAATTAATATTATACAAGTCTCTCAAAATTAAACTCATTATTATTCACATATTATATGTGACATATAAAATACAATCAAACGTATGTAACAAGCATTAGCCAAAATGTTGAGAAGAAAATGATCTTTAAATTTAAACTAAAGTTAACTGTTATATTTTATCTTAACAAAAAAAAATTATCTTTATACCCAAGTCACTACTTTTGCAGCATAATTTGTACATAAATGAAAACTTTGTGCATGCCTTTCCCCAAAACTAGTGTAGGATCATACATGGAACAATTCGACCAAGACATAGCATAACCTAATTGCAGCATTTATATCCATCTCATGGAAACCACTTCTTACTTTTGAGAAGACTCTCCTTAAATCTTAGGTACAAAATCAGAGACATAAATATGAGCATCATGCATGTGTTCCTCACAAGATACCCTTGTTTGTGGTTATAGAAATCACTAAAACTCAAGAACAATGAACACCAGCTACGATATCCTCCATTGAACTTTTGTTGAGTCTTTGGAAACCACAAATATATAAAGAATAAGATTGAAATTTAATACAAATACAACTATAATCAGAAGGCAAAAATGTCAAACAATGTCAAGGAAAAGATAAAGTAGTTTTAGATCTTCAACAGTAAAAGAAAATGCTGGTAAATATTAAGAAATCTGAAAGAGTAATATGAAACAAAACTAAAAAAATAGCCTGCAAAGATGGCTTGGTCTACAAGTTTCTTTTTTCCTACTAAACTCACTCAATTGTAAGTGGCACCACGGGGTACCATGTTACTGTTTCCTTTGCAACTTTTGCAAGTTCTCATTATGTTAATAACACAAAACCTGGACTTCGAGGGTCCAGAACCTCCTAAGTAACAAAAGAGAAAAGGAAAGGCAAAGATATTTTTCATTGATCATTGCTGGTGAAATACATGCTTATTTATATTGCAATTCCTCACTAACAGAATTGCAATTGTGCTAGCTAGGGAATATTACAAAATAACAAAATCTGTTATGCTTGTCTCCCAGCTGCAGACCAAGGCTATCCAGCAAGATCTTGTGCCAGCTCAGCAGGTCATCACACATAATCCTGAAGGTACGCTGGTTTTGCAATTCTTTTTTTCCCTTCTTTTGCTATTTGCATCTCTGTATGATTTCTTGTAATTGCCCCTGAGTTTGCCTCTGTGTCTGATGCTTTGCTAACACTCCATGGCCCTTGCAAAAGCACCTTGTCCTCAAGGTGATAATCCTGACATAATGTGGATCATTCTTCCCACGAAGTATCATCAGGAGAGAGTCCTTGCCATTGGACCAATACTTCCCAGCGTGGAGGATCATTCGAAATTTGTCTGTGGTCCAAGATTGCTAGAGGGGCAATGATGGGTTGAGTGCCAAAGAACTTCTCGGGTAGCTGTCCAGTGGTATCTGATGGTGGAGTTCCCTTGAATGGTATTAACAATGAACAATGGAAAACCGGATGTATGCGCACTCCTGCCGGAAGTTGGAGTCTGTAAGCAACTTGACCAATGCGCTTTGTGATCGAAAAAGGCCCATAAAATCTCTTTGCAAGTTTGCCGACGTGCTCCTGTGGTTCTCTAATAGAAGTTTGTCGATGGGGACGAAGTTTGAGCATCACCCAGACACCTACTTGGTATTCAACATCACGACGTTGAGTGTCGGCGTACTGCTTCATTAAACCCTGAGCTTTAAGCAGCTTCTTCCTAATGTACTTGAAGGTATCCTCCCTATCGGTTAACATAGCTTCGACAATGGCAATGTCGAAAATGCCTATGATGTAATCTAGAATCGTGCAAGGTTTCCGGCCAAACATTATTTCATATGGAGTGGTGCCAGTTCCAACATTCCAAGAAGTGTTGTGTGACCATTCTACCCACAGCAGCAATTTGCCCCACGTTCCCAGCCGCTGGTGGACAAAGGCTTGCAGATACTATTCAATAACGCGATTCAGAACTTCAGTTTGTCCGTCACTTTGGAGATGGTAAGCTGAACTCATCCGCAATTTGGTGCCACTCAAACGGAAAAGTTCCTGCCAGAAGTTATTGACGAAGAGTGGGTCGCGATCAGAGACCAGGCTGCGAGGTATACCATGCAATTTGGCCACAATTTCAATGAATAAACAAGCAACAGTGTGGACCGTATGTGAAGGAGTAAGCATCCCCAAATGAATCCCCTTGGAAAATCTCTCAACAACCACGAGGATGACTGTGTGGCCATGATATGGTGGCAGACCGGTAATGAAGTCCAAAGAGAGGTCTTCCCAAGGACGATGAGGCACTGGCAGAGGACATAATAGGCCTGCAATTTGCTTTCTCTCATACTTAGTATGCTGGCAATCAATGCAAGTTGCAAAAAATTGAGTAACATCTACACGCATGCCAGATCAATAAAAGTTCTTAGAGAGCCTAGCCAATGTTTTTGCGATATCGGTGTGGCCCCTTGTGGGAGTTGAGTGGTACTCAGTAAGCAGGGTAGGGATGATGGGCAATCCCTAGGGCATCCAAATTCGACTTTTGTGTAAAATTAATTTGTCAGTGAGCTTGAAGTCAGGGTATTTGGCAGGGCAGTTTTCGATCTCCTTGCGCAATTGAAGGTATTCTTGGTTGGTCGAGAGCTGGTGATGTATTTTAGTGAGGAAACTTAAGCAAGGTACTGACAGGACCATGCATATGGGCACCTTCTGTTCAGGTAGGTGAGATAAAGCATCAGCCACCTGGTTGTTGGCTCCTAAACGATATTTGATTTGATAGTCAAAGCCCATCAGACGAGCAAGATACAGGTGTTGCTCCGGGCTTTGAATCACTTGGGTGAGGAGCTCCTTTAAACTCCAGTGATTGGTGAGAATAGTGAAGCGCTGACCGAGTAAGTATTGCCTCCATTTCTTAACAGCTGTCGTAATTGCAAAGAGTTACCTGGCATATGTTGAAGCCCACAGAAGCTTTGGAGTAAAGGGTTTACTGAAGAAGGCAATCAGGTGGCCTTGCTGGGATAAGACTACACCCATGCCCACCCTTAACGCATCCGTCTCCACAGTGAAAGGCAATTGAAAATTGGGCAGGGCCTAGACAGGGGCCTGAGACAAGGCTCTCTTGAGTTGATCAAAAGAAGATTGGGCTTCTGCATTCCACTTAAGTGGTTCTGTTGTTGTGGCCTTGACTAGAGGGGCAGCGATGGTGGCGTACCTCTGGATGAAGCGTCTATAGAACCCAAGGAGCCCCAAGAAGCTGCAAAGTGCTTTGGTCGTCTGAGGTGTGGGCCATTGGTCAATGGTTCCTATTTTGGCAGCTACCGGTGCCACTCCACCTTGAGAGACAATGTGGCCCAAATATTCGACCTGTGACTGCGCGAAGAAACATTTAGATAACTTAAGGACAAATTGATTGTCGAGAAGTACCTGAAACGTAGTCTCCAAATGCCGCAAGTGCTCATGGAAGGAGGCATTGTAGATTAAAATGTTGTCGAAGAAGACGATGATAAATTGCCGGAGAAATGGTCAGAAATTTTGATTCATCGTTGCTTGAAAGGAGGATGGCGCATTACACAGGCTGAAGGGCATTACCTTCAATTCGTAATGCCCATGGTGATTTCTAAAGGCGGTCTTAGGGATGTCATTGGCGTGCATGCGAATCTGATTGTAGCCTTGCAATAAATCAAGCATTGAGAACCAACGAGTATGCCCCAATTCATCAAGAAGTTCATCAATGGTCAGAATGGGAAACCGATCATGCACTGTGAGCGTATTAAGAGCCTGATAATCAACATAAAATCTCCATGAGCCATCATTCTTCCTTACCAACAAGACCGGAGAAGAAAATGGGCTGGTGCTCAGCTGAATGAGGCCCTTCTGGAGCATCATTTCCACTTGAAGTTCAATCTCACACTTCTGGTAATGGGGGTAGCGGTAGGGGCGCATGTTGACCGGGGTTGCCTGAGGAAGCATGTGGATGTGATGATTAGTCAGTCTCTCCAGCGGTAAAGCAGACGGTGGTTGGAACAAGACTTGGAAACGGATGAGTAATTCCTGAATTTTTGGGGGGTGTTCGTCACGGGAGCTGGCAGAAGTGTCATCCCTGAGGACCACAATGTGATAGAAAACACCAGGACTTTGTTTCCTGAGCACCTTATTGAATTGGGGTGGCTACATCAAGTGGAAGGTGGTCTCACGATCTCCTTTAAGCTCCACCAATTGACCCGCATAGAAGAACTTCATGCACAAGGTGTTGTAGTTAGTGAGTACTGGTCCAAGAGACTTAAGCCACTGAACACCAAGCACGACATTGGCGCCAGAGATGGGGAGGACGTAGAGATCAAGGGTAAACTGAGTTGATTGGATGTCAATGGTGACCGCCTCACACCATCGTGTGCACTCCAAATGTTGTCCATTCCCTACCATAACTCGTAATGGTCGAGTTTCACGAGAGGAAAATCCCAAATGAGCAATGAGCGATTCCTGGATGAAATTATGTGTACTACCGCCATTGACAAGAATCACGACAGGGTGGTCGGTGATGGAGCCAAGTAAGTGGAGCGTTTTTGGGGCCAGATGACTCGCGAGAGAATGGAAACTGATTTGGTCCTGGGTCGGGTCGCTCACATATGGTGGGTTAGAAGGCGGGTTAGGAGAGTCTATATTAGAAAGGGACGGGTCTTCAGCATCCCCGACAAGGAAAAAAACCCTAGAGGCACAACTGTGGCCTCTATGGTATTTTTCATCGCAGTTGAAGCACAGGCCGCGGTCCCAGCGCAACGCAAGTTCCTCCGGTGACAGGTGTTTGAGGCCATGAGTCGGAAGGCGCGGTGGTGGCGATGGCAGTTAAAGGAGCGTGGGTGATGGTAGGGCAGAAGAGTTCGTGGACAACAAACGTAATAGAGTAACAGGCATCACGGGCGGTGGCAGTCCCTTGGTGAAGGCTCTCCCCTCGGAAAGCTTCTCTTCCTAAAGGCGTGGAAGGCCGGCCGCTTGGACCAACGTCAGGGGTTGCAAAGCCTGCACTTCCCACTGAATCTCTGGAGTGAGGCCAAAGATGAAACAACTCAGAAGGAATTGCGCAGGGAGCCAGACAACACGATTCGCAAGTTCTTCAAATTCAGCCAGGTATTGAGTCATTGACCCTTTTTGTGTGAGTTTGAAGAGTGCCCCTGTGGGATCTTCGTATTGCAAGGGTGAGAATCGTGTCTGGAGTGCCTAGAGAAAAATCGGCCATGAAGTGAATTGACCATTGTTGGTCATCCACTGAAACTAGGCAAGGGCTCGACCCTCCATATAAAACGAGGCTATCGTGAGCTTGTCCTGTTCCAAGGTGTGGTGATAGTAAAAAAATTGGTTGATCTTATAGATCCAACCAAGAGGTCCATTTCCATCAAATCGAGGAACATCTAATTTCATTCTATGGTTGGTGACATGTGTGGTGGAAGAAACATGCACGGAGGGGGTAATCGAAGTTGGTAATGAGGAAGGGGAAGATATGTGTTGCAGTAGGGTGTCGAAACGAAGGTTCATAGAGTGGACTGATTCCCCCAGGGCGAGGTTCAAGGAAATGAGCTCAAGGATGGCATCTTCTAGCTTTTCAATGGATGTGGTGGTGTGGAGAGGGTCAGACATGGCAACGAGAGCACCAAAATGTTAACAACACAAAACCTAGACTTCGAGGGTCCAGAACCTCCTAAGGAACAAAAGAGAAAAGGAAAGGCAAAGATATTTTTCATTGATCATTGCTAGTGAAATACATGCTTATTTATATTGTAATTCCTCACTAACAGAATTGCAATTGTGCTGGCTAGGAAATATTACAAAATAACAAAATTTGTTATGCTTGTCTCCCAGCTGCAGACCAAGGCTATCCAGCAAGATCCTATGCCAGCTCAGCAGGTCATCACACATAATCCTGAAGGTATGCTGGTTTTGTAATTCTTCTTTTCCCTTATTTTTCTATTTACACCTTTGTATGATTTCCTGTAATTGCCCCTGAGTTTGCCTCTGTGTCTGATGCTTTGCTAACACATTATGACATGATTATCAATTTTTACTTTCCCATTTTTCAATTTAGTTTAATAACAAAACTAGATGTAGCAGTACATGACTCCTTTCTCCAAATCTCCAATGCAACTAACGAAATGGACCTAACGAAACTGAGTGTGTTATGGTTTTACTTTACTTCTCTCATCATTATTTTCCTATCTTATGTCTTCATATTGCTGAACAAGTCCTTAACTATCTTATACAATCAGACACAAAAGCATTAATCTACTATTTGAAAAATGAGGAATTGTAAAGATAGACACTGTTAGGACCAGAGCAAAATAAAGAACATGATGAGTGGTAAATTAAGGAATTGTACACTATGCATGTGATAAAGATGCAAAAGAGATGATGACAACAAACCATGAGAAGATAGCAAACATTCTTTTGAGTTGATCTAGGGTTTGATTGCAAATGGTTTTCTTAGCTTTACACTCTTTGGTGGGAAAACACTCAATGAATCTACAAAATAAGAATAAGGTTTTAGTACTTAAAGTAGAAAGTGTTAGGAAATATTTGTTTTATAATTTAAAATTCATAAAATATATTACTTATATTAATTTTATAAAACATTTGCTTTATTCTGTTTTGATTTTTAGTGTAATAAGATTTTTTTGTTAAGCTTAGTGGTTAGTTCCAACAATATTTGATTTGTTGAGATTCTCTTCTTTTTTTGTCTGCATGTTGGGAGTATATTTGTTTATTTTGGTTTAAACGTTGCACCTAACAAGATTGTTGGGTATATCTCTCCCCTCTTTTAGCTAAAAAGACACAAGCAGATAAAACCATTTGTCTTTTTCTCTCAATTTATTCTCTTCCTCTTCTTATAAAAAAAATATTTTTTTAGAGTAAGAGCATTGGTGTTTAGAAAGTTTGGGAATTCTTTCGCTGCACATAATCAGAACCAATGAGTTGTCGTATCTTGGGAGAGGAGCGCAATCAAATTTCCTTACCAGTGTAGTGGGGGTGCTTTCTCTCTAAGGATAGTGTTTGAGCGCTTCAATCCAGACTATTTAAAATTTCTCCCTTAAAAATTATTTTCCTTTGTGCTTATTATATGTTATATTGCATTGTTATGTTATGTCATATTCTAAAGTTACTTTGCTACTATTGTTTGTTCGGTTTTTATTTTTTGTTCCTTAATGTTATTGCTGCAAGTATTTTGTTGCTACTCATTGGTGATTGGTTGCCTATATATATGTAGCTCCTTGCTAAAAAAATAAACATGTGAAAATACAACACACAAAGCAATAAAATGAACATAACTCAAACAGTAGATATTTTACCTATCTCTTTACAAAATTCTACTATTATTTAAAATGTTTTGGGAGTATGGCACATGTGTTAGGAAAAGGTCAAGCAAAACTAGAGTTATTTTTAGTAAATTTTCTTGTTTTAGATGAAGTCTATCACATTTATGATATTAGGAAAAATTTAATAAATACTTTTTTTGTTAGTCCAACAAGGGTACAAGGTTGTTTTTAGTCCAATGGAGTTGTTATTACTAGACATGTTTTTATTGATAAAAGTTACATTTGTGATGGTTTGTTTAAGTTAAATCTTATGCCTCTTTCTATTAATAAAATATCTAGCATTTTTCTTTTGTTGTAAATGTTGAATGTTCTAATATATGGCATGCTAAACTTGGACATGTGAATTTGAATTCTATCAAAAGGATGATGCTCTTAATCTTACTCTAAAGCTTCCATTGATTTAAAAAAAAATGTGAAACATGTACTCAAGCAAAGCAACCTAGAAAGGGTTTTACTACATGTATTGAAAGATAAACTAACTTGCTTGAATTGATTTATAGTGATGTATGTAATAGTAATGATGTGTTAACACATGGTGGTAAGAGATACTTTATTATTTTCATTGATGATTTCTCCAAATATTGTTATGTGTATTTAGTTAATCACAAAAATGAGTTGTTTGATAAGTTCAAAGTATATAAAACAGAAGTAGAAAATCAATTAGAAAGAAAAATTAAAATTCTACGTTCTGATAGAGGTGGAGAATACACATCTTTAGACATAAGTACTTTTTGTGAAATGCATGATATTATTCATGAAGTGACACCTTCGTATGCTCCTCAATCTAATGGTATTGTGGAAAGAAAGAATCGTACCTTATTTGATATGATTAATGTTATGCTTGTAAGTTTTGGTTTGCCAAAAAATATGTGGGGTGAAGCTTTATATTTTGCATGTCATATTCTTAACAGGGTACCTTATAAAAATTTTGAAAAAAAAAAACCCCTTATGAGCTATGGAGAAAAAGATAACCAAGTCTGAAATATCTTAAAGTGTGGGGGTGTCTTGCAAAGGTTAACATCCCTATTATTAAGAAAAGGAAAATTGGACCAAAAACTGTTGATTGTCTTTTTGTTGGATATTCTTTACATAATACTACTTATAGATTCTTGATTGTTAATTCTGAAGTGTCCGAAATTTCTAATAATACTATTAGAGAATCTAGAGAGGTCACTTCCTTTGAAAATGTTTTTCCTTTGAAAAATAAATTGTCTAAACTTGTTTGTGATACTTCTTGTTCTAATTTACCATCTTGTAATAATGCTAATAAGGACGTTTTTTGTTAACTTAGGAAGAGTAAAAGATCTTTAAAAACTAAGGATTATGGTTCTAAATTTTGTTTTTTTTTTCTACTTGAATATGATACTAAAACATATGGTGAGGCCATAAGGTCAATTGATGCACCTTTTTGGAAAAGAAGTGATTAATGATGAAATGAGTTATCTTAAAACTAATAAAACTTGGTTTCTAAATGATCTCCCCCTGGTTATAAGAGTATAGGTTGTAAGTGGGTTTTCCGAAAGAAACTAAGAACTGATGGATCTATAGCAAAATTTAAGGCAAGACTTGTTGTGATGGTTGTAAACAAGTAGAAGGTGTAGATTTCTTTGATACATATTCTCTGGTTTCTAAAATTACTACTATTAGAGTTTTAATTGCACTTGTTTGTGTTTTTAATTTGTAAATTCATCAAATGGATCTAAAAACTGCTTTTTTAAATGGTGATTTAAAAGAAGAAATTTATATGAGTCAACCTGAAGGTTTTGTAGGACTGGATAAAGAAAAGAAAGTTTGCAAACTTGTTAAATCTTTATATGGTTTAAAACAAGCTCCAAAGCAATGACATGAAAAGTTTGATCAAGTTGTTCTTTCATATGATTTTCAAATCAATAATAGTAATAAATGTGTGTATGTGAAGCAATTTGATGATAATGGATGTGTCATTTTATATTTGTATGTGGATGACATTGATATTTGACAGTAATATGCATTTCATAAATGATGTGAAGTCTTTCTTGTTTAGTAATTTTAATATGAAGGACATTGGTCCTGTAGATGTATTTTGGGTATTAAGCTTATAAAGAAAGATGATGGCATGGTTTTAACCCAATCACATTATATTTAAAAGTTATTGAAGAAGTTTGATTATTTTGATGTGGAACTTGTTTCTACGCCTTTTGACTCATCCATTAGGTTAAAGAAATTTTTGAGTAAAAGAATTTCTTCTCATAAATATTCTCATATTATTGGTTATTTGTTGTATTTGACAAACTTCTCTAGGCCTAACATTGCATATGCAGTTGATAGATTAGGAAGGTATACTAATAATCATGATCATTCTCATTGGATTGCATGAGAAAGGGTTTTTAGATACTTAAAAGGAACCATTAATTATGACATTCATTATACATGTTTTCCTGCTGTTGTTGAGGGATTTAGTGATGCAAATTGGATTTTTGATTTTGATGAAACAAAATCGACAAGTGATTATGTCTTTACTTTAGCTGATGATGCAGTATCATGAAAATTTTCTAAAACAAACTATTATTTCACGTTATATCATGGAAGCAAAAATTATTGTTTTAGATATTAATACTAGTGAGGCTGAGTTTCTTAAAAATTTGTTATGTGATTTGTCATTGTTGAATAAGTCTATACCTCTAATTTCAATGCATTGTGATAGTCAAGTTGTTATATCTAAAGTTACTAGCAAAAATTTTAATGAAAAAAAAAAGACATTTAAGAGTGAGACATAAGTTTATCAAAAATTTGATTTCTCATGGTGTTATTTTTCTTGACTTTGTCAAGTCAGAAAACAATGTTGTGGATCCACTTACAAAAAAGATTGACGCGTCAACAAGTATTTGAGTCATCGAGGGGAATGAGACTAAAGCTCATTATTTAGTTACAATAATGGATACCCGTCTCTATGTGATTGGTGATAACATGAATAGAGTTCAACGAGTGACAACAAAATTGTTTATTAACTAAAGTACACCAAAATAATTTTTACGGAGTTGTTCCTTTTCTCATTACTATGACGAGATATATTATAACTTGTGACAATATTAAGGTTGAGGTATTTACACATGTGTATTTTTTGGTATAAAAAATACCTCTTAATGAATCCGATGACAATTATTGTAGGGGTGAGGTCACAAACCACTCTTTGAGATATGAGTTAATCTCTAAGTAACACTCACAAAACAAGATACATGCACAAGGCCATGTAACGCGCAACTACTTATTAGAACCTCCCTAAATGAACGTCAATATTCTAGACGTTGTGTAATAAAGTCCGGTTAAAAAAGGTGTAATTCAAGACAATTAGGTCTCTACATTTTTCTCGAGTGAAAGTTCATAAACACTAGGTATAAGGCTTAAACCCGAAAAGTTCCTTACACTAAAGTACAATATCACATGTTCTTTATTTCACGTTTGTACAAATTGTGTTTTAAAAATATTTTAAAATTTTAAATTATGTGAGGAAATGTTAATAAACATTTGTTTTATAATTTAAAATTTATAAAATATATTACTTATATTAATTTTGTAAAATATTTGTTTTATTTTATTTTGATTTTTAATGTAATAAGATTTTTTTGTTAAGCTTAGTGGTTAGTTCCAATCATATTTTATTTGTTGAAATTCTTTTTTTCTGGAGGTTCCACTTGCACGTTGGGATATATTTGTTGTTTTGGTTTGTTAGCACTCAAGGTGTTGAAGTTTTTTTTTTTAACATTGCCCGTAACAAGATTGTTTGGTTGTGTCTATATATATCTCTCTTCCCCTTTAACCAAAAAGACAAGCAAAAAAAATATTTTATTATTTAATTTAAGGTTTTACATTTTCTTTTTATTTTATTTTTCTAACCGAAACTAATTCCCGTTTTTAGTTTCCACATAAATAATGAACACCCAAAGAAACCAATTATATAAAAAAGATAGCAAAATAAAAAATAAATTGCTCACCCCAAAAGACTCGAGGTGTTGCAGAGAATCAACCAAGATGGATAATAGAGGAAGACCCTTGCTTGAGGCATCCACAAAATCTCAAATCCTAAGAACTTGCAATTCAGAGGAAAAGAATTAAGATTCACTGATTGTGTATTTAAAATTTTAAATAACCAGCTGCCATCACAAATGTCATTGGAGGAAGCATGTTGCTTATGGTACATGAGTAGGTACGGTAACTAAATTACAACCCTGCATACTATAAGTTCTAATCAATCACATGCCCAAAAGAACGGAACAAGCAGACATTTCAGACAAAATCAACAAATTTTAGTACTTGTTTTTTTTTTCATTCATTGATCATAATGAACATCAACTTCTTATAAAGTGCAGAGGACCACCTTGAATTACAATTGATTGATTTTCTTATAAAGATAAACATATCATTTGCTTCTCAAAAAGGACTACTAAGATTGAGGCCCTGAGATAAGCTCAAAGGCATGCAGAGTCATAGGTGAACCATGGAACACATGTGAACTCAGCCTTGAAAATCTGTCAACCAAATTGGGGAAAAGGAAAAACAAAAAAAGCACACACACACACAAGGCAACAGTATTCCTTAGAATTACCACATAATATATCACGCCTGATAATGTTTTTAGCATGTTTTAAACACAATACTTTTTTTCTCTGCACGTGTAATACAATTTGCAAAAAACTCCACAATATTCGTGAATAAAATGTCTTACTCCATCAACAAGTACTTCTAGTACATTGGCTTTGTCAACATAGCAAAGTTTCCATTGATGCTTCTGAGCAATCTAATTCGCAAAACGAGCAATTCGATTAATCTGGCAAACAAATTATTTTTTTATCATAGAATAATAGATCCAGAAGTCAGTTAGAGACAAGAAACAGCTCTAAAGAAAACTAAGGTCATCAACCTTCATTACTCTGTTGTAATTCATATATTTTTATAGCTCACTCACTGAGCATGCATTATTTATCTATAGAACCATTTTATAATTGTAAGATACCTAATGTAAAGCTACGACATAAATCTCAGTATCAAAGCCTGTCTCTTCAACATTTACATTCCCAAAATAGATACTTGGATATTAAAGCCAATAATAAAAGGACATTTCATGTAATTTCTGTATTAAAGTACAAAGTATATATAACAAGAATATTGAGAGAAAACAGAATGAACGGACATCTAATTCTAATACTAATTAATAACAAGTTGTTTGACGCATTTGCAATGAAAGTACTTATATGAGTTGTTTAACTTTAAGCAATATTGTTTAACATTGTTTAACTTTAAGCAAAATTAAGTTACTCATTCACTTCAATAATCTTAACATTGGAGTGAATTTCATGTAGAGTGTTTAAATCTAAATGGAATTGGAATGCCCACAAAATTATGATAAGCAACCTATCTAAACAACTATGCATTGTAGATGGTCTATTGTGATTATTTTTCTATTTTATCTTTATTATTATTATTATTATTAAAAGTTTAATTGTGTTCCTCAATTATTAAAAGGTTCAATAAAATCCTTTAATTATTTTAAAAAATTAAATCAGGTCCTTTAATTATTTTTGCAAAAGTTCAATTAGATCCCTCAATTATTACAAAATAAGTGTGTATGTAAAGAGAGAGAGAGATACTTAATTGAACTTTTACTATGGTTAAATCAAAATTTACACTTTATAATAGTCTTTGATTTGACAAAATAATCTAAACTTGAAATTTGACTGTTGATCAAAACCTAAACTCTATAATAACAATTGATCTGAATCAATTTGATATAACATTGTTGGAAGATTAAATAACTCACATTAATAATCTTTATTATACAATCTATGCACATATTTTTTTTGGACACAACTAATAAATATAGCATGTTAAAATATCTATTTATATTTTTTTTGAAAAAATCTATTTATATAATTTATGCACATATTTATAATATATTATTATTATTATTATTATTATTATTATTATTATTATCTATCTTTACACAATTTAATAAAAATATACTATTAATTTTTTATTAAAATAAGAAAAAATAACATCCTTATAAAGACAAATGAATTAAGTGTCTTTTTTATATAAGATATAACTAGGTGTATTACAAAAAAGAATTTGGAAAATTGATTTGATAAAATATTTTTTTATTAAATAGAAATAGAGAAAACTAATAAAATAAGAGATAATGTAATTACTATAAATAGTAATATTCCTGATTCGTTGGTATTGCTTTAGTGTGTGTTGAGCACTTCTCTGGATATCAACAATGATAATAATAATGTTTTATAATTTTAATTATACAAAACTAGAGTATTTAATTTATGATGTCACCAAGGTTAGTCAATTCAATTCTTTAATAATATCACGTAATTAAATTTAATATCTTTAAAATTATTTAAAATATTATTTTAAAATAATTAACAATTATATCTATTTAATAAAAATTAAAGTATTTCAATAAATTTAAAATAAATTTTTAATTTTGATAATTAATACATTTAAAAAATACTACATATTAACAATAAATAAATTAAATAGACAAACATAATAATTATATTGTATTATATATTCATATTTATTATTTTTAGATTCTTTTTTATTTTATACTTTTCACATGGAGAAAATAAACTTGAAAATAAAAATAATTTTTTGTTATTCCTTTTCTATCCCGTATAAGTGTGAAATTACTCACACTATTATTATGATTTTTCCTAGAACTAATATTACGATTGTATGCTACAAAATTAGACTTATATCTTTGACGATTTTGGAGTTAAGTTCATTATTTTATATTTTTTATTTCTCTCTTATTTAAATGTTAATAAATATGAAATATATAGTTTATAAAAAAATATTTGATAACTTATTTTAATTAACTATAATATTTGATATATTATATTTTTAATGATAATATCACGAAAAAACTTGACCATTAATATGCTTATATTTTTTAAAAATACACATAATACTTAAAAACTCCATTTAAATGAATTGTTTATAATAAATTATAAAATGATAATTTTTTAAAAATACTTTATGCATTTAAATTATCCGCTTATATTTAGATAAAAATAAACTCGTGCAAAGCAAAGGTTTAATAAATTTTAATATAAATAATTATACGTTTATATTTGTTATTTTTATTTTGAATTTATACATTTCATATATGTATTAGATCACGATTGTGTTACTTTGAGAAAGAACAAATCGTGATAAGTTTCAATACACTTAATTTGGCAACATATCTAAAAGATGAACAACTCGAAGAAGTCAAATAGGCTTGTAATACAACTCAAAATAATGAATAATTTTCAAGCAAATCAAGCATACACATTTTTTTATTCTTTTTTTGTTGTTTTGAATGTGTGTTTTGCGTTAATCTTTATCACCTTTTCTTGCTCATTTCTTTTTCATTTTTGTTCATTTTTTTCCATTTTTTTGTCAAGATGTCTATTTTATCCCGTTAAAATTTCAAATCAAAACTAGAAGTATTCAAGTCATAGCGAAGTTAAGAAGACAGTGTGCCAGAACTGACATCAACCAGAATTTTAACCTAGAAATCAAGAATAGTGTTTATGTTGCTTAAGGCTTGGATAATTACAAATTATGTTTGCTTATGCTCAATTGTCCTGGATAACACAATTCAAGAGAACTTAAGACTTATTTTTATTCACAATTCCAGCCACAACTCAGCACCACAACTCAATTTCTTCATAGGCATCATATAAGAAACTTAGAAAACAAGAAAAGTTCAACAATACTACTTCTAGGAATTGATTTAGAACATGTCATGAACCAAATAACATGCATGAATTAGACCCAAAATTCGAATCATAGGCTAAAAATTGCAAGAATACATGAAAAAAAATGTATCTAGAATTCAATCAACAAAATCAAAATTCAACATAAACTTAGAACATAGTGTGACAATTATTATGACTAAACATAACTCTAAGACAACATGAATGAAGTGATTTACACTTGGATTTTTGTGTTTTCTTTTCTAATCAATATTTTGCAAGAAAATTGAGATCTAAAGGTTCAACACAAGAAGATTATGACTGAAAAATGATAAAACCTAAAATCAACACAAAAGCATGATTCAAGTGTAGATCTATAAAATTTGAACCATAAAAATGCAACAAGTATAGATCTAAGATTTAATCATTTTTTTTAATCTACTCAAAACGACACCAAACCACAAGACAATGGAGAAGATACGTGGAGAAGATGATAAAGAACAAGGAATTAAAGTGAATTGACCGAACAAAAGATAGAGGAAGTAAAAAAACATCACCTAGATGAAGATGTTCTGATACCACATGATGTAGTTGCTCCATGTAGAGCTTGTATGTCTTATATCTTCTTCGTCAATGGAGTCATTTGCTTCTTGAAGATCAATAGTAGCAAAATGAAGAAAGAGGAAAGGTGATTGAAGGATATTTCTTGAGATAACATATGCTCAATTAAAAGTATAATTAATTTCTTTACTAAATTTTAATGTAATTATATTTAATATGATACTAAATATTTTGAAAATTACAAGTTTATTTATTTACATTTTTAAAATAATAATAAGTATAAATATTAAAAAATATAATTTAATCAAAGTTGTGCATTGCACGGTATAAAATCTAGTTATAGTTTAAAATATAATCAAATAACAATTCAATTATTATATGAAATACTAAAAAATGGTTTTATCTGTCTTATTGACACAAGTAATGTCTTAAATTAGAATTTGAGTTGTATAAGTAATTTATGTGACTTTAACTCATTATTTAAATTTAAATATAATTTTGAAATTGGATTCTGAATTACCCATATGGAGTGAAATAAACCAAGACTGTCTCAAGTAGTGTGGTGGTTAGAAACTGCCTTAAAAGATAGTTAAACCCCAAGATAAAAGAAATCAAATTGTAATAGTTAGAGAAACTGCAAAAAAATCGTGGCTTAGTTCGTTTAAATTTATTTCTTGAAAGAAAAAAGCACTTATTCTAATAAAATAAATAACTTTCTATTTTTTATTTGTTTCTTAAAAAATTGTTTTCTATTTATTTCTCAACAAAAAAAATGTTTCTTTATTTATTTTGAAAAGCAAATGGCATTATTTTTTTTAAGTGTTTATTTAAAAAAAATTAAGTTTAAACAAACCAGTCCATAATGTTCTTATGATTTTTAAAAACCACCACAGATTTGCCCCCTCTAATGACTGGATTTTTTGTGGTGTTAGTTGTACCAACTAAGTTCCTCAAGCCTAATTAACCTCGAACTGTGTTCTAAGTTGTGGTTAAGTTGTGATTAGATATATGGAAGTCGTGGTTAGAAGCTATTGACTATTGATCTTACCCCAAAAAGGATTTCTACAAATATCCTCTTCTGCCTTCAACAAGGCTTCTAAACATAACTAGTTGCTCTAAATTCCAAGTAACTTAAAATCCGATTTAGATGTCTTCTGGATCTTGGAGCTGAGTGTACAAGTTCTAGTTTAGAATTACCTAGAACTTTACTTATGCTCAAGTAGGATAGAAAGCTGTGTTCTAAGTTCATGATTATAGTGCTCTTGATTTGTCATTTTAGACATTGGATGCTAAATTTGGAAAATCCTTAAGGATTGCTGGTAAAATTTGGCATTAGAGACTATGAGGTGACTAGTAATATGTTAATGCATATCCTAGGACCGTTTGAACCCAGAAAAGCTAATTTGGACAACTAGAAGTGTTTAATCAATAGTGTGACATGGTTAACACATGACTTCCAATCTTGACATTTAAGTTTTTACTTGTTCCTACCCTCATTGTGAGGCAGGATAACCAAACATGATCCATATTTTGACATATTGAAACAAACTTGTTGCTTTAATGAAAAAGTATGTTACATTGAACACAACTCTTACTCAAACACCCGTATTTGTATGAGATAGGAAGGCCCATCGTTATTAAAATTAGAAAAATCTTATTATGAGTCATTTCAAAAAAAGACAGACTCCATCTTCAACAGCAAAAACACAATTCCAGAAATATCTAGTCTCAACCAAGAAATCCCCACAATGGGTTTGACCTTGGAACACTTATTACAGAAGTCAAGTAAGATTAAAAAAATGACACCAACAAATTTCAAAAGAATCCAACGATATTATCTTAATATCGCGCCACTGTTGAATATATTACACAGATTGCTCTCCTGTAATTAACCTTCCAGTGCTGAAGCTCCAGAGATAATCTCTATCAATTCAGTGGTGATTGATGCTTGACGAGTTCTGCCACAAAATAAACAAAGACCAGTGAGTCCAATCATAACATAATTTAACACTCTTAATTGAAATTTTTTTATTAAAAAGCCCATGCATGCATACATGATTACATGGGAATAACGTACTACACTGTGATGCATTAATAAGGTGTAGTCCAATAAAAACTCTATACGGTTGAATTCATAAACCAATGTCAGTTAGCAAGACATTTTTTTGTCTCTCTTTTCTGTGTCATACCAAGACACCTCTTTTTATATCTCTCTGGTGCCTACTAGGGAACGGATGTCTTCCTGTCATTTTTTCATATTTCCCAACAAAGACGGTACCAACTAAAATATGCATGTAGAAGAAGAGAAAGAAAAGGAAACCTGTTATAGGTGAGGGTGAGACGATCAAGCATATCCCCAGCATTCCTGCTAGAGCTGTCCATTGCAGACATTCTTGCTCCTTGCTCACTACAAGCATTCTCCAACACAGCATTGTACATGACCTATATATAGCAAAGTAGTGTAAAAATAAAAGTAGACCATGATGTCAAAAGAAAGACTTTCAAATCAAGATAACATTTCTAAATCAATAATAGGTATATAAAAGAAAACAACACAAAGCTGAAAAGGAAATCCATTAAAAAGTAAAAGCATACCAAAGAAAGTTCTTCTGAAATTTTTATTCTAATAGATAGAAAGAGTAGTTATATTATGTGTATATAAAACAAAAAAACTGATATCAATATCCCAAAAAGCTCATAGTAGTTTTCCATCCATGAATTCAGAAAATCATCTGATCACAAGGCCAAAGTGTATTTGTCACAAACTCAGGAATCCTCTACAGTTTGAATTACAAAAAAGCAACCACAAGAACAATCGAAAAAGGAAAGGGGTTGGCAGTGAAACATGAAAAACTGAACTTATGTCCACCTTAGTGAGTGAATCTTGTTTATCAAAATTTGTACCCATATTGAGGTTGAAAATCAATTCAGGATTTGTCCATGAAAAGGTCCATCAAAGGAAGAATCACACATTTTAGTAGTTTAGTCTATGTCATATACAATCTAGAGCATAGTTTTAAAAACCGACTTGGACCGACCAGTTGGGCAGGTAACCAAAACCACTGATACAGCCGGTCCGAGCCAGTTATTGGATCGTTCGTGTCATTGACTTGTTGGGAACGGGAGCAAACCAGCCAAGTTTCCAAATGAACCGGCAAACCGATAGATGTAGTGACTGGTTATTGAACCGAGTTTCCAAACTTGATTTTTTTTATTTGTGCAGCTTTACTTTTTCGATCAGTGCACAATAGCCCTAGCTGTCTAAATCTGCTTCAGCAGCATACTTTCTCGATCTGCATGCACAACAGCTAGGCATTGTCTCACGTAATAGACATGCACAGCTTCCAATGCTGTCACACTATAATACAACTAGCCAAAAACATTTTTTTACAAAACTAACTACTACAACTTTAGCATTGCAGGTCGTGCATCCTTGGTGCTCAGGTCTCTCATACATCTTCACATGTTTTTGTTATAAACATATATAAACATTAGCAGACAAAACTGCCATTTTGGGGGTTATTATATTAAATATTTAAAATTTAAAAGATCATAATAAAATATATATATATATAATCTTTAAAATAATTATGAATGATAAATAATATAATATTAATCTAGATTTGAACTTGAATATTGAGCTCGTGAAATTATACTAATTTTTTTGTGATATTTTTGCTTTTTTAAAGACCCGGTATAAAATTTTCAATTTTTTTGAATACAAACCAAGTCATGCAGGTCAATTAGCGACCCATTGGTTTGACCAATTGACCCAGTGACTTGATTGGGTTGATCACCGCTTCAATTTTTAAAACTAATCTAGAGGCCACCAATTACAATTCTATAACAACCTTTTACCTTGCAGAGATAAGGTTGCATATACCTCAAGAGTCAAGCGATAATTTTATTTTGCCATCCGTTTAGGAAAAGTTGAAAAATTGGATGGATATGTAAAAGATATCTTTCTTTTCAACCACTTTGACATGTATGAAAAAATATTCTGAGTTTCATTTCCTATGAGATAAATGAAAAAATGTTACTAACATGACAAGAGGAAAATTTCCTAAAGCAAAACTCGTACGGGTAAATTTCCTTGCATTGTTGCTTTTTAAAATTTCAGTTGATCAGAATCGGATGTTTAGATAATATTCATTAGTGTAATAAAGTAAATAAATATAAAAAGAAAAAAAAAGCCAGCAGCATAGTTTGTCAAAGTTTTTGAAAATTACTCACACAAGAAAACTGGAACTCAGCCAGATTCTGAAGAATTTCAGCTTTTGTCTCGCCACCTTCAATCTCATATGAATCCAATTCCCCAAGCTTTCCTCCTGATTCAGCCTCTCTCTCAATAACCTACATGAAAATCACCTTCATAAGATTGAACAAGTAAATAGCATAATACCAAAGCCTATCATTGCAAAATATAACTCCCTTCAGGCCTTTCTACATGCAAAGCAACTGTAAACCCAAAATTTTGCCAAGATTAGATGTTAGGCTCAAGGGACAAAATTTGAAAAATGTAGGGGAAAAAAAATTGACAAATGGAAGTACCTCAGGAGACAGTACAGTTGCAACTGTTGGCAAAAATTGTACAACAGAATGAAATTTGTTGAAAACAATCCTTAATGCGTCATACTCCACATTCTTTAGAATGTCATCTGCCAAGACAGACACCTGAAAGATCCAACAAATAGCATAGGGCAGTGGAGACATTTCAGTGCAAGATTCTGTAAATCATCAAAATCCATATTTATGTATTCAACTAGCTTATTTTGCGGATGAAAAACATTTGCTTAGCTTCATCTTAAGAAAGCTTTAAGACTGGAGAAAAAATCCCCAAAAAATTGTTGAACCAAACATGTGCTATGTTTGAATTTCAACAACAATAACTAAGCCCTATTCACCTGAGTCAGGTTGGCTACAAAGGCCAATAAGCATATTAGGCTCAATCAGAAAATGAGTAATTAAAACCATTTAAAGGAAGGTCATAATTGCAATCTTTCTTTCAACAATTTAATATGTAAGATCAGCTGAGAACTTAATTGCATAAAAAATGTAAAACCCGTGAATTTAAGATTCAAAAGCACACTAAAAGTTCACATCTATAAGATATTCTGTTACTGCTGTCCACCTCAACCTCATTATTTTTCATTGCTTAATTCATTTTTTCCTTAAAAAAGGTAGCCAATAAAAATACCAAACTGTCAAAATCCTCATAATCTTGGCTCCTCTACCATAATTACATTTGAACTAATCAATTCAAAGAAAACTTAATGTTCAGACTTCAATGTAGATTAAAACACACAGGCTCTTGAAAGAAAATGTAGAAGCAGAAATTTAATTATGTAATACTTAACCAATGAGTGGCAGAGAGACACAACAAGCAAACCTGAGTGTAGTTCAGGGGATTTTTCTGCAATTCAGTAAGGCTGAGCGCAATTTGTTTCTTTGAGTCACGCAACAATTGAGCCTTAGCCTTCTCTCCCAATATGACATATTTTGTCTCTTTATCAGGCCCTATTGTAGTAAAATTGTATATAATTAGAAACATAGTTATCAATTTCGGATAGTAGTGGTCAACCCAGAAAACACATTAGTGAGATAGTTGATAGTGGGATGGCCACTATTCTAAAGATTTTAAATACAAATTAAATATTTTATACTACTACACATAAAAATGCTAAAAAAAATATCCAAATTTGAGATATATTCATGATTAATAGTCAAAAGTCATAGTCTTAAGCTGATACAAATAAATAATAACATAAGTCAAGAAAATGAGGACTCAAATAAGTTTATACTTATGCTAAAAGTAGTAAAACTCAGAATACAAAAAAAAAAAAATGGTGAGCAACGCTGCAATTATAAATGAACTGGACTTAGCTCAACCACCAAAGTAGTTCAAGTGAGAAAGATTGTCATTTCCACATGCCTTATAAGGAGAATTCTGTTCATATTTCTAGCCAATGTGAGAAATCTTAACACACCCTTCACACTGTAGACGAACATCTAGAGTGAAGTTGGTTGGACTGGACATCTATAGGAGGCTTAACATTAAATTGGATAGAGTCGGATACTATACTAAAAATGGACTTGGCCTATGTGAACCCAAAAGATAGCTCAGGATTGAAGAATTACCAAAGTATTCTAACAATATTCCTAAACAAAGTGAGATATCTTAACACACCCAAAACTGGACATCTGCATGTGAACCAACACCCAAAACTTTGTACTAGACATTTAAAATATGAACCATTTCAAATTTACCCTTGTACAAGCAGTATACATGTATCATCTTCATCTGCTATTTTTCATCCCAATAATCTAGGTAAATAATATTTTGGGAACATGCATTATGAATTATGTTCAGAGATTTAAGCTCATAAAATGATCAAACATTACAAACTTATACATTTCGAAACCCTTTCAATTTTAACATTCTAAAAACAATCCAGTCAAACAAAACAAAAAACAGTGTTTAACATCACCCAAATGCAAAAATTACCAGAATTCAATTTGTTCAAAACCCTGCTTATCTTGACAGACGTGGAATTGATTCCACCACAAAGACCTTTGTCCGAAGAGATGGTAACGACAACGTTTTTCTTAACGTCAACACCTTAGACAAACACAAAACCAAAACAAGGTCAGTGCATCAGACAAATAAAATTAAATTCCACACACAACAAACACACTAGTAACACACCACATACCTAATTCATAAAAAAATTCCAATGAAGGAGTTTCACATGTATTAAGATCCCAAAATAGATCACAACAACAACAACAACAACAATAATAATTATAGGATCGCGAAACATACTGGGATCGTCACCGAGAAGAGCGGTGAACGGTTGCCAGAGGCCGCGGGAATTTTCAGTTCTGGTCTGAACGGCCCGCAGCTTGGACGCGGCAACCATCTTCATGGCCTTGGTGATCTTCTGGATATTCCTCACACTCTTCATTCGGTTCCTCACTGCATTATTCATCACATAACGTTGGGAAAAAAATTATCCACAAACGTTAGTTGTTAGTTTATTAGTTTTTGTTCCCTTCTCCCTTCACCACTAAGCCAACCTTCTATCTCTATCACATAATGCTGAAAGAAAACAAAAAAACTCACTGCAGAACGAAATTAAGAAAACGGATCGTACCAACTTGAGTGGAAATGGAGCGCGCGCCATGAGGGGCTTGGTCTCTGAAAGAGAGAAACCAAAAAAGTTCGATTAGTGTGTGAAATCGATCGAGATCTCGAAAATCGAAGAGTTAGGAACTTTGATAAAGAAGAATAATGAGAGAAAGGGAACAAACACTGACTGAGAGATGAGGGAGGAATTGAGAGAAGAGTGGAGGGCGTTGATTGGTTGGGTCAAACGCCTTCCTTCGCGACGCAGAGCTGCAGCCATCGCCATCGTCGTTGTTCTTCTTCGATCGCACTTGCGAAACCCTAGCTAGAGCTACAACAATATACAAGGGAGTTTTTTTTGTGTGTGTGTGTTGAGGAACAATGCTAAAACACTGCGTTTTCGAATTGAGGAGTACTTTACAGCGTTGTGTTGTCACAAATCCCACGGACTTTTCGATTTTTTCCAAATGGTTTGTTACGGCTAACTAGGTAAGTAAATACTGGCAAAATATTGATAAAAAAAAATACTGCAAATTTGTAATTTACATTTACAACAAATTAATTAATTAAATAAAATAGTGGCTTCGTCTTGTGTTTTTATTTATCAAGCCCCCACCCTGGTTATTTATTTTTTTTTATCTAAATAGATCGTGTTTTAAAATTAAAAATTGTATACTCAACCATATAAAACAATTATTTGCACACAACACTTAAAAATTTCTCTCTCTTTTGATAAAACAATTACCTAATTCCTAATTAAAAAAGGTGATTAATGATGACTTAATTTCCGATAATATATTTCTTTTTCTGTTTTTTTAACCAATTTGTTTTCTTTTTTACTTCATCACTTCATGGTTTCTACACTCAAATATTTATAAATAATAACAGTTTGAGTTACTTAACCAAAATTAAAAGACATGAATCCTGATTAGTCCTTCATATAAATGGACCCAAACTCTTAAGAGAGGGAGGACCAATTATAAAAAATAAAATACATTCAACAGCTATATACCATTAATTTTTTAATTTGATGTTTTAATACATTAAATTATGTTAATAATCTATCAAAACACATAATGTCTAATCACCCAAAAAAACACATAATGTCTTTTTTATATGTGTTCCAAAAATAATCAATAATTTATCATTTCAACAATTTCTTTTCAATATATACTAATAAGTATTCAATAAAAGTTTACCTTACATTTTATTACCAAGTATAAACTTGCTACTAAAATATTAAATAAAAATATGAATTTAAAAAAATCTGTAAGGTACAATATCTCTTGATCTTTGTCGATCTTGCTGAAGTTACAGTTAAATATTTAGATTAAATTTCTTAAAAAGGATAAAAGTACTATTAATTTTACAATTTAAAAAAGCTAAGAGATAAAAATTGATTATATAATAACTAAATTTTCATAAAATATAATATTGAGATGATGTTTCTTTAAAAAATATTATTTATTTATTATTTAAAAAATAAAGTTAAGAGATCAAATCTATTTGAATAATAATTTTAATTTTAAAAAAAAGATAAATAGTCAAATTCGTCCATGCAAGTGTGAGTTGTTGATAAATTGATTTCAAAAAAATGAAATTTTTTAATTTAATCCCTAAATGTGTAAAAAAAAAAGCAATAAATTAGTGTTACAGATAATTTAATTTAATGAAAATACACTTTACAACATAATGTGAAATTGGTCATTGAAAAATATAATTTATTCTGAAATTGATCCTTGAACATTACAACTTAATGACAAAATAATCTTACAAATTTAACAGTAAAACTAATTTGTCGCATTTTTTGCACATTCAAGGACTAAATTTGTATTTTTCATTTTTCAAGAACAAACTTATTATTAATTTTAAATCAGATTTCTTTACTCAATAAAAAAACAAAATTTCTATAAAATAAATAATATTAATATATTAAGTTTTTAAATTGGAAAAAAACCAAGGCAACAACTCCTATTAATGTCGGTATGTTCCTGGCTCTCGGGTATGAAATAAATCGTGTTAGGAGAAAAATAGTTACCTTGTGTGCACTCGAGGTCCCCGAAGAATATTTGTTACTACTTTCGGCGGGAATAATTTTATATCAATACCATGGTTATAAAAAATATTCTAAACAATCAACGGGTTGACGAGTGGTACAAGACTTCGCTATGTTCACATGAGTGAAAATAATCTACTTAGTGGGAGAATTCATGTTTGATTCCCACATGTGTAAAATTCTCTTGAACAAACAACAATCATATACTCCGAGTGGAATTAGTCATGACCCAATATGTTGGGGAACATCGTGGTCTCTGACCTATGACAATAAAGGCTTAATTATATAATTAATTTCTTAATTGTTATTAAAAGTTTAATTGAGTCCCTTAATTATTAAAAGGTTTAATAAGGTTCTTTAATTATTTAAAAAATTCAATCAAGTCCTTTAACTCTTTTTAAAAAAATCAATTAGGTATCTCAACTATTTAAAATCAAAATTTATATATTTCATTACAAAGGACCTAATTGTAATGTTTTAAATAATTAAAGGACCTTATTGAACTTTAAAATAATTGAATGACCCAATTGAAATGTTTTAAACAATTGATGAATCAAATTGAATTTTTAATAATTAAAAAGTCAAATTGAACCTTCAAATATAACTATGGCAAAAAATTATTTCGAGCATTTTCCTTACTTGATCTAAAACTCTTTAAAATCTGGTTGTTACTTCATTGTGACTTGAAAACAAGTTAGTCACACCTGTATGACTTATGTATTATCCAATCATGTAATGACTTATGTATTACTCAATCATGTAATGTTACGTGATTTACATTATTACATCAGACAATCTGTTTAATCAAATTTAATAAAGTATTATCTAATTAGTTTTGTATTCATCTAATCAAATTCAATAAAAATATTATCAAATAAGCATTAAATTAATCAATTGTAATTAATACATTATCTAATAAATTTTAAATTTATCTAATGAAATAATATGATCTAACTATGCCTTATAAATTAATCTTGCAATTATTTTTTATCCAACATTATAACATTTTTTTTATCAAGATTAGACCAAGTATATCTGATAAAATTTTGAAATATATATTTATCTTCATTTTTTTTATAGTAAACAAGTTAGAAAAGAAAATACTCTCTGTATATGATAGAAAAAATTGTAAATGTTTTTTTCTTCTATTTTTTAGTTCATAAAAATCATTTAAATATGATTAAGTTAATTAAAACAAGTAAATCTTCATATTTAAAATTTAAATAAATTAATTATTATCACATATGTATATTTTTTGATCAAGGTAATTACAAATATTTTAATTTTTTATTATAATAAAAGGAGACAATTATGAGAAACAAATCTTATGTAATTTATTCAAATGTATTTATGTATAAAATTTCAACTCTATAAAAATTAATTTAATTTATGATATTGTTACGTATGTAATATTTTTGTAATTAAAGTATATTTAATAAATTAATATTAAAATACTTATTATATAATTATGTAAAAATAATATTTAATCTTATTCTATAAATATTAATTAACAAAATTTTCATAAATAAAATTATTAAACATAAAGACAAAATATTATTTTATAATAAATATATTAACTAATTATATTTAATTAATTTCTAGTATAAACATATCAATTATATAATATAAAGATTTTCAAAAATAGTATTTATTCATAAAATTATTTTATACAATATCTAAGTAAAAATGATTTTATAGGATTTCAAACTAAAAATAAATATTAGATTTTATATTTGTGTTGAGCATGGGTTTTATTAAATTATAAATTTGTAAATTTATACTTAGTATTTTTTATTCAATAATATATATATATATATAAACATATATAAATTTATCATTTTTTAAATATTTAGTATCAAATTAAATATAATTACATTAAAATTGTGTAAAAAAATTAATTATATTTTTAATTATATATTAAATATTCAGTATCATACTTTTAATTATCATTTTTAAAATATTTAATATCATAGTAGGTATAATTACATTAAAATTATATAAAAAGATTAACTATATTTTATTTACATATTAATTATGTTAAATTTAATTACATTAAATTTTTTATTAGATATACTTGTTTTGGTCTTGATAAATGATATACTTATTTTAATGTTGGATAAAAGAAAATTATGAGATTAATTTATTATATATATTTAGATCTCATTATTTTATTAGATAGTGTTTAATTATGATTAATTAATTTAAAATTAATTAAATAATATTTTATTAAATTTTATTAAAAGGTAAATAGTCATTTTTGTCTCTGAATGTATAGTACACTAACAAATTCATCCCCGAAAGATGAAAAATCAAATTTTAATCCCCAAAAGTAAAAAAAAATGCGACAAATTCATCAGTTAACTTCCATCCGTTACCGTTAATGAAAAAACTCACGTGACATAGAGGAACGAAAATGTCACAAAAATAATTACCAACATGACCATCTTTGATTGGTTCTCCAAAAGTGAGACATACAGACAGATTTGTCATATGAAGTTTTCATTTTTTACCTATTGGACTCATTTTTTTACTTGCCTTTTCTTCTTCTCGCATTCTGAGAATGTGTTTTCTCTTCCTTGTATTTTCTTCTTCCCGCATAACGACTCTTTTTGAGGAAGGACTTTCAAAATGCACTCTCTCTTAGGAAGGATGACGCATATTTTCTGACGACAACCACCATAGCCATAGTGTAGGATGACGCATATTTTCTTACATGGCCTTGACTCAACGTTCATCTTCCATAACATTATCAATGTGTTTAGGTTCAATTTCATATATGAGTGTTGTGTGACCTTGTTGTTTGAGAGATGTCTTTTTTTGGACCTTGGTTGAGGGGTCGCCTATGATATGGTTCTCTGGATGATTCTTTTTTAGGATTCACCTATTTGGTTTTCTAACTTACTGAGGGTGGTCCAATGTTTTGGTTGGATGCGTCTACTTCTATTGATTGATTTGTTGTTGTAAATGTTGTTGAGGGTCCAATGCAATCGTCCAATCTTAAATCTGTAATAGACTCATCCATCTTTGATATTTTTGTATTAGACTTGGTGTCATTAAACTTCACATGGATATCTTTTTCCATTACTGAGGTTCTAGAGTTGTATACTCTATAGCCCTTAGATGTTTCAGAGTAACCAAGTAATATTCCATTTTCACACTTAGTGTCAAACTTATCCAAGTTGTACTTAGTGTTAAGAATGAAACTTTAGCATCCAAAGGGACGGAAGTATGAAATGTTGAGTTTTCGTCCCTTCCATAGTTCATATGGAATCTTTTTTAGGACGAGTCTTATGTAAATTTTGTTTTGTAAATAACAAACAGTATTCACTGCTTCAGCTCAGAAGTGTTTAGGTGTAGAATTATCATTAAGCATGGTCCTTGCCATTTCCTGTAATGATCTATTCATCCTCTCAACTACATCATTTTGTTATGGTGTTCTAGGAGTCAAGAAGTTATGAAGAATACCATTTTCTTCACATAATAGATGAAAATTTTCATTTTCAAATTCCCCACCATGATCTCTTTTGATTGAAGTGATGCATACTGCTTTTTCATTTTGAATTCTTCTATAAAATTTAAAGAAGACTTCAAAAAAACTCATCTTTGTGGGCAAGGAACATAACCCATGTCCATCTTTTGAGTATTCGTCCACTATGACCATACCATACCTTTTACCACTATCTGAAGAGGCTCTGGGTAGGCCAATTAAATCAAGATGTAACAGGTCTAGAGGTCTTGAAGTGTAAACAATGTTTTACTTGAAAATGAGTTTTTGATTTGTTTCCTTTTCTGAAATGTTTCACAAAGCAAATCATTTTTGTATGACAACATTGGTAATCCTCTCACGAGGTCATGGTTTTGTAGCTTCGAGATTAATCTCAAGCTAATATGTCCAAGCTTTTTGTGCCATACCCAGATATTTTTTTATGGTCAGCAAGCATGTTACATTTTGCTTAGATAGCTCACCCAGGTTAATCTTGTATAAATTACCTTTTCTTTTGGCAGTAAACAGTATTGAGCCGTCATTGTTCTAGACAACATTCCTTTCTTTGTTGAAGGAAACATTATGTCCACTATCACATGATTGACTTATGCTAAGTAGATAATGTTTCAAACCTTCAACAAATAAAACATTTTCTATATGTGGATAAGAGTCAATGTTTATCTTACCTACTCCTGTTATTTTATCTTTCTGATTGCCACCAAAAGTGATTATTCCACCATGCATTGGGGTCAAACATTGAAACATACACTTTTCTTCTGTCATGTGGTGTGAGAAGTCATTGTTCAGGTACCATGACTGGTGTGTCCTTACTGTGGTTGAAGAATATCTACAACGGGAATTATTTTATTTTTAGGTACCTAAATATTTTTGGGTCTTCTTTTGTTAGTTTTGAAAGCATTGGATGACTTTGTCTTAGGTAGATTTCTACACTTGGACGTCATGTGTCCAACCTTTCCACAAAAATAACATATAGTGGTTTTCTCATTATGAACATAAGCATTTTCCTTATATCCATGTCCAAATCTATTAGAAGGACATCTATAGTATCTCAACATATTGTCAAGATTCTCAGTGCTTCCAACAAACTTAGATAGTGTTTCTCTTAAAAAAAATCAATCTCTTGATGAAGTTTTTCTATATCTTGAGGTTTTCCTCTAAGATCATCACTCTTATCAAGCTTATCATTTAGAAACTTCAGGGTTTTCTCATAAGTTTTACATTCAACCCACAAATTACGCTTACTTTCTTTCAAGTTATCATAATCATGGTATTGTGCACACTCCCTCCATAGGCCATACCTTTCTTCATTAAGAAAATCATGAAGCTCATTTAATTGTTTTAGCTCTGTTTGTACAGATTGAATTTTGTCTTCTAATATCTTAGAGTTTCCCATTAACATATCACATTCTTTTGAGACCTTATTTCCCATTAGGATTTATTTTCCTTCGAGGTGTCGTAGACTTTACTGTTTTGATAAAGATCAATTAAGGAACTCATATCTTGATGAACCTTTTTCAGCTTGATATGATCTTCAGAATGGTTTTTGAAATCCTTCCTCAAGTTTTTGTAAGCCTTAGACATAATGGACGAGTTGAAAAGAAGTTCATAGTAAGTTAACTTTAGAGTTTCTGGGTCATTGAGATTTACCTATTCATCTGAATTTAACTTAGACTCTTTTGATGTTGTATCAACCATTAAGCAGAAATTTGCTTTTTCTTTTGTCTCTTTGTTAGACGATGTGCGGTCCAGTCTTCCCATGTTCTCATGAGCACCTTCTTGTCTCTTGTCTTGAAGTGTTTCTTCTTGTCCTTTGTCTTTTCTAGGTCTAAACATTCAAACTTGAAGTGTCTTGGCTTCTTGCACTCACAATAGATCATAAAGCTTTTCTCTTTGTCCTTTCTATCTCTTGGATGACTTTTTGGACATGCCTCTCTAGTTAGATCTGCCTCTCTTTCTCCACATCTTTCTTATCTTTTTGGATAAAAAGGCTAGTTGATCTCATGGTCTGATTCTTCTTCATCGGATTCATCATCAAAAGATGTGGATGCATTGAAAGGTTTCTTGTACATTGATATAAAGGTGGATGCTGAGAACTTTTTGATGTTTTGTGCACTCAGAGCCCAAAGATTTTCCTTTTCTGATTCCCTCATCCTATTGTAGTTCTTGTTCATGAACCTTCAATGTTCCACCTAGTTCCTCTATGGACATGGAGTCAAGATTCTTTATTTCTTTTTAAATTAATTTTTTTTTCATTTTCAAAATTTTTTGTTTAGATAAAGAAATTAAATTTCTTTCATTTCCCAAATTTCATTACACCCAACACAAGTACACCACACCTTCTTATCCTCTCTCGGCTAGAGTCTCATCCTCTCTCGGCCTCCCTTCCCCCAAACCCCACAATTCTCAATCTCAACCCTCACCGATTTCCCTTCTCTCCTCACACACTTTTCTTCCCACACCCCCACTCTCCCCTTCACCTCCACCTCCAAATGGGCCTGGCCCACCCCAAAGCCCCTCCTTAAAACCCTCTTCGTCCTCGACCGTGCCCTCATTGGTGCCGCCACGAGTGGCCTCGCCGGCGCCTTCACTTACGTCTGTTAGACAGGATTTACAATTCCAAAATTTTAGTTAATTGAGAATTATCCATTAAAATACTAAAATTTCAAATTCCTTTCAACAGGACATCCAAACAGAAAATTTTAGGCTTAGAAATTTTAAATCCTCAAAAAATTACTTTCCCTGTTTTAAATAATCCATCCAAACAGACTAGTGTGTGTTTGGATGGAGCAATTAAAGTGAGTAAAGTATTTTAACTGAGATATTAAAATGCTTCCTTGTAAAATGATATGTTTGGATAGGGTATTTTAGAAGTAATTAAAATGTCATCATTTTTTTGAAGCATTTTAATAAAGTAAATTGACAGAATTTCAAATTCTCACCAAAAATAGAGGAATTAAAATTCCCAGTCACTCTCAGGCTCTCTCTCCCTCTCAGCCACATGCTCTCTCTCCATCTCAGCCACTCTCACGATGATAGTTCTCTCTCAGCCGCACGCTCTCTCCCTCTCAGCATACTAGCTCTCTCCGTACCTCTCTCTCCCTCTCAGCCACCCTCATGCACCACACCTAGCTCTCTCTCAAGTAAGTTCCCCTTGCGATTTCGACCTACTCTCGTTGTGCCATGGTGTGTTCATTTTTTCCCGTTAATTTGTGATTTATTTTTTATTTAGTTGTTTGCTTTCATTGATTTTGTACTGTGAGTACTTATTGTTTGATTTCATTGCTCATTGTTTGATTTCGTTAATTTGTATTGTGGGAATTTTTGCAAATTTGTTAGGAACAGACCATACACTCTAGGTGCTTGTGTTTATTCTTCTATAAGAACTTTGGTTTATAAATCTAGCTTTGTAACCCACCCATGCCTCCGATTTGAGTGGTAGTTGGGCTGGTTAGTATGACTGGTTGTTATGGTCAAGTCTCCCTACAATACATCATGTTGAATGGTAGTTGATGCCTTGTGTTGGGCTGGTTGTTAGGACTTTGGGGGTTTTAGTATTTAACCAACTTGCATACTTGCCTACTTGCCTACAACCTATTTGATGAAATGCCTGAGCTAATGTGAAGTATAAATCGTTGTTTATCATCTTCTTCTTTTTTTTATATGTTCTGGTTTCTATGGCAAGTAGGTTCCTGATTGGCTGTTAATCTTTCCTTTAGTATTTTTTTTTTCATATGTTTTTGCAACTATTTAATTGGTCTCCTCAATGTGATTTATAGAAGGTGATATCTTACCCAATTGTGTTTCTAAAATTTTTGGGATCAAGTAATTTCAAACGTGCGACCATCAATGCAGTTGTCCGACTGATGTGTAATTTTGTATCCCCCAGATCCTTCTTTACCTCCCACAAACAACTGTTTCATTTAAAGCCAACACCAAAGCTTATTATCTGTACTTTACTACTTTGTCACCCTTCTTGAGCCTTTCATGGTCTCCATGTATCGTAGCACATACCACAGGCTACTAGCTGATGTGTTTTATCCAAAAAATAAAATAAAAATTAGAGCACTAGGAATTTATATTGCTTTACCTAAACTATGTATTTTAAAATTTCAAGGAATTTAATTGAGGCATTTAAATTTCTATACATTTTAAATTTCTTAGAATTTTAAAATTCTCTATCCAAATTCCAAACACAACCTTAGTTACTTTTTTCGAACAAGAAATTTTGTAAATTAAACAAATCTTATTACTTTATCTGAATGAGATTTTTTACAAATGCAGGGTATTCAATTGTTAACAATTGAGTTCCATAGTATTTTAAATTCCTCATAATTTTCATAAGCATCACCCGTAGAAATATCACAATTTTCTTAAAATCAACTTATAGTCTATCCTTTTACTGTTATGGGGATTCTTAACCTAATCTATCTGAATTGCCAGAACATGTGAATATGTCCCAAACTTGATTATGATGCCAACTTAAATCAGTGCTAGTTTTATTGTTTAACATGGTGGTCTGATAAATGGATTGAGAAGAAATGGATCCTAGTATAGTTAACAATGCAATTACTTCAACTGATATTTTCAGTATAGTTATTTACCTTTGATATTTTCACTGTAGTAATTTGTCTTTCCTGTTGTGACTATATTATCTTCTTTTTTCTATGTCAGGTTATCGTGAGCAAAAAATAGAGAGGAATTGCATTCTTACAAAGCAAGAGAAAAAAATTTATTATTCTAAAATTGTTTGATTATGTTATTTGTTTTGGATCCTCTAATTTGTAAAATAATTAGTGAATTATTGAATATTATAAGTGAAGTGATATCAATGTTGATGATATATGATTTTAGGTGTTGACATGGATTAAAGTATTTTCTTCTGTTAAAATTAGTATCATTTGAATTTTGTATGAGATAATTATCATTAAATTACATAATTATTTAATTTTAATATGTTTTTTAAAATTATTAAGAGACTAGGTAATTAATTTTTTTTAGCAAGAATAAAGAATTACATATCATTCATCTTTTAATTTTACAGTATTATTTAATTCAATTTTTTTTGTGTGTTACTACAAGAATATTGTGTAAGATTCAAAATTGTTTAGCATTATAATTATTTTGATTATTTAACTATTAAATATTAAAAAAATTATTATTATATATTTATAACATTAAATTTATTTTGAATATTTAACTATTTAAAAAATGACTCATATTTATTTTCATTCAATATTGAAATTTCAATTTTTAAATAAATATTTAAAAATGAAAACTTAAATTTCATTGAAATTGAATTACTTTGTCCAAACAAAAAAATTAAAATACAAGAAATTAATTGTCTCGTACAAATAAAATATTAGACATTTTGGTAAATTCTTCAAAAGCCTAGAGGAATGTCACTCTTGGGTTTATAATTTTGAACGTCATCAGCTCTCCCTACCATGTTTTTTCCCCCAATCATATCGATGTCCATATCAACTAGCTCCAGGTCAGGTACTCTTTCAACAGCTTTATCAATTTTCTTTTGGCGAAACAATCCCCACAGGAAATGTCGAGTCTTTACTGCAGCTATAGCACCTGTGCAAACTAGTTATCTTCGCCAAGACAAAATGCAGTAATAAATGCTGTTTGAGCCATGCAGGCAAATGCGACAAACAAATTCAAAAAAACAATTTTCAAAAGAAAAATTTAATATTTTGAACCTGCTCTCTCTAATCTTAATTTTGATATCAATATTCATAGAAATGAATTGTAGATTAGGGTGTTAAGGAAGTGGCAGAGAAGAGCTAATGCATAAAACAGTTTACATACCCTTTGAGTCCATGTCAAGTTGATTTGAGGTAAATACCAGCAACTCTACTCCATTAATATAACTTCTCAGCATTGATTTCTCAGCATTCATAAACTTCAATATGCTATCCAGGTTCTTTCTGGACCTACATTCAATTCAGAACATGTAGTATAAGTAGCATAAACAACAGTAACTTCCCTGGCTGGCACAAAAAAAGGATCATCAAAATAAGAAGTAAAAGCTGACCTCTCAGTAAGTTCTGATGGAAATAAATACAATGCAATATCCTGAAGCCTTGGAGAATTATCCTGGAATATGTCAGTCAAGGCATTCAACACAGGAAGTGACTCCAGTTGAAGGACTGGTGGCATTTCTGTTGAAAATTTGTATGCTTTCTTGTTAACAATGCATGGTGGTTGGGCCTCAAGCCCATCATAAAATTCACTAGATGCAGCAGTTTGAAGAATTTGGAATTGACCCCTAGATAATGGTCAACATGTTAGATTTCAGATTAATAAAACTGTAATCTTCACCCAACTAAATGCAAAGCATTTGCAAGTGTCATATAATACTTGCAATACATTCCTAAAATGATTGACACTTGCACTGTTGCACGTGGTACCCATAACAACCTCTATTTTCAGATAAATGCTTTGGCAATCAAAGATTGGATCCAAGAGACCAAGAAATAAAAGAAATAAGGATCTAGCCTATGTTCTATTGACATAAGTTGTTTTCGGGCAGCCAGAAAGATCCAATTTGGTAATAACAAATTCAGCTTCAAGAAAGGGAAGAAGTAGTAAGTAAATGTTCAATAATTTAGCAGCAGCAAAGAGGACAGTGATCTGCATAAGTGCACCATGGAGTCAAGAAGGGATTTGTTAGGATATCTGGACAACTATCATCACCCCTCACAAGAAACATGCTTTTATAATTATAAGCAGCAATAGGTTGATTTGTAATAATAACCACAATCAAAAAATAGCCTCATCATTAGGTGAGGTTAGTTACATGGATCGCACAATGCAGTTGGCTCAGTTAAAAACGAAGTTTTTAAGGATATTATTCATCATGAGATCACTTGAAGACTGAGGTGAGTTAAGAAATATTCTCACATTCTCTATTGATTTCAAAATGATACATATATATACAAGACACAAGAGAGAGAAGGACTATTGACAGTGACAATACACTGCTACCTTCTGAATAAAGCTTACCAACTAAGCTACCAAACACAGATAAATACTAAAATATTCGACAAGATCCCTTTTAAAAATCTCCTAAGTGTACTTGGTCATGTTCTATCTCTTGTCACAAGGTTAAAAAACATGCAATTTGCTCTCATCATTGGTGTCTGCAGTAACCTTCTATGCAAGTGTCTCAATAACCTTATTAGATTTTCAATCTCCTCTTTCTCAATAAGTATTACACTAATATCTCTCGTGTATCTTTTCTAGGCATGGCAACAGGGAAAAAGCATTGAGAATTGTTAAAAAATTGTAATGTATGATTATTCCTATAGGGACCTATTGACATTCAACCTAATTCTATAGGCCCCAATGCTGAGTTTTCATACAAGTTTCCTGTGGTTTACCAATAGCTAACAGAATGTCATTTACAAGGAGGAACTTAAAAAATATTAGAAGTCTAGGGACTTAATCACAAACTTTACAAGCTCACCACCATTTATTTAACAAAAATAAGAATCCAAGTTTTGCAATTGTGATGGCTTGTAATTATATTTATACCCTAAGATGCCAGTATTTGTCACAAGGGATTGATATTTGCCACTATAAAGGGACGCAGAAAAACTTTTTCCCCAAACATAAATATTCAAAATTAGAGAAAAGATCACAAATGACAAAAGTACACTGCACATATGTAAATGTATATAGTTTTTATGCACCCATGTACATAGTCATTTCTGATATTGCTTGAAAGATGTCACTGTAATTAGTAAACAATAAAATATAAAGTTGAAAGGAAATTTGAGACTTTAATTCTAGCTAGTTACTACAGATTGGAATTTAATATGAAAATGACAGGAAGACCAATTTAAGGGGAAAAAGTTATCAGTGACAAGGGAAGAGAGGTACATACCTCCAAGCAGGAAATGAAGAGGGTAAAAATTTACAATGAAGGTTTAAGTTTTCCTGAACACTCTGAAGGCCACTTTTTTCAATATTAGATTTGTTACATTCAGCAGCAGCACGAGGGATACCACCTAAAGAAGAGAGAGAAAAAATAAAAGGAATAAAATAAGAGATGATAGTTCAAAACCCACAGGCTACAAGTAACTAATATCATGATACATACTAATATACATGCCCACATTTGCACGAAGAGACTTGAGTAAATGCAACAAACAATAGAAAAAAGCATCAGACATAACGAGAAAAGCATCCTGCCTGAACCGACAATAGGGGAAGATTTTCCTGCTGATAAAGCTTCAAAAGGTGCCCCTTTTGTAGGATTTTCTTTCTGAGCATCATGGGTTTGAACTTTTTTACCAGGTGTTGCTCCACCCAAGGGTAGCTGATTTTCTCTTATAAACTCCTTTGGTGGTCCTACAACATCCATAGTCTCATAAAAAGAAATCACAAACACATACCTCATGGTAAACTTTCACAGCAAAGGCTTTAAACATTCTTTCTAAACCAGTCACACTGGGGTTCTACGTAGTCAGTGTCAATGGATGAAAACTAAATCTAGCTCACTAAATGTATAATAAAATTTTCAGAACAATCAAGTCAAGTTATTAACTTAAAGACTATTTCTGTTTAATTATATCATACAATTAAAATGAATCCAAGCAGTGACACTAGGAAATTGACTTAACAGGTATCAGCAAGCACAACATTTTAATTCCATTAAATCAGATTAAAACCCAGGAAAATTCAGCCTCCGCTTAAAAATTTTGTGCCTTTAAGAATTAGAACATGTATCATAAATGTTAAGAGGGATTTGTGTTGTTTCTAAAAGAACAGAAGAATAGGGATGGCAACAAATATGGAGAGAAATTCTCACCTTTTGATAATGAGCAGGAAGCATGTTGATTAGTCAGTCATTGACTTCTTATGTACTTCATCATTTCTTGGATGCTTCCCAAGTACTTTAAGAGGTGAGATATGGAAGGATATGATTTTGGAGTCAAGGAGGGAATCTTTGAAACATTTTTGGATCCAACAGTCTTCCGGGTCGTTGGCAAGGGAAAATTAGCCGAAGAAAGTCTCATGACTTCATTCTCGGTAAGGAACTTCACTCTCCCTGTTTCGACAGGCCATCGCATTTTAGAAGCCCTCAAGCCAATACCCTGATACACTTTACGTGGTGAAGTTGAAACATCCTTGGATTTGCAAGGCTCACAAATCCAGTCTATAGGAACTATTAAGGTATTAAATTGCATGCAGTAACTGAAAAGGAGTGCAAATAACATTGATTTAGAAACAAGGTTCTAATGCTGCACTTATACTACAAAGGCAAATATCGAAACCATTGGTTAAAAGCCAAAAGCAATAATCTGTCAAGTCATAGAAAATGTGTAAAATTATGTGGCCAAATTAAATTGTAAATTTTCATTTTTTTTAATCATTCTTTGATATTACTAATTATGCAGATAGTATATTTAAGGTTTTTTAAGTTCTCAAGCTTCCGGACAAAAGTATGCAAATTCAAATAGATAAGTACCGCTGGCCTAATTTTTTAGTATTAAGAATCTTTCTTAAAGGCAACAAAATAAGAAAGTAATAAGTTCAGAAAAATCAAAGACACAAAAAGAAGGAATATAAGTAGAAAAAAGGGAAAGGTCAATGGAAGATCATTACGAATGTTCACTGTTTATGTTGCATTTAGAACAAGTAACAATTGTTTCGTCAAATCCATGAGCGCCACATATATCGCAAACTTCAGCCTGCAAGGGACAACAAACACAAATAAATATCTAGTACAAAGAACAGCTAAGTTATAAAAAAAACGTTTTTAATAAAAATAAATCTTGAAACCGCCCATTAACATGTGGAATAAGTAAAAATGTCTTGCAAACAAGGTTGTTGAAAGTGATAAAAAAATTAATTAACCATCTAACAATAACAAAACCAGAAATTCCCTTTGCTGTATGTGAACATGTATGCCATTGATTTTATTAACCTCAAGAAAAGTTTTACTACATAAAAATAAGTGACACGCAGAGATGTATGGTAATACAAATGCTAATTGGGTGAGCTCTGCTTGAGGCAGACATTCTATTTGAAGACACTAAATCCTCTTTGGAGGAAACTTGATATCCAAGAAAAGACTTAAATATATTTTTGATTCCTATAAGTTCACGCTTCTTCAATTTTGGTATTTGTATTTTTTTTTTTATTTTTAGTCCCTTTAAATTTGTATTTATTCAAATTTTATCCCCGTAGGATTTTTTGTTAATTTTTAGTTTTTGTAAGTGAGCGCTTTTTCAATTTTGATTTCTTTAAGCACAAACTAATGGGGGCTAAAAATGAAAAAACCAATGGAATCTTAAATGAACTAAAATTGAAAAGACGCAAATTTATATGAACAAAAAATCTTGCAAGGACCAAAGTTGAAAAAGCGCAAATTTACATGGACTAAAAATAAACAAAAATGATATAGGAACTAAAATTGAAAAAACACAAACTTACAAAGACTAAAAACATATTTAAACCCCAAGAAAATTAAGAAGCAAATTATAATTCTCAAGTGAAGTGGGAAAGCTAAACATGAATGGAATCACAATTCACAACCAGTGAGGTTCTAATGTGATAACCTAGAAACCTTGAGCATAGCTTCAAAACTAGATTTGATTGTTACTTTGTAAAGGGAAAAAAATGAGTTTGAAGAAATTGCTATTGGTTTGTAAAATCAAGAAGCCCCATTACCCACAACAAGCTCAGGGCACATATGATTCATACATACGTACAAGCTTGGCAATTAATTAGCCAATCAGTTCCCAGATGAAGGGGCGATTTCAGCAACTTATTTACTCATATAATTATGGCTGTAATCAATAATCACCAACTATACCCTAACGTCAGCAATAATTTTGGAGCATCACATGAAAGCTTCTCATTATTACATTTATTTAACGACAAATATTCTTCAAAATGTAGTAAGTAACTAACTAGTGATGTATCATTAATAGTTGACACAAGTGGTAGCAGCTTGTGTAGGGGTGGGAATAGGTCAGGCCAGACCAGGTTTTGAAAGGTCTGAGCCTAGCCTACGATGAATTTTTGAGGCCTGAGCCTGACCTATAGCCTATCAAAGACTTTTATTTTGGCTCGACCTGACATTTTTAAAAGCCGGATTTGACCTGATAGCCTTTTTAAAAGTCTTCTTCACAATAAATATTTAATATTTTATGGAGTAGAAATCTAATAGGAAAGTTAAAAAAAAGGAAAGTCAATCAAAATAATGAAGAATATAAAAGGGCACACGACTCACACCTAAATTGTAATTAAAGTCCTTGATCATAGGAATAGAAGTTATGGAGCAGTAATGTGTAATCAAAGTCTGATAGTTTCAAAAAAAAATTAATTGTATCCAAAAAATAATATTATATATTGATACCCAAAAAATAATATATATATATATATATATATATATATATATATATATATATATATATATATATATATATATATATATAGGCCGGCCTAAAGCCTGAGCCTAACCTTTTAATTAAATAGGTCAGTTCAGGCTAGGCTTTATGTAGGCCAGGTCATAGGCCCCTGTAGGCCGGCCTGGCCTATTCCCACCCCTAAGCTTGTGTTCCTTAATCAAGTAATTTAGGGTTGAAATCCTAATTGATCCTTGAATATGAAATAACTCGTGTTGGAAGAAAAATATTCTATCATATGCAAAATTTCATTGAACCAGCACAGTCACACACCGTGACCCAGGATCCAGTGGGTTAGGGAACAACCGTCATCTTTTCCCAGGACAACAAAAAAAAACTAGTGATGTGAATCTTTTACTCTTGAAACGAATTAAACAACACAATGCTACAATAAAGAAGAAGATAAACCCCAGCAGCAACCTTGCTCTTCGAGTCACCCCCAATATTAAGTTCTTAGTAACAGCGAAAAACCAAACAATAAAAATGAAAAATAAAGAAAGAAAGAAAAAAAATGAATAAATAAATAAAGAGAAAGTAAAAATTACAATGAGCTTTTGTGTTGTTTTTTTGTTTACTTTGTGATGTTCCTTGGGTGATGGTGGCTGCTGCATTGTGAAGGTTCGATTAGAGGGGTGGGTCCCACCGTTCTCGAGTGATGAGAAAACTGTAATAATATTTTGATTTTTTCAGAAAAATGAAAGCAATGTATAGTAGTGTGTATGAGTATGAGTAATGTGTGTATAAAACAAAATTAAATCTTTTTTTGATGATGAAAACCTTCTTCAACTCAAAATTGTTAACCCCATAACACGAAAAAGGGTTTGAGTGAGAAGAAGCTCTTTTTCGAACCGTCACATGCTCGGTTCTTTGTTGTGAAACTTTCTCAACAAGTTTTCATTTTCTTTTTTTCTCTGGGTTGACAAAAAAGACAAAAAAAAGAAGATAAAAGGACAAAAGAGAAAAAAGGGAAATATCAAGAATATGGAAGAAATCATTTTGTTTGTCAAAAAAGAGTAACGCAGGAGTGGCACCCCTCACTTTAGGATCATTTTCACTCCGTGTCTTCTCGGTGCTCCAATCACTCCATTTGTTAGGAAAATGCGTATTCAACATGCGTCTTTCTTTCACGTTTCTTGCATTCTTCACTTTTATTTTTATAATTTTAATAGGATAAATAGTCACCTCTAGTTTGCTCAAGGTGACAATTTTATTTCTAAACTATAAAAATGATTAATTTAATTCAAAAAATATAAATATAAGGACAATTTAGTTTAACTGATAAGTTATTTCCTTTTTTTAATATTAAGAGCATCTCCAATCGGAGGTGCTTCCATGGTTTCTTAGGTTAAGAAACGGTCTCTTGTGAGTTTTTCTGCATTGGAGTACAATGATGTGACAGGTTCGGTTTCTTAAGCAGACTCTTGGTTCCTTATATAAGCAATTGTTTGTTATGAATAAAAAATCATTATTTTATAGAATTTGTACTCTCCAACCACAAGAACAACAAAGAGGAAGAAGATGAACAGTTCAAACAAACGCAGAGATGAAATTTTACAAAAAAATTGCACAAATTAAAGAGTACCGACTTTCATAGTTATCAAGTGTGGATAAAATAAAATTAAAAAAAAAACAACAAGAAGCAAATCCTGTGTACCAAAGAAAGAAGAAGGGACAAAAAGGAAACCAAAAAAATGTGAAGCCGCTGCAGACCCACAACCAGATGACAAAGAGGACAACGTAGATGAAACGACATCGTTGGAGACGTCAAGCGTGGAGGGTGTGACAGAGTAGAGGAGGAGGACCCACACGTGTTTCTTCCACACGTGCTTGGCCTTGTTGCCGTGGTTGTGGAGCTGCTGGTGGTGCTGGGGCTTGAGCGAAACAGCATCGTCGGAGACGTCTAGCGTGGCGGGTGTGCCATTAGGCCTTTTCTTTTTCTTCAAGCCCTAAGCTAGAGGGTTGAAAGGAGGAGAGGGTTGTTTTTCTTCAAGCCCTGAGGAGGAGAGGGTTGTCGTGAAGCGCGTTTTGGAAGATGGTGTGGAATTGGGGTGGGATTGGAAGGAGAGAGGGGACAAAGTGGTGATTGTTGTTGTTGGTGGTGCATTGGAACTCGAAGGAGTGGGTGAGAGGAGCAGGTTTTGGAGGAAAGAGTAGAGTGAAAGGTCAGTAGGTGGGGAAAGTTCCGAAAAAAGTGCTTGAATGTTACCATTGATTGTAAAATTTGGCATTTGTACCATTTATCACAATTTTTTTTGAAATTGTAGATATTACCGTTGATTGTGAAATTTGGCATTTGTATCGTTGAATGTGCATATGACCGTTGTGTATTTTTTTTCCACTGTGTTGCACTTGCACTGTTCATTATAAATTGTGCATTGTTGAGCATGTTTTGCATGATTCATTTGTACTGCATATATTTTTTTGTTGCTATCAAGTGTCAATTTTTTTATTCTCTATAAAATGGATCCCAATCAATATAATATTATCAATATTACTATGGTTATTTGCAAAACCAATCACTCCCTACTAGTGAAAATTCTCAAAATCCACCGCAATATGTTATGTATCGACCACCCCATACTAGTGAAAATTCTCAAAATCCACCGCAATATGTTATGTGTCCACCACCACCCCCTACTAGTGAAAATTCTCAAAATCCATCACATATGTTATGTATCCACCACCCCCACACTTGTGGTATATGCATCTTTCATCCAATGTAGAGCCACCTACCTGTGGTAGTTCTCAAAACCCACAAATTTATAGTCAACCATCAACTCCCACCAACTCAAACATGTGTTATAGGCCTTCTTTATCCAATATTACGCTCCCTAGCAATGAAATTGAATCACCCATCAGTGTAGACAATATTCAACTAGACGAAGGAGACCAAAAATCAGGTGGAAAAAAATGTCGTACCGCATTCTCGGTGACAGAATATGTGATTCTCGTCCGATCGTGACTGAATGTGTCAAAGGATTCAATTATAGGAGTCAACCAAACATCAAATCAATATTGGACAAGTATAAAAAAATGCATACAACAATGATGATGTGCGTCAAAACGGGCAATTTTGTGAAAGAAGTTGGACTCAATTAAAATCTCGATGGAATAGGATCCATCCTCCAGTTCAAAAGTTTAACAGGTGCTACAAAAAAACAAATAAACATAGGAGAAGTGGAAGTTCAGAGAATGATGTTTTGGCTGATGCTCATATGATTTACTCCCAAGATACATGTAAAAAATTTGAGGTTAAGCATGCTTGGTTGTTGTTGAAAGATCAACCAAAATTCGATGCATAATTTATGTCAAAGTGTTAAAAAAGAACAAAGGTTTATACTTCTGGAAATTACTCGTCGTCTTCTAACCCTGAAACACCTGTTGAAGTCGAAGAATATGATACGCCATCGCCAATGTCTCACCTAATTAGACAAAAAACAACAAAAAGGAAAAGCAAAGGAAAAGAATATTCTAACACTCTCGATTTATCTAGCATAGAAAGTGTAATGAAGGACAAAAATATGAACACATCAAAACTTATTTAGTTAAAGAAGGCACATGAAAGGCGTCTGCAAGAACAGGAACAATGTATGGAGTATCTCGTGAAGGATACATCCAACATGTCTGAACAACAACACAAAGACCAGAAAAGTATTCTGACCATATTAGGAAAAAACTAGGATATTAAATTTTTAGTTCTTATGCTAATGTTGTGTTTGATATTTAATTTTAGCAGTGTAGGTATTTGTTGTGTCTTAAATTCAGAATTTTATGTTGTCAAACTAGCCGTTATAAAATTGACCATTGCAAAACTAGCCGTTATGAAATTAATCGTTGAAAAACTAACCATTATTAATGAAGCTATATAAATGTCCAATGTTTCATTATTCTGACATATTCTCATTCAAAATACACAATATTTCTCTCTTATTTCAAACACTTTGGTTACCATAATATAATGGATCCAACCATCAATTTAGATGAAGTTTTAGATCAAGTGATAAATGAGGAATTGGAAGACAACACCGATGAGGAAATCATTAGGTTGATACTTGAGAGCCAACAACAACTACATGGAAACACCACTAGGCATAGTCAAAGAAGAAGAGTGGTACATCGTAATCGTGAAGAAGGTCATGATCGATTGTTCAATGACTATTTTTCAGAAAATTCTGTGTACACAGAGATTTAATTCTGAAGAAGGTTTCGTATGTGAAGGAATGTGTTTCTCCGAATTGTAGACGCACTCAACAACCATGATGAATACTTTCAAATGAGGGTCGATGCACTACGTCGAAAAGGCTTATATCTCCATTGCAGAAGTGCGCAGCTACTATTCATATATTGGCTTATGGATCACCTGCTGATAGTGTGGATGAATATGTTCGAGTTGGTGAAACAACTACAGTGGAATGCTTACAGCGATTTGTATTAGGCATCTGCACCATATTTGGGAATGAGTACTTGAGGAGACCAAATAACGAAGACACCGAATGCCTACTACAAATGGGAGCAGCACGTGGATTTCCAGGTATGTTAGGTTCCATTGATTGTATGCACTGGGAATGGAAAAATTGTCCAGTTGCTTGGAAAGGTCAATTTTGTTGAGGTGATCATCACAACCCAACAATCATTCTTGAAGCCGTGGCATCACAAGACTTGTGGATTTGACATGCATTTTTTGGAACCGCCGGTTCAAATAATGACATTACTGTGTTAAATGGATTTAATGTGTTTGATGAAGTTTTGTCAGGACGTGCACCTGCAGTGCAATTCACAGTGAATAAAACCCAATATAATATGAGATACTATTTAGCAGATGACATTTATCCAGACTTTGCCACATTTGTGAAGACCATCTCAATGCCACAAGGAGAAAAGTGAAAATTATTTGCACAACGACAAGAATCGGCAAGAAAGGATGTAGAATGGGTGTTTGGAGTGCTCCAATCTCGATTCGCAATTATACGTGGTCCAACATGTTTTCGGGATGCTAGTAAAATGAAGAATATCATCTATGCATACATCATATTGCATAACATGATTGTTGAGGACGAACGTGACACATATCAAAATAATATTGATTACGATAATGTAGGTAATAGCACTTCAAGATTCGAAGTATCTTTAGGTGCTCACCCTAGTATCAGATCAACATACCTCCAAAGGAGAGCACAATTTCATGACAAACAAAAACACCGCCAACTTCAAGTAGATTTAGTTGAGCATATTTGGGAACGTTTCGAAAATAAAAATAACAATTAATTTTATGTAATATTTTTCTATTTTTCATCATTACATTTTTTTATTTCAATGTCATTGTATTTAATTATCTATTATTATGTAAAAATGTATTTTTTATTGTTACACATTTCCTTTTAATGTTATGTAATTTTTTTATTTTTAATTTATATTTAATATTTTTTTTCATTTATTCAAATTTATTATTTGTGTACATAAAAACTGAAAAAATGAATTAATTATTTTATTGGAATAATAATTAAGTTATAATAAAATAATTTAAATGTTTGGATTTCTTGCGGTTTCTTGTATTGGACTAAAATTCTATGAGTTTCTTATGAGTGACATGACACTACGGGGATCACAAAAAGTATTGCGGGGATCATAAAAAGAAGATTAAGAAACCCATTAAGAAACTTGGGTTGGAGATGCTCTAAGTGCATACATGATGTGGTAAGTCAAAGTGTTGAGGGAGACTTTCCATGCCAGCCAATAATGTTTTGGATTAAATTGTCATTAAATTTTGCTTTAAATGTTGACTTTTGATATTACGAATGTAATGACTATTTTGGTAAGAAGTTTCTTCATCCTGATTTTGTGGTAATACATTATTGATGAATGACATTTTGGTCCCCAAGTAATGTAACTTAATGGAAAAATGGTCCACGACATTTACCTGAATTTAAAATGCACATTCATCGTTATACTTAATATTTTATTCATAACACAACCAAATTGTGATGAGAAAGATATTTCATACCAAATTTAAAAGTGGATAAGAAGGGATTCTTGTAAGTTGGGATTCATAGGTGGCTGCAAACCAAATCCTAAAATAATATTGTAATTAAAATTAAAATTCTATTAATGTCATAGCCAAAATAGTAGTAAAATTTGTAACATGACAATACCTAAAACAAAAAAAGACACTAAGTCATGGATTAATATCAATGATTCTACCCACACGTAGAACATAATATACCACAACAAAAATTCTAAAAAAAGAACAAGTTAAGAAAGTAATTGTCCTTCAAAGTAATATAACAGAGGAAATTAGAGCTTATACATCACAACCTAATCATTCTTCCTCTTAACAACTTCCATGCATTGGTCAAATTTTGATACAATTGATGCCTTTGCACATTAACAAACTAATTCCCTAAGCTCCTAATATTTTCATTGTTTGGAAAAAATCCTCCACAAATGCATAACGCATAACATGTGAGGAACATTAGGAAAAACCTTTCATTATTGAGACCAGACCCTATGTGATTGCGTATAAACATAAATAACAATGTAAATAAATTATAATTGAAATATATTGACAAATTGGTCTCTAATGTATGTGATAATCGTCAAATATGCTTTAAGTTCACACATAATTTGAGGTGATTATCAAGCATATTTGATACATTGAATCTTGTTTTAACTCAAAATTAGGATAAATTAGGAATTATCACATAGGATCTTTAGATTGTTAGTTTTAGGACTTCTTGATGTTTTTTTTTTGTGAAAGGTTTATAGGAAATTGAGTCAGAAACACAAGTTGAGATATGCTCGCTTAAGCATGGCTTGTTGTGCGCTTAAGTAAACCACGTCAAAACCAGTTGAAGGATACATTGACATGCCTCACTTAAGCAACCCTTCCTCAATGCTTGAGCGAGAGGAACCTTGAAAATGAATGATAAAGTCAAGCTTGCTTAAGTGTGGCATGCTATGTGTTTAAGCGAGCCAAGTAACTAAGTAGTCTTGGATTCACTGGAGGTCTTCGCTTAAGCCCATGCCTCAAGGTGCTTAAGCAAGGCAAGCAAAGCAAAGGAAGGCCACGAAGACCTTGATTAAGCACGACATTCTGTGCGCTTAAGCAAGGAGAGTCAATAGCTGAAAATTTTGGGATCAGAAGACCTCGCTTAAGTGAGATGTTACTCATGCTTAAGCAAGGAGATCACGACAGGCCCAAGCCCATATTAGCTTATAAAAAGAGTAGAGTTGTAATGAAAAAGCATTTTGACATAATTCAAACAACAGTTCTCTGAGATAGAGAGTACCATTCTTAGGACTTTAAGCTTTGATTTTTGGATGATTTGTATTTTTGATTCTTGCACATGTAATTAAGCTATGAGTGGCTAATTTCTTCATCTATCAGGGTTGGATAGGCTAAACCTAATTTCATGTAGATCTCAAGATTTCTCTCACCCTCTCTTCCCCTCTCTTGGTCCTCCACCATACGCGACTGAAGCAAAGCCTACTTTGTTGTGCCAGAGGCCATTCCACCAACCTTACCAAACATTGGCGTCATCTATGGGAAACAACTACAAAAAACATCAAACACTACAATGCTGACTTGCTAACTCAAGTCAAATTGAAAATTTGTAAGGTAAAATGGTGGCAACACACAATCACAAGTCTTCAACGGTTAACGAACAATTCTTGAAGCAAAAAGGAAAGGAAGGAGCACTTCCTACCTCTTCCAAAGTCACACGTCACCCATCACATTCGAGCACAAGCATATGAAATCGGAAAAATTGTCTGGCAACCACTAGATCAGGTGTCTCCCACATGAAAATGATGAATATGGCAGATTCGTCTGTCAAAACCCTAGCTTCAATTATACAACGAGTCACTTTGGAAGCACAAAAATGATCATCAACGAGTTGCAATGGAAGAATCAACAATGAAATAACTAGATGAATGCACATCATAGCTTGGATCCAAGATCCTTGAACAAAGAAGTCACGTTGGAATCAATGATATTAATACTCATTTCAATATACATAAAATCATGTTCAAAAAGGAACAACGTTCCCAAATATAATTCATCCTTAAGCACACTTGAATAAGTAGCACACTATTCAATCCATCCAAATTCTATATCATTTTCCAATTATAGCAATTATTTGTTAACACCTATAGTCCGTATATCATTTCTTAAGTTCTTGGGGTATTATCTCCTTTATTTACTTTTATGCTCCTATGACCTATGTATGGTGTACATGATATATATGGAGTTATACTAACTCAATAAAGCTTATTCCTATATTGTTTGAAAGATAAGACAATTATCTGCAACTTCTATATTTACCTCGAAAGCTAGTTCAACTGTCTAATATGCCTAAAATTAGGAAGAACACAAGTTGATTGCACAATCCTGACAGTTTGACCTTAGTTTACTAATTGTTCTATATATAGAGTTCCAGAAGTCCAAATTAAGTGACATCAACGTCATCTGTTAGCTAACATATAGGAATATATTTCTTATCAAGACACATAAGTCTAATTCAGTCATCTTTTTAACTCGTTTTTCACATTAATATCACGTTTCTGGTTACTCTCCTCACATCTCTTGATTCCCATATCATTCTCCTAAACTAAGATAAGATATCTGGTTCCTAAGATATGATAAAATACTTACACCAAAAAAATAAAGAAGAAAATAACTTAGAAATGATAAGGGAAAACAATCACTTACAAAACATAAAGACAAACTCCAACTAACCCGCATGAACTTGGTGGCTTCATCCACCACGATCCCCCCCAACTCTTAAATAAGGCTAAAACATGGGTGTGATTTAACAGACAAACCCAAGCTATCTATATGCCCCGAGTTTGAAAACTCTAAGGGGAAGATAAAAATATTAACTATGAAGGGCTCCACACATAACGCTAAGCTCACTCTATTCTTTGGTTCTCTTAAGGCTTGGTGATCTCCTCTCTATATAGGGGAAGAAATGGTTTCTCGATGTTATTTTGCTTGATGTGGGACATGAGGTGTTTTTCATTATCAAATGGCCTACTTTAGAGCCGATTTTCTCTAAGATAGAAGCCTACTTTGATTTACAAGGTGTAGGGATGAATTGTGAGTTTGTCAGCAAGATTTCCAGCGACACAAATAACACCTTAAATGGACAAGTAGAACTCAAGATACAATGTAGTCTTTTTGGGGTTTTCATCATACAACTAACACTACAAATTTTCAAATATTCTAATTATAAGAACTTAATCTAAAAATCTTCTAACATTAAATATAATATTTATAACACTTACATAATTGTATAACAATCACACAAAACTATAATATGATAAAGATAAATAAATAAAAAAAACTTCGTACCCCATTGCCCAGAGGCTCTTCGCTATGCGAAGGTATGGGGGAGGGAATATTGTACGCAGCCTTACCCTTGCATATGCAAAGAGGCTGTTTCTGGATAATATGATAAAGATAAATAATAATATAATATTCACACCAATATAATATCATCACAAATCATAACAACAACAAAAACAACAACAATATATAGCAATTATAACAAAAAGGTCTTAATAAGGATTCTCTTTAAGGTATATTCCTACTCGAAACTCGGGGTGTTACATTATGCACATCTTTAAGGAACTGAAGCCTAAAAGGGCTAAGTGGGAGAAGTATATGAAAGCCAAGATTGCTGCAGAAAAGGTAGAGAAGGAGAAAAAGTAGGTTGCAGAAACCACCATCACAGCAAGCAATTCATGATATTAATACTTATGGTGATCAACAAGGCAAAGAAACCCCTGTTGCATCCATTGTTGACAAAATTCCCATAGAACCACTAGGGTCCACTCAACTAGAGAAGTCTAAGGAGGTTACTTGAGCTCATAAAGAGGTAGTTGTCTACTCTACTAGTTCCAACAATCCAAAGGACATGGCTCTTATCAACTACTTAACTTCTGTTGTTGTAACTGAAGACCGAACTTAGGAGATAATGACTTAAGCCATGATGAAGCAAATTGAAGAAACTCAGAAGGAGTAAGTGAAGCAGAGCGCAAAAAGACAAGAGTTGTAAGCCTTTGCTGGACAATATAGGTTGGAAAATAAGCAGTATTGGCTATGCATCCAGAATGCCATTACTTCTTAGTTCACCAGTCTATCTCAAACGCTTGTGCCATTACTTTTCAGCCAATGTACTTGGAGCGGTCGCCAACCCTGTCGTCCACCCATCACCACTCGTCAATCAACCTTCACCACCAAGTATTTTGTCTCCACCCGTCCACTCTAAGCCATCCCCACATGCTTAATCAGAAGCACCTCCACCACCATCTACCGAATCACCTCCGCCACCTAGTTAAGAATGACAATGATGCCCTTCAAGAACTCTTTCTCACTTTGAACCCTATTTTTTTGTTAATGACAAAAGGAGGAAAAGTCTAGGGGGAATTTTGATGTAACAGAAGACATCTTATTAATATAAGTGGTTTGTTGGTATTCATATGAGTTCATATGTCTTTATTTTTTCTGTGTCCATATATATGTATGCATGTTTAGCTCTGTTACCTCTATTCTTTACTACATGCATTAAGGTTGTTGGATTCAAGGGGAGTTCTTAATAACCTTACACACACACACACACACATATGCTCTGATGAGGCTTTTATACAAAACTCATAATCATGCACTTCATCTCATATCTCATCATGATTATGTTTCTCTATGATCAAAATTTATATGGTTTGTCATCATCAAAAAGAGGAAGATTGTTAGGTCTAGATGATCTTATGATCATCAAACGACCCATCCATGCCTTAAATTTTGATGATTACAAAGGTATAAATTATTGATAGTCTAATGAGTTTTTGTCTAGTGAACAAGACCTATTACATAATGAGCTTCTAGTCCACACCTCATTTCCTACCAATGTTGTTACATTGAGTTCCTTGTATTCGCATCCTATCGAACTTAGTTACTCACACTTATTCATTTTATACATTCTCATAAGTGGCATCCAATCTTACCAAAAGTTTATGTTAGCCACAAAGGGAAGTACACATAAGTTGCTTTTTCAAAATTCATGTTTGCCACTCTTTCTGAATTGCTAACATTTGAAAATAAGGTAAAGAAAAAATAGAAGAAAATAGAAGAATATTTTCTTCAAAGGTCATTGTCATGGCAAAAGAAAAACACATGTCAAATTGATGTCTACATGTTTATCCTTTCTCTCTCCAATTAGAGTGCGCCTTGTCACACTACTCCAAGTTAGGAGACAATGGTCACATCAAAGGATCAACGCTTAATCCCTAACAATACTTCACTGAAGACTATAAAATGGTGATTCATGCACAACATTCAATGATGATATATGCTAAGAAAATTTGAGAAAAAGAACGTTGAAGCAAACCCCTGTCATTTTAGTGGATGACACACATAGTGCCTTATTTTGTTCATCCTTTGCTAAGCAAAGCTTACTTGTATTCGAGCTTAATTGTCTATTCACTCTTTAAGAGTTGTTGAATCATTGTATTCAATCAAACGATTGTTTGTGAAAGCTAGGACCGACTTAGTGATAAACAATACTTGGGTGTTCATAAATTCAGGGGAAGTCTAAGAGTGTGCTAGTAGTGTCCTAAAGAATACTAAGTATAGCCAAGAGAGACATAATAAAATACTTGTTTGTAATCATTGTTTGATTAGTGGAACCAGTATAAACCAAATATTTCTAAATAATCGATCACTATATTGGTTACTACATAATCGGTCATTGAATTAGTTTCTATATGATCAATCTCCAATATTATTTAAATCACTCTCCAACATTAGCTAGCAAGGTCTAGCTACTTCCTAAAATTATATTCAAAATCAGTCTTTGATAATTTAGCGACTGATTTTGTCAATTTAGAGACTGATAATTTTGTCAAGGATTTCTACATGAGAGCCAACTCAGGGTACTTAGTTCACTCACAAAAACATTAAGTTTCATCCCTTTTAGTTTTCATGTTTTTATAGGTTAATAGGTGATTGCATTGTGGTAGCTAGAAGCTTGAAGCATGAAGTCAGCTGCTTGGAGGAAGATAAGTATAGTTTGTACCTCCCAAGGCATGAGAGTTAGTTTATACTTATGTTTTGACGACACATAAGTGACAAGAGCTTTGTTTTGGATTTATTTATGTAATGTATCTTTAACTTTTAAGTTTTCCTGTAGTAAACTTTGATATTATTCTATGCTTAAGTTTTCATAATTTAGTAATATAAGAAGTAAAAAGAGGTAATGTCCTATAACCAATAGGGTGCTACATCTAACACCTCCTATTATTTTTTAAAATTCATCTAATTTACTCCCCATATCAACAAAATACAGTTAAACATATAAAATATTCATATAAATTTCTCACCTACATTTCAAGTGCTTAAATAGTAAATTCTACTAACCTACAGCTTCACATTACATCTGATAGTCTAGAGTAAAATTTCTAAATTATAAATTTGGCATACTAACATCATCATATTCAACAATATTTTGACAGCTAAAAACAAAATCTCACCTCAGGAAAGAATTAGTAATTTCCTCCTCCTCCTAGGTTAAACACTCATGAATTTTAAATAAATATTTTACACCTGTTTGATATAATTTAAGGTATTTTTGAATAAGTTTACTTGTGTAACCATTTTAATATATTAGCTAAATCAATTCACCAGTGGAAAAAGGTCCATTGAGTCTTGTACTATTAATAATTATACTGCAATGCATTAATAAAAAAATGAAGTCATTATGTTTTCATGTTTTACACTTATATTTTAGATCATTCCATGACACTTTCTAAAATTTAAACTTGGGTATGAATTTGGGACATATTACAAGCTCATTAATAATAATAAAGAAGACGTCCTTTGTTATTGAAGAAACATTACATATATGATCTTGTTCTACCATAGTCACGTTGAAGTATTTATTTACAAGGGAATACAATTACTAGACATCTCCTCTTTTAATGGGGATGGCTTGCTTACTCTAGAAAGGAAAAAACCATAAGAACATTGTTAAAAAAATGGGCATTATTGTAGTTGCTCATTCTAGGCTGCACAAGTAGGAGCTTTTCCTGTTATTACGGGCTTGACGTTAGCACATTTAGCTGTTGTTGCAGCTACATTGAATGTGAGATCCACATCAGTCATCTCTACACCCTCACATGGTGCACCACTACTACAAATAAAAATCACTCCTTCTTTAGTACCTGAAGTGCCCTTAATGTTCTTGAAGGAAACCTTGCTTATCTTGATTTTTGACGGACTCTATGCCATCATAAGAAAAAGAAATGGAACAAAAATCAGTCTTTTAAATCAATTTAGTGAATGAACTATTTAGTCACTAAAATAATATGATCAGCCTATACATTACTGGATGAGGAATTAAATACCTTTTAGGAGCACTGGTTCCATGGACAATACTCTTGATCTATGATGACAGGGTTCGAAACATTTTTCATGGTAATATCTTCAAAATGCATATCAGTAACTGTAATTGTTAATGGCGTGCTAGGCCAAGTCTTAATCCTCAGACCGTTATCTGTATCTGTCAAAATGCAATTCTTAACTAGAAGACCTTCAACGGCCTCTTCATTATCGTACCTCCCAAGGCTTCCAACACTAATGCCATGACCAGGTCCACAGTTCACATTTTGGACAGTTATATTTTTGCAATCATACCCAATGAGACACAGTCATCTCCAGTAGCAATGTTTGTATTAAGAACCTTCACATCTGTGGATCTTCCAATGTGAATCCCATCGGTGTTGGGACTATCTTCTGGGGCACTAATTTTAAACCCATCAAATGTCAAATTGTTGCACGCCAAAACATTCACATGAAAGTTTTTGCTATCCCTGGAAGTAAGGTCACGGACAATTGATTTATTGAGGAAATTAAAACCGAAATTCTGTTGACATTTGTAAAATAAAACATAAAAGGCATTAAATTTGTGTTGGATAAAAGCACAAGTTGTGACACCCTCTACCCCTCACATATATACTAACAAAGGAATAAAAATTCAAATATTAATTAAAAGTATTTTTTTTAAAACATTTTTAAATACAAGCCTTTCAAAGGGATAAAAGGTTCACAATCCCTTTCTTCTACATCATATTCAAACTTGTCCGAATAAATAATAAAGTCATCGGCTCGAACAAGGCCGTCTGAGACTTCATACAATTAATATAAAACCTTATACCCCAATGTCACATCCTATCAGAGCGTTGTGTCTCGACGTCCTTCAGCACAATATTCCTTAAAGCAGTTCACCTAGTCATCTGCTCCCCCGAACACAGAGTTCAAGATCATCACAGGATCCAAACACAAACAATAAATCGGGAGTGAGTTATCACATTCCTAACTAATAGAGAAACAAGACAACTAGATATACATATCATATAAACCAAATAAAACTTACTTACACGTAATTCCACCACTTTGTCATTCAAAATTCACTTTTCATCAATCAATCACACTTTTCAATCATCAATCACATTACATAGGAATCACACGCTCTGATCAAGACATAATAACACCTCAATTTCATAATAAACAATTAGCAAGCGCATGAAACAGTTATGCTAAGACTCAAGCCTATATGCAATGTGGTACCATGTCAGTGAAAAACCACCCTGGGGCGCTTAGGAGTACATAACAAGACACACCACACAATGGGTTTGTCAGGTCACTCTCACTAAGTAAGATCATAGGGAGACCAGTCAGGGTCACGATGTTTTGCGAGAATGCTCCAACCATATGGGATCAGCATAGGCTTAAAGGAGCACTCAAACCCGGTGACCCCCAAGGCCTACACTCCGAAGAGTCCGTCAGGGTCTCTCCCTCCTGATTCAGGTCCAACCCCTAAAATCATTTTAGCACACAGACACTGCTAGTGAATTATACAATACCCACGACCTCACACTCGTGTCTTAAACACGTACAACATATTGCGCTACAATTTAACACTGGTTCCTAAACAAGAACCTACACTTTCTCTTTAACACTGGTTCCTAAATAGGAAACCTACACTTTCTCTTTAACACTGCGCATTTACACTTTTCTCAAGATAACACTGGTCGGGTTATTGTACAATTCACAGCTTACAACACAAATAATGTCACATCAAGAATTAATCACACATTTATTCACAACCAAAACTCATTCACAATTTCACATCTCATAATGTCACAATCCACCATCACATGTTTACACGTATCTCACAAATTAACACATGTTCAACTTTACACTTATACTCAACCTCAATAACAATATTATAATCTCAAAGCAACATGTTATTCTGCAATTCATCACATACTCACAATTTGAATCATCATTTCATATCCTCAATATAACAATTTATATAAAAGACCATCACAACATGAGGATTAAAATCCCTCAAATAATATTACACAATTATATCAAAATCATAGGTCGAAACATACAAATATCAAGAGCACAATTTATCAAGCAATCTTCATTAGGACATCAATATTTTATTTATAATCATAAAGGAAAAAATTGTAATTTAACAAACATCCCAAAATAAAACCCCAATTTAATCCTCTAAGGATCCCTAGACATGTTCTCACTAATCCCCAATTGTGAGTAACTCATCCCTTACCTCTGAGCGGACTCACGTGTCTTCAGCCAGTGATAGCAACATCTCTAGCGATTTCCTGAAATTCTTTCAATTATTCCTCTGACTGCTCCGATAGAATTCCCAAACGTCAGAGAGACGGAGAAGAGATTGAAACCTCCACTTGTACTGTCTTCATGCGATTCCTTTTTCTCCCTCCACGAATATTATATCGCAAAACCCAACGGTGGAAGCGTGCGGAATTGAATTTCGAACAACATATCCAAATTTCATGGAAATCCAACGGCTAACGAAACCGGGATCGTAGTTTTACCGAGACAGTTTTTGGGTTTCTGCGGAAAATTAAAATGTTACAATGCGAAGGGTTTTCCTCTAAGCTCTCAGATATGATTTTGAAATTCCCAACGGTTAAAATGTTCAGAATTGGGTTGCGAACATGATACTCAAATTTCACGACGATCCAACGGTGAACGGGTATGAGATCGTCGTTTTTCTGAGACTGGTTTGGTGGACTGCGGGAAAAAGAAAGGGTTTTGAGAGGAGAAGGGGAAAAACGAAAATGAGGCCAAAAGGAGGTAACTGACTTAACATAACTATTTATACCTAGGGTACTCAGCCTATTATTTGCTCTATATTTATTTATTTATTTATTTTTACTAAAAAGTTTTTTTAAATTTATTTACGAAAAATTGGGATGTTACACAAGTTATGTTATACTGTTTAATTTCAATATTAATATTTAGTTACCATGCAAAGCATCTTGCAGTTCTTGTTTGTTGTACAATCATTTTGTTTCCAAGCAATTGGACCTTGACCATCAAAAACTCCTTTCCCTGACAGGGTGAAAGAGTTAACATGTTGAACCTTAAACCATTGTTCAGCCCCCTTAAGGTTAGCTAAGTTTGTAGGTGCTTGAATTGTTCCATCAACTTGAACCTCAATAGGAGCCTTGCAAGGACCTTTTACATCAACTGCACCCATTTGATATGTACCAGCTAGAATCACAATTTTGACAGCAGTTGTCGATGCACATGCTTGAGTCCAGGCACCTAAGAAAGCCTTTAGAATGTGCAAATCACAAATCAATTAAAAAAAAGAAGTGATAATAATTAAAAAGATCCTACCTTAAAGACTACACCTATTTTTTATATCAAATGGTGAAATCAATTTTTTTTTTTTGTTACATGTTGATACCTGGCTTATATCTGAATTTGGTTTTCCTCCAAATCTTGATATGTCAAGATCCCCTTTGTTGTGCAATACCAAAGTCGACTAGAAATAAAGAAAAAAATATTGTGATTATAGTGAACTTCATATTATTTTTGTTTTTGTTTCTGGCACACTATTTTTGCGCTTCTCTTGAATGAATTGATTTGAGTATAATTGGAATATATTTATATTAGAGTAGAGAGGCTTGAACACCATAAACCGTTATAAACAACTATTATCTAAATATATATTTCCTTTTTTAGTTGTTTGGTTGATTTTTTATCGTTTTAATTTTTAACAATTAATTTTATATCACTCGTTAATAACCTATTATTATAATTTCCTGAAAATTAATTATTTATAAAAAGTAGATTTAAGGTGATTTAATTTGATTCAGACAAATTCCATGTTTAGAAACAATTATATAATTTATGGATAAAAGATATACAAAACTTACCTTTTACAATTGGAATCCATTAAAAAGAATTCATTTATTTTAATTTATCATCTTGCCTTTTACCTAAAATTATAAAAGATCAACATTTAGAATGTGTAACAATAAATTATAGTAAATTTCAGCATATTGAAATTAAAATTTTAAAATTATAAAATTTTATAAATAACTCATTTTCTTAACACTACACATACATATTTTCCATATAACACAAATAAGTCTAATGTTATGGATTCCTATTTTATAAATACAAATACCTTGTTATTATTATTATTATTATTATTATAGATGATAACTTCAATGTGTACTATTTTTATGGTTCCGCCTTTCTAATCTGTTACGAGGGTATCTAGGGCTCTACCTCAGATATGCCATCTCCATATCTAGAGAGTCGTGGAATACCGACATAGTGGCTCTACCCACGTGGCAGCATGCCCTCAAGAGATTCTTCCGCAAGGAGCCACTCTTATAAAAGACCCTGGGTTGAAAGACTTGGAGAACTTTAACTTATTCTGGATCTACACCAGATTTGAATCAAAAAGAGATCTCAAGATTCCTCTCTGCCTCTCTTGGTCCTCCACCATCTATGAAGCACCCATATTGACACCGGACACAACATGGACACTGACACGTGAACACATGTAATGTCCCAGACACTGAGACGGACACTGGACACGATAAGGGGCTGGAGTGTTCGTGCTTCATAGTCCGCCATACACGACTGAAGCAAAGCCTACTCCTCCATGTCGGAGGCCATTCCACGAACCTTACCGAACATTGGCGCCGTTTGTGGGAAACAACTAAACCAAAACATCAAACACTCCAATGCTGACTCGCTAACTCAAGTCGAATTGAAAAATTGTACGGTAAAATGGTGGAAGCACGCAATTACAAGTCTTCAACAGTTAATGAACAACTCCTGAAGCAAAAAGGAAAAGAAGGAGGGAGCACTTCCTATCTCTTCCAAAGTCACACGACACCCGCCACATCTGAACTCAAGCATATGCAACGATGAATAAGGTGGATTCGTCTGTCAAAACCCTAGCTTCAATGATACAACAACAAGAAGTCACTCTGGAGGCACAAAAGATGATAATCAACGAGCTGTAATGGAAGAATCAACAACGAAATAATCAGCTGAATACACATCATGGCTTGGATCCGGGATCCTTGAGCGAAGAAGTCACGTCAGAATCGATGAACAAGAAAACGAAAGGAGATGGGGTCTTCACTATTGTAGCAATAGAAAACAAGATAATTCTTTTCACCATGCATTTCTCGGAGAGAGTCATGAACGTTGGAGTCCCAAAACATTTGCAACATCTCCCAATGGTGGATCTAAACAATCAAATAAGCGTCGCCTTTTTCTATTGTAGAGCCTCTACCACGCTGATGTGCAAAGCTTTCCCTCTATCGTTTAAACAAACTGCACTCCTTGGCACCTCGGTCAATAGACTCATGGATGCAATTATGAGAAGTATTCAAGGCCACCTTCGTAACACCCTCAAATTTACAACCCTGTAAATTGTTACTGTTACGTACGTAAGAAATTTAATTAGGATTTAATTAATTATTTATAATAACAAAATATGTGTCTTAAGTAATTTCGTAACTAAAGGAAATAAAGGAAAATAGAGGAAATTAGTAATTCCTAATAATGGTTAAGTAGGAATGTCTATAAAAAATAATTGTGTGAAATGCATGTAATTGTCTATGTTTCTTGTTGTGACTGAACTGTCTTTTTGTGTGTGGTTTAATTAAAAATCAGTGTTAAGTTATATAATGGACTGTGATAAAATAAGTTATGGACTATGATTTGATTAGACATCAAATTGTTAATTTATTTATTTGTGAGTGAAATGTTTTCTTAAGAACTAAGTTTTTTGTGATTAATTGTGGATAAGTGTTTGCCCGCATATTCTTTTGCCGGAGATATTTTATTGTAATTTAATTATTTTAAGAAAAGATTAAATAATTGATCGTTGGAATTTGTTTAATGTCTCAAGTATTGAGTCTTATAAAAAATATTTATTGATTAGATTTAATTATTAAAGTTAGTAGAAAAGTATTTTTTGTGCGAGAAAAATAAATTCAGAGTGTAAGGTTACACTATGTAAATTAATTACACAATGTAAACCTCATTTAACAATCATAACAAGCTGAACAATGGGAGAAGGGGCGGAGCAAAATGACTTCCCCTACATCTCTTTAATCACTTCAACACTCAACCTTCATACCCCACATTCCTAACCAATCAAAATTCATGCAAACCCCTAATACTCCACCCACCTACTCACTTAATTTATTTCATTCTAGCTTTGTCCACAAGTTTGGGAGCAACATAGGAGAAATTTTTGTTTAACTTTTACCTTTCTGAAAATACGATTCTTTTAACTTCATGTTGTAAAAAGTAAAGTCTTTTGGATTTGGGAAGAGGTAGAAATGCACAAATCTTTGAACTATGTTCAAAGTGAAGTGTTTTTTTTTTTAAGATTTTTGCTAATGAAGTATTTTCGTTGTTGGAAAGATAAGAAATTTTCCTTTAAGTTTGTATAAAAAGTTTTCAACCAAGTGTTGATGTGTTGCCTTGTTATTTTTTGTCTAAGTATTGTGTGTTGAATTTGATGATTTCCATTAGAGTTAGGATCTGTTTGTTAATGATTGAAAGCCTCAACGAGTGTGAATCCTGAGCAACTATATAGTTGGAAGGTGTGACCTCGGACAACTGTTGCATGTGATGCGTTATGGACGATAATGATTTGTGTGTTAAGGTCTGTGTGGGGGTGGATATAGGAACTCAAACACAAGTCTTAGTAAACTAGGACCCCAATCTAGTGGGCACATGGTGTCTCGAAAGATGTGCACCTTTGTGTGATCGATGTAGGGACTGAAGCATGAGTCCTAGTGTGGACTATAACCCTGTTCTAGTGGACATTGTGTGTGTTGAACGACATGCAATGCTTTGTGTTAGTTCACAAGAACTCAAGAATGAGTGCCCATGTGACTAAGGTATTTTCTCTGAGAGAATAACGCACTTGAGAGACATTCAAGTGAAAGCAAACTCAAGGCACAATGCAAATATTTTCTTCAAAAGAGTCACATAGGGGGTTGTGTTGGATGTTGTGAGAGGTCGCTAGACGATGATCGATTGGCGATTTCCAACATGAGGTGTAGATGGAATTCCTATTTTGTGATGATGTTATGTCCGGATGATTCTCAAATTTGCTTCACCTTTCAATGCCATTTTGTACCTGTGTAGTCAGATCCCATGGTGACAATAAAGTGAACAATCAATAAGAAAGAAGTAAGGGTGAGTTTGGTTGTGTAGAAGAGAAAAGAATGGAAGAGAATTGTGAAGAAATATTTGAATTAAAGTAGAGAGAAAGAGGTGTGGGATCCACACTGATTTTTTAAAATTTCATCCATTTCCTTCTCAATTTGAACTTAAACAAACACGCACTAAGGGTGGGCATGGTTAGGATTTTTACAAATCCAATCCATATCCAAACCAAACCATTTAAAGTGGTTTGGATTAAAATCCAATCCATTTTTTAAAACCAGGTTTATCCAGGTTATTTCAAGCTAGAGACATTAAAGCAATTACATATCTATAGCAATAATTGAAGAATTTATTGGAAGGAAAAAAACCAAAAGTAATACCATATATAATTTTTATAATGTAAGAGAATGTAACCACACTACTAGACCATCAACATTCTAACTCAAAGGATGTGTGATATGAAACCAGTTAATCAAGTTGCTCATCATTCAAAAAAATAAACCTTTGGACTCTTGTTTCCTTAACTTTATAAAGTTCAACTAAAAATAAACCTTTGTAAACACTACATAATGACATGACCACACTACAATTAATAAATTTGTTTCATCTCTAACTAACTCCAATTATTGGACTACTTCCTCCTTGTGCAAACTAACTAAGCTTTTGGTTTAGCCCTTGGCTAACCCTGATCCTCTTTCCTAACAATACCTCCCCCCTTAAAAAGAACCTTGTCCTCAAGGTTAAATTCTGGAAATTGTTAATAAATGGTATCTTTGTCTTCCCATGTTGCCTCCTCAGGTAATTTGTCCTACCATTGAATCAAAAGTTGCTCCATATGTTCCCCTTCTTGCTCAATCATCCTAGTCTCTCCCCAACTCTTGATGCGGTTGCACACCATTGGAATGGCCTTGCAGCTCTGCTGACAGCTCGACTTCTACCGGATGATCTCCAACAACTAACTTGAGTTGGGAGACATGAAAAATTGGATGAATATGAGCATGTTCTGGTAGTTGTAGTTGAAAAGCCACTACTCCAATTTGCTTGGACCACTTGATAAGGACCATAGTACCTAACTACCAACTTAGGATACAATCTAATAGGCATTGAAGTTTTCCTAAGAGGCCTGATTTTTAAGTACACCCAATCTTCAACTTTTATCTTGGATGGCACTCTATGAGCATTTGCATACCTTGTCATATGATCTTGAGCCCTCCCTAAATGATACTTCAATTGTTTCAAAGCTTTATCTCTCTCCATCATATCTTGTGCTACAACTTCTACCAACATCTCCCCCGAAATGAATCTTGCTAGTGAAGAAGGAACTCTACCACCCACCACCTTGAATGGTGTACACCTCACTGCACCTTGATAACTTCTATTAAGGTCTAGATAAACCTTGAAACTCCTTCTCCTTACCTTTCCTTGATAGAGCATCAACTGCCTTGTTTGTAGCCCTTTTTTTATGCACAATGTCAAAGTCATAACCCAAAAGCCTAACCAACAAATTTTTCTGATTTTGAGTAGTAATCCTTTACTCTAACAGGTATTTTAAAATTTGTTGGTCTGTATATACAATAAATTTTTGTCCTAGCAAGCATGGCCACCAATGCCATCAATTCCTTCTCGTAAAATGACTTGTTTAAAGATAATTTTGATAATGGCTTTCTGAGAAATGCTATCGCCTTTTTGTTTTGGGACAACACGACACCTATCCCTATTACAGATGCATCACACTCAATGAAAAAAGACTGAGAAAATTCCATCATAGTAAGTACAGGAGCAGTAGTTATAGCTTCCTACAATTGCATAAAAGCTTTAGCACTCTCTTGGGACCATTTAAAATTTCCTTTCTTCAACATATCCATCAACGGTTGAGCTATCTTTCCATATCCACAAATAAATATCCTATAATAGCTTGTAACACATCAGAATAACTTCCATTTTTTGCTTGTCCATAGAAACCCCCCTGATGTGAAATAGTGTGGTCTAAATACTCTACCTCAGTTTTTCCAAAACTACACTTCTTCAAATTTGCAAAAAAACTTTGCTTCACTAATGTCTCCAATACAACCCTTAGTGTATTATACGATCCTCCCAAGACTGGCTATACATTAAGAAATCCTCAAAAAAGACCAAAACAAACTTCCAAAGGAAAGGCTATGTAATGTTGAATTCATAGCACATTGAAATGTTGCAGGCGCATTTGTCAATCCAAAGGGCATTACTACAAACTCATAGTGACCTTGATTGCTCCTAAAGGCTATTTTTGGTATATCATCCATGTGCATGCAAATTTTGTGATATCCAACCCTTAGATCATTGAAAAATATCTAGCCCAATTCAATTCATCTAGCAGTTCCTCAATAACTAGTATAGGAAATTTGTCTGTACAGTTACCTTGTTAAGGGCTCTATAATCTATGAAAAATCACCAACTACCATCCTTTTTTGGTTGTTTCTTTGTGCACCAGTAAAATTTCTTGTGCACCCAGCAACACTTTGAAATTCTGAAACTACCCTTCCCTTATAACTTCTTTTTCTTCGTTTTCCTTCTGCATACTATATTTTTTTTTCTTTGCCTTCACCTTCATTCTTGTGAGAGGTTATCATGAGAGGTAATCATTCGTTGTTGTGTCCTCTTTGATCGAGGTGCATTTGCATTGTTACGGTGGTTTGTTGGCAAGTGGTGGTTGTGGTGGTGGTGGTGTGGCCATTAACGGCGGAGGTAAGGTCTGTAACTTCGATCTAGTTTTTTTTCCACGTAAAACTTACAGGTTAACAATCCATAAGTTATATACAATTTGCGGATTGATAATCCATAAGTTTTATATAACTTACAGATTATCAATCCGTAAGAAACTTACGGATTGACAATCCGTATGTTACTTACGGATTGATAATATGTAAGTACCATAAGGATTAGCAATCCGTACGAACCTTACAGATTATCAATCTGTACAAACCTTACGGATTAACAACCTGTATGATACTTACGGATTGTCAATCCGTAAGTTACTTATGGATTACCAATCCGTAAGTTACTTATGGATTACCAATCCATAAGTTTTTTTTTTAACTTTTTTTAAAAAAATTATTTTTTTATTTAAATATAATTAGTATTATTAATTAAAATAATTTTAAATAGGTATAGTTTCATAATTCATTCAAAACTTTTAGTTTTTATAGTTTGAAAGTGATATTTATTTTAAAATAATTTAGAATTTTAATTTATTTTAGTCATTTTATTTTAAATTTGGTTTTTTTAGTCCTTATTATTTTAATGTAATATTATTAAATGCAGTAAAAAAAAATAAAAAATTGTGTGATAGTATATGTATGGTGTGGTTAGGGGTCATTTGTTTGTCATTGAAATTTTTCAATATTTTGTTAAGATGGACGAAGATCTGTGGATGCATGACGATATAATGTCTGAAGAAGCTGATATGAATGAAGAAAATGAAGATGAACCTGGTGTGAATAAATAACATGTTGATTGTTCTGATGCCTTCAATACTTCTTAGGTATTAAAATGATTTTTTTTTGTTAAAGTAAATGAATGTCCCTTGAAGACTAAACATGTGTTGCATTGTAGGTGTTTGCTACCCATGATGATATTTTGCATTAGGCTCGATCTGTTGCATATGATATTAGTTTTGTGGCAGTGATTATGAGGTTAGAAACAGATACTGGAATTAGAGGAAGGACTTAATTTGTTTTAATTGGTTGGAAAATAGTGGTTAATATGGGTTAGGAAGAAAGATTTAATACGAACAGTTACTGACAGTAGAAAATGTGGGTGTCCCTTTAAGCTGCGTGCGAAACTAGTGGTGGGAGGCGAAGGATGGATGGTGAAGTTAATGTGTGGGAGTCATAATCATGAATTGGCCAAGTCATTAGTTGAACATCCATATGCTAGTTGACTGACTAAGAATGAGAAGATTATTATTGATAATATGACAAAGTCAATGGTGAAACCATGAAATATTCTTCTAACGTTGAGGGAGCACAATGCCAACAATTATACAACACTCAAGCAAGTATACAATGCAATAAATGCATACCGTTCTTCCATAAGAGGCAATAATACTAAAATGCAACAACTAATGAAGCTTCTTGAACAGGATCAGTATATTCATTGGCATAGATTGAAGGATGAAGATGTTGTATGTGATATATTTTGGAGTCATCTTGATGCAGTCAAATTATCTAATGCCTATAATTTGGTATTTCTTATAGATAGTACATATAAAACGAACAGGTGCAGGCTACTATTACTTGACATTGTTGGTGTGACACCAACAGGAATGACTTTTTCTGTTGTTTTTGCCTATTTGGAGGAAGAACGTCTAAATAATGTTGTTTGGGCTCTATAAGGGTTTCGAGGTAGTTTTTTTAGACATGATGGACTCCCTAGAGTTATTGTTACCGACGGAGATCTAGCATTGATGAATGCAGTGAAAATTGTATTCCCTGAGTCTACCAATTTGTTGTGTCAGTTTCACATTGATAAGAATGTGAAGGCAGAATGTAAAACCTTGGTTGGTAAAAAAAATGCATGGGATTATGTCATGAAAGCCTAGGGGAGTTTGGTGGATATTCTTTCTAAGCAAGAGTTCAATGAGTGCCTAATGAAGTTTGAAATTGCTTGTTCACCATGGCCAATGTTTGTTGATTATGTCAAGCAAAAATGGTTGATCCCTCATAAAGAAAGATTTTTTAAAGCCTGGACGAATAAGGTGATGCATTTAGGAAACACAACAACTAACAGGTATGAAAATGTAAATTTTTGTTGTTGTTAGGGTTTAGGATTTAATGGATAAAAATAATTGTCTTTGTTTACTTGTTTGTGTATTTCATATGCAGGGTTGAGTCTGCTCATTAGGCCTTAAAGAGACTACTATAGAATAGCCTTGGGACCTATGTAGTGTTTGGGAAGCCATGAACAACAAGATCATGTTGCAACACACTGAAATTAAGACATCTTTTGAGACAAGTACACATGTGTTTGGATATGTTTTTAAAGTTACCTTATACAAGAAACTACTCGACATGGTATCAAGGTATGCTTTAAACCAGATTGCTGCTGAGTTTGAGCGTGCAAGTTATATTGGTATTGACAGTTCTTGTTGTGGATGTGTAATGAGAACTACTCATGGTCTTCCTTGTGCATACGAGTTAGGTAGATATGTTGTCGGTAGCATACCTCTCGGCGTAATCCATATGTTTTGGCGGAGGCTAAGTTTTTCAGACCAAGGGTTATTTGAGCTCAAAGTCAGCATATAACCGAAGATATGGAAACCATATCCAAGCGGTTTGAAGAACTTGATATTTGTGGAAAAGTTACTCTAAAGAGTAAACTTCGGAAAATTGCCTACCGTGATCTAAACTCTATGTGTGCTCCTACATAAAAGGTCAAAAGAAAAGGTGCTCAGAAAAAACCGATGACCAAACATCAAAGATCAACAAAGCGTGATCCGTCTTACTATGAGTATGTTGATGCATTACATTCTGTGCAAAATAATAATTCTGCAGTCAAACGTAGTGCATCATCATCTGAGTAAGCAAAACTAAGAAGGATCATGCCGATGTTGGATCAATTTCATCCATGCATTCATGATTCCATTGAAAACATTGTCGATGTCAAAGTTGATGGTAATTGTGGATATTGTGCAATTGCTGCCTTATTAGGTATGGGTGAAGATTCATGGTCTTTGGTTCGCAACCATTTGCTTAAAGAACTTGCAAAATGGTTTGATGAGTATATCAACTTGATTGGTGGCATAGCCAAATTAGGGTTGCTTAAAGAAAACATCAAACGGTATATAATTATTTATGTTTTAGTGTTTTTATTTAGGGTTACATGACTAATTAGGGTTTCGGGTTGTTTTACTAATTAGGGTTTAGGATTACTTGACTAATTATGATTTATGGCCATTTGACTAATTTGAGGTTAGGGTTACTTGACTAATTAAGGTTTAGGGTTACTTGACTAATTAAGGTTATTTAAGGTTTAACATAATTATGTAAGTAGGTCATTAATTTAATATTCACACACTATATAAACGAAAATAAATAAAAACCTTATCAAATAACATTAAATAATAACATTGTTCAGCCATATTACATACATAATTCATATAAAACCTAAAAAATCCTAACAATCTTCATGTGTTTGACATACACCGCCTTCGTCTCGATCAAACATATACATTCCCTTGCACAGTCACACCTTTGGCGATCCTTAGGCACTCCTCGATCATAGTGTATGCTTCTACTCCTTTAGTGAGTACCCTTAAGTTGATCAAGCGTTCCAAAAGTAAACACTTAAAGTGTAACACATAAAATGAGTAATAGTGAAAATTGAAAATATATTATATCAATGCATGTCAAGGCATGTCTACATCAGAGGATGTAGCTTCAGGTGGTTTTGCCATAGCCGCTACAGCGACCGGCTACTGAGGAGGATCTGGTTGAATATATGTCTCATCGTGCACCACGAGTGGATGTCTAGGGGGATCCTCAAGCTGTGTCAGACTCATGAAGGGATGAGATATCATGTAGAACCACTCCATGTAGTCTATTGCACACTTTCCAGACACAACACATATCTGACCCACCGGTGCAAGGTATTTAGAAAACTGAATACATCTATCATCAATATCCTCTATACATAGAGATGGAGCAGCAGGGTGTGGAGAAATGGTTTGCATATACCCAAACTATCGCACAATCCTCTCTGGTCGGTGTATGACAATAGATGGACCCCATCTAATATGTTTGAAAAATAAAGAGATCAGGTCAAACTCTCTAAATGCATGGTGGTCACCATAAGGAATCCAACACACAACATTAGACGCCAATCTATCCAACCGCTTACGATATGTCGACACTGGTAATGCCTTTCCAGACTTCCAACGGCAAGCATGTGGTTTCCTCTCATGATAATCTTCAGCAGCAATAGAAAAAGCAATAGTAGGAAAATGCTCATAAATCCAACATTGCACATATTTAAAAAATAAAAATAATAAAAACAATACTCAATATAAACTACAAAACTAAAAACTAAATTATAAATAAATTATAAATACCTGTAAAAGTGTGATATATCTTGTAAGTTGAAAATATAATTTATTGATTTCTAAAATACCCAATTTTCTCTCCCCCTTTGAACACATCAAAAAGCCAAAGTGCGTGAAAAAATAAAATCATACATAAATAATTCTAAAAACATACATACAGCACAATACCAAATGTAATTACATACCACTAGACATATATATCATCAACAATAATTAAGTTTAACACACATAACCATAAACAACCAAAAACAAGTAAATATAATCATCATGTTCAGTCATACTAAGCAAATATAAAAAGAAATATTAAGTGTTCAAATGTCATAATAATATAGCCAAATACACGGCTAGAAATCAAAATACTAATAATAATAATGTCTAAACTGATGGTGGTGGAGGTAAATCAAGGCAGTCGCGAATGATGGTGACATCTTCTTCAACCTTTGTGATCCTTGAGTCCATTTTTTCGAATCACGTGTCCACTTGTCGTTCCAAAGCATCAAACCTCTCACCAACATAGGTTTGAAGTCCATCAAACCTTTCTAGAATGTTGTGCATAAGAGATGAAGAGTCATCTCTCTGAGAATGTGGTGATGGAGAGCGGTCTTCAGCGACCTGTACTAGAGCATCCTTCTTTACCCAAGAGCCATCCCTCTCTTTGCGGTAACCGAAGGAAGAGACTACATTTGCACCTATAGAGAAGGATCTCTTGACTTTGACAAAGGGCTCAGAGTCAAAAGGGACATTAAAATGTTGTAGAAACAAAGTAATCAGATGGGGATATGGGAGTGGAGCATATGATCGTAATGCCTTATGCATGCGATATCTCACAAGATGGGCCCAGTCAATTTGATGACTGGTTAAGAAAACCTACATGATTATCAAATCTTCCTCAGAAACCTGTGCAAGGTTGGAAGATCTAAAGAGTAGGATGGCACAATCAAGTAGTGCATGATGCAACATTCGAATGCCAATGAACTGGCAAGAAGCCTTCCGGCCATATCCGCTTGGTTGGTGCAAACCATCCGGCGGGCATCAGACACAAAAAAATCAAACTTCCACTCATCATCAAGTGAACCCTCAAATGGTACACCGTCACTTGATAATTGAGTGAGATCAAAGAAAAGGGACTGGTCTATGACCATCTTAATCCCATAAACTTCGGAAATCAAGGAATCTTCTTGAATCTCCAAGTTAGAATAAAAGGCTTTAACCAATTCAGGGTAAAAGGGAAGTTTCATGGAGATAAACTGAATTAAACCAGAATTTTGAAATGCTTGAAAGCAATCAAACACTTCATCATCAAAGAAGGCTAAGTCTACGAACTTAGGGTCGATAATGGAACAAGAAGAGAAAAGAGAATTGTACCGGATGCGTTGTTCTTCTGAGGAAAACAACGTAGGAGATGATATGGAGGGAGGAATTTGAGATGTCTGCGCCTTCGATGTTCCGTGGCTTCATGTTCCAGAGACTGCGGATGAAGTCGCAACCCCCTTTTGCTTCTTCGATGGTTCTGCCATTTGGAGGTGTTTTTGGAAGTTTTAATCGGTGGAGATGAAAGAAAATTAAAAATGATGAATTTTGGGCTTTGTGGGACGTGATTTGGTTGAGAATTGAGGGAGAAATCAAGTTTTGAAGATTTAGGGATTTTGGGTTCGAGTTTCTGCAGAAATCGCGTTCTCGCGGTTTCTGAAATTTCGAATTTATAGACACAGACGCTCTGTAATCGATTACAGGAATGTTGTAATCGATTACACTTAACCTAACTGCCTGTAATCGATTACATGTCAAGGTAATCGATTACAAGACACTTCTTCTAAAACAACAATAAAAAAATCAACACTTACCAAGATGAACATAGAAAGTTTTAATATATCAAAAAAAATAATTTTATATAATAAAATGGTTTTAAAAAAAAACATGAGCAATCAATCAAATACTTTTAAACATATCATACAAGTAATCATACAACAATTGAAAGATATAGATCATGGCATCATCAACCATTTAGATTTATTTTAATGATAAGCTTCATATTTTGAAAAAGGAAGATAACTCAACTAAACATATGAGCACAAACTCATTATAGCAATCAAACAAGACAAACAAATAAAAAATTTAGTCATCATATAAATAAGTTAAATAAAAGACAAATTTCAACCAACTTAATTTTAAAAGATAATGGTTTTGATGTTACCTTTTTCATGATTCAAGTGCTTAGATCTTTAAAGATGGAAGTCAGACTTTTGTTTTTCTTACTTAAACTTCTTGAGAGATGTTCTCATCATTTTCATAGTCCTTGGATAGAAGTTTGATCTCCTTCTCCGAACCATTGGATGAGTCATTGTCATCCCAGGCAATATACGCCTTCTTGGATCTTCTTTCTTTATAGCTTTTCTTCTCATTCTTCTCGGGCCATGACTCATTTGAGGGGCAGTTTTCCTTTATGTGACCAGGTAGATTACACTTATAGCATTTAAGTGTAGGAGAAACTTCTTGGGATCTCTTCCCATTGTTGAAGTTATGGCTTCTCACCATTCTTCTATTTTTGATGAATTTATGAAACTTCTTCACAAATAGTGAGAAGTCCTCTTCATCATCAGATTCTTCTTCTTCTTCTTCTTGCGTTGAGGAGGAGGCTTTGAGTGCTATGCTTCTTTTCCTTTTGTCGGTTTCTTCATTTTGGTTGAGACGTTGAAGTTTCATTTCATGTTCCTGCAGTTTGCCAAACAAAGTGGCAAGAGAAATAGAGGAAAGATCTTTACTTTTAGAAATGGCAGTTACCTTGGGCTGCCATTCCCTACTTAAGCATCTTAAAACTTTATTAATTAAATTTTCATTAGGGAAGGTTTTTCCTAAGGAGGCAAGATGATTGACTATGTGTGTGAATCTTTTCTGCATACTTTGGATGTTCTCATTAGGGTTCATCGTAAATAATTCATATTCATGTGTAAGGGTATTGACTCTAGATCTTTTCACATCAGTGGTGCCTTCATGTGTAAGTTGGAGAGTATCCCACATCTCCTTTGCATTTGAACAGTTTGACACTCTAAAATATTCATTTATTCCTAGGGCAGAAGTGATGATGTTTTTGGCTTTAAGATTATATTGGATTCTTCTTCTATCCTCTTCAGTCCATTTATCTCTAGGTTTTTGTGTTCTTGTGCTAGTGCTTACATCTACTATGGTGGGTATGTACGGTCCTATTTCTATTGCTTCTCAAATAGTGGTAACCCTCACCATTAAAGATAGGTGGCCTATGGGTGGAGTTTCCTTCAGGAAACATGGAATTTGAGGAGGCCATGAATCTTGAAGTTGCGAAACTTTCTACAAGAAACCTGCTCTGATACCACTTGTTGGATCAAGTGGCCTCGGAATAATTAAGAAGGGAGGGTTGAATTAATTATTAATGTGACTTGACTAATTAAAAATTATCCTTCTTAACATTACTAAATTCAACTAGGCTTTTACTACTAAGTTAAGAAAGTAAAGACCAGAAACAGAAACTTAACCAAAAGTAAAAGCGGCAATTAAAAGTATACAGCGGAAATTAAAGACTGTAGGGAAGAAGAAGACAAACATAAGATTTATACTGGTTCGGCCACAACCCGTGCCTACATCCAGTCCCCAAGCAACCAACGGTTCTTGAGATTTCTTTCAACCTTGTAAAATCCTTTACAAGCCAAAGATCCACAAGGGATGTACCCTCCCTTGTTCTCTTTGAACAACCAAGTGGATGTACCCTCCACTTGAACTGATGATCCACAAGAGATGTACCCTCTCTTGTTCTCAGTACAACAACCCAAGTAGATGTACCCTCTACTTGTGTCACAAAGGATGTACCCTCCAATGCGTTAAGACAAAGGATTCTCAGGCAGTTAGTCCTTTGAATCTTTGTAAGGGGAAACAAAAGATATCTCAAACGGTTAGTCCTTTGAAATCTTTTGTTTAAGGGGAAGGGAAGAATCAAAAGAATTCTCAGGCGGTTAGTCCTTTGAATTCTCTTGGAAAGAGAGAAGGGAGACACAAAAGAATTCAGGAGGTTAGTCCTTCTATTCTTTTGGCAGAGGGAGAAGAGAGACACAAAAGAATTCAGGCGGTTAGTCCTTCTATTCTTTTGGCAAAGGGAGAAGTGAATGAAGAAGAAGAATAACACAAGCTTTTTGAACAATGAACTTTTCTTGGAAGAGAAAGTATTGAACAAAAAATCTTTGAAAGAAGTTGAGAAATGAATCAGAAATTTCTGTAAAAAACTTGTTATCAAATTCATGTCATGGTCACATATTTATAATCATTTGATGACTCAAGTTAAAGTTTGTGACTCTAGGAAATTTCTTTAAAAATAGTCACCTTTAAAAAATTGTGACTCTTTTGAAAACTAGTCACTTAAAAAGTTGTGACTTTTGAAAAAATCTTCAGAAACAAGTCACTTTAAGAATTGTGACTTTTGGAAATTTATTTTTCGAAATCAGTCACTAGTAATCGATTACTATTATAGTGTAATCGATTACACATCAAAAGATGTGACTCTTCATGTTTAAATTTGAAAATCAAAACGTTTAGAAACTCTGGTAATCGATTACAAGTATTGTGTAATCGATTACACAAGTTAAAAATGATTTGAAAATGTTTTATCACTAGTTGTGACTCTTGAAATTTGAAATCTAACATTTTAAAACATTGGTAATCGATTACATGATTATGGTAATCGATTACAGCTTTGTAAATCAGTTTTTAAAACAATGGTGGCTACTGGTAATCGATTACTACCTTCTGGTAATCGACTACCAGAGAGTAAAACTCTTTGGTAAAAGATTTTGTGAAAAATTCTTGTGCTACTCAATGTTTTGAAAAACTTTTTTAGTACTTATCTTGATTGAGTCTTCTCTTGATTCTTGAATCTTGAGTCTTGAATCTTGATTCTTGAAACTTGATTATTCTTGAATCTTGATTCTTGAAGCTTTTTGACTCCTGATTCTTTGGAACTTGCTTAACTCTTGATTCTTTGACATCATCAAAATAATCTTGGAAGTCATTGCTTCCACATATGCCCCATGGCATTGCAATGTCTAATCTTTTGCTTCTTCTGAACTAACTTCAAGCAAGTCAACTAACAGGTCCACAACTTCGTCCACATGAACAGCCTCAAAGCTATGGAAGGCGTCTGTAATGGGCAGATATAGCAATGATTCCACATCATCCAAAGTGATAGTGACCTCTCCTACCAAAAGATAAAAACTACAAGTTTCCTTTTTCCACCTTTTCGCAAGAGCCGATATAAGTCCCCTGTCACTAGTGTCCAAGGAATATGCAATTAGAGGACTTAATCTTGTGGAAGCCACTAAGTCTTCAATCTCTGGAGCAAGCCTGCCCAATTTCTCTACCTTCCTTCCATGGGAGGATAACTTCAACTCAAAATGTTCTTGTAAATAAAAATTTTAATCATTTTAACTTGAATAAGAAATAGTTATGAAAATATTATTTATTTAAAAATATAAATACCTCTCCATTCTAAAATGTGACTGTCACATGATGAACATAGTTCATCAGAAGCTGCCTCTTCGGACTATTCATGGACCTCGTCAGCTTCATGATCCACATGCTCAACATCCACAGCAACATGTGCAACTTCCTGTTGCCTATGTGAAGATGTTGTGGGCCTTCGCCACTAAGGGGCTTCATTCGCATCACCACTAACTTCTCTCCCTAAGGCTCTTCCTATAACCCTGCCTAAAGCCCGACTCAATCCTCTAGTTCTGACCATATTCTACTCATTTAAACAGTCATAACAATTAATGACATCGTTCAAATAATACTTAATTCAATGAATTACTATTTAATAATTCATAAATAAACATTTTTTTATTTTTTAAATAAATTTTTTATTACTTTTATATATTCATAAATGAATATACAAATTCTTTTTTCAAATTTATAGAGTTGGCATCACTAATTCTAGTAAACTTAAATTAATGACCAAAATCTAAGTACAATTTTGGTTTTTATTTCTAATAAATGAAGAAATTTATTAACAAATTTTGCTTGAAGTACAATTTCATTTTTTAACAAATTAGTTGTAAGTGCATATGCTGTATGAATATTTTGATGATGCCAAAAGATTGAAGCAATTCAAAGTTGATTCAAGTCAAGATCAAGAGATCAAGAAAAACGATTCACAATAGTACATTATTTGTTATAAGAATCTCTTAAAAGATTGCAAAGTTTGGCCTTAAAAGACTTAAGTTTTCAAATCTCTTATAAATTTTTTTAAGTGATTTTACATCTTTGAAAAATATATATTTTGCTCTGGTAATCGATTACCAGAATCAAACATGTTTCTGAAAAGCTTTCAAAAAGTTTGAAATTTGAATTTTAAAGGTTGTAATCGATTACCACCTTTGTGTAAACGATTACTAGTAACAGAATGATTTGAAATTCAAACTGAAAAGACATGACTCCTCAAAATTAACTGTGTAATCGATTATCATAGATCTATAATCGATTACCAGTGAGGAAATTTCAAAAATAACTCTGAAAAGTCACATCCCTTCATAAGTTTTTGAAAAGCCACCAAAGGCCTATAAATATGTGACTTGTGTTCGAAATTCTTCAGAGTTTTTCAGAACTTCATTGTCTTATTCTCTCACAAGAAAACCTTTGGCCAAACACTTGCAAAACTATTAAGGATTCTTATAAGTTCTTCGAGTTGTATCATTCTTCTCTTAAAGAGAGAAAAACATCTTTTGTACTTCAAAAACAAATTGTTGTTAATCAAGAGGCAGTGGGTCTCTTGATTTGTAAGTTTTTCTGAACACGAGGGAAAGGTATCCCTGGGTGGTTCAGAAGTTGTAAAGGAATTTACAAAGATAGTGAAAATCTCAAGTGGATTGCTTGAGGGCTGGACGTAGGCACAGGGAATGGCCGAACCAGTATAAAACTGAGTTTGCAATTCTCTCTTCCCTAAACTCTATTACTTTATTGCAGTTTAATTTTATTTTGCACATTTAAAGAAACATCAAATAAATTATTCATTGCTTCTTTTTCTGCTTATTAAGTCTACATATTTCTTTTAAAGAGAGAATTAAAATTTGTTAGGGGAAATTTTTTAAACTTAATCACCCCCATCTTAAGTTATTGAGGTCACTTGTTCAACAAGTAGTGTGACAGCTTAATTCTTGTATAAGGTTTAGAAACTTCAAGAATAGTTATGGCCTTATCAAACTTTTTATTTCCCAAAGGGAACGCTATAAATAGGCCTCCTATATTCAATGGTGTGGGTTATCATTACTGGAAAACCCGTATGCAAATTTTCATAGAGGCTATTAATTTAAACATCTAGGAAGCCATTGAAATCTGTCCTTACATCCCTACTATGGTAGCAGAAAATGCAACTATAGAAAAACCTAGGGAACAATGGGAAGCAGAAGAAAGGAAAATGGTACAATATAATTTAAAAGCCAAAAATATAATTACATCTGCATTAGGCAAGGATGAATATTTTAGAGTATTAAACTGCAAGAATGCAAAAGAAATGTGGGATACCTTACAAGTAACCCATGAAGGAACAATAGATATAAAAAGGTCTAGAATAAATACCCTAACCCATGAATATGAATTGTTTAGAATGAATCAAAATGAAACTATACATGCTATGCAAAAGAGATTCACACATATAGTAAATCATCTTGCATCATTAGGAAAGATATTTCCCAATGAAGATCTTATTAACAAAGTTCTAAGATGTTTAAGCAGGGAATGGCAACCAAAGGTAACGGCTATTACATAATCAAGAGATCTTACTAACATGTCTCTTGCAACTTTGTTTGGAAAGCTTCAGGAATACGAAATGGAACTCATGAGACTAAATCAACATGAGGAAAATGACAAGAAAAAGAAAGGAATCGCACTTAAAGCTTCATCTTCAATTCAAGAAGGAAGTGATAAAGAAGATTTGAATGAAATAGAGGAAGATGATGATTTAAGTTTCTTCGTAAAGAGGTTCAATAAATTCTTAAGAAACAAAGGAAATCAAAGAAGATCAAACTTCAAACCAAAGAAAAGAGAAGAAGATTAATCCTCTCTTCAAAAGTCTTGTAAATGTAATCAACCAGGACATCTGAGAGTTGATTGCCCAAGTTTCAAGAAACAAATAGAAAGATCTGAAAAGAAAACCTTCAATGATAAGAAAGCAAAGAAAACTTACATCACTTGGAAAGACAACGATATGGATTCATCTGAAGACTCAGAAAATGAAGTCGTGAATCTAAGTCTGATGGCCAAAAATTATGAAAGTGATGTAAAGGTAACATCTTCTAACAATAACTTATCTATTTCCTTTGATGAACTTCAAGATGCATTCACTGATTTACATAAAGAATCAATCAAACTTGCAAAACTAGTTTCATTTTCTAAGAAAACTATTTCAAACTTAGAAAATGAAGTTTTAAAATTAAATGAAGAATTAGAAAATCTTAGAACTGAAGTCAAAACTTTAAAACCAATTGACACAAATCAATCTTCCACCATAAAAGTAATACATGATAGCAAAGAAGCATCTAATTCATGTAATTGTTGTAGCAAGTTTATAGAAGAAATCAAGGATCTAAAAAATTCTCTTGCCAAATTTACTATTGGAAAAAATAATATAAATATTATATTAGGAAAGCAAAGATGTGTGTTTGATAAGGCTGGATTAGGATATAGACCTGATAAACAACAAAAATTATATAAAAATTTCTTTGCATCCACTCAAAAGAATAGTTCTCCTTTCTTAACTTGTTTTTACTGTGGAAAGAAAGGACATGGTGTATCTACATGCTATTTTAGGGAAAATAGTAATAATATTAAAATGATATGGGTTCCAAAAGGATCTTTTATCAAAATTGACATTCAAGGACCCAAGAAAGTTTGGGTACCTAAGTCATAAACATGATCATATAGTTTTCTTTGAAGAAGAGTTGGTACATTGATAGCGGGTGCTCTAAACACATGAGGGAGATGCATCAAAGTTCACTCATATTTCTCCCAAGAATAATGGACATGTGACTTATGGCGACAACAATAAAGGTAGAATCCTTGGAGTCATAAAAATTGGTACGAATTCATCTACCTCCATTGAAAATGTTCTACTTGTTGATGGTCTTAAGCACAGTCTACTAAGTGTTAGTCAATTATGTGACAAAGGCTATCTAGTATCATTTGATTCTCATAATTGTGTTATTGAAAACAAACATGATAGAAATATAAAACATATAGGCTATAGATCAAATAATGTTTACATGATGAATTTAGATAAAACATCAAATCATGATCAATGTTTTCTTAGTAAAGATGATGATCCTTGGTTATGTCATAGAAGAATTTCCCATATAAACATGGAACATTTAAATTTAAACTAATTTCTAAGGATTTAGTTATTGGTTTACCAAAACTTAAATTTAAAAAAGATAGATTATGTGATGTTTGTCAAAAAGGAAAACAAGTAAGGGTTTCCTTCAAATCAAAGAATATTGTGTCTACAACTCAACCCTTACAACTTTTGCATATGGATCTTTTTGGCCCCTCTAGAACTATGAGTTTTGGAGGAAACTACTATGCTCTTGTTATAGTTGATGATTACTCAAGATTTACATGGACATTATTTCTCACTCATAAAAGAGATGTTTTTCATGCTTTCAAGAAACTTGCTAAAATCATTCAAAATAAGAAAAATCTCAAAATTGCATTTATTAGGAGTGATCATGGAGGAGAATTTGAAAATAAGGATTTTGAATCATTTTGTGATGAAAATGGCATTGAACACAATTTTTCTGCACCTAGAACCCCTCAACAAAATGGAGTAGTTGAGAGGAAAAATAGATCTTTAGAAGAGATAACCAGAACTTTGCTTAATGATATAATCCTTTCTAAATATTTTTGGGCTGAAGCTGTAAATATTGAATGTTATATAATGAATAAAGCTTTAATTAGACCAATCTTAAAGAAAATTCCATATGAATTGTATAACGGAAGAAAATTGAACATTTTTCATCTTCATGTGTTTGGATGTAAATGTTTTGTGCTAAACAATGGCAAAGACAACTTAGGTAAGTTTGATGCAAAATCTGATGAAGGTATATTCCTTGGCTATTCCTTGCACAATAAAGCATTTAGAATTTATAACAAAAGAACTATGATAATTGAAGAATCTATCTATGTAGCTTTTGATGAAACTAATCCAATTTTGCCAAGAAAGGATACTCTAGATGATATTTTAGATTCTTTAGAAGGTATGCATATTCATGGTGAAGAGCACAAAGGCAAAGGAAAGGCAAATGATGAAGATTTTCAAATTGATGAAACAAAAACAAGTACAGATCTTCCAAGAAAGAGGAGAACTTCTAGATACCATCCTCTTGATAACATCATCGGTGACATATCTAAAGGGGTAACAACTAGACACTTTCTTAAAGATGTTTGCAATAATATGGATTTTGTTTCTTTGATTGAACCTAAAAATGTAAAAGAAGCCATAATTGATGAACATTGGATTATAGCTATGTAAGAAGAGTTAAATCAGTTTGAAAGAAATAAAGTTTAGGAATTAGTTGACAAACCTGATAATCATCCAGTTATAAGAACTAAATGGGTATTCAAAAACAAATTAGATGAACATGGAATAGTAATTAGAAATAAGGCTAGGCTAGTAGCCAAAGGATATAATCAAGAAGAAGGAATAGATTATGAGGAAACATATGCTCAAGTAGCCAGATTAGAAGCCATTAGAATGTTATTAGCTTTTGCATCCATAATGGCCTTTAAACTCTATCAAATGGATGTGAAAAGTGCCTTTTTAAATGGTTTTATCCAAGAAGAAGTATATGTGGATCAACCTCCTGGCTTTGAAAACTCAGAAAAGCCTAATCATGTCTTTAAACTGAAAAAGGCTTTATATGGTTTAAAACAAGCCCCTAGGGCTTGGTATGAACGTTTGAGTAAATTTCTTTTAGAAAAGGGTTTTTCAAGAGGCAAGGTTGATACCACCCTTTTTATTAAAAGAAAATTGAATGATATACTCTTAGTACAGATATATGTTGATGATATCATTTTTGGGTCAACTAATGATTCTCTTTGCAAAGAATTCTCTGAAGATATGCAAATGAATTTGAAATGTCAATGATGGGTGAGTTAAACTTTTTTCTTGGACTGCAAATCAAGCAAACAAAGAATGGAATATTTATCAGTTAATCAAAATATTGAAAAGACCTAATTCACAGGTTTGGGATGGAAAATGCTAAACACATGACTACTCCTACGAGTACTGCTTGCTATTTGGATAAAGATGAGACCGGTCAGACAATAGACATAAAGAAATATAGAGGTATGATCAGATATCTTCTTTATTTATCTACAAGTAGACCTAATATAATGTTTAGTGTGTGTATGTGTGCAAGATTTCAAGCAAATCCCAAAGAATCTCACCTTAGTGCAGTTAAGAGAATCATGAGATACCTATTAGGCACTATCAATCTAGGATTATGGTATCCTAAAAATTGCACTTATAATCTAATAGGATACTGTGATTCTGATTTTGCCGGATGCAAAACTGATAGAAAGAGCACTAGTGGAACCTGTCATTTCATTAGCTCTGCTTTAGTTTCATGGCATAGTAAAAAAATAGAATAGTGTTACTTTATCCACTGCTGAGGCGGAATATATTTCTGCTGGCAGTTGTTGTACACAGATACTTTGGATGAAACAACAACTTTCTGACTATGGATTAATTCTTGATCATATTCCCATTCGATGTGATAACACGAGTGCAATAAATCTATCTAAAAATCCTATTCTGCACTCGAGAACCAAGCATATTGAGATTAGGCATCATTTCTTGAGAGATCATGTTCAAAAAAGGGATTATGTACTAGAATTTGTTGACACAAAGAATCAGTTAGCTGATATCTTTATAAAACATCTCCCCAAAGAAACCTTCTTTGCTATTAGAAGAGAATTAGGACTCCTAGATATCAATAACCTAGATAAATAGTTTTTTTGTTTGTCTATTTTTGATTATTTTTTTCTTATGATTGTTAACTTTTGATTATCCTTGATGATTGTGTTTGCTTTTGATAATTATTGTTGATTGAGGTTTGATGATTGTTTTTGCTTGAGTTTTGATTGTCTTTGATAATTATGTTTGATAGTTATGATGATTGTTGATTGTTGTTGATGATTGTTCTTGAAATTTTGATTGTCTTTGATGAATGTATTTGAGAGTTATGATGATTATTGATTGCTTTCGATACTTGTTTTTTGATTATTGTATATTTTCATTATTTATACTGAATGTGTATGTTTTCGTGGGTGAAAAATAGTTAGTTTTAATGAAAAATCCATGTTTTTAGGGTCTGGTAATTGATTACCACTCCCTATAATCGATTACCATAGAACAACCCCTATAATCGATTACAACAGGCTGTAATCGATTACCAGAGGGTTTGGGCAGCTGCAGGTTACGCCTGTAATCGATTACCATGAGCTATAATCGATTACAACTCATCCCTATCTATAAATACTTTGTTTTCTCTCTCCTTGTGCATACCCTCTTCTTCCTCACTCTCCTTGACGGCACCCCTCCCTCTCAAAACTTCAAATCTTCATAACTTTCTCATTTCTTGTCCAAATCACTTCAAACAAAACTCAAATTTCTTCTTTTTCAATTCTCTACAAACCCCACCAATCCGAATTTGCATAAACAAGCTCAAATGGCAGAACCCTCAAAGAAGAGAAAGGGTTCATCCTTCACCACCACTGCTGCAGGCCAACGTCATCATGGCACATCCGGTGACCCACCAGCACCACCCCCTCCTTCTTTTTCTTCTCCAAGGTCATTGACTCTATTTTCTTCTGATGACCAGCGTCAAAGGTACTATTCCCTATTCTCTAATCGTGTCATTCTCGATCCTAAGTATCTAGATGTAGAATTCTTTGATGGGGAAACCTTTGATTGCTATCAAGTGTTTCAAAATTCTGAATTAGTTGAGTTTATGTCTCTAAAATTGTCGTATTATCCTGAATTAGTTCGAGTCTTTTACAATAATCTGAAAATTCAGGATGGTGTCATTTTTTCTGAGGTGCATCACATACCCATTGTTGTTGATCAATCTCTATTTTATTCTATGACAAAACTGAGCAGTCAGGGTGTTCCTTTTGAGGGCACTCTAGTTGATGATTGGAAGCATGTCTATTCTAGTCATGATGCCCATAAAATGGTCGGTAATTACCATGCTGATATGACCGGAAAATTGCTTGCTGGCTCATTCACCTTTGAGTGTCACATTATGCATTATATCCTTTGTCGAGTTATGCTTCCACATTCCACCAGTCTTGCTCAGGCCTCTGAGGAGGATTTAATCTTGCTATGGGCTCTTCAAACTGGTCGCCAAATTGACCGGGCCCATCTTGTCAGGTACCATATGCATAAGGCATTACGAGTCAATGCACTTCTTCCATATCCTCATCTTGTCACTATGTTTCTTCAGTATTTCAATGTTCCTTTAGAGGATGAACCTTTTGTTAAGGTTAAAATATCATTTGCTATTGGTGTTGGTGTTGTTACCTCCTTCGGATACTGGAAGGATATGGATGGCCAATGGGTGCGTAAACAAGACCTGCCACCTCTCATTCCTGATGAATGCACTCCCTCTCCACCACCCCAATAGATATCTCCTCTTCCTTATTGCATGATGTTCTCACTGAGCTACAGGATCTTCGGGCTTTCGTTGGCGATCACTTCGATGCAATGGACTCATGTATCATGCGTCTTGAAGATAACATAAGCTTCATTCGACGTTGCTTTGATCCTCCTGCAAATTCTTAGACGTTTCTTTTCCATCCTATTTTTTTCTAGTATTATAAGTCATTAATTTTCTAGACATTTTACTATTTATGCCCTGTATTTGGCTTTGGATATTTAGCACTTGGTTATTTTGTGCTTTGCTTTGGATATTTAGCACTTGGTTATTTTGTGCTTTGCTTTGGATATTTTACACTTGGTTATTTTGTGTTTTGCTTTGGATTGCTATGGGTAATTAGCTATTGGTTATGTTGTGATACTTGCTTTGGATATTGTGGCTTTAACATTTTGTCCGGTATTTTTGGCTTTTTGATGTTGCCAAAGGGGGAGAGAAACTCAGGGTAGATCTTTTCTAAAACTAGGCAATAAATTACAAAATTAAGGAGGAGTAAGGGTGAGTGCTCGGCTTGCAAATCGAATATCGTTTATCTTGCTTTCAGATTGTTGTCGTCATCAAAAAGGGGAAGATTATAAGTGCATATGCTGTGAAGATTTTGATGATGCCAAAAGATTGAAGCAATTCAAATTTGATTCAAGTCAAGATCAAGAGATCAAGAAAAATGATTCACAATAGTCCATTATTTGTTATAAGAATCTCTTAAAAGATTGCAAAGGTTTGGCCTTAAAAGACTTAAGTTTTCAAATCTCTTATAAAGTTTTTTAAGTGATTTTACATCTTTGAAAAATATATATTTCTCTCTGATAATCGATTACCAAAGGTTGTAATCAATTACCAGAAGTAAACATGTTTTTGAAAAGCTTTCAAAAAGTTTGAAATTTGAATTTTAAAGGCTGTAATCGATTACCACCTTTTTGTGTAATCGATTACCAGTAATGGAACGATTTGAAATTCAAACTGAAAAGACATGACTCCTCAAAATTAACTATGTAATCAATTACCACAGATCTATAATCGATTACCAGTGAGGAAATTTCAAAAATAACTCTGAAAAGTCACATCCCTTCATAAGTTTTTGAAAAGCCACCAAAGGTCTATAAATATGTGACTTGTGTTCGAAATTCTTCAAGAGTTTTTCAGAACTTCATTGTCTTATTCTCTCACAAGAAAACCTTTGGCTAAACACTTGCAAAACTATTAAGGATTCTTATAAGTTCTTCAAGTTGTATCATTCTTCTCTTAAAGAGAGAAAAACATCTTCTGTACTTCAAAAGCAAACTGTTGTTAATCAAGAGGCAGTGAGTCTCTTGATTTATAAGTTTTTCTGAACACGAGGGAAAGGTATCCCTGGGTGGTTCAAAAGTTGTAAAGGAATTTATAAGGATAGTGGAAATCTCAAGTGGATTGCTTGAGGACTGGACGTAGGCACATGAAGTGGAGGAACCAGTATAAAACTGAGTTTGCAATTCTCTCTTCCCTAAACTCTTTTACTTTATTGCAGTTTAATTTTATTTTGCACATTTAAAGAAGCATCAAATAAATTATTCATTGTTTCTTTTTCTTTTAAAGAGAGAATTAAAATTTGTTAGGGGAAATTTTTTAAACTTAATTCACCCCCCTCTTAAGTTATTGAGGCCACTTGTTCAACATTAGTATCTCAATACCTTTAAATATTTTTAAATAAATGAAGAAATCTTAATTTTATACTTCCAAACACTATTTATACAAGTGAACACAACGACAGTGGCAGGGATTGGTGGGAGAGCACAAATGGAGGCAAATGGCGGCGGTGCGGTGAGAAGAAACAACAAAGGAGGAAGAAGTAAGCACAACAGCAACGTGCACGAAGAAGGAGAGGAGAGAGTGACCTTTTTAAAAATTTAAGTGAAGGGCAATTTCACCACTTCACTTAAAATGTTGGGTGCACAAGAATTTGAGTTGGGTGCACCTAGCAAAACACATTTTTTTAACTAATATTACAAGACTAGAGTATGGACTATTATTGGGCCTTATAATACCAAAACCCATCATGTTAATTATTTGTTTTTCTATCTCATTTTTTTTATAGATAAGGATACATGTAAGGACAAACGTTTACTGAATCTATTCCAACCTTGATAGGGATGCGATGATCCAGTTTTTGTTTGGAGGCAACCCCTTTGGTTCAGAGAAGACTTAAGCATACTCTTTCAACTCCTCCTTCTTTTCTTCTAATATTTCATACTACTCCAGAACTAGCCCTTTCTCCCTCACCGATTCTTTCTCTATCATCCATAACATTGAAACTGCTTTTATTTCTATCATTTTTAATAAAGTTTGAGACACCAATGCTCTAGATAATCCCAGGTCACCCTTTACCTCTAGAACTTGTCCTTGCTTTACAAATTTCATTGTAAGAGTTTTCCAATTCACTTTGACTTATCCCAAAGTAGCTAGCCATGCTACTCATAATATCACATCCACCCTTCCTATCTCAAATAGGAAAAATCTTCCACTACTCCTTATTCTCCCAATCTCACACCCACCTTTTTACAACAATCTTGATTATTTTTCCTATTTCCGTCCCCTAGCCTTACCTTATAAGGCTTAGTTGGTTCCACCACCAACCCTAGCCATTGTACCAGTTCTATGAAAATGAAATTGTGGCTTGCTCCACTATCTATTAAAACCAATACCTTTTTTCCTTGGATCAACCATTCAAGTTTCATAGTTTGCGGCTAGGTGAGTCCTTCTGTTGAACATAAAGATAAATCCATCCACTGGCACACTACCTCAACCTCCTCATTATCATCCTCCTCACCACCCATCTCAGTTTTTATACTTGTAATTTCTCCTTCCTCATTGATCTGCTCATCCTCCGCTAAAATCACCACCCTTAAGCTCTTTTCTGGGTATCTATGACCTATCCCAAAAGCTCCTGCACACTGAAAATATAGCTTTTCATCCCTCCTCCTCACTTATTCTTGGTAAGGCAAATTTCATGTTCCTCTATTTCTTGGCCCCCATGACCCATTTTCTCCTTGTCTATTTATACAAAATCCCAATTGTAATTTTATTTACCTTGAACCACCCTTGTTATGACGTTTGGGTTTAACTCGATCCTCCATAAGACCCATTCCTTGAAACAACTCCACCCGCAGTTTGGTTCCTGGATCCTGTACCCCCATTGCGATTCCAAAAATCCCCAACGCTTTTCTCTTCCTTTTTGGCTTCGTCTATATCACAAGACAACTCTTTCGGGTCATATGGTCTGACCTTGCTCCTAATGCCTTGATGCAATATCTATAAATAAGTTAATGATGATATAAGGTTAATTTTGAAAAATTATTGTTCTATTTCATTTTTTTTTCTTGATACGTATAAAATAAATTAAGACGACTATTACTATGGGACAAAGGGAGTTAGTATAAAAATAATTATTAATGAAATAGTAAATTATGCAAAGAAAAAAAATGTTGTTACATTAAAATAATTAAGTTAAACACATTTTAACAATTGAAAGTTTAACCATTCACGAAAGATACATAACAATGCTACCTTCTTATGATTACTTCTCTAAAATATGACCTCTCGGGCACAAAAATTACTACTTTTACTTAGCCATACATATGTGCCATGATAGCACGTTCTAGTTCAATAATGTAGATCCCATTCTTGAAATTTACTAGTTAAGAAAAAAATGAAAGTAAAAAGGAATGAAGGAAAAAAAAAGAGATATACTAATAAATGTAACAAATGTTGTGATAAAAATGAATATAGAAATAAGAAGAAAAATGAGATATAAAAGAAATTAGGTGTAATTACTCTACTAATTAATAGGACATTTACAACATTCAACCGAACAAAATGTTAGAAATCAAATTATCACCAATTCAGCTTAAATCCAAATCCATTAGAAACATGGCCACTCACTCCATTGGTACAAAATAACCATGTTTGTTACTATTGTAACACCCTTTACCCCGACATACATATAAATAAGAAAAACATATAAAAATGTGGAATTTAATTACAACCAATTTTATTTAAATCACGTACACAAATTCATGTGGGTAAAACGATCACATTCGCTTCACTATTACCAAATAAAACTTATTAAAAACATATCCGGCTCAGAACAAGGTCGTCAAAGTTAACAAAAGAACTCAGGTTAAGCAATGGAATAAAATAAAGTAAAATAACATCATTAATTGAAATAAAAACTCAAGCCCCAATGTCACATCCTATCAGAGCATTATGTCTCAGCGTCTTCTAGCACGAGATTCTTTAAAGTCATCCACCTAACCATATATTCCCACGAACACAAGGTTTGAGATCATCACAAGATCCAAATGCAGGAAACACATAGGAAGTGAGTTATCACATTCCTAAACGGGTAGATATGAACGAAAACACACACACACACACATAAGTATAATAGGCTTCACTTGGCACAATTCACATCATTTTACCATTCATTGCATAACATCACTTGTCCCAAGGATTTAATCACAAAATCACATTCCACACCTTCACAGTAATCATATGTTCAAAACAACACATCTCAAGCACAACACAACATCTCACACTCACAATTCATTACACATCATCACGTAACAAGTCACAAATATCATTACACATATGTTATGCAACAAATACATTAAGACTCAATCCTATATGCAATGTGGTACCATGCTAGTGAAAAATCTCGTTGGGCGCGTAGGAGTACATGACAAGACAGACCATACACTGGTAAGTCAGGCCACTCTCACTAGGTAAAATCATATGGAGACCAATCAGGGTTACATTGTTTTGCGAGAATGCTCCAACCATATGGGATCGGCACAAGCTTAAAGGAGCACTAAAACCAGGTGTATTTACCCTCAAGGTCTAGACTCCGAAGAGTCTGTTAGGGCCTCTCCTTCCTGATTCAAGTCCAACTCAGAAAATATTTTAACATGCAGACTTTATCTATGAACTATATAAAATACATGATTCCTCAATTATTTTCAAAATAATTTTATCTCGCCATACCTGTGATTAAACTCGTTGAGTCCTCACAGTGGTTTCCATCACAATATTCATTGTGCATTAACTCATCATCCTTAAAGGGTTTTATAGTCGTATGATTGTATGGTTCATAGCTCACAACTCAATGCACACAACATCTCAATACACATGTATATTATAATTCAATACATACTCAATTTATCATATACACTCAATCTCAATGACAATGGTATAATTCCAAAGCAACATGTTATCACACTTCATGAATCATATATGTAGAAGCAAGATATTTTGATGTTTTGATGATGCCAAAGGATCAAGTGCTTCTCAAGTTTTATTCAAGACAAGAATCCAAGAATCCAAGAAAATCAAGATATATGATCAAATTGATCTCTAAAATCTTAGGAAGAAGGTTCCAAATTGAAAAAGCAAAAGGTTTGGCCAAAGAATTTTATCTAAATCATTTTAAATTGAGATTTACTCTCTGGTAATCGATTACCAGAGGATGTAATCGATTACCAGTGGCCAATATGCTTTGTGAAAAGGTTTTAAATATTTTAGAAAGCATGTTATCGATTACACATGGCTTGTAATCAATTACCAGAGATTTGGAATGTTTTAAAACAGCCACAAGAAATTTGAATTTAAATTTCAAAGTTGTGTAATCGATTACAGTAAGTTGGTAATCGATTACCAGTGTTTAAATATTCAAATTTCAAATGAGAAGAGTCATAACTCTTCAGAAGTAACTGTGTATTCGATTACACCATTATTGTAATCGATTACCAGTAAGGATTTTCGAATATAACTCCTAACAGTCACATATTTTCAAATGTTTTTGAATGGCCATCAAAGGCCTATATATAAGTGACTTGGGATGTGAAAATTCTTGAGAGTTTTTATTGCCCAAAAAGTCTTATCCTCTCAAAAGATTAAGAGAGTTTTTCTGAACTAAAATGTCTTATCCTCTCAAAAAGATTCCTTGGTCAAACACTTGCATATTCAATAAGGAATCTTGATTGATCTTCATTGTACAATCTATCTCTTTCAAGTGAGATTTCTTCTTCTCTTCTTCTTACTTCTGAAAAGGGATTAAGAGACTGAGGGTCTCTTGTTGTAAAGGATTCCTGAACACAAGGGAAGGGTTGTCCCTATGTGGTTCAGACTTTGTAAAAGGAGTTTTATAAAGAGAGTGGAAAATCTCAAGTGGGTTGCTTGAGAACTGGACGTAGACACGGGAAGTGGCCGAACCAGTATAAAATTGAGTTTGCATTTCTCTCTTCCCATAAACTTCTTTTATTTATTGCTATTTATCTTTTGTTTTAAAGAAGTTTATTCTGAATTATCTTTTGAGAAATTCATGTTAAGGGTGCATTGTTAATCCAAAAAGAGAGAGTGAAATTTTAATTGGGGAATAGTCTTTGTATCTTAATTCAACCCCCCCCCCCTTCTTAAGATAACTGAGGTCATTTGTCTAACAATATACACATCACACAATATTAATATATACGTGGCACACACATAGACTTTACCTATGAACTATGCAATACACATAGCTACTCAATTGTTTTCAAAATCATTTTAACTCGCCACGCCTCAAAGTGATTCAACTCGTCGTGTTCCCACAGTGGATCCCATCACAATACTCGTCGTGCAAAAACTTGTCGCTCTTAAAGGGTCTTACAATTGTGTGATTGCACAGTTCTTAGCCCACAACTCAATACATACAATATCTCAATACACATGTATCTCACAATTTGTCACATATTCAATTTATCACTTACTCACAATTTCATGATCACAATACAACAATTTATCGTGCTACTCCAGTAAATCTTGCCCAAAATACAAATAAATTATACAAAAAAATTTCTCATAGCATGGGGAGTAAAACCCCTCAAATGATTTCACATAATCATATCAAAATCAAATGAATCAAAATCATAGGTTCAAAAACACAAAAAAATACCAAAATCACTCAATTTTATTAACCAATTTGCATTAGGACATCAATCGGTCTGTTAAACATATATAATTCACAGTTATAATTATAAAGATAGAATCAAAATTGCATAAACACCCCAAATAAATTCCAATTTGATCCTCTAAGGATTCCTACATATGTTCATTCTAACCACAATTGCGATAAACTCATCCTTATCTCTAATTGGTCTCACGTGTGTAGTCTGACAATAATAGCAGGATCTCTAGCAGTTCCCTAAGATTCCCCAAGCTTTTGCTCTGGTTGCTCTGCTAGGGTTTCCAAGCGTTAGAGAAAATGATAAGGGATTGGAGCCTCCATTTCACTGTCTTCGTGCGATGGACGTTTCTCTCTCCATAGACACTATTTTGTAGATCCCAACACTGGGGATGTGCATAAATGAGTTTCAAACCTGGTGTTCAAATTTCATGACGGTCCAACAGTCAACGAGTCTATGGTTGTAGTTTTATTGGGATAGGTTTGGATATACGCGAGAAAAAGATAACTAGGTGCGAGGGATATTTCTCTCATCACAAGTATTATTTAGAAAATCTCAATGGCAGAGATGTGCGAAAATAAGTTCCAAACCTGGCATTCAAATTTTATGACGATCCAACAGTTAACGAGTCCGGGATCATAGTTTTACTGAGACAGGTTTGAGTGTATGCAGGAAAAGATAGGGTTTTGGGATATGGGGAAGGGAAAACGAATTTGAGAGGATGAGAGAGCGTATCATAAATGTAAAACTGACCTATTTTGTCTCTATTTATAGTTAGGGTACTATCACACTATTATTTACTTTATCTTTCTTTATTTTATTATTTTATAAAAAGGAATTATATTTTACTCCCTATCAAATGAATAAATAAAACATCCTTTTTTATTTTATAAGAACATATATTTATTTTATTTACCTTTAAATCATTATTTTAATTAATAAAATTAGTTCTTTTTTATTTACGTAATAAAGAAAACCTCATTATTTTCCTAAAACTCTATTTATTTTTAAATAAAATCTTTTTTAATTTTTTTTACGAAAAATAGGATGTTACAACTATGATAAAAAATTTGTGAGACACGACATATCACAAGTTATCATTCTGTAGATGTTCACTTCATACTAAATAAACATACTCTATAAGTGCCCAACAAATGAGTTCCATAGGCTATCAAAGAAGAAAATCCTAATCTGTTAGAATATTGATACTTCAAAGTTGAACCCAAGATTATCACATAAATATTCACACCTAAGTGCATAGTCATTTCTAAAAAATTGCTTTAAAGATGTCATCGAATTTTATTTTTTTTTGTTGGCTAGATGTCATCAAATATAGTAATAGATAAAATATAAAGAAAATCTGAAAGTTTCATTCTCACAAGTTACTAGAGACTAGAATTTAAAATGCATTTGACAGTCACAATAAGGGAAATTTATGAGGGAAAGTTATCAATAATAAGGGAAGAGAGGTACATACCTCTAGGAAAGAATTGGAAGGTTGAAGTATTCCTAAATAGCTCTAGACATAAACCTTTTTCAAATTAGAATAGCATCAACACAAAAGATAATTGTTTTTAGGTGGTATGCTGAAGGTAATGGCTTTCGTTCAAGAGGGGAGACTATAAGCATGAACTGAAGTCTCACATTGAGTAGAAATGAAAAAGTTGATATAAGTGAGGAGAAGACTCATAAATCCAAGTCTTTAGATTTTTGGTTAAAGTGTGATATCAAGTTTACTTATGTAATTGTTCATGACCCATTGATATAAATCTACTGGTGTTTGCTCCCCTCGATTTCTCCAATAATAATCAATCTAATATTAATTCATAACAAAAATTTCCTACATGAACCAACAATAGGACATTTTCTTAAAATTATTAGTATAAAGCTTCAAAAGGTGCCTCTTTTGTAGGCTTTTCTTTCTTAAGATAATGGGCTTGAACCAATTCTAATGAAGTACCATTGCACTCAAAGGTTAGGTTGTTGGTTTTCTCCCATTCACTCCTTTGGTGGTCCCACAAGATTCATAATCTTAAAAAAACCACAAACATATATTACAGTAAACTTTTGTAGCATGATTTCAACTTATGGGTTATATTTGATCGCCAAGCGTCGAAATCCACGCGAACAATAATCAGAGCAGGTCTCGATCAATCAGAAAAGTCTTGGTGCTAACCGACAGTAGGCACATTGAGATTTGGTAGATACACAACTCTTTCTCACTCAATATTGGAATTAGTCATTGGAATGGTGGGAAGTGGGTTAATAGAAGACAAGGGGAGAGAGTCCTTAGGAATGGTAGAGTGGTAAGACTCCAAAGTAGCAGGAAGGGAAAGTGTAGGGATCACCTTTGAAGTGTCAAAGGAGAGACACATGAAAAATGAGATGAACTTGTGAAGAGGGAAAGAGTTCTAGATCATACGTGACTTCCCCAATGTGGCGGTGGATATGGTAAGGGCCATGGAAGTGGCGACGAAGCTTCTGAGAGGGGGTGGTGTCCAGTGAATGTTGGCAGTATGGTTGGAGCTTAAGGAGCACCCAATCACCTACTTCAAAATAGATATATGATCTCTTTTGGTTAGCCATAGTTTGCATTGGTTGTTTGGTGCGAAACAAGTTTTCCTTGAGAGTTGGAAGGACAAGTATGTGACTTTACGGAAGTTGATCCAAGTTGTGGATATGAATGGAACAAGGAAGATAATCAGGGAAAGCAGGGAGTTGGCGGCCATAGAGGGCCTAGAAGGGGGCTCATGCCAATGGAAGAATGATTGGTAGTGTTATACCAATATTCACCTAAGTGAAAAAAGTGTTACCAACTGCGGGGATGATCACCAGTGAAGCAGTGTAGGAAAGCCTGTAATGAACTGTTGACCACCTCGTTCTGTCCATTCATCTCTGGATAGTAGGCAGATGAGAACTTCAGAGTGGTGCCATGGATGCAAAATAGCTCGTGCCAGAAGGTACTGAGGAACAAGGTATCATCGTATGACACAATCAACTTAGGAAAACTATGGAGGCAAAAATTTCAGAGGAGAAGCGGGCAGTAAGAGAGGCCACAGTGAAGTGGCACGAAAGACCGATGAAATGGGAATATTTTTTCAAATGATCCACAATGACCTAAATCGTGAAGTGACCCGAAGAATTGGGTAAATAGGTAATAAAATCCATGCTAAGGTCCTCCCAAACTTGCTGCAGCATGGGTAGTGGCTGTAATAATCCTTTTTTTGTCAAATATTTGGTCTTACAAATGATGCACAAAGCAACCCAGCACTTGACATCAAAATATAGACCAGGTCAGAAGTAAGAGGCCAAAATGTGAGCCAAAGTCACTTTGATTCTGGAATGTCCTGCATGAGGAGTATCATGTAATTCATGAATGATTTTGGCTTGCAAAAATCCTGAGTGTCAAGTATGAAAATCTTGCCCTGAAAAAACAATAAACCGTTAGTGAAAACAAAATGAGTAGTCATGGATTTATCTGTTTGGCTTTTCAGGACTCGAGAAATTCCCACAAGATCAATGGCAAAGAATTTGTGCAAATTAGTGAGCAATTGTGGAAAAAGGGAGGTGATGGAGAAAATCAACATAGTATATTCCTTTGTGTATCTGGAAAGAGCATTCGTAGCTCGATTTTCTTTCCCATGTTTGTAAAATATCAAAGGTAAACCCTTGAAGCTTTGTGGCCCATTCGTGTTAGTCAGGGGTCTGAAATCCTTGAGAGACCAAATGTTTGAGAATTTGTTGGTCTATTAAGATTCTAAATTTAGACCCAATAAGGTATTGTCTCCGTTTCTTCGCGGCTTTCGTGATTGCATACATCTCAGGGTGTAACCTAATGCAACTTGCATGCGGGGACTTAACTTCTTGCTGAAAAAAGCCAAGGGATGACCAACGTAAGAAAGGAAGGCGCCAATAGCAATGGTGGAAACATTTGTCTCAAGATCAAAGGGCAGTGTGAAATCTGGCATGGCCAAAACTAGGGCAAAGGTAATTGCTGTTTATAATTTTTTAGCTGTTGTTGTCCAATTAATTTTTGTAACCTTGCCTTGTAATAAATCAGTGAGAGGGGTCGCAAGAATAACATAATGGTGAATAAATCACCTATAAAATCCTATGAGGCCTAAAAACCCACATAGACCTATATGGTTATGAGGGACAGGCCAATCTAAAATGGCTTTAACCTTATATCTGGTTGCACCCCTACAACTGAGATAATATGGCCTAGATAATGCACCAAAGGAACCACAAACTCACTTAGAATAATTAGCATAAAAGGAATGATCATGCAAAACCAGTAGAATAATGGATAAGTGGTGGAGATGCTCGATGTGGTTCGGGCTATATACCAAGACATCATAAAAATATGAACTTACGAAGGAAAGGACGCAACATATCATTCATAGTTTCCTGAAAAGATGAAGGAGCATTCGTGAGCCTAAAAGGCATCACCCAAAATTCATAATGGCCATCGAAGGTTCAAAATGTCGTCTTAGGAATATCCGTAGGATGAACCCGAATTTGATGGTAGCCCAAACGAAGATCAATTTTAAAAAACACGGTAGCCTTGCCCAATTCATCAAGGAGCTCATCCACAGTTGGAATAAGGAAACAATCCTAGATAGTAATGGCATTTAAAGCCCGATAATCAACACACAAATGCCAAGAGCCATCCTTTTTTCTTACCGAAAGAATTGGTGAAGAAAAAATGTTGTTGCTTGGCTAAATGAAGCCCTCTTGTAACATGTCTTGGATGAGTTTGCCCATGACCTCCTTATGTGCATGTGGGTAGTAGTATGGTTTGGACGTGACAGGGGATGAATGGGAAATAAAGGGAATATAGTGATTGTGTGGACAGGGTGGGGGTGGCCCTTTAGGTTCAACAAACAAAGAAGAACGTTGTATGAGGAGGTCCTGAAATGGTTGGGGAATGTTGGATGGGAGAAACAGAGGATGTAAAGGTGTTGTATGAGCAGTTAGTGAGGAAGGTTGAAAACAAAGGAGGTAAACGAAGGAAATAGCATCCATGTAGGGAATTTGGGCTAGCTGGGTTGGGGATGCCAGTTGGGAAGTGGGAAAAAGTTGACCCATCAAAGTTATAGGTTGGCCCTGGTGGTGAAAAGTTATGCAGGGTGTGGAAAAATCAGAAGTAACTAGGCCCAAGGTGATGCAAGCTCCATTGGAGCTTGTAGGCCTAGGATCTTCTTCATCAATGGATTCCTTTGCTTCTTGGAAGATAAATGGCAGCGGAATGGAGAAGGAAGAGAGAGAGGAGACGCCACTTCAAGGAGAAGATGAGTCTAGAAGAAGCTCACCACCATAGGAGGCCATGGATAAGAGCTTGGAGGAAGAAGGGGATGAATGAAGGGAGAGGGAGAGAAGAGCACGAAATTTTGTGCTCAAAAGGAGCTCTGAAATCTGAAGTTAATATTCAAATGATCAAAGTTCAAAAAAATGCACACACATGACCTCTATTTATAGCCTAAGTGTCACACAAAATTGGAGGGAAATTCAAATTTCACTTGAATTTGAAATTGAATTTGTGGAGCCAAACTTTGGAGCCAAAATTTCACTAATTATGATTAGTGAATATTAGTTATGGTTCAGCCCACTAATCCAAGATCAATTCCAAGATTCTCCACTAAGTGTGCTTAGGTGTCATGAGGCATGAAAAGCATGAAGGACATGCACAAAGTGTGACTATATGATGTGGCAATGGGGTGTAGTAAGCAAATGCTCACCTCCCCCTCTAAAATTTAATTGGATTGGGCTTCTACCAATTCAATTAAATTTATTTCCAACCACACACATCAAATATCCACTTAGTGCATGTAAAATTACAAAACTACCCCTAATACAAAAACTAGTCTAGGTGCCCTAAAATACAAGGGCTGAAAAATCCTATATTTCTAGGGTACCCTACCTACATTATGGAGCCCTAAATACAAGGCCCAAAAATAATGAAACCTTAATCTAATATTTACAAAGATAAGTGGGCTCGTACTTAGCCCATAGGCCCGAAATCTACCCTAAGGCTCATAAGAACCCTAGGGCCTTCTCTTGCATCTCTGGCCCAATCTACTTGGAGTTTTCTATCCAATGCCCTTGCGGGGTAGGATTGCATCATTCCCTCCCCCTTGAAAAGGATTTGACCTCAAATCCCAAGGTTCTTGAAACGCTGGGCTTTTTTCCTTAACACCTGTAAAAAGAACAAAAACATATGTATTAGTGGTGTTTAGTATGTTGAAGTAAGGTAAGGTCTGAAAACTCATTTCCTGGGCATCTTCCCATGAAGGAACATGGTTCCTCACCAACTCAATGAGTGGTGCTACAAGTATAGAAAAATATGGGGCAAACCTTTTGTAAAAGTTTGTTAAGTCTTGGAAGCCCCAAATTTTTCTTACACTTGGTGGAGCGGGCCACTCAGGAATGACCTTTATTCTCTTAGGGTTCATGGGAACCCCTTGATCACAATTTAAAAAATTAAGAAAAGTAAAGCAATAGAACATACCTTTTTCTGTATTTTCATGTTGATTATTCCTACCAAAAAGTATGACAAACCTAAGGTGTCCCATATGAGTGCCTAAGTTTGTATTGAAACTAAAAATAAGAACAAACCTACCTAATGAGTCCCTATGTACACAAATCATGAAGATGTTCGGTGCACGAGTGATTTTACAAAAGAGTGTTGCACTACCCAAAACATTCATCACACCACCTATTTTAGGGATTTGGTGCCTAATAATACCTATTTTGGTCACCAACAAAGCACAAGGATTTAATCTCTTGTGAACCAAACCCTCATCCAACAACTCCTTTACTTGAGGATTAAACTCAAGCCTAAGAGATGTGGCAATGCTAACAAGTGTCTTTTTACAAAGGAGAAAATGTGGAGGTTCTCTAAGAAGGGAAATTTCTTTAATATTTGTTTTTATTTCAAAATGTCTTTCCTTCTTAGCTAACCTCTTGGAGGAGACACTTACCTCCTTACACTCCTCCTTAACCATTAAAGGTTGTCCTTCTTCTTGGGGGTAGATCTCTTCACTAGATTCTTCCCCTTTTGCTTCTTCACTTTTACTAGAGGAAGGTGAAGTAGTAGCCTCATCTTGGCTACTATAAATGTCTTGGCCCCTCATAATCATGGTTTTCTTGGTGGGGCATTGAGAAGTAATGTGTCCTCTTCCAAGACATTTAAAGCACTTCATGGAGCTAGTATTCTCTTGCATACTAGCCTTAAGGGGTTGCTTTTCTATTGTCTTCCCTTTATCATCTTTGGGCTTAGAAGGTCTCACCCCTAAGATTCCTTGACCTTGGTCTTTCTTTTGATAAGAGTGAGAGCCATAAGATTTTGAAGTGGACTTCCTTTTAAGTTGTTGCTCTACCCTTATTTTCCAATCTATATTAGCCTCTACATTGTCCTTCCCATGGAAGTATGGGAGTTTAATGTTAACCTCTTGAGGCTTTCTTTCATTTTCTCTCCTATGGGAGTGAGGTCTAAGATGTGACCTATGCCTTCCTTCATAATAGTCACGAAGTTCTTCACTTAGGCTCTTGCAAGAGTTATGACTACTATAGGAGACATGTTTTTCTCTTTTCATTTCTTTCATTATTTTTCTTCTTTCTTCCTCTCTTATTTTCTCTCTTTCATCTTGACTTATTTCTTCCACTCTTTTTTTACCTTTATCTTTTCTCTCTTGTTTTTCTTTCCACAACTTAAGGGATCTCAACTCATCTAATATCTTATACAAGGGGTCCTTAGGAGTAGAACCCTCACCATTAACACTAGATGAAGAATGAAGACTCATGTTGGTTCCTAAGTTATGGTTCTTTCTTGTTGGGGGTTTGAAAAAAAGGTAAAAGAAACTATGGTTGAAACTAGCCAAAATAAACACTAAAAAAAGGTGTGAAAGATAAGGTAAAAACTAATTGGTAAAAGGAAAGCTATCTAGGCGGTTTGACAATGGAGGGTAAAGGAAATAAGCTATGAAAGTAAGCAAGAAATTAAAGTGCAAGAAATGCAAACTAGGCGGATCCTAAGAGTGTTTGGATGACCTCATTTAAGGTTCCCAACAAAACACTCACTATCCTAAGGGAAAATTGCCTAAAATTATTACACACAAATGGAAGTAGGGTGACCTAGCGGAGGCTCCCAACTTACTTCCAATGAAAGGCCTTTTTGTTACAAAATTTGAAAGCAAAGCAAATTGCCAATTACAAAATTACAAAGAAAAAAGTCCTCAATTGTGGTGGCTATTCTCTCTTTAGTGTTTCACTCAATTTGGAGTGCTTCTTAGTCCAATAGCTCTTAAGGTGGTTGGCCCCTTGCTTCTTGACTCAAATTCTTCAAGATATGGCACCAATCCTCCTTTCCAATTCCCTATATGGCAACTCACAAGCAAGGAAACAAAGAGACAAGCAATAACCAAAGACAAAAAAAAATGAAATGAAATCTAAACCAATAGAGTTTTAACAAGACAAATTTCCAAGGATTATTCAACAACTAAAGCAATGAAAAGCACAAAAAAGCAAGCTAGGACTCAAAGAGAAACCTAGAATGGCTCTAGAGTAGAGTAGAAAAACTCTAAAAAAAAAAAAAAAAAAGATTCAAGAAACCTCTAGTTTTGGCACTTGTTTTCACAATAATTTTCAATTGAAATTTCAGAACTAGGATTGGTATAAAATAGGCACCAATTATAGAACAAATTTTGAGCCAAAACAACAAGCACACTTTCCTTTCACTTTTCTTTTTTTTTTTTTCCCTGGACACTGATTTTTCTGCCAACTTGTGAGATTTTTCTTATTTTTTCCTTTAATCCAAATCGCTTGGTTCTTTTTTTATAATTTTCGTCCAGATGTCTAGAAAATTCAGTAAAAGTTTCAGCTCAAAAAACGTAGTGACCAATTCCCAGTAATTTATACAAGTTCGTATGTTCAAGCTGCCAGCACCAGCGATTTCAACCTAGAAATCAAGAGTAGTGTTTATGTTGCTTAAGGCTTGGATAGTTACAATTTGTGTTTGCTTATGCTCAATTATCTTGAATAACACAATTAAAGAGAGCTTAAGACTTATTTTGATTCACAAATCCAGCCACAACTCAGCACCACAACTCAACTTCATCATAGGCATCATGTAGGAAACTTAGAAAGCAAAAAAAAAGTTCAAGAACAAGACTACTTCTAGGAATTGATTTAGAACATGTTATGAACTAAATAACATGCATGAATTAGACTCAAAATTCAAAAGATAGGCTAAGAATGACAAGAATACATGAACAAATGTATCTAGAATTCAATTAACAAAATAAAATTCAACACAAACTTAGAACATAATGTGACAATTACTATGACTAAACATGACTCTAAGACAACATGGATTAAGTGATTTACACTTAGATTTTTGTGTTTTTTTTTTCTAATCAATATTTTGGAACAAAATTTAGATCTAAAGGTTCAGCACAAGAATATTATGAATGAAAATTGATAGAACCTAAAATCAACACAAAAACAAGATTCAAGAGTAGATCTACAAATTTTGAACCATAGAAATGCAAGAACAAGTGTAGATCTAAGATTTAATCGGTTTATTTATTTATTTTATTTTTTTTGAATCTACTCTAAACAGCACCAAACCACAAGACAATGGAGGATATACATGGAGAATAAGATGAAGAACAAGGAATTAAAGAGAATTCACCGAACAAAAAGATAGAGGAAGCAAAAGAACATCACCTAGATGAAGATGCTCTTGATACCACATGATGCAAGCTTCATTGGAGCTTGTAGGCCTAGGATCTTCTTCATCAATGGATTCCTTTGCTTCTTGGAAGATAAATGGCAGCGGAATGGAGAAGGAAGAGAGAGAGGAGACGCCACTTCAAGGAGAAGATGAGTCTAGAAGAAGCTCACCACCATAGGAGGCCATGGATAAGAGCTTGGAGGAAGAAGGGGATGAATGAAGGGAGAGGGAGAGAAGAGCACGAAATTTTGTGCTCAAAAGGAGCTCTGAAATCTGAAGTTAATATTCAAATGATCAAAGTTCAAAAAAATGCACACACATGACCTCTATTTATAGCCTAAGTGTCACACAAAATTGGAGGGAAATTCAAATTTCACTTGAATTTGAAATTGAATTTGTGGAGCCAAACTTTGGAGCCAAAATTTCACTAATTATGATTAGTGAATATTAGTTATGGTTCAGCCCACTAATCCAAGATCAATTCCAAGATTCTCCACTAAGTGTGCTTAGGTGTCATGAGGCATGAAAAGCATGAAGGACATGCACAAAGTGTGACTATATGATGTGGCAATGGGGTGTAGTAAGCAAATGCTCACCTCCCCCTCTAAAATTTAATTGGATTGGGCTTCTACCAATTCAATTAAATTTATTTCCAACCACACACATCAAATATCCACTTAGTGCATGTAAAATTACAAAACTACCCCTAATACAAAAACTAGTCTAGGTGCCCTAAAATACAAGGGCTGAAAAATCCTATATTTCTAGGGTACCCTACCTACATTATGGAGCCCTAAATACAAGGCCCAAAAATAATGAAACCTTAATCTAATATTTACAAAGATAAGTGGGCTCGTACTTAGCCCATAGGCCCGAAATCTACCCTAAGGCTCATAAGAACCCTAGGGCCTTCTCTTGCATCTCTGGCCCAATCTACTTGGAGTTTTCTATCCAATGCCCTTGCGGGGTAGGATTGCAAGGTTTGGAGCCATTCTATTCCAAGCACTATATCAACCCCATGAATGGATAAGATGTAACACCCCGATCGAATTACACTAGAATGAGAGGGATCTAGAGACTGTGCAGGTATGATATTGAGTGAAGTGTCACTGCGTGAAATGTCGTAGCGTGAGAGCCGCTAAGAAGTCAACAATCAAGGATGTTACAAATGGTATCAGAGCAAACATCTCTCCCAGTATGGTGTGGTTCGAGAACGAATTAGGCAGAAGTTGGTGGGCATGTAACACCCCAATCGAAACACACCAGAATGAGAGGGATCTAGAGGCTGTGCAGGTATGGAACTGTACAGTTGAAGATGACTTAAAGGAATTAATTGGTACTACCTATACCAACAAGATGCATCTACTTTTTAGTAGCCCATCACTTAAGAACTTCATAGTTAGGCGTGTTTGGCTTGGAGTAGTTGTGGGATGGATGACCTTTTGAAAAGTTTTCCAAAAAACGTGTGAGAACAAAACACGCTGAAAAGTCTTGTGTTAGTTTGTGGGGTTAGTCATTAATCCTAGAAGTGGACAGAGCTGATTTTCAAGATCTCAGAAAAGACTACCTACGAAGGATTCTGATCGGTGGAGGGTTTTAAACAACAAAGATGTTGAATGAAGTGTCACCACATGAAGTGTCATAGTGTGAGAGTCGCTGACAAATCGACAATCAGAGATGTTACATAAGATATACATGGGTAAAGAGAAGTGGTGATTTTGGATAATGAGAAAAATCGTGGGGCAAAAACCAGAGCAGACAAGGTGGTCTCCGTTACCCACCATAACAGGAAAACTCAAGATAGGGTCAGTGGGTAAGTGGAAGTGAGAAACCAAATGTGATGGGATAATGTTATTACTACCGTCAATATTCACCAAAACACACACTTGGAGACCTGTAAGGGAACCTTGGAAATCGAGAGTTTCAGGAGAAGGATATCTAGTAATAGCTTTAAGACCATTTGGTTTGTAATTATGCAATATGACTATCAAGGCATGAAAGCTTGTCATTGTATCGCATGTAACTACAATCAATTATATACTTAAAATGTAATTTCACCAAAAAAAAACTTAAATATACTTCAATGTAATTGCACCGCGTATTATAAATATTACAAAACATGTTTATGTGTTGTTGTTAGCCTCTAATCTTCCACAACAATATTGCATGAAGACATTTTGGAAAATGCTTCAAAACCTGGTGGAACATCTAGTTTGTTACGATACTCCGTCATAGAGGCACTCTCTGGTTTATCTTTTCGAACATGATCAACTCTCCCCACCACATCCTTTCCCCCAATCATATCAATGTCCATATCGACTGGCTCCATGTCAGGTATTCTTTTGATAGCTTTATCAATCTTATTTTGGCGAAAGAGTCCCCACAGGAAATGTCCAGCATTTACTGCAGCAATAGCACCTGCGCACACCAGTTGATGTCATCTTGGCCAAAACAAAATGTAATAATAGATGCAGATTGAGCAATGCATGAAAATAGGACAAACTTACAAATTCAACAAACACAATCTTAAAAGAAAATTTTAATATTTTGAACCTGCTCTCTCCAATCTGAGTTTTGATATCAATATTCATGGAAAGGAAATGTAGATCAGGGTGTTAAGGAAGTGGCAGAGTAGAGCTAATGCATGAAACAGTTTACATACCCCTTGAGTCCATGTCGAGTTGATTTGAGGTAAATACCATCAACTCCACTCCATCAATATAACTTCTCAACATTGATTTCTTGGCATTCATAAACTTCAATATGCTATTCAGGTTCTCTTTGGACCTACATTCAATTGAGAACATGTAATATAAGTAGCTTAAACAACCAAAAAAAATGGTTAGGCTGGCACCAAAAAAAAACAAAAAAGATCATCCAAATAAGAAGTAGAAGCTGACTTCTCAGTTTGTTTTGATGGAAAGAAGTACAATGCAATATCTTGAAGCTTAGGAGAACCATCCCAGAATATGTCAGTCAAAACATTCGATGCCGAAAGTGACTCCAGTTGAAGGACTGATGGCATTTCTCTTGAAAACTCATATGCTTTCCTCTTAACCACGCATGGTGGTTGGGCCTCAAACCCATCATAAGTTTCTCCGGATGCAGCGGTTTGAAGAATTTGGATTTGACCCCTAGAAATTGGTCAATGACATGTTAAATTTCAGATGAGTAAAACTTTAACCTTCAGCCAATTAAATGAACAAAGCATTTGCAACTTCCAATAAATTCCTCAAATGATTGACACGTGAAGATGGTACCCATAACCTCCGTTCTCAGAATAATGCTTTGGCAACCAAAGATTAGATCCAAGAGACCAAGATTTGAATTGCTTTTATTTTAAAAATAAATAAAAACGGATCAAGCCTATGGTTTATTTGAGTTTTCAGAGATTCCTATAGTTTACCAATTGTTAACACTTAACAGAATGTAATTGTTGTTTAGAAGGAGAAACTTAAAAAGTATTTGAAGTCTATGGAATTAATCACAAACTTTACAAGGTCAAAACCATTTAATCTAACAACAAGCAGCATACAAGTTTTAGAATTGCAATCGCTTGTAATTATGCCCCAACATGGCAGTGTTTGTCAAACGGAATGGATATTTTATCACCTAAAAGGAAGGAGCAAAACTAGTTTTCCAAACATAGATATTTAAAATTATAGAAAACATCACAAAAGTAAATAGTTTCTATGCACCCATGTACGCAGTCATTTCTGGAACTTAATTGAAAGAAGTTGTCATAAAATAGTAAAAGATAAAATTGAAGGGAAATCTGAGAGTTTCATTCTCACTAGTTACAACAGATTGGAATGTGCATTAGAATGAGCAATTTAAGGGGGAAAAGTTATCAATGACAAGGGAAGATAGGTACATACCTCCAAGAAGGAATTGATGAGGGTAAAAATTTACGATGAAGGTTTAAGTTTTTCTGAATTCTTTGACGGTTGCCTTTATCAATATTAAACTGGTTAGATTCAGCAGCAGCGCTAAATATACCACCTAAAGATGAGAGAGAGAAGAAGCAAAAGGAAAAGGAATAAAATAAAAGATGATACATTCGAAACCCACAGGCCACAAGAGATTAATATCATGATACATACTAACATACATGCCCACATTTGCATGTAGAGATGTTAGGACTTAAGTAAATGTAACAAACAGAAAAAAGCATCAGACACAATACAAAGGATTAAATGATAACAAGAAAAGTATCCTACCTGAATTGACAAAAGGGGAAGATTTTTTTGCTGATAAACCTTCAAAAGGTGCCCTTTTTGTAGGCTTTTCTTTCTGAGGAACATGGGGTCGAACTTTTTTATCAGCTACTAATCCACCAAGTGGTTGCTGATTTTCTCCAATACACTCCTTCGTTGGTCCTACAAGATCCATAGTCTCATAAAAGAAATCACAAACATATCTCATGGTAAACTTGAAAAGCAGAGGCTTTAAACATTTTTTCTAAACCAGTTACACTGTGCTTCTACGTCAATGATAGTGTAAACTTCTATACAGTTGTGGTGTATGAATGAAAATTAAATCTAGACTAAATGTATAATAACTTTTTTAAAAGCAATCCAGTCAAGTTATTAACTTCAAAACTATTTCAGTTAAATTATATTTTTTGCTGACCTCCAATTTAATTATATGATACAAATAAAACGAATCCAAGCACTAAGTATAAGAAACTCTTACTTGACAGGAGCAAGCACAAGTGCACAACATTTTAATTGCATCAAATTCAGCATCCACTTAAAATTTGCACTTTTCAGAACGTGTATCCTCAATGTTAAGAGGAACTTGCGTTCTTTCTGAAGAGAAAAAAAGAATAGGGATGGCAGCAAAGATGAAGAGAAATTCTCACTTTTTGCTAACGAGCAAGAAACATGTTGATTAGTCATTGGCTTCTTGTGTACTTCATCATTTCTTGGAAGCTTCCCAAGTACTTTAGGAGGTGAAGTTTGAGGATTTGATTTTGGAGCCAGGGAGAAAGTAACATTTTTGGATACAGCAGAAGCCTTCTGGGAAGAAAGTCTAATGACTTCATCCAAGTGACGGAACTTCACTTTCGCTGTTTTGACAGCTCGATGCTTTTTAAAAGCCCATGAGCCAATATCCTGATTCACTTTACATGGTGAAGTTGGAACATGCTTGGATTGGCAAGGCTCACAAAGCCAGTCTTTAGGAATTATTGTGGTGATAATTCCGATGCAATAACTGAAATGGGATGGAAATAGCATTGATTAAGAAACAAGTTTTTGTGCTGCACTTATACTGCAAAGGCATATAACAAAACCATTGGTCAAAAGCCAAAACAAATGATTTTACTCTTTCTTTGATCTTACTAATCATGCAAATAATATATTTACAGGTTTTAAGGTTCTCAAGCTTCCCGACAAAAGTATGCAAATTCAAATAGATAAGTAAACACGTATACCACTTGCCTGATTTTTTTAGTATTAATAAGCTTTCTTAATAAGAAAGTGGTTATGCCAGAAAAATACAAAAAAAAACACGAATACAAGTATAAGAAAGAGAATGGCCAATGGGAGATCATTACGCATCAATTGCTTCGGCCAAACCATGATCACCACATATATCGCATAGTTCAACCTGCAAGGAATAATGAACACATTTGATTAACTCCAAGAAAAGTGTTACTCCATTAAAAATAAGGGTCATGCAAAGTGACAAGCACCCAAGTTGCGATAAGGGAGGCAAACCAAGCACTTAAATACTCCACCAAGAATCCCATACTAGTCGATGTGGAACTTAAGCGGCTTAATACCCAAGCCCCTATCACATGGTCACTTTGTAAGAAGGGGGAAAAAATGAGTTTGAAGAAATTGTTATTGCATTCTTAAATTCACCAATCTCAATATATTTCAAATTCGGTGCCAACAAACATGATACTAATTAACTAAAAAAAGGTGTAAAACCAATTAGCACCCAAATGAAAGAGCAAATTTTATTTTTTGTTCAACCACCATAATTTGGACCTTTGGCTCCTTGCTTGGGTCCCAAGGTATCCCACAAACTTTGGTCCTTTGGGTCGGTAATGGAATTAATCTCAAGTCCGTGACTTAGTCATACTTGAAGCTCTTCGTCCCTCTCCAAGAATGCATTTTGTTGGAATCGAACTCAGGTTGCCCCCCACAAACTCACGGTGTATTGTCAACTAAGCTACACTCATTGGGTAATAAAGGAGCAATTTTGACAAGTCATCTAAGCATAATTAATAATCATGGCTGTGATTAACATTCTCCATCTATTTACTAATATACCCTAAGGTGTTTTTTGTTCAGAATAGTCTCTGTTTCGACGCGTGACATAAAAAGTTTCACACTGTTACATTTATTTAAGGAAGAATTAACAACATTGTTCAAAATCAATGAAGTAACTATGCTCTTACAACACAACACAATTTCTCTCAAAAAAAAAAAACACAACACGATGCTCTAACAATATTTTCAAAATCAACGAAGCAAACCCCAGCAGCGACTTCACTCCCAATGTTAAGTTCGTAGTAACAGCGAAAAACCAAACAAAAAAAAGATATAAATAAGTAAAGGCAGAAAGAGCTTTTGCCCTGTTTTTCGTTTACCTTGGGTTTCTGCATTTTGACGGTTTCTATAGTCTTTGCTCTGGGTTTGAACTTGCTGAAATACAAATTTTAAAAACTAAAAACCAAATAATGCAGAGTTGTAGAGTTAGTTGGATGGTGAAAGGAGAAAAAAAGAAGGGAAGGATGCCAGTTCCATTTCACCACTAATAAAAACTAATAATTAATAATTAACATTTGACGTAAAAAAAGTTCAATAATGCGGAAAAATGGGTTTGAGTTTGAGTGAGAAGAAACTCACTCTTCCCCTTCTTCTTCTTCACTTGGGCGTCACTGTGTTAAATGAATGAAAGTTAGTTTGCTGGCTTCTTTCAGTTAAATAGCCAAAAACCTCATTAACTCTCAACTCTGAAACTTCCTCAACAAGGAAACAAAACAAATATGAGAGAGAGAACATTGAAACCGTTTTGGCATTTTCTATGGGTCAAGTCAAAGAATAGTCACGGCAGAATAACAAAACAGGGGCACCCGTTTCGGATCATTTTCATTGCATGCCCATGTCGTGCTCCCACCATTTCAAGAAAAAAACAAAAAATAAAAAATATTTGGAAGTGGAAAATGCTAAACATGTGTCTTTCACTGTTAGTTTCATTTGGATTTTTGTAATATTTTAATAGAGATAAAAAATGCTAAACTTTTTTTGATGAAGTTTAAAAATATTTTTATCAGAAAAATTACAGTATTATTTTTTTCGTTTTTCTTATAATTTTCATACTACATATTTTTCCTTTTTTAATTTGTTAAGCAATACTCTTTATACATTTGTTAACACCCAAAATAATATAATAGTAACTTTGTCAAAAATTATTGTTTTGATTTAATTTTTTTATAATAGAATTATTTACGGTTCATATATTAGCAAAAACACATTTTAGTTTTTTTTCAGTGAGAAAATAATCATAATCCAGTTGTCTAAGGGTTTGCTTTATGCCTTTATTCCCCAAGATGGTATTACTCTTGTCTTTTAGCTTTTGTTTAGTTGAGGAGAAAAAAAAAGAATAAAATAAGATGAATTTTACGTAGTCATGTTTTATATTTTCAATATTTTATTTTAATTTAAATATCTTTCTTTTATTATTTTTTTATTTTCATCCTCTTAACCCAACACATTTTTAAGATATAAAGGAAACCATTAACTCATGTCTTCCCCAGTCACATGTAACATTGTCTCCACCAAATTAATTGTTTTTAAAAGTAATTTATTATAAAATAAAATAAAAATATTAATAGTATTATTGTAGAAAAATATGTTTTTTAATTGTGATGTTGACATGGTGTCTTGACATGGTAATTCATCAATTACCACCACCAACATTGTGTTTGGCAGTGAGGAAAAAAAAGGAGAGAATAAAAATAATTAGGTGAAAAAAGAAATAAGTGAAAAATATGATGAAAAATAGAGGTTATTTGTTTAAAGAAAAGTCGAAAAGAATATTGATAAGTTAATGGAATTAAAATTGTTTAGTACTAATATGTAAGAAGAGAAGGGATATTAATGTTAAATAAAACTACACTATTATTGTTATTAATTGTTGTGTTTTTGTATTTCTATTATTATTACTATTTATTTTTTTCCTTTATATTAGAAGCAGGAAGGAATACTATTTTTCATATAATAAATTGATTTTGGCTTAATATTTCTCTTTTTATCTTCTATAATACTCCCTCAAATTCTTTTTATAAAAAAATAATATAAATCTACTATTTTTGTTCTAATTATAAGAAGTATGGATTCACTTTAAAATATTACTTACTAATTTTTTTTATATTTTTAATTTATTGTGATAAATGTCCATTCATTCACCATGCAAGTGTATGTGTTGATTGACCTATTAATAATATAAACACATTCATTGGTGAAGGAAGCAACATCCCTTGAACAATGTGTAGTGTCATTAAATATCACTACTACTTTTTATGGGTAGTTTTGGAATAAGATTTAAATTTATAATGTTATTTACCCAAAATATAATTTAATATTCATCTTTTTTCCTTTTTTAATCATTACATGCATAACATTACAATAATCATTTTAAAAAATACGAAAGCAAACATAAATTATAACAAACATAATAATCATAATATTGATTTATAAACATAATTTGTTTGTTACTCTGAAATTTCTAATGTGACAATATCTTACCCAAAATATGAGACTCAAACAAAAAATACACAACCATTAAGTAAATCTTTATAAAAAAAATGAGATCAAACTTGATTTTGTCATTACAATTAAGTTGGGTCTCATTTTTTTTTAATGATTAACTTAATAGTTGTGTATTTTTGTTTGAATCTCATATTTTGAGTAAAACACTCTCACATTAGAAATTTTAGACAAATTATGCTTATTAATCAATATTATGTTTATTATTATATTTGTTCTAACTATGTTTGTTTTCTTATTTTTTTTTTCAAGTACTTATTATAATATTATACCTGCAATGATTAAAAAAAGGAAGATGAACATTAAATTATATTTTGGATAAATAACAATTTTCGTTCTTGAATGTGTAAATCACTCTACACATTTGGGAACAAAAATGGTTATTTAACTCGTTAACTAACTTACTTACTTTATTGGTATTCATGAATTAGTTATTTATTTCTTACATAAAGTTTGTGATCGAGTATATAGTAAGAAAAATTTGGTGTACATTTTTTTTGTCCAAAATAAGGACAATTTAGACAATTCCTTTTTAGTTTTTCATTTTTCATTCATTTAATAAATCATATTAATTAATGGGATGTTAAAAAAATATTAATTGGTGAGACATTTAATAAAAATGTATATTTTAAATGCACATTTATTATTAGTTATTGGGGGAATCATAATAAATTTTGATGGTGTCATTAATAAATAGTTTTTCATGTATTCATTAATTGGTTATTATGAAATGATTTATTATATGATAATTCTTCCCTTCCAAAATTATTTATAAGGTTTTTTTATAGGCTAAGAAAGCAAATATTCCAAAAGAAATGATATTTATTAGGGGATAGCTTTACCAAAATATTCTTATTCTCTCCTAATTTTAGAAATGTATTATTAAATCTTCCAGGAAAACATTATTTATTAAGAAAAAATTAAAATAGATGTTTGATTATAAAAAGAAAAAACCTCAATCAATTTGATATTTTTTTAAAAGGTTAAAACTGTAATTATTTTGAGTCGAAGGAAGTATAAAGTAGTAGTACTATTTTTATATAATCATTTGACATTCATTTTGTATTAATATCTATAAAAAACAATTATTATTATTATTATTATTATTATTATTATTATTATTATTATTATTATTATTATATCATAAAAAACAATTCAATTAAGGAATTGTATCTTTTACTGTTTAGTTGCATTTTCATTTTTATAATTTTTAATAAAAAAAAGTAGAATCTTGGTACTAAAAAAATATAGTAACTTCCTCGAAAATTATTGTTTTGATTTTTTTTCATAATAAAATCATTTACGGTTCATATATTAGCAACCGCGCATTTTAGTTTTATTCGGAAAGAAAATAATCCTGTTGTCAAGATTGTTTTATCCCCAAGATCGGATTGCTATTGTCTTTTAGCTTGTGTTTGGTATATGGTTAATAATTGAGATAGAAAATGAATAGAATGAGTTTTAGGTGGGTCTTATAATTTTTATATTTTATTTTAGTTTAAATATCTTTATTTTATCTCTATCTTACTTGGTCACATACAACATTTGATCACCATCACTAACGTTGTGATTGGTTGTGAGGAAAGAAAATAAAAATAAATTAGTGAAAAAAGAAAAGAAAAAAAAAATAGGATGAAAATAAAGGTTATATGTTTAAAGTAGTATTGAAAAAATATAAATAAATACTTAAATTAAAGTTGTTTAGTACTAGTATGTAAGAAGAGAAGAAAAACTAATACTACAAAAAATACCTTATTATTATTTATTTAATTTATTATTATTAAATAAAAAATCTGATAATATATATAATTAATAATAAAGATAATTATCTTATGTTTTTAAATTACCCTTTAATATATATAACTATTTTTATTTTTTTCATAAACTTTGAAGATCTAATTGATGTCACTTTTCCAAAAAAATTGTTATGACTACTTTCTTTAACTATTTTAAAAAATAATTATATATATATATATATATATATATATATGACTATAACACGAAGAAACACATTTAATTATTTATTATTATTATTATATGATAAAAAGTAATCATTATAGATTTAAATACAAGGAAAATAAATTTCATAATAACTAAAAAATTTATTAACATTTAATTGCACCAATAACATTTAAAAGAATAAGTTATTTTCTTAAATTGTCCCTCAATGAAATTGGATATAAAAAATGAGTTATTAAAATTAAAACTCCTATTAAATTAAGAGAAAAAAGGATTATACAATTTCATAGTCATCTAACTACAACCATCATGGTAAGTTTTTTTAATTTTAAAATAATTATCTTAAATAATTTAAACAATAATTCATGATTGGATAAAAATATAAAACTATTTTCCATTGCATAAACATTAAAGATATTTTAAAGATAAACTCGTTAAATCTATAACTATGAATAAAGATAATTACTCTCTTTGGTGTACATATTTTTTATTCTTAAATTATCTTTGAATATATATATACACATATATATATATATATATATATAACTATTTTTATTTCCCTGTCAAACCTTCGAGATATAACTGTTGTCACTTTCCTTAAAAAAAAAATTGTTCTCACTATTTTCTTTAGTTACTTTTTTATATAAAAAATGTCTCTTTTTCAACTAATATATATATATATATATATATATATATAAACAAGAAAAAGCACATTTAATCGCTTATTATTATTATTATATGATAAAAACTACTCTTTACGCATTTAAATATAACAAAAAATTATTTCATCCTAACTAAAAAGTTTATTAACAAGATTTAATTGCACCAATACCAGCTAAAAAGAACCAAGTTATTTTTTTAAAATGTCCTTCAATCAAATTTGATATAAAACAAGAAGAATGAGTCATTGAAATTAAAGATATTTTAGAGATAAACTCATTAAATAAAGTAAAATTAATTGATATTTATTCATATTTAAAATTCAACTCCAAAGTATTTTTTTTCCTTATATTTAAAGCAGGAAGAGTAATATTTTTTATATAATCAATTGACATTTATGTTGGCTCAATATTTATTTTTTAGTATCTTTTATATTCAAGAAAATTTTGGCCATTTTTTTTCGCCCAAAATAACACTTTGGACAATTCCATTTCGTTATTTTATTCTTCATTCATTTAATAAATAATACTAATCAGTGAAATCCATATTTGTTATTAGTGACCGGGAAAGGATAATGAATTTTAATGATGTAATTAGTGAATATTTTACTTCATACATTGAATTAATTGGTGATTATGTATTTATTTATTATATGATATATAGTACTATTTTTTATAATCTTTTTTTTTGCTGAGTGTTTTTCATATAATCAATTGACATTGATTGTGGGTTAATATATAAAAAATAAAGAAATTATTATTATATATATCATAAAAACAATTCAATTAAGGAATTATATCTTTTAATATAAAGCAAGAAAATTTTGGCGCACTTTTTTGGGTCAAAATAAGGGTACTTTAGAAAATTCTTTTATAGTTAGTTAATTTTTCATTCATTAAATAAATCATATTAATTGGTGAGATGTTTCAACAAAGAAAATGTTTAAATATATTTTTGATTCTTCAAATTAGTGTTTTAATAATTTTTGTCCCTGTATTTCTTTTTCTTCTATTTTAGTTATTTTAAAATATGTTTATTTTATTTTTTATCTTTAAATTATTTTAGATGACATTTTTTTTTACTGTTCAAAATATTATCTAAAACACTCTAAGGATGAAAAATAAAACAAACATATTTTGCAAGTACTAAAACAAAAAAAATTATAGGAACGAAAATGAAAAAAATATTAATTTGTAAGGATTAAAAATTTATTTAAACAAAAAAAAACATTAATCCATACATTTAATAGAATTTAATTTTTAAATACACATTTAATATTAGTGATTGGGGAAGGGTAACGAATTTTAATGGTGTCACTAGTGAATAGTAGTATTTTACTTCATATATTCAATTAATCGGTTATCACACATTCATTTATTATATGGTATAAATTACTATCTATATACTCTATCTAATAAAAGAGAAGGCCATGGAAATTCCTGTTGTGCCCATACCTGAGAGCTTGACATGTAGCTCATTTGTTGGTTTTTTGGGCATTTCCATGTGAGACTTCAACCTCTGTTGGTTGCTCCACGTGCCTTCTTCTACAGCCTTCTCCTGTCATGTCCTTACCAACTTGAAACCTGCTTCCTCTGTTTGCATCATTTCCTCACCAACTTGCTTCCTCCATTTGCTTTCTTTCTTCTTCATTTTTGTGGTCCATCTCTTCCATCTTCATTTGCAATTTTTGCTTTTGTTTTATGTTGAGTTTTCCGGTTGCTGAGGTTTCCCATTTTGCGTTTGCCACACGAATAAAGGTTTTACTTTTGTTGTTGTGCATTTTTTTCAGGGTCAAGGTTTTACTTTTCTTTTCTGTTATGCATGTTTTCTTGGTAATTTATAGTTCTTTGTTTCATGTTTCTTCTTTCTTATTGATTTTTCCACTTTGTTTTTTGTTCCTTTTTTATCTTCCCGCTTACCAAGCTATCAAGGAAGAAGCATCCTGCACGCAAGTTTTTTTTCCCTTTTGTTGTTGTGCATGTTTGTTTCGGTACTATTTGTCTCTATTTGCAAGGTTTTAATTTTGTTTGTTGTTATGCATGTTTTCTTCTTAACTAATAGTCATTTTTTCTTACTGATTTTTTCATTTTATTTTTGGTTCCTTTTTTATTTTCCCGCTTATCAGGCTATCGACGAAGAAGCATTCAGCAGGCAAGTTTTTTTTCCCTTTTGTTGTTATGCATGTTTGTTTCATTACTATTTGTCTCTATTTGTAAGGTTTTAATTTTGTTTGTTGTTATGCATGTTTTCTTCTTAACTAATAGTTATTTTTTCCTGTTGTGACATTCATCTTGGCTGCCTGATGGTATTTAAGAATGGAACTATGCATGCTTTACTTTTTCAATAATATCTCTCTTTTCTTTTTCTTGGCTAATATATTGTCTGCCTCAGATTTATTATTTTTGAACAGTAATGATTTTTAGACACTCCATTCTCCTTAATTTTATTTTGTTTTTTACAATCATTCTCCTTAAAATGTTTGTCAATATCTTTCATTTTTCATTATTATTGTATCACATAATATCATCTTTCATAGTTATGTTTGTGTCTCTGTCAATAACATAATCATTAATATTGTTATAGATCTCTATTTTAAAAATAATTTTCTCCTGAAGTGGATCGATTGTCCATTTAGTTTGTTGTTGTGCTCTGTTTTAGATTGACCCCTAAAGTAATTTTTAGATTTTAGAGTATTGATAATTCTGTTATTTTAAGTAATATTTGTTTGACTTTGGCAGCTTAAGATTATTAGTGATATTGTTCATGTTGGTCTATTTTGTAGTCCCCCAAAGATGTCCTACTAGAGGAAAAAGCTCTCATATACTTGTCTTCAGTGAAGATCTTTTCTTCATTTACCTTCTTCCACCCATCATCTTCAATGTCGGGTTAGTTCACCACTCTTGCTTCTTTTTTATTATTTTCCTTATTCAGCTTTCATTTACATGTTGAACTATATAATTTAAGTTGCATTATGATTTGTTGGAAACAATGATTCTAACAGTTTAGGAAAATCAATAGTTTTATTCCCTGAATTGATACTTCAATCAGAATGGATTTAATTGAATGATTGTCCTTGCTTCTCTTAGACTGACTTCAATTTCAATTTATTCTTTAACCGTTACAGGTTTTAGGTGAAGAAGAAACAATTTTTCCACAATTTTATGGCTATAATGCTCTTTGGTGCAGTTGGTACTTTGATATCATTCTGCATAATATCACTAGGTAATTGAAGTCATCAACTAATGCTTCTTTTATAAATTACATTACAAAGTAGTAACAATTCATATTTAGTATTCAGTGCCTTTGTGTCCCAATTTGATTATAAATCTTATTTACTTTGAATAGTTACCATACACTTTTTTCAGAAATTGGACATTGGTTCCCTCAAGATTGGAGATTTTCTAGGTGTGCTTAAATTACCTCCTTCTTTTACAGCAATTTGCAGGACTTAAATGCAAACTTGGAACAATTCCTTCTTCCCTCCTATCTCTACTTACCTGAGTCAACTGAATGCAGCAATTGGAGCAATATTTTCAGCAACAGATTCTGTTTGCACGTTGCAAGTATAAATGTCAAAACAAGCACATCAAATCTTTGTTTTAATTTTCCCTTTATTGTACTAAAAATAATGATCTGTATGTGGATGCTTCAGGTTCTTAATCAAGATGAGACTCCCTTACTATATAGTCTGGTCTTTGAGGAGGGGGTAGTAAATGATGCTACCTCCGTAGTTCTCTTCAAAGAAATTCAAAATTTTGACCTCTCTCACATTGACTTAACTACTGCCTTACAATTATTAGCGAATTTTTTGTATTTATTCATTGCAAGCACTATGTTGGGAATCTTTGTAAGTTTTCCTGCCACTTTCTAATTCTATCTCCTCTTCTTTCCTGATGTTCTTGCAATTTGCTTAGGATTATTGATATATACTTTTTTGGTATAATTATGTTTTTCAGGCTGGATTGCTCAGTGCATTCATTATTAAGAAGCTTTATTTTTTTGGTATAATCAATTGTGTATTTTTCCTTTTAATTTTTTAAAAATGAAACAAAACAAAAACACCTTAAGGGTCATTTAATGGAGAAATTGTGATTTTCGATTGATATTTACTATTTACCATGAGATGAATGATTCGTTGGTGGATAAATACTCTGTTCATTTAACCCAACTTGAATTTTCTATTATGAGATAATTTTCTTCTTTTTTCTTGATTATTATATTATATTTATTTTATTTTTTGTGTGTTTGTGGCATTATAAATTTGATTTTTCTATGAGTTACACATGAGTTAAAATTGTGACGACCTTATATGATGCAAAAGTGAAAATTTCCATGAGGGTGAAGTTGAAGGGTTCACCTTAAATCAACTCTTTAACTCATTTGTTTAATTTCATGTAGATTCTTCGATTAAATTCACACACTCATCTTTATAGTTTTGAACTGTTTTATTCTCTGGTTTGTAGTTGAGTTCTTCAATGTTAATGACAATTTTTCAATCAGAAATTGTCCTTTTAATTTGTTTTTGGCCTGATAAGTTGATGTTCGATAGCTCATGTGGTACTGGCATAAAGTTTTTATCTGATTTTAACTATCGTTTTAAGCAAATGGTTTACAGAAATATTAGAAAATATATTTAGATAACTCATTTTAAAAGCTACTAATGACTTTTCTCATCCTACATTTTGTAAGGAAACAAATTGATGGCCAATTGAAATAGTTATATGTTGAAGCCTTGAAGGTCTAACATACAAAGCTAGCATCCAGAATAATAGAGGGAAACGAAAACTTTCAGATGGTTCATCTTGCTGAAATCAAAATCCCTCCAAGGAAAAAATAAAGGTTGTGCTCCAAGAAATATGATAGAACTTAGCATGGTTTATGATAAAATCCAAACTGAGAACAGGTTTTCAAATCTATCAACTTCAGAAAGACAAGAAATTCAGATGAAGAAAGCCAAACTAATTGGTATGCTTGATGAGGTATGTGTTGTTCACTTTGATTGTAGTGTGTGTAGTTCCACTTCTCATATGTTTCCTACTCGGAAGCTAATAGTTATAACTTTCACATTTTGGAAGTAATTTCTTACTTCTCCTCGAGTTTTCAAACATACTATTATTATTATTATTATTATTACTACTACTACTACTATTATGTAGGCTCTAGCTAAAGACCTTTTTTTATGTTGTGAGGACACAATTATTGGAGCCTCCAAAAGTATGCTGCTATTTGTACTGTTTATATCATACTGCAATTTTGGTTTATCTTCTATGTCTTTGATAATTTAATGCATTTGAATTTGAATATAGGTACTATGCAGAGTATCATCTCGGGCAGCTCAAGGCAAAAATAGAAAAACTGAGGACACAATTATTGGAGCCTCCAAAAGTATGATGCTATTTATATTGTTTATACCATACTGCAATTTGGGTTTATCTTCTATGTCTTTGATAATTTAATGCATTTGAATTTGAATATGGGTATTGTGCAGAGTATCATCTTGGGCAGCTCAAGACAAAAATAGCAAAACTAAGGACACAATTATTGGAGTCTCCAAAAGTATGCTACTATTTTATACTGTTTATATCATACTGGAATTTTGCATTTTAAATCATAAATTTTATTGTTGTTGCAGGAAGCTGGATAAAGATTCTATTTAATTTTATTGTTGTTATTACTAATTTTTTCCAAACCTGATTTCTCTGCACTCAAAAAGTGATTTTTTTTTTGCGTGTTTGTTTTTTCTCACTTTGCCTTATGGTCTAATTTTGGTTTGGGGTTTATCTTCTATGTCTTTGATAATTTAATGCATTTGAATTTGAATATAGGTACCATGCACAGTATCATCTCAGGCAGCTCAAGACAAAAATAGCAAAACTAAGGACATAATTATTGGAGCCTCCAAAAGTATGTTGTTATTTATAGATTAGAATTGTATTTAATTTTATTGTTGTTGTTGTTGTTGTTGTTGTTGTTGTTGTTGTTGTTGTTGTTGTTGTTGTTGTTGTTGTTGTTGTTGTTATTATTATTATGTAGGCTCTAGCTGAAGACCCTTTTCTATGTTGTGATGACAGGAATTGCATGCTTCTTTCTGGTCACTAAATTTTTCCAAATCTGATTTCTCTACTCTCAAAAAGTGATTTTTTTTTTGTTTCACGTTTGTTTTTTCTCACTTTGCCTTATGGTCTAATTTTGGTTTCGGGTCTATCTTCTATGTCTTTGATAATTTAATGCATTTGAATTTGAATATGGGTACTGTGCAGAGTATCATCTCAGGCAGCTCAAGACAAATATAGCAAAATTGAGGACACAATTATTGGAACCTCCAAAAGTATGTTGCTATTTATACTGTTTACATCATACTGCAATTTTGCATTTTAAATCATAAATTTTATTGTTGTTGCATGAAGCTGGATAAAGATTCTATTTAATTTGGTTGTTGTTGTTGTTGTTGTTGTTGTTGTTGTTGTTGTTGTTGTTGTTATTATTATTATTATTATTATTATTATTATGTAGGCTCTAGCTGAATGCCCTTTTTATGTTGTGATGACAGGAGTTGCATGCTTCTTTCTGGTCACTAATTTTTTCCAAACCTAATTTCTCTGCTCTCAAAAAGTGATTTTTTTTTGCATGTTTGTTTTTTCTCACTTTGCCTTATGGTCTAATTTTGGTTTTGGGTTTATCTTCTATGTCTTTGATAATTTAATGCATTTGAATTTGAATATGGGTATTGTGCATAGTATCATCTTGGGCAGCTCAAGACAAAAATAGCAAAACTAAGGACACAATTATTGGAGTCTCCAAAAGTATTCTGCTATTTATATTGTTTATATCATACTCTTATTCTAAGTTTGCCATTTCTCGATCTCTTGTGATGTTTGATGCAAGCTCTTGTTATATGTTTGTATTTTCTTAACTGATTATTGAATGGCACTTATCCTTTTGTAAAGAATGAGAAACCAGATTGCATATGCAAAAAAAAAAGGCTTTAAATTGTAGTTGCAGTTAAGGCTTGGTTTTGGTCCACAATCACAGCCTAATGTGGGTTGCATCAACCACTGCACCCAAGATGTTTGTGCTCTTCACATGATTAAGTTCACAATTCAAGACTACGAGAATGATATCATACATTTTATTTGTTCTCTTCATTCATGTGATTGTTATTCTTCTATTTTTTTAATGATCAATCAAATGAATTGACGTTTGAAATGGCAACAAGGAAATTTCCTTTTGACCGAACTAGAAAAGCCCAAAATTTTTCATCCTGTTTTAATCATTTTTGCTTTGTTATGTTCTTTTATCGTAATTTGCATTCCATAGTTAATGATCCCTATCAAAAAACATTGTTTTTGTTTGTTTCTTTTGATTTGTTCACCGATAAATAAAAAATAAAGGATTTGAAGTTGGTTTATATTTGGAAATTGTATCATTGTTTTCTATTGTGAATCCTTTTCTAATGAAGCTTTTTTATTTTTGGGATTTTGTTGTTATAGGGATGCTATCATGGTGATCATGATGAAGGTGTTAAATTTATCAATATTGAAGAAGAAGAATAAGAAATTGATCAAGTTGAGATAGATGAAACATGTGATTGTGATGGACAAAGAAGAAAAATGCAGATTTGACTGCTTTGATAGAGAGAGAAAAAAAATAAAAAACCTCTCTCTCTCTCTGCCCAACAATAAAATACTAGCCTAGGAAAGTTACACAGTAGAGGAAAATATCTAATCACAAAAAAGATGTAGATTTGATTGCTTTGAGAGAGAGAAGAAAATAAAAAACTTTTTTTTTGCCCAACGATAAATGACTAGACTAGGAAAGTTAAGCTTCTCTATCCTTTTCTTTTTTTTTCCTTTTTTGTTGGGGTGTATGTAATATAAGAATTGAAGGAGTTTTCATTTTGATCTTTAAATAAATTAGGAGTGTGTCAATTTCTATTATGCAACACGCTTGCTTCCTCTGGTCTCCATCGAAATGTCCCGAGAAAAGCCATTTCTTCTTTTGTATTGTTGTTTAGTTTTTCCTTCTTCGGTTTTCTTCAGCTAGGTGATACAATATAGGATAGTTGCGGTCCAATTTGTTCATCTAAAAAATAAATAAAAATAGCTTATAAAGTTTGATAACTTTACTTTATTCAACAATAATTTAATTAATGAATAAAGTGTACATAAATGATATTGTCATTTGATCACAAAATTATCAAAATAAAGTTATACTGGAAAAAAGTTATCATCGATCAATGATACAAAGAATTTAACAAATAAAATAAAATGTTAAATTATTATTATTATTATTATTATTATTATTATTATTATTATTATTATTATTATTATTATTATTATTATATGTAGGCTCTAGCTGAAGGCCCTTTCTTATGTTGTCATGACAGGAGTTAACACTGATATTTCCTATCTTTTAATTTTTCTTCGCTACTAATTGTTTCCATTTGCAAGACATGTATATTTTGTTCTCATACTGATAAATTTTATGAGTAATTTGTGAATGCATGCTTCCCTTTTTTATAATTTTATTGATATTTTACAAATAGTTTTGTGGTTATGGACATTTTTTTATGGAATTCAAAATTTTCTTTCCTTCCTTATTAGGAATAATATTTTGTTTATCCATTTTATTCCCTTTCACACAAAAAATGAACAAACATGCAACAAAAAAATCACTTTTTGAGAGTAGAGAAAAGCGGAAATAAATAAAGAGTGTAGGAAAGAAGAAGACAAACACAAGATTTATACTGGTTCGGCCACAACCCGTGCCTATGTCTAGTCCCTAAGCAACCACCGATTCTTGAGATTCCAATAACCTTGTAAAATCCTTTACAAGCAAAGATCCACAAGGGATGTATCCTCCCTTGTTCTCTTTGAACAACCAAGTGGATGTACCCTCCACTTGAACTGATCCACAAGAGATGTACCCTCTCTTGTTCTCAGTATTACAATCCAAATAGATATACCCTCTACTTGTACCACAAAGAATGTACCCTCCAATGCGTTAAGACAAAGAATTCTTAGGCGGTTAGTCCCTTGAATTCTCTGTGATGGGGATACAAAAGATATCTCAGGCGGTTAGTCCTTTGAAATCTTTTGTAAGAAACAGAAGATATCTCAGGCGGTTAGTCCTTTGAAATCTTTTGTCAAGAGGAAGAAGGAATGAAGAAAAAGAATAGCACAAGTTTTTGGCCAATGAACTTTTCTTGAATAAAGAAAGTATTGAAAAAAACTCTTAGAAGAATGTTTTGAATGAATGAAAGAAATCTGAAAGTTGTTACTTTGAATGAAAGGAATCTCTTATTGAAATTCGTGTCATGGTCACATATTTATAATCATTTGATGACTCAAGTTAAATTTGTACACCGATTCATTAGTAGATCCAAAGATTATATCATCAACATAAATTTGTACCAATAAGATATCATTATTCTTCTTCTTTATGAATAAGGTGGTATCTACCTTTCCTCGAATGAAATTCTTTTCTAATAGGAATTTACTTAATCTTTCATACCAAGCCCTAGGTGCTTGTTTTAACCCATAAAGTGTTTTCTTTAATCTACAAACATGATCTAATTTTTGTGAGTCTTCAAACCCGGGAGGTTGTTCTACATATACCTCCTCTTGGATTAGACCATTTAGGAAGACACTCTTGACATCCATTTGATATAGTTTAAAGTTCATAATAGATGCATAAGCTAAAAGCATCATAATGGCTTCTAATCTAGCTACGGGTGCAAAGTTTTCTTCATAGTTTATCCCTTCTTCTTGGTTGTACCCTTTTGCAACTAGTCTAGATTTATTTCTAATTACTATACCGTTTTTATCTAGTTTATTTCTAAATACCCATTTTGTTCCTATAATGGGGTAGTTATGTGGTTTCTCAACTAGTTCCCAAATATTATTTCTCTCAAATTGATTTAACTCTTCTTGCATAACAACTATCCATTGATCATCTATTATGGCTTATTTAAAGTTTTTAGGTTCTATCATAGAAACAAATGCCATGTTATTGCATAAATCTTTGAGAGAGTGTCTAGTTGTTACCCCGTTTGAGATATCTCTGATGATATTGTCAAGAGGATGATTTCTTGAGGTTTTCCATTCTTTGGGAAGATCATCATTTTCTTGGGCTATGTCATCTTGAACATCCTTGTTTTCTTCATTTCTCTTCCTTTTTAGATTCCTTTCTTGATTGTGCATATCTTCCAAAGAATCTGCAATATCATCAAGAAACTCTTTTCTCGGAGAGGTAATATTAGTTTCATCAAAAGAAATATGTATTGATTCGTCAATTGTCATGGTTCTTTTGTTGTATATCCTAAAGGCTTTGCTATGTAGGGAATAATCAAGGAAGATGCCCTCATCCGCCTTAGCATCAAATTTACCTAGGCTTTCTTTACCATTGTTTAGGACAAAACATTTACATCCAAAAACATGTAAATGAGCAATTTTGGTTTTCTATTGTTAAATAGTTCATATGGGGTTTTCTTAAGAATGAGTTTTATTAAGGCTCTATTCATAATAAAACATGTGATGTTGACAGCTTCAGCCCAAAAATATTTTGGAAGTGGAGTTTCATTTAAAAGGGTTCTAGTTATTTCTTCTAAAGATCTATTTTTCCTTTCTACTACACCATTTTGTTGGGGTGTCCTAGGTGCAGAAAAGTTGTGTTCTATGTCATGTTCATCGCAAAACATTTCAAAATCTTTGTTTTCAAATTCACCTCCATGATCACTTCTAATGGAGATGATTTTGAGACTTTTCTTGTTTTGGATGACTTTGGCAAGTCTCATAAATGCATGAAATGCATCATTTTTGTGAGTAAGAAATAAAGTGCAAGTATACCTAGAATAATCATCAGCAATTACTAATGCATAGTAACTACCACGAAAATTCATGACTCTAGAGGGTCCAAACAAATCCATATGCAGTAATTGTAATGGTTAAGTGGTAGAAACAATATTTTTATATTTAAAAGATGCTCTTGTTTGTTTACCTTTTTGGCATGCATCACATAATTTATCTTTTTCAAACTTTAATTTTGGTAAACCAACAACTAGGTCATTTAAGATTAATCTATTTAGATGATCCATGTTAATGTGAGCAATTCTCTTATACCATAACCAAGGATCACTATCTTTACTTAGAAAGCATCTATCATTTTCAGATTTTTTTTTCAAATCAATCATGTAAACATTATTTTCTCTGAAACCTATATGCTCAATATCTTTGTCATGCTCATGCTTGATAACACATTTTTCAGAATCAAAAGATACTTTATATCCTCTATCACATAATTGACTAACACTCAATAGGCTATGCTTTAAACATTCTACAAGTAACACATTTTCAATAGGAGTAGAGGAACTCGTACCTATTTTGCCGACTCCAATATTTTTCCCTTTGTTGTTGTCGTTGTATGTAACATGTCCACTTTTCTTGGGGGAAATGGTTGTAAACTTGGATACATCTCCCGTCATATGCTTGGAACATCCACTGTCGATGTATCACTTCTTCCTTACAGATTCTTCCTCGTTGTTCTCATGATATTTTGTCATGAGACATAAGTTGGCTTGATCTTCATCATGATCTTGAAATGATTTTTGATTTGACCTATTCCTGAAATTACTTTTAAAAAAAACAGAGAATTTAAAGAGGTCATTTATCTTGAAGTTGTGAAACTTTTCTCAAGATACCTGCTCTGATACCACTTGTTGGATCAAGTGGCATCAGAATACTTAAGAATGGGGAGTTGAATTAATTATGAACGTGTCTTGACTAATTAAAAATTTATCCTTCTTAATATTACTAGATTCAATTAGGCTTTACAACTAAGTTATGAGGAAGTAAAGAAAAAAAAAACAATAACTTAGACAAAAGTAAAGCAGAAATAAAAGGTACATAGTGGAAAGATAAAGAGTGTAGGGAAGAAGAAGACAAACACAAGATTTATACTGGTTCGGCCACATCCCGTGCCTACGTCCAATCCCCAAGCAACCACCGGTTCTTAAGATTTCCAATAACCTTGTAAAATCCTTTACAAGCAAAGATCCATAAGGGATGTACCCTCCCTTGTTCTCTTTGAACAACCAAGTGGATGTACCCTCCACTTGAACTGATCCACAAGAGATGTACCCTCTCTTGTTCTCAGTATTACAACCCAAGTAGATGTACCCTCCAATGTTTTAAGACAAAGAATTCTTAGACGGTTAGTCCCTTGAATTCTCTGTGATGGGGATACGAAAGATATCTCAGGCGGTTAGTCCTTTGAAATCTTTTGTATAAAGGGAAGGGGAAAAAGATATCTTAGGCAGTTAGTCCTTTGAAATCTTTTGTAAGAAACAGAAGATATCTCAGGCGGTTAGTCCTTTGAAATCTTTTGTCAAGAGGAAGAAGGAATGAAGAAAAAGAATAACACAAGTTTTTGGCCAATGAACTTTTCTTGAATAAAGAAAGTATTGAACAAAAACTCTTAGAAGAATGCTTTGAATGAATGAAAGAAATATGAAAGTTGTTACTTTGAATGAAAGGAATCTCTTATTGAAATTCGTGTCATGGTCACATATTTATAATCATTTGATGACTCAAGTTAAAGTTTGTGACTCTTGGCAATTTCTTTAAAACTAGTCCCTTTAAAAGTTGTGACTCTTTTAAAAAAATAGTCACTTTAAAAGTTGTAACTCTTTTTGAAAACTAGTCACTTAAAGGTTATGACTTTTTGAAAAATTCTTCAAAAACAAGTCACTTTAAAAATTGTGACTTTTGGTAATTTATTTTTCAAAATAAGTCACTGGTATTCGATTACCATCATAGTGTAATCGATTACACATCAACAGATGTAACTCTTCATGTTTGAATTTGAAAATCAAAACGTTAAAAAACACTGGTAATCGATTACAAGTATTGTGTAATCGATTACACAAGTTTGAAATGATTTGAAAATGTTTTATCACAAGTTGTGACTCTTGAAATTTGAAATCTAACGTTTTAAAACATTGGTAATCGATTACATGATTATGGTAATCGATTACAGCTTTGTAAATTAGTTTGAAAAGAAAGTTGACTATTGGTAATCGATTACTGCCTTCTGGTAATCAATAACCAGAGAGTAAAACTCTTTGGTAAAAGATTTTTCTCTTTGAAAAATTCTCTTGAACAAAATTGTACTATTCAATAGTTTTTGAAAAACTTCTTTAATACTTATCTTGATTGAGTCTTCTCTTGAATCTTGAGTCTTGATTCTTTAATTGAATCTTGAATCTTGATTTTGATTATTCTTGAATCTTGATCTTAATTCTTGAAACTTATTTGACTCTTGATTTTTTGGCATCATCAAAATAATCTTGGAAGGCATTGCTTCCACAAATAATAATAATAATAATAACAATAACAACAAATGAATATTCAAATTATTAATAAAAAAAGTATATATGAGTTTAGAATGTCTTAATTATAAAAATATTTAAAAAAAAACTCAACAAACACTTCTCTGCCCACAAGAAAGAGAAGTCCTTAATAACACAAGGTAAATCTAAATATATTATGATTCAACGTGTTGTTAATTTCTTAAAATAAAACATTTTAAGTTTTGATCTTCCAATTATAGATCTATTTGTTTAGTACTTTAAATTTTCAGAATGTTGCATTTAGTGTCTCAATTTCATTTTGGAGGACTAAAGAATTATTATTTTCAGTCCCTCAAATTCACTTTGTAAACTAAAAACAAAATTCTGCAAATTTAATTTGTAATTAGAAGATGAAACTAAAAGTGTCTCGAATATAATAAACAAATGATATGGCAAACCTATATATAACACAATATGAATTTAATTAGTATATATACATAATTTCATGGTTTTCTATCAGTTTTTATCATCAGAATTCAAACACTGATATTTTTTAAGAATTTTCTAACTTATAACATTTATTCAACTTAAGTTTAAGCTGACTTGCTGATAGACAATTGCATTCTATTTTGTATTTACTTCTAAGATTACAATCTACTATTAATCAAATTCAATTTGCGTTTCATTAATTCATTTTTCACATCTCATAAATACAAATCCAATATTTTTATTTTTAATCACAATATTATTATAAATATTCGGTTCTATTTTTGTAGTGTTGTTGTTGTTGTTGTTGTTGTTATTATTACTATGTAGGCTCTAGCTGAAGGTCCTTTTTTATGTTGTGATGACAGGAGTTTGTATGCTTCTTTCTAGTCACTAATTTTTTACAAACTTGATTTCTCTACTCTCAAAAATTGATTTTTTTTTGTAGCATGTTTGTTTTTTCTCACTTTGAAAATTACAATGCTTGCTAAATAAATTACAAAATGACCCGTGCGTATAGCTGAATAATTGAATGAAGCAAGCCTAATTATTTGGGATGAAGTCCCCATGGCTCACAAATTTTGTTTTGAAGCACTTGATCAAAGTCTAAGAGATATTATTAAGGCCAAGTCCAGTCCTGGTAAAATCTTTGGAGGTAAGCTGGTGGTGTTTGGTGGAGATTTCTGACAGATTCCATAGTGCCTCTCATTTTAAATCTATTATAATTTCCATACTTCCTATTAAATTATTATCGATGTTAAATCTATTTTAATTTTCATACTGCCTACTAAATTATTATTGACATTAAATCTATTTTAATTTTCATATTGCCTCTCATTTTACTTCTGTCTTGCAAAACAAATAAGCATGCATGCTAAATAAATTACAAACGACCCGTACGTATGCACGGGTTACAGACTAGTTTTTATAAAATCAATTTACAATGATTTTGGCTTAATATTCATAAAAGAAATAGATTATTATTATTATTATTATTATTATTATTATAATAATATATATATCGAAAAAATAATTCGATTAAGGAATTATATCTTTTATAATATAAAGTAAGAAAATTTTGGTGCCCTTTTTTCTGCACAAAATAAGGGGACTTTAGAAAAAAAATTATTATTTTATTTTTCATTCATTTAATAAATCATACTACCTTTTTTATGTTTATAAAACCTAAATGAAAAATATTGTTTGTTCCTTTATAATATCAAATCCATAATATTTTTTATATTGATTGTTTTTTAGATTAGATTGTCTCTAATTAAAAATAAGAAAGATGTGGCATTAGCAAACATTATGACAAATTTATTGTTAAGAGAGAGAAGAACATTAATTGTAATGATTTTTAAATATATATATATATATATATATATATATATATAATTTAAAATAAAATTAATTTGATGAACTAATTTAACTATTTTTTTAATTTTGATGAATTAAATAATCCAGTCTTATAAATAGGAATAAATGTAATATTAATTAATGAGATGTTACAAAAAGATATTAATTAGTGAGACATTTATTTTAATAGAATGTAGATATTTAATTAGTAAGAAAAATATTCTCTTCTAATTATAATGGGACTCAGGGAGTATCTTTTATGTAATCAACTGACGTTGATTTTGTTTTAATATTTTTAAAATGAATAAATTATTATTATTATTTACTGTGAAATAAATTATTATTATATATCATAAAAAAAATTAAATTTAGGAATTATATTTTTTAGAGCAATAAAGAATAGAATATATATTCTAGCAAATTAAAATAGTCAATTTAAATAATTACATATTTATAGGCATATAATGTATTTAAAGAATTATTTCTTTAATTTTCAGACATGATATTTAATTAAAAAAAATATTTTAAAAATATCGGCAAAAAAATAATTATTATAGTTTACTTCTAGCATAAAAAAATCGTTACCCCTCGAGTACAAAGACAAATTAATAAATATTATTTGGTTTGAAATATATTATTTAGTTTAATTAAAATATACTTATTAATTTTAATCTGCATTATTTTATTTTAAAAAAATATGCTTTGTATTCAAATTTATTATGTTATTAAAATAGATTATACATTTGCATAAAAAAATAGATTATACATAATAATGTTAAGATATGTTTCTGCATCTAATAGAACAAAATTTGTTTTAATTAACACACACACACACATATATATATATATATATATATATATATATATATCAATGTGTGATATTTATTTTTGAGTATGTTATAAGTGTTAATTAATATATGTTACTGTTATTAAAAAAATATTACATGCTACTTAACACTAACTATGCGTTTGGTACATTAGAAAGAAAGGAGAGAACAAGAAAAGAGAAGAAATACCAAAAGGCAGGATTAAATTAAGAACATAATATTCTTTTATTTTTTGATAATGGGAAGATAATATTCTAAAAAAAATAGTTAAATAGTATGTTAATTTTTTATGGGCAACACAACCAACACTAATTATATGTTTGGTGCATGCCTCTCAAAAAAAAAATAAAAAAATCGGTACATTGTAAAGATGGGAGAGCATGAAAGAAAGAGAATATCAAAAGCATGGTTAAATTCGGAAGATAATGCTCTAAAAAACCTGCTGGACTCCTAGTTAAAACTTAAAAACCTCCACTCTCCTAGTCGATTTTTGCATTGACAATTAAAAATGACCCTGTGGTTACAAAATATGTGGTGAGCCTTTGCTGTGCATGTTTGCTTTATATTCATTGTTTCATGCTCAATAATTACCATTTTAACGTATATTATAAAAGTAAATAATGTTTTTTTAAAATAAAATAAAATAATAGTAATAAAATATTATTAACAATAATAAATACTAATGTACTCAAGGATAAAGTGACTCTTTCAGTAATTTAACAATGTATTTTTTTCATTTATTATATACAAAAACAACTTTAATTTAAATATTTTTTCTATTGAACTTTATTTCATCTCAATTAAACAACCTTAATTCTTACTTTATTTATTTTTCTTTTATCATCTGTTCTCTTTTATTTTCTTTTTTAGTTTTAAATTAATATTTTTTAAAAGATGTAAATAACTTCACATTTGAGGAGTTATTTTTTAATAATTTTATTTGAGAAGTTATTTTTTTCTAATAATTATTTGATTTAAAGGTCGTTTTTAGAATTAACTAAAGGACAAAAAGATTTAAGAAAATATTTACATTAAATAAGAATAATTACATTTATTAATAATTATCGAATAAATCATATTATTTATTGCATACATACATCTATCATGTGACGTTTTTCTATGGAAGATGACATTTCAATTACACCTTACAAGACATTTCATGTGCTACTCCATTTAAGCAAGTAATGTTTTTAATTTTGTTTTTAAAATATAAATTTGATTATAAGGAATAAAAAAGTTTAAATATATTTTTAGTTACTTAAATTTAAAATATTTTTTTGTTTTGGTCCTCAATTAAAATTTTATTCTTTTAGTCACTCAAATTCATTAAATGATATTTGTAGTCCCTCAACTTCACTTTAGGGGCTAAAGAAAAGCAAAAAACATGTCTTCTTATATCCTCAAATTCATTTTGGAGTACTACAAAATAATATTTCACGAATTTGAGAAATTAAAAAGAACAATTTTTAATTGAGGGATGAAAACTAAAAAAAAACCCCAAATTTAAGAGGTTACAAATATATTTAAGCAAAAAAAAAATCACCTAGAAATTATTTGATTGCACATATTAAAAAAATATATATATTTGATTATTATGGACTCAACCTTAAGAGTAGGAGCATTCACAGGTATGCATCACTTACATGAATTTGAATTGACCATAACAGTTTGGATCAAGTATTTAGTGTGTTTGAATCAAACCCAATTTGACTAATTCAAACTTGTTGAATATTAAATTATTATTATGTATATATTTATATAATATATATATATATATATATATATATTATAGATAATTTAAAAGGTTTATTATTATTATTATTAGATTATTAGTGATAATAGTGACCAGTGAGGACAACACATTGCAGTTACTGAGGTTCATTCTTTCACTCACAATTTATTAGGAGTGGATGATGAGATGAAAGATTGAAAGTTTTAAAATAAAGGTTGTAACTAAACAATTAAAATGAATGTAGTTGGGGGTGAGACTCGACTTACCTCTCAACAAAATATAATAGTGTTCTTTTAAACTAAAGTTTTTCTTTGTAACATGATTACACGATGCCACTAATAGTTATTTAAAGGCAAAATGACCATCAGGCTTTCTATGTCTTTGTATGTTGAAGGAAGAATGTGGTAGTTTTTTAAAAGCTAAATTATCATTTTGGTCTTAAATGAGTAAATTGATGACAATTTAGTTTTTGAAAGAATAAAAATTTTAATTTAGTTTCTTAATGTATAAAACCTGTAACAAATATGTCTTGTGGTATAAATTAATAAAAAAAATTAGTCTTTGAACTTTATTATTATTTTATTTCAAATTAATTCTTGAATATTTCAGCTTACTTGATAAAATGGTCCTACAAAATTTAATAGCATGATGTAATTGTCGCATTTTATACACTCTTAGGAATTAAATAAATTTTTTTCTTTTAGGGATTAAATTATGACTGACCTATATATTTAGGGACCAAATCATTTACCATTATTTAAATTATAATTTATATCATTGGTAAATATTTTTGAAATGAAATTTGTAATTTTCTTTTTTATGAAAATTAAATAAATATTTTTATATTTATATAAAAAAATAATTATTTAATTTCAATACCTTGAATAGAAAAAAATAGGTTTCTTTTTTTAAAAAATATGTTTTAAATGCAAATTCTCCTACTTGGTTTCATAAAAAAAAATCATCCTACGGGGTTATATTTGACATCTATTTCTATATTAATAAATTTAGTTATAAATTTTAATATACAACATAAATTAGAAATTATTTAGCTGAGAAAAAATTAAAAATAAAATATATTCATATTGAACCTGTTAAAGCAATGAATCAGAGAAGGATACTAAAACCATAAACATTTATAATTTTTAGACTTAAATATGATAAATTTGATATTCATCTTTTTTAATCTTTCAAATTAAAATTTATATTTTTTAGTACCTCAGATTTTAAAAATATTATTTTTAATCTCTCTTGATTAATTTTTTATAGTTAAAAACTTTAAATGTACAATTCGTGTCAAAAAAAAATTATGGCAGGATTAAAAAACTAAAAAAATAATTCAAAAGATTAAAAATGACCGACCCCTAAATTTGAGTAACTAAAAATATATTTAAAAATTATTTATACGGTAGTTGATATGTTAGTGTGCTTTTTTACAAAATATTTAGTCCTGCGTATCTTATTTTATCCACGTTTTCTATATTAATCAATTTATATGTAGACATTAACGTTTAAAATTAAGAAAATTAATAAATAATGATTTGCCTCCATTTTTAGAGATTTTAAAATTTTAAATGTTATGTGAAATATTATAAAAATGCTTTAATTAAACTTGACTTTCCATAGTCTTATTAAATAAATATAAAATAATTATTTCAAAGAGAATTCAATTTTGATTATATAAAGGAAAGTTAATTAAGAAGAAATTAAGGAAATTAAAACTACATTATAATAAAATTTCTATTAAATTAATTGAAATTTTTTAAAAATTAGAACACAATATAATTTCTTTTGACATGTTAATATGATTTTTAGTAAACTTTTAATTTTATTATGAAGTATTTATCCTTATTCATTATATTTTATGCATACCTTAAAAAAATTAAGGGCCAAAAAAATATCTAAAATGGAAAGATGGAATAAACAAAAAAGACTCATAATAATTTAATCTTGGGTAAAATATATTTAAGATCCCTGTAAAATTTAAAAATATTAATTTCGTCCTTATAAAAAAATTTGTATTAATTTCGTCCTTATAAAAATATAAAATATTGATTATAAATGAATTAAATAATATGTGACAGTTAAAATCACTCAAAATAAATTAAATAATTTCTAACGGCTAAAACTCCAAAGAATTATAATTTTTAGTTATTTCTTGATGATTTTCTTGCATTTTCTAGTGAGATTAGGGGAAGATGAAATAACAAAATAGGTAGGTTGTGGTGTCTTCTAAATATACTTGAAAAGTTAAAAAAAATAATTAAGTCTATTAGTCACATCAGACAATTATTTAACAAAATTATCATTAATAACCATCAAAAATATATTTTATTGTTATAAGAACTAAATTAATATAATTTTTTTATAAGGATTAAATTAATATTTTTTTAAATTTTACAGGGATCTCAAACATATTTTATCTTTTAATCTTTCAAGATTTTCCTAAGTTCTTATGTCCAAGAAGCAAACTAATCATTTCAATAATATGATTTACTTTCATCTTGTTTGGTATTTGTTTTTTGACAATAAAGAAAACAATTAACAGTAATATGAAAGTAAATCATTCATACACGTAGAGGTAAACCTTTTTCTTAACGAATATAGATATAAACTTATGCTATGAACATATAGTCTATGGATAAATTAAAAAAAAAAAAAAAACTTGTTTTAGGCGGGAAAGTTGTTAAGGTAAAAAATAATCCTAAACTTACTTTTAATATAATAAGATTTTCATTGAATAACAATGTTAAATTACACTGTAAAAATTAAATTCTTAAAACTTTTCCTTTTTATGTATTGTAAAAAATTCAACTAGCTGTTTTAAATGACACATGAACCTAGTTGAGTATTTCATTATCCTTGTTAATTATTAACATTTTTCAAGTGATTCTTTGTCCAAGCTAGCTATAAACACCACAGGGATAAGGGACCCAAATTATCCTCCTTATATCAACTACTTAGAAGTATACATCTGTTGGATTAGATTTAAAGAAACTCATCATCCAATCCAATTAAAATATTTTGGGTTCCAATGATTCTTTTGTCAAACTCAATCCAACTCAATCATATCATGATTGGATTTGATCAATTGGGTCATAAAATTTAAAAATTAAAAATTTGAGAACAATTTTTTTAAAATAAAATAGTTTTCTTTAAAATGTATAACATAATAATTGCATAGAATATTTAAATTTTTTGCATAAAGAAATTTCAGATTCTCATTTTGTATTTTATTATATTCTTATCAATAATAATAATAATAATATTATTATTATTATTATTATTATTATATGATCATTTGGGTTGGATCACAGGTTAACAATTCGTAACTCTTTATCTAATTTAAATATAATTGGATCTATATTGAGTCGGATGGAATTTGATCCAAATATTTTTAAACCTAATCCAATATAATTGGATAGGTTGGGTCACACGTCAACCATGACCCATGAACACCCCTATAACTATTACACCTCTAGACTAGATATACATGTAAAGAAATCATATTTTGAAACATGATTTTTTTTATATTTGAAATCGTCCTTCAAAAGATGACTTACTTGTTTTTATATATTTTTTTTAAATCTACCTATTTTGAAAATTAATAAAAAAAAAAGCCAAAATGGAGAAAAAATACACAATAAGCAAAGAGTGAGTCCATTGCAACACCTTAGCACTACTTGGAAAGAACCATTTAGCCCTTTTCACCCAAGTAGAAGAGGTAAAGTTAGGAGAAAAATAGTGATTATAAAAAGTAACCCAAAACTAATGTCTCTAATTAATTAAATACCTAGAGAAGAACATAACTAATTACTAGACTCACATGCATACCCATTTATGCGTAGTAAAATACAACATCAACATTTGTCCATCATGATAATTAACATGGTCAAAGTCATGCAAAAGCTAGTAACCACTTTTTTTAGCCCCACCAAAGAAGCATGATCATCACCAAGGCTGAAAAGAGGGGCATGAAGAAGAAACTAGTGTCCACAAGTCTAAGTCCACCATGGCTATCATTTGAATTGGTGCCAATTCCAGAAGGGCCCATACCCCTGCCAATCCCTCCCAATACTCCAGGGGTGGAACTGTATGGAAAGGAAGTGGTGGTGCCACTGGTTGTGGCAGTGCCTGCAGTGCTATATAGGAAAAGGGACACCAAGGGTCAGAATGTTATTACTAGAACACAATCACAAGGACATGGTTAATGTTCAAAACCTATAGTTTTAATTAAGCCTCTCTAAAGCCATCTCAAAATGTTTTAAAGTGACTAAAACACATGCTTAATTTTCCTTTTGAGTTCAATTTTTATGTGCTCTTAAGTATGATATTTTTTTAAGATTATCAACCCAACAAAAATCATGATAATTATAATTATAATTTTAAATTAATTATTACAATAATAAATAAATTTATCATACACATCAATTTAGTATGCAACAAGATATTTCCAATTGAATACTCAAAGACTATACATGGTAGATATGCTTGAAGTGTTGGAATTTTCTATTCCAATAATTAATGTAGGCTAATATTATAAGACAATTATATTAGCGATTTATCATTAGTGAGTTTTATTTTATGTGATCAAATTAAGTGAGTCTGTTAGACAATTAAATCAGAGGATATAGACTTAAATAAACAGATGTCACTGTTGGCACATTAGGGGATAATGAGAACCCTATTAGGTTAATAGGCTATAAGAAGGTTATGATCTCCAATATACCTAGTCGTCACATATAGTTTCTCTTCTCCCCATCTAAAGAGTTATGAAGGTCCTATTAAGGAATAAAGAGGTCCAGTTAAGGAAGAACCATGAAGTCATTGGTTACGTTGTTAGCCGGTTATCCGTTTTGTAACAGATCCTAAGAAGAGTACATAGATCAAAAATCACCTATGGATTTAGATTCCGCTGTGTTAGTTTGATCAATCATTATAGATTTAGGTATTCCTAAAAATCTTCTTGACAATCTAACGTAATGTGTTCCTAGGGGTTATATTAGTATTTTATAAGGATCCTCTAAAATTCCAACAAGTGGTATCATAGCTACCAATAGTGTTAGATTATTGGGAATTAAAGTTTTATTTTTTTGCAATAGACTGGTTTGTAGGAATTGGGTTGTTTTTCTATTTCGTCCAAAAAAAAATGTTGCTTTGCTGTTTTCCTGATCATAGTTTTTAACGATTGGCTTGTAACGTCATCTAATCGTGTATTGGTTTGTTTTACTTCCTTTTGGGTAAAATTTGTGCTTCATGTTTCTTGTAATGCTAATAAATCAAAGGAGAAACGTTATTATATATTTTATTTATATAACTCTGGTTTCCTAACATGGGAGCAAATTAAAGTTAAAGTTGAAGGTTCTGATCTCTAAGGTGCATTGCACAAACATCACAACTATAAATAAGTACTAAGAAAATATTTTTTATGAATAATATTTTTTTATATAAAATATTTTAAAGATTTCTTTTGGGAATTTATACATGTTTTTTTAATTTCTTTCATAAATTAGTGTTAACGTTATTTACGGATGCAATATTTACTTGGGGTATTTTAACTATAAATCAATCATAGCATTAAATATAGTTTAAGAATATGATATTTACTTGTCGTAATTCATGTTTATATTTTTTTGCTATCATGATTGAATGTAAATTTAACAATAATAGATCATTCTCATTTATTTGTATGTCTAGTATTTTTTATTTAAATAGATTGACACGATATATTGCAAAAGTAACCCCTATTGTGAAAATTGATTTAATTAAAATTTCACATAATTTCGTGTAAATAATAGTGAGTCCAAAGAAATAATATTTTGTACCTTTGATGATAAATGTGTGATAATTATAAAGGTATTTTTGTGTGAATAATAGTGAGTCCAAAGAAAAGCTATTATTTGACATAATTTATTGTCAATATTTGATCATTGCATTAAGAGTATCAATTACAAATTAATTTCTCTAGGAATTAATGTTGTGTTAGGTATCTTGTGATGAGTCTGTTCTGTAAAATATTTGCATGTTCTATCATATATATTTTTATATAACTAAATTATATATGAAAGTGATGTAATTTTAAGACCTCCTCTTTATTATATTAAATTATCTTATATTTTTTGGTTAAATTAATTGAAACAACATGTTGTCAAAGTAACCTTTGTTGCATAAGTTGATTTCATTGAATTTACATAGATGTTACATGAAATTATTCATGCGAATTGTGCTCGGCTCAAAGGAAGACACAATTTGACAAAATAATTACATGCTTGTGATGGTAAACATGTGGCGATTATAAATAGTGTGATTTTCCATGTGAATAATGAAATGTTCAAAGACAATCATTATTTGATCGGAGTAATCATCAAATAAGTTTTCCATGTAAGCAATGGTGTGTCCAAAGACAACCTTTGTTTGATAGGACTTATCACCAATGTTTGATCAATGTGTTGGGAGTACCATTTGCAGTTAGTCTTTTTCAATCCAAAGATTGATGATTAATGGTGCACTAGGTATCTTGTTTGGGTCTTGAAAATTACCATAAAGATTATTTGTGCATTTTATGTTTATTATTCTCTTTTTTAATTGTTGTTGTTGTTATGACTATGATTTAAATTACTCATTATTTGAATCCCAAATTTGCATGTATAGAATTTAGAGTTTGAAAAGGAGTCAGTTGAGAGTTGATATTGCATATTTTTTTTCTAGAGAAGAAATAAGAGAACAAGATAAGAAATTTTCTTGTTAATTTTGTAGGATGAGGCATATTAAAAAAAATGGAGTCTCAAATATACTATTTAGTGTGTGAAGAATGGTAAACTTCTCATTTTTGTTTATTTTAAAGTTAATTTAGTTTTGTATCGAAGGATGTTAGTGGGTAGATTTTGGTTCTACTACTCACAAAAGAATGTCTATACGATGCTATCTATGGAGTCATCCGCCAAGTCATAATGAAAGATTCATCTATGTGGGCGATGACATAAAGTTGCAGTTGAACCTATGAGAACTTTTATGTTGCTTTAAAATACTCTATTTCATTTGAATTTGGTTGAGACATATATTGAGTTGTTTATTAAACCAAAATTTATTTCTAATTTAGACAAATTTAATTATTCTTGTTCAATTAGAAATAATAAAGTTTGTCTCTCTTGTGATTCAAATGTTGCAAGTTATGAGTTCTTTTATGGATATTTAAGTTTCCTATTGCAAACAATTTTGGGTGGTACGAAACTTAAAATTAAAATTTTGTTTAACATAAGTGCTTAAGTCATATCTCTTAATAGAAAATTTGGATGCTTGTGTTATAAGAAATTCTAGATCCTTTATATTGGTTGGACCTTATAGTCTATATTGAGTATATAAAGGAAAAATAAACAAACAAAATGAAATTTAGGTGCTGAAAGAACTAAGGATGTCTTAGAACTGATACATACATATATTTGTGTTCTATTCCTTATGGATTCATGGAATGAACAAATCTATTTTATTATGTTCATATAGGATTCCTTTTTATTTAAATTATGAGAAGTTTTGTCTCTAGACATTTAGTCTTTCAAAGATGAAGTTGAACTTCAACTATGAAAAAGAAAGAAAATTAAGGTTGTCAAATGTGACCGTGGGAAATACTATGGAATATATGACATAAGGTACAACGTTTGGAGTCTCCCATGTGTTTTTCTTCAATAATTGTGAAATTGTTTTACAACATGTAATGTTAAGCAAACCTAGCATGAACAAAGTTGAAGAATGATGAAACTAGACTTGTACACATATGGTAAGAAGTCTAATTCTTCTCTACCAAAGTCACTTTGGGGAAAGACATTAATGAATGCAATTTATATCATTTTAGGGTACCAATTAAAGTAGTCACTACCCTATAGGTATGAGTCGGTGAAATTTCAACATTATACATATACACATTTAGGGATGTTCAGTTGAAGCAATATCTTATAGGCTGCATGAAGGTAAGTTGGACTTAAACCCTATAGGTATGAGTCGGAGAAATTCCAACATTAGACATATACACATTTAAGGATGTTCAGTCGAAGCAATGTCTTATAGGTTGCATGAAGGTAAGTTGGACTTAAAGATAATCCAGTTATAAATTTTGTTACATTTAAAGCTCTCAAATGTATAAGTTTTACAATCTCACTTTAAGATCATGTTTGAGACGTGCAAGACTCCTTGAGGAAATTGAGTTTGAAGGGGAAGGAAACACAAAGATTGTTGTCTTTAAAGAATAATCTGTTATTGATAATAGATAAGTCCTTGTACTTACCATTGTTCAAGAAATGGATATGATAATTAAATAATGATGTTACTCCTAACCTTATTAAAAGACAAGACAACCCTAAGAGTCTCTCAAGCACCATCTAAAGTTCAAACTCAATAGCCTCAAGAAGTGTCATTAAGAAGATTCACCAGAGAAAGGAAAAATGTAATTTGATATGATTATGTCATATTTCTTGAAGAACATGAATATAACATTAGGTTGACTAAGAAGGTCTAATTGACCTTCAAGTCATGTTGTGCTCTAACTCTCCAGTGGATTGATGCCATAAATGATGTAATAAAACTGATGGTTGAACATGACATTTGGGATATCGTCAAATTGCCTGAAAGTGTGAAACTCATAAATTGTAGATAAATATCTATAGTCGAAAGCGACTCAATGGGTAATATTGAGATATATAAAATTTGTCTTGTCGCCAAAAATTTTACAAGAAGGAAGACATTGCTCACAAAGAGACATTCTCTTTGATTTCTTATAAAGACTTTCTTAGGACTATAATGACACTATAGATAATTGTTTTGCATAGATGGATGTAAATATTACGTTTCTAAATGAAAATATTGATGAATCAATTTATACGGTGCAACCAGAAAACCTTGTTTAAGGTGATCTAAAGTCTGTGGTATGCAAACTAAATAAATCCATTTATGCTTTTAAACAAGTCTCTCGTCTATGGTATTACAAAATTCGTCAAGATTACTTCTTATGATGTTGAGATAAATTTGGTTGATGATTGCATATACTAAAAGATTAGTGGGAGCATATTATTTTGGTATTATATGTTGATGACATCCTACTATCATCATACGGTTTATTGTTGCAAAACAGTTATATTGCAATTTATCATGTATTCTTAAGTTTATTTTTTATCGTCATAAAATAATTTTTTGTGGGAGTCCTAAGGTGATATATGAGTAATCTTGGTATACAACTCTAGAAAGTAGTAAAGCACATTATGCGTTAATTGAAGAGAACAAGAAACTACATGTTTTCATATTGAAAGTCTAGAAGTTTAGAGATCATTGGGTATTTTGACTTTGACTTTTTTAGAATGTCTTAATAGTAATCACTCCACATAAGGATCCATATTTAACCGTGTTGGTGGAGTTAATATTTTGCTATGAGACACCATACTAGAATTTATGATTGCTAAATTATTGTAACTTGTTTGCCTATTGTTGCCAACATTAAGTAGTCATCGAATGTTTATTGGGACAATATCTTAGCGGTCTTATTAAGGATTCAACCAAGTAAAAGTTTGTTGACATAAAATATTTGGTTGTTAAATAAAGAATCCTGAAAATACAAAGTTGTATAGAACATATAGAGACTCATTCCATGCTAGCTGATCCACTTACTAAAGGTATGAAACTTGAAGTTTTTCATGAGCACACTGCTTATATGGGTGTAATTCCTGATAGTACCTTAGTTTAGTGCGAGTCTTACTTATGTTCTATATCTTATGGTTTACAAACATATTGTTGTTTGGATTTCTGCAAAAATAAAGTTGAAGTTTATCATTTCATTATAAGCTTGTTTTGTTTGCAATATTTATGTTGTGTTTGGATTGATCTCTTTAAAAAATAAAGTTTGGACCAATTGGAAATAGGCATGACTAAGATCACATTGCATGTAATTTTCATGTTGTTTATCCATATTGACCTATGTTATTAGGTGTATTGATGTGGTGGTCATTGGGGTCTAGTTACATTTGTTGTAGTGACGAAAGATGTAGTGATTCCATTATTGATATATGAGATGGATCAGGTTGTTAAGGTGGAAGTCTAAAGGTAAATAGCATACATACTAAAGGTAGATGTCTAAAGGTTGATATAATTGTTACAATATGTAGCCCAAGTGAGAGATTGTTAGAATTTTCTATTCCAATAATTAATGTGGGCTAAAATTATAAGACAATTATATTAGTTATTTATCATTAATGAGTTTTATTTTATGTGATCAAATTAAGTGAGCCTGCTAGACAACTAAATAAAAGGATAAGGACTTAAATGAGCAGATGTCAGTGTTGGTCCATTAGGGGATAATGGAAACCCTATTAGGTTGATACACTATAAGAAAGCTATGGTCTCCAATATACCGAACCGTCACATATAGTTTCTCTTCTCCCTATCTAAAGGGTTATGAAGGTCCTATTAAGGAATAAAGAGGTTCCATTTGAGGAAGAACCATGAAGTCACCGATTACGTTGTTAGCCGATTATCCGTTCCGTAACAGATCCTAAGAAGAATACATAGAAAGAAATCACATACGGATTCAGATTCCGATGCGTTTGTTTGATCAACCATTATGGATCCAGGTATTCCTAAAACTCTTCTTAATAATCTAACGTAATGTGTTCCTGGTGGTTATATTGGTATTTCATAAGGATCCTCTAAATTCCAACATGAAGATATAATTATATTTCTACCAACAAAGCTATTTTTTCATATGATCATATACATGGTAGATCAATGATTGAGATATATAATATCATAGAGCATGCATGAGATCAATGCTTTAATTGTAGATAAAGAGGAGTTGCAACTGCAAATTTATGATATGGTTCACACTCGTGATACTTATCAAAAAATGTTTAACATTGGACTTCTAATTTGGTGAATAAAATGAAAGTACTATTGATCTTCTTCACAAAAGATAATGAGAAACTATATATTTATGATCAGTATCCCTAAAATAAAACTATATTTTAGCATAGAAAATACTATGTTCTGCTCTCCTATTTTTATTACCAGGTACTCCTAAGTCCTAACACAACAACAATCTTCTAGACCAACTCCAACCTCCAAGTTGCATAGTTTTGATTCTTTTTTTTTTTAATAAACTTCACTGTTTTAGGCATAGGCATATGTTCATTTCCACAAGAATGTAAAATGTATTAAATCTCACCACTAATTGTCATTGTATGATGAGGATTTCACTATTTGATGGTTGAGGATTGCTCACAAGAGAAATAAAGGTAAGCAAAACAAAAAAAAATGCTTATCTTCTTTATGTTTTCTATAAAAATGCTAGAATATTTGATTTTTGTGTTATGGTCATGAAATGAAGCAACTACTTTTGTACTCATCAATGGCTTCATAATAATGGCCTCCATTTTGGCGTTGATATATATATCAAAAGAAAACTATAAAATAGATTAAAAAGAAAGCAACATAAAAGAAACCGAAGCGGCGATAGAGCCGCAGAGGATCGGTAAGGGGATAGAAGAGAAGAAACCGAAGCGGTGGCAGAGTCGCACAGGATTGGTCAAGAGGGAGAAGATATATGAAGAGAAAACTTGAATTTATTGAAATCGAAAGAAAAATTACAGAGTTTTTCCCTAATAGAGCTTCTCTCTCTAATATCTCAAATCTAACTATCTGGAAGGGTGCCTTAAAACTGAGTCGAGGACTCCTTTTATAGCCAAATTGTGTTACTGTTGCAACAGTACCGGTTATGAGATCGGAACTATTTGTATAGTACAGGTAAATAGCAATTAATCATCATTTAAAGAAATACCAAAACAATCATCTTTGTTTTGGTAAAAAGGATCATCTTCTTCTGAAGAGTTAGTTTCTTCCTTCTTTAAGGAGGAACCTTCATCTTCTTCTTGCTGAAGGATTTGTAAGACTTCTTTGAGATTTTTGGCCAGACTTTCTTTTGATCTGGAACTTGCAAGGAATGCAGCGAGTTGGGACTTCTGGTTAAGAAACAATGAAGTCTTAGGATCAGCTGCTTTGAGGAGCTCTGGATGAGCCTTAAACCAAAGCTTGACCTGTTATGGTTCTACTTTGGATACATCAAATTGTGCCCACCACTTTACAAAGGTGTGTCTCTGAAGTGACAAGAAATTTTTGTTTCCTTCGGTTTTGCTATACCTGTATTGCCAGGAGAAAATCCAGGATAAAGCAAAACTAGAAAAATATTTGAGGTATGCTGGAATTCTCGATTCTTGGGAATTGTATAGTTTGTTAAATTGAGCATATCCTTGTTGGACTTGTTCCAGGAAAATTTCAGGTATTGGGCCGAAGAAGTCCCACCATTGAAGAAACCAATTGGGAAAATTGTAGACTATGTTAGTCTTAAAGTAAATAAGCCATTAATGTTTGAATCTGGTATTTTGGTGCCAAAATACTTTGGTCCAGACATCGATATAATCCCAATAGGTATAACCTACAGGATCAAAGGGTGCAAAGAATTTCTTGGCTTGATTTAGGTTTGGTCCAAATTGTCTTGGTTGCATTACCTTTAGGATCTTGATTGTTGAATGAGTGCTTAAAGATTGGTCTTTTGGATCTTTGAAATGTTTGATAGACACTGAGTTTGAGTCTATCAGTATGAACTCATAAAAAGTCCTTGTTTTATTGATAGTGGTGGGTTTGAAATGGAATCCTGGAGGGAAAGCCTTAGCTGTAGCCTTAAAGGGATTTTTGTCCCAATACTCCGGTTTCATCTGCAAAATAGTTGAAAATTTATTTTTTATAAACATAACTATTAGTTTGTTTGGTGGTGTTTGTGGTTGAGATAGGGTTTGTTTCCCTTTAGGATTGGCAATTATTTTCGATTGTGAGGAATTTTGAATCATGGTTTGTAGGTCTCTTTCAGAATCATCATCAGATTCAGAGGCAATGTCTGTGCAAGTCTTTTTAACTATTTTTGGGAGTTTGGTTAGACCTATTTCTTGTAGGGCCTACAGAGTTTGTACTGAGAAGGCATAGTCGGCCTTTGTTTGTTTTGCGGTTGTAGTTTTGGGAGATCCTGAGTGGATGACTCAAGTTTGATGGTGACTATTTGGGTCGATGACCCTTCTTTTTTGGGTTTCTAGGAAGATGCCCCGGCCTGGATTGGTGACCCAGAGGATATGGAAGAACTCCTTTTGATGGTTGGCTCCGGTGGGGCCAACTTAAAACCTTTACCTGTGATTTTTCCTCCCCGTAGGGAGGTTTCGGACCCCTTAGGCGGCATGATAATTTTTCTATAAGAATTCATAGGTAAGATAGTCAGATAGAGAGTTTGAGGTGCCGTTGATATATTCTATATCAAAATAAAAAACACTTAAAATTACTTGTCATCTTGCAAAAATCTATTTCGAGGTAAGGTTTTTTACATATTTTTGTAAAATATCTTTGGCTGATTTACAATCAACCCGAATTAAAATTTTCTGATTTAATAAATCAGATTGAAATTTGGAAATGCACAAAACAATTGCTAAAACTTCCTTTTTAACGGTTAAATATTTTAGTTGTGCAGAATTCCAATGCTTTCATGTGTATGCAATGACATGTTCTTGGTCATGGACTCTTTGTTTAAGGATACCACCATAACCTATGTCAGATGCATCAGTTTCAACAATTTTGAATGCCTGCGGAATTGGGAGATACAAACATTTTATGGATTGGACTTTGAGTTTGATGTCTTTGACAGTTTGAGTATGAATGTCAGACCAAGAAGGCGGATTTTTCTTCAACCTATCATGCAATGGCTTGACAATATTGTTTAAGTATAATACAAATTCTCCTACATAGTTCAAACAACCAAGAAATCTTTGTAGCTGGGTTTTGTCAAAAATTGGTTGGGGAATTTGTCTGCGAATTCTATTGATCTATCTATAGGTATGATTGTACCCTGGTGAATGTTATGACCAAGGAATCAAATCTTTGTTTGAAATAGATTGATCTTTATTTTGGAGACGGCGAGACCGTTTTGTTTGATGATGTGAATAAAAGTTTGCAAGTGTTTAAAATGTTGGTCTATGTTTTGGGAGAAGATTAAAACATCATCTATGTAGACAATGACAAATTTTGAATAGGGATTGAAAATATCGTTCATGATTTTTTGGAATTCTGATGGGACGTTCTTCAAACCGAATGACATAGCATTCCATTCGTATTGCCCGAAAGGTACTGTAAAGGCAGTTTTGTACCTATCAAATTCTTGTATCTGGATTTGCCAAAATTCAGATTTCATGTCAAATTTGGAAAATATTTTTGTGGAATTTAATCTGTTAAGTAAATCTTTTTTGTTTGAAATATGATACCTAATCCATTGTAAAGCTTGGTTTAAAGGTTTATAATTTATGACTAAACGAGGTGTACTCCGTTCAAGCTCTGATTGTTTATTGACGTAGAAAGCAGCGCAAGACCATGGGCTTTCACTCTTTCTAATCAAACCTTTATCAGGCAAATCTTTAATTTCTTTTTGGCAATATTGGAGAAGTTCTTCATTCATTTGGATTGGTCTAGCTTTTGTCGGAATTTGTTTTTCCCTAAAATCTTTCTCATAAGGGAGACCAACAATATGTTTCTTACGATTCCAGAATGCATGTGGCAAATCGGAACAAATGGTTAATTGGATATGTTGTAACAAGGTTTGGATTTTCTCTTTTACTTTTGATTTTTCCAATTGTGACTAAATGTTACTAAAAGAGTTTTCTTCTTTTAAGAAATTGATTTGACTAATTTTCCTTTCTATGAAATTTATATTTCTTGTGATTGGTTTAGTAGAAAAATTAAATATAATTTTTCTTCCCAAATGAGTGGTAGTTATTCCTTCCCTAGATATCTGAAGGGGGAATAAGGCTCTAATGAAGGGTGTTCCTAAGATAACCTCATTCTTTAGGTTTTTTACCAGAAGAAAGTTTGTGTTAATCCTAAAACCCTGATTTTCTATGATTACGCTTGATAATTTGTAATTAATCTTTAATTTTGAGTCATTGGCCGTACTTAGTTTTTCTGAGGTTTTCTCAAAGAATTTAGTAGGAACTAATCCTTCCAAAATATAGTTTGATTCAGCCTCGGTGTCAAATAGGGTCATTGTTTCTAAAACAAAATCATTAATAATGATTCTAATGTTTATATAAAATTTTTGGATCTTAATCTTGTTGATTAATCCCATAAACATTTCATCTTCTAGATTTTCATTTTCTACATCTTTCTCAGAATCACTATTTTCTTCTAGTTGATATAGGATGATCTGATGAATTGCTTGTTGTTGTCGAAGTTCCTTAACTTCTTTTTTCAAATTATTAATCTCTGTCTGGAGATCTTGGATTATGGTTGGTTTTTCTGAAATGTTTTCTAATTTTTTGAATATATTGCTAACATCAAAATTATTATTTGTAATAAAGTATTTTGGCTTGGGTTTGGTTTCCAAAGACTTTCTCAGTTTTTCCAGGAAAACCTTCTTTTCCTGGGGGTCTGGTATGGAATTGATTGCTTCGAACAAGAGATCTTGTTCTCTTGTTAGAGTATTGATTTCTTGTATATCTTCATCGTCTGTAGACGATGGTTGGTCATCTTGCTGAATTAGGTTTAGATTCTCTTCAGAGGATGTAAAGGATGTAAAGGATGTATTTTCCAATTCTTCCTCTAAGGTCTCGATAAGCAAATTATTAATCTGATCTTCCATAGTTGGATCTAGGTTAAGGTTTCTTAATTTTTTTCTTTAACCTATAGTATTTGCTAATGTGGCCTTGTTTCCCACAATTGTAGCATGTTATCTTGGGTTTTACGTTTTGGCTTTGAAGTTTCAGTCTCTTTGCTGGTTGGGGGTTTATGCGAGTATTTCCTTCTTGGAAATCTCTTTTGGTTGAAGGTTTTACTTCCATGGGATTCTTTGCTAAGGTTTTGTTTCTTCTTTTGCTTTGGACAGGCGGGTAGTCCAAATTGTTCGCAGAAAGATCCTAAATCTCTCTTTGTCTGGGCCTTCTTTTTGGCTAATTGTCTTTGGATTTTGTCATCTTGACAGATGATCAAAGCTACTTTCTGGACATATGAAATTAATTGATCATAACTTAAATTCTCATATGGGATGTCTCCATTGATAGATTGGCTAAGGATTTTGTCTCTAACCTTATCTCCTAATGATCTTGGAAGACCGACTAGAAATTTTTCTTTCCAGAAAGGTTGTTGGCTATCCTCTCTTGTGTAAACTCTAGTTAGGAAGGTGTCTCTATACCACCTAAAATCTGCTAAAGTTCTACACTTAAGATTGGATAATAATTATGCTGACCTATCTTTCTAAAGTGATGGGTCACCGATAAAGTGTTGAGCTATTGTAAAAATAAGGGTATTAACAGTGTCAAGAATCTTCTTATTATCATCATTTGTAATGACTTTTCCATTGAGATCCATTTTGACTGCGTCGTAAATTTTTTATTTTTCATCATTAGTGAGATAATTATCACACCATCCCTTTAATTGGTCGGAAAATCCTGCCACTAGGATATCGATGATTGTTTCCTCTGAACACTCATGGGATGTCTGGTAAGCCGTGACTACCATTGTCATGTGTTGGAGTGTATTCATAATATTATATTTTGTTTGGGCATCTATATTCCATTCACAGATGTTGTTTACGCTGAAACTTTTAAAATTATTCTCGCCTCTTTCTTCTAACAGGAGGTCAAGGGCGGTTGGTCTTTGGTAATAAAGTTTGGAGGGTGTTTTCCAATGTCTGGAATTTATTGGATTTATATCCTTCTCAGATACTGAACCTATTTCAGTTTCGGGTTTTGAATTTTGATCAATATCTTCATTAATATCATTAATTAATTTGGAGGTGCTTCTTGTTCTCATTTTTTATGTTTCTTCCGAAGGTTGGGGAGTTTCAGGGATGACTCTAAGTAAACTATCAATCTTGTTTAATAATTCACTATTGTTGTCACCTACTTCTTTCGTAAAGGATTTGTTTTTCCTAAGTTCCCTAATTTTTTGTTTTGCCTTTTCACTAACCTTAAAAGGTTTGAATAAGGGTTTTTCTATAAGGACATTTGACAAAGATTCTTCATGAGTTTTCTATTTAGGAGTTGCCTTTGTTTTAATGGATTCTCCTAAAACTTGAAGGTATTTATTGGTATAATTAGCCTGTTCCATTAGGCTCTTGATGTCTTTGGAAGTTATTTCTTCATTGACATCTTTTGTTTTGAATGGCGTGGCCATGACAGGATTATCATTACTGTCTTTGACCTTTGGTAATTGGTAATGAGTTGTTGGAGGTAATTCCAATTGGATCAACTCATCATCTTTGATTTGCTAGTTTGTAATGACATTGGTTGTTAGTATAGGCATGGAACCAATCAAAGAAAAATATGTTGATCTTGACTCTTTTGAAAAATTTATAAAACTTGTCTTGGATTTGTTTTCTATTTGAACCCTTAAAATATTGAAAAAACCATCTCCTTTGAGGTTCATTCTCTGGAGAATAAAAGTCTTTCTTAAGGGTATCCTTATCAATGCTAAATTTGTCAGATAGCATCATAAGGTTCATGCATAGAAGAGTATGTTGGAGATTGGATTGACTTTTGGTCGTCCTCTTGCTCTTGATTGTATATTGTTCTAGGTATACTAGAAGTTGTATCTAATCCTTGGAGGTTTAAACTAGTAAACTAGTTTTGTGACATAGATCTAGTTAATCCTACTTGAATTGATCAGGTTCTTACCGAAAAAGACCATTTTGTCGATTCGTATTCGGATCTTGAGGCTCTTATTCTTGATGAAAAGGAATTTCTCCTATTAAAGGTTATTTCTACCTTACCGGGGTTATCTTGCTTAATTTGTTCTATAGTTGGAGCGGGACGGGAGACTGACGGTGTGGCCTTGTCCATGACCCATTTTTCAAGGAGAGTTACCTCATCTCATTTTATGGTTCTTGGGAGAGAAACATTGGCCTTTATCATATCAGTGATAAACAAAGTTGTCTCTCCTTTTTGTGGTTTTAGAAGGACTCGTGATGCATAACTGTTCATGACCTTGTACTGAATCCTATATATTAATGATGTTGGGATTGATCCTTCTTTCATGTCAAGTCCATGAAAGTGGATGTTTAGGAACTGAGAGTCAAGAATGTTTCTATCCACCAGACTCACTGTTTTGTTTGGATAACAATTGAAATAGACTGGACCTTGTCCTAAGCTTGTTTCTACCGTTCCTGTTAAGCAATCTTCGAATTTGTTGTGCCTAATATCTCTAAGACACATTAATATTGCGGCATCTATGCCCATATCAATTAAAGGCTTGATGGCTACTTGTACACATCCTATGTGTAGGTATTTGTATTTTCGACTATGTTCATAAATTGAGTTTTTTGAAAGTAAATGAAATTCTTCCCCTATATCATGTCCTAGAGGAATATTATTTTCTACAGTTTTGATTATGTAATCAAAATTATGTTTGTCTTTGATTGTCTCAAAAACATACAGTGAGTCCTGAGGGATTTCCGGAATACTCCAGTCATTCATATTTTGATTTATTTCTTCGAATCGGACCTCCTCATCGAAGAGATTGGGTTTTGGGGCGACCTCGTGGGTCTGGTTTTCTTGCTCATTGAGCAAATTTAGGTGTCTAGAAGAACTATTTGAGGAGGATGATGATGAATTGGAACGAAAGGAAATACGGGAGAAGGACCGTAAAAAAACACGACATAATAATTTCATCCTCTAGTATCTTTGTCTTCATTTGGTTTCATAGAAGTAATTCCATAAGATTATATGTTACTAAATTTCTTGGATCTGAAAAATTAAAAAAAATAACTCTTTTTTTTAAGAACAATACAATTTGAAGTTACTCATATAGCCACCGGTATATTTTGTCTTAATATTTTACTTGAACAGTACACCTTAGCCTTACTGCCCTTTCTCATTCACTGGTCTTACTACTACAGTACCATTCAACTAAAATACCAGACTGTTGTACTTCCAAGAGTATGGTTCAAACATGTACTGTTTAAATTAAACGTACTATACATCATTGGAAAATATTTTCTGTACATAGTTTCAAATCCATGAAATCAGTTAACATATATCCTTACGGACACTATTCCTACTTCCCCATATGACTTTAAGTTTGATCTCTGGTATCAGAGCCAGATGGGGAAGTAGGAATATTGTCTGTAAGGACATATGTTAACTGATTTCATGGATCTGAATTTATGTACGGTAACTGTTTTCATGGATGTACAGTACTTTTAAGCCGTATATGTTTGAACAATATTTCTGGAAGTACATCAGTCTGATATTTTAGTTAAATGATACTATAGCAGTAAGTCTCGTGGATGAGAAAGGGCAGTAAGGCTAAGGTGTATTGTTCAAATAAAATATTAAGGCATAATATACTAGTGACTATAAGAGTAATGTTCAAACTATATTGTCCGATAAAAAAAAGAGTTAATTTTTTTTCAGATCCAAGAAATTTAGTAACATATAACCTTATGAAAACATTTCTATGGAACCACATGAAGGCAAAGATACTAAGGATGAATTAATTATGTCACGTCTTTTACGTTTTTTCTCACGTATTTATTTTAGATCTAACTCATCTTCATCATTATCCTCAATAAGTTTCCCAAGAAACACCAATTTGCTCAACGAGCAAGAAAACCAGACCCACAAGGTCGCTCCTAAACATAATCTCTTCGATGAGAAGTCAGATTCGAAGATATAAATCAAAATATGGATGACTAGAATATTCCAGAAATCCCTCAAGATACACTATATGTTCCTGAGATAATTAAAGGCAAACATAATTTTGATTACATAATCAAAACTATAGAGAATAATATTCCTCTAGGATAAGATATAGGGGAAGAATTTCATTTACTTTCAAAAAATTCAATTTATGAGCATAGTCGTAAATACAAATATCTACACATAGGATGTGTACAAGTAGCCATCAAGTCCTGAATTGAGATGGACATAGATGCAGCAATATTAATGTGCCTTAGAGATGTTAGGCATAACAAATTTGAAGATTCCTTGATAGGAACAGTAGAAACAAGCCTAGGACAAGGTCCGGTATACTTCAATTGTTATCCAAGCAAAACAGTGAGTTTGATGGACAGAAACATTCTTGACCCTCTGTTCTTAAATATCCACTTTCATGGCCTTGACATGAAAGAATGATCAATTTCGACGGCCTTAATCTACAGGATTCAGTACAAAGTCATGAACACTTGTGCGTCAAGAGTCCTATTAAAACCATAAAGAGGAGAGACAACTTTGTTTATTACTGATATGACAAAGGCCAATGTTTCTCTCCCGAGAACAATAAAATGGGATGAGGTAACTTTTCCTGAAAAATAGGTCATGGATAAGGCCACACTGTTTGTTCCCTGACCTGCTCCAACCATAGAACAAATTACACAAGACAATTCTGGTAAGGTAGAAATAACCTTTAACAGGAGAAATTCTTTCTCATCAAGGATAGAAGCCTCTTGGTCTAAATATGAGTTAGCAAGAAGGTCTTTCTCGATGAGAACCCGTTCAATTCCAGTAGGATTAACTAGATCTGAGTCACACAATCAGTTCCCTATTGTAAACCTCCAAGGTTTAGATACCACTTCTAGTATACCTAGAACAACATACAACCAAGAACAAAAGGACGACCAAAAGTATATCTTCCTATTTTGTCTATTACACTAAATCGGTTCTCCTATTTTTTAATTCACTATTTGAGTCTCTTATATTTCAAAATATATTTTTATTTTATATATTATATTTTTATAATCTTATGTATTTTTATTACACTATTCAAAAATTATTTTATAAAGTAAATATATAATATAAATTTTATCTTTAATGTATATTTTTTACATAAATTATAATTTCATAAAATGACAATATTTTATTATCTTTTTAATATCTATATATGTGATTTAATGACAATATTTTTTTACCTATATTAAGATATTCTTGTTATTTATTAAATAAAATCAAAGTATTTTTTATTTTTTAAAATATTTATGTATGTAATTTATTGACATTATTTTTATCTATATTATAATAAATAACATGAATCTTTTAATATAGATAAAAAAATATTGTCACTAAATCACAAGCATTATTTTAAAAGATAAATATAATATAGAAAATAAAAATAAAAATAAAACTTATATAAATACATATAATTACAAAAGGCTTAATTACAACACTTACATAGATGGATACACTATTCTTTCTAAAGATGTGTTGATAAACAAGATATAGAAAACCAAATGGTTTTCTAAATTTGATCTAAAATCTGGATTTCACCAAGTTAAGATGCATCCCAATTCTATAAAATGGACTGCCTTTTCTTGTTCAAAAGGATTATTCGAATGGAAAGTAATGTCTTTCGGATTGAAAAACGGACCACAAATTTTCCAAAGAAAAATGGATAATATTTTTGAAAATTACAAAGAATTTACTTATACATATATAGATGATGTACTCATCTTTCAAAAACTAAAGAAGACCATTATCTACATCTCAAACAAGTTCTTCATTTATTTGAAAAATTTGGCTTAATTATTTCAAAGTCAAAAATGGAGATTTGCACGACTCATTTCATTCCAAGGAACAGAAATAGGAAACGGGAAAATAAGGCTTCAGCCTCATATCTCCCAAAATATTCTTAGTTTTCCAGATAAAATGGAAGACATAAAAACCCTGAGAGCTTTTCTAGGCCTGCTCAATTATGCAAGAAATTTCATTAAAGATCTAGGAAAATACACCACTCCTCTTTACAACAAAACATCTTTGATAGGACAAAGGAAATTCAATACAGAGGATATAAAATTAGTCCAAAAAATAAAAGAAATGGTTAATAATTTTTCATATCTATCTTTACCACTAGATTCCGACTATTTAGTCAAAGAATGTGATGGTTGTGAACAAGGATGGAGAGCCATCCAAAAGAAAAAGAAAAAGAAAAATGAAAAAATTCATGATGAAGAAATCTGTAGGCATGCTTCAGGAAAATACCACACAAAACCACAAGTATACTCAACTTCTACATATTACAAAGTAAATGTCCTAATAAATGTTTTAGAAAGATTTAAACTCTTCTTGATTAATAAAAGTGAAATTACCATAAAAACCGATTGCAAAGCAATAATGGCTTATGGTAGCCAACAATTAAATACTGATAAAAAGCCTCACAAAAGATGGCTTTTGTTCCAAGAATATGTTTATCATAACTGAATAAAAATAAATTTTGAACACATAAAAGGAGTTAAGAATGTTGCTGCTAATATTATTTCTCGTTTTGTAGGGATACAACAAGATGAAGCCTTCTAAGTCTCTTACCAAAATATAAAACAAAAAAATGAAGTTTGGTAATCAAAAATTGTCTGTACTTACAAACGAGTTTCACTACCCCGGTAAGTAAACTGTCAATGACAAATTTAATTGCCTTATTGATAATATTTGAAATATTCCAAAGCATACAAACAATAATGAGCAATTCGTTTGTTCAATGAAAATGGCATAATTTATGCCTTATACAACTTCTGCACAGCAGATAACCAAGGAGTCTATCTCCTTACAAAAGCCTCTCCTTCTGGGAAAGGTTATACAGCTTGTGTCTTGTTATCAGGCCCCATAAAGGTGTTTATACCAATTTTAAAGACCTTTGCCTTGCAAAGGAGGGTATTCAAAGCCCAATTTACAAAGGATTTTATTCAAGGGAAGAAGCAAAAAAAGTCATTGAACTAAATACCATAGATATCAATAAAATAAAAAAGGCCCTTGAACCAGAAAACACGACTATAGTCATAAATGCTGACCAAACCAAGATTCGGCACAAAACCTATAAAGACTCAGTCAACCCAAATATCCACGGACCAATAAATGGCTTGAACCTAGACAATTTCAAGAAAATACAAAACTTATTGTTTAAGGTACACAACAACCAAACCCAAATTTCGGGTCTCTACATAGGCGTGCATGCTTATTTCAATCAAAAATTTGTATGCACCAACAAAACCCCATTTTGCGAAGACAAAAGCAATTATCCTTGCAAAATAAAATTCCTTTTCAGAAAAGTCAGATTAAACCTGGACTAGTTTAAATCCTTTGGATATGAGGACTTAGCGATCTCCATGAAGAGTCTACTAGATTATGGATGTTTGGAATCAATCTTGATTCCTCCATCGGATAGATTTGAAGGATTTAACCCCTCAATTAATGAAGCTATAAACCTAATACAAGCAGAAATGATGGATTACATTGCCATCAAAATAACAACCTACCCGAACAATTTTTCTGCACAAAATTACCCCTGCCATGTCATAAAACTCCTACCAGATGATCATAGAAACTTTCCTTGTCTGTTCAATGATGAATATGAAAGTTGGGATGTACAGCGTAACACACAGTACCAATACAGCCTCATGAGGGCACAAATACAAGGGTATCAATGGTTCTTCTCAGAATCAGACAAACGAGAGTTTGACCTAATAAGAGAAACTTATGACACAAAGCTCTTCCAACCATCATACAATGAGAAGTTCTTCATTCCCTTCCCGGTTGATCACAACAACAAATTGGTCCAATTCTTCCAAAAAGAGAAGAAAGATAAAGAGATTTACGAAGCCAGTGGATGTCATGGACAACAGACTCCTCCTTTTCCATCCACTGATCTCTCAATGGGAGACTCATCAGACATTTTCTGATTCTGGAAATATCCAAGAAGAAGAAGATGTTACTATTACAAAATCAACAAAGAACTGAAGACAGAAGTATCCTGCCAAAATACAGCTATAAATTCAAGGCGGGAATCTTTACTATTGCAAAGACTCTGACACTTGGTCTATCTATAAAATTTTATAGTAAAAAGAGCCCTACGACAAAGTAAATGAACAGTAACTTTACTGATTTTGACTGAAAGGGCTTTTGTCTTTTTCTTTCCGTTTTCTCTATATAAAGGGTCTTCGGACTCAGTTGTAGGCACGCCAGAAAACACTAGAAAAACAAGTGAGAGAAATAGAGAGGGAAAAGTTTGTAATAGTGCATTGTGCAATAATATCAAGCTTGTATTTTGAACAACGAAAAAGTGAAAATATTATATTTTAACAAATAAATAAAATACACAGTTAAGAGTAAGCGATAAGCGGAAGAAAGGATCAAATTAGATGGATAGAAGACACTCCTCAAGTGGACACTATATATTATCTCATCTAAGAAAAATATAGAATATGATGATCTCAGACTCTCTTTTTTTTTAAAAAAATTACAAGATCCTTATCGATTTTCTGAATATTAAGCCGAGTATTGAAGATCCTTACCAGCCCACACTCTTTGGATCTTACGATGATCTTATTTTTCTCTAAGCACCAGCCTAACCATAAAGGACTTCCATTGTTTTTCAAAAATAGATATCAAGAGCACACTTTTGCAAGCTTACAAATCCCAGGTTTAAAAAAAAACAAAAAAAAAAGAAAAATTCAAAAGTAAAGTAAACATCTGGGTTCTAAATCATATTCACATTTTCTAAATGAAGATAACTAAAGCCCCTTGAGGGTGCCTTCAAAGAATTTAGCCAGACATATTGGATATCATACTTACAGTTTGACGGAAAAATCAAGGGGGAAGAGGGGGAAGATTCGAAAAGAAGCTTGATATTATTGCATAATGCACTATTACAAACTTTTTCCTCTCTGTTTCTCTCACTTGTTTTTCTATTGTTTTCTGACGTGCCTACAACTGAGTCCGAAGACCCATTATATAGAGAAAACAGAAAGAAAAAGACAAAAGTCCCTTCAGTCAAGAACAGTAAAGTTACTGTTCATTTAATTTGTCATAGGGCTCTTTTTACTAAAAAAATTTTATAGATAGACCCAGTGTTAGAGTCTTTGCAACAGTAAAGATTCCCACCTTGAATTTACAGTTGTATTTTGGCAAGATACTTCTGTCTTCAGTTCTTTGTTGATTTTGTAATAGTAACATCTTCTTCTTTTTAGATATTTTCATAATAGAAAATGTCTGATGAGTCTTCCATTGAGAGATCAGTGAATGGAAAAGGAGGAGTTTGTTGTCTATGACATCCACTAGCTTCATAAATCTCTTTATCTTTCTTCTCTTTTTGGAAGAATTGGACCAATTTATTGTTGTGATTAATCGGGAAGGGAATAAAGAACTTCCCATTGTATGATGGTTGGAAGAGCTTTGTGTCATGAGTTTCTCTTATTAGGTCAAACTCTCGTTTGTCTGATTCTAAGAAGAACCATTGATACCCTTGTATTTGTGCCCTGATAAGGCTATATTAGTATTGTGTGTTACCTTGTACATCCCAACTTTTGTATTCATCATTGAACAGACAGGAAAAGTTTCTATGATCCTCTGGTAGGAGTTTCATGACATGGCAGGGGTAATTTTGAGCAAAAAAATTGCTCGGGCAAGTTGTTATTTTGATGGTAATGTAATCCATCATTTTTGCTTGTATTAGGTTTATAGCTTCAATAATTGAGGGGTTAAATCCTTCAAATCTATCCGATGGAGGAATCAAGATTGATTCCAAACATCTATAATCTAGTAGACTCTTCGTGGAGATCGCTAAGTCCTCATATCCAAAGGACTTAAACTGGTCTAGGTCTAATCTGACTTTTCTAAAAAGGAATTTTATTTTGCAAGGACAATTGGTTTTGTCTTTGCAAAATGGGGTTTTATTGGTGCATACAAATTTTTTTATTGAAATAAGCATGCACACCTATGTAGAGACTCGGAATTTGGGTTTGGTTGTTGTGTACCTTAAACAATAAGTTCTGTATTTTCTTGAAATTGTCTAGGTTCAAGCCATTTATTGGTCCGAAGATATTTGGGCTGACTGAGTCTTTATAGGTTTTGTGACTGGTCTTGATTTGGTCAGCATTTATGACTATAGTCGTATTTTTTGGTTCAAGGGCCTTTTTTATTTTATTGATGTATGTGGTATTTAGTTCAAGGAATTTTTCTACTTCTTCCCTTGAATAGAATCCTTTGTAAATTGGGTTTTGAATACCCTCCTTTGCAAAGCAAAGGTCTTTAAAATTGGTATAAACATCTTTATGGGGCCTCATGACAAGACACAAGCTGTATAACCTTTCCCAGAAGGAGAGGCTTTTGTAAGGAGAGAGACTCCTTGGTTATTTGCTATGCAGAAGTTGTATAAGACAAAAATTATGCCCTTTTCATTGAACAAACGAATTGCTCATTATTGTTTGTATGTTTTGGAATATTCCAAATATTATCAATAAGGCAATTAAATTTGTCATTGACAACTTCCCTACCAGGGTAGTGAAACTCGTTTGTAAGTACAGACAATTCTTGATTACCAAACTTCATTTTTTTGTTTTATATTTTGGTAAGAGACTTACAGGGCTTTATCTTGTTGTATCCCAACAAAACGAGAAGGAATATCAGGAGCAACATTCTTAACTCCTTTTATGTGTTCAAAATTTATTTTTATTCCGTTATGATAAACATATTCTTGGAACAAAAGTCATCTTTTGTGAGGCTTTTTATTAGTATTTATTTGTTGGCTACCATAAGCAATTATTGCTTCGCAATCGGTTTTTATGGTAATTTCACTTTTATTAATCAAGAAGAGTTTAAATCCTTCTAAAGCATTTATTACGACATTTACTTTGTAATATGTAGAAGTTAAGTATACCTGTGGTTTTGTGTGGTATTTTCCTAAAGCATACCTACAGGTTTCTTCATCATGAATTTTTTCATTTTTATTTTTCTTTTCTTTAGGATGGCTCCCCATCCCTGTTCACAACCATCAGATTCTAGGACTAAATAGTCGAAATCTAGTGGTAAAGATAGATATGACAAATTATTAATCATTTCTTTTATTTTCTGGACTAATTTTATATCCTATGTATTGAATTTCCTTTGTCATGTCAAAGATGTTTTGTTGTAAAGAGGAGCGGTGTATTTTCCTAGATCTTTAATAAAATTTCTTGCATAATTGAGCAGGCCTAGAAAAACTCTCAGGGTTTTTATGTCTTCCATTTTATTTGGGAAACTAAGAATTTTTTGGGAGATATGAGGTTGAAGCCTTATTTTCCTGTTTCCTATTTCTGTTCCTAGGAAAGAAATATGAGTCTTGCAAATCTCCATTTTTTGACTTTGAAATAATTAAGCCAAATTTTTCAAATAAATGAAGAACTTGTTTGAGATGTAGATAATGTTCTTCTTTAGTTTTTGAAAAGACGAGTACATCATCTATATATGTACAAGTAAATTCTTTGTAATTTCCAAAAATATTATCCATTTTTCTTTGGAAAATTTGTGGTGTGTTTTTCAATCCGAAAGACATTATTTTCCATTCGAATAATCTTTTTGAACAAGAAAAGACAGTTCATTTTATAGAATCAGGGTACATCTTAACTTGGTGAAATCCAGATTTTAGATCAAATTTAGAAAACCATTTGGCTTTCAGTATCTTGTTTATCAACACATCTTTAGAAGGAATAGTGTATCCATCTATGTGAGTCTTGTCATTAAGCCTTTTGTAATTATAGACCATTATAGTTTTTCCTTTTTTTTGTTCTGAATGTTTATTAACAATAAAAGCAGGGCTTCTTTGGAGACTAGTGCTGGGTACTTAAACTTTTAGATTCAAGAGGGTTTTTATGTGGTTTTTACATTTCTCTTGTTTGAAGTTCCCATACTGAATATCTTTAGTTTTAATTATCAGATCTTAGTTTATAATTTATAATTTACATATAACAAGATCTTTTTCTCAATATTTTGTAGGGTGTTCTCCTATTATGCTTATTTTGTTTAATCTGTTGTATATTATCGAAAGTTATAATTTTATTAATTTTGACGGAATTTTAATCAGATTATGCTACGGATAATTCATATTGTATTTCGATTTCTGTTTTTATGCTTTCTAAAATATTTTCATGGTAAGAATCATGGGAAGTTTCTAAAGTGTCCATCCTACTATAATTTTGTGATTCTTTTATTTTACAGCTTTTAGGTGTGTCACAAGGACATTGATCACTAACATTAGTGGGTGTATCACCACGCTTTGTTCGTAACTCTAATATAAGTTCGTCTATTATCGATGACATTTGTGAATTTGTAGAAATTAATAAGTAATCTTTGGTAATAGTGACTGATATGTTATCATGTACGATAAAATCAAGTCTTAAAATCTTTTTTCTTTGGTTAGTTGCAAGTCCTCAACATTTGCTTTATTTATAAAGATTTTATTGCCAAAGATATTACAGTTTGTAGATAATTGGATAATAAAATTTCTGATTTCTGAATCATTAGTTATTATGTCTTTTAATTATTATATTACTTCTAAAACAATTATGTTGGGTACAACATTTTTACACATGGAAGTAAAAGAACAATCAATATCCACCAAAGCTTGCAAAATTACTTGAGTTTGGTCAAAATTGTTTATTTTTAAAAAATTTATTTTAATTAAAATACGTAGACTTTTATTTTTCTTTTTATTGCAAATTATGGCCTAATCATGCCACTCTTATTGAGTATATGTATAACGTTCATTCACCCCACAACACACACAAAAAAAAAATTATTCAATTTGTTTGAAAATATTTTTCAACTAGCTTAAAGAACAACGACGAAATTATAGATTCGAATTTAAAACAACAAAGAAGGCCCATTAATGAAGCAAATCTCTTGGGGTCCAAAGTGCTCCCACATAATGGAGCAATTATTATATGATTTTGGATTATATAGTCTTAATAATTTTATTATAAATTGAAAATTTCTACCACTTAACAATTAACCAAACCATTACTATTCTGAATCAAATAATAATTTTTACACAAGATGGGTCATCAGTCATATCATATTCATCAAGAAAATCTACACTTTTCCAAAGTTATTGGCTCAAATCTCCAAGCATTATCCTACAAGTTATTTTTTTTATTAAAGTTATATCATCATCATGTACCCAGAATAACTACTGTTCCGTGAAAAAGATGATGGGTACTCCAAACCCTGTTTTCTACTCCTTTGTTGTTTTTTTAACTTACATCCCATTAGTAAGTTTGTTCTCGGAAAGGTAAATAAATGAGATAAGAGGAGCTTAATTGGTCATATTTATCTTTTAATTTTTCTTTTTCGTTCTTGATAAGATATCATATGGTCCCAATTACTACAGTAACTATGGAGGGTTAAAACTCGCTGCCACTCCTACTATGGTATTACATTATTCTTGCGCTGAGATAGTCAAGTCATATATTTTTTAATATTGTTATGATATTTTTTATTCTTAAATTAAATATTATAAATCAATCTTGATAGCACAAACGTAAATTTAAATTATTTAACAAGCTTACTTAAAAATGTATTTAATTAAAGAATCAAAGAATATATATTAAAATCACTCTTGCCACCAATAAATGAGCAATGAATGGGTCTGCAGCATCATCATGCAATTGAAGTATTGGTCAAATGAGAAAAAGAGGTTGGCCTACAATGGACCACGTAGCTACTGCAAAAGAAATAAAAGTAGCGCTAGATTTGGACTTATCCTACGAAAAGGCAGTGTTATATTTTTCCCACTACAAGAATGGAAGGTACCTGGTCTTAAAAAATTATGAATAAATAAATAAATAAAGTAATACGTATAAACGTTTGAATAAAACATTACGTATCTATTATTTTGCAAAAAGAAAACAGAAAATCAAATCAAATTTGGGATCGAGATTCACTTCCCATCCCTTTTAGCTAGGTCGTTGCTTTTAATTAACAAAATTTAAGTATTGTTGCTTAAGGGACTGTAGTGTTATTTTTTTAATCAAAATGAAGAGTTTTGCCTCAATAGCTCATGTGGAACTTTAATGTTCAAATTACTAGAACGAAACTTTAATTTCCATCGATGAGCATCGTCACAAACTCATAAATATTTGACATTGGTAAAAAAAGAGAAATGACATATGGTAAATTTAGCCGTCCTACATCAACATATGATTTTATATGTTGCTTGTGTAGCCTCCTCTGACATTTAATATCAATTATTCAGATCAAGATATTAATTATGGATGAATGAAGCGCGTTCCTTTAAAAAATAAGTAGTAATGACAATTAACATTAAAATTTCACAGTTTTTATTTAACTTAATTTTAAAAAAACAAATACAAAAAGAATATACGTTTAGACTTTAGAGTATATTTTTATTTTTTTATTATTTAAAAAATAATGTAATAGCAATGTAAATCTTTTTATATGTTAGTATCATTATAATTCTTTTATATATGGGAATATATGAAATACCTCCACTCATACATTTTGATTGTGAAAGTAGAAAAGATGAATTACCAAATCAGATATTTTTCTTTTTCAACTTTAAAAAGATCAGGGTTTTAATCCGCACTTAAAATATTTCAGGTAAACTCTATCAAATGACCTTCATTTATTCACATATTTACACTGTCATACTCTAAGTCACAGAACCTGTATCATTATTAATTATTAACTTGTTTAAGCTCGGTAAATTTTAAAATATTACTCCCATTATTGTAAAAAATATTAATAAATTGTAAGTGCACAACAAACCCAACTTCACAGAAAAAAACAATATTATACATGTAATTGAGTTAAATATTAAATACTATATAGTAATATCGAACATCTGAACCTTTATCACCATGGCAGATTGATATAACTTATTTATACAAATATTTTTGCAACAAAAAATATAAGTTAAGAAAAATGAAAAACATTAATGTTGTAAAAAATATTATATAAATAATATAAATATATTTGTGTTTAGTTCAATTTATCTTTAAAAAAATATTTATATTTGTTTTAACTTTACGAGAAAATTTTAAAAAATAAATAATATTTTATTAAAATAATCCCTACGACATAATCGACCGTTTCAATTCATTGTTCTCTTTTTTTTATCATAATTCATTATTCTCTGAATCAAAATGTAACACGTGAAATTTTTTTTATAAAGCTCACAAAATCTGTAAGACTAGGAACAACCCTTTCATATGAATATGGTTTGGAAATCCAACTACATTACTCGTTGGTCAAGCTGAGAATATGCCAAACAAATGAATAATGCACACTCTCCCCCCACTTCCCCCCAAAAGAGAACCTTTTGTGGGGGATAGATAATTTTAATTTAAGCAGTGCTCACAGTCTCTATTATTATGAGAAAAGTAAAGTCACTTGCTACCACATAAAGTCAATAGCCACTATTCTACTACATGTGTGTACTATAGACAATACCAGCTACCATATACTACAACTTTAAGAAAAGGAAAATAAAAATTAAACTAGGTAGTTAAAGGGGAAATTTGTAAAATTGTTCAAAGGTTAGAAGAATCAAATTCCAAGCTAAAAAAAAAAAAGGAAACAAAAGAAGAAGAGCAAGAGGGGTTTAAGATGCATACCTGGCGCTTGCAGGGTAGGAACAACCTCCAGTGCCTGCTCATAAAAAACAACAAACAAGGGAATCAAAAACCAGGGTCAGATGTTATTTTTCAAAACAATTTGTGTTCCTTGGTTTTACTCTTTTAGACAGTTTCTATGATATCCTTGGAAATATAACAATTTTGATATTGGGTCACTAGTAAATTATCCTTGGAAATATAACAATTTTAATATTGGGTCACTAGTAAATTTAAATAAGTTTAAGGACACTAAAGAAGAGAAAGATTTTTAAAAAGTAGTACTAAAATCATAAATTATTTGGGTCTAACCCAGTAGACAATAGGCATTCAACTTGTGGGAACAATCTAAATTGGATTTCTACAAAACATTGTGGAGAGGTAAAAAATTTTAAATATGACCAAGTTTAGGAGGATTAATCTTATAATCACTTCAAAATAATGAAGTTTTAAAGGATGGATAGTGGGCTAAGATTTTGTTATATTTATTTAAGTAAAAATAATCTATTTAATAAAATAATTTGTGTTTAATTCTCATTATGTAAGATTATTTTGGATTAACATCAAACAAGGAATAAGATTACTCTCTTACCCAATAAATTAAAAGAAGCACGGAAGGTAAACATATGTCTGAGTCTCACAGTAAAAACCAAATAAAAAACTACTAGAATCCTTTAATTTTTTTTAATTTTATTATGACCAATTTTTATTTTTTTTCATGAAAGAAAAAGGATGAAAACAGTGGGGTGGAGGAATTACTGGGATCTGATGCAGTAACAGTGGCGGTTCCTGCAAAGTCACAGGATCCTTGTGCTTGACCCTTCCTTTGGAAATAGCTGTTAACTGCATAGTTACAGTGAGCTCTCACAGTGTTGGGTTGGAAACAAGGGCCATTCTGATGCAAAGGGTTACAATCAGCCCCAGCTCCACAAGCATAATCTAAGGTTTTCTGCAATATTGCATCACTTCCTTCCTTGCAAACACACCAAGTGGCACCTATTACATTATTCCACATAAACAAGTTTAAGCCAAAAAAAAGAAATTACAAGTTACAAGTACACATATATATTCCAAATAAAGCAAAACGTGTTTAAATCATATTTCAACAAACGTGGAATTATGTTGTTACACTCTATGCATATGATTGATACACGGTAACTGTATTATGTTCTAACATAAAAAAAAGAAGATCTTAACCCCGTGTTTAGCCAAAAAGAGTTTAAAAAAAAAAAAAAGATGCTTTGTTGGTTCAGATGAAAGAAGATATAATGTGGTGGTTGAATAGTTAAAGGGCTTACTTGAAGAGCCAGTGAAGGCTAAAAGAAGCACTGCAAGAGCAAACAAGGCCATGTTGCTGATTTTTAGAGGTGGAAGGAGAGAGAAGGGGTTATTTGGAATGGTTGCTAGAGAGTAGAAGAGAGAGAAAGTGGTGTGAGATCAGAAAATGAGAGTCACCAAGACAAAAATATAAAAATAAATAAAAGAGATGATTTTGATTTTGAATTTTTGAAGCAATAAAAGAAAGAAAGTTGTGTAAACGGTGTGTGGTGGAATGATGGACCCGTTTGGTGTCTCTTGTTGTGAGTACTTTTGGTTTTGGTACACTTGCATTGCATTAATATAGTTACGGCTATGAGTTGATTTATGCTATTTTTATGGTTTCATGTTCTTTTACTTGTATAAAGGGAGAAAATATTTGCATAGGGACTCGTGGAAGGCTTAACAGAGTGCGTGGCATGAGCAGAGGAACAGAGAACTCTTACCTCCTGTGTTGTTATAAGAGTGTGTATTTTATTAAGATTTCTTTTATTTATATATATTTCTAAAAAAACGTTTTTTTATTAGCATCCAAAGACAATGGAGATCAAAATAAATGTTTTCTTGATTTTTTTCTCATATATATAATTTTTTTACCAAAAAATACAACTTTCCTTATTATTTACATAAATATACATGTTTATCATTCATAGTATAAATTCAGATTGAGGAATCCAAACTTAGATTGTGATTTTGAAAAAAAATGATTTTTTAAGTTGAGAACTCCGGTCTCTCCTATCCAAATTCTCAATGTGTTTTTTTATTCTTTTTTAAATTTTTTAAAAAATATTTTTTAAAATAATTTTTAGAAATATATATAAATAAAAGAAATTAATAAAATTAGAGAACATTATGAAATTAAACAAAATTATTTAAAAATATTATTAATTTTATTTATTTATATATATTTCTAAAAATATTTTTAAAAATTATTTAAAAAAAAAACAAAAAATACATTGAGATTCGGGTTGAGAGACCTAAATTCTCAACATAAAAAATCAAATTTTTTTCAAAGTCAGTGTAAATTTGGGTCACTCAAACCCAAATTTACACTATGAATAGTAAATATGTATATTTGTGTATATAATGGGGGAAGTTGTATGTTTTGGTAATTTTTTTGTATATATGAGAAAAAATCATGTTTTCTTCTCTAACATTTTGTTTCCCCACAAAGGAACAATCTTTTTTATACTCTACATTGAAACTTGTAATTGCATTAGAGTTTGCAAAAAAATATTTTTTCGACTTTAATCTAAACATGACGAAGGCTAGCATGCAATAGGAAGACAAGTCTTGCACCTTGGTGTTTAACGACAGCAGAGCATGCTAACAAAAGGTAGAAGAGAGGGCAGGCATAGGCAAGTGGGAGAAATGAGGAAAATGAGAGAGAGAAAAGAAAGAAGTGTATAAGAAGGGAAAACTATGTTTTTCGTGTTTGAACTTTTTCACATTTATGGTTTTAGTCCTTAAACATTTTGAAGATTGGTCAACGTCTTTCAACTTTTTCTCCGTCATGACTTTTAGTCTTTTTTGTCTATTTTGACCGTCAAGTGATAACATGACGTGTGTTTTGAAAGAATTAAATAAATTGTAACGATTTTTAGTTATCACAAATTTTTGAAGCAAGAAACAAAAATGACTAACAAACCTCTAACACTCAATTTGAGACTTTGATAAAAGCCCATTCATTGGCTATTTTGAATCAGTTGAGGGACTCATGTTCAATCTCATTGACACTTTGATGACACTTTTAAGCCTCATGTTGAATCAAGACATTTGGATGAAGGGACAAGGGTTACATGGTGGAAATGGTTGCGGTAAGGTTAAAATCAAATCACTAATTTTCTCATGGGATGTGTGGCAACAACACATTGTTAGATACCAATCATTGTAAATAACATTATAAGGATAATATTATTGTGAGTCTAGTGAGAGCCTACATGATCACACATGTAGAGTGGTTAATTGGAGTAGATAAATGTGATTTAATTTAGTTCGTAGTTAATTAATAAAATATGATTTAATTAATTAACACCATATTTAATTAAATGAGATCCAATCAAATAAGATAATTAATTAGATATGATTTAATTCATCATCTATATATCTAATAAGATAAGATAATTATTTGTAGGCTAAAATATGTTTTTTGTCCCTATAAATAATGAAATGTTTGAAACTTGTCCTTGCAAAATTTTCAGTATGTTTTTCGTCCTTATAAAATTAAAATGTGTTATTTTTTGGCCTTAAGCTAGACATGATTTTTTTAATTTAAATTACAAAATGTAATTTATGGGGGTTAAAAATGGCCAAAACTTGTAAAAAAAAATAAAAACAAATAAATCACCATTTATGGAGGTCAAGGTTATCAATATCAAGAGTCTACGCAGACTCGTGAGAGCTTCGTAGAGTTGACTCGTAAGAGTCTACTTTGTAAAAAAAATATGGATAATAAGTAAATATATTCAGAATGCACCATAAGAGGCAATTATGTGGTGGTAAATGCACCTAAATCCTACTTGCAATTATGTGTTACGCGGTGGTAATAGAGATTAGAGAATTAACAGGAACATAATATAATATAAGAGGTAATTACAGAATTAACAGTAATAGAATATAATAGGCAATTAGAGAATTAACAGGAACATAATATAAGAGGCAATTATGTGGTGGTAAATGCACCTAAATCCTACTTGCAGTTATGTGGTGGTAATAGAGATTAGAGAATTAACAGAAACATAATATAAGAGGCAATTACAGGATTAACAGGAACAAAATATAATAGGCAATTAGAAAATTATCAGGAACATAATATAAGAGGCAATTATGGCAACCACAAGGTGTGTGTACTGTGTATTACTAATTTACTATATATTGTTCTCTAAGAGTACTAACAGGAACAAAATATAATAGGCAATTAGAGAATTTAACATGTAGCCACTACCAGTCTTGAGTGCTTGACAATTGACATATATAAATCTCTTACTGATACAGTGATACCACTACCAGTCTCAAGTGCTTGACATATATAAATAATAAATCTGAAATCTCTTAGTTACTGATACAATGATACCAGCTTGAGTGCTTTATATGTATATAAATCTGAAATCTCTTACTGATACAAATTATACAATGATACCAGCTTGAGTGATTTATGTGTCATACTCATAATTGCATAATGAATAAAATTCGACAAGGTCACAAAGAATCAAATTCTAAAGCCACAGGAATCAAATTCGACAAGGTCACTTCATTTTTTCCCTCTCTGGCTTTTCCTAATTCCTAGTGGCAATTTGTTACTTAAAAAATTCACTTGGAACCATATGTTTGTTCAGATTAACATGTCTTTTAGTTCACAACAAGTTCACAACAAGTCAACAATAGAAAGGAGACTTAGAGCACTAAGCTAACAGCCTAACACCATGAAATTTCTGAAATTCTCACCCCCCAAACTCGTGGCTTCTGCTTCTCTCTAGCTCGTCGTGGACCTCGTGGGTCGTGGCTTCTCTCTAGCTCGTCGTGGACCTTGTGGGACTTGTGGCTTCCAACAGAACAAGGCAGCCACCGCACTGCGCGTCGCTGTGTCGCGTGTCGCCTGGTGTCACGTGTCGCGAATCGCACTCTAGTGTGTGTCATCTCATCTCGTCTCGTCTGAGGCTTTGAGCAGCTCCTCCAACTCTCATATGGTTTGAGGCTTTGAGGGAGAAAGACAAAATGCATGAGCACGAAGCAAATCCCTAAATCAGACACAACACAATCTCACAAAAACGATGCCGTTTTGCGGAAAAAAAAATTTCCAACTAAACTCGTGTGACTTGGTCCAGACTCGTGAGTTTACACGAGTCTACCCCAAGTCCACCGAGTCTGCTCTGAGACTGCCCAAAAACGAGTTTGCTTCCGAGTCGACTCACAGGGCTGAAGTAAACTTTTAAACTTGTAAGAGTCTACGAGTTGACTCTAGAGTTTGAAAACCTTGATGGCGGTTAAAAACCACAGCAAATTGTAGGATTTCTTTTTTTTGGCAAAATACCCCTTTCTCCCAAACCCATAACAACCACCACCTTAACGCCACCACCCATAAGAACCACCAGCAAAACTAGTAGACCACCTACATCATTAAACACCAAACATGCCATCAAATCAAATCGTCCATGTTTGCCTCTAAACATCACCATCAAAAT